>NC_045601.1:66081339-67389910 GCF_009762305.2 Zalophus californianus | reverse complement strand
TCAGAGGTAGAGGTCAGTGATTCATCAGTCTCATTTAATCTCCAGTGCTCATACATCCTGTGCCTTTCTTAATATCCATCACCCAGTTACTCCATCCACCCACATCTCTTCCCTCCAGCAACCCTCAGTTTGTTTGGTTTGTCAGTCAAATAATTTTTGAGAAAGAAGCTAAATCAGTTTAATGACGAAAGGAAAGGAAAATCATCTCAAAAAATTGTACTTAAATATCTGCTAGCTATATGGAAAAAAAATCTTCATCTCTACCTCACACTATACATAAGTATGAAATTTATATAGATTATAGAGCTAAATTTTAAAACTGAAGGTGTAAGTAAAAAAAAAAAAAAAGTTTATCCAAGAGTATCTTCACAAACTTTCAGTAGGCAAAGAACCTAAATAAAATATAGGAAGGACTACAAATTATATATTAAAAAAATGATAATTAGAAATGCAACAAAACTAAAAACTTCTGGGCATTATTAAGAAAATAAATAGGAAAATGTTAAATGGCAAGAAAGGTTTTCACAACATTTTGATGTGATTTAAATATATAACATACAGAGAAAACCTACAATTCAATAGTGAAAAGATAAGTATCACCCCCTTCTTCAAAATATTTGACAAAAGACTTGAGGAAGCATTTCACAAAGAAGACATATGAATGGATAATAAGCACACACAAAAAAGTGCTCATCATTAGTCATCACAGAAATGCAAATTAAAACTGCAATGAGATACCACTAGTAACCTACTAAAGTAGCGCAGTTTAAAGAGAACGGAAGCACCAAATGTTGGTGACGATATGAAACAACAGAACTCTCAGAAATTACTAATGGTGTGGAAAAAGGTATAGCCTCCCATGTACCACAGCAATTCCATTCATAGATATTTACTCATGAGAAATAAAAACATATATTCTCAATATGACATGCATATGACCATGCATAGCAACTTTATTCATAAGGGCCACAAACTGAAAACAGCTTAAGTGTTTAGTAACAGAAAATAAATAAGCAATGTATGGTGTATTCATACAAAAGAATACTACTAACTATGGACACGCCCAGCATGGATGAATCTCAGAAACCTTATTTTTAGGTAAAGTAGCCAGACACAAAAAATGTGTGCATACTGTGTGATTCCATTTACATGAAACTCTAAAACAGGCAAAAACTAATCTGTGGTGATCTAAGAACTGTGATGTGGGATTTAGAGCTGGGATTGACAAAGGGACACAAAGTATGGGTTATGTGGTTATATGTATTTATCAAAATTCTTTATACTGAGCACTTAAGGTCTTTACACTGTACTGTACTTAGACTATATTTTTCTTTAAAAACTATTATAAAAATGCACATACATATTGACTTGAACAGATATTTTACAAATGAAAACATGAATAGCCAGTAAGTAAATGAAAAAAAGTACTCAGAGTCATTAGCCATCAAGGAAACACAAATTAAAGCCACAATGAGATACCACTGTCCATCTACTAAAATAGATAAATATGCCTGCATTTGTAGATAGAGATACACATATATGGACATAAATATGAATTTATTACTAATATTCACACATATTTGCTAATTATTTGTAGACATCCTTCATTACTTCCCTAGGAAAAATTTATTTTAAAAATGTTGGGTACATATTCAGGATTAAATTTGAGCAACCAATTATTCCCCAGAAGTTTAGTATCTGTCTATATATAAATATATATTTGTTAGAAGTAAACAAGAATTTTTTATTCATTTTATTCATTTTTTTATCCTTGTAATATCTAACTCTGGTTTGTGCACTTTTTTAAACCTTTGCCAATTTGATATTTGATAGGGCAAAATATAAGCTTTGTTCATTTTTAAGTTAATTAATGAGTGACTTGAAATACCTTTTCATTTGTTCATTAACCATAATATTTATTACATTGCCGTCAATTTGTTTATGTTCTTGATCATTTTTTCTCTAAAGATGCTTGTCTTTTATTTCTTTTATTTAGTAATATTAAAAATATTAATCCATGGTCTCCAATAAATACCACACATAGTTTACCATTTCTGTGTCTTGTATTTGGATATTTGGGGCATTTATTCAAATTTATTACTCTTTTCCTTTATGGTTTCTCACTTGGTGTAAAGTTTATAAAGGACCACAAAATATGTAAGTATTATTATGGTATTTTAGGTCATTATTATTGCTTTTTTGTGAATTACATCTTTTATACTTATTTTTTAATGAAGTCAGAAAATAGATCAGGAAAATATGTATCTAAAGATAATGTTGTAGTTTATTGAATTAAGTTCTTCACATGCAACTGTTTACTTCACGCAACACAAGTAGAGGCCACTTTTAGACAACAGGCTTGAGCAATGGAAACCTGATGAAGGCAAAAGGGCCTACAGTGGCCACACAGCTGAATGCAAACAGGCTCACTGAAATAGTCATAGGCCCTAACTGAAAAATTACAACGAGACCCAGTTCCTAAGATTACCAGAAAAGGGCAAATGCCGTAAGGCCCCATGCTCCGTCACTCTGCCCTCACCCTCTGGGGTCCCTCACTACCTCCTCCTCACAGACAGTCTCTCTTTGGCTGTCCTGCCTGTCATTCCCCTGGGGTGTATTCAATAAATTCTATCGCCCTTGTTCTGCCTCCGGTGTATTCTTTCACTGCCAGTGCTCCTGATTTTTCCACCAGATGGGTTGCTCCACATTTAAAGGCCCCCATGTGATCAGGAGAGACACCACATTTGGTGGCCCCTACAGGGAGCCTTTGTGGGCACCCCCCACAACACACATTTGGTGGACTCTGCTCAGGGAGCCTTTGTCAGCCTGGGGCTTTCCCTGGATTCTCCAGGAATTTCTCAGGACTTTCCCTTGTTGGACTGACTCTAGCACTCCTTGGGGAACTGACAACCTCTGACCGATATTATTCATATTACTCCGTGAGGACCTGAAGCCCCAGGGGGAGACCACCAGACCACTCATGCTCAAAAGGGGGAGTGATTTTCCCTTTTTCCCCTTCGGAGGGGTCCTTCCTATCCTCTTCTTTCTCTTTCCTGTCCTTCAGCTGCCTAACCCTAGTACTTCTCAGACCAGTGAAGGTCTCTGGCCAGGGCAGCTCTCTGGCGTGGTCTAAAGGTCGGAAGGCAGACTGCCTGAGCCTATGAGGGCAAAGGACCCCTTTATTCTTCTCCCTCATTCCATCTGCAGTTCGCCCAGGGTCAATCTGCACACATTACAGACTTGGTTGGGACCCTTTCCTGATGCTGGCTGGTTTTCAACTACCTGGCTTCTTTTCACCCCCTCCCCTTTTTGCTTTGTTCCCGCAGATCCAGCCACCATCTTGATCTTCCGGCAAAATTCCAATGTATCTGAGCGGTGAGTCCTGCCCCTCCCTTTCTCACACAGTTTGGCCAACCGGTATCTGGCTTTCTCTGTTGCAGGGGCCCCAACAGAAAGTGCCATGGCTATTTGCTGCAACCCTCTCCTTGGTGGGATGCTCCAAAGTAGCCCAGTATACTGGTCGGCAGGACTCCCTGACCGAAATCATGACCATGAGGTGGAGCTCCATTCCCTTTGGAGGGTTTCCCCTTTGGGAATCAGTGGCTGATCTTTCCCACTATGGGACAAACCTCCCTCTATTCCTTCAGACTCACCCTTGGGTTATATTCTTAAAAACTAGAACAAATTTGACCTCCAAGGCCTGAGGGAAAAAATGTCTCATCTTTTTAGTAACGTTTCCTGGTCTTAGTACAAACTCCCAGATCAAGAGGTACAACCCTTCCATGGAACTCTTTTCTATAATGCTATTTTCCAGCTTGACCTCCTTTGCCAGAACTTCTCCAAATGGTCAGAGGTCTCATATGTGCAAGCCTTCATGTCATTGTCCCCAAATCCCAAACTCTGCAAAAACTGTAGAATGTGTCTTGCTCAGTTTCATGGCCATCTGGCCCTGTGGATAGATGTTAAACCTGAAACTGAAGTTTTGCTAAGTTCAAAGATAAATTGGATTGAATTAATTGGATATTTGTCTTTTCCGAATAAGATAAAATACTGAAGCATTGATTGCTGAATGTAAGGTTTATCTGCTTTTGACTTCTATTGCAGAGAAGCTAAAGATACTTGGGTCTGTTGGAAAACATGCTTTGTGCATTATTGCACGATTGTACTATGAAAAATGCATGTTCCTAAAAATTATGAAATATATTCATAAATTTGCCATCTAAAGAATTCTGGTGTAACAGACAGTTCACAATTGGTTACTACTTAATTTTCACTGGAGACTAAGGTTTCTAAGAGTTAAAATTCTGCTAAATGTAATTAAGACTGATAGAAATAAGGAAAACAACTCTGTATGTAGGAAAGCAAGAGATGTGTAAGAAAGATATAAGGAATGGGAATACATTTTGTTGAGGGAAAAGAAGGTAATTTTGTCCTAAAACGAAACTGGTTATTTGGTGGGAAAAGACTTGGCACAAGATCTGAATGCAAAAGGAAGTTGTAAAAGGTTTGCAAAGGAAATCTTTGCAAAGGAATTTTGAGTGGTCAGGATGGACTAAGGTTGAAAGGAATGGATTTTAGAGGTACACTGGTATAACATTGAAATTCTGCTTTCCCTCTGTTAAAAAGACTATGTTTTCTTGGATTGTTGGTCTGCTCTTGACAAGATAACGTAAACAAAGGTTTTTTTTTTTTTTTTGTCTGCCCAGAAAAAACAAGTTTCTATGTTTTGTCTTTATCAGGTCTTTGATGACCCATAATCCTTTTTAGGCATGTGCTTTAAAACTTTCTAAGGTTTTTAACAAACTTCCCCAAGATTTCATGTGTCACAGAAATAACTGAATTTCCTTGTCAGTTGCATTATAATGAACTTTCATATGAGATCTTTTTTTTTTTAAGATTTTATTCATTTATTTGAGAGAAAGAGAGAAAGAGCATGTGGGAGCAGGGTAGAGGGGTAATGGGAGAGGGGGGAAGTAGACTCCCTGCAGAGCCTGGTGAGATTCCATCCCAGGACCCCGAGATCATGACCTGAACCGAAGGCAGACACTTTAGCCAACTGAGCCACCAGGTGCCCATTTCATATCAGATCTTTAACCATGTCCATTTCTGACTTTTTTGTCATTTATAGTTATTGTTCTGATGGTCTTGCAAAATGAATTTTGTCCTCAAGGAATTCATGAAAAGGACTTTTTATTTAGGTATTTAATTTTTTTTTAGGTATTTGATATCTTTAAGGTCATTAAACTGAACTGGGTAGGAATTTCCAGAACTAATAAGAAAAGCTGTGTCAAACATGGGACTAATTAGTAACATGGGACTAAATTAAATGAGGAAGACTATTATAGTTTTTGTGACTTGTTTGAAATATTGCTGGTTCTCTAATGTTTGCTCTTCCAAGTTAGGAACCTTAATCTCTTAAGATATCCATGATATACAGAAATATGATAAAATGTTCCTTTATGAACAAATTGAAGCATTTAACTTTTCTCCTTACCTGAAACCTTTGAAATTCAGAAACTCTCTGTGAGTATTCTTTCTTTCATGGAAATTATAGTTATTTGCATAAGTTCAGTAAGAACCTGTTCTTCTTGTAACAGGACACCATTGGAAAACCTTGATTATTTTACCAAGGCTTTGGCCAGAATGTCATATTTGAGAGACAGGCATAGACTCAGATATGACCAGACAGCTTTAAGGAACTAAGGTTGACTTTACGGAGCCAATAAAGCCCCTTGGAAATGTCCCGATACCTCACCTACAGAGTTCCCAGCAGCCTTAACAGATGAGTAAAGAATGACACTTCCTGGCAGGTGCAGGAACCTCAGGATATTTTGGGGAACTCAAGAAGAGGAATTCACCCAAATCTACAGGTATTGCAGGCATCTCTGATGGCAAGCATTTGGCTTGGCTTCTGGCCTTGAGAGTCTACTGAAAGTTCAATCTAGAGATTCCTTATAAAAGGTTTCAGCAAAGCAGATTTTAAAACAATCTATATAATCAATCACTATTCTTGCTGGGCTTATGTAAATAACTAGGCCAAGTTTGTTAAAATTGGACTTGTTTTTCAAATGAATTAGTCTTAATTTGGTTATCTCTGATTAAAAATGACAGTGATTTTAGAGAGTAAATTAAGTTTCAATAATGCACATTTACAGATATTAAATTCTAGTTTTGATTGTCTTTGGCCATTTGTTGTTTGCCTAAGCTTGACAACTTGAAGTAAACTTCAGAGAAATTGCCACCATAGCCCTTGTATAGACCACCTTCCTGCTTGTTATTCTGTGGGGATAATAACAAGACCCCATGGGCATATGATTAATTGAACAGCTGGAAAATGGGATGGATTCCCCAACAACTGTATAACTCAGCTGTCACCTTGACCAATTCTGTGGGTCTGGGATGACAAAATCTCTCCTTAAAAGCCAGAGTGCACCCCACTTTATGGGGTTAACTACAGACTTGTGGAAATAATGGATGGCCCACTTTCTTTATGATTTGATTGGATGATGCACTTGGGGTCACCCATATCCTCGCCCATATCCCCAGACAAGTCTGCTCCCACTTGCCAGTGATTCCTTGTAATTAGGATATTGTTAAGGCTGGACATCAAACAAAAGGCTTCTTGATGGTTTTATCCCTTAGCTATATTTGTCCCAGGACCTGCCTCTATTGATATAAAATTATAAATAGAGGCTTTGGCCAAGCAAACAGTGGCCACCTTTAACTAAGCTCGACAAGCAGTCACCCACAAATTTAAAAGATGAAACTCCAAAACTGAGTGGCCACTGATAACTTGACTGCAGCTGAAGGAGAAACCTATGCTTCATTAAAAATGTTATGTATATACTCCAGATTACCATAAAAATGTGACAGGTTTACTAGAAGACATGAATACTCAAACTGGCATTTTAAACAATCCCTTTCTTTCCTTTAATGATTAAACTCGTACACTGGAGGAAGATTTTGGTCAACTATGAAAGGTCTTTTATTCGGGCTTCTATTTCTCATAATAATAACAATCTTACTTTGGTTTTTCCAATGTCTCTCCAGTTGGTGCTGAGGTTCCTTCACTGCCATAACTTCAAGCCAACAGATGATTCTTTGTATTCAGGGAAATTAATATATTCAGTCTTCCTTGGATTCATCCACCTCTTCCTTTTGTAATGCCTACTATAAATTCCTAACGGACCAGTGTTGACCCATAGGTAGGGTCATCTCTACATCCCTCATTCATCAGGAAGAAGCTGAAGATGAGATCTCTGCCCAAGTACCAAAGATTCGTTATTGTCAGTCTATCAGGGGAAGTGTAGAGACAACTTTTAGGCAACTGGCTTGAGCAATGGAAACTTGATCAACGAAGAAGGGTCCACAGTGACCCCCCCCAAAGCTGAATGCGCATAAACTCATTAAGCAACTGAAGTCGAAATAGCCATAGGCCTTAACTGACCAATTACACCCAGGCCCAGTTCCTAAGATTACCAAAAAAGGGAACATTCCATAAGTCCCAAACTTCCTCACTCCACCCTATAGCTATGGTCCCTCACCACGCTCTCCTTGCAATCTCTGCTTTGCTGTCCTTCCTGCCACTTCCCTGTAGTGTACTCAGTAAACGTCTATCTCCTTTGTTCTGCCTGGGGTGAATTCTTTCACCGCCCTCCCCCCTCCACCCTACCCCAGACCATGCACACACTGCTGGCTTTTACCAGATTACGTTTCCCCACATTTGGGGGCCACCATCAGATCAGGAGAGACACTACAATACGGTCTTCCTTTCTTCTTCTCCACAGGGGCCTGAAAATTAGCATATACATACTTATGAATGTAATATATGTGGGCAAAGAATATTTCCTGCCATCCTACCCAATTGGTAAAACTGTCTGAACCTTATAAGAAGGCAAAGTCTAACCACTTTATTAACTTTAAATAATTCAACAAGTAAAATGCCTGAATTTTTTTCCATATTGTGCTTCAAATTGAAACTATGCCTATTAGCAAGAAGAATTTGTGCTTTGTTCTCTGCTAATCAGAGTCCCTAACAAAATCATTATTTCCCTCAATATTTTTTTTGCCTCATGGGATTAAATGAATTAGTACATTTTCAACACTCAATTATCTTTATTGTGCAAAAATATTATGCAGCTAATGAAAACATTTAACTAGTTTTGTTACATAATCAAATCATCATGTTCTGCATTACATTTTTCAGTGCATTTTGCATAATGAGGGTTAGAATCAACTAGGGAGCACACACGCTAATGCCATTTTAGAAAATGTTTGATTATGTGCTGTGCTAAAGTGTTTTACCCTGACCCAATAGGCCAGTTTCCAGATTCATTTAACCTTAGTATCTAAAAAAAGGCTTCCTGCAGGCATACCATTGAATATCAAAAGCAGGGTCATTCTTGCCTTGTGCATATGAATGCTTCTTGACAAGAAAAAAGGATTGAGACAAACCTCCATTCCATAATTTCCAGTGAAGTGTTTTCAGATGTTAACAATTATGTTTCTTTGATTTGAACTGATGACCTTGGTGTTGATGTTTCTATAACCCAATTAATTACTAATTACTGATTCCTTGAGTTTTAATCTGCCCTTTAAATATTCAGTATAATAGCTCCAGGTAGTAAAATTAAAAGTGTTTCTTACTGATTTCAATGAGAATGGCTTACTCTGGAGATTGCTTCCTGTTGCAGGATTTGTAACCAATCAATCTAAAAGAAAAGCTTTTTATGGAAATGATTAAAGAGTTATAGTTGCTTGTTGGGCTGAACAACTTAGAGTAGAATTAGCAGTTTTTAAATCATTAAAGTGTTACACCACTAACATCCTACTCAAAGTAATAGCCAAAATCCCTACAGTGACCTTCCAGGCTTAGTATGACCTTGACCCTCATATCCTTGACCTCAATTCCTACAATTTACCCAGTCATTCTGTCCCAGTCACGCTGACCACCTGCTGTTCTTGGAACAAAGGAGAACTTTTCCCACTCATAGCCTTTGCACATGCTGTTCCCTTTCTCTGAAACGCTTTTCCCCAGAAATCCTCATACTCAGTCTTTCATTTGCCTCAGGTATCTGCTCAAATACCACCTAATATAAAATAATATTATATAAAATAACACCACTTTTCCCCATAGAAGTAATCATATTTATCATACCATTTATATTATATATAAATATAAATATATATAAATAAGAAATTTTCTTTCCTCTATACTAGAATAAAGCAGGGTTTTTTTTTGTTCACTGATGTATTCTCAATCCTAAAATAACATGCTTGCTTATATTAGGAATTAAACAAGTATTTGTTAAGTGAATTAATAAGAACGTACTCAGTCAAAACCAAGTACCCAAAGATCTCATCTATTTCTCTTTCCTTCTCCAATTCTATCACCAGATGGAAGATCACATGAATAATAGAAGTAAGTAATGGAATAAATTAAAGAAAGTTCTATTAGTAAATTTTTCTGACACTTTTTACTCTATAATTTTAGAAAAGAGAAAACACATATCAGACAGATCTTGATCATGTTACCTCTCTGCACAAACTTTTCTTTCAGCTCTGCTAAAGCATAACACCTCAAGCAAAATAAGTTCTCTTTTACATCTGGCCTTAATGATGCTTTTTTCAAACCTTCTAGCACATAATCATATTATCCTGTAATCATTTATTTATGTATTGAACTCTGTCACCATTCCATGAACTCACTGAGGGCAGGATTCATGACTTACCCATCTCCATGACTCTAAACCGTAGCCCAAATACATGGGAAGTGAACAATTTAATGTGTCTCTATTCTAGCATTTAGATATCACATGCAAATTGCCCAAACCTTTCATTAAATAAGGCACCATAAATTCCCAAATTATAGTTATTTATTTATTATTTATTTATTCATTTAATTTTTAAAAATGTATTCATTTATTTGGGGAGGGAAGGGGCAGAGGGAGAAGGAGAGACAGTCTTTTTTTTTTAAGATTTTATTTATTTATTCATGAGAGACAGAGAGAGAGAGAGAGAGAAGCAGAGGGAGAAGCAGGCTCCCAAGGAGCAGGGAGCCCGATGCAGGACTCGATCCCAGGACCCTGGGATCATGACCTGAGCCGAAGGCAGACGCTTAACCATCTGAGCCACCCAGGCGCCCAGGAGAGAGTCTTAAGCAGACTCTGCACTGAGCATGGAGCCTGACACAGGGCTCAATCTCAGGACCCTAAGATCAGGATCTGAACTGAAAGCAAGAGTTGCAGGCTTAACCAGCTGAGCCACCTAGGCGCCCCTCCTAAATTACAGTTAATACCATATCCTAATCGGAGAGTCTACTGAATTTCCTAAATAGTTTTTTCCCTTTGGTTATTCACTATGCTGGGAATTAAGTTAAATTGAAAACTAATAACTGCCCCAGTCCTGAAAATCTCTCCATTCTCATGATTTTTTTTTTTTTTTTTTTTAATAAAGTTTCTCCCATGAACATACTTGGGGAGAAAAAGGAAGGAAAAAATTCTCAAGTGTGATATTCTGAATCTCCATTTGGGAGAAAGAAATGCTTTCTTCCATCTTATCCTTCCAACTCCAAATAGTGCATAGAACCAACCAGTATTGCCAGGCACAGACTGGATGTACTAAGTGCTTGCAATCTTGAGTTGCTTTGCTTTTGTAAATGTTACTGTTGCAGCTGATGCTGCCGCTGTTGGAGTTTATCACTCCATTAAAAGCTGATTATGCTTTTACTACCTTTTACTGTGAACCAAAATCTTCTTTCCTGCCAAACAGAGTGAACATAGAGAAGCTTACTCTTCACCACTGAAGTATGCTTTAGCTCCATATCAACCACCTAGATATACCTGCAAACTAATGATGAATTTGTGAAGGGCAACTGGTGATTTCTCTTTCTCTGTCAAGGAGAGAGAGAACAGTCCTCTATAATTTTGTTTTTTCTATTGAGACACACACTCAGGACTGTCCAACAACATACCTGATCTTTGTTTTCCCATGTGGTAGCTAAGGGTTCACAACCATCACCACCTTGCATTAGGAAACCTCTGTTGTGCCATCCTTAGAAGCTGAGTGGGAAAAACTATTAAATCTTCTTCATGTTGCCCATTTCATTACTCTAGATCTCTTAAGTCCCTTAGTTTAAAGATTGAAAAACCCACCAACAAACCCATTTTAATCTCAACTATTTTGTCTTTACTCTTGCTCTTTAATTGGGGTTGAGGAGTTGGGGGTGGGGATCAATGCTGCCTTTCAAAATATCTTTCTCCCCTAAAGTGGATCTTGATGCTAGTCTCCAAAAATTGTCTGACTCACTTTCAAGATCAAGTGGGTAGGCAACAAGACATTGGCTAATAGTAAGCCCAGGCTTTATTAGACAGAATGAGTTTGAATCATGGTTCTGACACTAACAAGCTCTACAGCTGAGGAGTTGTTACTTAATTTTTCTAGTTCTTAGATTTCCTTCTATAAATTGGGGAAAATAATGTACCTATTTCAAAAATTATCCCTTATTTGTTAATAACAAAATTTATATTATTATGTCAGGAGTAATCAAAATTCCTTTCCATCATTTATTGATTAGGGTAGTGATAAGGAAGAAAATCAATCAGATTTCATAGTAGCAATGTGTTTTGTTTTATTTGGATTTTAACATTTAAGCTCATGTTGGTAATCTGATAAACCGCCAATGCTCCCCAAATGTATATGCCACAAAGCTGAATATAAATTAAATATGCTTGTTTATACTCTGTGTAAACTACTATTTTATACCTATAAGAAACCTGAACTATCAAATTAAAGTAGATCATTAGATGTTTGGCTTTAGAATATTTTCAATATATTTTAAAGGTCTCAATGAATCCTTACGACAGAATGAAGTTAAATTCTGGGACTAGAGAAATAATTTTTACTCTGGTAAAATTTTTACTCTGATGAATTTTATTGGATTCTCTAGTTAAAAACGATTAGTCCATAAGCTTCCCCTGGGATTAAAATGATTGTTTCCAAAAAAGCTGTAGGCACTAAGTGGCTTCCCCAGAAATATTTGTTGAATAAAAAAATAAATAACTGCGTAAAGAAAAAATAAGAGCCAAAATTCAACATAAACATTGATACTTGTCTTAATAAATACTGTTTGAGGTAGTAAAATGGTAGAGTACATTTTCCAAGAACTACTTCTATTCATGCACTTTACTCCAAACTTTCCATCAGCCGCACTTCATATGGCACATAATAAGGTCACAGCCCCCAAGTGCAAGGAATTCTTATACAATTGGAAAAGTTGAACAATTCTGATGTAGAAAAATTTAGAAATCCTGATGTGTCCATGTATTTCCCAGTTTGCATTAGTTGTATGATCACCATTCAACTAGACTCTACAGTTTGATAGCTCATGATCAACATACCTGAGTAGGAGCCCAGAGTAGATATACTTCATGGCATTTGCTCTTTGGTTTGAAATATAAACCCTGTTGTGTGTAGCAGTGGGCCAATTGGAGACATAAGAATAGAAGTTTGCTGTAGACTGAGTATTTGTGTCCCCCCCCAAATTTATATGTTGAAACCTAATCCCCAATGTAATCATATTAAGAGACTTTGGGGGCCTAATACGGGAAGGTGGGGCCTTTGGGAAGTTATTAGGTCTTGAGGGTGGAGCTCTTATGAATGGAATTGGTACCCTTATAAAAGAGACCCCAAAGAGCTCCCTCATCTCTTCCACTGTGTGAGGACACAGCAAAAAGACAACTGTCTATGAACCAGAAAGTGGGATCTTACCAGACACCAAACCTGCTGGTGCCTTGATCTTGGGCTGCCTAGCCTCCAGAGCTGTGAAAAATAAGTATTTGTTGTTAAGCCACCCAATATATATTTTTGTTACAGCAGCCTAAATGAGCTAAGACCAAAGCTGATCCACAGAATTCCTTTTCCCTAAAATAAAGCCTTTCCCTTTGAGTATACTTAACCACCTAACCTCTGAAATTGCTGCTGCATTGTAGGGAACAAAAAGATGAGCAAGGTTTCCATGTTTTCCATGCAAAGGGCATTACTTTTCTATAAAATATGAAGTAATATTTGCTTCAAACATCCCCATCTCTGCCATTAACAATTTCCTTGGTAAAATATTATATTACTTGAAGATCTCCAGAGAAACAAATAGAATGTGTGTGTGACACACACACATACACCCACACACACACAATAGCATATACAAATATATACATATATAATAGGATATATATGTTTATATGCACACACATACATATGCCAATGCTTTAGTTCCAGGCCAGAAGGCTTAAGACCCAGGATGAGCCAATGTTTCAAGTCCAAAGGTAGGAAAAAGCCAATGTCTCAGTTCAAAGGCCATCAGGCAGAAAGAATTCTCTCTTTCTGGGAGGAAAGTAAGCCTTTTTGGTGTATTTAGGTCTTCAACTGATTAGATGAGTGCCCCCCCACCCCCGCAACACACACATTATGAAGGGTAATCTGCTTTATTCAGTCTACAAAGTTAACTGTTAATCTCATAAAAACACCCTCACTGGCCTACCCAAAACTATTTTTTACCATATATCTAAGCAACCCATGGCACAGTCAAGTTGATACATTAAAATAACTATTACTATATATATATATATATATATATATATAGAGAGAGAGAGAGAGAGAGAGAGAGAGAGAGAAAGGGATATATTTTAAGAAATTGATTCATGTAATTGTGGAGGCCTGGTGAGTCCAAAAATCTGATGGAGTAGACCAGCAGGCCAAAGACCCAGAGAATAGTGCAGTTCAAGCTTACAGGTAATCTGTTTGCAGTCATTCTTTCTTTCTATCAGGGTCTTCAACTGATTGGATGAATCCCATTCATGTTATGGAGGTCAATCTGTTTTACTCAAAATGCAACTATTTAAGTGTTAATCTCATCCAAAAACAGTCTTACAAAAACATCCAGAATAGTGTTTGACCACATATTTTTTGGGCACCATAGCCCAGACAACTTGACACATAAAATTAACCATCACAAGGGGTGCCTGGGTGGCTCAGTCGGTTAAGTGGCTACCTTTGCCTCAGATCGTGATCTCAGCATCCTAGGATCAAGCCCCACATTAGTCTCTCAGCTCAACAGGGAGTCTGTTTCTCTCTTTCACTTCCCCTCTTGCTCTCTCTCTCAAATAAATAAATAAAATCTTAAAAAAAATTTAACCATCATAAATATTCTTTCAGTTGGGACGTTCCTGTCTACAAGAGATAGATATACAATTCAAACTAATATAAGAAGTGGTGTGTATGTGTGTTGGGGTCGGGGTGGGGGTCATGTGTATGAAACCCATAGATAAGGTAGCCTAAGAATTCCAAAGTTAAATGATATCTTTAGCTCTCTTTGTGTTTTCTTTCTTTCTGTCTATTGGCTCAATATCTCCTACTACATATGATTTCCTCTGAGTATTGGGGAAAAATACATGGCTGCAAATACATACCTGCTCATATCATCCTGAAGTTTAGTAATCCTATATAAGAAATAAAGAGTTAGTGATTATTATGCTTAGTTGCTACACAGAACCATTCAAATACTTTCCTTTTTTCGGGGGAACTTCCCATATTGTAAGTTGTACCTCTGTGACATAAAAGCTGAAGACTCGTTTTCCCAGCCTCCCTTGAAGCTAGGGTGTATCAAGATGCGTAGTACTAAAAAAATATTAATTGCTTCAGAAGATGGTGATGTGAAGAAACAGGTCCTAGGCAGAATCTGTTTCTGGTTATATTGGGGCCATTGGTTCTAGCTTTCTGGGGCAGTGTGATAGATTATGACATACGTTAGTGTAATGGACACTTAGTATTTACCAAGTACCAACTCTTTTCCAAGCCTATGCTAAGGAAATGACAAGGGGGCATCTGTGCAGTCTCTGCTGGAGTAGTTTTGTGGCATGGTTTAGGTATTGGTCTTGGCTGTATATTTTCCAAACTCAACCCTCTGGCCCTAAGAGAGATACTTTAAAAGACTCATTTCCCCTTAAGGAAATTATACTGTTTTTATTAGAGTTCTGAATGATACATGGAGCTTTTCCATTTCATTATCTAGCTATTAGACTTTGATTAGAGTGGCATAGTTTATATGCACACCCAGAGCCAAAATGGGTGGTCAGAATAATAAGTACTAAGATCGGCTAGATTTCCATCACCCCCTTGCCCCTGTGGTCAGGAAGTTCGAGTATTGTGATTGGCAGCTACACAAGAATAGCTAATAGTGAAGGAAAGGCAATTCTGCAAATGGGGGGGTATCATTTTTAGAAGTAATTGGGACAACAAATGCCCAACATAGTGCCTAATGATGAAAATAGCTAATTACTCATATAAAATTTGCTCTTACCTTAAGATTCAAGTTGGAGATTTGGGTGGAAACATGTAGGATTGGCTGACTTTTGCTTCCTCCTGGATATCTCAAAGCTTGGGTATTGACTGATGATGCTTTTCAAAGCACTGTGCTAGGAAGTACAATGGTGAACAAAACAGACATTGGAGATTGTAGGGCCTCATGCAACGGCACAAATAATTTAAAAGATAACTGCGGTACAAAGTGATAAGTGCTATGTTAATGAAAGTATTGGCTGCTCTGGAAAAACATAAACCAGGCAATATCAATTTTGAAGTCTAATAAAGGCTTCCTTAAGGAAGAGACATTGTTCTGAATTTGGAGTCAAGAAAGAACTAGGTTCAAATTCCTGCTTAAACTAGCCAGGCAGGTTTGGCAAGTATGAGCCATAGCCTGGTACAGTAGACACTTAATACATTTTTTGTAATTATATTTATTTAATTTTTTCTAGGTGAATATGGAGGGGCAACTCATGCTTAAATGAAAAGGATGCACATGAACCTTTGCAAAAATAACATGCAAACTTTCAGAAACTAAGTGAGTGAGCTAGAGAGAGGTTGAAGAAGTAGGAAGCCAAGTTAAACATCTGGACTTTAGCCTAAGACACAAAAAAATAATAGTATAACTTTAAGGAAGGAAATAACATGATCAGGTTTGTGTTTAGGTAGATCACTTTGGTCCCACCTGGTCACTGGACCAGAGGATGACAGTTATTATGCTGATCCACAAACCTGAATAACAGTGGGATTTGTTGGTCAGATGAATTAGTCATATGGGACTAGAAAGCTGATGAATATGAGGGATATCTGGAAGGTTCAATGGACAGAGTTTAGTGATTTTATTGAATACAGGAGAATAGTGAGGTGAAGGAATAGTAAAGGTTTTCTGACTTGAGAAGGCATTTCTTAACAGAAAAATCTGAGCAAATTGTGGGGGGAAAGGAGGCCTATAAACAAAGAGTTGAATATATTGAGTGTGGAGCTGTGGATATGTCCTGCTGATGTTGGATGTTTCTGATGCTCTAGAGACACATCAGATCTGGGCAGATAGGTGAGGGTCATCAGTAGCTGGATCATAAGTGGTGAGAATTCAAGCAATCATTCTGGGAAGAATTTGAAGAATAAAGAGAAAACAGTGCCCAGAATAGAATCCTAAAAAGCAACAACATTTAGGTGATGGGACAAAAAGGACTCTGAAAATATGATTGAAGAAGATCCTAAATTAGAGAAAGATAATCAGGAGAATATGCTGATATGGAAGTCAAGTGAGAGAGTGATCAACAATGTTAAACCTTGCTGAGGAATTCCAAAAGTTATGTATTTAAAATGAATTGAGAGATTGATTTCTTGGAGGAAGGAATTGCAATATATTGAGGACTAGACTGAAGAGTAAGTGGAAGAGACATATGTGGAAACAGAAAATATAGAGCTTTTCTAGTTTTTTTGTAATTTTTTTTAAGATTTTATTTATTCATTTGACAGAGAGAGAGAGCACGAGCAAAGGGAGTGGAAGACAGAGAGAGAGGGAGAAGCAGGCTCCCTGCTGAGCAAGGAGTCAGATGCAGGGGCTTGAGCCAGATGTGGGGCTTGAGCCCAGAACCCTGGGATCATGACCTGAGCTGAAGGCAAACGCTTAACTGATGAGCCACCCAGGTGCCTCAGTAATGGTTCATTTTTGATTTGGAAAAATAGAGTAGGAGTTTTTTGAGTTTTTTTTTTTAAGTTTTTGTTGTTTTGTTTTTTTTTTTAAACATAGGAAATATTTAAGTATAGCTAAGAGATGATTTGATGGAATACTATGCAGCCATCAAAAAGAATGAAATCTTGCCATTTGCAACGATGTGGTTGGAATTGGAGGGTATTATGCTGAGCGAAATAAGTCAATCAGAGAAAGACATGTATCACATGACCTCACTGATAGGAGGAATTCTTAATCTCAGGAAACAAACTGAAGATTGCTGGAGTGGTGGGGGTGGGAGGGATGGGGTGGCTGGGTGATAGACATTGGGGAGGGTATGTGCTATGGTGAGTGCTGTGAAGTGTGCAAGACTATTGAATCAGAGACCTGTACCTCTGAAACAAATAATACATTATATGTTAAAAAAACAAAAAAGAAGAAGATAGCAGGAAGGGAAAAATGAAGGGTGGGAAATCGGAGGGGGAGATGAACCATGAGAGACTATGAACTCTGAAAAACAAACTGAGGGTTCTAGAGGGGAGAGGGGGGTGGGAGGATGGGTTAGCCTGGTGGTGGGTATTAAAGAGGGCACGTACTACATGGAGCACTGGGTGTTATATGCAAACAATGAATCATGGAACACTACATCAAAAACTAATGATGTAATGTATGGTGATTAACATAACATAAAAAAAAGAGGTGATTTGAGAGCCACTGGATATGGTCATGTTGAAAATACGGAAGACTGGGGCATCTGGGTGGCTCAGTCGTTAAGTGTCTGCCTTCAGCTCAGGTCATGATCCCAGGGTCCTGGGATGGAGGCCCACATTGGGCTCCCTGCTCCACGGGAGGCCTGCTTCTCCCTCTCCCGCTCCCTCTGCTTGTGTTCCTTCTCTCACTGTGTTTCTCTATGTCAAGTAAATAAATAAAATCTTTAAAAAAAAAAAACCTTTAAAAAAAAAAAGAAAAGAAAATATGGAAGACTGAGGGGGTAAAACACAGAAAGATCCCAGAGAAAAGCTGAAGACATGAGAATTGGAGAACTAGAACAAGTAACTTTAAGAATAATGCAGTCCTTTCTCCTATAATGGGAGAGAAAAGGGGAAGGTTGCATTGGGTCTAGGAATCATTACCAATACATAATACCAATGCCGTAAAATACATTATGTGATGGAGCATTGGAAGCCATAAAAGTTTTTGTTCAGTACTATATGTTTTGTGCATTCAAATTTCTGTGATTTAAATGTGAGTCAAGGGTAAAGTAATTTAAAAAAAAAAAAGAAAGTGCATTTTGTTGACAACTTTTTGATAACACCTCTATTTTCATTATGTAAAATATTAGATTTTTTTATATTCCCAAAATCAATTATATCTCTGCTACCACTGCTGCTTTAAATGATTTTAACTTGAGCCTTGAGGCATTCCAAGATGGTGTAAACCACCATCAGTTTTCAAAAATTTTAATGTAGTACTGATCACAGTTTTCTTTTTTATGTATGTTGGGGGTTGTGGAGTGATAGAGGGGAAGACCATTCATTTATCAGAATAATGATTTTAAATAATGAACTCTGAATATTATCTGTACACAATGAGAAAGGACAATAGCTTTCTGTTAAACTTGGAAATGAAATCTGAAAAGCTTATCATTGTTTAAACTTAATTGCCTTAAGTTTAGTATGATAATATTGGCATCAGTGTTATGTTAATATTACATGAAAGAAACTAAATTTTTAGCCACGGGCTATTAGGGGAAAAAAAGGAGTTGATTTTCACATTGAGTGTACAGTACCTTACTTCCAATGAGAACAGAAACTTAGATTTGAATTGAAATGACATTGACATGAATATACCCCTATCAACTTGGGGTTATATCGGCACTCCCATACTCTTTTACAATTTGCAAAGGGGTTGTTATTGCAAATGTTATTTTTTCCAATAAAAAGACAGCTCATTAGATCTCATTACTAGTCAGCAGCTGTCGCAGAATATAGATTTCCAACTTGGAGCAATACATCTTTTCACAAATGCTTCCCCTGAAAATGTGGAAAAGATCTATTTCATCGTTAACCTACAGCAACATTATACACGGCTGCACTTACACCTTTGGCTTTTCAGCAGAGCAGTTCATAGTTTAGTAACTTTAAGTTGAATAATTCAAGTTTCTTCTAAATGTAATAATGCCTGATGCTTACCAATTCTAAGGGGATATTTAATGTTATTTTCCCACCCCAACTAGTAGTATGTTATTCTGCAATCTGGATACTGTCAATAAATTAACAAATGTGCTTTCAATTCATATATATATATTTTTTTTTTTTTTGGACAAGCATGTAGAGGATAGAACAAGTAAAGTATAATTTAATTTTCCCTCTGCTCAAAGAGTTTGCACTCTACTTGGGGAAATGAAACACAGACAGTAAAACTGGATATAGTTTTGCTATACATAGATATAGTTAAATAATGATTAAAAGCAAGGGTTCAAGAAGGATAATAAAATAATACATGATTCCTTGTTAAATGCATTGCATAATGAATAAATTATCAGAGAAGAAATAAATCAATGTGTACATAAAATGTCTGGTAAGTTTTCCTAAGAGAAAATAGCCAATCTTGGATATTTTGAGAGGCTATTAAGTGTGTGTGTGTGAGAGAGAGAGAGAGAGAGATGTGTGCAGAAGGAGGCTGGCAAAATGGGAAGGACACTCAGGTCAGAAGAACAATGCTATAAGCAAATGAGGAGGTATTTTAAAAGGTGTGCTTGATAACACACACACACCCTATAGTTAGACCCTGGTAAAAGATCTCATTAATGTGAGAATTAGGGATTAAAGTTGGAAAGATAACATGAGGTCAGGCCATACATTACTTTAAATGCCAAGCAAGTGTGGGATCTTTGTGAAGAATGGAGACTGGCTTACTCAAAGGAAGCACTGATTTTAGAGAAAGGTAGACTGGAAAACGAAAATTTCAGCAATGGCTTCGCTAAGGGAACAGAAAAAAATCAGTTTTGAAATTAGAAGACAATGGCTATGTGAAAGTCACAATCATATACTTAAATGGCTAAGGCATAAGACATTTTATATACCACAAAAAGCATGAGAAATTTATGATATGAAATATGATGAGAAATTTAAGATAAATAATGCCAAAGATACTTTCCAATATTATAGGAATTACATGTCTATAAAATATCAAGTGTTGCAACCAATATTCTTTTTTTTTTTTAAGATTTTATTTATTTATTTGAGAGAGAGAGAGAGAATGAGAGATAGAAAGCAGGAGAGGGAAGAGAGTCAGAGGGAGAAGCAGACTCCCTGCTGAGCAGGAAGCCCGATGTGGGACTCGATCCTGGGACTCCAGGATCATGACCTGAGCCGAAGGCAGTCCCTTAACCAACTGAGCCACCCAGGCGCCCGCAACCAATATTCTTCATCAAACACTCTGCTTTAAGCTGCAAGCCATTATATTTACTATAACATTTTATGTGTGTAAATCCAGTATTTTCTGCATTTGACTTTTTTTACTTGATACTTTAAAGGACTATCCAATTGCAGATTAATGACAGAATTTTCATCATTCATTCAAAAGTAGTTATTTAATATCATTTTCAGATTACTGTCCTACTTTTCATTCCTTCTCTTTCTAATACTTGGTATTTTGAGCCATTAAAAATTAATGTAATGAAAATCTATTTTTCATCAAAGAATTAAGCAGTTATCATGGTAACTTTTTAAGAAGATAGACATGAAAAAGATTAAAACTTGTTCCACAAAAGCTGAGATTGATTATCCTATCACATTTCGGGAGGAGAAAAATAATAGCTATCAAGTAGGGTTAGGTTGAGAAGAATCCAGTATTTTGTTCAGATTTTGTTCATTACTCTCATAGCTTTCCTCTTGAAATACAGACTTTAATAAAGAGAGAAGAAAAGAAAAGAAAGGAAATTAAAGAAAAGAAGAGAAAAAGGAAAGGAAAGGAAAGGAAAAGAAAGTTTACTTACCAACCTTCCTCATGTCAATTAATTCTCCTTTCACCTTAGACTTTTGTCTCATGATCACAATCATAAATTCTTTTTGTTTCCGTATAGTCTTTGATCTATTCTACTGAAAGTGCAAAGTAGGTACTTTAACAAATATACTGCCCTCAACAGCAGACCATTAAAAAAATAAGCACATATTTACTCTTAAGAATAATTTCTGCTTTTTATCTAGCAAAATATTTTTACATTTCCTACACTATATCTTTTTCTTTTTTTCCAGTTTACTAATATTTTCATGTTTGCATAGAGTTCTCTTTGTCCTGGTATTTATCCCAAAACAGGGTGTGGAGATCATTTCCGGATACTTTGTTGTCTAGAATATTGTTATAATTTGACTTTCCCCCGTTAACCATGAGGACATGTGATGCAGTTTATGTTTCCTGTTATGTGACTCAGCCAAGGTCACCTCTACTCAGTTTACACAGTATGTAGCTGCTTCTCAATCAGAGCAGCTCTTTTCCAGGCCTGACTGGTTTTCTTCAATCTGCTCACATCTGGTACAGATCTAGAAAAAAGGCCTCAACTTCTTAGCATGTGAATATCACTCTCAGTTTCTAACAGTGAAGCAGGATCAGACTTGGGGAAATTGGACAAAACAACCAGCTGTCTTCTTACCTAGACCTGGACATCCTTTCCATTCTGTTTACTCCAATTTTGTTTCTAAACTTTTAATTCCATTGAAACACTTTTCCGATCTGACAAACATATATGTATAAGTAATGCATAGCAAAGATCAATGCTGTTAACAATAAGAATTTCACAACAAATGGTCACAGCCTATCATGATTTCTCCTACTAGGTTGATTTTGGAATAAAACAATTCAAATATAAACTGTAGTCAACTTAATCATTATCATAGCTTTTACACAACTTTATTATGAAAACAGTACAGCAGCAATCTCTCTACTTTTTACTATAATCTATAGATTATAGAGTTTCAGATCTAATTTATTCAAGTAGACCCAGGTTCATAATAAGAAACTATGTTTTAACATCTAAGTCATTCATTTATTAATGCAGATATGACAAATATATTTATAGAGTAAGCAAATATCTACCTATTCTGAGAGCTTTAGTATGATGTATTTGGTAAATCCTGGGGATTCGCCAGTACCTAATTCCACTTAATGGAGTTGAGAGTCCTAAGTGTATTTCAATATATCTTTCATTTGGACTGTTTTTAATCGTGAGAGTTTTCAAAACAAAAGTATTGAGTTCACATTGTTATAATTTTGCAAATTAATGTAGCTTCCTAGGGATATATCTTGTCTATATGATGGATACCATTTGATATATAAAAATCATTACATTTGTTGACATCAAAAATGACAAATAATAAAACAAATAAGAATATTAAAAAAGAGTACCAATATTTCAAATTTATCTAAGTCCAGAAAATTAAGAACTGGTGACTATAACTAGCATTTTATTTTTTTAAATTGTTCGTTTATTTATTTTCAAGGGGCAAGCAGAGGGAGAGCAGAGAGGGAATCTCCAGCAGGGCTCAATCCCAGGACCTTGAAATCATGACTTGAGCTAAAGTCAAAAGTCCAATGCTTAACCTACTGAGCCACCCAGGTGCCCCTATAACTAGCATTTTAAAAGCTGCAGTTTGGGGCACCTGAGTGGTTAACTGCCCAGCTCTTGATTTTGGCTCAGGGCATGATCTCAAGGACATGAAGTCAAGCTCTGCATCCCTGCATCATGCTCTGCACTCAGTGAGGAGTCTGCTTGAGAATCTCTT
The DNA here is from genome assembly GCF_009762305.2 of Zalophus californianus. NCBI lineage: Eukaryota > Metazoa > Chordata > Mammalia > Carnivora > Otariidae > Zalophus > Zalophus californianus. Next base: position 67,367,092 of record NC_045601.1, on the reverse strand, counting down.
TCTCCCTCTCCCTTTGCCCCTCCCCCAGCCCTCTCTTTCTTTATTTATTTAAATATTTATCTAAATATCTATCTAAAATAGATAAATGAAAATCATAAAAAAGAATAAAAGCTGCGATTGTATTCACAAAGAAAAGAGGTCAACATTGTTGTCAGTTGGTCTTTGCTTTGAGAAACATCTATTAGCCTACTTAGTAATCTTATTTTTTTTCTGCCAGAATCTTCCATAAATGAATGAGATCAATAAGATAATTATAATTTGTTACAATAATTTTTTTTTAAATTTAAGTTTGCCATTTCTGAAATACTGTTTTAGTTAACTAAATCACCCACATTAGTATAATTAGAAACAGGTAGAGCAGCATGGTTTATAACAACCTGCACTCTTGGTATGTTACTTGAAACAAAGCTAGTCATTTATTTTCATTTGAAGAACTTTGTTGGGTCTTGGCCAATGAATAATGTATATTTTATTCCTAAGGCAACGTTATTCATGTTGGAAATCACATAAATGCCAACCCCTTCTTATTCACAGCCTGATTGGAAATTAGTTAATGACTTTTTACTAGTGTTTAGCCAAACTGAGAAAATTGTATCTAATCTGCTATTCCCTGTTGTTTTTAGGTGTTTTGTACAACAGGAAAACACTACTACTAAGAAAAACATATTTAAGTATTCATGATTTCTACTATCCATTTCCTGCCAAGCTGCAAACCTAGTTTAAAGAAGATGGCCATAGTATTGTTTTTTCTTTCCTTTTCCTTTCCTTCCCCACTCCTCCCTTCCCTTCCTTTCCCTTTCCTCAAAACTTAGGGCATGCTAGCATTTAGCATATGGGTATTTTTATTAGAGTTAAGACAAATTATAGCACCAAATATTAATCTTAATATGTCTATATCTGTATCCAGAAGTATATATAACTGTGCTGTCCATTTGACCAGACATTTCTTCTCATTTGTTAAGCAATTGTAACATGCTAATAAGGCCATAGATTCTAAAGAGTATGCTCCAAGTTGAATCAAGTATGCAATTGATGAATTGATGACCTCCAGTGTGCTTCAGTTTTTATATTTGCCACGTAACTGATTTCCTAAATAAATACTTATAGCTCTTGCTTTTTAAATCAGTTTCCTTTTTCCCAAGGCATTTTAGAAACAGGGTTGAAGGGAAGGTATACAGATCTTCAGGTGCTGTTTAGACTACATTTATCTCAACCATATTTGAGGAGTTGATAACTCTAATTCTCTTTAGCTCTTATTTTTTCAAAACATCTTCTGATCCAGTTTTATTCATAATTATACACAGTGCACAGACTGTTAATAACAATCAATTAAGAGTCTCTTGGCCTTCTAAGGTTCACATCCTAATCAAATGTGGCCAAAATAGTGCTGGCCATGAGCTCTGCCAAATAGACCATTAGCCACTGATAATTTGTTTCAATTAAAACCTCTACTTAAAATAAATAAATGACTGGTTCCAACAAGACACAGTAAAAACATGTTATTTAGGTGCTTTGGGACCTGTGCTTATGCAGACTGATTATTATGCTTCAAATATTTCACTTCTTACATAGATATTCACTAAAACTTCAAGGTCAAATAGCAAGATCATATAATAAACAATAACCAAATTATTCAAAGTAGAAAATCCTTGACAGTGATTTATAGGGGAAAATTAATAAAAGTCACAAATAGTTATTTTATCACTTAACATAAAGGAAAACTATCACAAAAAATTTCTCTTGCCAGATACATCCTCAAGAGAACCTCTCATATAAACTAGATACAAGCATAGAATAAAATGCCAGAAATTATGTTGACAGATAAAAAGAGCCTTGTGAATAAAACCAATATCTTGTGAATTAAAAGCATGCATGAGCTAGGTAGGCTCCCAAGACTATTAATTTTATTTTTTTTTATTTTTAATGCAATGTGACTTCAATGCCTTCTCATAGAACTTGATCACAGTTAAGCATGCCTCTCTCTCTCTTTCATTAGACTGTGATCTTCTAGAGGGCAGGGACTCTGCGAGATGTTTTATAGCACTCATTGTTTACAGCATGGTATGCAATTTACCCTCTAAAGAGCACAAATCACCATGTTGCCTACATTTTATGTCTATAAGTACGATTTGGGAAGAACAGGTAAAGCAGATCCATGTTGTGCTCCACAGGGCTCACTTTCTGATGTTTGACTTGTTTCCCTAAATCATTTTTTTCAAGAAAATTTGGAGTTTATTCCCTCTTAACATTGAAAAATAATTTAACAATTCCGGCTGGTATGATTATGAATAATTATTCTGAACCGAAATCTTAAATTTTATTTGTAAATATAAAACTACTTATTTCTTACAGGCAAAGTGAAGTAATGCTACTGTTCTGTTGAAGAGTGCTTAAAATGTAATAACTACAATAATATTTTAATTTATGTTTATATGTGATACTTTCAAAAATTTGCCCTTATATGTGATTCTCTCTTTTAAAAACGATTTGAATGTTGATCATTTGAAATATGGCCTCAACCACTAAATATTAAAATACTCAACAATAGTATTGTTGAGTAATAGCTTTGAGCAAATGGCTCTGCAAACAACTGTCATCTCTGAGGTCTTCACTTTGTACCATGTCCTACATTCAAAGATCTATTAAACATTTCATCCTGAACGCCTCATGGTTACTTCAACCTCGACATCTTAGTTTCATCATTTTCCCAACAAATATAATGTACTGTACATACATCTGTCAGCAGCATTATTATTCTCTTAGGCATCCAATGCCCAAATCTTGAGCTTTCCTTTATCTTCACTAATTCCACCTCTAAACACGTGACAAACTCTCCCTTTGCCTTGCAATCTCTCTGCAATTTACTTATACTTAAAGAGCAGATCAAATTCTATCTACTTTGACACATTTTTCCATAGTCACAACCAACTTGGCTTTATTTTCTACTGTAATTTCTTAGAATTCTAAAAAGTATGCCAAAAAAAATTATTTTAGGTTTTCCTACAGAAATCAGATATATGAAAAAAATAACAAAATATTGTGTATTAATAGTTAAGTTAGAGAATAAAAGGTGTCCTACTTTGTAAAATTCTATCTTTAATTTAACAATTAGTATTTTTTTTAATTCTAAAAAATGAAAAGAATTTTCTGTAATATATACATCTCTTCTATTTTAAGGACTTCTGCTTCCTAGAATGTAGGACACTTTCATGATTTTAAAGAATTAGCACTGTTATCAGTGGTGCTTGACTTGATTTTTCAAAACAATCTCCCTTGAGGAAGTTCAGGTTTCTATTTTTCTCTTTCAAGATTAAAAAGCTTTTAAAAATTATAGCCTATATGATTAAAAATAAATAATTTAGGATTGGTGTTTAAATTTGATTTATAATTATGAAAAAAATATGCTTTCAAATTTCACTGCTGACAACTTCCAAAAATCTCAACTAACTTTTATCATTTTATGACTGTAGGGCATTTATATTATTCCTTCCTCTTGAATAAAATAATTAAATAATTTATAGGTGTCATTTAAAGAGTAAGTGGGAAAAATTTAAGATTAAAACTGAAGTTATTAAAACTAGAACACCTTAAGTCTACAGCTTGAAAATAATTATTAGGAAGATTCTTTGATCAAATATTATGATACATGAGCTCTTATTTGGAAACTAAACTAGTTTAGGATATCATTAAAATCCTTAAAAATGTTTTTGTCATGTCATGGGCCTCCCAGAGCCATCCAACTTGTATACTAATTATTTTTTCTTGGCTACATGCTGTTTTAATTACATTCATTATTTCTGTCATTCTGCAAAATCTTATGCATGGAAGTGCTGGTGGCCTGGTGCATAACCATTGCTTTTTCCTGCTGTGCTAATGGCTTAAATCCAAGCTGAGGTGCAAATGAAATGAGTTTAGAAGGCTAAATTTGGCCCCCAGTTAATTTGCTTCACAAACCTGCTACCGGTTTTGTTTTGTTTTGTTTTGTTTTGTTTTTTTGGTCATAAGCTGGCTCATTTACAAATCCATGTTCATAAAGCACTCAAAAGTTAGACTGGATTTTGTAAACTTTTATCCTTAGTGATTATCAATGATGTTGTCAGCAGGAAGCTCAAGAAGGGGTGCTGAGAAGAAAGGAAATCCTATGTATAGTGATTCTTAGTAGAAATTAAATACATCTTAGCAAGGAGAAATAACAGATTAGAAGGAAAAAATTCAGTAAAATTAAAAAAAGAAAAGTTGTGTCTGAAATATTTTTGATAATGTGTCATATGAGGATTTCAGTCATCTTTGGTTAAAAGTATTCATCCTGACAATTCCTTACTTTTTAAAATTTTAGACACAATGAATGATAAATATTTCCCAACTACATCAGTTTTCTTGCTCCTTGTGTGTGGTCTTTCCTGTACACCATGATCCCTTCTCTTCCTATGTCCTAAATCTAATGGCAACACAACCTGAAAATTCCTTGAAACTGCCAATGGTTCATAATCATAAACTCTCTCGATGATAGAAAACATCTCAATAAAAACTAATAAATGTAAACATAGATATTTTATAAAGTGATTGTTAAAGGTGTTCACCCATATATATTCTACATCACTTATACACTCTGTAGGAATTCATGGTATACATTTATATGTATCTATTAAATTTTAAATGTTAGTTCTTTTAGCATTCAGACAGTAATTGATATATACAGAAGATGGTCTGTTCGTATGTCAAGTGATTAAAAACAAGCCCCCAAAGTCTCTCTTACTGTATCTTTAAAGCATATTTTATTCAATCCATGATATCTGAGAGCTTTTGGTTTTTGTTTCATTTGTTTTGCAAATAAAGACTTCAGCACACATTGTTTATTTTTATGGAGGAAAGATGCAAATTATTACCTCTGCTCTCTAGAAATTAGTTTTCAAGTGTGTAAGACAAATAAGCACACATGTATAAGTCATACAAGATTCTTGCTTTTATGTTATAGTTATTGTAGTTTTTGTTTGCTGTAGCTATTTAGAGCAAAGAAATTTTTTTTGTATAAAAACAACAAAACAAAATTGGAAACACTTTACAGAATCGTTAAATAGGTTCTAAGAAACTATTGTAAATCAATTTAAGATATCGTTAATCTGCCTAATGAAATGGACAAGATTACAAAAGAAAAGGTTAATAAAAACCCAATAAACTAAAGAAAATCTTCAGAGAAGACTTCAGAATTCTATTATTAGAATTACAAGAGTATGTGTCCACACTTTTTAAAAATCTAAGTGATTACCTTTGTCTTGGTAAAGCTGTCCATTGCATCCACCTTCCTATTTATGTGACTAGAATGGTTATTGCATTTCAGGCAGGGAAGCTGATAGACAGGCTTTACCCAGCTGTGCATCCTTAGAATAAATCTCAAATAATTTCCCTAGGTATGGTTAATCAAATATCAAAGCACGATTTTCATATCTCCATGCTTACTCAATAAAAGGTGAACTCCTTAAGAAAACTGAAACCATAGTAAGTAAGTACACCATACTTAAATTCTACAGAATTGGGTTTTACACCGTATACACATACCTACATATTACTGTGTTTCCATTTCATTATCTTTAATTGCTGCCATTTATTGCTTAACTTAACCATGATTTTCTTCCAGGCTATGGTAGATTGAACTTGTCCTCATTTTCATTAAGTGAGCCTCTATCACGAATCCAGTATGCTTTGGTGTATCGAATGAACTTCACCTTTTTTTTTTTTTACATTTACTTATTTATTTTTATTTAAATTCAGTTAATTAACATATAATGTATTATTGGTTTCAAAGATAGAGGTCAGTGATTCATCAGTCTTATATAATACCCAGTGCTCATGACATCACGTGCCCTCCTTAATGCCCATCCACCCAGTTACCCTATCCCCCATCCTCCTCCCCTCCAGCAACCCTATGTTTCCTATGATTGTGAGTCTCTTATGATTTGTCTCCCTCTCTGATTTCCTCTTGTCTTAAAAGTCCTTGCCATAGGCTTCATTTCAACCTTTCATCTTGATCTAGAAAAAGAAACCATTAAGTGTTTACAATCTCTTTGGCAAAGATCACATTTGTCCTTTGAATTTCTTTGCTTTTCTTTAGCTTCTCCTAACTACGTAGGAAAAAAATAGAAATGAAAATCAGAAGCAAGTGTGGCATTGTTGTTTGAAAGTCTGATGCTTGTCTTCTACCAATCAGTGTTTCCCAAGAATTGATCTTTTAAGGTTTTTCCTGAGTTTTCTGTTTTAGAAGCTTTTCATGAGATCTTCCCATTTCGTCTTCTTTCCCTATCTGTAGAGAATAACTATCGACTGGTCTTCTCCACCAAACATCTGTCCCTCTATTAAAAAAAATTTTTTTCCATCCCTCCATAAGTCACAGAAGATCCCCTAGAGTTTCCAGCCTGGCCTCTGACATAGATCATTTGCTACTGTAAAGATTTAAGTTATGAAAATCTCACTTTAAACTAGAATATCTATTTTAAAAAATCATATTGACTAGGTATTAAGTAAGCATTTTTATAACAAATAGAAAATGGTTTTGTTATACTTTCAAATCAACATTTTTTTCTTTTGATAGCAAATTGATTTATGAATATAATTAGCCATGCAAAAAAATCTCCTTAAAAGCTTATATACATGTATTTTCCTATTTGGGTTCCTTAGACTAGATTATCATGTTTTATTACAAACTTCCCACATATTTTCAAGTCTATTATCTAATTGTATCCAAAGCACTCCTGATAGGTAGGTAGAGAAAGGCCATTTAATCCCCATTTTATAAATGAAGAAAGGAGAGTACAGAGAAGCTAAATGACTTGCCCAAGGCCATGTACATCTCTGCGGTAATTCTGTACCAGAATGACTTTGGAAGAATCAGGCACCATGCAGACAATGGTTAATCTAATCCCCCAGCAGGGGGATGGGCAGTTAAGATGATGTCAAATTAAAAATAAGCGCAAACTACATATTTCATAGAGAACCAACCCTGTAAGTATCATAATTTAATAAAGCTGACAAGAGAAAATAAGCACCTCTCTACAGTCCTGTCTGTCATTTGCAAATGAATGACTTCAGAAGAAACAACAGAAAACTGTGGTGATAACAGGTACACAAAAGATGACCAACAATGCAAAAATAGTGGTTGGAAATCTCAGTTACATGAAACCACATAATTGTACTCTGAATACGCATTATTAAAGCAACATAAAACACTCTTAGGATTTAATTTTAGCAAATCGGACTTTGTTTTCAACTACCAGCATATCAAACATTTGAAATAGATTAGCCTTCTAGTATTTTTTCTCTATTTCAATGTAAAGACAGACTACAAAACAATACCTGTCTCTTTTATTTTCCTATTTGTATGTTTTATTTCAAAGACAAATTTTATAACAATTTTGTTGCAGATAAGAGGTATTCGATGCTGGCTTTCTGAGTGTATCCAGATGCTGGGAAAGAATAGCTCCAGTGCTGGGTAAGGAGGTAACTTACCAATAGCTGGTTTTGAAACAGGAAGTGAAATAAACAAATATTTGATAATGTGAGAAAAATAAATCAGTAGTTACATAATATCTTAAAATGGGATGTTTTAAAATTCTTATTACATTGAGAAAGCATAAAACATGAATCAAGTAGCCTTATGCTTTTGTAATGTGAAAAGCAAAGAGCATATGTGATAAAGGAAGAATAAAGCTCTGCATTATTTTTATGAAGTCAGAATGCTCCTTCTTATTACTCTGGCCCTCTTTCAAAGCTCTAAGGAAACTTTACAAATGACAAAATTCAAAGAAGTTTAGGTGGGAAAAAATTCTTGAAGCTCATAAAAAGCTACCATGATCTGCTGAACACTCTGAATTTATTAATACCCCTAAGTTAAATAAGAATCCTAGAAGATTTAAATTTATTCATTCAGTAAATATTTTGGTGTCAGAAACTATCAGATGTTAATACTACCCTTTCAAAATTGAATAGACGTCTAACCTCATGGAACTTAAAGACTGGATTGACAGAATGAAAGAAATGGTCATGTAGGTGATTAAATATTAAAAATTGTGATAAGGCTGTAAAGAAAATGTTCAAGTGATAGAAAAACCTAAGTCTCAGAAACTAATCTTGACTGAAGAGGCAGTAGTTAATAGTAGGCAAAGGGAATAGGGATGAGGAAAACCAGAGGGATCAAAAATACTTTTCAGTAAAGGAAAAACTTATGCACAGTCTCTGCATTTATAAGGAGCTTTGTGTTTGGAACACTGGGAGCATTTTAGGAGATCAGTGTGGGAAGGGTTATAAGCAGGTTGAGTGGCAGAATCAGAATCCATGTTTAAAGATCACTCTGATATCCTTGTTGACAATGAGGGCACGAGCTAGGAGCCTTTGGCAATAGTATACATGAGACAGGACTTTGAACTAGGGGTCAGGGGTAGTCAAGATGGATTTTAAAAAAATTGATTTGGAATCTATATTATACATCTTTAGACAAAAGTAGCCCACCCCAAAACACAAAAACAAAAACTAGTCCCTGGAGAAAGAGGAAATGTTTCTTCCTGGAATAGATGCAAAATGACTAAAAGAAAAAAAATGTAGCAATTTTAATTCTGTAAAATTAATAAAAGGTGAAATATACATACTATAAATTTTGAAAACTATAGATATGCTAAGTGTGGAAATATATATATATTTTTTAAATCATGGATGGTCTACTTCAAATTTTTGTTCATGAACACTCTTCACTTAATTCTTTTCTGTACTAATTTTTTTTCTGGGCTGGAGGCAAAAACTGATGTTGGATCAGAAGACAGTGCACTGGAAGCTTCTTTTAAAAAAAAATATTAGTTACCAAAATTTGGGGCGTTTAATCCCAAGCAGGACATCTGAAGGTGCAAGAACTTTGTGTTACTTTTTTTCTTGCACTGATGTGCCTCCTCCATCTGCAAAAACCAATCATCTTTTTTTTTAAAGATGTATTTATTTATTTATTTTGAGAGAGAGAAAGAGAGAGAGCATGCGAGCACAAGGGGGAAGGGCAGAGGGAGAGGGAGAGAAAGTCTTAAGCAGATTCTGCAGTGAGCACAGAGACGGACCACGGGCTTTAATCTCATAACCCTGAGATCACAACCTGAGCCAAAACCAAGAGTCAGACACTTACTTAACTGACTGCACCACCCAAGCGCCCCAAGACGCCAGCCATCCTTCCTGGATATTAGGACTTTCTCCAAAGTAGGGAAAATTTTCACCTCTTTTCCCCTTCCCCCATTGCATCAGGACTCTATATGCAGACCTTACATACAGATGACCACAACACCACATCATGGGAGTGGAGTTGTGATAAGATTGAACAGAGAATCTTCCCCATAAAGGAGGCTTTTTGCATGACAGTTTCAATAAACACAGGGAGGAATGGTGCAGAAATGAAATTCTTCTGTTGGGATTGTCCACATATCAGCTACTTCTCCAGATCCCTAGGGTTAATGGATCACAGAGCTGATAATAAACAACTGTACATCAACCAACCATTCAGATTAATAACTGAGAATATTAATAATTCACATTTATTGACTATTTTGTACCTGGTACTGTTTGAAGTGCCTTATGTGCATTTTTCCTTATGGTAATACTATGAGAAAATTAGTATTATTATACTTATTTAATATAATTAGTATTGTTATTCTCTTAACTGAGGCAGAGAACAATGAAGTAAATTTCTACAGGTGCATAGGTAGTAAATGGTGGAGCAAGAGATTGAGTCCAGTGCTCTAACCTGAGCCCACACTCTCCATCAGCATCAGGAAATGCCTCTCTGAGGAAGGTTCAGAGGGCATCCCAGAGAAAGTAAAGGAACAGACTGTGGAGGTGAAGAGGGATAGACAAGTAGATTTTAAAAGTATTTTGCAGTAGAACGAGAGAATGAATGAAAACACGAACTCAAGAAGTAAGAATGTGTTGATGAAATAAGAATATCATAAAGATATAGATATATAGGTATAATGAGATATATAAATATGTTAATAGCTTTAAATTTTCGGGAAATAAAAGTTCACATAAGCAGTTAGGCAGGAAGAAAAGGAGCAGATTACTTAACTAGGAAGAAAAATAAAATTATAAAAGTAAGTTTAAATGTTCGTGTTCTGTAGAACCACTTTTTAAAGAACTACTTTAGAAATCAGGAAGATTAAGCCTTTATCCAAGAGACATGTCATCAGAGAAATGTGCCTGGCTTTATCCAAAAAAAATTTGGGGAAGGACAGTGCATGACATCTCATAAATCTGAGCAGAAGAAATAAATTCCTTAAGTCTGTGTGAGAAGATTTTTTGAGCCAACATTTTAGTTAGATTATCTTCTTATTTATGGGACGTGCAATTCAGGCCAAATTCTGACATTCAACACTTACAGAAAGTTTCCATGGGAGATAAGAAGGTGCTTTTTATTTGTAACTGGAGCAGAATTTGGCAGGACTGCTTTGTGAATAAGTCTGTAAATACAACGTATGAAGAGAGAAAGTAAAGGACTGTACTCACAAAACATGGAGTTGCCTATCTGCCTGTCTGTACATCAGGCAGATCTTATTCCCATTCCATTAAAATCAAGAGCACCTCGTAAAATTGCTTACTTTATAAAATGTTTACAAATGCTCAATACATAATAACTTACCCAAAGAAAACACTCTAAGCAAATGTTATATGAATCAACATGTATTTAAATCTATGAAGAAAACAGGAAAAGGCAGCAAGTAGTGGAATGCACATTCTGCTCCATCTACTTGAGCTTTGATTTAGATTCCATTGTTGGCTTTTCTGTAATTATTTTTTCCTATCCCAAACTCATGTGGGTATTCTTTAAGATTCTGTGGTTGTTCCTTCCCTGCTCTTTATAATTTTTTTTTGTGCATCTCTTTATGGCTCCCACCATTGTCATTATAGACACACACACACACACACATTCCACAAGCTCCCTCGGATCTCCTTTGGAGTCTTTTACCATCAAAATAAACTCTACATTGCCATAACTTAATTTTGTTTGTTTGTTTCCCCTATCTTCCCCTGCCCATAATCACCTACCTGCCATATATATGCTATTAGAAACACATCTATTTCAATGTTTTTAAAAGGATTATATTTAAAACAAATTTGAAGCATTTTCTTATCCTCCTTTACTAAGAGGACTCAAATTAAATAGTCATGATTTAACTTGATTTTTTCTTTAGTCTTCTGTCTCTTCCCACTATTTTGCATTAACCCACCATGAGCTTACTTTTGTTATGAAAATAATTTTATACCTTTCGGTCTCTAGGCATCCCAATGGCTCTTCAAAGGATGGACACACATTCTAAAGCACCATCTTCATTTCTCTGCACCTGAAGCTGAGTAGCGTCTATCCTAAGCATGAGGTCTAAATCCCCCACCTGGCCTTCATCTGCTGACCCATTTTACCTCTCCAATCCAAATCCTCTCACTATTCCTTAGCAAGTAGACTCCTCTTTGTCCCCTAAGTTTTTATGACATTCGTGTTGTGAGAGTTCTATGACATGAAAGATGCAAGCTGCTTAGCAATGGGCTTATCACATAGGAGGCATTTAATTAAGTCTTGTCTTTATTTCTCCTTAGTGCAAAAAGGATTTCAGATGTTGTTGGCTTGTTTTCCCACTGATTTGTTGCCTGAGATCATGTATTTTATTTTACCACCACATTGCTTTACTGAGCAAATAATAGAAATTTGTTTTCAATGTCTTACCTTTATAAAGGTTTCTAACTAGCTGGATTTAAATATGATTAACTTTTGAATCCTCTAGAATCTGAAAAGTTAAAGACTGAAGGGAGGTGACTTTCAGTCTCCCAAGGAAATAAACTTAAGTATTGCTATATATGTACATATTGCATATGTATATCCACATACACATACACACATGTACATATATACACTTACATATTATATATCAATATTTAATTATACAAGCCCATTTAATATTTTTTTCCTTTTACAATTCACTTTTTATTATTTTCTTTAAAAAAAAATGAATATATCTCATTCAAATATTCAATTCAAGGGTGCCTGGTTGGCTCAGCCAGTTGTGTCTGACTCTTGATTTCAGATCAGGTTATGATCTCAGGGTCGTGAGATTGAGACCCACGTCAGGCTCCAGGCTCAGCAGGCATTCTGTTTGAGATCACCCCATCTCCCTCTGACCCTTCCCCTGCCACATTCATGCTCTCTCTCTCTCTAAAATAAATAAATCTTTAAAAAAATTCAATACACATTTTCACTGAAATACAGTAAAAAAAATGGGATTTATCTTCTCCAGAAATTGTAAATCATGCTCATGTCCACACTAGAATATTTTGATTTATAACAATTCAAAGGAAAAGATTATAAATATATAGTAAATAATGAGGAAGAATCTAAGCAGATATCATAAAACTCTAAACCCCTAAAAAGACTAATGACTGTCCAAGGCATTTCAGAATAGATAAATGTAATAATACAATTACATTGATAGGGCTTTAAAGAATAGCTCTTTGTGGACCATAAACTTTGAGAGTGAAAGAAAAACCGAGAAAAAAATACTGCATCAATAATGAATGATGAGAACCAGAAGACACCAGAGGATTGCATTCATAGTGTCATTAGTATGCAAGTCAGCTTCCCAAACCAAGACTAGAATAAAACAGGAACCATAGGCAAAATTTTTGTGAGTGCTACAAAGTATAAATGATTTTCTGTGTTTATTTCATTTGAGGTATGTAAGTAATTTTATTTCTTTGACTAAAGTTATGAAATAAGGCCATCAGCAAGTTACAAGCAATATATATGTATATAGTATTTTATCAAGCTATTGTCATCACTTTCTATATATTGTGTTGGTATCACATTCCCCATTATTAAATAAAACAGCAGCAAAATGAATGGATTTCATATGTGCATAGATTTCAGTTTAAAAATGTAGTTTTATGCAATGATGGCTAGCTATAGCTGAGGAAAAATCATAACCAAATAACCTCTTAGTGACATGTTGCATCTTCCATACCTGGTTTGGTTTTGAGGCAGCCTAGTAGAGTGCAAGAAAGGTGCAGGTGGGTTCCAAAGAGAATTATGTCCTAATTTCATCTTTACTCTTTACTGTGTGATCTTGGGATAGTAACTTTCCCTCCTTGGGATTCAGTTTCTTCAGTCATAAGATGAATCCATTAGAATCCATTAGAGTCCATTCATTCTCTGCTATATAGACTGACTCATTTTGATGTGGATAGTAGGTGATAGAAGTTTTTAATAATAGAATGTTCTTTATGAAGGATGATTATGATTTCAAAAGCTCAGGTGTTTAAGGCAGACCTATGGAGCCTTTTGTTATTGTTGTTTTGTACATGTGATTTTTTTTTTAAATGAACTACATGATAGCACTTTAAAATCAGAACATTTAACATTAAAGAAAAGCGGATTTGAAAAACCATATCTGGAAATGCCGAGAACATAGTCCATCACTACAACTCTCAGCTTTAGGTGATGGAAGAGAGATTTTCCTTATAAAATGGAGGCAATAATATCTACTTAGCAAGGTCACTGTGTAAAAGAAATAAGCATGTAAATTACTTAGCACAGTATGTAGCACATATGGGCAACAAATAACAACTTCTTCTTCCCATTATGTCCATGAATTAATAATAAGAAAGAGTGCGGGGTGCCTGGGTGGCTCAGTCCTTAGGTGTCTGCCTTCGGCTCTGGTCATCGTCCCAGGGTCCTGAGATCCAGCCCCGCATCAGGCTCCCTGCTCAGTGGGGAGCCTGCTTCTCCCTCTCCCACTCCCCCTGCTTGTGTTCCTTCTCTCGCTTTGTCTCTCTCTGTCAAATAAATAAATAAAATCTTTAAAAAAATAAGAAGAGTGAAAACATTTGGAGTTTAGTCTTCCATTTCTTTATAACTACTATAGTTTTGGTTATAGAAGCAATCATGTTTACAGAACGTAAATGTGATTTGCTGAAGATTTATGTTTTATTATGATTAATCAGTAATATTGAAATAGAAATCCAATCATCAGGATTAGGCTGATAACTGAACAAGCAGTATATACATCCCAACCTTTGCAAAAGTTTTAGAGGAAAATGTGATGTATTTTATGAAAGGAAGATAACTTTTCAGTGAAAGATGGCAGGATATGATCTCTTCTTGGGCAATTATTTCACTGGGGAATCTGTCCCAGTGTCTTGAAGATGTCTTTCTGGTTTTTGATGTATGGTATTGTTCATATGATCCAATTAAAAACACAGGAGGAGGAAGCCTCTAGAATTTAAATATGGGAGAACAATTCACAGCTACTCAACCCCTCCAAAGGAACACAAGCCAGGAAACACCTTTTATACTTCATAAAGTGAAAATTTGAAACGGTAAAGGGTAATGGGTCAAAAGAACTTTTGAAGAGTTTCTGATGCCTGAAGACTTTTATTTCTTTCAGATATCTTTTCTGGCTCTTGCTCTTCTTTGTCTAATTTCCATTTTGTGGTAAAGTTTCCGTGCAGTTAGCTGTTGCTGCCATCCTTCATCATCTAAGTACCTGTACCCTTTGGAACGCTTCTTTCCTTCAATGCCCTTCTTTGCCTTGGACCCCCTCCATTGCACCAAATTATGATAAGCTGAAAGAATTTAGGTGCTCCTGTTACACTGGCCAAGTGAATAGCTTAAAGGAAACCACACGCCACTAATTGCCATATGCTGTGTTTTAGTTCACTAAGTTATGGCCTAACAGTTCATACCACAAAATCTCTCGAGTCTCAATTGCCTGAGGTTGCTTGGCATGAACAAAAAGGAAATGAAAGCTTAAAATACCCCCGGAAAAACTCTCAATCCAACATTTTTCTAATAACCCCATACCCTTATACTTAGTCACACAATTAAATATTTATTTTCATCTATTCTAGCATTTAATTGTCAGCTGCTTCTTTTTATTCTTTTTTTTTCCCATTTGGTTTTCTGAAAATACGGTAATTTATTAGAAAATAATGGAATACATAATGCAACTTCTCACACATGGAGCACTTTGAGAAACAGAGGCACACATTAGTTTGATTTGACCTTCACAAGTCCTTTGTAACTAAGAAAAGGATACCGTGGTATCATTATATTAGTTTAGAAAGGATTTCCTCTACTACATATTAATGATACCTGTCAAATGTCAAAAGATTTTTTAAATCTGTTTTAAAATTCAAATGTGCTATTTTGAAAAAAACTTCTATTTAGTGTTATCCCTAGAATGTAAATTTCACAAGAGCAGAAACCTTATATGTTTGTGTATTTACTACTCTGTTCCTTTAAGAATGCTTTAGTACACTCTCAAATATTATTGAATGAATAGTGAATATATAAATCTTTCCAGCCTTGATGCTCCATAACATGTTAAATACTGTCTTTAGTAATGACCATAAAAAACTGATTTTGTTCTGTTTTTGCATTCACTAATCAATGTAGCAGTGAGTAAAGATACTATTCTTGTAACCTTTGGTAAATCAACTTACAGAAAGAAATTTAACCACCTGTATTAGTTTCCTGTGGCTGCTATAACAAACTGGATGTCTAACAGCAGAAATTTATGCTCTCACAGTTCTGGAGCCCAGAAGTCTGAAATTAAGGAGTCGATAGGGCTGCACTCCTATTTCCAAAGCCTCTAGAGAGAATCCTTTCTTGCCTCTTCTAGCTTCTGTTGAATCCAGGCATTCCTTGGCTTGTAGCTGCTTATCTCCAGTCTCTACCTCCATCTTCACATGGCTTTCTCTTCTCCCTGTATGTTTTTCCTCTGTGTGTCCCTGATAAGGATACTTATTATTAGATTTACGTTTCACTTGGATAATTTGGAAAGATCTCACCTCTGAGATCCTTAACTTAATTACTTCTGCAAAGATGCTTTTTCCAAATAAGGTCACATTCACGAGTCCCATGGGTTAAGATGTAGACATTTTTGGGGAGTGGGGGTAATGTGCCATTCAACACATTATACTACCCTAATATCAGGAATAGTAAGGCTGTGCTTCAGCTGAATAGGCAGTAAGCTTAAAACAGCTTATGTAGTTCTAGGACTCTGAGGGAGTGACTTCGTGGAGATTGTCCCAGGGCTAACCTGGGATTGGAGAGAGGAGAAAGAGCCTCATAGCTGAGTCTCTGGGATCTCATCTACCTCCATAAGCACATCAAATACATCTCATCTGTCAACTTTTCATACTTTGAGCTTCCTTTTCAAATCTTGTTTCAAATATTTTGAAAACAAACTAGCAAAAATAACCTTATGGAGACAGAGTTGGTATCACTCCTCTTTTTGTCCAGGATCATACCCATGACAGATGACTTGTCAACTCAGAAATATTCAGGGGCTTCTTTGCTTTCCTTGAAGTAAAATAGATAAGGATGTTTAAGTACATTGGCATACCCTAAGATTGATCAAGACCCCTAGGGATTTGTAGATTTGTACCGCTAGGGAGGCTGGAAATAGTTCTTTCAGCTCCATTTCCCTTAGAGTCTTCAGTGCTATAAAAGAAACCTATGAAAAAACATACAGTGATGAAGGTTTTAGCCTCCAATTTTAAAGCATTATGAAGGAGATAGGACTTCTAAATTGCTCTTCATCATCATTTCCTGGCCGCAAAGGTATCAGTTTCCCATAGGAAACATTTCACTCACTAACAATGCCCAAATCAGCCAAGAAAGTTGTCATAAGGTTTTGGCAAAATTCAGGAGGGTCTTTATTAATGATTTCACTCTTTTTTCTTTTGACAACTCAAAAAAAATAACCTACTTGACCCCAAGTTCTCTAGACTTTGAATGGAACTTCTTAAACCAAACTCATCTCATTAAATGACCAGGGTATACACACACACACACAAAAGTATCCATAAAGACATCCCTGAGTTACAATTATCTGGGGTTTTCTCTCTAAAGAATTCTAGAACATTGGTTTTGCTCTCTTCACTAGAACATGTTTTCATGGGTGACAAGAGTTACTCTTCTCTTTGCTGGCACAGACTATACATGAAAAGTCCTTGAGGTTTCTGTCCTTTGTGTCAAACAAATCATCCCCTTTTTCAGCTCCTTATATTCATTTCCTATTTGAGAAATTAACAACCTCAAAGTCTTATCTTTTGACTAATATTCTTTCTAAAGGGACAACATACAGCATTTGACCAAAGTTGGGTTGTTAACATATTATTTACTTCAGTAGAGATATAGAAGGTGTACACTATCCCTGTTCTTCTGAAAGCTCTGGACCAGAAAAAACTGTAACATGTATATGTAAGTGAATGAAAATAGGCTAAAGATAAATATAATGTGCTACATGCAGGTTAAGAAGACCTCAAGCTCGGGGAAGAACAAAGGCATTTGATTCTTACAATTAGAAAACTTTTTCTTCTTTCCTGATACCAAGAAACAATAAAAGAATGAAACAAGGACAGACAACTTCACCTCCAGAATTGCTGGAAAACTGCTCATAGACTAAACCACAAACTGTGAAGCAAAGCTGCCATAGCTCATAAAATTTGGACCAGATTAAAAGACGATTCTGAGACCATATAATTATACTGAGTCAAGATTTTCCAAAGCCAAGGATGCTAAAGACAATAAATTATTTCACAGTATAAATAAATAAGCAAATACATGAATAAGCAAGTAAATCAGAAAAAAATGAATCAACAGTAACTGCATTTTTTGTGTGTGGGAAGCAAAGTAAGAACATAGATTCCAAAGATTTCAGGGAAAAGGCCAGGGCAATGTCAACCTGACATGGCAGGGCAGTAGAAAATGGTCTCCAATTGGAGAAGCTTAATGGAGAGAATGGAATTTCACAAGCTATTTAAATAATGTGAGAGAGATTTGAAGATTCTTTCCCCACCAAAACATGCACAAACACACACTACATACACACTCATGATATCTTAGTTACCAAAAAGATATTTAATCCAAATTAATGTATAAATGCCTATAAAATTATATTTTTATGAGACGTTTTTAAAGCTGTCTTTCAGATAAAAGAATAGTGTGCTTGGATTACTGAGGATTCTCTTCTTTTCTCTTCCTGACATCCAATACAGGGAACAAAAATGACTGAACTTGACTAATACTGGCCATAGAGGATTTTCCATGCTAAACAAGCTTTTGACAAATAGCATGTCTTTCAAGGTAGATAAATCTAGACCCAGTGTTAGCAGGCACTAAAAACAACAGCCCATCTTTATCTTTGATGGTTCCTATATTCAGCAGGAAAATGTTCGTTTTTCAGTTGAATGCATTTAAATGATAAATAAATAGCTGTGAACTGAATCCTAGAAGAAAAGAGAAAAACAAAAAACAATCACTCTTGATTTTTCAATATGACATATTAAAGATTTTCTTGAGCTTCAAAACAATATATGGCATATGCTTTATTAGATATAACTGTGGAGACCAAGTTCTTAGTAAATAAAAATGAAATATAAAATAATGGGAATAAGATGACTTCTAAACAGTGAATTTTCTAATTGGAGTAATTCAGGATTAAAAGGTATGTTGAAGGTTCTCCAACTGCCTGATGCTGAATTTCTCTCTTGAAAATCCTAAGTGCAAATTGCCTATTGTCATTAAATACCTAGTGATCATCTATAATCTGGACCCTACATGTAATATGATAGAAACATGCATGAATAACCTGTGTTTTATAGACTATGTGTGTTACTGGATCCCATCAAATATAGAAATTCTGAAAACATTAATAAAGTTGAGGAATTACAATTTGTCATTTACTTGTTTGTTGATTTTTTAAATGTACCCAGCCCACATCAATGTATTTATTTATACATTTCAATTTTATAAGAACGTACTACAGTTCTAGCAAATAGAATTCCTGTCATGGGTGATAACAGATCTATGGTGTCATTTGTATAGCTATGCAAGTGAAATTGGAAAAAAAGAAGATGGAGATGCATTCAGTAAAAAAGAGAACACCCAAGGTGACTGGTAGGTAGTAGTGGACAATGGAAGGGGGAAAAAAAAGAGAAAATAGTGAAATAATTTCATAATTTTGTCAACTACTAATTTTGGAGCTAATGACAGTTGCCTTCCCAATATCATTTTCTAATCTCTCTGGTCTCAGTTTTCTTATTTTTTTTTTTATTTTTTTAGTTTTCTTATTTATAAAATGAGGATATGGTTTTTGTTGTTGTTCTTATTAATAATTCAATTACATAGTCCCCCAAAATATTTTGTGTCTTACTGATATCAAGCACTTGATAAAAATAATTATCGTCATTATCACCGTCATTACTACTGAGAATCTCTGAATCTTCTCTCTCAATTAAATATATATATATAGTCCTCCAATGAAATCATCTAAAAATAAAATCTGTTTTTCTACTTATTTGCTTCTCCCTTTCATTGATTCTGATCAAAATGAATATACTGTTTTGTTCTTTTTCAAGAATCTATTAAAATGCCCGACACTTCATAAGTTTGTGAAAATATATTAACTGATGAGAGAGAGTGCCTTTTAAATTTTCCCATAAAAATGCAAAAGGAAAAAGTTGATCCTTTCTACAGGCCAGTGGATCTGACCTTGCTTATTTTATAGGAAGTGCAAGAGCCCCATATCCTTCACCTAGTCTTTCACAACACTCCCAAGAGACAAGCAGCAATTATTGAAATCATGTGCTGGTGCATTTCATCCATTAAAAGAAGAAGAAGAAGAAGAAAAAAGACCTGTGTTTATTTTTTTCAGGCCCCTTCTCCAAGCTATTTAATCATAAGTTCATAGTTTTCTGACAAAAGTTCAAAGTCTTTGCTTTAAAATGACGAAATAGTAGACCTAGCCAAGCGTGTATAGCATTTTGAGTCTTCTTCCAGGTAACCCCTGGTAACCTCTGCCTGAGGTCCTGGCTCAGAGTCCCAGACAGGGTTTTCAATAGCAAAATGAGTCGGTATGGCTTTCCTTCTCCCACCCTACCTGTCAGGAAGAATTAGACAAGAACTAAAATGTATACTCATGTAGAAGAGCCCCTCGAATGGACTGCCCTTAGACCTAGTCTCTTCCATTGGAAGCTTGTTCCAGGGAGCTGCAGTAGGGGGCAGTTCTGCTGGTATTTTTCCAGAGGAATATTCTGGCAGTTTTCTCAGAACTCTCCCTTTTAAAAAGTTCTTTCAAAGCTTTGGATTACAACAAGAGAGAAAATTCAATTAGATAATAATAATCTTCAATACCCATGAATCCAGATTTTTATGAAAGTGTGTCTACCCAGGTTCAAGGGTAAACTTCATTATTTCATTTTTCAAGCTTTGGAACCTCTTGACAGGGAAACAAAGCAATTAATACACTAAAACATTGACTGGATTCAGACTTTCATTTTTTTCACTTACTGAAGAACCTGTCTTGAATTATCATCTCCATCTTTCTTTCTTCATTTCCTGGGGGTCAATCTTTGATCTTCTATTTGAGGTTAGGAAGTGATGAAGGAGGAAGGGTGTTCTTGGCTTTTTGACCTACCCCAAAACCATAATGGGCTTCTTTATGCAGCTAATATGAATTAGGGTTTTGATATTCTAACCACAGAAACAATCTTTTTTCCAGATTTTCTATAGATAATCTGAAATAACTTAAAATTTCTCAGAAAGACAAAAGCATGAAGTAAAATTACTTAGTTTGGAAACATTTTTGTTAACTTATTTGGGTAACTGTGAACCACGTTGTTCCTTCATAGTTATAAACTTCTGGCAAATACCCTCTACATATTTGATATACAGAAAATGATAGCTGGAGTTGAACCTCATCAAGTCATACTTTAGTTGAAAGACTTTAAATAGGAATTTACTAAAAATGAGGAGTAGAAAAGGAAAAATGAGCTCAGAGCAGCACGTGGCTAGAAATCCCAAATACCCAGGCCTTTCAGTGCTTGTAAATGGGAACACTGCCACTGCTATTGTGTGTTCGTCTTTCTTGTATGAATACTAAGCTTATTATAATTCGTTTTAATATCATTGGACTATTGCAAGGCTAAGGCCGTATTTCCCTATGCAGCAAATTATCAGGAGAAAAAAATGTGCTGAGGACAAAAAGCTTAGAAGCCAGTGCTTAGAGAAGCAGGAGAGGTAACTTCCGATTCTCTCTTTGTAGTATATGAAGAGAAGAAGACAGACACAGAGATAAGAGATAAAGAGTAGAGAAGAAGAGAGAAGTTATCCTGGACCCTTGCTACTCAGAATTGAGGTTCACCATGTAATAATGTCTTCTTCTAAATGCAGAATCTCAGGCCTGGAACCCTCATCACTCTAAAGCTGCATAATAGAAGATCCACAAGTGATTCCTACGAACATTAAAACTGGGGAGCATTGCAAGAGGAAAACAAATCAGTTATATTTTATTGTGAAATTAGTTGTGTGTTGATCCAGTCCTTGTTTTTTTAATTTTTTGAGATTTAAAAAAAAAAATCTGATTTATATTTTATAACATTATCTCAAATTTTTTACAGAGAATGAAGGAAAAGTTCCCTGTCCAAGGGGGGAAAAATACAGCTCTGCAAGGTCACGTCAGTGAAGCAGCAGTAATAGTGGGGGTAGTCCAATGGCCCCGTAGATCTCTGAGAATGAAAGAGGAGGTTCAAAGTTTTGGCTATGCTTCATATGGGGATTCTGTTTAATATTGAATATATATCTCAAAGCAAAGCATATTAAAGTCCAGGAAAATTCAGGCTTTTAGTAATCACAAATGTATAAAATCAAGATTCCAGAATGCCAATTTATTTGTTCTTTTACAAGAGAGAAATAAAGCCATCATCTTCATGTAGTGAAGGTCAGTATAGTTAAATATAAAGCCAATTTATAATATTGAAAAAGGTTTGTAAATACCAGATCACCCCCAAAAAGGAAGGCAGACAACATTGTAATTAGGTAATTGAAGGAGAGTCCTTCCATTTGACTAGTTTTTGACAATGGGGCCAGACACACTAAAGACCAATTTTGTCTAATTCCTATACCTACTTTGGACCACTGTATCTCCCTAGGGCAGTCCTATGAGCACATCCATTTTTGCATCTTTTTCCCCTTTACCACCAGGCTATGCTACCTTTTGTCACTGTCTCGTTTTACTTCTTCTGCAGACATGTTAATGTAATTTTCTGGGCTGCAGGTTTAGTCTAATAAATATAACTTAAATCTGCTTGGATCAGTGTTTCTCAGAGTGAAATCATAGATACCTACATCAAAACCACCAGAGATGTTAATAACTCAGCTTCTTGGCCTCATGTGGACCCACTAAAGCAGAATGAACTTGGAAAGATCCCTGGAAATCTGCATTTTAAAAATTCCTCAGATGAAATTTATTTTTCCAGCTAAATTTTCTTAACAATTGGCTTGGGCCTCTACTTTGGTTGCTTAATTAGGGAAAAAACAAAAAACAAAACAAAACAAAAAATCTATACCTACCAATTTAAAAGTTGTTTGAAGCTGGTGCTTTTATTTTTTTTTAATTTTTTATTGTTATGTTAATCACCATACATTACATCATTAGTTTTTGATGTAGTGTTCCATGATTCATTGTTTGTGCATAACACCCAGTGCTCCACGCAGAATCCCTCTTTAATACCCATCACCAGGCTAACCCATCCCCCCCCTCTAGAACCCTCAGTTTGTTTTTCAGAGTCCATTGTCTCTCATGGTTCATCTCCCCCTCCGACTTACTACCCTTCATTCTTCCCCTCCTGCTATCTTCTTTTTTTTTCTTCTTAACATATATTGCATTATTTGTTTCAGAAGTACAGATCTGTGATTCAACACTCTTGCACAATTCACAGCGCTCACCATAGCACATACCCTCCCCAATGTCTATCACCCAGCCACCCCATCCCTCCCACCCCCCACCACTTCAGCAACCCTCAGTTTGTTTTCTGAGATTAAGAATTCCTCATATCAGTGAGGTCATATGGTACATGTCTTTCTCTGATTGACTTATTTCACTCAGCATAACATCCTCCAGTTCCATCCATGTTGTTGCAAATAGCAAGATCTCATTCCTTTTGATGGCTGCATAATATTCCATTGTGTATATATACCACTTCTTCTTGATCCATTCACCTGTCGATGGACATCTTGGCTCTTTCCATAGTTTGGCTATTGTGGACATTGCTGCTATAAACATTGGGGTGCACGTACCCCTTCGGATTCCTACATTTGTATCTTTGGGGTAAATACCCATTAGTGCAATGGCTGGATCATATGGTAGCTCTATTTTCAACTGCTTAAGGAACCTCCATACTGTTTTCCAGAGTGGTTGCCCCAGCTTGCATTCCCACCAACAGTGTAGGAGGGTTCCCCTTTCTCCGCATCCCCGCCAACATCTGTCGTTTCCTGACTTGTTAATTTTAGCCATTCTGACTGGTGTGAGGTGGTATTTCATTGAGGTTTTGATTTGGATTTCCCTGATGCCGAGTGATGTTGAGCACTTTTTCATGTGTCTGTTGGCCATTTGGATGTCTTCTTTGGAAAAATGTCTGTTCATGTCGTCTCCCCTTTTCTAGATTGGTTTATTTGTTCTTTGGGTGTTGAGTTTGATAAGTTCTTTACAAATTTTTGGATACTAGCCCTTTATCTGATATGTCATTTGCAAATGTTTTCTCCCATTCTGTCGGTTTTCTTTTGGTTTTGTGGACTGTTTCTTTTGCTGTGCAAAAGCTTTTTTCTTGATGAAGTAGCAATAGTTCATTTTCGCCCTTGCTTCCCTTGCCTTTGGCGATGTTTCTAGGAAGAAGTTGTTATGGCTGAGGTCAAAGAGGTTGCTGCTGGTGTTCTTCTTTAGGATTTTGATGGACTCCTGTCTTACATTGAGGTCTTTCAACCATTTGGAGTCTATTTTTGTGTGTGGTGTAAGGAAATGGTACAATTTCATTCTTCTCCACGTGGCTGTCCATGTTCCCAACACCATTTGTTGAAGAGACTGTCTTTTTTTCCATTGGACATTCTTTCCTGCTTTGTCAAAGATTAGTTGACCATAGAGTTGAGGGTCCATTTCTGGGCTCTCTATTCTGTTCCATTGATCTATGTGTCTGTTTTTGTGCCAGTACCATACTGTCTGGGTGATGACAACTTTGTAATAGAGCTGGAAGTCCGGAATTGTGATGCCACCAGCTTTGCTTATCTTTTTCAATATTCCTCTGGCTATTCGGGGTCTCTTCTGGTTCCATACAAATTTTAGGATTATTTGTTCCATTTCTTTGAAAAATGTGGATGGTATTTTGATGGGGATTGCATTGAATATGTAGATTGCTCTAGGTAGCATTGACATCTTCACAATGTTTGTTCTTCCAATCCATGAGCATGGAACATTTTTCCATTACTTTGTGTCTTCTTTAATTTCTTTCATGAGTATTTTATAATTTTCTGAGTACAGATCCTTTGCCTCTTTGGTTAGATTTATTCCTAGGAATCTTATGGTTTTGGGTGCAATTGTAAATGGGATTGACTCCTTGATTTGTCTCTCTTCTGTCTTGTTGGTGTATAGGAATGCCACTGATTTCTGTGCATTGATTTTATATCCTGCTACTTTACTGAATTCCTGTATGAGTTCCAGCAGTTTTGGAGTGGAGTCTTTTGGGTTTTCCACATACAGTATCATATCACCTGGAAAGAGTGAGAGTTTGACTTCCTCTTTGCCGATTTGGATGCCTTTGATTTCTTTTTGTTGTCTGATTGCTGTGGCCAGGACTTCTAATACTATGTTGAATAGCAGTGGTGATAGTGGACATCCCTGCTGCGTACCTGACCTTAGGGGAAAGGCTCTCAGCTTTTCCCCATTGAGAATGGTATTCGCTGTAGGTTTTTCATAGATAGCTTTTATGATATTGAGGTATGTAACCTCTATCCCTATACTATGAAGAGTTTTGACCAAGAAAGGATGCTGTACTTTGTCAAATGCTTTTTCTGAATCTATTGAGAGGATCATATGATTCTTGTTTTTTCTTTTGTTAATGTATTGTATCACGTTGATTGATTTGCGGATGTTGAACCAACCTTGCAGCCCAGGGATAAATCCCACTTGGTCGTGGTGAATAATCCTTTTATTGTACTGTTGGATCCTATTGGCTAGTATTTTGGTGAGAATTTTTGCAACTTTGTTCATCAAGGATATTGGTCTGTAATTCTCCTTTTTGATGAGGTCTTTGTCTGGTTTTGGGATCAAGGTAATGGTGGCCTCATAAAACGAGTTTGGAAGTTTTCCTTCCATTTCTATTTTTTGGAACAGTTTCAGGAGAATAGGTATTAATTCTTCTTTAAATGTCTGATAGAATTCCCCTGGGAAGCCATCTGGCCCTGGGCTTTTGTTTGTTGGGAAATTTTTGATGACTGCTTCAATTTCCTTAGTGGATATAGGTGTGTTCAGGTTTTCTCTTTCTTCCTGGTTCAATTTTGGTAGTTGATACATCTCTAGGAATGCACCCATTTCTTCCAGGTTATCTAATTTGCTGGCATAGAGTTGCTCATAATATGTTCTTAAAATTGTTTGTATTTCTTTGGTGTTGGTTGTGATCTCTCCTCTTTCATTCAGGATTTTGTTGATTTGGGTCATTTCTCTTTTCTTTTTGAGAAGTCTGGCCAGGGGTTTATCAATCTTGTTAATTCTTTCAAAGAACCAGCTCCTAGCTTCGTTGATCTGTTCTACTGTTCTTTTGGTTTCTATTTCATTGATTTCTGCTCTGATCTTTATTATTTCTCTTCTCCTGCTGGGTTTAGGCTTTATTTGCTGTTTTTTCTCTAGCTCTTTAGGTGTAGGGTTAGGTTGTGTATTTGAGACCTTTCTTGTTTCTTGAAAAAGGCTTGTATTGCTATATACTTTCCTCTCAGGACTGCCTTTGCTGTATCCCAAAGATTTTGAACAGTTATGTTTTCATTTTCATTAGTTTCCATGATTTTTTTAAATTCTTCTTTAATTTCCTGGTTGACCCATTCATTCTTTAGTAGGATGCTCTTTAGCCTCCATGTATTTGAGTTCTTTCCAACTTTCCTCTTGTGATTGAGTTCTAGTTTCAAAGCATTGTGGTCTGAAAATATGCAGGGAATAATCCCAATCTTTTGGTATGGGTTGAGACCTGATTTGTGACCTAGGATGTGATCAATTCTGGAGAATGTTCCATGGGCACTAGAGAAGAATGTGTATTCTGTTGCTTTGGGATGGAATATTCTGAGTATATCTGTGAAGTCCATTTGTTCCAGTGTTTCATTTAAAGTCTTTATATCCTTGTTGATCTTTTGCTTAGATGATCTGTCCATTTCAGTCAGGGGGGTGTTAAAGTCCCCCACTATTATTGTATTGTTGTCAATGTGTTTCTTTGCTTTTGTTATTAATTGCCTTATATAATTGGCTGCTCCCACGTTAGGGGCATAGATATTTACAATTGTTAGATCTTCTTGTTGGATAGACCCTTTAAGTAGGATATAGTGTCCTTCTTCATCTCTTATTACAGTCTTTGTTTTAAAATCTAATTTGTCTGATATAAGAATTGCCACCCCAGCTTTCTTTTGGTGTCCATGAGCATGGTAAATGGTTTTCCACCCCCTCACTTTCAATCTGGGGGTGTCTTTGGTCCTAAAATGAGTCTCTTGCAGACAGCATATTGATGGGTCTTGTTTTTTAATCCAATCTGATAGCCTGTGTCTTTTGATTGGGGCCTTTAGCCCATTTACATTCAGGGTGACTATTGAAAGGTATGAATGTAGTGCCATTGTATTGCCTGTAAGGTGACTGTTACTGTATACTGTCTGTGTTCCTTTCTGATCTATGCTGCTTTTAGGCTCTCTCTTTGCTTAGAGGACCCCTTTCAATATTTCTTATAGGGCTGGTTTCGTGTTTGCAAATTCTTTTACTTTTTGTTTGTCCTGGAAGCTTTTTATCTCTCCTTGAATTTTCAATGACAGCCGAGCTGGATATAGTATTCTTGGCTGCATATTTTTCTCGTTTAGTGCTCTGAAGATACCC
Organism: Zalophus californianus; assembly: GCF_009762305.2. Lineage (NCBI taxonomy): Eukaryota > Metazoa > Chordata > Mammalia > Carnivora > Otariidae > Zalophus > Zalophus californianus. Next base: position 67,340,126 of record NC_045601.1, on the reverse strand, counting down.
TACCAGTCCTTTCTGGCCTGCCAGGTCCCTGTGGATAGGTCTGTTGCCAATCTAATGTTTCTACCATTGTAGGTTACATATCTCTTCTCCTGAGCTGCTTTCAGGATTTTCTCTTTGTCTCTGAGACTCATAAGATTTACTATTAGATGTCGGGGTGTTGACCTATTTTTATTGATTTTGAGAGGGTTTCTCTGTGCCTCCTGGATTTTGATGCCTGTTTCCTTCCCCACATTAGGGAAGTTCTCTGCTATAATTTGCTCCAATATACCTTCTGCCCCTCTCTCTCTTTCTTCTTCTTCTGGGATCCCAATTATTCTAATGTTGTTTCGTCTTATCATATCGCTTATCTCTCGAATTCTGCCCTCGTGATCCTGTAGTTGTTTATCTCTCTTTTTCTCAGCCTCTTTATTTTCCATCATTTGGTCTTCTAAATTGCTGATTCTCTCTTCTGCCTCATTTATCCTAGCAGTTAGTGCTCCCATTTTATTTTGCACCTCATTAATAGCCTTTTTGATTTTTACTTGGTTAGATTTTAGTTCTTTTATTTCTCTAGAAAGGGTTTCTCTAATAACTTTCATGCTTTTTTCAAGCCCAGCTAGTATCTTTAAAGTCATGATTCTGAACTGTAGGTCCGACATACTGATGTCCTTATTGAGTAGATCCCTGGCAGACGGTACTACCTCTTGTTCTTTTTGTTGAGGTGGTTTCTTTCATCTTGTCATTTTGTCCAGAGGAGAATAGATGAATGAGAGAACAAAATGCTAACAGGTTAACAATGTCCCCAGCAAATATACTCTATACAAATCAGAAAAGACCTGAAACCAGGGGAAAAGAAAGGGAAAGAAAGAAAAAAGAGAAAAAAAAAAAGAAAAAGAAAAAGATAAAAACAAACAAAAACAGAACAAAACAAACAAAAAAACAGAATATGATCAGATATGATCAGGCTAGTGCATAGATCAGTGCCACACACTAGATTTTGGGCGTATTTTGGTCTGTTAGAAGAAAGTGCCTCCTAAAATTTTAAAGGAAGAAAGACTAAAATATGTACAAAATAAGGGTTGATACATTGAAGGGATGGAAGATGACTGCAAAGATGAGAATTATAAAAGATTTTATAAAAGGAATTGATAAGATAAGAAGTTGTTGAATACAGAAGAAATTGTATCTCAAAATTTTAAAGAGAGAACAACTTATATATATATGCCAAAAATAAGGGTAACTACTATGAAGGGATAAAATATGATTCTAAAAATGAAAAATAAAAAATGTTTTTTTAAAAAAGGGATTGATAAAATGTTGGTTGAAAAAGGGAAAAAATTTAAAAAAAAACAGTTAAAAAATTAACTTTGAAAAACTAATGAATCATGGTAAAAAAGCCATGAATTCTATGTGCAGTATTCCCCTAGTGCTGGAGTTCTCTCGTTCTCCTTGATTGGTAAACTTGGTCTTGGCTTGCTGGCTGTTCTTGCTGATCTTCTGGGGGAGGGGCCTGTTGCCATGGTTCCCAAATTTTTTTGCCAGAGGCGGAATTGCCCCGCCCTTGTCGGTCCAGGCTAAGTAATCTGCTCGGGTTTGCTCTGAGGAGCTTTTGTTCCCTGCAAGCTCTCGGCACAGCTTTGGAGGACTAGAGTGAAAATGGTGGCCTCCCAATCTCTGCCCGGAGGAGCTGAGAACTGGGGGCCCTGTTCCTCAGTGCGCCTGCAGAGAAAAGCAGTCACTCCCGTGTCCCCGGTCTCCGGCCACACCCCATGCTCACCTGGCCTGTGACCGAGTGTTTCTATCTCTGGCACCCAACCTGGGTGGAGTCTCCAAACCCAGCAGATCCCTGCGGTGTGCTCCCGCGCCGCTCCTCCCAGGGGAGGAAGGGGAGTCTCCCCGGCTCTGCCGCTTGTTGGGTCCCTGCTGGAGGAGCAGTGGCCCACCTGGGCCGCGGGTCACAGTTTATGGCAACCCCCAGCTGAGAGCCCGGGCCTTGGCTCCGTCTCTGCAGCCGGCTTCCCCGCTCTGATACCTGGGAGCTCTGCTGCACTCAGGCACCCCCCGTCTTTCTGTGACCCCGAGGGTCCTGAGACCACACTGTCCCGCGAGGGTTCCACCCCCAGCTTAGCCACTGGAGCGACATCCCTCCACGGAGCCGACTTCTAAAAGTTCCGATTTTGTGCTCCGCGGCTCTATCACTTGCCAGAAGCAGCCGACGGAGGCCCCCTCCCCCGCCGTCTATCCTCCCGAATATCGCCTCGGATTCACTTCTCCGCACGTCCTACCTTCCAGTAAGTGGTCGCTTTTCTGTTCAGAGAGTTGTTGTTATTCTTTTCTTCGATCTCCTGTTGAGTTCGTAGGTGTTCAGAATGGCTTGATCCCTATTCAGCTGAATTCCTGAGACCAGACGAAATCCAGGTCTCCCACTCCTCTGCCATCTTGCTCCACCTCGAAGCTGGTGCTTTTAGCTAAGGCCTACTTTTCCAGCTAAAACTGACAGTTTAGTTTAACTGTCAGAGGACTAAGTTATTTGATGTTCTTAGAAGATTCTTCATTCAGAGGCCCTTAAATAGTAATGACAAGTATATGGTCGTTTTATGTCATCAAAATTTCAAACCTGAATCTACTTCACCTTTTTTTTTTTCAAATGTTCATATATATATATATGATAAAATTTATGAATGAATATAAATGCATTCATTTACCTACTGTTTTAAGTAACTGCTGTAGGTTATACCCTTTCCAATGTAATTTTTAAAAGATTTTTGCTGAAGTTCATATATTCAGTGATTTTGTATTGCTTTTTATGAGTTTCATTAACCATATCTTTTCTGGGGTCTGTCATACGTCAGAAACTACCTATGCACCAAAAATTCAATGATGACTAAGACAGGGTGTTGGCAATACAAAGTTAGTGTGTGATCCAGTTGCCATTGACAGCATATTCAAATAGAGAAAAATTTCTCCAGAACACAACTTTGTAAAAACTTTGGTTTCACCTAATTCTCATCAGGAAATCTTGCAGATAATAAAGTGAAGTTGTAGCTGCTCTCTACTTCTGTATTTAGCAATATCTGAAGAGCTATTCTTAAAATAACTAAAAACTATTTTAAAAAATTTGTTAGAAATGATAGGCCAGCAGCCTATAAAAAGAGGTGCATTCGGTTTATTATGCACATTATAAAATATAACCAGTAGATTATAAACATGTGATTCTAATAAAAATAGATGACTCTAACGATAACTTTGGCCAGTGTAACCAGGGGTAAGTTTTGTTGTAGTCTTGGTTCTCATCTCTCTTTTCTCTTTTTCAACCCAAGAAATTCCTGCTGAATTGTTGCTTTTTGCAAGTGGTCAAGGTGAGGCTGGGAGAGACCTGTAAACCTGGATTCTGGTGGGAAGAGTCATATCCTGCTTGGAATCCTGGTTAAAATGAATTTTTACTTTGAGGAAAGATTGTATGCCAGAGTATATCCTAATCAACCTTACTGAGACATTTTTCACCACTCTCCCTCCAGCTTCTCTCTGGAAGACATTTAGGACAAGCTCAGGTTAATTACATCAGGTCTAATATTCCCAGGGCAACCCAATGTTATACAGAAGACATACAATAGAAATCCAATTACAGTTTAGCATTCCATTTGATTTACTTATTTTTAAATTCTGGCAGATGTTAAATAGGTTCAATAAACCCAACAATAATTTAAATTCTCTATATTATATTTAAAATAGTTCCAAGGAACTAAGTAAAATGTCAATTTCCCCTGATTTGTTACTACATTGCATATTGTTTTCTATGAGACTATTAATTTTCCTGCCTCACAGCCGCTGTCCTCATCAGTTCACATTTATGTCCCCTAATTCCTTCAGATGCAGCTCTGAATGGGCTGAAGCTCCCACTGACATGCCCAAAGGCATCAAGAGAGCCAGATCCTGACAGGAAGCCAGGAAGATGGACCAGCCATCCATTTGTTAATGTGTCACACTCGAATTACACATGGCTGGCTGCAAAATTAAATTGCTCTTTCAGGATATCAGCGGAGACATAGATACAGCGTTATAGCTCTGTGTTCCTATTGTTTTTGGATCAGAAAATGCTTTACTTGTATACCCTTGCTAAATTGTGTTCACTGAAAGTGCAGATTAAAAAGGGTATTGATTGCAGCTTTCCCCAGGCCTGGAGTGGTTCTGTGATTTCAGAATTGAACATTTAGGAGGAAAAAGTGTGTGTTTCCAGCCTTGGCACCTGGAAAATTCGGGAAACCTTTAAAGACAAGGACTGATAATGAGATGATATTGTTACACTTCCAGGTAGTGATCTGGGCATCTGGGTCCTTTCTCCCCTTCCTGATCTAAAGTACTGCATTTAGGCTTAATAATTTTTCCATATATAATACTCATGACCTGCAAATACAGTTGCATCCATAATAATGGCTGCTCTATACACAGTGTGATTAAGGGACAGAAAGCAGTATCCTAACAGCCAGCCCACATCACTACCCAACAAATAAACACTGATAACTGCAATGATTCAAACTTTCTCTGCATGAGGCACATACAGATGAAGATGCCATCACTTGCAAGTGATTTCAATTATGCTTGAATCAAGGTCAAAACAAATTATTTAAGAGTGTGGAAATAAATAAAGACCATCCAAATGAGAACAAACAGAAGCTGTTTATTCAAAGCTTACTATAGCAAGGGAGTCAGTCACCATGATTTGAGTTTGGCAGAGACACCATGGCAGGCAATGAGGTGGAAATCTTTAGAGTCAAGGGGGCAGGAATGGCTTCGGGTGTGCTCCGGTTGGAGGACATGGGCACGGGAAAGCTGGAGGTGGGCTAACTAGATGTGGTGCATCCTATGTGATGGACTAGGATGGCTTCCTCCTGGGTCAAAAGGGCAAAAAAAGTAGGGAAGTTGGCAGTCACTGAACAACTCATGTGTTTTCGGCCAATTGCTGCAGAGGCTGTGATTAGTTTTCTGCACTGGTTCCTGCAAAGGTTCTGGGTCAGGGTTCTATTGTCATATATGACATCTGACCAATGTCCATTTGCATATTCAGCCTTTCAAGAGTATTTTTAAAAATAGTCACTTAGGAATTAAGTTCAAGCAAGCAAATTACTGCAGTGAAACAGCATTGATAATTCCGCTTATTGGAAGATGGTGGGTAAAAACATAACGTCAAATACTTCTTTCTCGGGTTTAGGATCATGGCCTGAGAGGTTGGTATCAATATATTGAAAATGAGCAAGGTGCTCATAGCCTCTTTGGCTTCTACTTAAAGAGGCAGGCAGTCAAACAGCTCTGAAAATAAGTGAATTTGGATTGTGAGAAACTGCCCCCACATGCTTCCGTGGCTGTAAGAGCCAGAAGATGTAGTAGATCATGAAAGACCTATCTGTTGTACAGATGACTACTAGAGTTGAGAGAAGGAAGGGATCAGTGTGAACGAGCATTTCATGGAGAATGTGTGGGTGAAGCAAGGCTGTCTACAATGGGATTTGAGTGGGAGAGAGCAGATGGGGAAGCAGCTTATGTAGTATAGATAAATTGGTAAAGATGTACACTTAGAGATCAGATAGTACATTGATTACAGATCCTGCTATGGCAGAGTGATGGCAGAAAAAGTAAAATGAAAGGGAAAGTAAGAAAGAGGAAGAAGAAGAAAGAAAGAAAGAAAGAAAGAAAGAACGAATGAACGAACGAACGAAAGAAAGAAAGGAAAGTACAGAGGATATTATAAAGAGTACGAAATGCTGTGCTATTCACGGAAAACAAAAAATGAAAGAAGTGAAGTTGGTTTAGAAGAATGTTGTATTCAGATCTGGGTGAGTTTCTTGGAGGTGACAGAATAAGATATTGAAAAGGAATTACCTGTAGGCAGCTGGATGTCTTCTGCTACATTTAAAATGGGAAATCATGGCAAGTATATATTTGAAATACTCCTAGGAAACTGATATTTTGAAGTTGTAAATACATTCCCCTTAAGGGAAGATTTCATAGAAAAAAAAAAAAGTACAGACCTCTTGAAACTTGAGAATGACCACACACAATGAAAGGGGAAATAGAGGGTTCAGAGAGGTAAGATTAGAAATCCACATATCATAGTGCCAAAGAATCTTGGGAAAGTCCAGAGAGAAGTTGGGAGTGGGGGACATGTCACATAATATTAAGTCATCAGGGAGAAGAAACACTATGGAAGGCACTGTGTGATATGCCTGATGTAATATTTTGAAATCCTTCTTAGCGATGATACTAAAAATACTACATTTTAAATACAAAATGAATTTTAAGAGTATCAGTGCAAAGTTTACAGCTTTGGCTAATATGAAAATTGAATACACAGAAAAGGAGGACTGGCTGTGTCTATTTGGAAGCCTGCAAGCTAAATTATTTATACATAATTAAAATGAAAAATCAACTGAAGAAGTCACCATTCACACATCCCTAATAACTGGTTATATGGGAATATAGGAAAATATATTATAATATAAATGGTTTCCAACCAAGTAGCAATTGACTACAATCTTTTTTAATGCATAATTACTGATAACAGAGGCAGTTTCTGTAAATTTTACTGAAACACACTGAGTTGGGAAGAATTATGAAATGTGTAAACAGAATAAGTAGAATATATACTTGAAAGAATTGGTGACACAATTTTTTCAAAAGAATGAATCTTCTCACACCTTTTGGAAAAGGGACCCTTTTAAGCATTGAAACTTAGGCAATTATTTTGTTAGGGCCAAATTGTTTTTTTTATTTTCTCTCTGTCACCATAGCATATGTAATGAGAGAGTAGGAAGGAGTTTAAAATAAGTTCTCCTTCCCACCCATCCCAGGGGCTGGGTGAAGACTCTTTCTTAGAGTCATCATCTTCACACCCCCCCCCCCCCCCACCCCCCCCCCCCCCCCCCCCCCCCCCCCCCCCCCCCCCCCCCCCCCCCCCCCCCCCCCCCCCCCCCCCCCGCAACTGGTAAGTGCATAGATTGCACTCAAAAACTAAATATGATGACTCCATGAAAAAGGATACATTCAATCCCTTTGGCAGGTATGAGAACTGGTGGACAATAAGCAAAAAGCATCACAATTTAAATAGCATACGTATGAATTAATATTACACTGTTAAGAATTTGTGCAAAATGGTTAATGTGAATTGTTTATGCAAAGTGAATATTGAAGACAACCTAAGCATCTAAGAAAAGACTACTCAAATAAATGACAGCATATCTATGTGATGCAGTAGTTCTCAGCTATTTAAACGAGTAAGCCGTTAAAAAAAAGTAAAAGTAGGATACCAGGACCGCCCTGCCAACCCCCACTGAACACCTGACATCTCGAGATCTCGCGAGATCAGGCATCCTCCAGGAAGAGCGGTTTCTCCCAAGACCCAGAAGATCTGGCTTTCTCGCCGCCAAGAGTGGTCTACGCCAGTGGCACCTGCGCCTCGCTGCTGATTCGGCTCTCCTCGAAGCAACCTCTGATGCGCAGCACATCCCTGCCCAACGTCTATTTCAGGTAAAATATACGAGCTGAAAAATTTTGTGGAGTCTGATGCCATTTCAGTAAATTATTTTTATGCATTTGAATAGAAAGTTGAAAAAAAGATGCATATCTGTTAATGATAGCTTCTTTAGCAGTTATTTAAGAAGGATGGTGGAGGTAATGTTTAGGCACGTTTCAGTCATTCAAAGTGTGTATTAACTTGATTATTTACATTTTTATATTCTTAGAATTTTTATTCCTTCTATTTATAATTCTTTTTTGAGATAAATTTATATAAATTATTAAAGACTGTTGGAAAGGGACCGTTCTCTCTCTACCCTCAAGTTCTTCCAGCTGGACTAAGAATTCAATTTACCTGAGACAGATTAACAGAGAAAAAACGAAGTTTTATTACGTACACACAAAGACTCAATAATGAAATTGAGACTCCAAAGAAATGACTAAGGCAGGCAGTTTCTATATATTTTAGAGATGATAGACTTATGAGGAATTTATAGGACAAGAAAAACATGTGTTTGGGAGCTTTAATTAGTAAATAATTCTAAGTGGAATTTGGGCTGAGTCAGTAGATTAGTAAAAAGGTAGCAAGGTTTATTCCTATAGCCTTCTCGACTTGAAAGTTCTTATATCTGGTGATAAGGATGTCTTTTTGTTTCTTAGGACAGGGAGAATATTTCTCATATGAGAGATTTGTTTCCTGCTTTCAGGGGGACAAAGGAGGGTCTGAGTTTCTTTGTACCAGTCATTTCCCAAGGTACTTCAATTCAAAATAATCAATATTCTAGTGTGATTACATTTAGGGGTGGCCTGCACTGGGCCCTACAGTACAGAAATCTTAAGCATTGAGTTATATGAGTTTTTGACAAATATATACACCCAGGTGAGCCATACCTTTATCAAGATAAGGAGCATTTCCTCACCTCTCCCTTACCCCTTCTCAAACAATTTTTACCCGGGTGTCTGAGGTAGCCACTGTTCTCTTTGCACTAAAATTTAGCTTTGCCTGTTCTAGAAATTTCTATAAAGAGAATCAGTACCAGTTTGTGTTGGAAAGGAATCTATTCAAAGTCCCACCCGGAGCCAAGCTTATAGACAAAACTCACAGGTGTCTGCACTTGGCCCTAACTCTGTTTCTCTAAGTCACAGGGCCCTACTTTCTCAGAAAAGAGACCCCAATTACAAAGCATATTCTTCTCTAGCCTGACTACAATCCACAACCCAGATGAGCCCTGGACAGAACCCCTTGAGAAACCTGCCACCGCTTGCACTACCTGGCCAAGAATCAACCCCCTCCAGCACCTTCCGTGGACATAGCTGCAACCTCCCTCATATCCTTTAGACAACAACGAAACCAAAACAAACAAACAAAAACCCTTACAAGACCCAGCCCAACAGAAGCTGATGGCTGACATCTCTCTTGATGTGGAGAGTGAATAAACTCTGTCCTGCTTGTTGTTTCATTCACGGGCCACCCTAACAGCGTTCAGTTTCTTGAGCTCAGCATAGTGTCTATGAGATTCCTCCATCTTGTTGCATATATCGGCAGTTAATTCCTTTTTATTGCTAAGTGGTGTAGTATCATGTGAATACAGGTTTCCCCCATTATCCAAAAGTAAACTGTTTCTATGAAACCTTTCATAAGCTGAAATTGGTGTAAGGCGAAGAAGCAATAACCGTTAATTCATATGGAAAAATTTTTCAGCATTCCCAGACCCCAAAGATAACCTCTCTTAGGCTCTTCTGATTCCTTAGGACACATCTTGCTAATGCACAAAACCAAGCTAAAGCACTAATGCTCACACATTTTAGAGTTATGGAGGCTTGATAACTGAGAAGCTGAGGGTAGATTCGGAATGAAGAATTTGGCCTTGCCACTCTCACTGCTGGGAGTGCATACTGCCTCTACAATGGCTCTTTGAAAAACAAATGTTGAACGCTATTTTTGCTTTTCGTTGTTTTTTCATAAAAGCAGAAATCCTCTTTCGGTTCCATCCAGTTAGCAAAAGCAGATACTAATGTAGGTCTTTCGTTAAAGTGGCATAAGGCAAACTTTCAAAAAACATGGGATACCTGTATACCTGGATTTATATACCCTGCTGATAGGCATTCAGGTTGTTTCCAGGTTTGACTACTGAATAAAGCTGCTTTTGATAGTCTTAACGTAAGTCATTTTTGGGCAAATGTTTTTATTTCTCCTAGGCAAATACTTCAGGCACATTTCTCTTTAGGAATTTTTTTTTCCCCTTAGAACTCCTGGGTCATAGAGGAGCTGTATGTTTAATATTAGAAATAATTGATACACAGCTCTCCAGAGTGGTTTTAAGATTTTATACTTCAGACTTCAATGTCCTAGAGGGTTGCAGTTGTTCATATATTTATGAATATCTGGTATGAACAATTTTTTCACATTAGCCATCCCAGTGGTCTTAATTTGCATTTTCTTTATGATTAGTAGATGCTTTGTACTTTTTCATGTGCTTATAGGCCACCCTGAAGTCTTCCTTGTGAAGTGTGTGTTTGTTTTAACAGTTTCAGGAATTATTTTTGTTTTGGATACAAGTCTTTTGTTACATATATGTTTGCAAATATCTTCTCACAATATGTGACTTACCAATTTATACTTCTTAGCAGTGTCTTTTAATTAAAAAAAAAGTTTGCTTTTCATGAAATCTACTTTCACTTTTTTTCTTTTAAATTTACTATTTCTTGTGAACTAAGAAATATTTGTCTTTTACCATGCCACAAAGTTCTTTCCACTGTTTTCTTCTGGAAACTTTAAGCTTTTCTTTTAGGGCCTGATTCATGTAAGTTAATTTTTCTTTGTGGTGTGAGGTAAATATCAAAGTTCTTTTTTAAAAATATTGATATCCGGGCACCTGGGTGGCTCAGTTGGTTAAGCGACTGCCTTCGGCTCGGGTCATGATCCTGGAGTCCCTGGATCGAGTCCCACGTCGGGCTCCCTGCTCAGCAGGGAGTCTGCTTCTCCCTCGGACCCTCCCCCCTCTCATGTGCTTTCTTTCTCTCATTCTCTCTCTCTCTCAAATAAATAAAATCTTAAAAAAAATAAAAAATATATTGATATCCAGAATAATCTGTTGAAAATATTCTCCATTTCCTTTTTTTTTTAAGATTTTATTTATTTATTTGACAGAGAGAGAGACAGTGAGAGAGGAAACACAAGCAGGGGGAGTGGGAGAGGGAGAAGCAGGCTTCCCACAGAGCAGGGAGCCCGATACGGGGCTCGATCCCAGGACCCCCGGATCATGACCTGAGCTGAAGGCAGACCCTTAACAACTGAGTCACACAGGTGCCCTCCATTTCCTATTGAGTAGGGGAATTGACACTCTGTTTCTTGATATATTTGTTTATCCTTATGTCAGTCTCATACTGTCTTTGGCTTTATAGAAAACCTTAAATTCTGGTACTATTTATCTTCCAATTTATTATTTATTTTTCAAAATTATTTTGTCTATTAGAGGATTTTTGCAATTCCATTTATATTTTAGGAATAGCTTGTAAATTTCTATTTTTAAAATATATGGGATTACATTGAATCTACAACTTTATTTGGATAGTTGTCAATTTAAGAGTATTGGGTCTTCTACCTTATGAACTTGGGTATCTTTCAATTTATGTAATCTTTATCAATTTATCTTAGCAAAGTGTCATTGTTTTCAGTGCAGAGATATTAAATAGGCTTGGATAGAATTATTCTTAAATGTTTTAAGGTTTTTGCCTCTATTATAAATATAAAAGTTTTTTTTAACCTGAATTTTACTTTCCATTTGTTTCCTAATATATGGAAATATAATTGGCTTTTGTTTATTGACTTTATATTCCTTATTCAAATACCCAGTGCTGTATTCCAAGCACATGGCCAGCATTCTATACCTCTTGGATTTGTGTTGTTCATAGCACTAGGGATTTCACATTTATATTATATAACTTATGATGCATTTTCTCTTGTGGTTCTGATTAAAAAGTTAATTGAGATGCTGTTTTAATAATTGTGATTAATTACATTGCAGTTCTTCTAGGTTAGGCAATATGTATATACTTATATACACATATGTGTATATGGGTACATATATGCATTTATATGTGTATATCACCTATATAAATATGTACATGTATTCATATATACATATTCATGTATATACTCATGTAATGTTATATATACAGTCTAGTATATATGTGTATATATTCTTCTACATATGGATACATACACATAAATAATAACCACCAGTTAATTGATGACTTTGCTTATGGCTTATTGGGTTTCTCTAGGAAAACTGCTTCTCTGTATTTCACTTATATGCAAATAAAAATAACTCTAATCTATACTGAGAAGGTTACTGAGGTTAACAAAGATAATTAAATTTGTTAGGGAGAATTTGATTTAAGTTTTTATCTTTATATCATACCAGTTGATATCTAAATAAAATTTCTTGCCATTTCCTCAGTGTGGCATGTTTTTACTCTTTGTTTTTTTCTAAAATAGGGCAGTGGAAAGTGTTTTTTGAGAGCCATGTGCCTGACCTTTAGTAAGACTTATTTTTAAAGCCAGGAAGATTAGAATTGCGTATTGTTTGGGCCTGAAATACAGCTTTAGTATTTTATATTGTTATTTTATGTAAATACCTTTGATGGTAGGGAGTCTTAGAAGATTTTGATATGATTAGCTCCCAGGTTGTTTTCATAGTGAAACAGAAATGTAAAGTCAAGGGCTAAAATCCTGGGCATAACATTTTTCTGCTTTTGTTTTCATTTTTTTATTTTATTAAGAGGATTTTTGCTTTCCCAAATACTCTTGATACCTAAGTCTGTCAATTCACTTTCATAAGATTCTGAGACCACGTAATTATAAATGGGAAATGTTCTTATCTGAACAGCTTCCTGATCATCAGCTTGTTTACATATGGGTAGCCATTCTGAATAATGTAATGAACACAATATTTCCTACTCCACTCCTTTCCTTCAAGCTGTGATGATCCCCAAAGAAAGTAAAAATGTGCCGATGTAATTACAGGTTCAGGGTAATATCTATAGGAGTTTAATGCAGTTTCTTATGCTTCTAAGGGTATAAGCCTCTCAGTTAATCACAGTTTGAATTATTCAACTGGTTATTTTAATTTCTCCCTATGCATTGAAGGTTTTTTCCCTCCTTTGTTAGCTTTGGAAATAGAAAATATGCTCCGTGGACATCTTACCTCTTAACTCTAAAGGTTTATCCCATTCTTATGCTGGTATAAAATTTTGGTCTGTTTTTTGAAAAATGAGTTAGCTCTTTTTAATAAATGGCTCAGGAATCAGTACTAAAACAGAGACCTAGATCTTTGTGAACTTTGTAAGTCATGACTCAGTTTTTAAAAATTAATGCCAGGATTACTATTAAACACTTTGAAACCAAAGTAATGTCTCCATGTCATTCCTTACACATCGAACCTAGCATGATAATGAGAAGTAGTAAATGCAGACTGGAAAGTGACAATGTAATATCACATTAAGTCTGCCCTTTAATATGATTGGCCTTTCCGGGTCTTTTCTGTTTTGGTTTATGTACGTTTGCTCTGTATCTCATCTGGAATGTTTGTAACTAGGTATGATTTTGCTTACTGTTTATATAGAGGAAAAATCTACTTTCCCTGGCAGTTGTTAGCTCCTTCCCTTCATACCACCATGTTGTTTTTTGCTTTGAACAGTCAACTATTTTTTAAAGATTAAAATGAGAAAATAAGCCTTTTTCATTCATGAAAATACTAGCCATTTATATGGCTATTCGTTTTTGTGAGGAGATTTATCTTTCCATTCTGGTTTCATCTTATTTCTGCCTGAAGAACTAATTTAAATATGTTTAGGAATACAGGTCTGGTGGCAATAAATTCTCTCAGCTACTGATTTTCAGAGTTTTTATTTTGCCTTTAATCTTAAAAAGGTACATGTGCTGGGTACAGTAGTTTATGGTGGCAAGTTTTTTTGTTCGGGTTTGGTTTTTACAGTAATTTAACACATTGCTATAGTTGTTTTTTTTTTTTCCCTCTAATCTCACAAAGTCGGCTGTAGTTTTCATTTTTGTTTCTCTGTACATAACTTGTCTTTTTTTCCTCTGGCTGTGTTAATGATGTTTCTTCTGTACCATTTGGTTCTGTCAATTTGATTAGAGTGCACCTTACTTTCTTTTATTTGGGGTGTTTACTTGAGCTGCTTTGTTTTGTGGATTTGTAGCTTTTGTAACATTTACAAATGTTTTGACTATTTCTCCAAATGTTGTTTTCTGTTTCTTTTCTTCCTGGACTCCAAAATATTAGATTTTTTTTTTATATCGTTTCACTATTGTTCTGTTTACTTATTTCAGTCTTTTATTTACTCTGTGGGTTTTATTTTAGATGGTTTATATTAATATATTTTCAACTTCACTGATCTTTTCTTCTCTGGTTAGTCTAATTTGTTGTTATGCCATCTACTATCTTTTTCATTTCACATATTTTTTTTCCATAGAATCTCATTTTGGTCCTATATCATTTTCATATTTTTCTCCTTTTTCTTGAGTAGATGCAGAGTTTTTATAATAGTTATTTTAAGGTCATTTCTGTCATGTGGGGTCTGTTTCTGTTTATTGTGTTTTATTCTGCTTTTATTCTGTTTTTCCCTCTTGATAACTTTTTATTGGATTGTAGGCATGTGTTTTCTGGATTTTGTTGGATTCTTTTTACCTAGGGTTGAATTTGTCTGCATACAGTTGAATTACTTAGACTCAGTTTGATCCTTTTGAGGCTCTTTTTTTTTTTTTAAGATTTCATTTATTTATTTGACAGACACAGCAAGAAAGAGAGAGAGAGAGAGAGAGAGAACACAAGCAGGGGAGTGGGAGAGGGAGAAGCAGGCTTCCCGTGGAGAGGGAGCCCGATGCAGGGCTTGATCCCAGGACCCTGGAATCATGACCTGAGCCGACGGCAGATGCTTAATGACTGAGCCACCCTTTCGAGGCTCTTGTTAAACTTTTTAAAAGAGGGACTAGAGTTTTTAGTCTAGGACTAATTTAATCTCACTTCTAAGGTATATCTTTCCAGGCACTCTTCCCAATGCTCTGTATGCTACAGGGTCTTTTATCTCGGGATAGTGAGAGCTTAAACTATTGCTAGTGCACTTGAACTACTATGTGTTTTGTGTTGGGACTGCTGCTTTCCAAAGTTCTTTGTCTAGCCTCACCTAGTTCCTTTCATACAAGCACTGATGATTATTTAGCCAAAGATCGGAAGGAACCCTACTTCAGATCTGCAGAACTCTCTCCATTTCTGTAGCGCTCCCCTCTCTGATACTCTGCCTCCCAAACTTTAGTTGCTTTGGCTTTCCTGACTTTCAATTTCCTCAACTCAGCAAAACTGCCAGTGTCTGTTGGGATTATCCTCTCTTCACTGTGGCCAGACAGTTGTTTCAACACAATAAACTGGGGAAGTAGTGGGCTTACCTCCTTTGTTTCCCTTCCTATTGTCTAATGTTTGAAAACATTGTTTCATATATATTGTCTATCCACTCCATCATTTCTGAAGCATTCTCCAACAACATTTTAAAGTATGTAACCAGAGTCCAAACAGAGCTCTTATTTAAATTACATCTATGCTATTTTCATTAACTTCCATAAGCCTGGAAATTTGCTGGGCTGCTTTGTAACTTTTTACCTGAAGGTTTCCAGAGGTTTTAGTAAGTCCTATGTAGTTTTACTTACAGACAAAACTTATCTTACTTTGAGATTGTACTGCCTCAAACTGGCAAACTCTTTATTCATTCTGATGTTTAGCACTTAACTGGGCTTTTCTGAGGGGTACTGAAGTACAACAATTTTAAAGCAATGGAGCAAAAGATGCCAAGTGTATTTAAACATTTTTGTCTCTTTAAATTTTCCTCTGAAAACTCAGTCAAGAGCCTGAGCATGGGGACTCTGCAATCTATATGCTGTTCTATTGGCTTCCCTGATTTCTGCAGGTTTTGCTATAATGACTTCGTGCTAGATGCCCACAACCAAGCCCACCATGAGCTTAATGCATTGCCTTCATATTAGGAAAGGAGCTGTCTCTGTGAAGGTGTCCAGGAGTGCAGACAATGCCTTAGTGCCAAGAAAAAATGTGCCCTTCCTCCCAACTAATGCTGCCTCTGCTCCAGAGAATATAGCTAAGTGAGTGTGACCAGGTGCCTCTGCCAAATCCTTTATGTAATTGTATGTAGAAGCCTCGCTCTCAACTTTCAGCTTTGTTGATTCAGAAAATTTGTTGAGGGAGATTTCTTAAGGTGACCTCTTTAAAAACATTCTAACATTTTTTAATTTTTTAATTTTTATTTTTTTAAAGATTCTATTTATTTGAGAGAGAGAAAATGAGAGACAGAGAGCACGAGAGGGAAGAGGGTCAGAGGGAGAAGCAGACTCCCTGCTGAGCAGGGAGCCCGATGTGGGACTTGATCCTGGGACTCCAGGATCATGACCTGAGCCGAAGGCAGTCGCTTAACCAACTGAGCCACCCAGGCGCCCCATTCTAACATTTTTTTTTTTAAAAATTATAAAACACTAAAAAATAAATTTTAAAACATCATAAACCTATATTTTAGTACTCCGTGGTTTACCAATGCTGAGTGCCAGTTGTTTGGTTCCTTGGAGGAGATGGGTTCGGAATTGTCTATCTACAGCCTACAGAAAACTGTTTCTGGGCCTGGGTCTGCAGTAATCATTTTTGAAACTTTTGGTGTCTCAGG
The DNA here is from genome assembly GCF_009762305.2 of Zalophus californianus. Taxonomy (NCBI): domain Eukaryota; kingdom Metazoa; phylum Chordata; class Mammalia; order Carnivora; family Otariidae; genus Zalophus; species Zalophus californianus. The sequence goes on along the minus strand of NC_045601.1, from coordinate 67,323,893 downwards.
AAACAATGTGTAAACTGTTGGCCCCTGAGTGCTTCAAAAACAATGAGTAGCACCAAAGTATACATAATACTTCATGGTTGAAAAACAAAATTGTGATGGAAATAACATACAGTGGTTGAGGACAAGGGCCTTTCTAAACATTATAATTAGTAGCTCGGCTCTACTGCAGCTTATATGATGCTTCACATCTCCAAGTCTTATTTACGGCACCTTCGGAATAGTATTGTTAGAGGGATTACATAAAGTAATTGGTTCATGTTGTACTTCTTACGGTACCACTCAGTTCAGTGAGTGGAAGCCTTGTGAATAGAAATCATTATGGTTGTCATTGTCATTATCATGATCATTGTAAAATGCTAAATAGGTTAATTTAACACTATTTATTAAATGCTTACCAAGTTTACTACTGCACTAATACAATAGATTAAGCTCTTTGAGTTAGGATCCAAATAATAAAATATGCAGTTTAAGATCTACAAATATATAAAAATGCACATACAGTTCAGCAAAACTATTTTTTTTGAAATGGTAAAACAAGGTCATAGTAAGTTAAGCAATTCTTATTAAAGATAACTTGTTTGAAAATTTCAGTAAGTGGGCGCCTGGGTGGCTCAGTGGTTAAGCGTCTGCCTTTGGCTCAGGTCATGATCCCAGGGTCCTGGGATCGAGCCCCGCATCAGGCTCCCTGCTCAGCGGGAAGCCTGCTTCTCCCTCTCCCACTCCCCCTGCTTGTGTTCCCTCTCTCGCTGTGTCTCTCTCTGTCAAATAAATAAATAAAATCTTTAAAAAAAAAAAAGAAAATTTCAGTAAGGGTCGTCATCTGTCAGTGGTAATTCTTCAGCTGAAATTCAGTTTGAGGATTTTGTCTCTGGATATCATCTCCCTAAATAAAGATATTTTATTTAAACGTCCATAATGACAGGTTTTGAAACTCTATAAAGAGAGGAACGTGCCCTGTCACTCCTTCTTCCTGAATGCTACATGGGGAGTAGAACACCCATGAAGGTGGCAAATCTGTTGAGAAGAGCAGTGAGGCTGTGTGACTTGAATTTCTCTTCCTGCATCCAGAAAAACAAGTGATCATATTAAGACTAATTTTGGCATCAGCTTTTTCTGTTAAGTGTTTGGTAGTTCACAATTACTTCATCCCTAAGTATGGAGGAATACATTCTTTTTTTTTTTTTTTAAGATTTTATTTATTTATTTGACAGAGAGAGACAGCAAGAGAGGGAACACAAGCAGGGTGAGTGGGAGAGGGAGAAGCAGGCTCCTGGCTGAGCAGGGAGCCCGATGTGGGGCTCGATCCCAGGACCCTGGGATCATGACCTGAGCCGAAGGCAGATGCTTAACGACTGAGCCACCCAAGCGCCCCTGGAGGAATACATTCTTTTGCTCAAACTGTCTTCCCCAATTCTCCTGAGGCTCCTATTCTGCTAATAGTTATCACCTATTACTTCAGTTCACACTTCTCTTGCTTTTCTCTCTCCATGGTACATTAGCCTGTGGAAGAGTGAAACTTCAGATGAGTTCAACTTTATTCATTTGTGACAAAACTACTAACATTGCACTAGTCATTATAAAAATCTAAGTAGATATCAGGATTAATTATACTCTTACTTCTGCCTTCTAATTGATTACAGCCTTGTATGGTATCGAAAATATAATTTATTGTTTGTGTATCTGAAAATCTTCCAACACCATCCTTATTTTCTGTCCTGCAAAGTGACTGGTGAATCTTCTATAGACTCATTTTCTAAATGGGTATAACTCTCTAGGACCTATGTGAGGGGATGTCCTTTTTGGGTTAGAAAAAGAGGTCCCTAAATATCCATGTACTTCCTTTAGTCACTTTCTTCCTTTTCTTTGTCGCTCAGAGCCCAGGACACGCTTGCTTGCCTCTTTTCTGTTACTTCCCAGTACTCTCCTTGTGGGCTCCCTATTCTATCCTTACTCCTTAAGGTGCATTATTATTGCCCAAAGCTGCTGATCATAAGAAAAGATAAGAGGATCTTCTTAGATGACCACCCTCCAAAACTATCTGCAGTAAGAACACTAGTGCAAAATGCAAAATTGTCTTTATAGTATTATCTTAATTTGTATTATATATAAGGATTTGCAAATATGCATACATGCATATGGAAAAACCATTGGGGAAATATGTAAAAAAGTAACAGCAACTGTCTCTGAGTGATATAAATTTTATTTCCCTTATATTTTTTGGTATTTTCTATATGTTTTCCACTGAGAGATGCACAACTTTTATAATTTAAAGAGTTCATAATATTGTTAGAATTTAGAATCAATAACTGGTGATATGGAAAAATCAAAGTATTAATACTAGGAATACTAAGTCAAATAAAGAACCACCTACACTTTATTCTAAACTGTGTGTGTGTGTGTGTGTGTGTGTGTGTGTGTGTGTTAATGTATAGCGTAAGACCATTTTTGAAAGGTGGAGGAGGCTTCAAATCATTGGAGCAAATGCTCTAAATATTTTCCAAACTTTCATTGTCCCTTGTTAAAGGTCTAGTGTTGTTAAATTTCTAAAAACAACTATGATGCCCTTGGGGGAAAAAGAGTTTTGAAAGGAATTATATATCTATGTAATTTCAGTCTTCTGAATCGTACCATATTATTCTGAGGTTGACTAGCATTCACAGAGTTAAACACACGCACACAAACATACTAAAAACTGCTCCATCAATATGCAAGAAATCAAGGATACCGTGTTGTTATTAGGAGGGAAAAAAATGACACAAAGAAAATTCCCCATGTAAAATCACATATATTATAAATTCTCCACAAATAATGAAGGTTACTTTTCACAAACTGAAGCTATAGTCATAGCAGCCTCAAGACTCAAGTTAAATATAAGCACAAAAACAGTATACTTGTTGTAAATAGAGCAATCAAGCAAGTAGCAGGGCAAATTATGCATAAGAACTACTTCAATCAAGTGAGGCAGAAGGTGAAAAATCACCAACCCTGATCATCTTTAGACCTAGGAGACAGCAAGTTAAAAGAAGATAGAAACAAACGTGGCAGGATCATTTTGAAAAATCAATTATTAATGAATGAAGCAAATAACCTTATGTAAACATTTATCAAATGGGTAGCTTTCCTAGGGGTTAGGTCATCATCTTTAGTCTTAGTATTACCAGTCTATACTCCCTGCTCAGGCAGGAGGGTAGCCAAGTGAATTCTTTACATAAATACCAATGTGGTGGTGGTAGAATTGCCTTATTTAACTAGTAAATATATGTAATCTGGAATCCCTAGGTGGAGGGGAAGAGAGAGGGAGTAAAGAGGGTTTGGAGAAATGCAACAGAGGATGGTTATAGACATGGCTGCTTTGATAAAGAACCAAATCCTTTGCTGTAGTATTCCTGTAAATGGAAGTTGCCCTCTGCAACAGCAGATCTTCTAACCACCGCTCTTGCTGCCTTTCCAAGGCTCAGCTGTACAGTTTCTCATGTCCCTCAAATTCACTTTTACCTGTCACTGAGAACCAGGGAAAGAATTCAGGGACATGGGGCACCTGGGTGGCTCAGTCCTTAAGCGTCTGCCTTCAGCCCAGGTCATGAATCTAGGGTCCTGGGATTGAGCCCTGCGTCGGGCTCCCTGCTCCGCGGGGAGTCCGCTTCTCCCTCTCCCATTCCCCCTGCTTGTGTTCCTTCTCTCGCTTTGTCTCTCTTTGTCAAATAAATAAATAAAATCTTAAAAAAAAATTCAGGGACAGAAGTTTTAGGTGGTAAAGAAAGGAAATCTATGTTCAGGAACATTCACAGCTAGTAAGTCCTGCCTCCAGCATATATCATTAAAGATCCCAGGGTGGCACCATCATGCTGATACTGAGCTCTTCACTTGGGCATGAGAGGCAGAGGTTGCGGGATAAGAGTGTGGGGAGCAGAAGACATCTGAGTCCCATCATTTATGTAATTGGGATTTTTTGTCACAAGGATCACATATTTTTTTTCTATACCCTCTGTAAATACTCAAATATATTTTAATTCTAGGTTTTACCCATCCCCTTTTCTTCCAAAACATAACCTTCAATAAATAGTCGTCTGCTAACTATATGTTTGAGAATCTCCCTTCAGTGAGTAATTGTTCCTATATGGCCTTCAAATCTCACCTCTCTTTACTAATTTGGTGAGAACAACATAATTTTCTCCTGTAACATGCAAAATTAAAGTAGTCATATTTCTAATTAGCCATTGAAGATGAAAAAAGTACCAAATTAGGGAGAAAATGAGAGTTTATGGAGCCTAATCAAGCATTTTTTAAATTAGGGAATTCAAATCTATATAAAATACAGTAAGAAAACATAGGCAAAACAATATAATAGCAAGAATCACTCAACCAATACTTACTTATTGTGTTCCAGGAATGCTCTGGATGCTGGGAGAAAATGTTTTATATGTTTTGTAAAATACAGTCATTGCCCTAACAGGCCTTGCAGTCAAGTGGGAAGACAGACTTGTAAAATCCCATTATGGTGAGAGCTAGTAAAGCAGTGGGAAAGAGATGAGAAACTAAATTCCAGTAAGGGGGTCGGGGAAGTCTTAAAAGAGGAGCTGACAACAGAACAGGGAAGGATTCCAGGCAAGGGGAATAATGTTAAAAGTATTTGTAGTGAAATTGAAACCACGATTTGGTTCTTAAATATCATCGTCTCTATCTTGATTTTTTTTTCTAACTAAATGCTAAGATTATTACTTATGTTCTGGCATAAAGTGATATTTAGATGGCTTCCAAAAATCACAATAGAGTCCCTATTAGAGTGTCATTGAAATTTATTACCTGGAAATGAAGGTTACGGAAGAGAGCAGAGAATTGGGGACATCATGGTGAAGAAGTATAATTTATACAGTATTTTCCAGGCAAATTCATCTGTGATTAAGATTCAACTGCCCAGTAGCTTCAGCTTTTTGGCCTCAGGACTTTTCACTTTCTGTCGTTCCTAGCCCAGCTGAGACCCAGATGCTTCAAAGTTTAATTTGGTTTTCTAGGTAAGTTTCTCATCTTCGTCTGAGCCAAGTGTACATCCACATGTTTTTTGGTTGACTCTTACTAGATAGGGACAAAGTGAAGAAAAAGTTTATATTCCCATACCTTTTTCTTCCTCAAGATGACAACACCTAGCCCCCTCCAATGATCTGTGCCCCTTAGGTTTGAGGCATGTGTCTCTTCTCCATAGGGTTTTTCTATAAGCTTTCTTTTTGATAATGGAATGGAAGATCCAGTGCCCACCTGACTGCCTCTTATGCACACACAACAGGCAAGGCCAGATGATCTGGATGTAGGAAATCTTTCAGTGCTCCACTAACTTATACCATTTGTCTGAGCCACCCATATAACACTCCTGAGCTCTAGATATTCTTTCCTGGGTCCTGAGAACTCTGCTCTCTAGCTCTCTTCTTTGAGAGGATAGGTGAAAAGGAGAAAAAAAAAGGGGGGGGGGACACATTTCAAGTGGTAAAGGGGGGGTGATACTGGATGCCTCTTGATCACAAAGTTACTAATCCTATAATATTTGGATATAATACAAACAGGTAAAGTATCGACTGTGTTTTTGATGTTCATGCTTGTTTGTATTTGCCGAGCATAAAATATACAGAACATAAGAATAACAAGCAAATTTTAAAAAGCCCATGTATCATAATGTATTTTTTGATTCATAAAATAATGTCTTGGTACCTCCTGATATGAAACCATGCTATGTTAAAAGCCATAGGAATTATATCAACACTGTTTCTTTTCCACTTTAATGATAAAATTGGAGAAAGCTAGGATGATGACTTTATCAGAAATGGTGAACTAAATATAATTAAATGATTGAACCAACAATACATTTAAAACACTGTAAACAGTTTATAATAATTTCCATTAGTAGTTCATTCAAGGTGTGTTCATGAATATGTTGTTTCTTATAGTTGACTAAACCCTAAAGGCCAAATAAATACAAAGCATAGGAAAATAGGAAATCTTCCAGTGTTTCAGTTTGATAAATTTTTAATTTGGTCTTCACTAAAATTTGGCAAGTTTGTATTTTAAAGGCATACTACTTTATCAGAGCTTTATTTTATAAAAAGCAAAGGACAGATTCAATAGAAGTCCATCGAGATTACCAAAAACAAAAACAAAAAAACTGTCTCTAAGTATAAAAAGACAAAAGATACATTTTCGATGAATAGATTTAAGATTTTATTTTCATTTTTTACTGACAGCATGATTGGTGGCAGAAACTTGACTAATAAAATCCGAAATCCTAAGTTAGCTACTCAATTTTTTAAAAAAAGATACACAGTATTCCCCTGCACAAATGTGCCAAAGTGTTTAACCAATACTTTACCCATGTTAGTCAGCTTTTTTAGTTTTAGCTATTCCAAACATATCTAGCATGAACCCTTTTATGCATACATATTTGCTTGCATATATAAAAATTTTTAGGATGGTTTGTTAGAAGTGCAATTACTATATCTAAAGATATTTAGTAAAATGTCTTTTTTTTCTAGATGTTAAAAAGTTTTATATTTTTACAAATTTTACCAAACTCAATAATGAACATTTCCACCCATTTTAATCTTACAACTGCTACTTTACTGCGGTGATATTAAGGAAAGCAATTGAGTGGAGATGGGAAAAATAAACAGGAAAAGGTAAGAAAATAAGAAAGTGAACAAGAAGATAAGAACAGGACAGAAGAAAATTGAGGCTGTTGGGGGGATTACGGAAAGAAGTGCATACCATACCGTGAACTGAGATGCCAAATCCATAACTCATGCCTCTATACTTTTTGTGAGTTTCAGACACACTATCTGCACATTTAGTGTATGCAATTTATGTGAATATTTCCTTGATGGTGAAATTGGAATATATAAAACAAAGTGAAAATCCCTGCTTTCCTCTCTCAGCTGCTTATTTCATCCTAACAAATGGCACCACCATCCTCAAACATCAGGACAGAAACCTGGGTTTTTCCCTTGACTTTTCCTTCGCCCACCCCCCTCACATGGCAATCCCTCACCCTACCTGTTGTTCCTCTACTTCAGTATTTGGAACATTTATTTCTTCGGTTTTCTTCATCCTGGCTATCACTATCTCGGATTAAGATAATTGCATTTTTCACTTGGATCTCAGCTACAGTTTCTTTGTTTTTTATATGCTTGTAGTTTCTTATTCTATGCTGGTTTGGCAGCTTTATACTTAATATTTATTTTTTCACAGTTAAACTTGATATCATGTATACTTAACAAATTCTAAAATTGCACATTAATCCCACCCTCTGAAAGATGCAAGGGCCTTAGAAAACTGAATCTTGTTGAATCCCTTCCTGACATATGTAATATAATGGTAAAGTATTTTAGATTTATCTTAACCTCATAAATTTGACATTATTATTTTGTATAGATAATGTTTTATTTAAACTGTGTAATTTATGTATTTATTATGTTTATTATTTATTTACTGTCTCCCCTCACTAGAATGTAAGCTCCAAAAATACAGTTTTCTCTCTCTCCTTTCCTTTCTTTTCTTTTTTCTTTTTTCTTTCCTTTTCTTTCCTTTCCTTTCCTTTTCTTTTCTTTTCTTTTCTTTTCTTTTCTCTTCTTTCTTTTCTCTTCTTTCTTTCTTTCTGTTCTAAGAACTGTGCATGGCACATAGTTGATATTCAATATATATTTGGGGGAAACAAATGCATTTATCTATATACTTACCTATTCTTTGTCTCATTTTTTCTGCATTCAGCTAACCTTTTTGGAGTAGTATTTTCCATAGTACATGCCTCATAAACTTGCCATAGTGGGGATTGGTTGATGGTAAATCCCCTGTGTTTATCTAAATATAAATAAACTTAGTTTTGTTCTATTTCTGGAAATTTTAAGTCCAATTTGAAAATGTTTATTTTAAATTTTCCCCTCTTAGTACTTATAAGATATTTTCCCACTGTCCTCTGGCTTGTTGATGCTATTAAGACATCTGTTGCTAATCTAAGTATCCTGTATGTGTGTATGTATGTATGTATGTATGTTCTTATGTTCAATTGGTCAACATCTAAGTATCCTTGGTAGAAGAATCTTTCTGCTTTGCCTTAAATATGTCTAGCTGTGGATTATCTTTTTTCCACATTCCTTCTCCCTCTCCTTCTCTATCTCATGAAATTCTGCTGCTTATCTGTTATTTCTTTCTGTATATGAGGATTCCTATGTTTCTCCTTTCTAGAACATTTTCAGACATTACCTTTGAAGCATAAATACAATCTCTGCTCCATGCTCTATTTTCCTCCTTCTGAAACTCCCATATGCTGCCTCTTCTCACTGTGTCCTCCTTGTCTCTTCCTGAGCTCCCATTTTCTTGTTTCTCTTTATTGTACCCTGATTATATTATTTAGATTTATCTTCTTACTTGTCCCCCCATAACTGTGTGTAACGTACTGTTTTACTCATTTTCCATTTTTTAAAATGCGTTTTTCTTAATATGTACTTGATCAATTTTTAAAAATCTGTTGCTTGCTCATTTTTATTCCTATCCTTTGTTCCTTGAATACTTCATCCATATTTTATAATCTGTATTTGATAATTCTAATATGTCCTTGCAAGTCTAAATTTGTTTTATTTTCTGCTGATTCTGATTCATATGGTTTAGCTATTTGTATTTGGCCTAGGATTATATGTGGTTTTAAACTGCGGAAATCATGAAGGCCCAACTGGGAATAGTTGATTCTAGAGAGATTGTTCTACCTGGATGCAAGTGACTGATATGGCCCAGGGCCCATTTTAGTTCCAGGTCCCAGGCTTAAAACTAAAGGCTGAGGTTCAGATTCTTCATCTTGTTAATGGCTCAAAATTAGTCTCTAGAGCTCTGATATTGTCACCTGCTCTCAGCACAGCCTTTCCTTTCTTGTTTGCTTACAGCTCTCAGATCTCTGATTCACTTTCTTTTTTTCCTGATTACATTTACTTTTGTATTTATCATGGGTGACACTCTTCCCTCCTGTGAACTTAGAAGCTCATTAAAAGTCCCTAAAAAGAAGGCTGAGCCTCTGATATAGTTTCTTAACAGCTTTCTGTCTTGAGTTATGTCTCTTGCCTTTCCATTTTTCATATCACAGCTAGATCTGTTTATTTACTAGAAATCCCACTCTCTTCAGTTTAGCCCATATGCCATTGCTTTACAGATAAAATGCAAAGTAAAAACTCTTAGCATGTTTACCAGGTCCTCAGTAATTGGTTCCCAAGAATGTTTCCAACCTCATGTTTTGCTACTCCACCTCTCTCTCTACTCCAACATACACAGATTCCTTCAAGTTTTTAAATGTGTCATGTTGATTCCCACTCGTAGGCACATATTGTTCTCCCTTCTGTTGGTTTGCAACCCTCTTGGGAGCTTCCCTGATGCAAGCTGACTGAAATTGGCCCCTGCACACAGAGGGCTGGGAGAGACCAAAGAAAGAGGCAGGTCACTCCAGGTTGGTAGGTGGTAGTTTTAATAAGAAGAGGGAATTTACACGTAAAGATTGTCTTAGGTGACAGCAAAACAAATGGATCCCCACACCCTCCCACTGAATCTTAAAAGTTTAGAAAGAGGTCTTAATGGGGTTCAGTTATGTATACCATGCAGGTATTCTGGACTACCACATCGTTTTCTCAAGGCTGTGTCCTTGGAGCAGCCTCTGGGAGGGGGAAAGGTAAATGGAACCCATATTCCAAGGTCAAGGAAATGATGAGGAGCCTCCATGGACCCTGGTGCACCTCATGAATCAACTGGTGGTCCCATCTTTTTGACGACCTTTCCCAACATTCCACCCCTCGTGACCAATTCTTACAATATCATATGTCCCACTCTTCCACAGTGGGCTCTCAGCAGTCAGCAAGGCATTTCATTAGCATGGAGGTGGCTCCTTTGGTGGTCATCTGGCCGCGATGCAGGCACATGTAAGAGAAACACAGATTAAGCTAATAATCCTCCCAATCAGTGACAACTTTTTTCCACCAATATCCTCAGGACCCAAACCATTGACTTATTAAATCCCCTAGGCTTGGGATCAAATCACTCAGGGCATTCACTAGTGTCCTCATGTGATTTTGTAAAGATGATATATTAGCAGACTCATCAGGTATGAACACGAAACATTCTGTTTTGAAGATAGCACATCTCCTTGCGAGGCAGTGACAATGTCTGAGGCCATCTTATTTTGGAGGACAGTTTTTCTCATTAGAGGCCTTTCATTGTTCAGTAAGGACAGGCTTTGTTGGCTATCATTTAAGTCTTGCTGAGTGAATTTAGTAAGGGCTTCTATATATGCTATAACATCTTTCAGGCTAAAGGAGGTAAAAAAAAAAAAAAAAGATGGCAGTCAAATGATTGTTCTAAGAAAACAGAATGTTCCTACCTGGTCTTGATGAGAGGGAGGTTGGCAGCTTTAGAAACTTAACCTGGTCATATGTACCATATATGTTGGCCAGGAGAGACAGCACCGTCAGGCACGAGGAGATGACTGGAGGGGGGTATGCCAGACCAGGACCCCCATTCTCTCCCCTTTCGATAGTGCATGTTCCATTCCAGGTGTAGCGTGTTTTAACAAGTCCAGTTTGTAGGAGAATAATGGGATCCCGGAGGAGATTGTGCATTCCGCCTTTACCCAGGGGGTGTGAAGTAATCCCCACCCATCTTGGTGGGACATACCCTTGTAAATTCCAGTAGATAGTTTCTTTCTCCTGTGTGATGGGGCTTGGTGTTCTCAGCAGCATAGCATGTTGATCCACAGTGAGAGTCAGGGCAGTAGCTATTTCCCACGGCTTCTATACCTTGCTGATATTGGGTGCCTTAGCGGGGGCCCCCAGTCTGGTATGTGGGGCAGCAGGACCTGCCAGTTGACCATTCAAATGTATTAAAGACTGGGACAGTACTTTAGTACACCTAGCCAAGGTAATTTTACCTGTGAATAATTTAATCTGCTGCTTTAATATTCCATTTTTTCTTTCTACCAACCCTGTTGTTTGTGGCTTATAGGGGAGGTGGAACATCAGTTTAATGTCATATTTTTTTGCTGGTCAGTCTTGTATATCATGCAATATACATGTGAAATGTGACCCCATGATTATATATTTGATGAGGGTATCCATACTTGGTACTCAGCTTCTGTAATCCGCTAATCGTGGCGGCTTTGTTTGCATGGCAACAAGGAAAGCTTGGGTTAGGCCATTTGCAGTGTCCATACAAACCAAGTCATATTAAGAACCCTTGCTCAGAGGGAGGAGGTTAACATAATTTGCCAGTCCTTCACTGGTTGGGAACTCCAGTGGATGGCCCTGAATTCTTTTGGCACTTGCCTTGTGTGCTGTTTAGAACACACAAGCCATTCTGTTACAGCAGTAAACAAGTCACTATGCTTTAAGGGCAATCTGGCATCCTTGGTAATATGCCATCTTGCACGGGCACTGTGGTGGCAACTCTTTGTATGTGTCCAATCTCCTGTTAACTACTGAGGTGTCGGTAACTAGCACTGGTACCCAAGCTAGGGCATCAGCTTCCTGATTGCCAGAGAGTGTCAGTATCTTATGAACTGGGGCATTATAAACGTTGAGGGTTGCTTTAGACTCCTGCGGATGGACCCATATGTCCTTCCACATATGTTGGCCCCACAAGGGCTTATCTATGATCACCCATCCTTTGGCTTTCCAATGTCTAAGCAATAGGGTTAATTTTTTTAGGATGGTCCAAAGTCAAAGGGTTAATGGCCAGGGCTCATGAGTAATCACCGGCTAGACTGTTCTGAGTTCAGCCTACTGGCTGCTGAACTGGCTTTCATGTGAGAGGCTTTTGAGGAGCACTGTGTACATGGCTTGAAGCTATTGCTGTATGGTAGCATATTGGGTTTCAGAGTGGGGACCAAAATCCTGGGGTCATTCTCCCCGTCTGTCATCTCTGCCACAGTATCTGACCCATACCTTCCGAAGTCACAGAGATGCCCCGATCTTTCATCTGCTTCACTAGTGTTTTTGCCTTCTCAAAGGTGGCTTGTTGCTCTGACCCCCAGTCTCATACATGCCTTTTCTTTGTCAGGTGTTACAAGGAATGGAGGTCCTGTGCCAGGTGGGGAATAAAAGTCCTTCAAAACCCCAAAATCTCTACAAAGACTTGCACCTCTTTCACATTCTTAGGGAATGGATAAAACTATACCTTATGAGTCACAGCTCTTGAGACAACATGGGTCTTACCCCACCAGACAACTCCCTAAAACCTTATGGCAGTGCTTGGGCCTTGAATCCTTCACTGCTCATCCTCTGCCTTGCAGATGTTCCAGAAAAGCTTGCAAGGTGTCCTACAGCAGAGGAAAATCTTTACATGTTAACATTCTATCATCAGGGTAATGGGCCCATTTTACTGATGTGGGGACGGGGTACAGGGACAGGTCTCAGGCCACCATTCCATGACATACTGTGGACATAGGCAGGTAGCCTTGCAGGGGCACTTGAATAGTTTATTATTATCTTTCCCACATGAAGGCAAATTGATCTTAGTTATCAGAAACCTTGTCAAAGTCTTTTCCATAACTCTCTTGAAGAGGAAGTACTTATGCAGGAACCCTTTTTGACAAACCATTAGAATACAACAATAACGGCAATTGACAAGAACTAAAAATGGCCATGGTTAAGGATCTGATGGGAGTACATTATAATGAAGTTGACAAGGGAATTTTACAACAGCCTGCATTTTTAAAAGCCTCCCTCTGGCCTCCTTTTTCTTTCAGTCTCTGCGAGCAATGTTTTGGTTATTTCCTGGGGTGTTTACATTTCAGAGATATGATAAGATTTACAACTTCAAGGGATAGAGAAAGAATGCAAGTTTTCTCCTAGGAGTTTTGGGGTTATAGCTATTTGAAATTTTCCTTTGTATCAGGGTCCACAAGGCATCGGGCATCTTGCCTATTTTATTGTCAGTCACCATAATATCCTTCTCTCTGTTTTCATCACTTTCTCAAGGATTCTACCTCTTCTGCATCCTTTTATTTTTTTTAAGATTTTATTTATTTATTTGACACACAGAGAGAGCGAGAGAGAGAGGGAGAGAGCACAAGCAGGGGGAGTGGCAGGCAGAGGGAGAAGCAGGCTTCCTGCATGAGCAGGGAGCCCGATGTGGGGCTCGATCCCAGGACCCCTGGGATCATGGCCTGAGCTGAGGGCAGCGGTTTAACCAACTGAGGCACCCAGGTGCCCCCCTCTTCAGCATCCTTAATCAGGCTGAGTCACAAGTGCCCAGATCTTAATCCCTGGGAGGTCTCCCCCTCCTTTGCAAAACAGCATGCTAAATTCTCTAATTTACTCTCCTGCTCTCCCACCTTGTCTACCAGCCCTGAAGGTAGCAGAGGATGGACAGCCACATGCCCTGGTCTAACCTCAGCTCTTTGAACTTTCTGACTCGAGCTTCAGCTTATAGTTGGGCATTGGTCACTGGCCAAACTGCCCACACAGCAGAAGCCAGCCCCCTGCAGCAATCATGTGTTTCCCTTCTTTGCCACTGCTACGTACAGTTCCTCCATGTGCATTAGAGTAGCTGGCATTTGGGGGACACCCCCATTCTCACGTGGTGGTCCACAGCATCTAACATATGGGCTACTCCTCCCCACATAGAGGTGGATGGCCAACTCAGGATTGCCCCTGTGGATTCCTCATTCCTAAAGCCCGTATCCTTGATCTTCTGGCCGGCTACCAATTGTTGGTGCACAGCCCTCTTGGGAGCTTCACTTGTGTCATCTGAAACTGGCCCCATACAGTGAAGGCAGCAAGAGACTGAAGAAAGAGGCCACTCCAGGTTGGTAGGTGGCAGGGTTTTTTGTTTGTTTGCTTTTTAATAAACAAAGTAAACTTACATACAAGGTTTGTCTTGGGCAGCAGCAAAACTACATATACTGTGTAGGTGTGTTCTCAACACTACATCACTATCTCAAAGCTGGGTCCTTAGAACAGCCTCTGGAAGTGGTAAAGCAAGTGGAACACACATTCCAAAAATGTGGGAGAAGGGATAAGGAGTCTCGGAATGCCCAGGCCAGCTCACAGGTCAGCCGGCAGTCACATCTTTTCAGTCACCTTCCCCAGCACCTTCTTTAATTTGCCTGGATATATTGGTCTTTATGAAGTTTATTTAAATATGCAGCCCATGCTTTCATTCAGCATGTAAAATAATCAGTGGACAGCATAGGAACTCTGGTATAAAAAAGTTTAAACATATGTTTATTTTTAAATCTTGTTTTCTCATTTAATTTCTTTGCTTTAAGTAAAGTATTCAAGTAAAAAAATAGCCATATAATAAATACACATATAAGTAGATAGATAATATGCATCAAATATGCATATATATAATCCACCTATCTACATACACACACAACACTTGACTGTGGGGTCTTGTTTGCAGTACTGTGAATTGCTGTTTCAGTTGTCATCAGTTATCAGTTGTTAAAATGGTTGAAGTGATTGATCAGCATGTAGGAAAGGAAATTGACATCCTTAATGTGTCTGACTCTGAGATCTGTGGGAACTTAACAAAAGGAAATTGAAGCTGCAAAACCTATTTAAAGATGGAAACACATACCCTGGGTCTCTGTTTTTTTATGCACAACAACTGATGTCCCCTTAGGCTAAACCTACTAAAGCTTTCATCATAATGGTAATACACCTACAGTGGACCTTAAGAGCTTGTGTGGTGAATCTGAGGTTCCCCTCAGATTCTCAGAGCTCTTCATTACCTAGGGTATATGTCACAGCCCTTTGTTCTCTTGTAGCTGGTAGATTTGCTCTTCCCTTTGCAGAGGACAATAAAGCTCCTATGAAGAACTGGTGCTGTTTTATTTTTTAATCCCATTTCCTCTGTCCTTAGCTGCCTTATTTCCAGCTGACATTCAAACAATAAAAAACACCAAGTCACCACCACTGCAGCCGAAAAGGAAAAGAATGGCTAATGTTACCCTAAAGCACTATTGTAAACACAAAGAAAGCATAATTCCATGTCATGGGTATAACTTGGAATGACACATTGGCATGAATTACCTTTTTGAATTTTTGACAGGAGAGAACAAAAAGTGGCTAATGAAGTCACGAGAGGCTTTGGGAGTTCAACTTATGAAACCTTTAGTATTATGACAGTGTCAGGACAGGTCAGTCTTACTGTTTCAACACTCACAAGATGGAACATACTTGTGACCTCATGGTAAAATCAGACACTGGAAAAGTTGTAGACTCAAGTGAATTCTGACACCCTTATCATAACTTTGCTATTTGAATATATATTTGGGTTTCTTTTTAATTTTAGGAGTGTTCTATTTTAGTACAGTAAATAATTAGTGCTATATTATTTTATTTTCTTAATATGCACAGCTTATGCATCTTCTCAATACAATAAAATTTTTCTTGGCTGAGAGAGAAAATTAAAACTGAATTTGAAAGATACTATGTACATTCTGTACATCTGTGTCATTGTCCCATGAACTCAGAGAACTGACCTTGATGCACTACCAGTAACAATCCATGTAGATACAGATTTTCTGGGCTCTTCAACAATAGGACCAAAATCAGTTCCTATTGTCTGTGCTAACTTTGAAAGATGAAAGATGGCTAGGTCACTTACATTGTGACATTTAGAGGAAAACAGAAAGTTGTTTTCTCTAAAATATGTTCCTCCTCATTTTATCAAAAATGTATCTGAAATATATGGAATTAGTACAATATAAAAGTTTAATATTCTATGAGATTTAGAATCTTAAGATTGATTTCACAAACTATATTTAAAAACTCAAAAGGTAAGCAGGACATGTGTTATTGCAATCATTTTTATCAGAGAGGCAAGTAAATTTGCAAGGGTATATAGCTAATAATGGAAAAGCTGAACTCAAATACGAGGCCATCTGATTCCAGAAGGTCTTTGTATTTTACTAAGAAATCATGGCATTTTTGATTTAAGTCCTTTCTCTGTGGTAAAGTGCAAAACTGAAAAGAATAAACCTATTTAAGTCCATTAGCAGCATAAATGATCTAAATATATTACTTCAAATGACAAAGGAAGGAGAGAGGGAAGGATGGAAGGAGGGGCAGGGAGTGATGGAGTGGGGAGAGGAAGGAAAGACTATATGACAAGTAATGATAATAGAGCATTAGAATGGAAAGGAGCAAGAGGACCCGAACACTGATACGTTCATCAGGACTTTTGGGTACAAGTGACCAAAAGTTAACACAAACTAGCTTAAGGCTGTAAGGGAATCTCCTAGAATATACAGAAAAAGAGAAAAAGCAAATAGCTGGGAAGAAGGGAACCAGGAATATTTTAGAAACTGGGAAATCAACACATAAGATTCTCCATCTCTGCTTGATTCCTGCTTCTCTTTTCAGGTTAGCTTCATTCTTTCTTTTACCAATAATATGCTTTACACTTAAGGCATGTGGTCACCTGTAGCTGTAGTTTGCATCCTCAGGGCATCTTACTAAATGAGAAAGATAACCTATCTAGTCCTAGTTCCAAAACTAGGCAAAGCCCCTGACTTGATTATGACTCATGTTCGCTCCTTGATCTAATCATAACATATAATGATAATATAAAACATTTGGCTCCACCTGGCTCAGGTGCTTATCTTGAGTGTATGATTCAAAAATAAGTTAACAGTTATTTGTTCCACCTAACTAGCCTGGGTGGTAGAGGTAGCAGAGAATTGGCCTCAGAGGAGCTTTCTATGTGTTGAGGCAGCTACTCTAGTACAACTAGACGAGCTGCCCAAGGAGGGTAAATCTTAACATATGATGTACATTGTCTTGGACATTTAGGAATTAGTAAATGGGCCCTCTGGGAAATCTCCGGGATTACAGAGAAACAGAGGTAGTGGAAAAGAAGAGTGGGAAGTAATTGAAGATAAATTTGCTACTGATGTAATCATTTCGAGTGTCATACTAACTTTAAGGGATTAGCTCAAAAGCAGAACAAAGTAAAATAGGTTTTGAGGAAAGGGGCTTGTGAAAGTTAGGGCACTGTGGGAGTTACTGTGCGGAAAAGAGACCATTTTTTTTTTTTTTTTCAAATTCTGTAGGTCACTACAAGTAGAAATTAAGACCAAGAACATCAGATGAGAAAAAAAAAAAAAAAAAAACACATAACTACTCTAGGACTAACTATAGGAAGGAACCAGAATCTAGAAGGAGGTAGGTTCGGTAACATCTTGTCCTAGGATGGGGACTCCTTCTCTCCCATCAGAGTGTCATGGTAATAAGAACTTTGCTGTTGGGTTCAGAGAGAAATGACCATGTACTTATGTAACCTACATTCATATCTATATTATATATGGTCTATTTTCCCCTCTATACTTTCTGTCTTGGTCCATCGTGGGAGGCTGGCCTTTTTGGATCAATAACAATCTCTCTTGTCCTTCAGCTTCCTGTGGGTTTGACCAGTGAGAGATTCCAGCAGGAAAGAGGGCAGTGTCATAGCACATCCCCCGCTTTTGATGACCACAAGCTCCAACCTCATAAGCAGCCCTCTCCTACAACTATGCTCAGTTCCCTCTTACTATTAATTACTGTTCCCTATCCTTGACTTTGGGAGCAACATCAATTTCTAGCCCTAGAGTATTGCACTGCTCCTACCATTATAAATAGACCCTCCATTAAACTCTACTCAAATGCTGTATTGGAGTGTGATGATACATTTCTTGGAAGTTTTCTGACTGATACAGTACGCTTTTTTCTTCTTCATCAAATCAGAATTTAAAAAAATGTTTCTAATCACTTCAGCTGAAGTTCCAAATTCCAATAACATACATAGTTAAAACTTTGCGATTGAACAATTAATTCCTCTGTTGATAGTGTATGTTGTTCATAAGATCATACAGATCTTGAGACCAAGACCATCTCATGGTCCTGTCTCACATATAGCATTTGGCAGAGTTCTAAATAGTACATGGTATAAAAGTTCAGCATACCCTTGCAGACTGATTAATCTATTATGTTGGATCTAATATAGTTTGATTTGTCATTTGGGCATACATTTCTCACAAATCAAAATGTCTGTCACTTAATAAGTGACTCCTAAGATTTTCTTTTGTGATCCTCTCATTGATATAGTTGTATGTTCGTGTTTACATGTTGCAACAGAATGTTATTGGGCATCTTTTACAGACCATTATAAGGAGAATATTATTTTTATACTGTAGGAAATTAGAAGAATGTAACTATCTATAACTTAAACATCCATTGTTAAAATGATTTTTCCACTATTTTATCAGGATATAATAAGCCAACATTTAGTCACATAAGCCCATGTAATATCTCATACTGTAACTGAGTAGAAATAGGTTTTATTTTTACTATATTGGGTATTGAATAAAATTGGATGTTGAGACTTTTAAATTAACTTTTAGAGTTACTTTAATAAGAGGAATTGCTGTTGATCCCATCCCCAAGGCAGTATTATTTAGCAGTTCTTTGTGTTTTAGTTGTGTATTTGCAGGAATGCTGCACTACTGTTGGGACTTACTAGATGTCGTTCTGCTTTGTTCAGTAGAACTTTGCTTCCATATGCAGGCAGTCTGACAGGGACAAAGAAAAGCAGTCCTCAAGGCAGTGACTCTACCTGCTGGATATAAATGTTGTGATTTGTGTTTATTAATGTGTTTATTTTATTTTATTTCCATCAGTTTATAAATGGATGGATAACAATGTCTAGGTCTTCAATTTTTCCCAAACTCTCCTTTGAATAGCAGCAGAACTTGTGATTTGGGAAGCTGCTGTTGGTTTGTGATTCTACTATGGCTGTCACCTCCTGTCCATGTCTTTTTGTCTCTACTGTGAGGCTTCCCCACACAAAACTCTACATTTTTATAACCAATTATAGAGAAAAGAAAGGATTTGATGTGTTCATGTGAATTTGAGTGTGAGTTAAAAAATAATGAAAGAGCAATTTGAGGGAAAACCTTAAAAAGATAGGAATTTGCCATAATCTGTTTTCTGAAATATGAACTACTTTTAAAATATTAACAATTTCATTATGATTTAGTTACAATTCTCATGCATTGATTAAATTTATAAATTCAAATTTCATCTTGAAAACTATTTCCTTCCAACTTCTCAAAAAAAAAAAAAAAAAAAAAAAAAACCCTACATTCCTCCAGTCAAAGAACATTAGAATTTCTTGAGCAGTGAATGGCCCAGAAGGAATCATGGAATACCACAGGGACTGCATGCATTTCTCTCTTGGTGGTCAGATGTTGAACTTCTAAGTTGGCTTCAGTGTCCTAGAATCTGAGCCAGAGTAAAAGATAGGAGAACAAAGCAGAACATTGCCAAGTCATGTAGCTTTTAAACCTGTCAAAATCTGGCATTCTCTTTAACGATCTTTTCAGTGTGAAGGCACAGGATATCACAATAGGATGCTAATAGTGTTCCAAAGTGACTAGAAATGGATACTTCCAAGTGGGTATTTAAGGGAAAAATGGACAAAATCAAACTTCCAAAATAAGAAATGCTAACATATTTAACCTAAAAGTCAGGAAACTCAGTTTCTTTTGCCAACTCCTTTTTTTTTTTTAAAGATTTAATTTGAGGTAGAGCACGCGTCCGCACATGTGCAAGAGAGCACACCCGCATGAGTGGGGGGAGGGGTAGAAGCAGACTCCCTGCTGATCCCAGGACCCTGAGATCATGACCTGAGCTGAAGTCAGACCCTTAATAGACTGACCTACCCAGGTGCCCCAACTTTTTTTTTTAATTAATCTTATTTAGGCAGCTCACTCTTCAATGCCTTTTTGCTTTAAAAGATTAATAGGCAATGTATTTGTCATGTTTCATGAACATACTGTATAGACTAATGAAGAATGTGAAGTAATAATTTTCTTTGAAAAATGGAACTATGTTAGTGCAAAGATTTTTTTTCCTTGATTGGTTGGCCATACCTAGTAAGATTGTGAGGGGCAAATTTATTAGGTTGAAAATAAGAATCACCTTCATTAACTTTAAAGAGAATATTAGTATCATACATTTTTCTAAGTGTTTCAACAAAACAATTTTAAAAGGATGTTTTTGTGTGAGATAATATTTATGTTTCAGTATTTATATGTGGTAGTTATCTATTAAACAATATCCAAATTATTTGTTTAGCTAGTGGTTTTGCCAGTCAGTCAACAATTTAGATTAACTAGCCTCATCTGAGAGATGTTTCTGGTCTTACCTGAACTTCTTTGTGCATTTGCTGCCATTTGTGAGGTTAGATGACTGCTTCTGGAGATTGGCTAGCTGGTGGCTGTGGCACTTTGGTTCTCCTGTTCAAGGTCTTTTATCATCCAGCAGACCAAAGTGGGCTTCCTTTTGTGGTGGCTGGGCAGTATTCTAAAAGGGTAAGCAGAAACATGTTTGGTATCTTGAGAGAGAGGCTCAGAACTGGCACATTGTCACTTCTACCACATTCTTTTGGCAAAAAAAAAAAAAAAAAATTATATATATATAAGTTTGGGCATATACAGTTGACCCTTGAACACCATGAGTTTGAACTGTGAAGGTCTACTTACATGTGGATTTTTTTCGATAAATTCAGTACAGTACTGTATATGTATTTTCTCTTATGATTTTCTGAGTAACATTTTCTTTTCTCTAGTTTACTTTATTGTAGTAATATAGTATATAATATGTATGTCATACAAAAAAATATGTGTTAACTTTATGTAATGAGTAAGGCTTCTGGTCAATAGTAAGTTATCAGTAGTTAAGTTTTGGGGAAGTCAAAAGTTATATGTGGATTTTCAACTGCATGGGTTGTTGATACCCTTAACGCCCACATTGTTCAAGGCTCAACTGGATTTGCTTCTTAATGGTAAAAGCTACTTAATTGTATTGCAAGGGCATAGATTATGGGAGGGGAGTAACTGAAGACAATTTGAAAACAACCCCACTATATATAATGAAATAGTTAAGGTCTTTAAAAATAGGTTAGTTCCTTATTTGTATAGCATGTAGGAGAACACCTGACTCTTCTTGAATACACAACTAGATTAAATATATCAGTCTTCTTTGAAGTTAAGTACAATCATGTGACTGAGTTCTAGCCAGTAAAACCCGAGTGAAGATGATGTGTGCCATGTTTAGATTTGATCCATTCAAATCTCCCAGTTGTGATTGTATATTTTTGTTTTTCATCTCCAATCAAATGAAATGTCTCTGAACCTTGGCTTAAAAGAATGTAGAGTCAGGTACCACAAATTACTGCACAGAAGTCTATTTATCAACTGGGAAGCAGGATTGCATTTTATGTCAACGAGAAATAAACTTCTGTGTGTTAATCCACTGAGACCTGTTACAGCAGCTAACATTACTTACCCTAACTTATGTAATTTTGTTAGACCTAAATATTAGTAACCTAGGTTCATACTTTATTGGCCTTAGTTTTAAATAGCTTTGTTAATATGTATTGGATTATTTATTTACAGAATTAGTATTGGGAGAATAGCTGCATTTGCAAACTCTACAAAGATTAGTATTGAAAACAATTAGCAGTAGTTCACCAGTCAAGACATTTGCTTCCATATTCTAGGGTTGAAGGAAGATTTCATGTTTAGTTGTAATATTGACTTATTTTGCCTTGAAATTAAATAATTACCTTCTTTTCTGATGTGTTTTCCAGTTATTTAATGGTTATAACTCAAATATTAATGTGTCCTAAATTATTGGCCTTTATCTTTTTTCTTGTGTACAATAATATTGGAAGAGGAAATACTCCAAAGGAATGCCTACTCCACATGTTCCTGCTTCCCATAGGGAAAAAAATCCTCAACAGATTAATGGAAGCCATTGATGAAATACCAGTTAAGCAACAGAGTTTTATTAAATGTCAAAATTAAAGTATTGAGTTATTTCCTTAAAAAAAAAAAGAGCACGAATGTAGCCATTTTAATTGTTCATGCTATTTAATTCACAGGCCCCTGAGAGAACCTCGGGACAATATCAGATCCCTGATATTATGAACTTTCTTCCCCAATCATAAACCGGATATAAAAGACAAAGAAAAGAAAGATGGCTTGATAATACCTTGGGAACTTTACAAATTATAAAGGAGCTCACAGAGTTTATTTAATTTTCTGTGTCCCTGCTAACATTTAACTTATGTGCGAGGTTGACTTAAGGAAAATCTTTCCTTTTATACTATATTTGTAAGTGAACCTAATGATGAACTACTTTTATTTTCTAAAACTTCAAGTGTTAATGGAGTTAATTCTTGAATATGAAATCTTCCATTTAAAAATAAATCTGGTTATCTTTCACATATCTTGCCCATAGTGCCATATATTTATGACATAAAAAAGACCAGATATTAAGTATATTGATTTGTTAAAAGGTCAATCAATCCATGAGCACTTTTGCAATTATCTTGTGCATTTCTTTCCATAGAAAGCACAATGTCCACAGGCTATTTCTAACAGATGACCAATGGAGTTCTTTAAAAATGAATTTAGTTAATACATCCCAATTATATATGAATTTTTCTACATCCTTTGGATAGAGCTACCATCATTTAGAGACTATCCTTCAGAATTTCATCATGTTTTATCTAAATTTCATGTCATAACTTCTGGACCTTGATTTTACCCCATATTCTGACTAAAAATGATGTGTAAGCTTTTGCAACAATGAACTTTGGTGAGTTTTCCCTGGTATTCTGAACTTGAAACAAATGGTTTCTCCTCTCTTTCTTAACTGTTAACTATGCTTTTACAAAAAAAAAAAAAACCTTATTATTTTAGAATAGTTTTAGATTTACAAAAAAGTTACATAGTACAAAGTCGCCATATATCCCACATTCTATACATTTACATTATTACTAACTGAACTACATGTTTAATTCATATTTTTATATTTTTTACCTAACGTATTTTTTTCTGTTCCAAGGTCCAATCTAGGATTCCATATTACATTTAGTCATTTTGTCTCCTAAAACAACTTTCTGCTGTGACAGTTTCTCACATTTTCTTTGTTTTTGATGGCCTTGACAGTTTTGAGGAGTACTAGTTAGGGATTTTTTAGAATGTTTCCCTATTGGAATTTATGTGGTGTTTTTCTTATGATTAGACTAGGGTTGTGGTTTGGGGGGAGGAAGACCACAGAGGTAAAGTTCTCACCATACGCTATCAAAGGTACATACTATAAATCTGACTTATCATTGATGATGTTAACTTTTATCACCTAGCTGAGGTAGTGTTTGTCAGGTTTCTCCAATGTACTTTTTTTTTTGCCCTTTCCATAGTGTACTCTGGACGTAAGTCATGGGGCATAGTCCATTGAACATGCTTTTCATAATTTATTTTTAAAATTTGGATCCATCTTTTGAAAATTAGTTTATTTCTTTTTTTTTTTTTAAAGATTTTATTTATTTATTTGACAGAGAGAGACACAGCGAGAGCAGGAACACAAGCAGGGGGAGTGGGAGAGGGAGAAGCAGGTCTCCTGCCGGGCAGGGAGCCTGATGTGGGACTCGATTCCAGGACCCTAGGATCATGACCTGAGCCGAAGGCAGACGCTTAACGACTGAGCCACCCGGGCGCCCCGAAAATTAGTTTATTTCTGTAGCAGAACTATGGTATTTCCTATTTTAATTTCATTTAGGTTTCTGTTTTCCAGGATTACGTATATTTCTTAATACCTATTATAGTATCACAGTGTCAGGTTATATCTACATTATTTCAGGATAGTGCATAAAGTACAAATCATCTATGTGCTTCAAAGTATTCGGATGTTAGGTGACCCAGAAGAGTGTATTATGCTGAAGTTTAGTTTTGGGCAAGGGTTTACTAGAGAATCGATCAGTGGATGGGTCAGGATTTAGTGATTATTAACACATAAAGTTATATGGTGATTAGGGTCTTAAATAGGACATAGCAACAGAGAAAGTACAAAAAACTCTATCCGATTTTTATGATGCATATATGTGTAAAATACAAGAATGTTTTGAAAGCTTCTCCAAGTTAATGACTTAAACTATAAAAATAGTTTAGGCAAAGAACAATGGGATCAGAGTTGAAGGACCATGAGATGATATGGAGGAGAGATTCTAAATATCTCATTGATCTTCAGGTCCTTAACAAAGACATTGGACTGTCCTTAAGTTCTCCTCATTTTACTCTGTAAGAGAGTATGTGTGTAAGTGTTGTTTGTGCCCCGAAAGCAAGCCATTTTATTAGACAGGAACTTTAAGAGCAATTGCTTTCTGGTGCAGAATACAGAACTGACAAGTGTAAGCCAAAGCCTCTAGTCCTGCAAAGACTGGAAATATGGTGGGTTATGATGTCAGGGCTTCAGTCACAAGGAAACAACTCAGTTTTCCAATTACTAAACCAAACAAAATTTTAATGTTTAATTGTAGGGATACAGACTAGAGGATACCAGAATTCCACACATAAAAAATATCCCTGATCTTTTATGTTAACCACAAATTCAGTATGCCACTATAGTGAAATAGCTGCTAAAATTTAGTATAAGTTAGATGACATTAATAGAAGAATAATAGTTAATAGTTATAATGATAATGATGATAAAACAAGTTATGTGGAAAGAAACAACAAAAACTTTAGGCAACAGTTTTTTTTTTTTTTTTAAGATTTTATTTATTTTGAGAGAGAGCACACATGAGCAGGGGGGAAGGACAGAGGGAGAGAGAGAATTTCAAGCAAACGCCATGCTGAGCATGGAGCCTGACATGGGGCTTGATCTCACAACCCTGATCTCATGACCTGAGCCTAAATCAAGAGATGGATGCTTATCTATCCAGGCACCCCTAGGCAACAGTTTTAAGGCAGGACTTTGGTTTTGAAAGCATGGTCTTTGGACTTAGGTTTTTCAAGATTCGTTCTGAGAACTGGAAGGTAAACACAGTTTTTATAATGATACTAAGAAATTATTTGCCTCTTCAGCATATTGACATTTTCACTGATGGTACAAGAGCAGTGATGAGTAAAATTTCTGATGCTTTTGCTTAAATCGAAGCAGTGGTACAAAACTATACTAATAGTCATTGTATTATTCACTAGAAGACACAAAAAAAGAAAAGCAGTTTCATTTAAGAATTTTTGTCCTTGATGAAGCAAAAATATGGTTCGTATTAAATATCAGCCCTTGAACACATGTCTCCTTAATATTTTGTGTGGTGAAATGGGGAATATACATGAGGCATTTCGGCTGCATACCAAAGTGAACCAATATTTTCCAAATGAACAATGCATGATGTTTCAAAATTTCAAAGTTATGCATGGATAAAAGTCCCAATCAAAGTGCAAGTTAGACTAATAGATTTTTGTGGGATAGAATAAGAACATTTATTGG
This sequence comes from Zalophus californianus, assembly GCF_009762305.2. Lineage (NCBI taxonomy): Eukaryota > Metazoa > Chordata > Mammalia > Carnivora > Otariidae > Zalophus > Zalophus californianus. The sequence continues at coordinate 67,298,556 of NC_045601.1, read as the reverse complement.
TACAGTTTTGGATTCCATGTTGTAGCCTTTAAAAAACTATTTGTCAAGTTTGGATGTAGTATCAAAAATTAATATCCACAATTACCTGAAAACGTTGTTAGAATACTCTCCCTTTTCAACTACATGGTATGTGGGGTTAGGTTTTCATTAAAACAATGCAGAATGAAGCAGAGAAGATATGAGAATACAGCCACCTGGAGTCATTAAAAAAATTTGAAAAACATGTAAAACAATGCCATTCTCATGAATTACTTCTTATGGAATATATACTAATTTCTCATAACAAGTACAATAGTTACACTAATAAGTAATAGGTTTACTCTTGTTATTTTATAGGAATTAATAATAAAAGATTTTTAGGTTTTCCATTTTAATTTTTAATATGGTGAATATCAGTACATATAACTCACATGTGTAAAAATTCTTGGAAGTTCTCAACAATTGCAGGAGTTTAAAGAAGCCCTGAGACTGAAACACATGAGAAGTGCTTGCTTAAATAAACTTAACAGAAGAATAATGAAACAAAATGTTAGGTGTCATTAAGTGTTAGAATACTTGGACATCTTTTGTTTTTACCTGCTTAGCATACAATTTCTGTTTTTCTGATAGAACCACACCATTTTCCTTTGATGAATCAGAATGCCCCTGTTAAAATTGGGGCTTATCTTAACTCCTTGCCACAGGGGTAGATATTCTACCTAGGCATAACCAATAAGTACATTTTTTATAAGCCCTATTTCTTCCTCTGGCAGCCAGAGTAATTAATCAGAAATGGGTACAAGCCAATGAGACTCAATTCTCAGACTTTTGCAGGAAGCTTTGGAGAAGAGGCTGTCTCTTTTTGTAGGGGTTGATAAAACAAGACTATTTGGCCAGAATTGCTGCTTGGCATCATTGTCACCATTTGGAGACACCATTCTCAAAACAAAAGCAGCTGAAGAGGAAAATAAAACAGAAAGATGGAGAGAGAGAGAGATAACTTTAATTATATCATTTGAGCACCTGGCTCAAGCCATATCAGTTTTGTGAGACAATAAATTCTGTATTTGCTAAATTCAGTTTGACATGGATTTCTCTCACATATGTCTAAAAAGATCCTATTGAGTACTGTTCCAGAAAGAATGAAAATCATGGCTGACCAGCTTTATTCTTAATACAAGGGAGAAATTTCTGGAAGTCAGTGCTCTTTCAGTCATGGTACAAACTGCCCCATGGAATTATATACTTTTTGAGGTGAAAGGAAATTTAGAGATAAAAGGGATAAACACTTTTTATTTTAGGAGTAAAGGCACTAAGATCCAGATTTTTTATGTTATTTCCGTATACCTAATTAGTGGTAGATTAGTAAATGAACTCATTCTCAAGTATTTATAAACATCCTATGACCATTTTCCAGTGATAGTACAGATATAAAGCATTCTGAAAGAGATAGTGGGGACCTCTATTATTTCAAGATTATATAAGTTACATCAAAAGAAACAAAATAAAATGAAGAGTTAAGAGAAATATCCAGAAAATCTAAAAGGAAAATACCAGCTAGGGAGAACAGTGGTCATGATAAGGTCTATTATTGTTGTTTACCAAAATTGAGCATTAAAATACAAGGATAATTGTTCAGCAGTCAACGTTTTTCTTAGGGCTACACAAAATTACTTTTATGTTCTTTTTCTTAGTCATTGAAAATTCAGTTCTACAGGTAATTCTTAAGAGAATTTGCAGATTTTATACACATACACCCTCGATTATGTCAGGATTACTATAATACATTCTGTAATGTATTTTTAGCTAACTGAATAATATTTTTGAGTTTATCTCCTATATTGAACAAGATTTTCTAGTATATATGCTTTTCTTTTGTAATTTAGGTAGAAATTAAGATATTACTTCAGTCTATCCATATGATGTACACTGGATTAAGTCAACACCAGTTTAACTTGAATTGTATTGGCATGTGCACATGAGTCATTTATTACTGGGTTATAGCATGGGTTTGAAGTTTTTGTCCATTTGCTCAGGGAATGATGTTTCAGCATACGTTATTTTATTCCTATTCTATAGCCTTGTAGTTTTCCTTTTATGATGCTGTGGGCTTGAATGTAGTTTTCTTCAAAATATGAAAGAAACAAGTTCATCTTTGACATAGGTTTTTTCTTTCCAGATATTGATCATTTCAGATATCCCAATAAACACTCACTAAATTATCTTCATTCTCTTGGAAGGAAGGGCCTTAAATAAATTCTTAAAAGTCCCGTATAGACAATTTCTCCCCTCACTAAAGTACATCCTATAAGTACAAGTTCACTAATCTACAAGAAAAACAAATGAATTTCCTATTTGGAAACATAACAAACATAACAAATTCAGTGAAACAAGAAAAAAATAAGACTTAATACCTTAGGGCACAAATTTAATTTATTTCAGATTTACCCAGCAGTGCTGGAATTCTGTTGATGAAAGGTGAAACTCAACTTTGAAGATATAGTTATAGCAAATCAAATTTAGAAACGAAGAACAAAAAAGGCAAATGAAAAGGGAGGGGTAAAAAATGTCAGTGATTTTATGTATTCAGCTACTTTATGTATAGCAATGGTTCTCAAATTTCAGTCACTTGAAGATCCTGTTAAAATCCAGAAACATGGGTTATGAATCATTCTAGTTGAGTGAGTTTTAGTCAGAGCCAAGGAATGTGCATTTTTTTTGGGGGGGAAGGAAAGAAACCCAGGGAATTCTGATGGCAATGATTCATGTTGTAACAGGCTAAACAAATCTATATAGTCACAATGTCAATGTTATGTGCTTGATTTGCCAGAAATTCCTCAATGAAAATACCAGAAAAAAAAATCAAACAAATGAGAGAGAGAGAAGAGAGAATGAGAGAGAGAGAGAGAGAGAGAGAGAGAGAGAGAGAGAGACTCTTGCTTGAAAAACAGAGTGAAACACCTTTCTTGCATCTTAGTGACTTCTGTCTAGGGCTAAATCTCTTATAAATTGCAGTCGTATTGTAATTGATTTCATTCTTAACAAAACATCAAATCCTCTTGGGGAGAAACAAAGGAAAGTGAGATTAGCTAAAGAAACAGAAAAAAATTCTATTCCAATGATTAAAATGTATGCCTCAGGAATTAAGCAGGCTTGATGCTTTCCTGGATTTACAGCATTTCATTTGTTACTGCCATTAGCTTTAACTGCTTTGGGAAAATTTAACAACAGAGCTATAGTATGGCTTACAACCATCATGAGCTTCAAAGATTCAAGAGCATGTGAAACGTTTCCTTGCAAACTGTGCTTTAATAGGATTACATGGATAGCATCTTTGAATATTTATTCCCTCTACAAATCAGATAGGATGCATTTTAATGACATATTTAGAATGTTGTCATCTTACGATCCAAGACAATGACACCTAGAAAAGTGTACATTTTGGAAAAGAAGAAATCACAAGCCTCAAAAACTTTCTTGAAAATATCTAGTATGCATAACATCCTCTTTATCAAACAAATTGAAAAGTAGAATTCATGAAATAATGGTATTGTGTATCTGTTCAACAGTGAATTTGGAAAAATGAGATTAAACACAATCATACAAGCAAAAGGCTAAAGTGGCCACCTTAATCTTTCACAATATTTACTATGAAATGTTTTTTGCTTCTGAAAGGACAATTATGATACACATTTGGAATGGTATCTCTTGGTTCTCATGAATAAAAAATAAACTGACAATACATAATTAAGGCGAATAATGAAACTGGAAACAAATTCTGAGACCTTGTTCAGATTAATGCCAACTGCTTGAATTGCACATGTTCTGATAGTTTATTTTGAATTTTGACTGGATTTCCTTAAAATCTTCCTATTTAAACATTTCTAATCTAAAAAACTATGATATAATTTGAATTTAGGCATTATATGTTTGTATAATTTCAAAGTCATAAAACTTTTTTGAAGGGTCTATAGTTAACCACGAGATGACTTAAATAAAGTTGTTAACTAATAAATAGAGTCATTGTTAATATTAATCTGCATATGCTCATTATTCTTTTGAAGGACATTTATTCAACTTTGAGTTCAGAGCTAATTGGAAGTCATGGTAGGTTGATAAATATTGGGAATAAGACTAAATACCTAGGAATAACTTTAATCAAAGAGGTAAAAGACCTGTGTACCAAAAAACTACAAGGATTAATGAAAAGTGGAAGGAGACATGAATAAATGAAAAAAGATTCTATGTTTCTGAATTGGAAAAATCAATATTATTAAAATGTCCATACTGCCCAAAGCAATCTACAGATTCAGTGCAATTTTTATCAAAATTTCAATGGCATTGTCCAGAACTTGAAAAGACATATGAAACCCCACCCCATGTTCATTGTAGCATTATTTATAATAGCCAAAATATGGAAACAAACTATTCATTAATGGATTAATGGATACAGAAATTGTGACATATATATAATATATATATATTATTCAGCCATAAAATATAATAATGCCATTTGTCACAACATAGATGGACCTTGAGGATGTTATGCTGAGTGAAATAAGTCAGAGAAAAACAAATATCATATGATTTTTCTTATATGTGAAATCAAAAAAAAAGAAAAGGAAAAAAGCTCATAGATTCAGAAAATAGATTAGTGATGTCAGAGGAGGGGTTAAAGGTTGGGAGAAATGGGTGAAAGAGTATAAATCTATTAAAAAACTAAAAATGTTTATAAATTTAACCAATGTTTAAATTCTCACTTGTATCCGTCAGCTTTGTTGCTAAACAAACAATCCAAACTCTCAGTGTTTTACAGCATACATTTAGTCTTTGCCTCTGTAGGTGTTTGTGACTTCAGCTTATCTGTGGTTGATGTGACTCTACTTCATTCAGCTTTGCCCTCCTCAGCAAATCTATTTTAAGACCAAGGCTGAAAGAGATGACACTACTTATTTTTTTTTTCATTTCCACTTTTTTTTATTAACACGTAATGTATTATTTGTTTCAGGGGTACAGGTCTGTAATTCATCAGTCTTATACAATTCACAGTGCTCACCATAGCACATACCCTCCCTAGTGTCCATCACCCAGCCACTCTATCCCTCTCACCCCCCACCACTCCAGCAACCCTCAGTTTGTTTCGAGATTAGGAGTCTCTTATGGTTTGTCTCCCTCTCTGGTTTTGTTTTGTTTCATTTTTTACTCTCTTCCCCTATGATCCTCTGCCTTGATACTATTTAGGACATGCCCATTCTTTGGCAGTGGGAATTAGCAAGAGACTAAGACAAACTCTACATGTAAAAGTTCTGCTCAGTTGTGGTGTATGACAAATCCCCTTACATTCCAGTCATCAAAATGTATCACTAATTAAGCCCAGTATCAATAGGATGGAAAGTATACTCCAAGGGTAAAGAGGACAAGGGTGTGTGAATGAATATTTGCAAACATAATAAATCTACCATACCACTGTAGGCTTTTTCACATGGCCATTACCCTCAAGACAGTTTCAGTATAAGATAGGTGGTTTGAAATTAAAGCAGATTTGTATTATTCAAAGAGACCTCCCTTTAGGTTCATCCTGCCATAACATTTGCATTCTGGACATGTTTATTTAAGAAAAAGATTAAGTCTTATTTCTGTCTGGAATTTCATTTAAGCTAAATATTCTATCAAATTCCCATTGTGAAGATTTTGTTTCTGATTCAGATTGTATTTTCAGAAATTATTTTAATTCTCTACATGGGAGACAACCTAAATATAGAATCCTAACCAGAGAAAAATCAAAGCTGATTTATGAGAGTAAAAACTGATGTGTTGTCACAACATGGGGGGAGGAGGGGCTGGGAGAGATTAATTCACTTCTAATTCTAATTGAGTCTCTTTCTTACTGCTCCAGGGTAAGAAACCTTCCTTGTTCCAGGCTAGATACACTTTCTGTCTCATCCAGATCAGCCAGTTTGACCAGGACCTTGTACCTTCCCAGATTTCTTTCTATGGATAGTAATGGTTAAACTAATCAATTAGTGTGTGTGTTGATATATAGGTGGAGAAATAAGTAATAACACTTTGTTTAGGGCCATTTTTTGCAAGGTTAACTGATGACTTTGTAATGCAATAAACCATTCCTTACTCCTTAGAAATTACTATTATTTTTTCACCTGGAAATGAGAAACCAGAATTCCACAAGAGCTTCCATCTCCAATATGGGCCCAAATCAATCTCATTCAACTCTTGATATGCCCTGCTTTGCCCTTCCTTGATGAGTTAGTCTCTCTGCTGCTTATTTAATCTCTTCAAATTATCAAGATCACATCCATTTTTTAATTTTATTTTAATTATATTAACAAACATATAAATATAATTGGAAGAACTACCCATAAAATATAATGAAGATCAATTTAATAGAAGGAATATTTCGGCCCCTTTCTCAGGCTCACAAACCTCAACCAGTAACAACTATTCTCTATTTTGGCTTGTGTAAAGGCCTTGATATTGGTGACTCACCCATAGACATAAGGGATTCTCCTTCTACTATTCTTATAGAGTTGGCAGGGCTGCCTCTCACATACCAGGATAAGGTGATGGGACAGGGGTTTGACCAAATTCTTTTTTTTTTCTTTAAGATTTTAGATTTATTTATTTAAGAGAGACTGAAAGAGAGAGACAGAGAGACAGCACAAGCAAAGGGAGGAGACAGAGGGAGAAGCAGGCTTCCTGCTGAGAAGGGAGCCTGACATGGAGCTCGATCCCAGGATTCTGGGATCACGACCTGAGCCCAAGGCAGACGCTTAACCTACTGAGCCACCCAGGCATCCCTGCACCAAGTTCTGTATGCATAAGCTTTAATGATGCTAAGTAGATTTGCCAGAGTCTCACAGATTATCAGAAACTTCAGAGCTACCAAATTGTTAGCTATTGATTAGTTATCCATTCAAACTTATTATTTTTTTAAAAATATGCCTCTTGCTGCCTTATAGATAGTAAACAAAAATATCTCAGCATATTTTGTGTGTGTCTCTCTCTCCATATATTGTAAATATGTACCCTTAAACATACTTTGTTTTTCACGAGGCACCTGGGTGCCTCAGTTGGTTAGGCGTCCGTCTGCCTTCTGCTCGTGATCCCAGGGTGCTGAGATCGAGGCCCGCATTGAGCTCTCTGCTTAGCGGGGAGTCTGCTTCTCCCTCTGCCCTGCTCCTGCTTTCTCTTACGCTCTCTCTCTAACCAATAAATATTAAAAAAAAAAATTAAAAAAACATATTTTGTTTTTCACAACATAAAATTTGTTGGCCAGGTTTTATGAATATAAATGAATCCTAGGACATTATTTTTGATTTATGAAGAATAAATGGTCATATTCAGGAAAATATTGCCAATAATATTATTTTCTTTTTGTTTTGTTTAATGATTTCATAAATAGCTAAAATTATTTTATAAAAGTGTTTAATGGGCAAAAATCTGAAAAATTGATGAGGAAAACATAAATGCCTCACTAGATTTCTTAGAAAAGGGAATTAACATTAAGTGTATTCCTTATATCAAATTATCCAAGAACAGCCAATTTAAACTATAAAATGTGTAATACTACCTATACAATAACAAAGCATACAGTACTCAGTGCTAGTGATAATACTATAAAATGTGCATTACTGATGTGTTGTATAATTTTAATGCCATTTTTCCTAAAGGCAATTTGGCCATCCATATCTAAAGTTTGAAAGTGTTTCCACATTTTCTCCAAGTTAATCTACTTTGAAAAATATATTCTAAAGAAAATGTTTGTATATATCAACTATAGAAGGAATTTTAAGTTAACAAAGCAAGTTACAATATTATGAATTCATAAATGTAAGTTGCTCTGTGAAACTAGAGGTCACGTCATTATTTGTATATACAAAATTAAACCATCCAACTAGCTAGAAGAAAAGCCTGATATCAGCATTTTTTCAGGGTTTACTGTCCTTGCCTTGTATCAAATCATGTAATAAGCCTGGGGAATTTGGGAGATTGGAAAAAAAATGATGTTCCATCTGCCTTCAACTGTTTTCATTATAGTTGCTTTTATTTCTTGCAAGCAGAAGTCCTCAAGGGATAAATATTGATTTCAGAATTTTAAAGTCTAGTTTGATCAGTTCCTGGCCCATGACAACAAGTTCTTTTCAGATAGTATAGCTGTGGTGACTTAGATACCTCTGTTCCAAGCTTAAACGTTGAGCTCCTCATGAAGAATCTTTAGGAAGTAGGAGTTCCCATGGCCAGTTTTTACCAGCACCCTTGAAACCAAGCCTAAGGCAACTGATTTTTACCAGCAGAGCTGAATCCTACCAGGCTGAGATCCACTCTCTGTCTCCTATTTCATTTTAATCCTGGGAATCCAAGTGCCAGGAGATTGTGCTGTTTCCCCTTCAACCATCAAAGCACCTTGGAGAGCCATATTGGGTAGCCTGCTCTACTTATCCAGGCCTAGACCTAGGAACCCCTTATTCTTCCTCAAGAGGAACATAAAATACATCCTTGAAACCTCTATCTGTGGTTGGACTCCATTTTAATTTTTCTGTCCCAGTCACCATTTTCTAAAAATGTTCGAAATATTCCTTATAGGGTATACTAGTTTTCTATTACTAAGTGACGAATTATCACAAATTTAGCCACTTAACCCAGCATCCATCTATTATTTCATAATTTCTGTTCATACAGTGTAATTGAGTTTTCTGCTCAGAGTCCCATTCGAGATATTGAGAAGGACTGAGATTTTGTCTGGAGCTTGCTGTCTTCTTCCAAGATCATTCACATTGTTGGCAGAATCAGTTCCTTGTGATTGTTGTCTCTCTTTTTTTTTAGGTCTCTCTTTTTTCTGGTTGTTCTCTTAGCTCTAGAGGTTACCAATAAGTCTGCACCATGGGTTCCCTAGACAGTTGGCAACATGGCTGTTTTTTCTTTCTTCCAGGCCATCAGGAGAAAAATGCTCATCTAACTAGATTATGTCCTCCAGGATTATCTCCTTTGGATTAACCCAAACTCATCTGATTATTAACCTGATCAGAAGAATGATCTTGCTAGCATATTCACTAACACTTACCAAAATTAAGGGGAGGAGGTTATACAGAGTTTGTATATCAGGTAGGGAAAATCTTGAGGACCGTATTAGAATTCTGGCTACTGGGGTTTTCCTTCTGTTTGAACCAATTATTTCCTCAGAGTTTGCATTTTTTCCCCTTTAATGTAGAAATTTTTACTATATCAAATTCTAGAAAGTTATATACACTAAAATAATAATCTCTAGGTGGTGAAATTTCAGGGGAAGTTTTAACTTTTTTATTATACATTTGTATACTTTGGTATTGAGGTTTTATCAACAGTGTGCAGGTAAATATTTAACAACTTGCTCTTCAAAAACAAAAGACCTTTATTTATAGGATTTGTGGATCTGTGGTGTAAATACTCCCACCATGGCCTATTCTAAGCTACCAATATGTTGTTACTGAATGAAGAGTTAGCAGGAAATGTATACCACTGACTCCAGCAAGCTGGTACAGCTAGCTCCAGAACACTATTATTATTAAATTTATCATAAAAATGAGCTCTTTTCATTTTAGAAGATATGGACATTTCCACAACACCATTTGGATATGATAGAACTCTATATTGGACTAAGAATCACTGAAGTAAAATTTAGAAATCTGTCAAATGAGCAGCACTAAGTTTGACACATACTCTGTTTAAAAGAAATAGTATTTTTACATGATTGATTAGATTGACCCTTGAGGCAGTTTAAATACATAGTAATTAACAGTCTGATCATAGGATTCTTCTGAGAATTCGAGTCCTTTGTGGTAGTCCGGCATACTTAAAGAAAGCACAAACCTTTTGGGGGCCAGAGCAAATTTTCTTTTTCTAATCAGTATAATCAATAAAAATATTACTTGAAAACACTAAATATTCTTACTCATGTAAAAGTAAATTTAAGATTATTGTTTTAAAAGTTACAGTAGTATTATACTATCTCATGAGGGAAAAACTGAAGGCGAAAGCAAACTTAAAAATATATAGAATTTGATACAATTTTTATAAGCATAAAAAGCTAACAATCAGGATATTGAGCTTAATACTCAAAGATAAAAAAATCACAGACTAGATTGTACAAATGTTTACTTTTTGTTTTGAAGCATTATTATTTTCACTGTTTTTTCTTTCCTTTTTTAGGAAACAGATTTTAAAAACATGGAAGGAAATAACAGTAAAAGGCAAATTGCAGTTTCATTGAATTCACTAAATGAGTTATATCAATCTTGTGCTAATGTGTCATATTTACTTAATAAAAGTAGAAGGTTTCATTGATGGGAGAACAGCTAAAGAATCAAAGAGTAGGTCTCTACTCCTAAGTAGAGACATCATCACACCCCTAAAGTAGAAGCTTAGCTATCTGTAATCACTTGTAAATTAAAAAGAGATAAATTTCAGGAAATGATAAGATCAAATATTTCTCCCTGAAGGGTAAACAAGTTTATAGAACTGTGACTGGCATACCCAGTATTTTTTCCAGGAATGGAATTATAATCAGTCATTATATTCAAAGGATTCTAGACTCTAAAACTCAGTATGATCTATAAATAGGAAGTAGGGAAAAAGTGGATAAACAAGTGTCCAAAAGTGAATAATGAAAATGTCAAGTCAGGAAGGACCAAAAGAGAAACTACTCCAGGGATCAGAGAAGAGAGAAATAGATGACTTATTTCAAACAAATGTTAGTTTATTCAAACCCTTTAGCATTCATAGAGGATATGGTATGATTGAATCAGGTTAATATTTACTGAGATCACATATAGATTTCTAAAGGTTTAAAAATAGACTGGAAGTTCTAATAAAGTCTTTCTTACATAATTGAAGTTATGGTGCTATGACATATCTCTGGTTTCTTGAAATTGGGAAGAAACTTTTTGTCAATACCATGGACTGACAGCCATTCAGGCAACTCTGTAACAAAAATTGCTCAGTCTTGTCTGTTGTGAAGACTAGTGGCATTAATTCAAGGTCATTTCTGAGTTTTCTTTACCTTGAATTTCTCTCCAATTCCATAATTTTACAAATTGGGATCACTTGAGCACTTCCCTATTGTTAACCCCCTCCCACCTCTGTCAGGAAAACGGAATGCACATTGTAGGCCTTTAGGTCATTGGTTCAGAATCAGTTCTGTTTCATTGCTGCTTCCTTTTACATCATTTGTTATCTTCCTTCTAAGGCTATCTTGTATTTTAGTTAATAGGTCTCAACCAGGTCCTTTAGGAAAGCCATTATGTTGGTACCAGGATAGGTATCTCTCCCTGAAAGCCAGCACCTATTGTGCTTTCTTCTCCTGAAACTCCTGAATGTTGTGCTCTGGATGCTTTCTGTGAATTATACTAAATATTTATTGTAGATGCTTTTTGTGCATATGGCTCATCTAAATGCATCTTTCATCTTATTCATCTTTAAGCCATCCCTTATCCTGCTTATGCAGGCTTATCTAGCCTTCCTGTGTCACTTCTTGGCCCCAACCAGGCATAGAGCACACCATGAGTTAGTAATATATTGCAAGTTTCTCTATCCATATACCCCCACAAATTCTACAAAAAAAAAAAAAAAAAAAAAATGGATTCAGGATAATTATAGTGATTCGGCTATGTCCACATTTGCTCTACACAGCAAATTAAAGGAAGTAGATTTACTAGAGTCATTCTGACCAAGCTCCTTTTAACATGCCTATTATTTCAGAGGCAAAAGTTGGTATAAAGATTCAAAATAATCTCAGGATGACAGGTGAAAGATGAGGATCCCACAGCATGGAAAGCTGCTGTACTGAAGGTATCCATTCCAACAATGTAATCCCAATAGCTCTAATACTAAGCAAAATCCTAAACTTAATAGGGTTGTATTTGGCTTGTTGCTTCTGTTCTTTCACAAGCTCTTAGACTTCAAGATACCTACTGTTGATGAAACACTTATTCTGTTTCATTCTTTAAATATAAGACTCTGTGGTGCACAAAATATAAATCCCAGTTGAACTACATTCTACTGTTGAGTCATGAGGGGCACCAGAATGAAGGGTAGGGAAATATTCAAGCCTAAGATGTACTTCTGCTGTTATCCCCTCTACCTATTCTATTAGTTGCTTTCCTGATTAATGATCTGTGATGGCAGGATCTATGCCTGTCTGGTTCACTGCTTTATCACCAGTTCTTTGCATGGTATATGATCTATAGTCTAGTATACAAAAGAATATTAAGTCCAAGAAGACCTTTAGCCCTAGTCCAAGAAATTTTGAAAACTCTTTATGCCATTAGTAATGAAAATAAAAATAATTCCCATGAGATAGAGTTTATAATTTGGGGAAAATAAAACTTTATCAAAAACTTCAGCAGCAGCTAGATGTGAAGGGATACATAAAATATATTTGATAAAGTATTAGCTTTATTGTTAAAATATATTATTTCAGACTCACAAACATAAAGAGAATCTAGAAAAATCCTCATGTAGTTAAAACACAGCTAGAGAATTAGAACATTACTGAACTCTGCAGGATAACAAATGATAACCCTAAGGGTATAACTAAATGTGAATAAACAATACCTCAAATAACCTTTACAGTGGCACACCACAGAAAAGGAAGTTTTGATTATATTTAATGTATTTTTATGGAACAAATGCATAGGAATGCATGATATGGTTAATTAAAGCTAATGAATGCTAGCATGCCTCTGTTTAGCAAATCTGAAACTGACAGGACAAAGTCGCAATGAAGGTGGGGTCTTGTATGGCAACACAGAAGAAGAAATTAGAATGAGATTATGCTCTGAAAACATAAAGTTGTGTTGTTGAAGCCCACTATGAAGTTTATGGGCTGAAGAGATAATATCATCAGATGGGTTTTAAACTGTTTGACTCAGGAGACAAATAAAGACCTTAAATTGTTTGTTGTGTTTGGTACTGCCTATGGCTTTGGAAAAGAGAGATCAATAAAAGAAACAAACAACCAGGGAAAGAATCAGTGGGGTTGTTAAGGAATCTAAGTAGAAAGTTAGTGACAGATAAAGTTGATGATAATGCTGTAAAAAAAGCTAAGAAAAAGTTTCAGCTTTCACTTTTACTAAATTCACAATTATGGAGGTCTTGAAACCAGTGTGGTCTATCTTAGGTGCAGCATGCTCAGTCTCTTTTCAAAAACAATTGAATATAAATTATATGGTAGTAAAAATATCCTCTCTGTGAATTCAGTAAGTCTTGGAAGAGAGAATATGAGAGCAGTGGCTGGTTCACTACCATCAACGTTGTAAAGAACAATAATACCATCAAGATCTATTCTCCAACTGATTTCAGCTCTGCCACTAACACACTGTTTCTGTTACAACTGGCAGTTGATTCACACTGTTGATTGCTGAAGTTTCCATAAGGAAACTGGTGCCGGTTCCTCTGGTGGCTACTCAGGAATTGAACTTTCCAAGAACATTTTTATTCTGTAGAGGGAAGCAAATGAAAAGTAGACTGTAAAATATTCTACTCATGATGAACAAAGCCAGATGACTCACAGAATACTCTTATGAACTGTTGATTCAAACCCCACCCAGGGTGCCAGGGACCAAGTAAAGGTATGACTATTCTCAGAGGCACAACTGAGAAATATTAAGAGTTAACCTTCCTATCTCACTTAAAGGGGATTTCAGATATCTTTATTGAAAGTAAAAATTGTTTCTACTGTTTTATTTTCACCATTTTCATCCTTCTCATACACATTTTACTCTCAGTGCTCTACAAAACCAGTTCTTACCAGGTCTAACTCATGTTACTCCAAGGCCAATTTTAAATCTCTTTTTTTTCTTTTTTTCATAATGGCAACATTTGACAGAGTTGATCATTTCTTTGTGAAAGACCTTACCCTGGCCTTGGGAGTGAACACTGCACTCTCTTTCGGTTATTCTCCTGAGTTAGTCATCCTCAAACTGCTTTGCTGATTTCTCCTCAACTCTCTGACTTCAAATGTTGAAAGGCCTCCTCCAGGTTCAGTCCTTGAAAGTACTCTATCTAAACAGATGCCTGAGATGAATCCATCCAGTCACAGTCTGTTTTCCCCATCAAGTCTGTTTTCTGAGGATTCAAAAAATGTTATCTCTAGACTTCTTCCTTGAACTCCAGGATTGTATATCCAATTATTTAATCTACTTTATGTCTCAAATTTAATATATGTAAATCTGATTCTGAATCCCACTTGCTATGAATTAAATGTTCCTGTCCATTCAAAATTCGTATGTTGAAACTTAATCCTCAAATGTGATGGTATTTGGAGGTATGGGGCCTTTGAGAAGTGATTAGCACAAATAGGACTGGTGTCCTTATAAAAAGAGGCCCCAGAGATCTCCTTTGCTCTTTGTACCATATGAGGACCTAGCAAAAAGATGGCCATATCTGAACCAGAAAGAGGGCTTTTACCAGACACTGAATCTTCCAGTACCTTGGGTTTCAGGCTTCCAGTCTCCAGAACTGTGAAAAATAAATTTCCATTGGTTTTATAAACCACCCAGTTTATGGTATTCTGTTGTAGCATCCCAAATAGACTAAGACATTACCCATGGTCTCCCTATCTTATTAAATAGCTCTCTTTCCATCGCTCAGGTTTTGAGCCTTGATGCTATCCTTAACTCATCTCTTCCTCTCACAACCCACATCCAATCCATCAGATAAAATTTCAAAATATGCCTGGGGTCTGACCACATCTCCCCACCTGCATTGTGATACCCTGGTCCATGCTCTTGTCTTTTACCTGGATTACTGCAGTGGTCTTCAAACAGGTCTCCCTCATTCTGTCTTCATCTGCCTACAGTCAGTTCTTAACACAGCAGCCAGATAGCTCCATTTTTAAACATTTTAATTATAACAGTCCTTTGATCAAAACCTCCAGGGTCTTCCCATCTAATTCAGAGTACAATCTAAAGCCTTTAAAATACAGCTTGGTCTCATATTCTACAGCTCTGTCCTTTCACCTCTTGGTTCTTGAGTCACATAGGCTGTCTTATTCCCCAAATACTTTCAAGTCAGAATATGCCCAGCAGCTTTTCTACCTGCCTAAAATAATTTTCCCGAGATCTCTCTATGATTTGAATTTCTTTGTTTCTCAGGTTTCAGTTCAATGAAGACTTTATTGATTTTCATATGTAAAATACCACTTCTATTATACTTTTCAATATCTAATAGAAGTCACAGCCATGTATTTATTTCTTTATTATCAATCTTCCACACTAGATTTAAATTCTGGGAAGGCAAAGGGGGTTTTGTTTGGTTTTTTGAGTTTTTGCTGGTTTTGTTTTTCTTTTTTTTTAAATTTTCCATAGATGTTCTTAGCACCAAGGACAGTACCTAATATATAACATGCTGAGTAACTTTATTCAGTAAATAAAGGGCTGAATGAATATATCACCTACTTAGCATAAGAGTGAAAGTACTCACCCTCTTTATCCCTTTGTTCAGTTTCATACCACTAAATGTTCAAATTAGAAATCTATTATTTCACTAATTCATGTATATGAAAAAAAGTATCTTTTTGCCTTCTAATCAAACAGGTATTAGAATATCATCTCTGCTTCAAATGTTACTTTATTTTTATTTAAAAAAACATTTATTTAATTATAGTTGATATACTGTGTTTACATTAGTTTTAGGTGTATAACACACTGATTTGACAATACTGTATGTTATGCAGTGCTCACCACAATAAGTGTAGTTACCGTCTGTCACCATACAAAGTTATTAAAATATTATTGACTGTATTACCTATGCTCTCATTTTCATCTCTGTAAATTATTTATTCTGTAACTGGAACTTTTGTACCTCTTAATCCCCTTCACCTATATCATTTCCTTCCCTCTGGCAGACACCAGTTTGCTCTCTGTATTTATGAGTCTGTTTATGTTTTCTTTGTTTCCTTTGATTTTGTAAGGAAACAAACTCCCATGTAAGTGAAATCAAATGGTATTTGTCTTTGATTTATTTCACTTAGAATAATACCCTCCAGGCCCATCCATATTGTTGCAAATGACAAGATCTCATTTGGGGGGGCCTGGTTAATATTCCACTGCATTTTTATATTACATCTTCTTTATCCGTTTGTCTATTGATGGGCACTTGGGTTGCTTCCATATCTTTGCTATTGTAAATAATGGTGCAGTAAACATAGGGATGCATATTATCTTTTTAAGTTAGTGCTTTCATTTTCTTTGGGTAAATACCCACTACTAGAATTATTGGCCCTATGGTATTTATATTTTTAATTTTTGAAGAACTTCCATATGGTTTTCCACAGTGGCTATACCAATTTACATTCCTACCAACAGTGCATAAGTGTTCCCTTTACTCTACATCCTCACTAACACTTGTTATTTCTTGTCATTTTGATACTAGTCATTCTGAATGGTGCGAGGTTAGTGATTTGAGCATCTTTTCATGTATGTGTTGGCCATCTGTATGTCTTCTTTGGAAAAATGTCTATTCAGGCCCTCTGCCCATTTTTTATTGGATTATTTGTGGGGGAGGGAAAGTTAGTGTTGTATGAGTTTTTATATATTTTGGATCTTAACCCCTTATTGAATATATAATTTGAAAATAATCTCCCATTACCTAGGTTGCCCTTTCATTTTGTTGATGGTTTTCTTTGCTGTAAAAAAAGATTTTTATTTTGAGTAGTTTCAATATTATTTTTGCTTTTGTTTCCTTTGCCTAAGGAGACATCCATAAATATGTTGCTAAGACTGATGTCAAAGAGATTACTGCCTATGTTTTCCCTGGGAATTTTATGGTTCAGAACTCAGGTTTAGGTCTTTAATCCATTTTGAGTTTATTTTTGTGTATGATATAGGAAAGTAATCCGGTTTCATTCTTTTGCATGTAGCTGTCCAGTTTCCCCAGCACGAATCATTGAAGAGACTGATTTTCCCCCATTATATATTCTTGTCTCCAGTGCTCTAGATTAATTGAGCATATAGGCACAGGTTTATTTTTGGGTTCCCTATTCTCTTTCATTGATCTATGTGTTTATTTTTTTTTTTTTTGTAGCAGTACCATACTGTTTTGATTAATAGAATTTTAAGTATATTTTGAAATACAGGATGGTGATACCTCTAGGTTTGCTCTTCTTTCTTATGATCACTTTGGCTATTCAGGGTCTTTTCTGGTCCTATACACATTTTGGGATTATTTGTTCTAACTCTGAAAAATATTGTTGGCATTTAGATAGGGATTGACTCTGTAGATTTTTTGGGGTAGTATGGACATTTAAACTATATCAATTCTTCCAATTCATAAGTATGGAATATCTTTCCATTTGTTTCTGTCATCTTCAGTTTCTTTCATCAGTGTTCTGTACTTTTCATCATATAGGTCTTTCACCTCCTTGGTTCAGTTTATTCCTAGGTATCTTATATTTTTTTGGTACAACTGTATATTGGATTGTTTTCCTAATTTCTCTTTCTGCTACTTCATTATTAGTGTAGAGAAATGCAACAGATTTCTGTATGTTTGTATCCTACAACTTTATTGAATTCATTTTATCTGATTTTTGGTACAGTCTTTATGGTTTTCTATAATAGTATCATGTCATTTGCAAATAGTGCAAGTTGTACTTCTTCCTTGATAATTTAGATACCTTTTATCTCTTTTCCTTGTCTGATTGCTCCAGTTAGGACTTCTAGTACTAATGTTGAATAAAACCTACGTCAATGGACAAATGACACAGTCAGAAAACCCTTTCCCTTCCTCCTTCCTCTTTTCCCTCCTCCTCCCCTCCCCCTCCCTTTTCCTATTATTACTGTATTTTTTATTTTATTCCCCCCTTTTTAAATTTAAATTCAGTTAATTAACATATAATGTATTACTAGTTTCAGAGGTAGAGGTCAGTGATTCATCAGTCTTTTATCAAGCCCAGTGCTCATTATGTCATGTGCCCTCCTTAATGTCCATCACCCAGTTACCCCATTCCCCTGACCCCTTCCCTCCAGCAACCCTCAGTTTGTTTCCTATGATTAAGAGTCTCTTATGGTTTGTCTCCCTTTGAATTACTGTCAGTTTCTCCCTTTATATTTGTTAAAGTTTGCTTTATGCATTTAGATGCTCCTGTGTTGGGTACATAGATATTTAAAATTTTTATATCTTCTTGCTGGATTGATCCCTTTATCATTATGTAAAGCTATTTTGTCTCTTGTTACAGCCTTTGTTTTAAAACCTATTTAGTCTGTTTTAAGTATTGATATCCTGGCCTTTTTTCTCCTTCCATTATCATGGAATATATTTTTCTATATCTTCCCATTCAGTCTGTATATGTCCTTAGGTCTGAAGGGGGTCTCTTGTAGGTGGCATATAGATGGATCTTGTTTTTTGCTTTGTTTTATTTTCCATTCAGTTACACTGTGTCTTTTGATTGGAGCACTTAGACCATTGAAATTTAAAGTAACTATTAATAGGTATGTATTTACTGACATTCTGCTAATTGTTTTGATTTTTCTTTGTAGTTCTGTTCCTCTCTTCTCCTCTCTTCTCTTGTGATTGATGACTCTTCAATGCTATGCTTGGATTTCATTCTGTTTATTTTTCTGTGCATCTATATAATAGATTTTGGTTTGTGGTTATGTTGGGTTCATATATAACATTATAGAAGAGTCTATATTAAGTTGATGATTGCTTCACTTTGTACACATTCTAAAAGTACTACATTTTTACTCCCTGCTCCACTTCTTTTTTTTAAGATTTATTTATTTATTTATTTGAGAGCTTGTTTGGAGGTTCTAGCAGGGGAGCGCAGCTACTCATATACCCTTGACTGAAGAACGGTCCTCTCCTCAATCGGGAAAGTCGTCCTCTTCGACCGAGTGCGCAGCTTCGGGAGGGACGCACATGGAGCAGTGAGGGAGGTAGGGGACACCCGCCTAGCCAGCCAGATCAGCCGAATCAACCCTGGCGATCAATGGGGTGACAGATATCGCAGCCAGATCGCCCTCACATCCAAGATTTATTTATTTATTTGAGAGAGAGAGCGTGAGCATGCATTTAGGGAGTGGGGGTGGGAGGGGCAGCGGGAGAGGGAGAGAATCTCAAGCGGACTCCTTGCTGACTATGGAGCTGATTAGGGGCTCAGTCACATAACCCTGAGATCATAACCTGAGCTGAAATCAAGAATTGGATGCTTAACTGACTGAGCCACCCAGGCGCCCCTCCTCAGTCCATGTTTTATGTATATGATATCATATTTTACCTTTTAAAAAATTTTGTGTGTCCCTTAATTATGTTTTAGATATAACTGATTTAACTACTTTTGTCTTTCGGGATGCCTGGGCGGCTCAGTGGGTTAAGCGGCTGCCTTCGGCTCAGGTCATGATCCTGGGGTCGTGGGATCGGGTCCCACATCGGGCTCCTTGCTTGGCGGGGATCCTGCTTCTCTCTCTGCCTGCCTCTCCCCCTGCTTGTGTTCTGTCTCTCTCTCTCTGACAAATAAAAATAAATAAATAAATAAATAAATAAATAAATAAATCTTTAACTACTTTTGTCTTTAACCTTCATACTAGATATATAAGGGTTTGATTTACTACCTTTATTATGTATTTTCTTTTACTTGTGAATTCTTTCATATATATGTATATATATGTATTTTTTCTTTCATATGTGTGTGTGTGTGTGTATTTACTTCTAGTTATGACCTTTTCACATCTGCTTAAAGAAGTCCCTTTAACATTTCTTGTAAGCTCAGTTTAGTGGGGGTGAACTCCTTTAAGTTTTGTTTGGGAAATTCTCTATCTCTCCTTCAGTTCTGAATAATAACCTTGCCAGTAGAATATTCTTGGCTGTAGTTTTTTTTTTTTTTTTTTTTCTTTTAGTGCTTTGAATATATCATACCACTCCCTTCTCACCTAAAGATTTGCTAAAAAAAATCTGCTGATAGCCTTATGGGGTTTCCTGTGTAGGTAACTAGTTGCTTTTCTCTTGTGCTTTTAAAATTATCTTTTTATATTTAATCTTTGACATTTTAACTATTATGTGGTATCCTATGGACATGTTTGGGTTCATCTTTTTCGTACCTTTCTTCACTTTCTGGACCTGGATATCTGTTTCCTTTCCCAGGTTAGGGAATAGTTTTCAGTTAATATTTTTCCAAATAAGTTTTCTCACCCTTTCTCTTTCTCCCTTCTGGGATACCCATAATGTGAATATTAGTACATGTGATATCTCAACTATCCCTTAACCTATCCCCCTTTTATAAATTATTTTTTTCTTTTTGTTGTTCAGTTTGGGTGTTTTTCAGAACCCTGTCTTCCATTTCACTGACCTGTTCTTCTCCATCCTCTATTCTGTTGTTAATTCCCTTAAGTGTACTCATTTCAGTTATTGTATTATTCAACTCTGATTGGTTCTTTTTCATATTTTCTCTTTGTTGAATTTCTCAATGAGTACATCCACTCTTCTCTCAAGTCTGGTGAGCAACTTTATGACCATTACTTTGAACTCTTTATCAGGTAGATCGCTTATCTCCTTTTTTTTTTAGGTATTTTTTTTTTAAGATTTTATTTATTTATTTGAGAGAGAGAGAGAATGAGAGATAGAGAGCATGAGAGGGAAGAGGGTCAGAGGGAGAAGCAGACTCCCTGCTGAGCAGGAAGCCCGATGTGGGACTCGATCCCGGGACTCCAGGATCATGACCTGAGCTGAAGGCAGTCGCCTAACCAACTGAGCCACCCAGGTGCCCCTGATCTTATTTTTTTAGGTATTTTTTGAGTTTTGTCTTGTTCTTTCTTTAGATGATATTCCTCTGTCTCCTCATTTTGACTCTTTGTGTTTTCTCCTATAAATTAGACAAAACAACTACTTTTCCTAGTCTTGAAGGAATGCCTTTGTATAGTAATGTACCCTTCATAGACTGCTTGTGCCTAGCAGTTTTGACTAGATGGCTGGAGTTGTAGCAAGCATGGGCTGGGGATCCTGGAGCACTCCACACTGGGGTGCTCTGGTGGGACAGCTGAAACTGAAACAGACATAGGCCAGGGGGTTCTCAGGGTGCTTGGTGTAGGGAGGTGTAGGGGTCTCAGTGGGATAGCAGGAACTGAAGCCTGTGCAGGCCTGGTTGTCTCAGGATGCTTTGTGCCTATTGTTGCCTGAACAAGGTGGCTGGAGCTGCAGGGGGTTTTGTTCAAGGGTGTCCTGGTGTGTGCTGCACTGGGGCTATCTTTTGGGGATGGCTGGAATTTGAGTGGTTGAGGGAGCCTCCTTGTGGGGACAGCTGGGGCT
Source organism: Zalophus californianus (assembly GCF_009762305.2). Lineage (NCBI taxonomy): Eukaryota > Metazoa > Chordata > Mammalia > Carnivora > Otariidae > Zalophus > Zalophus californianus. Next base: position 67,277,286 of record NC_045601.1, on the reverse strand, counting down.
CATGTGGGCTAGGGTCCCAGGGCTTGCTCAGGCAGCTAGCTAGCCAGAGCACTCATACCCTGCTGCTCTCTGCACTATCAAGATGTAGAGAGAAATGAAAAATGGTGCTCAATGCTCCCTCCAACCCCAGAAAGCATTCCTGCAGCTCCCCTAGGATTGTTTCCATTATATTCTAGTTGTTTTTAAACTGTGGGATTTTTTTTTTTTTTTTCCTGTGCCTCAAGTCATCTGGGCCTGCTATGGGCTAGAGGCCTGAAGGGTCAGGCTGGCCAGAGTGCCCAGACCCTGCTTCTGTCTGTGTTATCAAGGTGAAGGGGAAGTATAAACAATGGACTCTAGCCTCTCATACCCCAAAGAGCATTCCACAGGTTGCCTTCCATTTGGCAGATACTCAAAGGCTGGTTCCTTTAAATTCTAGCTGCCTTTTAAACCATGACTTTTTTCTGTGCCCCTAGGCAAATGAATCTGCTCTCAGTCCCTCAGTAGTATTCATCTCCTCTGTAGTTCAGTGTCTGGGCTGCGGTCTTTGTATGTGGTCCCTCTAATTCTCTGTTGTGCAGAAGTTATTCAGTCAGCCCTTAGTTTTTCTTCAGGAAGAATTGCTGTAGTGAAGGTACAGATTCAGTATATCCAAGGAGGAGGGGAGTTCAGGCTCTTCCTATATTGCCATCTTGGACCTCCCTTTGTCTTTAAAGTAACCTATGTCTGTCTCCTGAATTACATTACCCTTCCTGCACCCCAGAATAGCTACTGTTCTGACTCTCATGATTATCATGGAATGATAGTCATACTTTCCTTCATAGTTTAACATATATGGATGAATTGCTAAATAACATTTTAGAGTTTTCCTTTATTCTGTTCTATGTAAATGGAATTATATGATATGGATTTTTCTGCAACTTGCCTTATTTCACTAAAATACTTTTAAGATTTATCTATTTATTCATTTATGGATTCCTCAAAAGTTTGGGAGCATCCTATATATGCCACACACCCTTCTATGGTCCCAGAATATATTAGTAAATCAGACAAAGATTTTTATCATCGTAGGGATCACATTCTAGTAAAAAATAAACAAATAGTAACTAATAAACATGAGTAAGTAAAATAAGCAAGTTAAATATGTAGCATATTTAAAATGAAATATATAGAAAAAATAGAGTATGGGGAACAGTAGGACTATGCAGGCACTAGGGGAGGAGGAGCGTTTCCTGTATTACGTAGGATGGCCAGGGGAGGCCTTATTCAGCAGATGACTTTGAGCAAAAACTTAAAGAAAATAAGGAGGCTAGCAATATGGATTTTAGGAGAATAACATTCCATGCAGCAGAAACAAGTAGAGCAAAGAACTCAAGGCAGGAACATGACTGGTGTGATCGAGAACCAGCAAGGGGGCCAGTATGACTGGAGTAGAGTGAGCAAGAAAGGAGATCAAGAGATGAAGTCAGAGATTTAATGGGGATCCAGAACCCATATTGTTTTGTAAGCCACTGTATAGTTATCAGCCTTTTCTGTGAGTGAAGTGGAGAACTGCAGCGTTTTCAACAGAGGAGTGACACAATCTGCCTTATATTTTAAAAGCATTTCTCTGTTGCTCCAATGAAAATCAATGGTAGAGGACAGAGATGAAGGTAAGAGAGCAGGTTGGAAGCTATCACAGTAATATAAGCCTGATAGAATTTCTTGACAAATAGGATGTGTGCATGAAAGGAAGGGAGAGATCAAGAATGATTCTATAATTTTTGCCCTGAGTAACTGGAAGGATGTAATTTCCATCCACTGAGGTGCTTATACCATCACAGCCCCATTTAACTTTGGCCTAGGTAGAAGGCCGATGGATCATAGAGAATGATAGCCGACTATCTTAAGCTCAATCAAGAGGTGTCTCCAGTTGCATGTGTTCCTTAATGGTGATAGTGAATATAGTCCCTGACACCTGGAAAATTAGCTATCAAGTTGATTGATGTATTTTTTTTCTCAATACCAATAAACAAAGAGCATCAGAAGTCGTTTACTTTCAACTGGCAGAGTATAACTGCACTGTTTTGCGACAAGGCTTTATCAGTTCCTGGGCTTGGCTCCATAATTTAGCTCAGTGGAACCTTAATTATCTTGTTTCCTATAGAAAATCATGCTGATCTATTACATTGATTGTCCATGCTGATAGGACATTGATTGGTAAATAGCAGGTATCCTAGATACCTTGAAAGATATGTGCATACTAGACGATAGAAAATAAGATGAAGGACTTTTAGATGCTTGCCACTGAATTAAATGTTTTAGCTGTTCAGTTGTCCAAAGGATGTTGGAATGCCCCTTCCGGGTATCAGATAAGTTGCATCTCAGACCCCCTAACTCTATGAAAAGCACAATGCCTGCTGGACCTCTCTAGATATATGGATGACGTAGGTCAAAATTCAGTGGATTGCTCAACTGATACACATATTTGGAAATTCTAGTCCTACCTATTTACCTGGTAACACATAATATTGAGAGCTTTGAGTGGGATTCAGAGCCATGCAGGCCTTCTAGCTAGCCCAGACTGCAGAGCAAAGAGTGTTATTACTTGTGCTTATAATCTATTAAAATCAAGAGTGTTCAGGGTGCCTATTATCAGACTGCAATGCTCTCTGGTGATTGTGTCAAGTACTGATGGGGAATTGCAGTATAGAACAGGAGTTTGGGAGGAAGAAAACCTGAACTGTTCATATTGAACTAGGTATTAACTAACAAACTATCTAGTTGGGCATAATCTCATAAACTCAGTTGAGCATTCCTTCATTTTCCATTTCCTAGAAGAATGAAGTTAAGGTTGAAATTACTATTTATTGAGTACCAAATATTCCTAGGAAGCCCTAAGAGCCAGTTTTATCTGTTTGGGATGTTTTTTAATTACTTACTAGATATCATTCATATTACTCAAATTTTCTGTGACTTCTTGGTCAGTCGAATTTCTCATTTATGTTAAAATTTCTCAAATTTGTTGGCATATGGCTGTTTATAATAATCTCTTAAATTTTTAATCTCAGCTGCATAGATACTTATGTTCTCTTTACATTTGTAATAATTTTTACTCGTACCTTGTTATATTTTGTCCCATCTGCCAAATGTGTCTAGACTTCCCTATTCTAAAATACATACACAAATACACATCCATTGATTCAGCTTTTCTTTTAAATTAAAACCTTAATTCTTGACTTTTGCAAACAAACACCTTTAAAAGGTAGAGTACAGTAGTGAGCAACAATAGGTTTATCACTTATATAATGCTAGATTTAAAAAAAAATCACTCCAAACTTAGCTAAAACGATTGTTCTTTAGAATTTTGTGGGTTGTCTGGGAGGTTCCTTTTATGAGTTCTCCCAGCCCACTCATATTGCTACATTTAACAAGGGAGGAGGCTAGGCTGAATAGTCCAGGATTTTTTCACATGCTTCCATTTGGCTGGGACACTTTGCCTCCCCTCCATGTGGCTTCTCCTCCCTATACTAAAGTAAACCTTCTTCCTTCACTGAGGTGTCAGTGTAGCGTTCTAAGGGGGAAAAGTGGAATCTGAAAGACTTTAGAATTGTCATTTCTAACACATTACATTTATCATAACTAGCCACCAGAACAGCCTAGATTTAAGGAGCAGGGAAACAGCCCTCACCTCTTGATGGAAGAAGCTGCAAAAAAAATTGGGGAAGTTTAGTCTCCTATAGCCTGTCTTCTGGCCACAAGTAATTACACAGTTCTTCTATGCAAAATGCATTCACTCTTTCAAAGACCTCAGTGAAATCTCATCAAATCATATCATCAGGATTAAAGTTTTTGATTTCATGATTCTATCAGTTCTGGGTGAGGCTTTTCAGATGTAGGTTTTCTTAATCCAGAGACTTGTGAAATAAAGAGATAATAATTTATCTACCATTCCCATTTCCCACATGGTAGGAATTTTTCATTACCATTTTAAAAAGAAAGGAAAAGGAGGGACATAGCAGCCAGTGGACTATAGAAATTGTGGTGGTTCTGAATTCTAGGAAGGCATATGCCACGACTTCTCCCAACTCCTAGAACAAGAAATTAGACTTGGCGATGATCCATTTCCATTTTCCAGAAATGGTTCCCTAACCTATTTTTCCCTTCAGCTCTTGGCTCTGCCTTCTGGGTTTTTAGCTCAAGACCTTGGACTCATGTTCTGCCCTCAATGACTCTCAGTCTGTCTCTTTTTCTTTCTCTTCCTTTCCTTTCCTTTTCCTTCCCCTCTTTTTCTTTTCCCTCCCTCTTTTTTTTATTATTAATAAGAAATAGTCTCTGTAGCTGTGCAATTTTCCCAGAGTCCTCTGTTCATTTTAATCTACCATGACCCCTTTAGCTCAAGCCAGTAATGTTGATAATTTCTTCTTACAATTTTCTAGTTTCCTGTGAATCTGATTTATGTTTCCTCCATGATCTAAAAGATAAATCAACAATTCACTTTGAAACAAACCACTATTTGAGGAATACATGAAACTTCTAAGAGATAATGCCCTTATGATTTTCAGAAGATAGTTTTTCTTTTTTCCTGCTAAAAGGATTTATTAGTAGTAACTTAACTTTCTGAGGTCTTAATACCTTAAATTTCATACGTACTATGAGGCCAATTTTTGTTTTAAAGATTTTATTTATTTATTTGACAGAGATAGACACAGTGAGAGAGGGAACACAAGCAGGGGGAGTGGGAGAGGGAGAAGCAGGCTTCCCTCGGAGCAGAGAGCCTGATGCGGGGCTCGATCCCAGGACTCTGGGATCATGACCTGAGCTGAAGGCAGACGCTTAACGACTGAGCCACCCAGGCGCCCCTATGAGGCCAATTTTTATTAAAAAAATCTTTTATGGGGAGAAGATGGAGAAGAGAAATAGACTTATTTTCCAACTCATAATGTATACTGTATCTTCTGTAATTTCTGAAGATTTTTCTTGCTGCTTGAACTTCAGTTTATGTCTCCCTTTTCATACCTTGTCATATGAACCTGTAAAAAGCCAATTGACATTTTTGATACTCTGGAAATTTCCTTGGCCAGATTCACAAGTTCATTGGTTTTATTTTTTATCTTCCAAGTTTTTCAGATGACATTGTTGTCAGTTGTTTGTCTACTATATAATACAGATTACCCTACAGATAATACAGATCACCCTTTCTCAATCCTTTAGTAGCAATTTCTTCATTGGTCTCTCAGAATCCACTAACACTCTCCTTGCTGCTTTTTAAAGTTTCTTCCTATTACTTTGTCCAAAACTAATGCCACATGTTTTAGATTTTTGTTATGGCAGCAACCCAGTTTTAGATACCAATTTCTACACCAACTGTTTATTCTTGCATGGCGAATGCCCCCCAAATTTAGTGGTCTAGTCTCAAGATCCCATGGGTTGTCTGGGTGTTTCCTCTGCTGCTTTCCCCTGGGCTTTACTCATGTGGCTCATTCAGCTGCATCTTTGGCTGAGTTAGTTATTCACATGTCTGGAAATCAGTGCTAATTTTTCCCTGGGGCACTTCATTTCCACTCCATGTGGCTAACAGGCTAAACTAGCATCCTTACATGGTATCTCAAGACAGTGTTTTTAACAGGGTGAAGGTGGAAGCTGCAAGGCCTCTTGAGGCCTAGCCTCTAGAATTCAAGCAACATTACCTCTGCCACATTCTATTCATTAAAGCAAATAATAAGGCCAGCACAAATTTATGATTGTGGTAACTTTGACTCCACCTCTGGGAAGAGCAGCAAAACATAATGCAGAGAAGTATATGCACTGGGAAATAATACGTGGTTGTTAAGAGGAAAGGTTTTGGAACAAATTGACCAAGTTCAAATCCTGGTTCCATTATTTGTGGCTCTGTATCCTTGGATTAATTACTTCATTTTTTCTAGCTCAGTTTTGTTATCTCTAATGTGAGACTAATAATCATACATACCTCACATGGTTATTGTTGAAAGCTAAATGTGTAAAACCATGTAAAGTGTTTATAACAGGGCCTGGAAAATTGTAAACTCTATGTAAAGCGCTCACTTCTTGTATTTCAGTTGTTGCTTCCACTTTATTATCTCATTTACTCTTCACTCTTCTTTAGTATGATCCCTGCTCCTCTTACTCTATGACTCTGCTTCTGTAATGATCATTAGTGATCCCCACATGTAATAGATTTTTTTATCATATGTGATTATTAATACTCCTTTCTTCTGGAATCACAGTAGTATTTTCCCTGGTTATCCTTTAACAGGACCCTTAAGATCTTTTTCTCTTCCCGCCTCTCCATTTTGTTGTTCACCAGTGGTCTTTCCTTTTGTCCACTTTCCTCCTCTCTCAGTTTTCTCTGCCAGGCAATCTCACCCAGTCCCGTTTTGTGAACTTTCAACATATATTAATACCAAATATTCATCTTTAATTCTCAACATTACTTCAGTTTCCAGTTGCCTACTTGGTATCTCAACCAATAGGAACCACAAGTTCTTCAAATCCAAATTTTCCGCCATAAAACTTGTCTCAGGGCGTCTGGGTGGCTCAGTTGATTAAGTGTCTCGCTCCTGATTCCAGCTCAGGTCATGATCTCAGGGTTTATGAGATCAAACCCCATGTCAGGCTCTATGCTGAGCGTGAAGCCTGCCTGAGATTCTCTCTCTCCCTTTGCCCCTCCCTGCCTGCCTGCCCTGCTTGCATGTGCTCTCTCTCTCTCTCCCTCAAAACAAAAACAGACAAACTAAACACTTTGCCTCTCAAACTTCATTGCATTCTATATTCCCATTATGGGAAACTGTATTATCATCAAACCCTGCCACCCAAACTTGGACCACGTTGTACCCTTCTTTCTGTCACTTAATTTCTATAGCTACCTTATTCCACATCCAAAACTCCAGTCATATAACATGTCTGTATTGAACCATTAGAAGAAATACTATCATTGGTCTTCCTGTCTGCACTGGTAACACTTCCTTCCCTCTGTTGCCTCAGTTACTTTTGTACATGTAGATCTGTCAATACCTCTATTATTACACTTACTGATTACACAGTTAAAATTAAAATCCTTGGTGGGGAGATCCCTGTTTCCTCCATGGTCCCTTCTCACCCTGTATCCCAATACTCTTTTTCTACTGCCAGCCCTTTCCCTGCATGAGTACACATGTACTTGATTCTGAGTACTTCTAATCATTTCATAATTCCAAGTTGCTTTTTGGGGGGCTCTTTTTTCTGCTTGAAATATGTTTCTCTGCCTCTTCCACTTCCTCTTTGAATGTGTGCAGATTATCACTCACTAGAGATTAAACTCCATAAGAGCAGGTGACTTTGTTTTATGCATTTTTGTGTACATGATACTTACAAATGTGTCTATTTTGTAGCATCACTGAATATATGATTTTAAATCAATGAAGTTTGGTAAAGATTCCTCTCATCATCACCTGGCATTTCTCAAAGCACTTTATGCTCCCTTCACAGTTTTTATTACAATGTACCTGAAGTAGTTAGTAGTGTATGTTGTAACTTCCCCACTAGCCTCTCATTATGTCTGTGGGCAGAGACTTTGCTTTACTCATCTTCTGCAACATTTATTATATAACATCACACATACAATGTTGAATGAATGACTTCCCACACAACTATCCTGTAGTTTAGCCATCCTTTATTTGGTCTTTGGGTTACTGGTGACCACATATGGCCAGTCACAATCCTCATGGTGACCTTCCCTTTGGACCACTGATAATAAACATTTTTAAAACACTGAATAAATATATTCAAAAATATTAAATGATATAATTTCACAACAAGCATCTCCGAGCATATGTTAGAATCATTACTAAAAACGTCAATGTCAAAATCAAAGAGCACATAATGATAAAAATGTATAAAGTAGTAACTTATTTTCAGTAAAAATACCAAAAATACCTAGGAATATCCAAACAATATTATTTCAACATATGAAAAAATAAAAAATAATGTATTTAGCATTATAAGTTAAAGAAGATCTTCTTATAAGCATTAAATATAATTTTAAAATATTGAGTTGAAATAGTATTAGAATAGTATATGCACTTCCACTTAGAATAGTATGTGCAATTCCATTCAGCTTTTCCCAAATGTAGAAATCAATAAAAAAAATTAAAACATGTATAATGAAGGAATTTAGGCAGAATGGTTTTGTTTTAATCTCAGAGAAAATGTGTTCTAGGAGTGTTCTCATTGGGAATAAAATAACTGTATTTATATAATCATGAAAAGAAAGAAATGGGTTGATGGTCATAAAACTCCCTTGGTAGTCAGGCATTGTTAATTTAAAAGTAGGAAGGCAGGGATTGAAGTTAATGAGGGGGTGAGCCACCATGCAATTTAAACTGTTTAACACAAAAGCTGGTAGAAATATGGAAAGAGAGTTCCAGAGGGAGTAATAGAAGAAAAGGTTGTAAATCAGTCTATGAAAAAGAAAAGAGAAAAACAGAACACCGTTTTGGAGGAAATGAGAATCACATAGTTCCATTATTTGATGGATTACAGCAATCAAAGGGATGAGAAATGCCAAATTCAGTCATTTGATAGATTGAAGGAATCACAATAAAGACATAAAGGTGAATTTGTATTTCTCATGAGGATGATCAAAGTGGATTATTAGGTACTCCCATGGCTGTTAAATATTATGTTGACTTTAATTCTTCCCTGGGTGCCTGAAAATGTGTCTTTCCTGATCATAGAGCGAAGTTGCTTCTAGGCCTTTATTTTTAGACAGCCTAAAAGTCAAAATTATATTACCCTCTGGGAGAGAACAGCCATTTTCATAGTAGTTGCTACAGCAAAGATAAAAATTTCACTGTCCACACAGAGTAAATTGAGTGGAAATTGGACAAGACCCACAAGTAGCAGTAATGAAATAATCTGCAAAAAAATTATTCACTTCATTCCTTCTTTCATCTATTTACTTAATAAGCATCACATGCATACTATGAAATTATTTTAGCCTGTTATAACCCAATGATTAAATGTTAAAATTGACTATTTCAGAGCTTGAATAACTAGTGGCTTTCAAGATTTCTTACCCGAGCTTTTTATAATTTTTAGGTATCAGTTATATGTTGAGGGTCTGTCTCCTTTTATATCATACATCAAATGTATTTATGTGTATCAAAACATTTTTTTCAGTCAATTCTAATTTTAAATTAACTTGTTTTGAATTAATACATGTAGTTTACATATAATGGGCAAAAAGCAGTTAAGTAGTAAGAGCATGGATTCCTATAGCCAGGGAAATGCTGGCAATTAGAACTTAGAAAAGCTTGTAGAATCAATGACTTTACACGGTAGGAAGATTTTTTTATGAGGTCGTACTCAATCTGAAAGCAGTTCTTTTCCTGCTACAAGATGGGATTGACTATAAAACTGCTATCATCACAGAACAAACTAGAGGCCTTGAAGACAGACAAAGACAGTTATCAGTGCAACACAGTTTAGGAGGAGTCCAGTCATTCCCAAGTAAAGAAAGAACAAAAACCAAACAAACAAAAACAGTTCAATTATGTGCATTTTCTGATCATACAAAGAGAAAAGTAGATCTTCAGATCTACTTCCAATATACAGGAAACATACAATTGAAGAATATAACTTCCTTATAGTAAATGTAAATTGTATTTCAAGTGTCAACACTGTACTTACAGAGACAAAATTATTTGCAATTTTAGGGAAACCTTGATAAGTAGAGGTAATAATTCTGCCACAGAGATATTTGAAAAAGAAAATAATCAGATTATAATTAATATGGAAATAAAGTTAAAGCAGGGAGAAAATAGAGGTACTCCTATCCACTACATATAAATAAATGCTTTAGCAGTACTTGTGAGGAAAGTTTAAAAATTGACCTCTACACTATGTGTCTATGTATTTATGATTAACGTTTAATCATTTCTGAATTGGTCTTCTTCCTTACTGTCAGATCTACAAATGTCATTCAATCTTTTATTTTAAAAATATAAATCTTTATGGGAAAAGCTTTTCAGTTTTTCCCCACTGAGAATATTTGCTGTGGGCTTTCTGTACATGGCTTTTATGATATTGAGGTATGTTCCCTCTATCCCTATACTGTGGAGAGTTTTAATCAAGAAAAGATGCTGTATTTTGTCAAATGTTTTTTCTGCATCAGTTGAAAGGATCATATGATTCTTGTCCTTTCTTTTGTTAGTGTGATGTGTCACGTTGATTGATTTGCAAATGTAGAAGCACCCTTGCAACCCAAGAATAAATCCACTTGGTCATGGTGAATAATCCTTTTAATGTACTGTTGGATCCTATTGGCTAGTATCTTGGTGAGAATTTTGGCATCCATGTTCATCAAGGATATTGGTCTGTAATTCTCCTTTTTGGTGGTGTCTGTGTCTGGTTTTGGGATCAAGGTAATGCTGGCCTCATAGAAAGAATTTGGAAGTTTTCCTTCCATTTCTATTTTTTGAAACAGCTTCAAAACAATAAGTATTAATTCTTCTTTAAATGTTTGGTAGGATTCCCCTGGGAAGCCCTCCAGCCCTGGACTCTTGTTTGTTAGGAGATTTTTGAATACTGCTTCAGTTTCTTTGGTGGTTATGAGTCTGTTCAGGTTTTCTATTTCTTCCTGGTTCAGTTTTGATAGTTTATGTGTTTCTAGGAATGCATCCATTTCTTCCAGATTGCCTAACTTGTTGGCATATAGTTGCCCTTTTCTTTTTTGATAAATCTGGCTAGGGGTTTATTGATCTTACTAATTCTTTCAAAGAACCAGCTCCTAGTTTCATTGATCTGTTCTACCGTTCTTTTGGTTTCTGTTGCATTGATTTCTGCACTGATCTTTATTATTTCTCATCTCCTGTTTGGTTTAGTATTTATGTGCTGTTCTTTCTCTAGCTCCTTTAGGTGTAAGGTTCGGCTGTATATTTGAGACTTTTCTTGCTTGTATTGCTATGTACTTCCCTCTTAGGACAGCCTTTGCTGCATCTCAGAGGTTTGAACAGTTGTGTTTCATTTTCATTTGTTTTCATGAATTTTCAAAATTCTTCTTTAATTTCCTGGTTGAATGTCCATCATTCCAGACTTTAAGCTATATTACAAAGCTGTAATAATCAAGATAGTATGGTACTGGCACAAAAACAGACACATAGATCAATGGAACAGAATAGAAAATCCAGAAACGGACCTTCAACTCTATGGTCAACTAATCTTTGACAAAGCAGGGAAGAATATCCAATGGAAAAAGACAGTCTCTTCAACAAATAGTGTTGGGAAAATTGGACAGCCACATGCAGAAGAATGAAACTGGACCATTTTATTACACCATACACAAAGATAAACTCAAAATGGATGAAAGACCTAAATGTGACACAGGAATCCATCAAAATCCTAGAGGAGAACACAGGCAGCAACTTCTTCAACTTTGGCCTCAGCAACTTCTTGCTAGACACATCTCTAAAGCAAAGGGAAACAAAAGCAAAAATGAACTATTGGGACTTCATCAAGATAAAATCTTTTGCACAGCAAAAGATACAGTTGACAAAACCAAAAGACAGTCAACAGAATGGGAGAAGATATTTACAAATGTCTTATCAGATAAAGGGCTAGTATCCAAAATCTATAAAGAACTTACCAAACTCAACACCCAAAGAAAAAAATAATCCAATCAAGAAATGGGCAGATGACATGAACAGATATTTCTCCAAAGAAGACATACAAATGGCCAATAGACACATGAAAAAATGCTCAAGATCTCTCGGCTTGAGGGAAATCCAAATCAAAACCTCAACGAGATACCACCTCACACCAGTCAGAATGGCTAAAATGAACAAGTCAGGAAATGACAGATGTTGGTGAGGATGCAGAGAAAGGGGAACCCTCCTACACTGTTGGTGGGAATGCAAGCTGTTGCAGCCACTCTGGAAAACACTATGGAGGTTCCTCAAGAAGTTAAGAATACAGTTACCCTATGACCCAGCAATTGCACTACTAGGTATTTACCCCAAAAATAAAAATGTAGTGATCTGAAGGGGTACCTGCACCCCAATGTTTAGAGCAGCAATTCCACAATAGTGAAACTATGGAAAAAGCCCAGCTGTCCATTGAGAGGTGAATAGATAAAGAAGATGTGGTATATATATATACACATATACAATGGAATATTACTCAGCCATCAGAAAGAATGAAATCTTACCATTTACATTGACGTGGATGGAATTGGAGGTATTATGCTGAGTGAAATAAGTCAGAGAAAGACAATTATCATACGGTTTCACTCATATGAGTAATATAAGAAACAGAACAGAGGATCATAGGGGAAGGGAGGGAAAATGGAGTGGGAAGAAATCAGAGAGGGAGAAAAACCATGAGACACTCTTACTATGGGAAAGAAATTGAGGGTTTCTGGAGGGGAGGTGGGCTGGGGGGATGGGGTAACTGGGTGATAGGCATGAAGGAAAGCACGTGATGTGATGAGCACTGGGTGTTATATGCAACTCCTTGAATTACTGAACTCTATATCTGAAACTAATGATGTACCATATGTTGGCCAATTGAATTTAAATTGAAAAAAAAATAAAATTTAAAAAATATGAATTTTTAAATAAAATACCTATGATTCAGATAGATATCTTAACCAAGTTAATTTGAACTGGGAACTGTAATCAAGCTTTTACCACCCAGAATTGTCAACCTAGGTGAACAGCCCCTGTACAAACTAATACCTTCCTAAGACTTCACCTATCAGTGTATGCTTTACTTTATTTAGTTTCATACTAACATTTCTTATCTTAGATGAAAGTTAGGGTGTGGATAAATTTTCTTCTTCTATATGCTGTGGTATAGCCATAAAAATGAACACAGCATAAATGCTCATATTCTGGACATGGATCTTCCTTGTAACAATTGAATTAACTGTGTTTACATGGAAGACTTGTTTATATTGTAGATCTGAGCAATGCCACTTTAACAGAATTCATTGTAAAAATAATGTGCCTAATGTAAAATATTTCAAAATGCAGAAATATATAGAGTAAGAATTAAGTTTCAAGTGAAACCCCTGTGTTCCCAATTCCTTGCTTAGAAATAACCCCTAGTGATATACCAATGAGCATCTTTCAATTTTTTTAGTACTCATTAAAAAACATATTTATATCCATTTTACAGATGAGGAAATTGAACTATAAAGAGACATATAACTCAATGTCATATAATTAGTGGTGGAACTGGGAATAAACACAGGCAGTGTTATAAAATAAGTATTTTAGCCAACTATCCATACTTCCTGTCTTACTTATATTGAAAATTAAAAATATATTTTAACATAAGAATATTATACTGTTCTTACTGTTCTGTGATGTGATCTTTATTCCTAATGTATTTTGCAAATATATAACCTAGTTTTTATTATTTTCCAATATGTGCATGGTATTTAAAAGTTAGCATTTACTGTATATAATTTCACTTATACATATAAAATTCAATGGGCACATAAGCTGTTAAATTTTTGACCTGTTAAAATTAAGAAATGGTCTTTGTACATACATCTTTGTGTATTTGGGTGTGGGCATTTTGTAGGAGAAATCTTTAGAAGGGAAATTGCCATGTCAAAATACGTATACATTTTAATTGACTTCCTTAAAAAGGACTTAGTGTATGAAAGCTTCCTTTCCTAATTTTTTACCAACACAGAATATTGTCAGTCATTTCAAACACTTTTTTTTAAGATTTTTATTTATTTATTAGAAGACAGAGAGTGAGAAACAGAACACGAGCGGGGTGAGGAACAGAGGGAGAAGCAGACTCCCTGCTAGAGATGTGGGGCTCAATCCTGGGACTCTGGGATCATGACCTGAGCCAAAGGCAAATGCCTAACCGACTGAGCCACCCAGGTGCCTCTCAAACACTTTTCAAGGTAATATGTAAAAAGCGGGATTGATTTTTTTTCTTTTACTTGTGATTTCTTGATAATATTGAAAGTTGACCATCTACTCATGCACATGTTGAGTTTCTCCTTTTTTGAATTACTTGTATGTTTCCCCCATTGAAATTAGTTCAGTTAATATTTGCTTATTGTCTGGAGGAACTCTGTAGTTTCTATATTAACCTTTCATCTGTTGAATGCACACTGCTAATATATTCGCACTTAGTCTATCTCATATTTATGGTATTTAGTTTTTGATGGTCTTATAAAGTTAAATGAGCCAATCATTCCTTTATCTTTGAGTTATATATCACTGTTTGAAGAGATATCAAAAATTTGTGGAGGTGTAGTAACAGCATAATTGAATTTATGGCCATAAATAGAATTTATTCACACCAATTTGTGTTGGAGAGGGGGCTTCTGGGTAGAATTCATCACATGAGCAAAGGAACAGTGATGAAAGAAGAACACACAGGTATGCTCAGGGAAAATATCATTTGGTGTGCTGGAGCTTCAAGTATGAGGTAGGTAGTGGCAGTAAATGGGATTGGAAAAGGTAAGTAGGTAGGATCTCAATACTGGAAAAAATGTGTGCTGTAATCAGAAACTTGGAAATGTGCCTTTTAACAATGAGTAACCACATATGGGGATGTGAAATGGTCATATTTACATTTTATTAGTAGATTCTGAAAGCTGTAGGAAGGATAGATTTGAGAAATTCAAGGTACAGAGGTGACCTAAGGATCTGTAATAATAAAATAAATGGTGCTCAGCTAAAGTTAGGGTGCTGGAATTTTGAAGGAGAAGAAATGAGATCCTCTGTACTAGTATCGAAAGGTGCTAAATTAAAAAAAATCAAATACTGTTTGTCTATCTAAATTTTTTATAAAGATTTTATTTATTTATTTGACAGAGAACACAAGCAGGGGGAGCCACAGGGAGAGAGGGAGAAGCAGGCTCCCCACTGTGCAGTGAGCCCTACATGGAGCTCAGCCCCAGGACCCTGGGCTCATGATCTGAGCCAAAGGTAGACTCTTAACTGACTGAGCCACCCAGATGCCCTTCTTCTATCTAAAAGTCTTTAGGTCCTGTTGTCCATGTTCAATAATATGCCACAAAAAGCTGAAATCACCACTGGAATATTTTCTACTGACAATATTTAGAAAGCTTATGCTACTTCTATATAATATTTTGTATAATTTAATATATAATACCAATGTGATTTATGAATAAAAACATAAATGTATGATTAATTTTTCTTTACTCTTAAAAAAGCAAAATTCAACTGAGTAAATTTGAAGATCAAATTGGCTTTGTTTAAATGATTCATAAATCTATCAAGTAGAGGAAAACTGTAGAGTTGTATAGAGTGGAAAGTTTTATAGGGAGAAAAGGGTGAGGTAAGAAAGTTATTAAAAAAAAAAAAAAAAAAAGGAATGTTCCAGGCAAGGTCACTTTCCATTAGGGGGAAGAATAGAAGATTTTATGCAGATTACCTCATCTTACTTTGGAGGATGGAGAGGGCCTCTGTGACTGATTACCTCATTGGGGCTGATCAGAAAATTCCTGACTGGTTAAGACTTAACACTTCTGGAAGAGGTTGAAACTGCCATTAGATTGGGTCCTGTGGTTTTCTTAACAATTCTTCCCTTATGATCAATTAAAAACTTAAGGCATTGGTGATACTCTCAGCTACTGGTCTGCACTTCTTGTAGCTTTTACTGATCCTGTGTGTGATATTCACAGGTCATGGGTGTTTGTTTTTCTGAACCCTTGTGATATTCATAGGCCACAATTTAGGTCCACAATCCTTAAGTTATGTTCTTCACTTCTCTGATGTTCTAATCTTAGAACATCTGCTTGGTATTTAGTGGCCGTGAATAGACATTTAAAGCTTTTGAGAGGATACAATGCACCAGGGAGATTATTATGATAAATATAAGCAGGATAATTCCCAGATTTGGAGTGTACTTCAGAACCATGGTCAAGATCCAAACCAAAGAAAATCCCAATTGAAGAAGTCACCCTTTGAAGCCAAGTGCCGTATTTAGTGATCTTTTGTAACTGAGTTTTAACTTTCACGGAAGTGTTAATCCAGATACAGCTGGTGGTGGTAGCCACAGCACAGGCACCTCCTTGCTCACCTAAAAGATAATCAAGGGCTATCCTATTATAAGGAACTATTTTGACTAGAGAATTTAAGGATCTTTGTTGGACCACTATTGTTTTAACAGCAGATTCTGCAATAATTTTAAGATTTAAGAAGTTTTTTTTTTAAGATTTTATTTATTTATTCGAGAGAGAGAGAATGAGAGACAGAGAGCACGAGAGGGAAGAGGGTCAGAGGGAGAAGCAGACTCCCTGCTGAGCAAGGAGCCCGATGTGGGACTCGATCCCAGGACTCCAGGATCATGACCTGAGCCGAAGGCAGTCACTTAACCAACTGAGCCACCCAGGCGCCCAGATTTAAGAAGTTCTTGATCATAGACTTATTTATATTTATCCCTAACCAGGTAAATAGGGACCTGCCAAAAGGAATCAATTTTTTTAAAGATTTTATTTATTTATTTGACACAGAGAGAGAGATAGTGAGAGAGAGAGAGCACAAGCAGGGTGAGCAGCAGGCAGAGGGAGAGGGAGAAGCAGGCTCTCCACTGAAAAGGGAGCCCGATGCGGGACTCGATCCCAGGACCCTGGGATCATGACCTGAGCCGAAGGCAGCCGCTTAACTGACTGAGCCACCCAGGCACCCAGGAATAAATTTTGAATCACAAAGCCTCCTGGTAGGTTCTTTTTAACTCAATAATGTAAATTCAGGGAGTTGACCGATGAGATGTTTTCTTTTGCTTGTGAAAAATTAGGGGCACAGTTAGATTTTCTCCCAGCTTGAAATAAAAGGTGTTGTTGTTGTTGTTTAATTCTAGAGCTCATCCTCCACCCCCTCACTGAGCAATGGCCTGGAAAATATAGATGAGGAGGGGCACCTGAGTGGCTCAGTCGTTAAGTGTCTGCGTTCGGCTCAGGTCACGATCCTGGGATCCTGGGATCGAGCCCCGCATCAGGCTCCTGGCTCAGCAGGGAGCCTGCTTCTCCTTCTCCCTCTGCCTCTCCCCTGCTCGTGCTCTTTCTCTCTATCTCTGTGTCTCAAATGAATAAATAAAATCTTTAAAAATAAAAAAAAGAAAATATAGATGAGGACATTATCTTTCCAGGCCAGATAACAGAAAGGAAAAGAAGAAACATTTAAAGTATGAAGTTTTAATTTGCTGTCTTGGGTAGAAGCAGTCTAACTCAATGTTAGCTATTTATCTTCCTTGGCAATTGGATTTAGAAGTCTCCAGCATCAGGTGGAACCTACTATAGTTGTGTGATGTGTACCCAAAAGCCTTAGTACCTCCTAGTTGTGCAGCATTATCAGAAGTCACAAATGCTTAGTAAGGTCCTTTCCAACTGGGCATGTGAGCTGTTTTGCTCTGATGATGTTTCCAAAATAATAATCACATCAACAGGTTGTGATCAACAGGATCCTTTAAATTGGAATCCAGGAAGTCTTCTTTAATCTGTTAATAGTCTTGAGCATAAGATATTAGAGACTTACAATAGCTGCTCATACCAGCATAATACCATCTAGGTCCATTCATCTTTTCAAAAATGCAAGTTCTCATTCTTTTTTATGGCTGAATAATATTACTCTGTGTGTGTATGTGTGTTTATGAATCACATCTTTATCCATTCATCCATTGGTGGGTATTTGGGTTGCTTCCATATCGTGATTATTCTAAATGTTGCAATAAACATAGGAGTGTATATATCTTTTTGAACTAGTATTTTCATTTTCCTTGGGTAAATTCTCAGCAGTGGAAGTACTCGGTCCTACGGAATTTCCATTTTTAATTTTCAGGGGAATCTCTATACTGTTTTCCACAGTGGCTATACCCATTTACATTCCCACTAATGGTATGTGAAGGTTCTTTCCTCCACATCCTTACCAGCACTTGTCATTATCTTTTTGATATTAGCCATTCTGACGAGTGTGAGGTGGTATCTCATTGTAGTTGTGATTTGCATTTCCTGATGATTAATGATGTTGAGCATCTTTCCTAGTACCTGTTGGCCAGCTCTGTCTTCTTTGGAATAGTGTCTATTCTGCCAATTTTTAAATCAGATTGTTCTTTATTTCTTTTTCTTTTTCTTTTTTTTTTTTTGGTGTTGGGTTTTGTAAGCTGTGTGTGTGTGTGTGTGTGTATGTGTGTGTGTGTGTATGTTCTCTATTTTTGCTATTAACCTCTTATTGGATATATCATCTGCAAATATCTTCTCTCATTAAGTAGGTTGCCTTTTGTTTTACTGATGGTTTTCTTTGCTGTGTAAAAGCTTTTCATTTTGGTGTGGTCCCAGTATTTATTTTTGCTTTTGTTTCTCTTGCCTGAGGAGACCTATCCATAAATATGTTGCTAAGGTTGATGTCAGAGAAATTACTGCCTATGTTTTCTTCTAGGGGTTTTATGGTTTCAGAACTCACATTTAGATGTTCAATCCATTTTGAGTTTATTTTTCTGTATGGTGTAAGAAAGTGGTCCAGTTTTCTCAACACCATTTATTGAAGAGACTGTCTTTTCCCCATTGTATATTCTTGCCTCCACTATCATCAATTAACAATATAGGTGTGAGTTTACTTCTGGGCTTTTGTATTGTATGGATGGAGGTTTCTGTGATCTGTCCTCTATAACCTACTGTCCAGACCTGCACATACACAGGCAGGCTAAAGAATGTTGTTTGTGAGACTTGAGCTTCATGAGTGACCTTGGGAGTCTGATTAGTTGACATTAGCTGGCCTCCAGGTTAGAATTGGCCCTTCTGGTCTGGACTCCATGAGCAATGAATTTTGCCTTATGTCCCCATCCACTCCCCAGAATGGCATTTGGGAGGGGAGGCAAACCCACCTAGCCCAGGCTCCTTGAGTATGTAAAGACATGATAACATAGGAATGCAGCTGGCTCCAAATTGCACATAGGCAAACAAATGTTTAACTTCAGACCCCTTCATTTGCCCTACAAATGTGGCCCTTATGGGAATGGTCATTTGGAAGTCTCACCTGAGGGGAGGATGCTCCACTCAGGCCTCTCAATTGGGAGTCAGCCTGGCTATTTCCATGGGGTTTCCCCAGCTGATGAAGTTGGATGTTTTAAGTATCCGATTTGATGTAACTGTCTTATTCTCCTTTACAGCTTACTGTTGCCCTCATGTATGTGCAGATTTCCCTTTTTTCCTTTCTGTTTCTGTTAGATTTTTATAATGTCAATAAAGTGTTTTCCCCTTCAAAACTGAGAGTATGACTGCCATGACAGCTTTCTATCCCATTCCACTCATCTGTGTGTCTGTCTTTGTTCCAGTATGATATCATTTTGATTAGTATTGCTTTTGGTGTATCTCAAAATCTGGGATTGTCATACTTCAAGATTGCTTTGGCTATTAGAGATGTTTGTGGTTCCATACAAATTTTAGGATAATTATTTCTAGTTCTGTGAAAAATACTGTTAGTATTTAGAGAGAGATTACCTACATCTGTAGATTGCTTTGGGTAGTATGGACATTTTAACCATATCAACTCTTCCAGTCCATGAGTATAGAATCATCTTTCCATTTTTTTTATATTGTCTTCCATTTCTTTCATCAATGTTTTATAGCTTTCATCATATAGGTCTTTTACCTCCTTGGTTCAGTTTATTCCTAGCTATTTTATTCTTTCTGGTGCAATTAGAAGTGGGGATGTTTTCTTAATTTTTCTTTGTACTTTGTAATTAGTGTATAGGCATGCAACAAATTTCTGTATAGTAATTTTGTATCCTGCAAATTTACTGAATTCATTTATCAGTTCTAATAGTCTTTTGGTGGAGTCTTTATGGTTTTCTATTTATAGTATCATGTCATCTACAAATAGTGACAGTTTTACTTATTCCTTATAAGTTTGGATGTCTGATTGCCATGGCTAGGACTTCCAGTACAATATTGAATAAAAGTGATGAGGTAGACATCCTTGTCTTGTTCCTGATCTTAGAGGAAACTCTTCCAGTGTTTCCACATTGAATATGATGTTACTGTGGGTTTTTCATATATGGCTTTTATTATGTTGAGGTATGTTCCCTCTAAATCCAGGCTGTTGAGAATTTTTATGGTGAATGGATATTGTATGTTGTCAAATGCTCCTTCTGCATCTATTAGATGATCATATGGCTTTTACTTTTCTTCTTCTTAATGTTAATGCATCACATTCATTGGTTTGTAAATATTGAACCATCTTGCATCCTCAGAATAAACACCATTTGATGATGCTGAATGATCCTTTTGATGTATTGTTGAATTTGGTTTGCTAATATTTTGTTGATTATTTTTACATCTATGTTAGAAATGTTCGACCTGTAGTTTTTTGGTAGTGTTTTTGTCTAGTTTTGGTATCAGAGTAATGCTGACCTCGAATTTGGAAGTTTTCCTTCCTCTTCTATTTTCTAGAATAGTTTGAAAAGAATAGGTATTAACTTCTCTTTACATGTGTGGATTTATTCATTTCTTCTAGGGTGTCTAGTTTGGTGGCATATAACTTTTCATGGTTTTCTCTTATAATCCTATGAATTTGTGTTATTTGTTATTACTTTTACTCTTTTGTCTGATTTTTCTTTCTGAGTGAGTCTGCCTAAAGATTTATCAATTTTTTAAAAGATTTATTTATTTATTTATTTGACAGAAAGACAGCGAGAGAGGGGACACAAGCAGGGGGAGTGGGAGAGGGAGAAGCAGGCCTCCCGCCGAGCAGGGAGCCCAATATGGGGCTCAATCCGAGGGCCTGGGATCATGACCCGAGCTGAAGGCTGACACTTAATGACTGAGTCACCCAGGTGCCCCAAGATTTATCAATTTTAACTTTTCAAAGAATCTGCTTTGTTTCATGATCTTTCCTATTTTTATCTCTATTTCTGCTCTTATCTATATTATTTCCTTCCTTCTACTAAACTTAGACTTTGTGGTTTTTCTGTTATTAGTTCCTATAAATGTAAGATTACATTAATTGAGATTTTTCTTGTTTCTTGAGGTATCACTATACCACTGTGTATCATTATATCACTATAAATTTCTCTCTTAGAACTACTTTTGCTGCATCCCAAAGATTTTGTTTGTTGGATTTTCATTTTCATTTATCTCCATGTATTTTTTTCATTTTCACATTATTTATTGACCCACTGGCTGTTTAATAGCCTGTAATTTAGCCTATCTATATTTGTGTTTCTTCTAGTTTCCTCTTGTGATTAATTTCTAGTTCCATACTATTTCTGATTGGAAAAGATGCATGATAGGATTTCAGTCTTCTTAAATTTATTGAGATTTGTTTTGTAGCCTAACATGTGATCTGTCTTGGAGAATGTTCTGTATGGACTTGAAAATATTGTGTATTCTGTTGTTTTTTGGATAGAATGTGCTGTATATATCTGTACATCCATCTGGTCTAAAGTACTGTTCAAAGACACTTTTATTTTCTGACTAGATGATGTATCCATTGATATAAGTGGAGTGTTAAAGACCTATATTATTACTATCAATTTTACCCTTTATATCTAATATTTGCTTTCTGCATTTAGGAGCTCTAATGGTGGGGTATATTTACAATTATCATATCCTCTTGTTGATTGACCCCTTTATCATTATGTAATACCCTTTTATTGTTTTGTTTTGTTTTACGGTCTTTAAAGTTTATTTTGGGAATGCCTGGGTAGCTCAGTTGGTTAAGCATCTCCCTTTGGTCAGGTCATGATCCCAGGGTCCTGAGATGGAGTTGCACATCGGCCTCCCTGCTCAGCAGGGATCCTGCTTCTCCCGCTGCCTGCTCCACTGCTGCTCTCCCTGCCTGTGTGCTCTGACAAATAAACTTTATTTTTAAATTTTTTTTTTTAAGATTTCATTTTGTCTGATATAACTATTACTATACTGGATTTTTTTTTTGCTTCCATTTGCATGGACTTTTTTTCTATCCTTTCATTTTCAGTGTATAGGTCTTCAGGTCTGAAGTGGGTCTCTTGTAGGCAGTGTATAGGTGGGTCTTGTTTTTTTTTAATCCATTCCACCACTCTACATCTCTTGATTGGAACATTCATACCATTTACATATAAATTATTGATAGGTATGTACTTATTGCCATTTTGTTAATTTTTTTCCTTTTTTTTTTTTTTTGTAGTTCTCTGTCCCTTCTATTCTCTTCTTGTGATTGATGATTTTGTGTAGTGTTATGCTTGGCTTTCTCTTATTTTTTGTGTATTATAAGTTCTGGTTTTGTGTTACCATGAGGTTCATATATAACATCCTAAGTATATAGCAGTCTATATTAAGTTGATGGTCACTTGTTAGAATAAATTCTAAAACAACTTTTTTTAATTTCCCTTTCATGTTTTTATATATGTTTTCATATTTTATATATCTTTATTCATAATTTTCTCCTAATTATGGCCTTTCTTTTCCACTTAAAGTCCCTTTACTATTTATTGTATGACCAATTTAGTGGTGGTAAACCCATTTTTGTTTTTCTGGAAAACTCTCTCTCCTTCCATTCTGAGTGATAACCTTGCCAGGAGAGTATTCTTGGTTGTAGTTTTTTCTTCCTTTCAGCACTCTGATTGTATCATGCCACTCTCTTCCGGCCTGCAAAATTTCTGCTGAAAATTCAGATGATAGCCCTATGGGGTTTCCCTTGTAAACTTTTCCTTGAAAATTCTCTTTGTCTTTAAACTTTGGCATTTTAATTATTGTGTGTCATGGTGTGGATTTCTTGGGTTCATTTTGTTTGGAACTTTCTGTACTTCCTGATACTAGATTCTTTTCTTTTGCAGTTTGGGAGAGTTTCATCTATTATATCTTCAAATAACTTTTCTGCCCTTCTCTCTCTTCTCCTTCTATGACCCTTATATGTGAATATTTGTTTGCTTGATGTTGCCCAAAATATTCCTTAAGCTATCTTCATTTTTTAAAGTTCTTCTTTTTGCTGTTCAACTTGACTGCTTTCCATTACCCTGTCTTCCAGATCAATGATCCATTCTTTTGTATCTTTTAGTCTATTGATTTCTTCTAATGTATTTTTCATTGCAGTTATTGTATTCTTCAACTCTGGTTCTTTATATTTTCTGTCTTTTTATTGAAGTTCCAAGTTGTTTCACTCTTCTCTCCAGTCTACTGACCATTTTTATGATCATTACTCTAAATTCTTTTATCAGACATATTGCATATTTCTGTTTCATTTAGTTACTTTTCTGAGATTTTGTCTTGTTCTTTCATTTGGAGCATATTACTCTGTGTCCTCATTTTGTTTAACTTTGTTTTGTTTCTATGAATTAGGCAGAACAGCTGCTTCTCCTAAACTTGAAGGAATGGTCTTATATATGGTCATCCCCTGTATAGACTGTGTGGTGGCTGGTGACTGGGATGACTGGAGCCCACCCAGAGGGCACCCTGGCAGGACAGCTGAAGTGGGTATAGGACAGGGTGTCCCAGGGTACTCACTGCAAGGGGTACCCGAGTGGGGGCAACTGGAGTCATGGCTGATATGGACCAGGGTGACCTGGGGTATAATAGGCAGGAAATACTGGTGGGGGTGGCCCTGGCTGAAGACAAAATAGGCATGAGCAAGGAAGTCCTAGAGCACCCCATTCCACGTATTCCTTAGCAAGCCATCCGGAGCCAAAATTTTACAGGCCCGAGTGTTCCAGTGCTTTGTGCTGGTGTCACCTTGGCATGATGGATAGAGTTACAGTGAATGCTGACCAGAGGTGTCCCAGTGTGTGCCACACTGAGGCTGCCTTAGTGGAACAGTTGGGGATGGTAGATCATAGGCCAGCAAAGGCATCCAGATCCCATAATCAAGATGGACTGTTATCAACTGTGTTGCTCATTATGCTCTCCAACCCAAAGAGTTCTAGCAGCTACCCCATTGTTTGGCAGGGTTCTAGAGACAGTTCCTCTTTATCCTACTTACTCCTTTAAACTATACCTTTGTCCTATGCCCCAGGGCATCTGGAGCTGGTGGGGGCTAGACTCCAGGGATGGCTGAGGCAGCAGGCCAACTGTGGCATCCAAACCCTGTTCCCATCTGTACCATTAAGATGGAGAGGAAATGTGAACCATGGATCTTGCTGGCTCCTCAGACCCAGAGAGTTCCAGCAGCTCTACCTGTGTCTGGCAAAGTTCTAGGGCTGGATCTTTTATATTCTGGTTGCTCCTTTAGTCTGTAGCTTTTTTTTCTGTGCCCCAGGGTACACGTATCGATTCATGATTCATCAGCACTATCCCTCCCACTGTTGTTCGCAGCATGAGGTGGGATTCCCGTTTGTACTGTGTCTCTGTCTCTCATGCTGTTCTCTATGTGGTCTATCTTTTGTTGCACAGAAGCTATTCAGTCAGGCTTCTTCGGTAGGAATTACTCTATAAATAGGTTGAGACTTGTTATGTCTGGGAGGGGGTGAGTTCAGGGTCTTCCTACATTGCCACCTTGGATTGGAACCCCAGAGAGGTAATTCTTATCAAAATAAACAAAATGAGGGGAAAGGTCATTTGGAACTTGGCTTGGTAAGGACAAATACAAATCATGTCTTCTCTACAAATACTAGAAAAAGCTTTATGCATCTACACAGATAACCTTAACTTATTCCACCAACCCAAAAAACAAACTCACACTGACCTTTTATAACTAGTGAATTTTGTATGTATTTCATGGTAGTAATTTTAAAATGGAAGCTATAAGTTTGCTGAGTATGTTCACGTATGTTGTAGATATGTGGCGTTTTCTACCTCTGGGTAGTATTACTAGAATTCATACAAGAACTCTAGTTGGTTGGAAGGCAAGCACCTGTAAGGATTAAGCACTCTGAAACCTTCAGAAAGATAGATACCAACCCAAATGTTATTCAAGTTCATGTGACCCTAAAAAATATTTAATATGAAAGCCAGCTTAAGGTTGAAAATCTAATTAAAACTTATGTCTTTAGAGTTATCAACATTAAATATACAACTTTTATTTTACCAGAGTTTATTAGCCAAATAAGTTTGTTATCCCACACAAGATCAACAATAAAATAGCTTAGGATAATAGCTGACTTTACCTAGAAAAACTTCATTATGTATTAGACAATCTAAACAGAATTACTAAGAACAAGTGAATTAAATAGATGTAAGCAAGATAAAAGTTTTCATAAATGAACTCAGCAATATTTATGTCTACTTTCCAAATCTTTTGGTAACCTAAAATATTGAGGTTTCTCGGAGTTAGGTTAAATGATGAGTAAATTCATTAAAATATCTAGATCATTTCCTAATAAGACAAAATACTAAAGAATTATCAGTATAGGTTTATTTACTTTTGGTTTCTTATTTCACAGAAACTAAAGCAATATTTGGGTGTGTTAATGCTACACTGGAAAAAAAAACCCTATGCTTCCAGAAATTATGAAATGTATTCAAAAATTTCCAAATTTAAAGAATGCTGGTATAACAGATCACAATTGGTTCTTAGTTTTCACTAGAAATTAAGATTCTGAGGTTTAAGAATTCTAAGTGATGTATACCATTAAAGCTAGTAGAAATAATATCTCCATGTGCTAGAAAATGGGATGTCTTTTCAGTAAGAAAAGGGTATAAGAAATGGAAATGCATTTTTCGTTGAGGGCAAAGAAAGTAATTTTTTCCTAAAATAAGGCTGGTTGTTTAAAGAGGAAAAATACAGTTGTAGAAGGTTTGTGGAAAAGGAATATTTGAAAAGGAATATTTGAAAAGGAATTTTACTGTATGGCCAAGGTGGCTAAGATCGAAATGAATTTATTTAAAAATGGGTTTTAAAATCAAAAGTAAGCTGGTACATATTTAGATTTTTTTTTTTTTTACTCTATGAAAGTTTTCTTGGACTTTTGCTCTGCTTTTGATAATATTTTAAAGGTAAAGAAACTTTCACAATCAAATTTCATAATGATCTGTGATTCTGTTTCATCAAGTGTTTTAAAACCTTTTTAAAACATTTTTATCTGGAATTTAACAGGGGATTTGTTAAACCAGTTAGGCTTATTTAATATGTAAATTACATGGGAAGTATTGTGAAATAAGTAATACTAAGGTTTCTTTATATTGCATTTGCAAGATTGTTGCACATGTGGATGAAGTCCATTCTGCTTTGGTGGGGTGGGGGGGGGGAGGCCCCTAATTGCCAGACTACTGCCATCTTCACATCCATCTACACCTGAATCAGAAATTAAGACAGGTAAATGGTGACTCTAAGTTAAAGAACAATTGGGGCTGTGGAAAATCCAAAATGGCTGCTTTGGGTACTTCCAGCTCCTTGACAAATCTCATTTTTTTGTTGTTGTTTTTTACATTCCTTTACCCATCATAATGCCCTAAAGAAGACTCAAATTACAGAGAGTAGCAGTAAGGTTGCAGAGTAGGAGGGTCCTGAGCTCTTATCATCCCAGGAACACATTGAGATAACAACTAAATTTATACAACTACATCTGAAAATGACCTGAAGACTGGCATAATAGCTCTTCCGTAGCTAGTTGTAGAGAGAAGGCCACATCAGAAAGGGTAAGAGGGGCTGAGATGGTGTTGGGAACCAAACCCCCAGTGCAAATAACCACAAACGGGAGTTAAATAACAAGCATGCAGAAGCAAAAGGAGGTACCACCACTATTAGGGACCTGCATTAGGAAGGCAAGGAACAGAGAACTACAACCAGAAGACAGTTAACAGAATGGCAATAATTACTTTAAATGTAAATGGTATAAATGCTCCAATCAAAAGATATGGGGGCACCTGGGTGTGCAGTTGGTTAAGTGTCTGATGCTTGGTTTCATCTCAGGCCGTGATCTCAGGGTCATAAGATTGAGCCTCACATGGGCGCCTGGGTGGCTCAGTTGGTTAAGCGACTGCCTTCGGCTCAGGTCATGATCCTGGAGTCCCGGGATCGAGTCCCACATCGGGCTCCCTGCTCAGCAGGGAGTCTGCTTCTCCCTCTGACTCTCCTCCCTCTCATGCTGTCTCTCATTCTCTTGCTCTCAAATAAATAAATAAAATCTTTAAAAAAAAAAAAAAGATTGAGCCTCACATCAGGCTTTGTGCTGAGCACAGAGTCCACTTAGGATACTCTCTCTAAAACAAATCTAAAAAAAAAAAAAAAAAGTGGTGGAATGGATTAAAAAAACAATACCCATCTATATGCAGTCAAACCTGAAGACACATACAAACTGAAAGTAAAGGGATAGAAAAACATTTACCTTGCAAATGGAAGCAAAAGTATATAACAATAGAAGGCATTAAATAATGATAAAAGATCAATCCAACAAGAGGACATAATAGTAAATATCAACGCACCTAAATACATTAAGCAAAAATTAACAGACATAAAGGGAAAAATGAAAGTAATAGGATAGTAGGGGACTTTAACACTCCACTTACATCATGGATATATTATCCAGACAGAAAATCAACAAGAGAAACTGTGGCTTTAAGCAACACATTAGACCAGATGGACCTAACAGATATAAACACAACATTCTGTCTAAAAACAGTAGAAACATCAGAATACTTTTTTTTTAGGTGCTTATGGAATGTTATCCAGGAAAGATCACATTTTAGGCTACAAAACAAGTCTGAATAAATTTAAGAAGGTTGAAATCATATCAAGCATCTTTTCTGACTACAACAGTACAAAACTAGGTATGTTACAAGAAAAAAAACACAAACATATGGAGGCTAAAGAACATACTGCTAAATAACTAGTGAATCAACAAATACATGGAGACAGAAATAAAAACACAATGGGCCAAAATCTTTAGTTCCCTGTTAAGAACTGCTTTTGCTAAGAACCATAGCAATATAGGCCTACCATAAGAAATGAAGATCTCAAATGAACAACCTAACTGTACACCTAAAGGAAATAGAAAAAAAAAAAAATGTCCAGTGCTAGTAGAAATAAGGAATTAAGATCAAAGCAAAAATAGAAACTAGAAAACCATGGGAAAAATCAATAAAAGAGCTAGTTCTTTGAAAAGATTAATAAAATTAATAAATCTTTAGCCAGATTCATCAAGAAAAAAGTGGACACAAAATTAGAAAAGAGAAATACAAAGGATTGTAAGAAAGTACTATGAAGTTATATGCCAACAATTGAACTTAGAAGAAACCTAAAAGAAATGGATACATTCCTAGGAACATACAATCTTCCAAAACTACATCAGGAGGAAATAAAAAATCTGAACAGACTACTACTAACAAAATGGAATCAGTAAAAAAGAACAAACAAAAAACCCTCCCAGCAAACAAAAATCCAGTACCAGATGGATTCATGGGTGAATTCTACCAAACATTTAAAGAAGAGTTAATTCCTATTCTGCTTGAAAAAAATAGAAGGAAATCTTTCAAATACATTCTATAAGACCAGCATTACCCTGATACCAAAACCAGACAAGGACAATACAAAAGAGAAAACTATAGGCCAACATCCTTGATGAATATAGATGCAAAAATCATCAACAAAATATTAGTGAAGTGAATTCAACAATACATTAAAAGAATCATTCCCCTCAATCAAGTGGGATTTATTCCAGAGACATATGAATGGTTCAGTACTTGAAAATCAATCAGTGTGATATACCACATCAAGAAAACAAGAGATAAAAATCATTTGATCAACTCAGTAGATGTAGAAAAGTCATTTAACAAAATTAAACATTTGTTCATGATAAAAACTCTCAACAAAGAATAAAGGCTATATATGAAAAACCCACAATTAATATCATACTTAATAGAGGAAAACTCAACTTTTCACTAAGATAAGGAAGAAAACAAGCCTATCCACTCTTGCCATTTTTAGTCAACATAGTACTAGAATTCTTAGCCCTAGCAATCAGACAAGAAAAACAAAAGGTATCCAAATTGGTAAGGAAGAAGTAAAACTCATTATTTGCAGATAACATGATACTATAAATAGAATACCATAAAGACTCCAGCAAAAACTATTAGGAGTAATAAATGAATTCAGTAAAATTGCAGGATGCAAAATTAATATAGAGAAATCTGTTGCATTCCTATATATTAACAAATTAGAAAGAAAAATTAAGAAAACATTCCCATTTACAGTGTACCACAAAGAATAAAATACCTAGGAATAAACTTCACAGGGAGGTGAAAGACCTATCTGCTGAAAAATATTAAATACTGATGGAAGAAACTGAAGATGATACAAATAGATATTCCATACTCATGGGTTAGAAGAATATAGTGAAAATGTCCATATTACCCAAAGCAATCTATAGATTCAATACAATCCTATCTAAATACCAACAGCATTTTTCACATAACTAGAACTAATTATCCTAAAATTTATATGGAACCACAAATGACCTCTGATAGCCAAAACAATTTGGAGAAGGGTGAACAAAGCTGGAGGTATCACAATCCCAGATTTTGAGATACAGTAAAAAGCTATAGTTATCAAAACAATATCATACTGGCACAAAAACATACACACAGATGAGTGGAATATGATAGAAAGCCCAGAAGTAAACTCACACCTGTATGGTTAACTGATGACAATAGAGGCAAGAATATGCAATAGGGAAAAGATGGTGTCTTTAACAAATGGTTTGGGAAAACTGGGCCACTTTCTTACACCATACACAAAAGTAAACTCACAATGGATTGAACATCTAAATATGGGTCCTGAAACTGTACAATTCCTAGGAGACTGGCAATAATTTCTTTGACATCAGTCTTAACATTTTTCTAGATACATCTCTTCAGGCAAGGGAAATAAAAGCAAAGATAAACTATTGGGACTACAACAAAATAAAAAAGCTTTTGCACTGCAAAGGAAACCATCAACAAAGTGAAGACAGCCTACTTAATGAGATTTTTGCAAGTGAGAAATCCAATAAGGGATTAATATCCAGAATACATAAAAACTCATACAACTCAACACCAAAAAAACAAATAATCTGATTTAAAAATGAACAGAGGACCTCAATAGACATTTTTTTCCAAAGAAGATATACTTATAGCCAACAGACACATGAAAAGATGCTCAACATCACTCATCATCAGGGAAATGCACATCAGAACCACAACCTCACACCTGTCAGGTTGGCCAGAATCAAGACGACAAGAAATAACAAATTGTTGGTGAGGAAGTGGAGAAAAAGGAAACAAACCTCTGCAACTGTCAGTGGGGATGGAAATTGGTGCAGAAACTATGGAAAAATTAAAAATAGAAATACCATATGATCCAATAATTCTGGATAATTACCCAAAGAAAAGTACTTCATTTGAAAAAAAATATATGTACCCTTTTGTTTATTGTAGCATTATTGACAATAGTCAAAATGTGGAAGCAACCCAAGTGTTCATCGATAGATGAATGGATAAAGATGTTATATATAAAGAGAATATTACACAACCATATAAAAGAATGAGATCTTGTCATTTGCAACAACAGAGATGAACCTAGAGATTATTATGCTAAGTGAAGAGACAAATACCATATGATTTAACTTATGTGTGGAACTTAAACAAATGTAAAAGTAAACAGAAAGCAGAAACAAATGCATAAATAGAACTGATGGTTGTCAAAGGGCAGAGGCTTGGGGGATGGGCAAAATGGGTAAAGGGGAATGCAAGATAAAGACCCCCAGTTGCAGAGTGAGTAAGTCATGGGAATAATAGGTACAGCATAGGGTATATAGTCAGTGGTATTATAATGGTGTTGTATGGTGACAGATTGTAGCTGTACTTATGAGCATAGCATAACCTATAGGCTTGTGGAATCTACACCTAAAACTAATATTGTATGTCAGCTATACTTTGGTTTAAAAAAAAAATCATCTCTCTGAAGTTTGCGTTTAAAAGAGATGGTAGATAAGCATTCCTGAGAAGACCAGATAGAACATTGAACAATTACATTTTAATGCACAGGGGAGAAAAGCAAAGTCCTCCTAGAGGAACTTTTGTTCCTTCAAGGCCATAATTTTTATAATACTTACAAGCATTTTGAGATAAATAGGAGAGGTTTGGGTATTGGTAAGAAGGATGGGTTATCTTTGAATTGATTCTGGCCCTATAAAGACTAGATTTGTGGGATGCCTGGGTGGCTCAGTTGGTTAAGCGTCTGCCTTTGGCTCAGGTCATGATCCCAAGGTCCTGGGATCGAGTCCCACATCAGGCTCCTTGCTTGGCAGAGAGCCTGCATCGCCCTCTACCTGCTCTCCCTGCCACTCCCCCTGCTTGTGCTCTCTCTGACAAAAATATAAAATCTTAAAAAAAAAAAAAAAAAGACTAGATTTGTAAAACAAGGATAGCTATTTTTAATTCCTCAAAGAATTATTTTGCCACTCGAATCATATCAAAGGACTAACAGATGCATCCACCTATAAGAATGTTTTTACCTCTGATACATTGAGATTAGGGGAAAAGTCCTAAAAAGAAAAAAATTATATCAAGCTCTGAATATCAGCTTCCAATTTGGCCAAATTTCTGATCATAGAGTTATGAAGTCCTTTCTAATATCTTGTCAGGCTTCAGCAAGGACAAATAGTAAATATTTCTGGCAGTATTAAACAATCTTATGGACTCAAGAGGTGTCATCAAAGAGTATGCAAAAGATACTGTCTTCATAAGATCTAGAGTCTCTCCTAAAGATAGCCAGAGAAACAACCAACAACCTGTGTGTCCCAGGCGGGTAGAAAAGTCAAACCCTGTTCTTGGGACACGGAACGAAACAAGCCAGAAGGAAATAGCTATTTACAGAGAAGAAGGATCAATAACCAGTGGGTCTGGATTTAGAGAGGAAGGGACAATGTGAAATTTTACTTCCCTTTCTCTACCAGGCTCAGGAGGTATTCTGTTTATAAAAACTCTTCAGCATCCCCCCTAGGTTCAAGAAATATTTTAACTATGGTCCTTAGTTTGGCCTTTGACCAATGAACAAAAAATACCTCAAGAAGATCAGCTATAGCCTTGAGTGGTCCTATTCTAAAAGGTCACTGTTTAATAGTCTCTGTAGAGTAGAAGGGCAACTTACTTTTTTAATCCCATTTAAATTCAGTTAACATATACTGTATCATTAGTTTCAGATGTAGAGTTCAGTTATTCATCAATTACATATAACACCCAGTGCTCATTACATCACATGCCCTCCTTAATGCCCATCACCCAGTTACTCCATCCCCCGCACCACCTCCCCTCCAGCAACCCTCAGACTGTTTCCTATAGTTAAGAGTCTCTTATGGTTTGTTTCCCTCTCTGATTTCATCTTATTTTATGTTTCCCTCCCTTCCCCTATGATCCTCTGTTTTGTTTAAATTCCACATGGAAAGATTTCATCCTTTTTGATGGCTGAGTAATATTCCATTATGTTTATTACTATCTCTTCTTTATCCATTCATCTGTCGATGGACATCTGGGTTCTTCCATAGGCGATTTAAACAAAAGATCAATAGGACAAATGCTCAAAGGATAGAGGGCAGCAGTAGGAGTTATATCAGTCTTACAGTCTTTAATTTTGCATATCTTTCTCCTTAATTCTTATTAGCTTTTGCAATGAATCTTAATACAACTGTTTTGGAATTTTGAAACCTTTTGGAGGCTTCTCTTTTTTCAGTTAAAACAGGTATCCCATTCCATTTACTTTAGGAACCCTTGCTTTCAAGGGTGCTGCTTATATGATTTTACCTAATTGGAAGGCTCCCCAAAATAGCCAATGTAATTCCACATTATTTTTTAGTAACTTCTTTTTTTATCTTGCTAGATATATGCAACTTGTGGGACTATAGTTCTTAGACATAAAATAAGCAGGTATGCCAGAATGTGGCTCTCTCAATTCTCTGGATATAAAAGATCTCATTTTTTTAGCTAGGACTGTGGGTTTTGGGTTTCGTAGAGCTAAACTAATACCTATGAGAGACTTGCCCTAGGGTTGGGATTTGTGGGTGCTTTGCAGTGTGCCTCACTGCATGGGCCTAACACAGGAGTCTTTGAGTTAGGTGGTGGGCAATGGTGGACTCTTAACAGCTTTTAAGTGGTAGACTCATGCCCACCATTTTTTGAGGCTTTTTGGCCTCTGAAAACCCTATTAGCAATAGGCATTATTTACACAAAACAAGAGAAACAAACATGGACCTCAACATACCAGCAGTAACCAAAAGAGGTCATGCAGACTGGCTAAGTCTGCACATTACCAGCAGTCCCCTCTGTGGACTAAACCAACCGATTCCATTCAGTGAGACTGCAGTCTAGAAATGGGGAAAGGACTAAATCAGCAAATACCAGTAAATGGGGACTTTGGATTGGAGCTGGGGAAGTTTTTCCAATGTGAAGTTGCAGATTAAGCCAAGGGCTAAGGATTGGAACTCTGTTAGAGCCTCCAGTTGGTCTAGACTGACCTGTTAACCCTGGATTGGAAAGCGAATTAGATCAGTAGCTCAAATACAAAAGGAGCGGAGCTAGAAGGGACTAGAGGGACTTACCAATGGCCCTCAGAAAAGGCAAAAAAGACAGTGAACTCAAAGGATTCACAGGGTACCACACCTGTGTTTCTTGTCCCCAAATACTGTCAGAAATTTGCTTCAGATCTTACCACTGCCACCACATCTGTTTAAAAAAAATTTTTTTTCAAGTGAATTTGAAGATCTAATTTCCTTTATTAAGTGATTAATGAATCCAGCAGTTGGGGCACCTGGGTAGCTCAGTCATTAAGCATCTGCCTTCAGCTCAGGTCATGATCCCAGGGTTCTGGGATCGAGCCCCGCATCGGGCTCCCTGCTCGGCAGGAAGCCTGCTTCTCCCTCTCCCACTCCCCCTGCTTGTGTTCCCTCTCTCGCTGTGTCTATCTC
Source organism: Zalophus californianus (assembly GCF_009762305.2). NCBI lineage: Eukaryota > Metazoa > Chordata > Mammalia > Carnivora > Otariidae > Zalophus > Zalophus californianus. The sequence goes on along the minus strand of NC_045601.1, from coordinate 67,243,491 downwards.
TGTCAAATAAATAAATAAAATCTTCAAAAAAATGAGTCCAGCACTATCCCATCTAGCAAGTAAAGGGAAATCTGTGTAGCTGAAGAAAATGGAAACTTTTTATAGGAAGAAAGGTAGAACCTGAAAGTTATGGGGAAAACAAAAGGATTATTCTGGCAAGATCTCTTTCCTTTAGGGTGAAGAACAGGGAATCTTATCAGGCAGATTATTTCATCTTATTTTGATGGATGGAGAGGTCCCATGTGACAGACTACTTCATTATTGGTGCTGATCAGAAAATTCCTGACTGACTTGGTATTTCTGGGGGTGGTTGAAACTGCAATTAGATTAGGTGTTAAGCCCTGGTTTGGTGACTCAACCCAAGTGATGCCATTTTGGGCCTGTGATTTTCTTTTTAACAACTCAATCATTAATATAAGGAAAACAGCTTTTTCTGAACTCCTACTCTATATCTGTACTGCTTTCTATATTTAATATAAAGAAAACAATATGTGACAAGTATTTTAACTATTTGACATAGGAAAAGAAGTCTCAGGAAAGTGAGTAAATATCTCACAGAATGGTTCTGGATTTTAATTTAAATCTTCAGTTTTAAAATACATTCTTTGGTTTAATAATACCTACTACCTAGAGTTTTAAAGGTTGTGCTTGTTATGTATAGTATTGGAAATAGAAGTCAGAAAATTTTGAATTACGTAAACTTATTTTTAGTTTCACAGATCCTAAATTTTTCACAGATTCCTAAAAATAGGAAAAATTTACATTTAAAGAGATAGTTCACCTTCACTAGCATTTTGGTCTTTAAGCATTTAAATCATTTTGGCATAATGTTTCACATTTGTTTAAGTAGAAAGTAAGTCAAAACTTTATCTCATGTATCTCCAAGACAAAAACAAAGCAAACAAAAATTTTAAATCTTAAAAAGTTGATAGTATCATAGCTTAAATCAGAGTATTTCGGTTGGAAATTAATTACAGATGAGCAGAAAGAACATAAATAACTTTTCTAATTTATCCTTAATTTTTTATATGATTACTCATGTGCTCTGAAATATATACATGTAGCAAATAGGAACAGATTATTAAGTAGTCATGTTTACTGACGCAATTTAAAAAGTTAACTCTTTTAGAGGAAGATATCAACTATAGGCTTTAATATGGCTTGGGGTTCAAAATATTAAGTTATGTACTTAATTTCATGACTTACAACAGTAACAAACTATGTATGTTTAATATCAGTGCTGACATTTTCCCTTACCAAGTGTTCACTGTTGTTTTTGGCAGTCTGTGTCAGACTCTAGTTTGACTGGTAGAGCATTAGTTTACTCCTTGCTATTAGGTTTCTCTACTTTAATCAGTCTTCAAATTAAATGGATTTTATTGCACCTGGAAATAAATAACAGCATGTAGCAGTTTGTCTTAAAATAGATCAAACTTAAGCTATGAACCAGAGGCATGTTTTAGAACTGAACATCTTCTGCTTTGATTGGTGAAATCTATCTGAATTTCTGAATTTGCATGAAATATGCATATATATATCATAATTAAACTTTTTTTCAAAATTTTAGTTCTGTTTGAGTGATATTAATAGAGCATTGCTATATCTTGTGGGGGTTTACTTTTATTTACATGAAACATTTTTCCATATTCATGGAACTAGAATGAAATTGAATTTTGTATTTAAGGGATCAAAACCATTTATACACTATATGGCCTTTCAGATTTTCTCTTAATGCCTATTTTTTTCTTGAAATAATTTTTAATTAATCACTAATGAAGATGTAACAAGAATATGAATTGGATGAGGAGAAATTAAACACAAAATTTTAAGACGGGTAGACATTCATCTTTTAAAGGTTGTTTCCAGTTCCTTTAGTGTGTTGATTTCCTGCTGACCTACTTATTTTACATGTTTTAAATGCTTACATCATATGGTATTTGGTAAGAGTTTAATAATGTAAATGATGATGTGAATATAAAGTGCAGCAAGGTAAAGTAATCACACACTTTAATTGGTCAAGGAAGGAACAATGAAAATCACATTAGTCTTCTCTTTCTGTACTCACTTATTGCCATGACACAAAATGCATTATAGGAGAAAACAGAGGAGAAGGATTGATTGATGTCATGTCCTTTACCATCCACTTCTAAAATACGTGGTTGATTTGTTTGTTGAAAACAACTTGAACGTTCTTCTCAGCATTTCAGCTGAAAAAGTGGTCAGGATATTCACTGAAATCTGGTCTTTGTAGTCAGCAAATAGAATTGTTAATGATCTTAGCAAAGCAACTTTAGTGACTTGGAAAAACGTTACCAGATTGTACCCAGTCAAGGGGAGATTTGGGAAGTAAGGAGAGAAAGCAGAGCAGCAGTACTTAGAAGTGGCCTCAAAAGACTGGAAGGTATTCAAGATTTATATTTATCTAGGAGGAGACATAGAATCAAAAGAGAACTTTTTTTTGAGTTATGACAAAAAATTGAGGACATTTATAGGCAGAAGAAACCATTGGTGACAAAAATGTTTTAGACAATGCAGAGAAAAGGATTATTAGCTAGAACAAAGTCCCTGAGTACATAAACTAGAGTGGGAGGGAGAGCATTGGGAGATGAATTAGCTTTCAGCATGGGGAGGGTGATGCCTCTTTTCACTTTAGAACAAGATTTTCTAACTCATGTTTCCACATCCCTGAATCAGGGATAAGAACAGTTGAGGAAATGGGAAGTCAAGACAGTAGGATTCCCCACTGGATAGATGAGAATTTCTTAAAATACATACTATTTTTGTTCTTTAAGAGGAGATTAATTATGTCATAACTTAACTATGCAGCCAGGACTCAGTAAAATCTCCAGATATTTTATGGTTTAAGTTTATGACATCTTTACACTTCCAGTGAACACTTTGTATTTTCTTTTGACTCAGTCCAAATGTTATCAAATCAGAATGGGAAAATGAGTTATTTGCTGACATATGAAATGGAAAGGAATTTATATTTTTTCAAAAGTATTTTCCTAATACACGTGTTGTAAAATTTTATTTCTTGATGCCTTCCTTTTTAAATTTAATTTTCCTTGAGATGAATGACCCTTTTTTTCTTTTAGAAATCATTTTTCCTCACTGCTCCCTAGGAAAGCACTCCAATCTCCCCCAGGCCAATTATAGTTTCCATTTTTAATAGAATCTCAGCATATGTGGTTTATATCTTCAAGTTTTAAAAACATTTGTTCATCTCTAATTTTATTTGAAGTGTGTAAGCATGTATAATCCTATGGCTTGTTTGGAGAAACTCAGTTAAAAGTAGCATTTTAGAATGGATTTAGTGCCTATTTTGTGAAATGAGGGAATGCATACATAGCTCAGACCAATTCCTTTGTATTTCTTTTGGAGGCAAGGAGAACAAGAGAAGTCATAAGAAAATGTTTCTTTTTTTAAAAAAGGTTTTATTTATCTGAGAGAGAAAGAGAAAGAGAGAATGCACAGGAGCCAGGGGAGACACAAAGAAGCAGACTCCCTGCTGTGCAGGGCGCCTGACATGGGACTCAATCCCAGGACTCAGGAATTATGACCTGAGCTGAAGGCAGACGCTTAACCAACTGAGCCACCCTGGTGCCCAAGGAAATTTTTCTAAGGCAAATTTTATGTCACCCATTTGGTTTACTTACTACCACTTTTGGTCTGATAAGAATGATTTCAGTATGGGAATAAGAAAGTATTCAAGATAAACTCTCCATGACAAATTATAGTTTGTTTTTGACACCATGTAAACACATATTCTCTTTCTCCTCCCCTTAGGACAGATAGACAAGAAGATGCCACAGAGGTTGTGTGTATACAGTGATGAACTACGTGGGTCCCTACAGTCTACTCCAACAGAAATCAAGGGATCTAGATGGTTTAACTTAAACATAAAACATTTGGATTATTTGAATTTTTAAATACATTTAACCAGACCAACTATTTTTTTAATCTTAAAGACATTCAGAACAAAATGCAGGTGGGAGTGATTATCAACTTGGATTTTATGATTAAAATTCAAATGATTTTTGCAGTTAGAACAAAGTGTATGTTCTTTTTAACATTAAGTGAAAATGATAACTATGAGAATGAGCAAAGTAAAAATTAAAAGAGAATAGTATAAAGGTAAATACAAATATTAGCATATTCCTCTTTAGGTTGAAAGGCCCAAATCAAATTATAGATATGGAGTTTACTTCAATTAAAGTTAATATAGAATTAATGGAAAACAAATTTGTCTTCCTGTTTCATTTTATTCATGGCAACTCTCACCATCTGAAATTTCTTATTCATTCTTGTATTATTTTAGGGTCATTTTCCCCATCTAGATTAAGATGAAATGATTTTACCTGCCATAATAGAATTTAAACATCTATTATGTGGTGACTTAATAGTGGTTAAATAAATTAGCAGGTGACAAACTATTAACATTGAGTTTTCAGAGGCAGATAATCAATGTTAATATGTGCTAAGAACTATTTTAAGCATTCTATACATATTAACTTATTTATTCCTCACAATTACACTCATGAGGTTGATACTGTTATCATCCACATGTTACAGATGATTAAAAGATGTAAAGAGAGAATAAGTAACTTGCCAAATGCCCCACACTAGTAAGTGTGGAAAAAAATTGCAACCTACCTAGTTTTCGGGACCATAAGTGCTATGATAATTTTGTTTCTCCTGACATAGGGATGTTTTCAGTGTTGCTGTAAATATCTGCCTATAAGGTAGTGTTAATTGTTATGTACATTTAATGTACAAGCAATATCTTATTCCCAGTAATTTTCACTATGAAAACCATAGGAAAATTATCTTTCAGTAATAAACCTTGCTGAGAAAAATATTTAATAAAACAAGTTGTGGGTTACTTACCAAGATTTCTTTAAATGTAATAGATTCTAAAACCTCTGAGATCAGTTCCTATTGTTACAACACCAAGTTGAAATATTATTCAATGAAGTTTTTAGAATATTACTGGAAAAAGAGATTTTGAGGCCAGATATAAATTTTAATTCCAGCTCTGACATTTATGATCCTTCTTAGATTTATGAGTCACTTCATGCTCAAATTTTTGAGCATCTCAGAGACTCATTTTCTTGAGCTTTAAAATGGTTATGATGATGATGCTTAAATTGTGAAGAACAAAAGGGAAACATGCAAAATGCCTGGAATGTAATAGAAGCTCAATAAAGGTTAGATATGGTTTCCCTTAGATTCTATATAGTTGTAAAGAGTAAATGGGTTGAAACCCTTCAGTAGTTACAGCTTATCACATGTATTTTCTGAATCTTTTGGTATATTCGTTCAATCAGTTACTGAGCCATATCATAAATCAGACACAAAATTACATCCCAGGACATTATGTTGGCAGTATGGAACAGGTATGGCTTTTATCTTCATGGAAGTTACATTCTGGTAGAGAGGAAAGACATTTAACAACTAATCATATACTTGTTAGACACATCTCCAAAGGGAAGGGAAACAAAGGCAAAAGGGAACTATTGGGACTTCACCAAGATAAAAGGCTTTTGAACAGCAAAAGAAACAGTTGACAAAACAAAAAGACAATCGACAGAATGGGAGAAGATATTTGCAAATGACATATCAGATAAAGGGCTAGTATCCAAGATCTACAACTTATCAAACTCAATACCCAAAGAACAAATAGTGCAATCAAGAAATGGGCAGAAGACAGGAACAGACATTTTTCCAAAGAAGACATCCAAATGGCCAACAGACACATGAAAAAGTGCTCAACATCACTTGGCATCAGGGAAATACAAATCAAAACCTCAATGAGATACCACCTCACACCAGTCAGAATGGCTAAAATTAACAAGCCAGGAAACGACAGATGTTGGCAAGGATGTGGAGAAAGGGGAACCCTCCTACACTGTTGGTGGGAATGCAAGTTGGTGCAGCTACTCTGGAAAACAGTATGGAGGTTCCTCAAAAAGTTGAAAATAGAGCTATCATACGATCCAGCAATTGCACTACTGGGTATTTACTGCAAAGATACAAATGTAGTGATCTGAAGGGGCACCTGCATCCCAGTGTTTCTAGCAGCAATGTCTGTAATAGCCAAACTATGGAAAGAGCCCAGATGTTAATCAACAGATGAATAAATAAGGAACACACACACCCAGACACACACAAATGGAATATTACACAGCCATCAAAAATGAAATCTTGCCAGGGAGAGGAGCAAGATGGCAGAGGAATAGGAGACCTAAATTTCATCTGGTCCCAGGAATTCAGCTAGATAGGGATCAGACCATTCTGAACACCTACGAACTCAACAGGAAATAAAAGAATAGCAGCAACTGTCTGAACAGAAAAGCGACCACTTTCTGGAAGGTAGGACGTGCGGAGAAGTGAGTTCGAGGTGATATTCATGAAGATAGACCGCAGGGGAGGGGGCCTCCGTCAGCCGCTACTGGCAAGTGACAGAGCAGCGGAGCAAAAACCGGAACTTTTAGAAGTCTGCTCCACTGAGGGACGTCGCTCTAGTGGCTAGAGCTAGAGGGGTGGAAACTTCACTGGGACAGTGTGGTCTCAGGACCCTCGGGGTCACAGAAAGACCAGGGTTGCCTGAGTGTGGCAGAGCTCCCAGGTATTGGAGCGGGGAAGCTGGCTGCAGAGAAGGAGCCGAGGAGTGGGCTCTCAGCTCGGGGTTGCCATAAACCATGATCTGCAGCACAGTTGGGCCACTGCTCTTCCAGCAGGGACCCAACAAGCAGCAGATCTGGGGAGACTCCCCTTCCTCCCCAGGAGGAGCAGTGCAGGAGTGCATTGCCAGGATCTGCTGGGTTTGGAGACTCCACACGGGGTTGTGACCCAGAGATAGAAATGCTGGGTCACAGGCCGGGTGAGCATGGAGTGTGGCCGGAGACCAGGTAGATGGGAGTGACTGACTGCTTTTCTCTGGGGGCACATTGAGGAGTGGGGCCCTGAATTCTTGGCTCCTCTGGGGCAGAGTTTGGGAGGCTGCCATTTTCACTCTCGTCCTCTAAAGCTGTACAGAAAGCTTGCAGGGAACAAAAGCTCCCGAGAGCAAACCCAAGCAGATTACTTAGCCCGGACCCAGCAAGGGAGGGGCAAGTCTGCCTCTGGCAAAGACATTTGGGAACCACGGCAACAGGCCGCTCCCCCAGAAGATCAGCAAGAACAGCCAGCCAAGACCAAGTTTACCGATCAATGTGAATGGCAGAACAACAGTGCTGGGGAATACAGCACAAAGAAGTCATGGCTTTTTTTCCCCCTGATTCTTTAGTCTTTCAAAATTATTTTTTTTAATTTTCTTATTTCTTTTTCCTTTTCTGAATTTTTCTTTTTCCCTTTTTCAACCAACATCTTATCAATTCCTTTAAAAAATTATTTTTCATTTTTAGAGTCATATTCTATCCCTTCATAATAGTTAACCTTATTTTTGGTATATATATGTTGTTTTTTCCTTAAAATTTTGGGATACAGTTTCTTTTAACAGACAAAAATATACCCTAAATCTCTAGTGTATGGCTTTGTTCCAGTGTCCTGCCTGATCACATTCTCTCCCTTTTTTTTTTTTAATTTCTCTTCTTTTTTCAACCAACTCCTTATCAATTCCTTTTACAAATTTTTTATAATTTTCATCTTTATAGTCATATTCCATCCCTTCATCATACTTACCCTTATTTTTGTACATATATAAGTTTTTAAAATTTTTAGGAGGCACTTTCTTCTAACAGACCAAAATATGCTTAAAATCTAGTGTGTGGCACTGATCTATGCACCAGCCTGATCATATTTGATCATATTTTTTTTAATTTTTTTTTTATTTTTTCTTTCTTTCCCTTTCTTTTCCCCTGGGTCCAGGTCTCTTCTGATTTGTTTAGTGTATATTTTTCTCGGACCGTTGTTACCCTGTTAGCATTTTGTTCTCTCATTCATCTATTCTCCTCTGGACAAAATGACAAGATGGAAAAAATCACCTCAAAAAAAACAAGAGGCAGTACCAACTGCGAGGAACCTAATCAATACAGACAGTAGAAAGATGTCAGAAGTGGAGTTCAGAATGACAATTTTAAAGATACTGGCTAGGCTTGAAAAAAGCATGAAAGATATTAGAGAAACTCTCTCTGGAGAAATAAAACAACTATAACCAAGTAAAAATCAAAAGGCTATTAATGAAGTGCAATCAAAAATGGAGGCTCTAACTGCTAGGGTAAATGAGGCAGAAGAGAGAATTAGTGATATAGAAGAAGAAATGATGGAAAATAAAGAAGGTGAGAAAAAGATAACTACTGGATCATGAGGGCAGAATTTGAGAGATAAGTGATACTATAAGATGAACAATATTAGAATAATTGGTATCCCAGAAGAAGAAAGAGGGCCAGAAGGTATATTGGAGCAAATTATAGCAGAGAACAATGGTAGAAACATTAGATTGGCAACAGACCTATGCACAGAGACCTGGCATGACAGAAAGGACTGGCATGATATATTCAGAGCACTAAACGAGAAAAATATGCAGCCAAGAATACTGTATCCAGCTAGGCTGTCATTGAAAATAGAAGGAGAGATAAAAAGCTTCCAGGACAAACAAAAACTAAAGGAATTTGCAAACCAACCCTACAAGAAATATTGAAAGGGGCCCTCTAAGCAAAGAGCCTAAAAGTAACACAGACCAGAAAGGAACACAGACAATATACAGTAACAGTCACGTTACAGGCAATACAATGGCACTAAATTCAAATCTTTCATTAGTTACCCTGAATGTAAATAGGCTAAATGCTCCAATCAAAAGACACAGGCTATCAGATTGGATAAAAAAACAAGACCCATCGATATTCCATCTGCAAGAGACTCATTTTAGACCCAAAGACACCTGCAGATTGAAAGTGAGGGGGTGGAAAACCATTTACTATGCTAGTGGACACCAAAAGAAAGCTGGGGTGGCAATCCTTATATCAGACAAATTAGATTTTAAACCAAAGTCTATAAGAAGAGATGAGGAAGGACACAATATCATAGTTAAAGAGTCTGTCCAACAAGATCTAACCCAATTTTAAATATCTATGCCCCTAACATGGGAGCGGACATTTATATAAGCCAATTAATAACAAAAGCAAAGAAACACATCGACAACAATACAATAATACTAGGGGACTTTAACAACCCCCTCATTGAAATGGACAGATCATCTAAGCAAAAGATCAACAAGGAAATAGACTTTAAATGACACACTGGACCAAATGGACTTCACAGACATATTCAGAGCATTCCATCCCAAAGCAACGGAATACACATTCTTCTCTAGTGCCCATGGAACATTCTCCAGAATAGATCACATCCTAGGTCACAAATCAGGTCTCAACCGGTACCAAAGACTGGGATCATTCCCTGCATAATTTCAGACCACAATGGTTTGAAACTAGAACTCAACCACAAGAGGTAAGTCGGAAAGAACTGAAATACATGGAGGCTAAAGAGCATCCTACTAAAGAATGAATGGGTCAACCAGGAAATTAAAGAAGAATTTAAAAAAATTCATGGAAACCAAAGAAAATGAAAACACAACTGTTCCAAAATCTTTGGGATGCAGCAAAGGGCATCCTAAGAGGAAAGTATATAGCAATACAACAAGCCTTTCTCGAGAAACAAGAAAGGTCTCAAATACACAACCTAACCCTACACCTAAAGGAGCTGGAGAAAGAACAGCAAATAAAGCCTAAACCCAGGAGGAGAAGAGAAATAATAAAGATCAAGCAGAAATCAATGAAATAGAAACCAAAAGAACAGTAGAACAGATCAACGAAACTAGGAGCTGGTTCTATGAAAGAATTAACAAGATTGATAAACCCCTGGCCAGACTTATCAAAAAAAAAAAAGGACCCAAATAAATAAAATTATGAATGAAAAGGAGAGATCACAACCAACACCAAAGAAATACAAACAATTATAAGAACATATGAGCAACTATATGGCAGCAAAGTAGATAATCTGGAAGAAATGGGTGCATTCCTAGAGATGTATAAACTACCAAAACTGAACCAGGAAGAAATAGAAAACCTGAACAGATCTATAGCCACTAAGGAAATTGAAGCAGTCATCAAAAATCTCCCAACAAACAAAAGCCAGGGCCAGATGGCTTCCCAGGGGAGTTCTACCAAACATTTAAAGAAGAATTAATACCTATTCTTCTGAAACTGTTCCAAAAAATAGAAATGGAAGGAAAACTTCCAAACTCGTTTTATGAGGAAACCATTACCTTGATCCCAAAACCAGACAAAGACCCCATCAAAAAGGAGAGTTACAGACCAATACCCTTGATGAACATGGATGCAAAAATTCTCACCAAAATACTAGCCAACAGGATCCAACAGTACATTAAAAGGATTACTCACCACAACCAAGTGGGATTTATCCCTGGGCTGTAAGTTTGGTTTAACATCTGCAATTCAATCAATGTAATACATTAATAAAATAAAGAACAAGAACCATATGATCCTCAATAGATGCAGAAAAAGCATTTGACAAAGTACAGCATCCTTTCTTGATCAAAACGCTTCATAGTATAGGGATAGAGGGTACCTACCTCAATATCATAAAAGCCATCTATGAAAAACCCACAGCGAATATCATTCTCAATGGGGAAAAACTGAGAGCCTTCCCCCTAAGGTCAGGAACACGACAGGGATGTCCACTATCACCACTGCTATTCAACATAGTATTAGAAGTCTTAGCCACAGCAATCAGACAACAAAAAGAAATAAAAGGCGTCCGAATCGGCAAAGAAGTCAAACTCTATTTGCAGATGATATGATACTGTATGTGGAAAACCCAAAAGACTCCACCCCAAAACTGCTAGTACTCATACAGGAATTCAGTAAAGTGGCAGGATATAAAAACAAATCACAGAAATCAGTGGCATTCCTATACACCAACAACAAGACAGAAGAAAGAGACATTAAGGAGTCAATCCCATTTACAATTGCACCCAAAATGATAAGATACCTAGGAGTAAATCTAACCAAAGAGGCAAGGAATCTGTACTCAGAAAACTATAAAATACTCATGAAAGAAATTGAGGAAGACACAAAGAAATGGAAAAACGTTCCATGCTCATGGATTGGATGAATGAATGTTGTGAAGATGTCAATGCTACCTAGAGCAATTTACACATTTAATGCAATCCCTATCAAAATACCATCAACTAATTTCAAAGAAATGGAACACATAATCCTAAAACTTGTATGGAACCATTAAAGATTCCAAATAGCCAGAGGAATGTTGAAAAAGAAAAGCAAAGCTGGCGGCATCACAATTCCAGACTTCAAGGTCTATTACAAAGTGGCAATCATCAAGACAGTATGGTACTGGCACAAAAACAGACACATAGATCAATGGAACAAAATAGAGAGCCCAGAACTGGACCCTTAACTCTATGGCCAACTAATCTTCGACAAAGCAGGAAAGAATGTCCAGTGGAAAAAAAGACAGTCTCTTCAACAAATGGTGTTGGGAAAATTGGACAGCCACACGTAGAAGAATGAAACTGGACCATTTCCTTATACCACACACAAAAATAGACTCCAAATGGTTGAAAGACCTAAACGTGAGACAGGAGTCCATCAAAATCCTAAAGGAGAACACAGGCAGCAACCTCTTCGACCTCAGCCGCAGCAACTTCTTCCTACAAACATCACCAAAGGTAAGGGAAGCAAGGGCAAAAATGAACCATTGGGACTTCATCAAGATAAAAATCTTTTGCACAGCAAAAGAAACAGTCAACAAAACCAAAAGACAACCGACAGAATGGGAGAAGATATTTGCAAATGACATATCAGATAAAGGGCTAGTATCCAAAATCTATAAAGAACTTATCGAAGAACAAATGATCCAATCAAGAGATGGGCAAAAGACATGAACAGACATTTTTCCAAAGACATCCAAATGGCCTACAGACACATGAAAAAGTGCTCAATATTACTCGGCATCAGAGAAATCCAAATCCAAACCCCAATGAGATACCATCTCACACCAGTCAGAATGTCTAAAATGAACAAGTCAGGAAACGACAGATGTTGGTGAGGATGCGGACAAAGGGGAACCCTCCTACACTGTTGGTGGGAATGCAAGCTGGTGCAGCCACTCTGGAAAACAGTATGGAGGTTCCCCAAAAAGTTGAGAATAGAGTTGCCATATGACCCAGCAATTGCACTACTGGGTATTTACCCCAAAGATACAAATGTAGGGATCCGAAGGGGTACATGCACCCCGATGTTTACAGCAGCAATGTTCACAATAGCCAAACTATGGAAAGAGCCAAGATGTCCATTGACAGATGAATGGATAAAGAAGATGTGGTATATATATATACAATGGAATATTATGCAGCCATCAAAAGGAATGAAATCTTGCCATTTGCAATGACGTGGATGGAACTGGAGGGTATTATACGGAGCAAAATAAGTCAATCAGAGAAAGACATGTATCATATGACCTCACTGATATGAGGAATTCTTAATCTCAGGAAACAGAGGGTTGCTGGAGTGGTCGGGGGTGGGAGGGATGGCGTGGCTGGGTGATAGACATTGGGGAGGGTATGTGCTATGGTGAGTGCTGTGAATTGTGTAAGACTGTTGAATCACAGACCTGTACCTCTGAAACAAATAATACATTTTATATTTAAAAAAAGATAATAGGAAGGGAGAAATGAAGGGGGGTAATTGGTGGGGAGACGAACCATGAGAGACTATGGACTCTGAGAAACAAACTGAGGGTTCTAAAGGGGAGGGAGCTGTGGGGGTGGGTTAGCCTCTTGATGGGTATTAAAGAGGGCACGTTCTGCATGGAGCACTTGTTGTTATATGCAAACAATGAATCATCGAACACTACATCAAAAACTAATGATTTAATGTATGGTGATTAACATAATAAAACATCTTGCCATTTGCAATGATGTGGATGGACTAGAGGGTATTAATGCTAAGTGAAATAAGTCAATCAGAGAAAGACAATTATCATGTGCTCTCACTGATATGTGGAATTTAAGAAACAAAACAGAGGATCATAGGGGTAGAGGGGGAAAAAATAAAACAAGATGAAACCAGAGAGGGAGACAAACCATAAGAGACTCTTAATCATAGGAAACAAACTGAGGGTTGCCGGAAGGGGGGGTGGTGGGATGGGGTAACTGGGTGATGGACATTAAGGAGGGCATGTGATGTAATGAGCACTGGGTATTATATAAGACTGATGAATTGCTGACCTCCACCTCTGAAATCAGTAATACATTATATGTTAATTAACTGAATTTAAATAAATGTTTTAAAAAATAAAATATAATTACAGGTTATGATATAATTTGGAGGGAAAAACTAGTTAAATTAGTTAAGAATCAGCTGAGGAAATAGAATATTACTTTTCAGGTATAGCATGAGGTTAGTGATTCAACTAATTTAAAGAAGACTGGTGTGTCAGTGTGTTAAATGGCCCTGTAAGAGTGGCCAAGTCTTATAAGCAGAGTAGTACAAAATTTAATTTATATTTCTGTGGTACCACTTGTCTATTTCACGGAGAATGGATTGGAAGAGGTCAAGAGTAGAAGAGTGAAGTCTCTTCCAATGTAGAGAATATTGTGGCAGGGCTAAGGTGACAGAAATCATGAGGGAACAATGTACCTATTATAAATATACTGCGGAGGTAGTCTCTGAGGCTTGGTAACCGATTAGCTGTATAGGCGAGAGACTTGAAACTGTTGAGAATGCTCCATCTTCACCTACGGCAAAAAAAAAAAAAAAAAAAAATCAAAACAATCCCCCCCCCAAAAAAGCCCAAACCAAAAAACAAAAACAAAACAAAACTGGGTAGGTAGAAAAGCCATTTATTGAGAGAGGGGAGACTAAAGTAAGAGCATAAATAAGGAAAAGGGAAAAATTAAACATGTTCATTTTGAGATGTTTAAGAGCAATCCAGATGGAGGTCAAGTATCTGTTTTATAAACCTGAACATTGGAAGGAATGGTCTGAGCTGGAGATAAAATTTTTGGAACATATTAATTTATAGGAAGTTGGTAAAGCCATGGAAAAGAAGAGATCAAGAGCAGAATATAGAGGGCGCCTGGGTGGCTCAGATGGTTAAACATCTGCCTTCGGCTCAGGTCATGATCCCAGGGTCCTGGGATCGAGTCCTGCATTGGGCTCCCTGCTCCTTGGGAGCCTGCTTCTCCCTCTGCCTCTCTCTCTCTCTCTCTCTCCCCCTCTCTCTCTCCCCCTCTCTCTCTCCTCCTCTGTCTCTCATGAATAAATAAATAAAATCTTTAAAAAAAAAAGCAGAATATAGATTGAAGAGTGAAAGAGGCTTAGACATGAGCCTTTCTTTGGTTTCTTCCAGAAATTGACTGAGTCAAGGATTTGAGAACAGTAGTTTATTTGGGAAGAGCTAGGAACTCTGGCAGAGCAGCATGGGAAGGAGACAAGGAAGAGAAAATAGCCATACAAAATATATTATTTAAGCTGGCTACCACTCTAAAGCTTAATCCCATGGTGCAATTCTTGGAAATTAAGTAGATCACACACTTTAGAATTAACCTATGGAAAGGGCACAAGAACTGGAATATTTCTGCCAAAACCCACCTGTCATTGAGTATTGCTATTCCCAGAAATAGGTCATTACCTAACCCTCTCAGTCTATTCCAGGTGAATAAAGGGGCATTCTTTGTTTCTAAGAAAGTTGGATTAGCAACAAAGATACCGTTTCTGACCAAGAGCAGTTTTGGTTCATGATGGAAGATGAATGTTTGGGAAACTTGTGTTGCCAGATAAAATACGGGCAATACTTGAAACATATTTATACTAAAAATTATTTATCTGAATATTTAACTACTCATACTTTTTGTTTTGTTTGCTAAATCTTGTAACCCCAGTTGAAATGAGCTGAGAGGTGAATGGAAGAAAATTTAGTGACATGCAAGGAGTTGATATTGGGTGTGTGTGGAAATAGAGCTCTCAGGGAAGGGGCTCAGATTGTATTTTGGTTAGGTCATACTGTAGCATATATGAATGCTAAGGGGAAAGATGCAGTCATGAGTAAGAAGTAGAAGAAAGAGCAGGGAGCTTAGTAAATTGAAGTAGTATACAGGAAAAACAGGTTTGTCCTTCCTTTGTAGGGAAAAACCCGGTTCTTCCCTACTATAAGAATTTTCCTGTGTGAATCTCTTTTAATATTCATACAGAATATTCATATAGAACACTGCACTTCAGATAACTTCTGGTCACCAAATCTATGGAGGCTTTATCCCTTTACAAGAATTCTCTGTGACACCAGCTGGAGTCTTAATTGTGACACTCTACCTAGAGATAGTACCAGATCCCACAGGTTAAGGGCTCAGTCCCACAAGACTGCCCCCCAACCCCCACTGCAGAAGCTAGTTGCAAGCCCAGATTATCACATAAACTTCTGACCAACTGGCTATAGACCAGAGGTTCCTGATCTATAACAACAACATCCTCCTTGGGTTTGTTTAATTTGCTAGAGCAGCTCACAGAACTTAGGGAAATGCTTATATTGATCAGTTGATTAAAGGATATGATGAAGGATACAGGTGAACAGCCAGATGAAGAGATAAGCACAGGAGCTTCTGATCCCATAGAGGTGGATGTGTTCGCCAACCTGGAAGCTCTCTAAACCCAATTCTCTCAGGATTTTATGGAGACTTCCTCACATAGGCATGATTATTTACTGTTTCTAGCCCTCTCCCTTCTCAGGAGGATGACTGAGGATGGAGCTGAAAATTCTAAGCTGCTAACCAGGGCTTGGTCTTTCTGGTGACCAGCCCGCATCCAGAAGCTATTCAGGAACCCACCCAGAGTCAGTTCAGTAGAACAAAGGAGGCTCCTAGTACTCTTATCACGTAGGAATTTATAAGAGTTTTGGGAGCCCTGTGTCAGAGATAAGTCAAAAGACCAAATATTCGAGCAAGACATGGTCCTAGTGCTCCTTTCACTTAGGAAATTGCAAGGGTTTTATAAGCTCTGTGCCAGGAACCGGGGACAGAGACACAGAGACATATGTATATATATATTTTTTCCTGTTATCTCACAGAGAGGAAAGAATGGAGGGTGTTTGATTCAGTGGATGAAGATGCAATGACTTTGATGGGAAGTGAGATGCCTGCATAGTAACATGAAGCAGGGGACAAAAAATTCCTTAAAGAAATGAGGAAAAAATAACAGGTATTTTAACAGGTAAGGAGTCAAACTTTCAGCAGACAGAGGAGAAGTGTTTTGGAGACAGGACAGGAGCCAGGTGTGGCATGGAAGAGGTTGTGGGGCTATGGGCCCATGTCTGACCATCAGTAGAGCTCACTGTGGGAGGGGAGGAATATAAGCAGGAACAGGAGACAGGACGGGGACAGACTGGAGGAGACTGCAGACCTGAGCCTGGTATGACAAATATGTTTATGAGCAGACTAAAACTCTTTTAAAATAACATAATTAACAGTGCTCTTTCTAGAATGCTGTCAATGTGTATACACACAGACATGTGCACCTATACTTGAGGATGGATTATTTAGGCACAATTGAAATGCTTTAGGTTTTTCAGAAGTTAATCACTTTTTTCTTCAAGTTTAATACTACTTAAAAGATTGGTAAATGAAATCCTTTTTTAAATATCTCAAAAATATGGGGTACCTGGGTGGCTCAGTCAGTTAAGCGGCTGCCTTCAGCTTGGGTCATGATCCCTGGACCCTGGGATAGAGTCCCATGTCTGGCCTGCTTCTCCCTCTCCCTCTGCCCCCCCCCCCCCACCACTTGTGCTCGCACATGCTCTCTCAAATAAAATCTTTAAAAAACAAAAAAATACCTCAAAAATAAACTAATGCCTTTCTAAAAGCTTTTAGGCTATTGAATGTTTTGGCAGTTATTTTTGTGTACTCTTCTAATGCACATATAACCATGTTAGAATTAATAATTGATTTTAAAATACAGAGCTATAATTAACTGAAGGTAAGTTAATGCATGTAACTTGTTAAGAATTAGGAAATAGAGACTACATTTTGTAGCATATCAACATGTGTTTTTATTTTTTTATTTTGAAATATGCACCTCATATTAAGATGTATGATCTTTTAATGTATTTTTTGTCATGTATTCTTTTGCCTAATAACAAAAAGTAAAAAATCTAGACAAATATCAAAATACACTTACTCTAATATCCAGTCAGAATATTTTTCTCCAGTAAATGGTTTTGTTTTGAATGATTGATTTTTACTGGTTCTGCCACCAGATGTAACAGCAATAAAACTGATTCAACTGCAATTTTAAGGAATCAGCTCTCTGAAGTCATTCTAACTCACAAAACATATAGTTATATCAGTTTTTTTTTTTTAAATCCCTATTGTCTATATACACCATAAAGTTGTCAGGAGTCTGACAGTGTTACTGATACAGCCTCTTGTGATGCTTTCACAGGAAGGTGGCCACTTACTTCCTTTCATTACTCTTTTGACTTTCACATGCCTTTAATCCTTAAAAGCAAATAGAAACTAGAAATAATAAAGGTAATCAAAATATCATATATGACAAGTCAATCACTTGATTATGTGGCATTTAAACAAAGGTAAGTAATTGATTCATTAAACACACACAACCAAACACTAATCCAATTATTGATTCAACAGTGAAGACTTGCCTAACTTTCTAGTTCATATTGTAACTAAGGGGAAATTCACATGCGAGCCCACCATGGCTTAGAAGGGCATGTCACAAAGACAAGACCAGAATACTCACTGTGACTCATTTGCTTTTCCAACTAAGGACTATTCATTAATGATTATTTCCTTGAAGTAGCTACATTTTTTTTTTTCCATTTTAACTGTTATGGTGATGTCAATTTGGGAAATCCAGAGGATTTGAATACCGATACATTTAGTAATTATTTGCAGCAAACTGCCCATTTACTTATTACTTCCGTAATTTAATTTTAATTTATGTTTCTTCTGTATTCTCTATTCTTCGTTCAATTTATAGAACAAATTAGGATCTTGTAATGTACTTATTGAAAAACTTATTTGATTAGGTTTCATGTGAAAAATAAACATTTGAAATGGCCTTATTTCACTTATTTACTATTAACCCAATGTAAAACCTATTATAAGATACATATGTATGGGGAAAGGCATGTTGTTGCCTGTAAGGAGAATATAGAGAAATTAAGTGAACAAGAGAAAGGCTTTGCTTTAATAATCTCAAAGAGCTACTCAGTTTTAACTGTGAAGACCTGAGGTCAGGATACTTTTCTGGTTTACAGGAGTCAGTCTTGGTGGGGAGTTTTCTCCAGTCCTGCTCTGTGGGTGCCATGATACGTACTCAGCCCCAAAGATGTATAACCATGTGCACAAATTTTTAAAAAGCTCTTTCTTGGTGGTTTGTGCTCACTTGTAAGTGCTGCCCCTGGCTTAGCTTCTTTTTCATCATGAAGTCTGTTCCTGTGTATATAATCTGGGAAACATCCTCACGTAAGATTTTTGCCAACTTTATTCTTATTAGGATGTCATCCAGAAGGCGGTCAACTTCAAACTCTTAGACGCCCACTCAACAAATATAACATTAGATTCTAGTGCCATGAATTAAAACCTTCAGGCATGTGAAAAAGATTATGGTTCTTTTTTAAGATTTTATTTGAGAGACAGAGAGCACGAGAGAGAGACAGAGAGCGAGAGAGACAGAGAGCGAGAGAGAGCGCATGAGCAGGGTGAAGGGCAGAGGGAGAAGCAGGCTTTTTGCTGAACAGAGAACCTGAGCCCTAGGCAGACGCTTAACAGACTGAGCCACCCAAGTGTCCATTAAAAAGATAATAAGCATAATATTCAGAATCCAGTTTTGTGTATATACCTTTCAATAAAATGAAAGATGTTATAGAGATCACACAGTCGAAGGCATGGTGTTATGGTCAGAGCAAGCACAAAGCTCTCAGTGTGCTAAACAAACAAACGGTTACGCAATGAAGTAGACATACAAGTAGGGAGCTTTCTGGATTATCTGACAGTCATTCTGTTTGCTTGACAGGGAGATTTTGGTGCTGGGACTCTGACCAAGGCATCCAGACACTTCATCATAGAGTAAACCATCGTTGCCAACTCACTTGTTCTCATGCTGTTGGCCGGAGGGCCATGGTAGCCCAAAGCCAGGATTTGCTTCCTTCACAGTGTTGACCAGCACAATGCTATACATCTAAAATTTGTTTCCAGCTTTCAAGAAGGCGGATTTCTTACAACCACCAGAATTCTTATCTTCTCTTGAGAAACCAGAAGTACAGCAACCCTAAGACCACTTTCTTGATTAAAATGATCAACTGGAGCTGATTGTTCAGAAAGGAATACTTCTTCTCCAGCTCAGCACAGCGTCTGTCAATCCCTGGGTCTTCCCCCACACTGAGGCTGTCAGTCACCTACCTGTCCATGTACGAAAGCCTGGCTGACGTCACTCATTCACATTACTCCTGGCTGCCACTGGCAACCCCTCTGACCCCTTACCATAGTGAAGTCAGTCTACTATCCTTGTCTGCTGTTACCAGCACTGCGTCAAGTGTTTTACTTCAAGGTCCCTTTCACCCTCCCAGACAAGAACATTTTTGTTTGCTTCCTTTGTTCTGAGGGAATTGTTTCTGCCATTGGTTACCCTTTCTTCTCTGGGACCATTACTTGTCCAAATATTTTGTGTCTATCTTAATGTCTTTCATGTAATAAAGGACAAGTGAAACAGAGGTTTAAGCTACTTTTTAAAGAAATAAGCTGAAAAAAGTACAAGTTCTCATACCAAGGGTAGAGATGAACTTACTGTGATTCTGAACACTAGGACCATATGCATGTGAATCCATGATGCCTGATCTTTATTTCTGTCAAGACCTTATTTCTGTGACATATTTCACAGTGTGTTGGGTACCATTTATGATTATTAACCACTCTGCTGCCCTATTTTACTGTTCTTTCAAACTTTATCTGCCTTAAAAATTAAGTTAATAACATACAAGGAATGATGCAATAAACATTAATTTCTAAATATCCAGAAAATACTAACATTTAGTCAGTTTTTCTTTATATTGAAGAATTATTTGATCCCTGTTTAGGCTGATTTCCCTCCTCCTCACCAGTATCATTAATTTGATATGTATCATCCCAGTGTTTTCAGGTTGTATTACAGAAAAATGCATCACACTGTTGATTTATGGATTTAAATGAACATAAATTTTGGCGCGCCTGGGTGGCTCAGTCATTAAGAGTCTGCCTTCAGCTCAGGTCATGATCCCAGGGTCCTGGGATCGAGCCCCGCATCAGGCTCCCTGCTCCGTGGGAAGCCTGCTTCTCCCTCTCCCTCTCCCACTGCTTGTGTTCCCTGCTTTCACTATATCTCTGTCAAATAAATAAAATCTATAAAAAAATAAATGAACATAAATTTTGTATCACATGTATAATTAAGCAAAATAGTTTTTCAAAGTCATATTTTAAATGTATCGATATTAATAGATTCAGTTCATATATACTGCATAATATCCCATTATATATACATCATATATATATACATATATGTAAACATATATGTACACCCTACTATTTTTATTGTTATGTTAATCACCATACATTACATCATTAGTTTTTGATGTAGTGTTCCATGATTCATTGTTTGTGCATAACACCCAGTGCTCCACGCAAAATGTGCACTCTTTAATACCCATCACCAGGCTAACACATCCCCCCACCCCCCCTCCCCTCTAGAACCCTCAGTTTGTTTTTCAGAGTCCATCATCTCTCATGGTTCGTCTCCCCCTCCGATTTACTCCCCTTCATTCTTCCCCTCCTGCTATCTTCTTTTTTTTTTTCTTAACATATATTGCATTATTTGTTTCAGAGGTACAGATCTGTGATTCAACAGACTTGCACAATTCACAGCGCTCACCATAGCACATACCCTCCCCAATGTCTATCACCCAGCCACCGCATCCCTCCCATATCCCCACCACTCCAGCAACCCTCAGTTTCCTGAGATTAAGAATTCCTCATATCAGTGAGGTCATATGATACATGTCTTTCTCTGATTGACTTATTTCACTCAGCATAACACCCTCCAGTTCCATCCACATCATTGCAAATGGCAAGATCTCATTCCTTTTGATGGCTGCATAATATTCCATTGTGTATATATACCACTTATTCTTGATCCATTCATCTGTCGATGGACTTCTTGGCTCTTTCCACAGTTTGGCTATTGTTGACATTGCTGCTATAAACATTGGGGTGCACGTACCCCTTCGGATCCCTACATTTGTATCTTTGGGATAAATACCCAGTAGTTCAATGGCTGGTTCGTATGGTAGCTCTATTTTCAACTGTTTGAGGAACCTCCATACTGTTTTCCAGAGTGGTTGCACCAGCTTGCATTCCCACCAACAGTGTAGGAGGGTTCCCCTTTCTCCGCATCCCTGCCAACATCTGTCGTTTCCTGAACTGTTCATTTTAGCCATTCTGAATGGTGTGAGATGGTATCTCATTGAGGTTTTGATTTGGATTTCCCTGATGCCGAGCAATGTTGAGCACTTTTTCATGTGTCTGTTGGCCATTTGGATGTCTTCTTTAGAAAAATGTCTGCTCATGTCTTCTGCCCATTTCTTGATTGGATTATCTGTTCTTTGGGTGTTGAGTTTGGTAAGTTCTTTATAGATTTTGGATACTAGCCCTTTATCTGATATGTCATTTGCAAATATTTTCTCCCATTCTGTCAGTTGTCTTTTGGTTTTGTGGACTGTTTCTTTTGCTGTGCAAAAGCTTTTTATCTTGATGAAATCCCAATAGTTCATTTTTGCCCTTCCTTCTCTTGCCTTTGGTGATGTTTGTAGGAAGAGTTGCTGCGGCTGAGGTCGAAGAGGTTGCTGCTTGTGTTCTCCTTTAGGATTTTGATGGACTCCTGTCTCATGTTTAGGTCTTTCAACCATTTGGAGTCTATTTTTGTGTGTGGTGTAAGGAAATGGTCCAGTTTCATTCTTCTGCATGTGGCTGTCCAATTTTCCCAACACCATTTGTTGAAGAGACTGTCTTTTTTCCACTGGACATTCTTCCCTGCTTTGTCAAAAATTAGTTGACCATAGAGTTGAGGGTCCAGTTCTGGGCTCTCTATTCTGTTCCATTGATCTATGTGTCTGTTTTTGTGCCAGTACCATACTGTCTGGATGATGACAGCTTTATAGAGCTGGAAGTCCGGAATTGTGATGCCGCCAGCTTTGCTTTTCTTTTTCAAGAGTCCTCTGGCTATTCAGGGTCTCTTCTGGTTCCATACAAATTTTAGGATTATTTGTTCCATTTCTTTGAAAAAAGTGGATGGTATTTTGATAGGGATTGCATTGAATGTGTAGATTGCTCTAGGTAGCATTGACATCTTCACGTTTGTTCTTCCAATCCATGAGCATGGAACGTTTTTCCATTTCTTTGTGTCTTCTTCAATTTCTTTCCTGAGTATTTTATAGTTTTCTGAGTACAGATCCTTTGCCTCTTTGGTTAAATTTATTCCTAGGTATCTTACGGTTTTGGGTGCAGTTGTAAATGGGATCGACTCCTTAATCTGTCTCTCTTCTTTCTTGTTGTTGGTGTATAGGAATGCCACTGATTTCTGTGCATTGATTTTATATCCTGCTACTTTACTGAATTCCTGTATGAGTTCTAGCAGTTTTGGGGTGGAGTCTTTTGGGTTTTCCACATACAGTATCATATCATCTGGAAAGAGTGAGAGTTTGACTTCCTCTTTGCTGATTTGGATGCCTTTGATTTCTTTTTGTTGTCTGATTGCTGGGACTTCTAATACTATATTGAATAGAGGTGTTCCTGCCGTGTTCCTGACCTTAGAGGAAAAGCTCTCAGCTTTTCCCCATTGAGAATGATATTCGCTGTGGGTTTTTCATAGATGGCTTTTATAATATTGAGGTATGTACCCTCTATCTCTATACTCTGAAGCATTTTGATCAAGAAAGGATGCTGTACTTTGTCAAATGCTTTTTCTGCATCTATTGAGAGGATCATATGATTCTTGTTCTTTCTTTTGTTAATGTATTGTATCACGTTGATTGATTTGCAGATGTTGAACCAACCTTGCAGCCCTGGGATAAATCCCACTTGGTCCTGGCGTATAATCCTTTTAATATACTGTCAGATCCTATTGGCTAGTATTTTGGTGAGAGTTTTTGCATCCATGTTCATCAAGGATATTGGTCTGTAATTGTCCTTTTTGATGGGGTTTTTGTCTGGTTTTGGGATCAAGGTAATGGTGGCCTCATAAAATGAGTTTGGAAGTTTTCCTTCCATTTCTATCTTTTGGAACAGTTTCAGAAGAATAGGTATTAATTCTTCTTTAAATGTCTGATAGAATTCCCCTGGGAAGCCATCTGGCCCTGGGCTTTTGTTTGTTGGGAGATTTTTGATGACTGCTTCAATTTCCTTAGTGGTTATAGGTCTGTTCAGGTTTTCTATTTCTTCCTGGTTCAGTTTTGGTAGTTTATACACCTCTAGGAATGCACCCATTTCTTCCAGGTTATCTAATTTGCTGGCATAGAGTTGCTCATAATATGTTCTTAAAATTGTTTGTATTTCTTTGGTGTTGGTTGTGATCTCTCCTCTTTCATTCATGAGTTTGTTGATTTGGGTCATTTCTCTTTTCTTTTGGATAAGTCTGGCCAGGGGTTTATCAATCTTGTTAATTCTTTCATAGAACCAGCTGTTAGTTTCGTTGATCTGTTCTACTGTTCTTTTGGTTTCTATTTCATTGATTTCTGCTCTGATCTTTATTATTTCTCTTCTCCTGCTGGGTTTAGGCTTTATTTGCTGTTTTTTCCCTAGCTCCTTTAGGTGTAGGGTTAGGTTGTGTATTTGAGACCTTTCTTGTTTCTTGAGAAAGGCTTGTGTTGCTATACACTTTCCTCTCAGGACTGCCTTTGCTGTATCCCAAAGATTTTGAACAGTTGTGTTTTCATTTTCTTTGGTTTCCATGAAATTTTTAAATTCTTCTTTAATTTCCTGGTTGACCCATTCATTCTTTAGTAGGATGCTCTTTAGCCTCCATGTATTTGAGTTCTTTCCGACTTTCCTCTTGTGATTGAGTTCTAATTTCAAAGCACTGTGGTCTGAAAATATGCAGGGAATAATCCCAGTCTTTTGGTACCAGTTGAGACCTGATTTGTGACCTAGGATGTGATCTATTCTGGAGAATGTTCCATGGGCACTAGAGAAGAATGTGTATTCCGTTGCTTTGGGATGGAATGTTCTGAATATGGCTGTGAAGTCCATTTGTTCCAGTGTTTCAGTTAAAGTCTTTATTTCCTTGTTGATCTTTTGCTTAGATGATCTGTCCATTTCAGTCAGGGGGCTGTTAAAGTCCCCCACTATTATTGTATTGTTGTCAATGTGTTTCTTTGCTTTTGTTATTAATTGCCTTATATAATTGGCTGCTACCACGTTAGGGGCATAGATATTTACAATTGTTAGATCTTCTTGTTGGATAGACCCTTTAAGTAGGATATAGTGTCCTTCTTCATCTCTTATTACAGTCTTTGTTTTAAAATCTAATTTGTCTGATATAAGGATTGCCATCCCAGCCTTCTTTTGGTGTCCATTAGCATGGTAAATGGTTTTCCACCCCCTCACTTTCAATCTGGGGGTGTCTTTGGGCCTAAAATGAGTCTCTTGCAGACAGCATATTGATGGGTCTTGTTTTTTAATCCAATCTGATAGCCTGTGTCTTTTGATTGGGGCCTTTAGCCCATTTACATTCAGGGTGACTATTGAAAGGTATGAATGTAGTGCCATTGTATTGCCTGTAAGGTGACTGTTACTGTATACTGTCTGTGTTCCTTTCTGATCTATGCTGCTTTTAGGCTCTCTCTTTGCTTAGAGGACCCCTTTCAATATTTCTTATAGGGCTGGTTTCGTGTTTGCAAATTCTTTTACTTTTTGTTTGTCCTGGAAGCTTTTTATCTCTCCTTGAATTTTCAATGACAGCCTAGCTGGATATAGTATTCTTGGCTGCATATTTTTCTCGTTTAGTGCTCTGAAGATATCCTACCAGTCCTTTCTGGCCTGCCAGGTCCCTGTGGATAGGGCTGTTGCCAGTCTAATGTTTCGACCATTGTAGGTTACATATCTCTTCTCCCGAGCTGTTTTCAGGATTTTCTCTTTGTCTCTGAGACTCGTAAGTTTTACTATTAGATGTCGGGGTGTTGACCTATTTTTATTGGTTTTGAGAGGGGTTCTCTGTGTCTCCTGGATTTTGATGTCTGTTTCCTTCCCCACAATAGGGAAGTTCTCTGCTTTATTTGCTCCAATATACCTTCTGCCCCTCTCTCTCTCTCTTCTTCTTCTTCTGGGATCCCAATTATTCTAATGTTTTTTCATCTTATCGTATCCCTTATCTCTCGAATTCTGCCCTCGTGATCCTGTAGTTGTTTCTCTCTCTTTTTCTCAGCCTCTTTATTTCCATCATTTGGTCTTCTACATCGCTGATTCTCTCTTCTGCCTCATTTATCCCAGCAGTTAGTACCCCCATTTTTGGTTGCACCTCATTAATAGCCTTTTTGATTTCGACTTGGTTAGATTTTAGTTCTTTTATTCTCCAGAAAGGGCTTCTCTAATAACTTGCACGCTTTTTCAAGCCCAGCTAGTATCTTTAAAGTCATGATTCTGAACTCTAGGTCCGACATCATACTAATGTCAGTATTGAGTAGGTCCCTGGCAGACGGTACTACCTCATGTTCTTTTTGCTGAAGTGATTTTTTTCATCTTGTCATTTTGTCCAGAGAAGAGATGAATGAGAGAACAGAATGCTAACAGGTTAGCAAGGTCCCCAGCAAATATACTCTATACAAATCAGAAAAGACCTAAAACCAGGGGACAAGAAAGAGAAAGAAAGATAAAAGAAAAAAAAAAAAAGGAAAAAGAAAAAGATAAAAACAAAAACAGAACAAAAAAAAACCAGAATATGATCAAATATGATCAGGCTAGTGCATAGATCAGTGCCACACACTAGATCTTGGGCATATTTTGGTCTGTTAGAAGAAAGTGCCTGCTAAAATCTTAAAGGAAGAAAGACTAATATATGTACAAAATAAGGGTTGATACAATGAAGGAATGGAAGATGACTGTAAAGATGAGAATTATAAAAGATTTTATAAAAGAAATTGATAAGAAGTTGTTTGAAAAAAGAAAGAAGATTTAAATAAAAAAAGAAGAAAAGAAGAAAAAAAAAAGGGAGAGAATGTGATCAGGCAGGAGACTAGAACAAAGCCATACACTAGTGACTCAGGGTATATTTTAATTTGTTAGAAGAAACTATCTCAAAATTTTAAAGAGAGAACAACTTATATATATATATATATGCCAAAAATAAGGGTAACTACTATGAAGGGATAAAATATGACTCTAAAAATGAAAAATAAAAAATTTTTTTAAAGATGGGATTGATAAGATGTTGGTTGAAATAGGGAAAAAAAATTCAAAAAAAAAAAAACAGTTAAAAATTAACTTTGAAAAACTAATGAATCATGGTAAAAAAGCCATGAATTCTACGTGCAGTATTCCCCTAGCACTGGAGTTCTCCCATTCTCCTTGATGGGTAAACTTGGTCTTGGCTTGCTGGCTGTTCGTGCTGATCTTCTGGGGGAGGGGCCTGTTGCCGTCGTTCCCAAATGTCTTTGCCAGAGGAGGAATTGCCCTGCCCTTGTGAGTCCGGGCTAAGCAGGCTGCTCGGGTTTGCTCTCAGGCACTTTTGTTCCCTGCAAGCTCTCGCTAAAGCTTTGGAGGACCAGAGTGAAAATGGCGGCCTCCCAATCTCTGCCCGGAGGAGCTGAGAACTGGGGGGCCCCGCTCCTCAGTGTGCCCCCAGAGAAAAGCAGTCACTCCCGTGTCCCCGGTCTCCGGCTGCACTCCGTGCTCACCCCGCCTGTGACCGAGCATTTCTATCTCTGGCACCTGACCCCGTGTGGAGTCTCCAAACCCAGCAGATCCCTGCGGTGTGCTCCCGTGCCGATCCTCCCGGGGGAGGAAGGGGAGTCTCTCTGGCTCTGCCGCTTGTTGGGTCCCTGCTGGAGGAGCAGTGGCCCGACTGGGCCGCGGATCACGGTTTATGGCAACCCCGAGCTGAGAGTCCGCGCCTCAGCTCCGTCTCTGCAGCTGGCTTCCCTGTTCTGATACCTGGGAGCTCTGCCGCACTCAGGCACCCCCGGTCTTTCTGTGACCCTGAGGGTCCTGAGACCACACTGTCCCGCGAGGGTTCCACCCCCCGCTTAGCCACTGGAGCGACGTCCCTCCGCGGAGCCGACTTCTAAAAGTTCCGATTTTGTGCTCCGTGGCTCTATCACTTGCCAGAAGCGGCCGACGGAGGTCCCCTCCCCCGCCGTCTATCCTCCCAAATATCGCCTTGGATTCACTTCTCCGCACATCCTACCTTCCAGTAAGTGGTCGCTTCTCTGTTCAGAGAGTTGTTGCTACTCTCTTCTTCGATCTCCTGTTGAGTTTGTAGGTGTTCAGAATGGTTTGATCCCTATTCAGCTGAATTCCTGAGACCAGAAGAAATCCAGGTCTCCTACTCCTCCGCCATCTTGCCCCGCCCCCTATGTATACCCTACTGATAGACTTTCAATTTTTTCCTCAAATGTTGGCTATAGCAATTCTCTCTGGAAAATATTTTTCCATTCCTTTATTTCCAATAATTCTGATTTTGTTTCAAGTGTATGTTTTATAAACTTCATGAAACAATATTTTAATGTAATTAGATAAACTTTTCCTTATTAGGTTATTTGAATGTCTGCATTTTTTTTTTTTTTTAACATTTGAGAGAAAGAGAGCATGAGTGGTGGGGGAGAAGGGAAAGGGAGAAGCAGACTCCCCACTGAGCAGGGAGCCTGATGTGGGGCTTGATCCCAGGACCCCGAGACCTGAGCTGAAGGCAGACGCTTAACCGAGCCACCCAGGTGCCCCTATTTTGATTTCTGAACATGTTAATTTCTGTCTCCTATTTAGCATGTTTTTCTTCGTCCTTTTTCTCCTTTCCTAGCTTCTGTTTGACTAAGTATTCTTTTATTCTGTTTTCCCACATATTGGTTTGGGTGTTGTAATCTTTTTCACTTACCATCAATTTTTTTAAGGTCATACTTAACCATGAAGCAATCGATATCTTCATTCTTTCAAATGCTGTAAATATCTTTTTCAAATGCTTTAATTCTGAGCTCCCTAATTCTGCCTTTCATATTGTTTCAGAAATTTCATATTTTTAATTCCCCCAAATTGGTACTCTTATAGTCAACATTTAAGTTTATGAATATGTTAATATTTGCTTCCTAGATTACTTTCTTTACCATTGACTCACACATGTAGAGACAATTTAACACTGAAGACTTTCCTGAAAGAACTATTAAGGGAATTAATGCTATTTGGGGAAAAAAAGAATCTTGGAAATAAGGAGTTGCAAGAAGGGATGATGAGCAAAGAAATTGTTTAAGGTGGATCTATTTTTTTGACTTAAAATTGCTATTAAAAATTTACCTTTTGTTTTATTGGGATCAGAATGAATGTGCCCAGAGCCTTTCCTGGATTTTGGAATTTACTGGAATTTTTTTGTGGCTTCTCTGCCACATATCTTGTTTGTCTTTCCAGATTCATTCTTCACTTCCTCCCTTCTGCTTTCTGTCTCAAATGTCTGACCTACATGGAATTGCATCAATGGATTTCTCAGTTTTCTGGCTTCTAGTTGGTTTTGTCCATTGGGAAGCCACAGCAAGGGAATGGACAAGGGGAGAACAGAGGTGTAGTGTTTAATTACCCTTCTGGGTTTATAATACCTCCCCTCTGCTATCCTCTTGTGCCTGTGGACTCTAGGCCTGGGTTATTACAGCATTCCTTCTGCTCCTACACCCACCTTTGTAAATAGTCACTTTGTAAATGAACCCTCCTTAAGTTATAAGTGTGTTATTTATTCCTGTTGGGATAAACATCTGGTAGTCCTTTTGGCAATTTTTTTTTAGGTGTTTAGATAGAAAGGAAGTGTATTTGTGATAGAACACAAACATCAAAGACGCATAAATAACATTCAACCTTATTATTCAAATCTTTTGTCTTTTTATCCATCTCTCAGATCTATGTTTAAATCTCTCTTTACATTTATGTATTTGTCCATTTCTCCTTGAATTTCCAACTGTTTTAAAAATAAACATTACTAGGGCGCCTAGGTGGCTCGGATGGTTAAGCGTCTGCCTTTGGCTCAGATCATGATCCCGGAGTCCTGGGATTGAGTCCCGCATCAGGCTCCCTGCTCCTTGGGAGCCTGCTTCTCCCTCTGCCTCTCTCTCTCTCTGTCTCTCATGAATAAATAAATAAAATCTTTAAAAAAAATTACTATATGTTTAAATATACAGTCCAGATTTATAAATTCTTATTTCTCACTTTTATTTCCCATGTGTATATTTCTTTAGGTATTAATAGTTATGTAGTTTTGCTTATTTTGACTTACATGTATTTTCCCTAACTTTTGACTTTTAGCATCTTGTTTAAATTTGTTTCTTGTAACATACAATAGGATATCGTTGCTTCTTTTTTCAATAACAGCAACACTCACTTAAGGTTTCTATGTGCTTGTACTGTTCTAAGTTTTTCTTATTTAAACTAACTGAATCATCAGGTGGGTATATTATAATTCCCCTTTTATAGATGAGGACACTAAAGCCCAGAGTTCTGAAGCACTGTTAAACACCAGCAAGCCTTACACAGGGTTTGCAGTCTCAGGTAGTCTGCCTCCAGAGTCCGTGTTCTTAGCATTATACTGTACTGCTGCTCATAGTAGCAAATTTAAGTCATCAGATGGCATGTCTGATGTGTGTGGTATTATGTCAATTGCCTTAGCTTTTCCTTTAGTGAATAAAGACAAAAAAATGGCAGTATTTTGCTTCCTATTATTTAAGATGAGGGATTTGGTCTGTTTTCATGCTCTCTCTCATTTTGAACTCTGTTGATTTAATGTGGGCTTATAGTAGCAGAGAGTAATTATTTTTAATACAATAATAAATATATTTAAATATCTCTTTCAAGAACATTTTGATTTTGCTTTCAATTCTTTTTCCAGTCAGATCTTTTCTATTCCAAAATATCTATATTTATGTATTTTTTGCTGCTTATCTCCCATATATTCTTTTTTTAACTGACTGAGCCACCCAGGCGCCCCCTCCATATATTCTTTTTTTAATTGGACATTTCATTTTTGAGTTATTTCATCTCTCTTATACCTTGATTATGTGTGCATGTAAACATATCTATATGTCTATATTCATAGCTCTATATTTACATCTAATACTATTGGAAATATATTAATGTTTACATATAGGAATATGCATATATATTCTTATTCCTGTATTTAACAATGAATTCCCATTGACCTTCACGTATAAACCATATAATATAGAATTCTCAGCTTATGAACACAAAAGTCTTCCTCAAACCAATGTTTTCTTTCAGTATTCAATGTCGAAGAAGGAAAGTCTAACATAAATCAAAGTTTTTAATTTATATGCATTTTTATTTGGAAATTTTATGAATGTAATATTTTCTGTTAATTTTTCAAGTATGTTAGAATTGTGGGTTTTATTATCTTAATTATGTTAGAAAAACCTTGG
Source organism: Zalophus californianus (assembly GCF_009762305.2). Taxonomy (NCBI): domain Eukaryota; kingdom Metazoa; phylum Chordata; class Mammalia; order Carnivora; family Otariidae; genus Zalophus; species Zalophus californianus. The sequence goes on along the minus strand of NC_045601.1, from coordinate 67,212,795 downwards.
ATTAAAAGATTTGGATTAAGAGGAAACCAAGAAAGAAAACCTTGGTTCCTTTTTCATGTCAGGAAAGCTTTTGCATACTTCTATTTAATTTATTCTGTATTTTTTAAGGATCCTATTTTAAAGGCCTGTTTTTATATTTCTAATTTCCCTATAATCTTGATTGTTTATTGATAATACTCAAAAAGCATGTGTATGTGTGACTTGTACCCATATGTTTGTAAGTGAGCTGTGACCCTTGATCCAAACCTTCTCCCTTGCGTCTTAACAGGTTCAGTGAATCTGATACTATAAATGTACATTACATGAACATAGCAGATTGCATATTCTGACAGTTTTGACTAGTCAGGTCAACATATCTTTATTCAGAATGAATTAATAGATTATAAAACTTGTGTATATCTAGACAGAGATCTCTATGATGGCCATTAATAAACTACCTGGCTAGACAAAGAATCAATGTCATCTCAAGTGTACTTTATGTCTCTACCTGCTCTCTTCTCATGTCCCAGGCAAGAGCTAGTCCTCAGATACTATCTAGAATAATGAAATTACAGATTTTTAGAACTTAATCTATGCCAGTTGGTTCAGAGTAGACTCATCTTCCTTTCTACCCCCATGTGATATAAAATATGTTTGGAGTAAACATTCTGATGAAATTCTAAAAAGTTTTGTGATTTTGTTTTTCGGTTTTTTTGTTTATAAGTTAAAGGCTTATTGTGTTCTATAAATGTGCTGCCTGGTTTTGAATATTAGAAGTAAAATCTAGAACACTGTCATTGCTATATTTCTTAAGTGCAACCATCGTTTATCCACTATTAATTTTTTTCTGATAGGCAGCTGTGAAAATCTTGAATTTTGTCCCAGTGTTTGAAATTACTTTTTCAGCTTTTGAAATATCATACAGAAGTTATGAATGCTTAAGATGGTGGTCATAGATCAAGATATAGGAAACTACTAACATAGCATGATTAATTGTCTTTAATATATACACTTACATTTCAATTTATACCAAGTTGCAAATGAAAGTCTGTAATGCATGCAGGGAAAATGCTGATTGAGCTCAGTAAGTAGCTTTTGTGCTTTTAATCTCGTTTACCCTGTCATGCTAAATATATTGGAGCCATAAAAATGATTGGGTATGGCGTTATATAAAAGAGACTTAATCAAATACTAAACATTTAACTTAATTAATTTTATAATTTTATATATATGCCTAAGACTAAATATGATCAAGTATACAAAATTTAGAGATATTTTTGTTGAAAAAAAAAGTACTGCTGTCACTACCTGAAAAGTGCTATTATTTAACTAAAAAATAAATTGCTGTTCAATGTGTGTCCTGCCCAGTGGTCTCTGCTATAATTTTTTGTAACCTTTGAAACTGGTATATGCAAAGATGAACCCTATACTTTCAAATTATTCTTGGATTTTTTTCTTTCCTAATCTTAACCCCTTGTACTTATATCCCTTAGATCTAAACTGATATTTTAGTTATCCCATTTATTCTTATCAGATTCTCCCTCCTACAAATGCCTTCCCATCCAGTTTCTATACATTATAAAATTTTAGATCAAGCCACACTGCCTCCAGGAAGCTGCCCACCATTACTCAATGTCCTCTTTTACATCTGAACAAATCACTCATCCATTCCACACCATTTAGCATAAAATAACAGGCTGTGGTTTTGCAACAGGAATACATACACAGCTATTTAACAACATCTTGATTGATAATCTGTTATTTTTGGGCAAGATGTTGAGTATTTGTACAAAAGTGATTGTAATGATGAATCCAAGAATCCAAATTAGAGAAAAATAACTGATAATACTATTTATTAGTCAATGGATTTGAGCTCTAAATGAGGTAAAAGATTATTGCAGAGACAGACTGTGCAAATATGCACGAAGGATGAAAATACATGGTCATAATTTTTGGTTGGCACAGTTCTTGGTTATACTGATATCAAGTATGGGACCACAGGGGTGAGAGCCTGAGATGGAGTGACAATGATATTAAGATCAGAGTGCAAGGTGGGTTACCCCTGAGGATGATCAGTCTTTCCAGTACCCTACTTGTTGGCCAAGTGGATAATATCTGTTCTCATATTTTACTATATTCTTTGTATAGGTCATCTACGCTAGGATTTGGTTATGAAAAATGTGAATCCTTGATTTTTTTTTCCCTTTGTGAATGAGGTTTCCCCAGTAGATGTCTATAGAAAATGTTTCTCTGCATTATTTTCAAGAAACTATACCTTTTTCTGTTAAAACCATTATGGATGAATCTGTTTCCTTAGTCTTGCAACTGTTTTTAGCATGATGAACTCTTTCCTGTTGTATTTGTTGTACTGTATTAATTCTGAAATGCATGTTCTAGTCTAATAGGAAGAACTGTTGATTTAAATTTTAAAAATACATTTTCTCCATTGTGTTAAATCATGACTTATTCTGTTACCCCTTTTAATATTCCTGTCAGTAGTAGTTCTGAGATTTTGCCATTTAATCACTTCAGCCTATCTATTAAACTTGCTCTACTCAATGATCTCATGGTTTTCTCCAACTGAAACCAAAAATTACACTGAATTGTTTTGGTCAACAAGATCTCATCAAGTTACTAAAATTCTTTGTCATTTTTTGGCATCATTACTTTCTGTAATACTGATGCTTTTTATGGCTTTACTTTGGGATTACCATCAGAAAATGCATTTGATAAAACTGAAATAGTCAAAGACATAAGAAACCAAGGTAAAAAGTCTTCTGAATCAAGAAAATGATAGCTGCATTCCTGGTAAAGAAATTAAATATAATGAAAATACAGCTTACAAAATTACCCTTCTTAAAAACAAATCTGATTAAGTTACTTCACTGATTTAAAAAAAGTACAATTATTCAGTTATTCCCTATAGCCCAGAACAGTTTTGTGTGTGTATGTGTGTGTACATATATACTTTTTTGGTTATATACTTACCTTAGTAAAAAAATGAATAAACATGCATTTATAATTATGTTAGAGTCATATTATTCTACAAATATATTCGATATAATGTACATATACAACTAGAATTTTTTTAAAGGATGAGAAAAATACAAATGAAAACCTCCTACCTCCCTTCATATTCTAGGCTTTCATCTTGAATGACTTTTGGCAAACATCCAGTCTCCTCTGGCAACCATGGACCTAGAACAGGGGTCAGCAAACTATGGGCTGCAGGTGAAATCAAATGTACCACCTGTTTTTGTAAATAAAGTTCTATTGAAACATAGCCATACCCTTTGTGCTTTACATATTGTCTGTGGCTACTTTCACACTTTGTAATGAGACTATATTCCCACAAAGACCTGAACTTATCTCTAAATAAAAGTTCTATTTTCTGTTTTATCAGCCCTACCACTCAATTTCCAAACTTAGAGCTTGAAGCATGTTCTTCCCTTTGCTCAGAAGCCTTCATGAACGTCTTTTGTTTAGTTCTTCATACCATTTATTTTATAAAATGCCTCTTCCCTGTGACTTCTGTGTGACTATCAATTGTGAACAAACTTTTGTCTGTCTAGTTAGACATAAGACCTCATGTAGGCAGATGGATCAGATTCTTAGGGATTTGAATCCCAAGTTGAAACTCAGGGAGAGAATGCAATTGGGAGTATTCCATAGCAATGTCCTAATGAAATGGTTCACAAAAATCTCACTGCTGAGTTCCCTGGAAAGGTCTGTATATTATTCACATGATCTGGTCATTTAGGACTTCCCTTGATTTTATAAGATATGTAATATCCTTCTAATGCATTTATGTTTTACCTAAGCTAGCTCTGATCTAACATTATTTGTAATGTGATCAAGTTTACCAGGGTCCCACTGCTCATTGAAATTACCCAAATTCTTAAAAGAAAAGTTATGACAAGTTACTAATAACCAAAAATAATTAGCACATACAAATTGTCATATTGTTAAATTATTTCTCTAAAAATTAGGACCAGTTGTAAGTTACAAAAGACTCTAAAGAATACTCTTCCCCGTGACTGATTTCACTACACTTTGGAAAAGGGTATGGAAATAATAGCATGTTTGTGAAATCCACTTCCTTGCTTAAAATATCGGCTTGAGAGACTCACCGCTGCTAAGAATCTATTACAGTTCATGAAAAAAAATCTAGCAAATCAAAATTTTTATAGTTTTTAAAAAGCTTAAATGAGGGGCACCTGGGTGGCTTAGTTGGTTAAGGGTCTGCCTTTGGCTCAGGTCATGATCCCAGGGTCCTGGGATGGAGCCCCACATCAGGCTCCCTGCTCAGTGGGGAGCCTGCTTCTCCCTCTGCCTGTGCACACATGCTCATGCTCTCTCTCTCTCTCTCTGTCAAATAAAATCTTAAAAATTAAAAATATAAAAAAATTTTAAAAAATAAAAAGCTTAAACAAACATCATAGATCACAGATTAGCAAAACTTCTCTGTAGAGGGGCAGATGGTATTTTCAGCTTTGTGGGCTACACATTATTACAACTACTCAACTCTGCCATTAGAGCACAAAAGCAGCCATAGACAGTGTATAAATGAACAAGCATGGCTGTGTTCCAATTAAACTTTATTTACAAAAACAGGCAGCATCCCATGGTTAGCAGACCCCTTGTATACACAGACATTTATGTACATCTATGGGCTTCTATACCTGAGGTATCAATGGGCATGCATAGTTTTAATATTATAGCTGATTTATTGATTGAACACCTGTTTTTGAACCCTCATTCTGCATTCAGAAAAGTGTCCAAACTCACAGCTTCCTATAATTAGCTCTAGAGGCAAATCCCTCGGTCCTATAGCATTATCAAATGTAAAGTAATTTCTGAGTTAAGGCACTTGGAGAAGTAGCTTTTAGATCCCAAATTTATATAACATATCCTGATGGCATAAAAATCTGTGTTCTGGTTTCCAAGAGTATGTAACAGATGACATAATGACAATAGAAATCTGTGTTCTGATTTCCCTTTGGAAGTTTGAATGTGAATGTCCCAGAATTTACATTCAGATCCATTTAAACAACTGAGCCCAAGGGCTGCCGTCTTTACTCACTCATGTGTTTACTTTGTGTTGTGGTTTGTTTGTTTGTTGGCTTTTATATCTTAACATAAATAAACATATATTCATATTTAAACTTAACGAAACTTCTGTGTGGTGTCATCTTGAAATGTACAATTGTTAACTGTCAGGTTTTCATAGCTGACAGTCCTTATTGAGCCAAGACAAAGCTAGTTGCAGTTGAGCCTTGAAGTTACAGTAAACCTTTGGATTTGCTGGTATGTTTTGAGAACATTCTCAAAACATTCTATTACATTGCTTTTATGCTGTAATCTTGCCATTCAAATTGTGAATGTAAACATTCAGAGAAAGCTATATTAAGGGTCAAAATGAGGGAGGAGTAATGGCTTTCATGTCCATTTCAGAACCCCTTATCAGTAATAATTGTAAACAAAGAGGTTCAAGTCTCTAGGTAGTCAAAATCAGAAGCTTCTTTGAACACATAAATACAGTTTTTTCTTGCTTTAAAGATAATTTTGTAGTTCTGGTTGTGATTAATTTATTTAAGTATATATTCTTGATGCTTTCTACTGTCACCATTATCTTCTGACAAAAAAAAAAAAAATCCCCCATCCCTATTTGTTCCTGTGTCACTCCTTATGGATTTGCTGTCCTTGGACAGTATAAATTACAAATTCTCAATTCATCATATTGTCTTGTTGGGCTTATAGCTTTAATATTTTAAAGATAATCTTTGTTTTCAGCAGTTTGTGAGAGGAGTATTATACATGTGAGCTACTGAATTCAAGCCAGTCACCTAAATGTTTATCTGTCTTCATTGGGCATAAAGATCAGGGTCATTGCTAAAAGAAAAAAAAAAAATGATAATTTCCTTTCATAAGAGAAGACCTAATTGCCCTCCAGAATTTCCTGTCAGGTGTAAATAAGAACAGGATCAGCCCAAGAAAAATGAAAAAAAAATCATAGTAATGGATCTCCTTCATTTTATAAAAACCAATTTATGCTTTGGCGTTCCCTAGTTGTTTTTTTTTTTTTCATTATTTGTATTTAGTGTTTTTTAAAACTTTGATATAAAAGTCACTATTAAAATTTTAGTGTATTTGTAACATTCTTTTTCACAAATAAGCTCCAAAAAAATTCCGTCTAAGCCCAAAGAGGAAAAACAAAGCCACTGCATTATACATGAAAGTAAATTACATAATTATAGTTAATTGCTCTAAAAAGTAAAGGAACTGTTTAATTCATTTAAAATAACATATGTAGCCACATTCTAAGTTTCATTTCTTACAGGGGCATGAAATTTAGTTATTATTGATACCACATGAATCAGTAATTAGAACTTAAGGAAAACCCCCAGAATGGTTGTAACCATGCTAATATAATACTGCAAACAGCCTTCTAATTGCATAGCTTACATTCAGGTTAATTGTGCTACAGACGTTGCCTGAGTTATTCTACTGTGAAGTTGACACCTACAGTAAACATTGCATGATTCGAGATTATTACTTAATTCATTGCAATAGATTCAAAACTACTCCATACTGGTTTATGAAATATTTCTTTAGTATTTTAAGCTTCATTGTCATCAGAAACAATTTTCCTTTTTCTTCATTTTAATGTAGTGTTTTAATCTAAAAACACTGGGTACTTAAAAATTATAGAAATATTACTCAAGAGATGTTTCTTAAAAAGAAAAAAATGTGAGGTATTGGAAATAAAGATCTGATTGTTAAGGTAAGTAGAAAGACTTACTGCAATCATCGGATTTAAAGGCGTAAGTGGACCGTTTAAAACGGGAAGATCACTGAAGACTTTTCTGGGTGTGGAATAAGAGTAAAGTAATGCTTGCATAGTAGAAATGAAGTATCTGACTACATTTTCATGTGTGTGTGTGTGTGTGTGTGTGTGTGTGTGTGTGTGTGTGTGTGTGTGTTTCAAAATGCTTTATCTTGGGAATTTTAAAACTGGAAAATAATTAGACTCATTTATTTCAAAGAAGAAGAAATTGTCTCAGGTGAAGCAGCACATGAGAGTTAAGAATAATCATCTAATGGGAATATCATCTAATGGGACTATCCAGAGAGTACTTGTTGACTTTTCTCCAGAACGCTTGGTTTTATCATTTTAAGAACTTACCTATTTCAGGCGGAAAAGTAAGCTATTACTATTTACTGGAGACGTGTGTGTGTGTGTGTATGCGTGCACTGCAGAGTTGGCAGAGAAGCTTAGCTATATTGGAAACAGAACTTTTCATGGAATCATTAATGATATGTTTATACAAATGAATATAGGTAATAATGCATATATGTTACTTAAAAAATACTGGGAAGAAAGAAAACCTACTTCTCCAGACTTCATTGTTGAAATACAAATAGGCAACTATATGAGGCTGTCCCTTGAGGCTGTTTTGATTTCCAGAGAATTCCTAATGCAATAGCTTTACAATTCCATGTAGATCACAGGGGTGTCACAGCTCACTTCCTATAATAGGTGCAGGTGAATTAAAGCAAGTATGAAAGGAAAGGTGTCTGAAAGAAGGAAGATCCTTAAGATATGCATGTTGTGAAGCAGCATGTAGGTAATTAAAAATAAAGTCAAATAGAAAAGCAATCATAGGTTATTGGACATAAGATAAAATGTTTAAATTTGAAAGCAGCACAATGACAAATTTCCATAATAACATGGTCTTTGATTCTATGTTATTTCACACTCCCAGTGGAATTCCCCCAGAAAGTCTCCAGATTAAATGTGTGATAGGACCTTTAGTTTCTTTTATATGTACTCTTTGCACACCTAAGAGAAATCTCTACATTTTAATGGACTGACCCTTTAAAACTTTTTAGTCTTTTACTGTAACATCTAATGTTTTCATAATGGAAATTTTATACATATTTCATATATGTATACATATGTACATACACCATCTTTCTTAACCTTTATGGTGGGTAATGACAGTTGCCTTTATCTTTACTGACCAGAACTAAGTGTTCTGCGGGATTGGCCAAGAAGAGTCCTTAGTGAAATCTTTTGTCTCTTTATGACAGTTCAGGGATTGTTGTGGGTTTTTTGTTTTTTTACAGTGTCCCACTTGAGAACATTACAAAGACAGATTTCATGAGGTTTTAACAAAGCCACCTGAGGTGCTAACAAGTTCAGTAGATGGAACAAACCACAGAGTTTAGGAGTGAAGCGCAACGCTAAAAGAACTGTTTAAATGTTAGGTGCACTTTATTCTTCATGGAAAATGCATTAAAAGAAATTTCACACACTAATTCTCTTGAAATGTGTCTACAGTAAATTCAACTTATTCTCTGCATGAAGTCTTTATAGAGTGGACAAAAATGACCATCTGCCAGTTCTGAGTCAAGACCTCTAACACCTTTTATATTTCTATTCGCATGCTTGTGCTTCTACCATTGCCACAAAACAAACAAACAAGGTGGGGGGTGGGTAAGGGAAAGCCTGGGTTAATTTGCTAATTTTAGGAAGAGGATGGCCTTGAGTACAGCCAATGCCCCAGTTCAGCCCAGCCTAGATTTGCTGACACCCTTCTCCAACCCCATACCAATTCCTAGTTGGAGGAGCAAGCCTACCCAACATGATCAGTGCAGCCAGGTGAGCCAATCTTCAGCCCAAGCTCTAGGACAATAAAGTATTATTCATTTAATACTTTATGTTTAGGTGTAGTTTGTTACATAGTATTTTTGTAGCCTAGCAAAATGATGGATAGAATAGTTTGTTATTCAGACCATCTATCTATAATAAATCCTTTACTTATTGATCAATCCTATCTGTACAGAATATAAGATTCACTAATAAAGAATCTTTGGTTATATCATGAATACTTAGGCATTGCACTTAACATGTGCATAATAAATATTCATTTGTGGTATGGATGTGGCAGCATAAAAATAATTTTCCAGTTTTGGAAGAATAAAAGATAAGTGTCATCCCCACACTAATAAATAAGTCTAAAAACTTTAAAAACAGTTGAAATTTACCAGGATTAGAATGGGAAGAAGTAAATAAAAGAAATTGGGATAGAGGTTTCAGCAGTGGGTACATACTTTTGTTGATGCTTTCTGGGATTCAATGGTGAAAAGAACTTGGGAAATTAAAAAAAAAAAAAAATGCTTCCTAAAAGTGAAGGGAACACTCCCAGATGCAAACATGCACCTTTGTTTGCAGTTGCAGTTTGGAGCACTGCAGAGAGTGCTGCAGCAGAAGCCAACGGACCCAATTTGGTTTAAAAAGAAAACAGAATTCCAACAAGAAGTACAATGCCAAGGCACACTTGCAAGTGTAAGTCTATCATGTACACCTGAAGGAAAAGGTGAAGGAAAAGATTGTGAAAACTAATTAGCCTCTGTATGTTGAATCATATTAACTGTCCATCAATTTAAACCTATAAAGATAGCAATTTCCTATGGTTCAGCCTGAAACATGGCCCCATCTCCATCCTCTACTCAAACTCATTCAATGTGATAATAAAAAGGAATTAATGCAGAACAACAAGATACTAGGAGAAGAAAAATGAGAAATAGAGCAGAAAAATTTTACCAAGAATTTAAAAATGGCCCTGTGGGGGGCCATTTGTTCCTAATAAATGCTTCCTTCTTCTCCGATTTGCTAGGAATTTATGGATGCTGGATCATTGTGAACCTCCTCAGCCATTCTCGTTTGCTCCTCCAGATTGACTTTGGTCAGTTGGGTTGGTGGGAGTACTGATAGCAGATCTAGGGGTAAAAGATTAAGGTCAGGACATTTGTTCCTCAGCTTTCTTCCAGCCAGGACACTGGCGAGCCCTGTTCCTCCACTAAATTTTACAGCTTCTAATAAGTAACCATCTCTTACAGCAACTGCCATTTCCTTTGGCTTCCAGTAATTGTTTCTTCCCTTGCAGCCTCCAAAAGATAATGTATTTTCCACTATTGCCAGCTTTAGGTGCTTCACCATGTTTATGCACTTGCTGTAATAATCCTTTTATTAAACTTGCCTCATTAGTGTTGTCTCATTTGAGTAGATCATCTGTTTCTTACCGGGATTTTGATTAGTAAAACCACAAGACAAAGTGAGAACTCAGAAAAGACAGCAGAAGGTAATGACATAAGAGCTGGTAGGAATCCTCAAAGCATAGAGGAAAAACAGAGATAAAATGGAAAAAGCAGAAGTAACTGACACTATGGAAAACTTGGTAAAGGTAATGGTGGATATAAATGACAAAATTAATCAAAATTGATTTAAAATAAAGCGTTAGGCTCTTAAGTAGGAAATAAGGTTTCGAGGATTTATCAAGGAGAAGTCTGGTTGCTTAGGTCTTCATTCCACCCACTTCCTCCAAAAAGAAATGGAGATAGAATATTTGAAATTATAAATCAAGAAAAATTCTCTGAAATCAAAACGATCTTAAATTTACATATCAAAAGGATACTATGTGGAATAAGGAAAAATGACATAGAATTGTCAATATCAATGTGGATCCTAAATGTCAAAGATAAGAGAAGAATTTTTGGGGAAGCAAGGCCAAAAGATCAAGTCTTTTATGAAGAAAAAGAGAATTAGGCTAGCCTCAAAATTCTTTAAAACTTGTATACCAGAAGTTACAGGAGCAAAGTTACAAGGCACTCAAGAGAAGAAGGTGGGGCTATGGATTTTATGTAGGGAAAACACACTCTTCAACTATGAAGCTTGAACATACAAAAAGCTTGAAAATATATTTTTCCTGAGTACTTCTTAAGTAAACTATAAGAAGAAATTTATTTAACTGTGGAAAATCTCAAGAGATTATGTAAAAGAGGAGGTTACGAGCATTAAACATATGAAACTGTGGAATAAATCTAAGATCTATTTAAGATATAAGGTGAGGAAAAAATGTAGAAGTGATAGGCCACAATGAAAAAACGATTAAAAGAAAATGTAAGAGAAAAAAGATGGGAAGTAGAGTAAGTTCAATACCTCATCCAATACAGATAAAAATTAAGTGATATCATTGAAAGTATCATTGGGGATGCAAAGCTAAATAATAAAAATAGTACTACTGAGTAAAATCAGATGTAGATAAGAGATGGGGAGAGAAAGTAGTAGAGAAAATATATTTTTTTCATGATATGCAATAAAAGGCTGTGGTTTCAAATTATTATCATAAAGATGACCACTATAATAAAAAGCAAATCTTCCTAAATATCAGGAAAATCTACATATTAAAAATACTAAAGCAAACAGAGCTTGAAAAAGAAAAATCAATAAAATTTAAAAAATAAATGTAACATTACATTAAAAAATATGAAAACATACTTGGAAAAGCAAACAAGTTTAAATGAACTAAAATCATCCAGAGAAATAATTTCATATTAGTCTATAAGGAAAAACTCTATATAAAAATATACCTAAAATCTATATAAAAAGCATACTTTAAAATGGAAAAATAAGCAAAAATACTCAAGTAAATGAATGTATGGAATTCTGGAGCTGTATTAGAGAAAATAAAAATAGATAAAATTGACCAAAATAGTATAATAAATCTTTAGACTATGAAAGGAGAAAAAGAATCCAACAACTGATTTTCTTTCTTTTAGAAAATCAAAGAGAAAATGACAATAGCGCAGTACTAATTGATTTATAGATGTACATAAATATGTATGGATTGATGTATTTATATAAGTATGTATTATCTTGTATAAATATAAAATTTGATACATACATTATATAAAACTTGTACTCTAAAATTTGATGTTATAATTTCTTTTCAGAGCATATTAAAGTTGAACATACATTTGACCAAAGATAAAGCTTCAATATCGAGAAAAAAGAAATACAGAAACTATACTGTGACCATAGGTCAATAAAAATGAAAATAGTATAACCAGAAAACAATTTTATACTAACCATAAATTTTAATACTATATTTTTAGATAAGTCCTGGTTCATGAAGTTAATATAAAACATCATAGAAAATCTAAAAAATGATAATATAAAACACTTAAAAATTTATGAGATTTATCTAAAGGAATGCTTGGGGAAAAATGAATAGCTTTTACTACCTAGAGCAATACACAAACAGAAAATAATGAAAAATATTTAATACTGATTCAACTATTTAGAAGTTTTAAAATAACAAAATTAAAAAAAATCATTGAAACAGAATTTAGGGAATATGACAACAGAATAACAAAAGCAGATCATTTGAGGCCCTGAGGCAGAAGGGTGCCCTGTGTATTAGAGGAACAGAAAGAAAATCCATGAGACTGGAGCAGTGAGAAGGAGGAAATCATAAAAGATGAGGTCAGAGAACAGGAGGTATAGACCACATACGGTTTTGAACAGAACAGCAAAGACTGGCTGTAGAATTCAGAGTAGGTTTCAAGGAAAAGGACAAAGACCAGCACAAAAGTTAATGTGTTCGTCCAGGGGAGAGATGATGTAACTTTGACCAATGTGGGTTGCCGACTGGAGATGGTGAGCAGCAGTTGACTTCTGGATATGTTTTGAAGTAGAACCAATAGGATTTATTGTTGGAACTGATGTGGGAAAGGAAAAAAGGCAAAGGTGACATCACTTGCCTGAACAGGCAGCATGGAGTGGTCAGTGACTGAGATGAAGAACACGAGGGAAAGGGCTGGTGTGGGAAGAGATCAGGAGTTCAATTTTAGACAAGTTCATTTTGAGATTCTTATTATATATATATCCAAGTGCAGGTGCCAATTAGGCAGTTAAATATGTAGGTCCAGAATTAAGTGGAGAGGTCTGGCCTGTAAATGTGAACTTGGGAATTATCAGCCTAGATGTTAAACGCAAAAATTAAGGGGGAAATGTTCAGTTTTCACTTTCTCACTTTTTTTTTTTTTCAGACTTCCATGTCTGAAAGAAATGAGGAAATTATTTTTGCCAAAGCAGTGCATGTTAATCCCTTGAGTGTCAAGCTAATAAATTTATATTTTATCTGCTAACCTATTGGATATGAACGGAGTTCATGAACAAGGGAAATATGACCGCGATGAAGTTTTGAAAGTGATTATTCTGGTAAATCTGAATACTATGTATGGATGAGGTACAGAGACACAAATAGGGCTTTGTACTAAGAGTAGAGGGTAGAAAATCCAGGCTTAAGATTAATGTAGTGGAAATGGAGATGGATAACTTTTCTTTTTTCCCCTGAAAGATTTAACTACACATGGATTCAAATGTTACCAATTTAAATGTGTTCCCATAACCTTCTTAAGCGAAATGAAGCTGCTTTCACTTCAAAAAGCCAAAGGCAATATGCTTATATTTGCAACAATCACAATAACAAAACATTTTTCCAGTGGAGCCATACTTTAAAGAATATTCTTTCTATAATGGATACTGACCCTTTAAGTAGCAGAAAACAGCTTTAGAGGATAATAGTTGTTATTATGATTGTCAATCTATCCCAGATCTGCTATTCCGTATTTTGTCGCTTATAAAATAGTACTTTCAGCGTGAGGATTCTATTTATCTCAAGCCAGAGTGTCAAATCCCTGATGGATTGGAAAAGGATGAAATCTGAGAAAGATCAAAAGAGAAAGACAGTAATAGAGGGAGACAGAAAGAGCTCAATGCTTAGAAAAAAAAAATGGTTCTAGACCTCTTAAATCAATCCAATAGTATCTATCTTAAATTAACATCCTAAAAAAAATAAATAAACTGACAACTTCCTTTTATTGTTTCATTAGGAAAAGATGTCAGACCACTACGTGGAGACATCACATCTTTGATTTCTACTATTTGTATGTAATGTCTTTGATAACATGTAGTTGGCCTGAAACTGTCACTTCAAGTCTACATGTGTATCCTTATTAATCTCTCTGGGTTTCTGGTATAATTACCATATTATCTAGGGTGAGATTATATTGTTAAAACTTAGTATCAAATAATAGTGCTCTGCAAGAATATTCTTTCAAGAAATAAAGAGCAGTAAAATTTGAGAAATGGATATTTATGCCACTGGGAAAGAGAAAAAATACTCCTCAGGAAATAATATAAATGCCAAATAATATATCAATTTCATCATAAATTGATAAAGGAAGCATATTTGGTGAATCGAAGAGAATACTTATGGCTGAAAGGAATTGGGGCTAGGAAATTACATAATTAACAACAAATTAAGGAGATTATGGAGCATGTGGGAAGAGCTAGTCTATAGAAAAAAAAAAAAAAGAATGGGCTTTGGAGTAAAAACCACCTGGTGAAAACCTTTGTGCCACTTTACTATTTATATTATTTGGAATAAGTTTAATAATCTGACTCTCTTGTCTTCCTGACTGGAAAATACAATAAAAGGAAATCAGAGAATCCTTTAATAGTTAAAAATAATAAGCATAAGCAAAGGGCTGAGCATAGTGTCTGGAACACTGTAGCACTTTACTAAAGGTTTATTCTGTTCCTCGTATAGAAAAACAAGCAAAAACATTACAGCAAATGAAAAGGCTTTCAAGTTTTGGCATATATTTTTTAAAAAATCTCTGAAGGAAGAATTTAACTAGCTTTGATATAATAGTTATAGAAAATACAAAATGAAAGTCAGCTACTCAGATACCATGCAAAGATGAGAATAAAAATCAGTCAAATGATGGCCTTCTGTTATGCTCCAAGAAGGATGTAGCTGATGAAAACAAAAATAAAAACAAAAGTTAAATAATCCTGGATACTAGTTCCAATTTACATAAAGATTATTATAACTGTGGACTTTGATTTCATTCATGAAGAAGGTTCAGGATTAGTTTGACAATGTTCTTTATTATTAATACTTTGTAATTATTACCACTCTGGATGGGGAGATTAGAGAAAGAGCCTTACTCTGGGAAACTGAAGATTTGGGTTCTAGTTACAATTTTTTTCAGCAATCAGGAAATGATTTATTTTCTCTCGTCTTTGTTTCCTAATCTATAAGCTTAAAAATTTTAACTCTTCTAAAACTCTTTTTGTTATAAGTAGTCTTAAGGCTGACTTTTATAAAATTTATTTTACTAAGTATTTTCAGAGGGCTTTAAAATTTCTAGCTACCTTCTACTACATCAGTGTCTTTCTAGTGTTTCTACTAATTAAAAAAGGTTGTGTCCCATTGGTTTAGTAGACATGCTACTAAACAAATGTTTTTCTTCAGAAGTGTGAAGCTTTTTACATAGAGTCAGTGTCCATAGTAGGAGTGTGTGTATAAGATTCACTACGGAGATAAATGTTTCAACTCTCTTTGACCCTGGAGCAAAATAAATGAGTGTAATAAAGTTCACCCCTTTGAGTTCTGCCTTGTTATCAAATATTCCCCAAATCATGAAGCCAATAAAAATGAAATAGTCTGTCAGGGGAAAAACAACAACAAAAATCGTAGTTTTTCCCCTCAGGCATTTTAAGGAAACTTCAAGTCCAGATGTATGAATGAAATTACTTCTAAAAATTAGAAAATTCCATCAGCTCAGAAGTATGTGACTATCTTTAGCAGGGGGTTAGACCCCTACCCTGAGAAAAATAGTGATTGCATCATTTCACTTTTTTTCTTCCTCACTATCAAGTGGGGGGGGGAATTTTTGACCTCATTTCTCATATTTTTCTAATTAAATCCACATAAGAAAAAAAAAAGAAATTAAAGTGACTCTTTGGAAGAATCAACACTTCCCCTCACCAGGTGGAAGAAGAAGAGCCTTCATCACCCTGTTTAGTGTGTGGCTTGGGGTCCAACAGCTAATGCTTAATGAAGACAGAAAGAAGGCAGGCCTTGAATACAGGACCTACTCCAGCACTCATCTGCCACTGGGGTCCTGTCAGGAGCTGATTCTCCTCCTCTGCTGCCCTCCTTTCCTCTACCTCCATCTCTCATGGCAATTTTATCACTATTTTACTGAGATATTGATTTTCTTGGGCCTCCATTCTCCTATCACACTGGTCTGTGTACTGACCCGCTCCCAGCCTGCCCAAAGTTGTTCAAGATATTTACGAACCCATGCAGATTCCCAGGACATTCATATGCCCTTCATCTTCATGTGGAAGCTCCCCATCATCCTTCACTGACTCTTGCTCATAATTTCCTATCACCTTTCCAAATCTTTTCTTTTTTCAGTCCTCATCGAAAAAAAACCAAATGCCTTCAATGTCCCTTTCTCGCGCATATTTTCTCCCAGTCTATTAATGTGCATCTGCCACAGCCCATCATCAGAGTAAACAGCGGGCTGGTTTCCCATCCTGGCTTATTCCCTTCATGTTTCCCCAACACTTTGCTCCACACCTGGCGCTCCCTTTCTTCCTCTTCAGTACCTCTCTCCTCCTGATCCAACCCCTCAGTCTTTTATTGATCACCTAATTCCATTTCTTGAATATTTCCTTTGAGTCGAATCTTCATTGCTTCTGGTTTTTCCTCAATACCCACTGCCCTGTCCACTTACAATCTCTGCTTTCTCTTTACCTTTCAACATCCTAAATGTAGGTGTCCGCAGACCTATGACTTAGGGCCTATTTTTTTCTTCCTCCTAAGGAAGAAAACTTATCCAAAATTCATAGCTTTACTTCTCTTTGCTTTGTAGATGATTCCCTTGTAAATTTATATATTTAACTTTTGTTTCTATTTTAAGCCCTATAGCGCCATATTCTCAAATAGCTATCTAATTATAAATTCACACCTTTTTTTCCTCAAATTTTATTTTTGTAAGTGGTGCCTTCATACACCTCCCTCCCACACACATACACCTGTCACCCAAATCAGAAGAGCTCAGCTATTATTCAATCCCTCTTTCTCTCGGATCCTTACCTCCAATAAATTACCCAGTTTTATCAGTTCTATCATGGTACTACTATTTTACCAATCTTTTGGAGGCCTGAGAGAAGAAAATAGAAGAGAAAGAATGATATAAATTAATTAGCAATTCTCCCAGTCTGCTAATATGCTTCTCCAGCCTCTCCAAAAGCACACGTTGGGAGGATTACTTACACTCCTCCTCCTTCTATCAAAAGCCAGATGGCTCTTCCCAAGTGACTTAAAGAGAAACTTTACACTGATATTTCACTTAGAATTTAAATTTGCACCTTTCATTTACTTTCTGAAGGTGCATGTTCTTTGGTCCAGTAGAAAATATGTCCTTTGATCCTATTCTTAGAAATGTCCCGAAACAATTTTTGTTGACTTCTGTAGCTTTTTTTTTTCCTTGATTACATGTAACTTTAAAGCCCAATATTTTCTGAGTTCCTCCTAAAGTGAATGTAGTTAAGTAGAATTACAATTAATTGAAGTAAGCTCATTTATAAGGAAATAATCACTTATGAATCTAGATCCTTGTTTTAATTCCAGCTTTCTAAAATTTAGAGATTTTACTATACAATTTAGGTTAAGTCATCCAGCAGTGTACTTCAAATTACAGTGTTGCCAAGATAAAAGTCTTGCTTCAAAGCAACACAGAAAGGTAACAATTGAAAGTCTCCAGCATTCTCACTTGTTTTGTTATGTAAGAGCATTTTCTAGTTACGATTCTCAGTAATGGTTATTACGTATACATCTTCATTTAAATTCATCTCAAAATTCTATTTTAGCATCAAAGTGCTCTGACACTTAATACTCCTGGAATGCATTCTTTTAAGGATTCACCATTGATCCTACCCTGAAGTTTACTTACTGACACGAAGTGGAAATTATATTTAATTGAACTGAACAAGAGAATCACACAACAAAGAACTCTGTTTTATTCAATTCACATACTTCTACGGTGTGATGACTAAAATATGTTGGTAGATGATACATATTCATTTGCCACATAGTTTTAGTCATAGAAGCATATTTCTATCTTCATGCTAATCAAAAACATTTTCCCAAGCACCTAACCTCACCCAGCAGTTTTGAATTAATGGTGGAGATGTCACAGGGGAAGAGTTCACATATTTTAACACTATAGAGTGGTATTAAATAAATAGGATGAAAACTTTCTCCTGGTTAGGTATAAATATTCTGTATTTTCTTTCTGTTTATGGTGCTAAGAGCAATCATACAAAATGTTTTTCTTACAAAAACTGATTTTTTTTTTTAAATTTATCTCTTCTTTCATTCATTTAAAAATGGTCCCAGTGGACGTGCAGTGTGCCAGGCTCTAAGCTATTTCCTAGGAATGCAAGAGTTTTACAGCTGATTGGTGTTTTTAGTATTTATAGCTTAGTTTGTGTAGGAGATCTTCCTGGGACTGTATAAGGATAACCAGATTCTCCTGTTACCTGCTCTGACTTACCATTCTCAATTCTGTATCTGATTTTTGTGATAAATCTTTCATTTCTTTCACATGATTTATATCTACCACATCTGTTGCTACCACAGCCATTGATCCATTTTGTTGTAGTCTCTACAAAAGAAATTTATTCTCAGCACTCTGGATGAGAATGTGAATAGGTTGTATTAGATACCTTACCTGATCATAGGTCCTACTAAGTGCTACCAAAATGGTAGCTCTCAGAACCCCCTCCCATAATCATATGGTGCAAGCCTCTATAAAATATATTCTTATTTCATGTATCTCTGACTGGCCAGCATAAGACAGCAGTTTTGTGAGTGAATTGCTGGGCGTCAAAGCAATAATCCTATAGCATGGTTGCATGGGCATGTAGCATATTTTAGAAAACAATCACTTTCTCTAGAATCAATAAGACTCACAACCCTTACCTGATCCGAACTCAGAAAAATCACCTGAATAGCTATTCAAAAATTACATTCACTGAACATTTTTTCCCCTTTAGGTTGATATATGAACTCTGAGCTTTAAGTAATCAGTTATTTTTATGTTTAGCTTCTACTATCTAGACTAGATCATCTAGCAGGCCTCTTCTTTTGCTGGACAATGCTACTTGTTTGTCTAGAATGCAAATGCATTCTTAAGGTTGCTCACTTTATTGATCATTGAATGCACAATTAACTCCCCATATCAAAGTGCACTCAAATTTCAAACATTCTCTGCTTATGTATATATTCTACACTTCCCTGATTTAAGAGTTGTCAAAATTTCTATGTAAGCACATAGGATTTTTATTTTATTTTTTGAATACATTAGCCATTTAATTCTGACCCAGTTGGCATACGTCTCTTTAGTCAAAAGCATAAAAATTTGCCTACAGCATTTTCCATATCTTTTGCTACATATATATGGAGAGAGGGAGAGAGAAAAAAATGATTAATGTTTTTTTTTTTAGGAGTTTAATTTTTTAACTCAGATGCTAAGCAGTTATGACTCTTTCCAGGTTTTCCCCATATTTCTTAGAAATTCATATCTGTCAAACTCAACATTTGATCTTTAATTTCTTGAGGCTATTTAATACTGACATATGTGCTAACTGACTATCTTTAGTTCTTCAGAGTTTGGTTTCATTCATTCGTTCAGGTATTTTAAGAAGCTTGAAATGCTCCCAGGATCACTTATCTAAAGGGATTTAAAGAAAGACAATACTAGTAGGATTTTATTATATACCATCTGAAAGGAAAATTAATTTTGCCTCAGGTTTCAAATGCAAATGAGAACTCCATCATAAAAGAGGCTTGTCTGAATAACCTAACTGAATTAACAGAGGACAAATATTCAGATATTTTATGCAAAAAGATGTACTTTTGTTTAAATGATTAAAATGTAACATCTAAACTTTCCGCAATTTACTAGTCTAACAATTTTTTTTGCTTTTGTTTATATATTTCCTATAACATCCTAATGAAAATGATAAAATGACCCCATACCATCTCAAGATTTGAGAGTAGAGTACATAGATTTAGATGAAGAATGGCAAGAGGGGACTTGGAGATGTGAGGCAAGATCAATCACAGATAATTGGAAATTATGTTGCTTTTTTTGTCAGTCTTAAGAATTATTCTTCCAAAGAGCCTATTTTGTGGGATAAACTGCTCTTCCCACTTAATAATTTGATTCTATTATACTATAAATAAAATACCAAAATCTCCTTTAGAGTAATTGCTGGCAGAAAACTTAGACCATGAATAGGCATATTTTTCTCCATCGTTTTTATGCACAAATACCTAACATCTGGCCAACATCAAAATGTGTAGCTTCTGGCAGCTGGTATCAAACTTTGTACACCAAATGCAGTCAGCATGTTTTCTGAGCAGGTTCACTATACACGATCTGGGACACATGTTTGATATTATCTGGGAAAACAAAAACAATGAGTCAATGACTTGAGCTCTACTTGACACTAAAAAGTTTGGCTCCGTAAATGGTTTCTGAGAAGAATATTTCACTTTGAGCGTAGCAGCTAAAGGTTCCATTATTAATGTAAATAAATGAGAGGGAAGAGGGAAGCCTTGATGATTGGCATGGTAAAAAATTAAACAGCCCTGGGACTGTCGATCAGAGCTGATTTGAGTAACTGGCTGGGAATGCAGACATTTGATCCAGCATACATGATTACCAGAATTCACACTGACCAGTGTCCTCTCCTATAAAGTATTTGCACTCAGGGGAATTAGAGGTTTCCAATGACACTTCTGAAATTTCCTAACTTTCTGGAAAGGGTTTTTGTAGTAAATGCTACCCGGATTTTTGAGTCAACTCAAGGTATTCTTTTTATACGCACGCGTGCGCGCGCGCGCACACACACACACACACACACACACACACACACACAATTTCCCCTTCTTTAGCTAAGGCAGAGATTTAAATAATTTAGAGGAGGTATGCTGATACAAGATTACATATTCACCTACAGGTTAATGTTTCAGGTCTCAGCATAAACATGACTAATCTTCCTGAGCATCAGTTTTACTTAATGGTATGAGCACATTAGTTTGATCTCCAGAACAATTTCCCACAAGTGATTGGCAATGACATTTATCTGCTAAAAATAATTGTAGATTGTATTTGAGATTATTTCTAACTGTTTGGATGTAAGTTTTTAGTAATAATTCATAAAAGAAGATTTTCCAAAAGGAAGATGTAGATGATCTTTGCAAATTCCTATTTAGACTAAGCTTATAGATATGTTGCCACTAAGTGTCAGTTAATCAGAACATGGGCCAAGTAACATGTGGGTGTTGCCTTAACATTGATTTTGTCACTTATATGTAAACATAAGAAAAGACACAGATACAAACACAAATTAATCATTCCTATCACTTAAGAGTAAGGTATTTTCTTTTAAGTATCACGTTTATTATGCCAGGAGAATTCCACCTGCTTGCTAGTGGACCAAATTGTTAAACCCATTCCCCTATCAATCCTCAAAAATTAAAAAAAAAAATTAAATAGAGTAAAAATATGATAACCACTAGTAATGTCTATTTCCTCCTTTCTAAAATTATATACTTTTAATAATAGTCCATTAAAGTAAAAACAGCTTATCACAATAAAGTGATTTGTAAGATTATTCTTCTTCACAATTTTTAGTAAAATAAGGAGAAGGAGAAGAATGAACTGTGGCCAATTCAGCTCAGAATAAAAGGAACTAATGGAAAGTAAAAATCTGATGATTCAAACCCATTTTGGGGTCAATAAAATGCAAATGAAGACCACACGGAGTTATCATTTTATACCTATTAAAAAAATTAAAAATCTGACAACAAATGTCAGAAAGTATATGAATCCATAGGATCTCTTCATTTTGGGATGAAGTGAACACACATAACTGCACATAATTTTAGAAAAGTGAAGGAATTATTGCCACTGAATGTCAGTGAGGTCACAAATGAGTAAGAGAGGTAGGGAACATCTGCAAGATTTTAGTTTTTGTGTTTAATGGTGGTTTCATGAGTGTTTATATTATTATTAAAAACAAAATTATTAAAAATAAAATAAAAAACAAAGTGTAGGCAAATTGAAAAAGGAGATTCATAAAAAATGAGTCTGTTATTAATGAAAGACTATAGTTAAGCTAATTCTATGTATTGGAATAATACATAAAATAAATATATAAATCAATCATGCTGTAGCTCTGAGAAAACTTATGCCATATTCATTAGAAATGGCTTGTAAGTACATTATATGTCTTGTACTTGAATTTTATTTTGTTTGGCCTTGCTTTGTTTTTAAATTTTAATCACAAAGGAACAGAAGATGGGAGAATAATTGAGTAAAATTCAGGAGAACTGTGCTGGTCTCTACCTTAACAAATTGATTATCTTGCACTTTAATGCCTCTAAGCTTTTGTTTCTTCATTTGGGAGATTAAGAAATTTACTTATTTCTAGATTTATTAAAGAAATATTAAAAAACTTTTTATGTGCCAGATATTATTTTAAGTAGTAGAGGTACAGGGGTGAAAATATATCAAACCTGTACTCAAAATTTACAGTCTAGTGGAAGAAAAATTCATGTCACATATCAAATACCCAAATAGACATAGCATTGCCTCTGTGACCAATGCTATGAAGGAGAAACATAAGGGGCTTGTGTTTAAGATGTTATAGGATCACAGCAAATTAGAGTGAGTTTATGTCATCCAAAAGATAAGGAAAGTCTTCCTAGCAAAGGATGACTACACGGAGATCTTAGGGATGGTAACAGGGATTTCCGAGGGAGGGAGAGCAGACTTCATGCAAAGAAGCTAGCGCAGACTGTGCATTGTGCAAGACTGTTGAATCACAGATCTGTACTTCTGAAGAATGAAGGAGAGTAAGTCGGAGGGGGAGATAAACCATGAGAGACAATGGACTCTGAAAAACAAACTGAGGTTCTAGAGGGGAGGGGGGTGGGGCAATGGGTTAGCCTGGTGATGGATATTACAGAGGGCACATTCTGCATGGAGCACTGGGTGTTATGCACAAACAATGAATCATGGAACACTACATCAAAAACTAATGACGTAATGTATGGTGATTAACATAACAATAAAAAATTAAAAAAAAAAAGAAGCTAGCGCAGACATGATGGACAGCAGGCCATAGCCTATCCCAGAGGGTGAAGCAAGCAGATACGGTTCCAACAGGGTGAGAGAAGCTGATACTAAAAGGAGGTGAAGAGCAACATAGGAACAACAGACAAAGGATTTATAAACTAAGCTAGAGTATTTTTATCTTAATCCCAAGAGCAGAATTCCATTTACAGTTGAAAACAGAAGATAAAGTGTTCATATGTAGGCTTTTAACCAGGATCTCTGACCCAGGTATGAAGACTAGATTGGGGTTGGTCAAGAATGGATGTGGGTGCAATCCCTATCAAATAACAGCACTTTTCACAAACCTGGAAGAAATACTCAAATTTGTATGGAACCACAGAAGACCTTGAATAGCCAAAGCAATCTTAAGAAAGAACAAACCTGGAGTTACCACAATTCCAGACTTGTACTCTGAAGCTATAATCACCAAAACACTATGTTACTGGCACCAAAACAGACACATAGATCAACAGAACAAAATAGAGAGCCCAGAAATAAATCCACACTTAGGATCAATTAGTCCATGACAAAGGAGGCAAGAATATACAATCGGGAAAAGACCATCTTCTCAATAAATGATGCTGGGAAAAGTGGACAGTTACATGTAAAAAGCATGAAATTAGACCACTTTCTTACACCACACACAAAAATAAACTCAAATAGATTAAAAACCTAAGTGTTAAGATCTGAAACCATAACAATCCTAGAAGAGGGCACAGGCAGTAATTTCTCTGACATTGCCCATAGCAACATTTTTCTAGATAGGTCTCCTGAGGCAAGGGAAACAAAAGCAAAAATAAATATCAAAATAAAAAGCTTCTGGACAGCAAAGGTAACAATTGACAAAACAAAAAGCCAACCTGCCGAGTGGGAGAATATATTTGCAAATGATATAACCAAAATATTTAAAGAACTTCTACAACTTGACACGCACACAAAAAAACTCCAATTAAAAAATGAGCAGAGGACCTGAAGAGAAGTTTTGCCAAAGAAGAATACAAATGGCCGACACATGAAAAGATACTCAACATTGCTAATGATCAAGAAAATGCAGGGGCGCCTGGGTGGCTCAGTTGGTTAAGCGACTGCCTTCGGCTCAGGTCATGATCCTGGAGTCCCGGGATTGAGTCCCGCATCGGGCTCCCTGCTCAGCGGGGAGTCTGCTTCTCCCTCTGACCCCCTTCCCTCTCATGCTCTCTATCTCTCATTCTCTCTCAAATAAATAAATAAAATCTTTAAAAAAAAAAAAGAAAATGCAAATCAAAACCACAGTAAGATATCACCTTACACTTGACAGATGGCTAAAATAAAAAGAGACAAGAAATAACAAATGTTGGCGAGAATGTGGAGTAAAAGGAACTTTTGGGTACTGTTGGTGGGAATATAAATTGGTACAGCCCCTGTGAAAAACAGTATGGAGATTCTTAAAAAAATTAGAGGGGTGCCTGGGTGGCTCAGTCAATTGAGCATCCAACTTTTGGTTTCTTTTCAGGTCACAATCTCAGGGTTGTGAGATCGAGCCCCACATCAGTCTCTGTGCTCATCTTGGAGTCTGCTGGAGATTCTCTCCCTTTCCCTCTGCCCCTCCCCTGCTTTCACGGTCTTTTGTTTTCTCTCTAAATAAATAAAGTTTAAAAAATTTAAAACAGAAATGACGTATGATCCAATAATTCCACTACAGGGTATCTACCCAAAGAAAACAAAAACACCAATTTGAAAATATATACATACCCCAATGTTTATTGCAGCTTTACAATAGACAAAAGACGGAAGCAACCTAAGTGTCCTTCAATTAGACGAATGGATAAGGAAGATGTGGTATATACACACGATGGTTTGTTACACAGCCGTAAAAAAGGATGAAATCATGCCATTTGTGACAACATGGATGGACCAAAGGGTATTGTGTTAAGTGAAATAAGTCAGACTGAAAAAAAAAATACCATGATTTCACTCATATGCGGGAAAAAAAAAAGACAAGTAAACAAAAACAGAATCAGATCTATATATACTGAGAACAAACTAATGGTTGCCAGAAGGGAGGGGTAGATGGGCAAAATAAGTGAAGCAGAGTGGGAGATACAGGCTTCCAGTTATGTCATGAATAAGTTACAGGAATAAAAGACACAGCATATGGAATATAGTCAATGGTATTGTAATAGTGTTTTATGGTGACAGATGGTAGCTACATTTGTGGTGAGCATAGCATAATATATAAACTTGTCAAATCACTACAGAGTATACCTGAAACTAAGGTAACATTCTATATATAAAAAAAAAATTTAAGAGTAGATGAAGATAATGTGATAGAATGTTTTCAAAGTACATTTCAGACAGAAAATTAGAGTTTGAAGTAGGATACTGATGATGAAAATGGATATAAAATGGTGACTTGAGTAAACCTATAGGAAGCAATATGTAGGATTCAGTGCCCAATTAAAGGAAAAGGGATAATGCAGCACCAAAGATAACGCTTCTATAAATTGATACAATTATTTGGATACATGTCTGTCATCGTGGTGCCACTCACAGAGATAAGGAAAAGTAGGAGAGCATCTGATTCAGCAGGAAGGAAATACATGTTTCATCACGGACAGGTTGAGATTGAGATTGAGGTGTGACAAAAATGAGTGCTCTACCAGAAGTCTTGTAGAAGTTTCAGTTTCCTCATTGCTATAAAGCTATATTTCTAGCAAGTCATATTAAGTTTTTAAGAGAGCAGACACGGGAGAGCCAAGCTCTTTGGGTCTTATGATTTCCTCTCAAGTTATGTGTTCTCCTCAATGGTGATGGTATTTTACTGCTTTAGGTGACATCCTGCCAAGACATAGAATGTATTAAAGTGTTTTAACAATCTTATAATCACCAATCATGTGATAGACCCAAACCTAACTACTTAGTTCTGTGCACACTTTCCAATTTTGTTCTGGTGCCAGTTTATCAACATTGACCTTAAACAATTATCAATAGACTCAATGCATGTATATACACATTGCAATTATTCACTGAGGACCAGTCTGTGAGCTTACACCAGCACTGTATCTTCCATTACAGAGCAAACTAGTAGGGACTGAACACAATAGGCCTAGCCAAGGCCTACTGTAGACAGCATTATGACATCCATGAGAAAGCATTTAGTAGCCTGGAGATGTCAGGAGGTAGATATTTTTAATCTTTTGAGTATAAATGGCCATTAAAGCAATGGGCATAACATTTTACAGAGTGTAGAATGAAAACAGAGCTTAAAAGGTACAGTTAATTAAAAAAAAGATGACAACTTTAAAAGAAAAATAGAATTCTAACCCAAAGTATACAATATCCACAGGTCCATAGTGGTATAAACAAATGATCTAATAAAGGACAATAGACAAATGTTGGATAAAGAAAAAAAAATTCCAAATAATTTATGTGAATACTCCACCCTCAAGAAGGTGGAAGATAACTCCGCACTCTTTATCTTTACATTAGACAAAACCAACACTACCTCAGCTGGGTAATTAAGGTCAGCATCCTCAATGACAAGTCAGATTGATAGTATGTACCCTTGATAGGGTATGATGAGAATAGCACTTTACCTCTATCATCTTCCTCCCCCGAGACCCACAACCCCAAGCTAATCATGAGAAAAACATCAAATACCATGAGAAAAACATCAAATACCAATTGAGAAAACTTTTACAAAATACTTACCCAGTACTCCTCAAAAAATGTCAACATAAGCAAAAACAATAAAAGGAACTAAAGTAGCCTCATGTTAACTCTTCAGGTCACCTCGGATTTTCTTTGGCCTTTTTTTTTTTTTTTTTTTTTGGTATATCTATTCCACACTCCAACTGCCTTCCTCAACCAGCTTCCTTAGCTTAATTAAACATACTAAAAACTGCTACTGCCATCTAGCTTTCAAGTCTGCACAACCTTGGAGCTCCTGCATTCATGGACACCTGGTATCTTCCCTTTTTATTTCTGTTTAAATCTCCAAAATGGATGATTTACCTCCCCAGCTTATCTTCAGTACTAGGTGTTAGAGGTCATAAATTATTGGTGCAAATGTAAATGGGTTTCTTCTTCAGTTAAATGCTTACCCTAACTCCATTTAGTTGAGACCAATGGTGTTGAATTTGAGAAGGGGTGTCCTAAAACATTTCTACTGCAGCTGTGGTAAAAAGAACACAACATCTTAAAATGATGTGGTGGGCAGTATAATTTGATCCCCAAAGATGTCCATGTCCTGATATCCAGACACTGAATAATTTATGCCACATGGCAAAGGAGTACTAAGGTTGCAGACGCAATTAAGGTTGCTAATTAGCTGACCATAAAATGCAGAGATTACCCAGGTGGATCCAATGTAATCAATTATGAGTCCTTAAAGATGGAAGAGGCAGGCAAAAGAGTCAGGCAATGTGAGAAAGACTTAACAGGCCATTGTTGGCTCTGTAAGTAGAAGGGGCCCAGGAGCTAATGAATGTGGGTTGTCACTGGAGGCTGGAAAATTCAAGAAAAAGTATTCTGTAGATCTTCCAGAAGAGAACGCAGCTCTGCCAACATCTTGATTTTAGCCCTGTGAGACCCTTTTTGGACATCTGCCCTACAGACCATATGAAAAGAAATTCATGTTGTTTTAAGCCACTAAATTTGTGGTAGTTGATCACAACAACATCAGGAAGTAAATGCAATTGGTTTGCAGAGGATATATGTATTCCAACATATATCTGAAGAATACATCAGTAGAGTCAGTATACCTGTGGTAATTGTGGATATCCCTGTATAGAGTACACTTGATTTGCTGATTTTTCATACATAATTGGAGATTATTCATACACAGAAGATAAATGGTCTGGATAATTAATAATATGAGAGTAACCATCAACATAAGAGTTAGTTTCAGACTACCCCTCCACATAATAAAATGCACATGAAAGGTTTCCATAAAATATTTTGCTTTGAGGGAATGCTGTCTGAATACTGAGGCAATGAAATCTCTGATTATTTATATACTGCCAAGTGCTGTTTTCAGACAGGGTCTAATTTGCTAGAGTCAAA
This sequence comes from Zalophus californianus, assembly GCF_009762305.2. Lineage (NCBI taxonomy): Eukaryota > Metazoa > Chordata > Mammalia > Carnivora > Otariidae > Zalophus > Zalophus californianus. Next base: position 67,184,868 of record NC_045601.1, on the reverse strand, counting down.
TGCTTATGACTTTAACACAGTAGGCAATGCTATATAAAGAAACTGAAGATGCAGGAATATCATTTGCTAATGTGTGCAGGTTCAATGTATGTATTAAGGCCCATAAGAAAAAAACTTAAAGCTAAAACTGCTTCAATAAAGCCTCAACATTTTCAAAAGAAATCCAAGTTTCTCAGTTAAAAGAAAAAAAAAAAAAAGCTTCCAAATACCCCTTCCTCATAAATATTGAAAAAGAAAGGAATGAATGAATGGATGCTGACGTAATTTTACTATACTTAGGGAAAAAAAAAAAAACTCAATATGAAGATTGCTTTGTTTTTACAGCTGCAGGATGACTAGAATTTCCCAACAAAGTTCTGCATGTTTCTTTCTTGATCTTGTCTATGCTTTCCAGGCCTCAAGAAGATTCTTCTAGGCATCAGACCTACTGAATTCCATTCCATTAATTGCTGTATCGTACATATCCCAGAAAAAAAAATGGTATCCTTAACCAGCAGCCAAAATTAGAGAATGGAAGTAATTTGGGGTCAGTGGCCAGCATTGGTCTGGACTTGGGTAAGTAAAATCCTCCCAATTGCAGTTCTGCCAAGCCTAGTCTTTCCCACATCATTTTAATAGGACTTCAATGTGACAAATGCACATACTCTTATACCCAGACTTTGTCTTGGAAGGAAGGAGAGTCTTCTGGAGAGCAAAGGAAGAGAACATCGGTTGCTAATGCTAAGTAGGAGTGCAAGAGTAGAAACAAAACATCGTAGCCGATTTTTAAAAACAGACATATGTATTTTCAGGCCCTTGGCAATCATTTTGGGTCTCTACCTCTAGAAATGGTCTGTCAGGAAGAATCATTAAAAAAAAAAATGACATGAGCCTCCTGCCTACTGATATTATCAACTGTAGGAAGAATTGTTCTCAAGGGATCATGCTAGCATCTGTAGTTCTCAGAACCAGAAACAAGTGGCTCAGCAAAAAGGGAAGTAAGCAAACATCTCATATGGACAGGGCCCATAAGATTTACAAAAAAAAAAAAACAAAAAACACTGAAGCAGAATTCCTTAGAAAGCCAGAAATGATTCCTGCTCTCTTTGCCAATAAGCTATACTTACTGATTTTTAATTCAGTATCTAGCTTAAGGTAATTAGGTAAATATTTAAATATTTTTTTAAATCAATAAAGCTAATGAAAGGGAATTAAATATTTGAAAGAAATACAGTCCAATTTTAAGATATGGTTTTAAAATGCCAAGTATCTGCCTTAATGAATAAATAACATCACATCCCAAAGCAATTACATCTGGTGACACTTTGTCTAAAGTTGGGAGCCAAGAAACTTGGTTTAAAAGAAAACAATTTCCCCAGCCCAGCCACTTTGCAAGGGCAAGAGGACAAGTTCCACCTTGGTTGGGATTTCTTGGTGTTTTCTGCCTTGTACCTCTTCTGTGACCCCTAGTGCCCTTAGAACATGATATGAGCAGCATTCACAGAGGACAACAACAGTTCTATCACTGTACCCTCGCCTGTCTTCCACAGTTATCTAGCACAGCCTTAGGATAGTGAAAAAGGGAAAGAAACAGGATTCTTTGACAACCTCCCATTTTGTTCTGCCCAGCTTGTTCTCTCTTCAGTTTGAATATTTATTTCAACCCATTAAGATCCACTGGGTTCAATTTAACAAATATTCAGTTACTGCTTTCTGTTGAAGGAAGAAAAGTAAGTTATTTACTAGAATAGGAGTCTATACCTGGTTGCATGTTTAAGAGAATTTTGGTGAAACAACCAGTATGATAATATAAGTTTATATATAAATCAAAACCTTTAAAACTGTATTCCTTTATTCTCTAAATAAAAGGAAACTGTACCACCAAAAATAATTTTTTTTTGGTTAAAAATTTCCTTTCTAGTGTAGCCTGGGTGGCTCAGTCAGTTAAACGTCTGCCTTTGGCTCAGGTCATGACTCCAGCATCCTGGGATCAAGCCCTGCCTCAGGCTCCCTCCTCCTCAGGGAGCCTGCTTCTCCCTCTCCCTCTGCCTGAGGCTGCTACCCTGCTTCCTCTCTCTCTCTCTGTCAAATAAATAAAATCTTTAAAAAGTTTAAAAGTTTAAAATCATAAAAACAACTGCCAGATAATTCAAAAATTTGATTTTTGAGGGCAAGTGGTATAGAGCACACCCCTAGTCTCTTGTTCCAATTTGTTTTAACAGAACATAAAGGCAATGCCATAAATCTCCCATTATTACAAATACCAAAGCATTTACTCATTAGAATACATGGTTCTGTACTGGGCAGCTCTTGGATGCTTTCTCTAGCAACATCTCAGACACAGAACTTGTGTTTCAGGTATACCTCATTACATTCTTCTCCCAACCTGTTCTTACTCTAGATTCTGCATCTTGGTTAATCACTGTCCATCTACTCACCCAAGCTAGAACTTAAATCATTTTCATTTGCTCCCTTTCCTTAATCTTTACATATCAAATTGTTCAATGCAGTTAATCAAGTCAATTTTTTTAAGATTTTATTTATTTGAGAGAGAGAATGAGAGAGAGAGAGAGAACATGAGACGGGGGAGGGTCAAAGGGACAAGCTGACTCTCTGCTGAGCAGGGAGCCCAATGCGGGACTCGATCCCGGGACTCCAGGATCATAACCTGAGCAGAAGGCAGTCGCCTAATCAACTGAGCCACCCAGGCACCCCTCAAGTCAATTTTTGAAATGACTCAGAATCCCACTCCTTCTCTTCATTCTTACAGCCCCCAGGTTAATTGAGTTCTTATTTTTTGCCTAGCCTACTATAGTGAACTTCCCTCACTTAGGTTTTCCACGTTCTCATCCACGCAAAGCAGCTAGAATTATCCTTCCAAATGCAAATTTGATCATGCCACACCCATAATTAAAACTATTCAGTGATTCCTCATTGCCTATAATGTAAGATAAAGTGCCATTTTGAAGCCAAAGTATACTCCCAGCCTTTATTCATTTAGTTCTCCGTGTATGTACTTTCATATACTAGTCATACTAAATTATTTGCTATTCCTTAAAAATTCCATCCATTTCGGGACCATCAGATTGTACATCCAGCTATCCTTGATCTTGTCTTTCTTCTTCCTTTTGCATCTGGACAAATTAAGTGTCCAAGCCAGATAAAAGTAGAATTATCATATATTTCAGTTTCCCTTGGTGAATTCTGGTTTATACCCATTGTTTCAGCATCATTAATAGCACTCCCTTTCACTTGCATTCATGGTTGTCTGGAGGTGAATTAGATGATTCCTGTATTCAAAAGTCACCCTCTTTCTAAATCATAAAAGTTCAATAAACTAAGAGCAGGTTGTGTCCTTGGAACACTGGAAATATTTCTACATAGTATAATTCACATAGTGGTATAATAAATTACATAAGTAAATGCCCTGACAAGTTATGCATCCTGTAATAGTAGGAATAAGAGCTAACCATTAATGTGTGTTTAGTGTGTTAGTTCCAAACACCTTAAGAGTAAGATTTCATTTATATAACCATATATATAAACATATATAAATGTATATATACACGTGTATATATATATATATATATATATATAAAACAATCCTGAAAAGAAAGCAGTCTGATCATCCCCATTTTGCAGATGAAGAAACCAAGGCAAAACAAATTTAAGTAACTTGGTTAAAGTCATGTGTGATAAGGGGCAAAAGGTTGTGCTGTCAGGTAAACCAAGGGACTGATTTCAAAGTCCATACTATATGAAGTGCAATATGCATATTTATCTTTGTGGCCCTATTGCCTTTGAGTATCTAAGAGATACGTGAAAAATTCCTCTGTAGGGCGCCTGGGTGACTCAGTTGGTTAAGCGACTGCCTTCGGCTCAGGTCATGATCCTGGAGTCCCGGGATCGAGTCCTGCAGCGGGCTCCCTGCTCAGCAGGGAGTCTGTTTCTCCCTCTGACCCTCTTCCCTCTTGTGCTCTCTATCTCTCATTCTCTCTCTCTCAAATAAATAAATAAAATCTTAAAAAAAAAATTCCTCTGTAAATTAATCATTTTTCAAGAACAGAGAAAGGTCATTTCAGATGTCCTAGTGAGATAAAAATCATATAGCCCTGGATGGCTGGTCTTATCAAAATACCATTTCCCTGTGCCTTATGAAATTCCTAGGATATTGATATGTTAATATCAATATTAATATCAACATTGATATTAATATCAATTCTCCCTCCTGCCCCTACAAAGTATTATGTAAAATACTTTTTGAAAGTCACAACAGCTAGCTTGTCTAGCCTTTCTAAATTTAGACCTCCTTTTTGCCAGTGTTTATTTTTACTCGTTTGTGGGTTTATGTGTGTGTGTCTTAAATACTTGAGAGAGGAAGAGAGAACAAACAGGGGAAAGGGCAGAGGGAGAAAGACAAGTAGACTCCCTACTGAGTGCAGAGTAGAATGGCTCCATTTCATGACCCTGAGATCATGACCTGAGCCCAAACCAGGAGTCAGATGCTTAACTGACTGAGCCACACAGGTGTCCCTCATTTGCTTGTTTTAATAACAGTAGTTGGGGTTGGTATGGTATTGGAAAATCTTGAAACAAGACAAGATGGAGAAAACAAAATTTCCAAACTGTGTGTTTGCTGGAAAGTGCAGGGATTGCTGAAAACTTGTCATCAGTGGTGGAGGTAAGTGACTAATCCCTTAAGTATCTGCCTTTCTGCCTGGGAGAGAACCAGACTCTGCAGCTGATGGGTCTTTAGAGTTAAACAGAAAAACATGGCAATTCTTTATTTTTAATAGGATTAGATTTACATGTTAAGCTTACAGAGAAAATACCTGTGAACACTCTGAAATTAAACGCAATTATTGATAGTAGAAGAGATTTAAAACACTGTGCAAAATTGTTAGGCATTTAAGAAGAATCTTTCTAAAGCACACCAATCTTCTCTAACTGGAGTCTGATTCCATAATGAATTGTGTGTACACACACACACACACACACACACACACACGCGCGCGCGCGTCTGTGTAAAGTTTTCTTTGGATCACACCACAGGAAAAAGAAACTGACATGTCTTGAGTAATAGGCAAGTCTATCTTTAAGCAGAAAGGGCCTCAGATCAATTAAACAAAATGAGTTTTATGAGAAAAACATTAAGCAGACTCCTTCCTGGATTATTTTTCTGAAAGAAAATTTCTGTTCTAATTGATGCCTTGAAGCTTGTTGCTGCAAATTGAAGTTTATGTCAAATATTTGGCAGTGCTTCGAGGAAAATGATTCTATTCACCTTGATTCTCTAATTGAGATGTTGAGGGGTGCTTTACTTCTTTATCTGGAAGTATTGTGGTGACATTGTCTACCTGGGCTGTATCAGCCTGGGTTCCCACTCCTTTTCTTGCTGAGTGCTAAATTGTTTTTGAGTCTATCTGGCAATCTGCTATTTTTTTTTCCTCCCCCCGCAGGGTTCAGTATTTGTCCTTGAAGCGTTGTCAACTACAAACGCAAAAGAAAAGCGTATATCCAATTAAAGTGAGACAAAACATAACTGTCAAATAAAAGCCATTAACCCCTCGAGTATGAAATTTGGGGTAGATCTGACAGGTCTCTCCTTGCTTCCTTCAACTGTCATCATTCCCAATTCCCTTCCATACTTTTAAAGATACTGCTTAGGGGACAGTTTTATAGTCTGTAATATGTGATGTCAAAAAAATTTTGTCAAATCATAATCCAAGTGTAAGTAGCACATTTACTAGACATGTTTTCCAAATGAGTAATTTGGAAGAACAGTTAATCCTCATGTTTTGAACATTGATTTTATTCGCTTTCATTCACTTAATGTATATACTTAGTACTTCTCAGGACTGTGCTATCCACTGGAGAAACAACATTGAATAAGACAGGAAAGTTTACTGCCCTTTAAGTTTACAATCTAGTGAGACAGGCAACTAACAAAGTAGGACTTAAGTACAATTGTTATAAGTGACCTGGAAGAACAGGGCACAGTGCTAGGAGAACAAGACATGTGAAAGAGCAGCCCTTGCCCACTCCGAAGGATTGAGAGATAGGGATTTGGCCTGTGAGAGAAGACTCAATGGAATGGCTTTCCCCGTGGGCCATATACTTTGTGTGAGGCTGAGGGGGAAATAAGAATACAGATAACGATGACGCTAGGGAGGAGTAGGAGGATGAGGAAGACTATATCTCACATTTATTGAGGGCTTCCCTTTTAACAGTTATGGTGGTTTACAGTTACGTGTTAGAAAAAACAGTGATGCTAATTGGTTTCAAAACTAAGGAAACTCATGATATATGGTGAGCTCCACATAGGTTAGGATCCTCAAGAACCCAGGCTCTTGCATCTCTCTGCCCATCCATCTCAGCATGGTGACGTCGCTCATGGACTGGCTTCTAGCATGGTTGCAAAATGGCAGCAGCAGTTCAGCCATTATAACCAGACGCGACCACATTCAAAGGAGGACATTCTCTCTGCCTCCTCAATCTTTCTGGGAGAGAGAGAGCCTTTTGAAGATGACCCAATCTGACTTTTTCCTCATGTTTTATTAGGCAGAATTGGGGCATGGTGTTCATTTCTAAGTGAATCACTAAGAAGGGGAATGGAATTGATGAGCGATAGATTAAGAATGGAAATTAGCAAGTCAAGCCCCATGACCATCTCTTCATACACCCTGAAGCATCTTCATGCCACTTCAATGCACATGTTGAAAACTCTAGGTAAAGGTCTTCCCAAAGAAGGCTTACTAGTCAAAACATATTTGCAATTTGAAGAATCAATTTCTCATAATAATTTCATAGCAATGCGGCTGTTATTTAAGTTAGTAAACAGAAGATTCATATGAGAATATAGCAGTTTTTGCATTTGTTGTTAAAGTCTATTCACGCAAAGTATTCTAAACCTGAAGGAAAGGGACAGATGCTTTTAGAAATGAAACATTTTATCTTCCTTGCCATTCACTGTGACAATGAACAATATGTCACATTGTCTTTACCAACATGAGAAATTAATCATAGAAGAAACTGAAAAAAAAAGAACATTTAAAATATCACAAGGAAAATCTTTGTACTGACTGTACTCGACTACCTTTTTATTATATCGATAGTATAATTATAATAATAGTTACTATTCTTTGAAAGATGAGTATCTGGTGGGTGTTAGACATTTAATATCTTAATTCTCATAACATCGTCATGTGCAGTGTATTTTTATCCCCGTAATCTTGGAGTTCAGAAATTTACATATGGCTAATTAATGGAAGGGGCTGGCCGTATTCACACTTACCTGTCTGTCCTAATCTAAATCTACTGCTTTTATTACACAAATATTCTGCCTGGCATTATGGCTTGACCCTGGAAATTCCCTCCAGGAATCAGAATACGGCTTTAACAATCAAATTCCACTATGAATTAGCACCTATAATTCATCTGTCAATGAAACTTTAAGAAGTTTACATTTATTTCTGCCTCTCATTAATAGCACCCTAAGTAGATCGCTAACATTACACTTTCATGGCAATTCACCTCTAAAACCTTGCTGTTTTAATTTTCCCAAGCTTAGCTCTCTAAAGGCTGAACTAGGACATGAAAAGACATTCATTCTCTGCAAGTTTTCATGCTTCATGTTTTGGCCTAAGATGAACGAATTTTTTGTGCAAAAAAGTTAAAGATATTTCTAACTGAGTAGAGCACACTTCTCTTTCTATTTTACTGTTTTGATATTTCACATATTTTTACGTGCTTACTCACCAAGATACTTTTATAGGAAATATTTTATTTTGCGCTTTTGGACAGAAATAGCAACACTATTCTAATAATAACTTCAAGTAAGCTAAACACATTCTAATGAGAAGATTCTTTTCTAGCTTATTTTCTTGTTGGTTTAAGTCATTACTTTTCCTGTTTTGTACCTCCTCTGCCATGGATTTGTTGATATGTGACTGTGCTGGCTGAGTCCCACTGCTATTTCCACAGATAGGTAAAAGTATTTTAAGATACAGAGAAAAGAACTGAACAGATAGTTCTTTGGATAGATTAACTATATGGAAAATATTGGGACTGTACTTCCCTTACCCAGGACTAGACTCTCCTGACATGGAATTTATATTTCAGGGAAACCAAATGTATAGTCCCTCGCTCTCATAATGCCTCACAACTCAGATGATTTAACAAATAAAAACACGAGGCACCAATTAATCTTAAATGTCACGTACTCAATGAATAATTTTTTAATGTAGGCATGTCCCATACTATAGTTGAAATGACCACCTAGTCCCAGTGCATTAGAAGCCTTTACCGTGAGCGACCTCCATGCCAGAATTGAATTTTAAATCCATGCTTGTCAGAGTTTCTGGCATATAGTGAGGACGCACATGTTGGGTGGTGTTGGCGATAGAACAAATAGTGATAAGAAAAAAAAAATGAGGAGGAAAAACAAGTATTTACTTGATAAAGTTCAGTTGAACTGAATGAAATGGCTCAGATTCAGAATTTGTCCTAATGCGAGGCCAGTATTACTTATTTACACAGTCAAGAAGCAGCAACTAATAAAAGACATATGTACCTAAAACCTCTAGCCAATGATACCACATCAAAAGTAGTCTATCCTGTCAAATACATGACAATCTCCTAATGGGAGCACCAAAGGACTAACAAGGGTTGTTCAAAAAGTGGATTCTTTCTTGTGCCAACTAAGACATTTTCTACTGTGTACTACCTTAACTAATTTTTAAGGAATATCACAAAAGCTATCACTTAGTAGCCAATAAATAAACTTTTTTCACTTGACTAAGCATCTGACTAACTAGCAGGCACTAATTTAAGGAGAATATCTAGTATAACTTTAACAAAAGCAGAGCACTCTCTTCTTTAGCTTTCTTTGCAAACATTAAGGAAATATATACTGACAATATCATTAAATGTTGGGACAGTTCTTTTTTTTTTCAGAATCAGGGCTGAATAGTTCATGCATTTTGCTTATGTGATGTGTTTTGATTTGCAGTTTTTTAAGATGTAGAACCAGAATCAAACCGACTTGTGATGTTTCCTAGTCATCCATAGCTCCTGTCACTATCCCTGTTACAACATGTGACATTTCATAGACAGTTAGTTCATAAGTATGTACAAAAATACCCTAAATATATCTGCAACAGTGGAGACAGCTGCAGGTTATGGCTGACTAAAACTCACATTCTTTTCATAACAATCTGTGAGGTTTGTCTGAACTGATAACCACATGCCATATGAACTCTGAACAATGGAAAACTGTCAGAGCTTATAAAATAAACAAATGACCAACGATGTCTGAATATTTGTTGGGGAAATGTGTTCATAATTTGTGAGTCATAAACATTTTCTCAGATTTTCTTTATTTTCTAAACAATATTTGCCTTCAATCAGGGAAAAGTTTTAAATATTTCCCCAAACTATTATTTATGGCATTTTAATGTACTAGTAATAAGCAATAAAATATAAAGTTATACTTCAAACAGCAATTGAGGTAGAGTCAGGGTAAAGTATGGTGGTGTCAGTTTTAGGAGATGGTAAACAATAGACAGGGTCTGAGAATGCTTAAGTCCAAAAACCTAACTCTGTCACTGTTTCCCTAGGCTTCAGTTTCCCCATCTATACAATGGGAGAACTGACCCTACTAAATATCACTTACCTGTTCCATAACTTATGATCCTAAAAGCAATGTTGTTGGTTGAGTAATAATTTCAACTGGCTCTGAAAGTCTTATGTAATTTATCTTAATGAACTTGAAAGACTAATTTAGTGTTATATTTTTAGTGTTCTGTTCCTTCATTATTAAAATATAATTGACATACGATGTTATATTAGTTTTAGGTGTACATTTTGATTCCACAATTCCATACATAACTCAGTGCTCACCATAATCAATGTAATAACCATCTGTAATCATACCACATTATCACAATATTTTTTTTATTGGCTGGGGGTGGGGAAAGAGGCAGAGGGAGAGAGAGAATCAATCCCAAGCAGGCTCCATGCCCAGTACAGAGCCTGATGCAGGGCTTGATCCTACAACCCTGAGATCATGACCAGAGCTGAAATCAAGAGTCAAATACTTAACTAAGTCACCCAGATGCCGCAGTTATTACAATATTATTGACTATATTCTTAATGTTGTACTTTTCCATGATTTATTTTATAAGTGGAAGTTTGTACCTCTTAATCTCTTACCTATTTTGCCAATTCCCCCCCGCCACCACTGGCAACCACCAGTTTTTTTCCTCTGTATTTAAGAGTCTGTTTTTTGTTTGTTCATTTGTCTTGTTTCTTAAGATTTCACATGTAAGTAAAATCATAAATACCATATTCACAAGGATGTGGAGAAAAGGGAACTCTCCTGCACTGTTGATGGAAGTATAAATTAGTGCAAAAATGTGGAGTTTCCTTAAAAACAAAACAAAAAAACCCTAAAAATAGAAATATACGATACAGTAATTCCACTACTGAATATTTACCCAAAGAAAACAAGACACTAATAAAAAAAAGATACATGCACCCCCATATTTATTTCAGCATTATTGACAGTAGTCAAGATAAGGAACCTACCAAAGTGCCCACTGATGGGTGAATGGATAAAGAAGAGATGGTATGTATCATGTATATGTGTGTGTGTGTATGCAACGGAATATTACTCACACATTAAAAAAAAAAAAGTATTACGCTCTTTTAAAGAAGGTGCTTCTAGAGTTTTAAGAACTATTGGAATAATTATTCTCTCTGGAATCTGGCTTATTATTCGTTATGGAAATGTTTTAAGTGAATAGCACAAATATTCAGGCATGGGAAAGCTCTGGTGCAAAATACTTCAAACTTTCAAGTTATGATACAGCCCAAAGGTTTTATTTTTTTTATTTTTTTTTAAAGATTTTATTTATTTATTTGAGAGAGAGAGAATGAGAGACAGAGAGCACGAGAGGGAAGAGGGTCAGAGGGAGAAGCAGACTCCCTGCTGAGCAGGGAGCCTGATGTGGGACTTGATCCCGGGACTCCAGGATCATGACCTGAGCCGAAGGCAGTGCCTTAACCAACTGAGCCACCCAGGTGCCCCCAGCCCAAAGGTTTTAGATATCTCCAACTAAGTGTGGAAAATATAATTTATACTACTGAAGAGCTAGGTACTATTTCACTCAGAAAGGAATCTCTTTAAAGATAAAGAAAGGTAAAGGGCAAAATGAACTATTCTAACCCTAAATTTCTTCTGAATTATACACTAAAAAAGAATAACATTTCTAACTTCCTTCCCTTGTTAGTTAACTGGAGGTAGTATAAAAATTAACATCATGAAAAAGAAAAATATGATATGCAGTGAAAGTTAAGGAGCATGAAAATACATAAGCTCCAGTATGCAACTAATTAATGCTTTGATACTCTGGGCTTTGTCTTATTCTTGTATAGTAGGATTGCTTACCTCATGACTGGAGGTCAGTATCCTTCTATAGATTACTTTGAGTAGTGAAATGTGAGCAGAAATAGCATATGTCACTTCAGGGAAGAAGCAGGTAGAGTATATACTTTGCCATGTTTCTTGTTCTTCTCCCACAGGCAAAAACAATGTTCCAGAAGAGTGTCCACTCATTAGCCTATGTTCTAAAGAAACAGTAAAGCAGAGCTTGCTGCACATATACTATTCAGAGTAGCAGGTGTAAGATGTAAAATAATGTTACATTAACTTCAGTTACTTAAAACATCTACAGACTCACGTAGACAAAAATAAATTCCAATTTTTGCTTTATACAAGAAACAAAGTCAGAGGTGTTGAAAGTACAAAAAAGATGAAGGTAAAAGGTTAGATGCTCTAATTAGAAGCCCAGACAAATGGGTATAATAATGGCAAATGACATAGAATTAAGAGGAGAGACATTATTTTAGATAAAGACAGTCAATTCAAAAAGTAAATATTTGATTACCAGGAATATACAACACATGTAAACTTGTTTTCAACTCATAATATAGCCTTGAAAATATAAAAGCTAGATAAGAAATTCTTATTACACTAGAAGATGTTAAATCCCTTTGTACTTGATAGATCAAGCAAACAATAGATCAGTAAAAAAAGGTTTGAGCAACAAAATTAAAATTTATCTAATGGACATACATAGAATGAAAAAATACCTTTTCAAACCCTTAACACATTATAAAATTTGATCATGTAACTCGTTCATAAGCAAAATCCCAATTTTTCAAGAACTGATAATACAAGATAGCCTCATATTCTCTAAGTCAAAGGCAATAAAATTAGGAAAAAGCAAGAAAGATAATGTAAAAATGCATAAACACACATTTAAATGTACTTTAAATCATTCATTCGTCAAAGAAGAAACAGAATACAAATTTTAAAATAAAACTGAGAAGAGAATACTAATGAAAATATGCCATCTTAACTTCATGAAAAACAGCTACAGGAGTAATTTAAGGGCAATTGATCCACGTGCATACTTTATTAGAAAAGAATACATGTTTACTATTGAGAAGCCAAATGTCCGACAGTAGAACATAAAAATAAGAACTCAAAGAAACACAGAAGAAACAAAGAAATAGAAGATCAGAAACAAATGAACTGGAAAACAGAGATCCCCATTAGAGAATTAACAAAGTTGCTTCTTTAACAAGACTGTTAAAATATACAACTATTTTTAAGAAAGACTGGCATCACTAAATACAACATATTCAATAACTACTTAGAAAAGGCTACAAAGAGCTTTATGTTAATATATTTGAAATTTTAAAGGAAGTTTAAAGTTCCCTCAAGTCTTAGGCCTCGCACTAATTTGCCCAAGTGTGAGAGGAAGTCACTCAAATCCTGGGAAAAATAAACTGGAAACGAATAGTCAAAGAACTTTCTGGCATTCACATGGGCCTTGGAAGATCTTATGTCCCATCAGCTAGAAGGGAAAGACCTTGTAATATACAGAGCATTGGGTAGAATGCACAGAAATGTAGCACTGGGATAAATTAGCCTTGGATAAAATACTGCTTCGGACTTACCTTAAATAACTGCATGGCAGGCAAAAAACCAAAAGCACTATTCATAAGAATATGAAAAAAATGGGGGCGCCTGGGTGGCTCAGTTGGTTAAGCCACTGCCTTCCGCTCAGGTCATGATCCTGGAGTCCCCGGATCGAGTCCCGCATCGGGCTCCCTGCTGAGCGGGGAGTCTGCTTCTCCCTCTGACCCTCTTCCCTCTCGTGCTCTCTGTCTCTCATTCTCTCTCTCTCAAATAAATAAATAAAAAAAATCTTAAAAAAAAAAAGAATATGAAAAAAATGCATTAATCAATAACATAAAAATCACAGGTATCTGGCACATGTGGAATCCAGTAAGAAATTACTAGACATGCACAGAAGCAGGAAGATGACCCATAACCAGGAACACAGTCCATCAATAGAAACAAACCCTGATGATGGAACTAGCAGATAAAGATGGGGCAGGGGAAGAGCCATGGAAAGCCCTGCGTGATCAAGAACGTAGGATGAAAATGGAATATTTTAAAAGACTCAAAAGCAAAAATGTAACCTGAGTTAAAAATTAATTTATTGAGAGTAGCGGATTTGACACTACAGAAGAAAATAGGAGGGGTACAGTGATACAAACTATACAAAATGAGGCACAAAGGAAAAAAAAAAAACCACCCACACAACGAAGTATAATGGCAATTGTTCTAAGAAATGTAATTACAGCCCCAGAAAGAGAAGGAAGGGGCAGTCTGAAGAAATAAAAGTTTCACAATTTCTAAAATTGATAAACAATAAACCCATAGATGAAAAAAGCTTAATGAATCCCCATAAGAATTAGCATAAATATATCCCAAGGGTCATCACAGTCAATTTACTGAAATCCAGTAATTAAAAATACACTTAGACTTAGAAAAGCAGTCTGACAAAAAGACATTATTTTTCAGGGAAGGGAATTTAAGATTTATAGTAGACTTCCCATCAGAAAGTGTGCAAAACAAAATATTAAGCAATATTGTCCAAGTGCTGAAAATAATGAACTGTCAATCTAGAATTTCTACCCAGTAAAAATGTAACAATAAGAAATGAAGTCTTTCTCAGACAAACAAAACCTGTGAGATTTCATTTTCTGCAGATTGCACTATCAGAGGTGATAAAGGAAATTCTCCAGGCAGAAGAAAAATTTTAACAGAAATTTGAATCTAAATAAAATATATAGGCCAAAAAACCAAACCAAAACAAAACAAAAACACCCACTTTTCTATATTGTACTTCATTTAAAAAATAACTGAGTGTTTAAGCAAAAATAAGATCTGTGGGGTGCCTGGGTGGCACAGTCGGTTAAGCATCTGACTCTTGGTTCCAGCTCAGGTCCTGATGTGGGGTCGTGAGATCCAGCCCAACATCAGGCTCCGCACACAGCAGGGAGTCTGCATAGGTTTCCTTCTCCCTCTCCCTTTGCCCTTCTCCCCTACGCTTGCATTCACACTCTCTCTTTCCTCTCTTTCTAAATCTTTTTTAAAAAATAAGATAAACAAAATAAAATTTGTGGCCACAGAAACAAAACATAGAAGATAATGAAAAAACAATCATAAAATCTTATATTACACATGAATTGGCTTAATCTTATTCAAGATAAACTATCAGAATAAAGGTATAGATTGTAAATTCCAAAGCAATCATTAAAAAAGTTAAACACAAAAATATGTCAATAGAGCAGATAAAAGTAAATCAGAAATCTAGAATCCAACAGAAAGAAAAGATTGAAAAAATAGCTGAGAATATTAAACGAGTAGAAAATAACAAGATTAATAAATGTTAAAAGGTGTAAATGCCTCAATTAAAGACATAATTGTTTGATTAAAAACAAAGACCCAGCTTTATACTACATACAAAGTCTGTTAAAATATAAAGATACAGATGTTTAAAGTAAAATGATAAAACAAAGGATGCAATGCAAATATTAATCAAAAGCAAGCTAGAGTGCTTGCATTAATATGAGACAAAGCAGACATGAAAATAGGGAATATTACCAGACATTTTACAATGATAAATTGATCAAGTCATCAAGAAGACATAACAATCCTAAATGTGTATGCTACTGATAATGAGCTTGAAAATACATGAAGCAAAGTGAATAGAAATGAAATAAGAAATAGATACCACATTCCTCTCAGTAATTGATAGAACGCATTTTACAAAGACTATAGAACGCTTGAACAACGCTCTCAACCAACTTGACCTAATATTTATAGAATGCAGCAACAACTGCAGAACATGCATTCAATAATATATGTAATATTCACCAAATTAAGTTATATTCTAGGCCATAAAACTGTTAATAAATTTAAGAGTACTCAAATCATATAGGTATGTATTCTGAAAAAAAAGGAATTAAATTAGAAATCAACAAAAAGATCTATTTCAAAAATCCCTGAATATTTGGAAGTTAAACAACATACTTCTAAGTAACCAGTGAGTCAGATAAGAAACCACAGAGGAAATTAGAAAATATTCTGAACTGAATTAAAATTAAACCACATTAACGTTTGTACAATAGACTTAAAGCATTCCTTATGTCTATTAGAAAAGAGAAAGATCAGGTCAATCATTTCAGCATCTACCTTAATAAGAAAAAATAAAAATAATAAACTTAAGATCAGAAGACAAGGACATTGAAAACAATAAAATGACAGAACATCAATGAAACCAAAAACTAATTCTTCCAGAGGTTTAATAAAAATAATAATAATAATAAGCTTCCAGGAAAAAAGTCACCAATTTCCAATTCCCAATTATGAACCACTCTGTGCTAGTATATTCTACCACCTAGGTGACGTGGGCAAATTGTTGGAAAGATCGATCACCAAAGCTCATTCAAGAAAAAACAGATACCCTAAATCGCTCTGTATCTAAAGTAATTCAATCTGCAGTTTAAGATTTTCCCATGAAAGAAACCAACAACGGCAACAACAATTCTAAGCCCAGGTAGCTTCACTGATGACTTCTAATTTACATCAAAAATAATACCAATTATGTAAACACTTTTTTTGGAAATAGAAGGGAACCCAACCATACATTTTACAAAACCAGCCTTTCCGTGATAACATTACAAAATGATATTATAAAAAAGAAA
This sequence comes from Zalophus californianus, assembly GCF_009762305.2. Lineage (NCBI taxonomy): Eukaryota > Metazoa > Chordata > Mammalia > Carnivora > Otariidae > Zalophus > Zalophus californianus. The sequence goes on along the minus strand of NC_045601.1, from coordinate 67,168,761 downwards.
ACTGCAATCAAATATACCACATGAACACAGTCACACAAATTCTTAACAAAATTTCAGCAAATAAAAACCATTAATGTAGAAAAAAGATAATACATCATGACCAACTGAGTTTATACTAGAGAGGAAAGTTTTGGTAACATTCAAAAATCAAACAATGGGACTTCTAGTTTCTTGTTCTACACAAAAGGGGCTTAAAAATCATCCTAAAAGCAAGTAAAAACCCGAAGAGACTGAAAAATCAACAACTCATCTAGGATCCGTTAGAGAAGTGAGGACACCAGGCATACCAGGTTTGGAGAGACGGGCAAAAACAGCACAGAGTCACCAGGGGAAATTGCCTGGGGAACCAGTGTGTGGGTAGGGAAACCTGAACTATAGTTAATGAATTGCTGGAGGCTCCATGTGGACAACTCTGAGAGTTAAAATCTCCAGCAGGAACCCAGACATGGGAGGGTCCCCACAATTTCATGAAACTTACCTCCAGGAATCCTCAGTCAACAGCAGAGGAAAATGCCCTCGGACTTCCAGCAGGAAGAGGAGAAAAAGGAACCATTATGAAATACCCAAGAGCCATCTGTTCCTTTTTTAAAAGGCCTGCCCTCAGGAGGAGCTAAGAGACTGAGAGGTAAGAGACTACACCTGCTGAGGTATTATCAGAGCCTAACTGACTGTATTGATGCTGATTTTTTTTTTTCCCCATCAGTACACTGAGGTGGGCATATTTAGTCCAGGTTAAGCTCAGTTCCACAGGATAAAAGAGTTCACAGGTGTTCTAACTTGGCTGCATACTCATTGGAAAACTAGCCAGGTAAGGAGCATTGCAAACTACATGATCCAGCTATGGAGAATAGATTTGGATGTAGGTGAGAGACGGCTGAGGGGGCAATATCCTCTGCAGAAAAAGAGATTTAAAGAGAAATCACACTGTGGGACAAAGAAAAATGGTTAATTTGTAGGGTTATTTGGGACAAGATGAGATCTGGTTGATGAGAATGACATTAAATTACCAGAATCGGAGCTAAGCACTGCATATTAACCAACTCACTTGCCCAGGATGTGGACTAAGGATGCAGGGTTTTTTGGTTTTCTGTTTGGTAGGTCATTTTTTTTGTTTGTCTTGTTTAAGTAGAAAATGATTCCCTCGAATCAGCCCAGAGTACAAGAGTCTGTCCTTATTGGAACCCTTAAATCATGGGATTCCTTTGCAAGTTCATTTGTTCAGGGATTATCTTTTATCTCCTACATAAAATGCTTAGCCTAACATTTAAAATAATATTACATAAATAGGAGAAACAAAGTTTATCAGGGAACACGGCAATCACTGCTATGGTGGCTTCAAATGATAGTCCCAATATTCTTAAACACTTCCATCATTGTGTCTATGCCCCTCCCTTAACTCCAGGCTCTGTCACTGCTTGGCCAACAGTGTATGGTGGAAATGACAGAGTGCCAGTTTTTGTGTCCAGTCTTCAAGAAACTGATAGCTTTCACTTGTGTCTCTTGGATATTTGCTTTTGAAAAGCAGTCCCCAAGCAGTGAAGAAACCTAAGCTGACTACCCCATGGAGCTCAATAACTAGAACATCAAATTGCCAGTCATAAGACTGAGTTGTTTTATAAGTAAATCCTCTAGCCCAGGTGAATTTGTTAATACCCCTGAAACGTTAAGAAAGGTAATTGCAGAACTATGAAAAACTGGAACACTTGCAGGCTTGGTGGAGTTCTGGACAGACTTCAGATGTCGGTGGAAATTTTCACTTAATGCTACAAGTTCCAACCAAAATAGATACAGCAGTATCCCTCTTCCCCCAGTTACTGCAAAGTCTTTGTTGAAATCAGCAGCTGGCTATTATCCCTTTTAAGAAAACAATTTGATACACTTTACAGTTGAGATGAAAAACTGAAGACAAGACATTCAAGTAACTTGTTCCAAATCACACAGTTAATATAATAGTTGAACCAAACCTGGTTCTTTGGTCATGATTCTTTATATAGCTCCCTTTCCCCTCAAAGTCTGTCTTCCTTAGAATTCCGAAGGATCTCATGAAGAATCATTAGGTCATCTTTGAATCACCTGAAGTTGCATTAAAAGTGCTGTATTTATTATCATCATTTTTTTTTTTCTGGAGATTTCCAGTTTCATCAGTTTCTCAAAGCAGTCTAGAACTCCCCAGACTTTGTTAGTGTTATTTCTGCTTAGTTATCAAAGAAAACTTCTGTTTTTATTAATGGGTTAACAACAATAATTGTAAAATTATGGAAGAATAAGCCAAAGTTATGTCTGCATGTTAGTAAAAATATGGCACATGTGGCAGACTGATGTTCAGATTTATGAGCCATATTAAATTCCCATCACTTCATTCATCAAGTTATCAACAAATATCCTCCTATGTGGCAGGCACTCAAAAATGCATGAGGGAAGGTCTCAAGCTGAATCTTTTGATTTGGCATTTTCTCTTATCTTCTCATGCCTTCTGATCTACAGGCTAGAGTTTGGTAAACAGAATCTGAACAATTGAATACCTGCCTAATTGTTTGTTTGTTTTTTCCACCTTATCCTGACTTCTGAGCATTCATTAAAAGCCCTTTTTGATCATTTGTCTTTAAAACCTGGTTCCCTAACCAGGTATTTCCTAACCTGTTTACCTCACAGGTGACAGCAGTTTTGACAAAGCTTCCAGCGGCACTGATTCCACGAGCTAAAAAAAAAAAAAAAAATTACTAATCTTTCTTTCGATTTCAAATAAGAGTTCTTTGCACTCCTTCCAGTCCAGATCAGAAAAACAAGAATAAAAGCGTAAGAAGGGCATTTCTCAATTGAGAATCTTTCTATTCACATTTATTCCCTTAGCTTTCATATTTTAGAACAAACAAAAGGAAGTAAATTTTTAGTTCCCAGATTTTGGAAGAGAAATGAAAACACCCACTCTTTTGTCAGGTTGGTATATTAACTAAATTTAACTTTTTTTCCTCCACATTTTAGCAAAGGTTAGCACACAGCAGCAGAATCCTAACCAAAGAGTACGTCAGAAACTGTATTGTGAAAAAAAAAAAATTGTTGGCATTCTTACAAGACACTTGGTGGCCTAAAATTTCACTTGCTTTATAACACTAAATAAAAGTGTTGAAAGTTCATATTGGGTTCAATTGGTCACTTATGTAAATAAATTCCTCTAGGGAATTAGTGCTACATAATACAATCTGTGGTCTCTAGAGAAATTGGAAGCTTCTTTACCCAAACACATTGCTGCCCCTTGGAGGCAGAGACCCTCCATGGATGGAGTGGCGGATATATATATATATTTATATACCTGGGGCTGATCAGAATGGCACCATACTTCTTTTGTTCCATCAGGTGCTGCCAGCCATGGGAGCTAAGACTGACCATAAAATTTATTGTCTCAACCAAGATATCTTGGAGAGTGAAAGAAAAGATTTTTAATAATCATAGGATAATGGACATAAACAGGGAAAACTGGCATGTTGTTGCCAAATTGGGACTTATGGTCATCCATCACAGGTAATGGCATGTGACTAGAGCTTACTCTTTCTTTGAAAATTTTCTTTAAATTCTCTTCTAAGAAAAACATTTTTCTCTCTAGATTCAGAGCTCTAGGTCTGTGAACTTGAGGTTGTCTTGGAGTTTGTCACCCACTGATGTGTGGAATTTAATCTGAGCAATTAAAGTATAACATAAATAAAATGGAACATAAAAATAAACAGAAAGAATTTTGATGGGTTTTTTTTTTTTCCTGGTTCTGATTGTCCAGAGAAATATTCTGCCCTCACTGGTTGGTTATGCAAGCTAATGAACACCTTTTATGCTTAAACTTACTCAAGTTGGGCTTGTTACTTGCAAACAGAAATATCCTAATACACATGCATAAATTTTAAGGATATCCATTAATATAGGAACTTTCTCTAGGACAAGGAAAAGCATAAAATTTTAGTTTGGGGGACATAAATCCTTCTTGTACCTCCTTTCCTTGGCCATTTTGGAATTCACTCTCTCTCTCTGACTTGCTTATTTGGGTAATATGAAACTGGTTCTTATAGAAAGGATCATTGTGCTAGGAAAAATGTGGCTGTAGGCCTATCTATAACACATTAAAAAATAATCCTCATAGTTTCATGTGAGCCAACTTAGTTCACCAAGAAACTTAATTAGCTTTTGTGGAAAACTCTTTTTAGTAATAACAATTAAGTTTGCCTAGAGTAGTTTTCTGCATATCTATCAATAACAAGCTAACAAACATTTCCTGCTTATAAAAATTTCTGAATTCCCTTGGTTTCTCTCTGTTCCAAGCCTGTTTCTTCAACTTTCCCTTCAACCTTGTGTGGTCCCCATATCCTTCCAATAAATTCCTTTTACATTGGACAAAAGAAGTCACTATGTGCTATGCCAAAAAACAAAAGCAAAAACAACAAAAATTATACAGGAAGGGGCATCTGGGTGTTACAGTCGGTTGAACATCAAGCTCTTGGTTTTGGCTCAGGTCATGATCTCAGGGTCATGAGATTGAGCTCTGTGTTGGGCTCCATTCTCAGGGGCAAGTCTGCTTCAGACTCTCTCTCCCTCTCCCTCTGCCCCTCCTGCCCATGCTCTCTCTCTCTAAAATAAATAAATCTTTTTAAAAATTTACACAGGAAATAGAATTAGAAAGTATGTTGCCACCCCCAAACACTCAGAGAAATGTAGGATATTGGAAATTCGTAATCTCGTCAATTGCCTCATATTCCACAATGGAACCCTGACATCCATAGTACACATGGTGGAATGTCTAAATGATTACCTAATACCACTAGAACCACAGTCCTATTGAAGGCAAGATTCTGTGGGATCTTGAGAGTACCAGGATAAGAAATGAAGAAATGAGAAATTATAGGACAGAAGACATTGCTTCTGATGTCTTAGATAATTTGAAGAATGGCAGGGCTGAATTCCTATCTTGTCTTGAGACCCAGAATGAAGCTGAGGTCTCGTTGTAAAATAATTTTTATTTCTTTATCTGCTGGGACGAGTAAAAACCAAAGTCCAGAATTGGTTTCTGCAGGCTTCTCAATTATAAGTTCAGCTAAATAACGTCTTACATAAGTCTTGTGTAAAAGTAGGTCATCATCCAAAAGAATGGAACAAAAAAGGGAGGGAGATATTTGTGAGGGAAATCGAAAGACACGGAGGACCTCCAAATCATCTAGAGCATACCCAACTACTGACTCCAGAGAAAGCAGCACCCTCTCCCTTACCTACAGAAGCTATTAGCTGTTTCTCCTTGCTTATATGGACCATTACCCTCCTGGAGACAGATCACACTTTCTAGCTTCTGGGTCCCACCCCCAGCCCCACCCCCAGCAATCTGGCATTCATTGCCACACAGTGTACTCCCAGAGTGCCTGCTATCTATCCCGTCTCTAAATTTTCCTTTTCCATAAGTCACCATTCATATTGGATTAGGCTCTACCTTATAACCTCATCTTAACTCGATCATCTACAAAGATCCTTTTCCCAAATAAGGTCATTTTCACAGGTTCTTGGCTTAGGACCTCTTTTACCAGTACACTATTCAATCCCTAACAACAACTAAAGATCTGAAGATATTTTGGTAAGTGAAGCCCCAGTATATTTTTACACCACACTACTGGCTGATCTCTTTGCGCCTGGTTATATTAGCCATAGATTTGAGTACGCAAGGATGAAAGACTGTTCAGTTTCACTTCAGGGCAGATGTGGGTGAGATGCTCTTTTCAATGTCCAGTTCTACAAACTCTCTTCCATTACCTTGAGTTGAGTTTTGTTTCCTTAAATATAAATAAATAGATAAATGCAAATTGATGAATAGTGAATTTTCCTTCCAAAACTAGAAATCAATTGATAATTCTGGATATGGGAAAGAAAGTGAGGTGTTTTTTTAAAGATTTTATTTATTTATTTATTTGAGAGAGAGTGAGCAAGAGAGAGAGAACAAGCAGGGGGAGCAGCAGAGGGAGAGGGAGAAGCAGGCTCCCTGCTCAGCAGGGAGCTGGATGCGGCGTTCAATCCCAGGACCCTAGGACAATGACCTGAGCTGAAGGCAGCTGCTTAAATGAGCCACCCAGGCGCCCTGGCAAATGAGTTTTGTTAGGAAAACACATGGTGGAGAGAAGTGAAAATCAGAAATGGAATCGGGACTAAGGATACAGGTATAAAAGATGTGCTAAAAAAGAGGGCCACTGATAGAGACAGATAGGTGGGACTATTCCCAACATAAAGATTCTTAGCATACTGGAAAAGTAACTTGTATTGAAATTAAAATAGGTTAAAAGACTAATGGGAGAATATTATATATTTTTCCACTACTGCTCCATTAGCATATATGATTTATCTTATATATACAAAGTAGACAGACAGTATTTGTTGAATGAATAACCAAATTTTAAATGGAATACACAATAGTAAAACATAATATATGTAACTAAAAGAGCATATTTAGAGAACTATGAAAGGGTAAGATGCTATGCTAGTAAACAATAATCACATAAACTGTTGATGACAGAGATGGAAACTCAGTTGGGAATGTGGGGAGTCTGGGTGCCACAGTGATCATCAATATTACCCAGATAAGGGGATTTCTCAATTTTATAAACACAGACAAAATCAATTAAAAAATAGACGTATTTTATAATAAATAATAATAATAACAACTGAATTTTATCATGCTAACGAACAATGATTTATAAAAACACCAACATTCTTCTTCAAGCTTGGTGTTTGGTATTACCACATCACTAATCAAATAAACTAGACACCATGAATAGCAAGATATGAAATAGATGTGGGATGTTTGCTGTAAAACCCTAATGCAGAAATATTTAGGTAACATATAATTCAACATTATAATGACAATCAGTCTAAGCAACAAAACAAATGCAAACAAATTAAAACAAAATTAATCCTATCAAAGTTCAACATTAGTACAACTTCTAAGAATTACAGGTTTGACAGTTTATTGCCATTACCTTTATATATTTTTAATACATTTTCTTTATGAGTAATAGTTTTATACCTATAAAATGCAGATAATATTCTTAGTTGCTGGAACTTGTGTTCTTTATTGACTACAACTACCAGTGACATTGTGAAATCCTCCCTTCAGATAGCTTTTTGCACATATCTAGTGAATTTTCTTTTACTCTGTGTGTGTCAATAAAATTGAACTCTATAACAAAGTTACCAAGATAGTGACTTTGCTTGAGGCACTAAATTCCACAGGCAGAATTAATGATGTGCCTAATGCACCCCAGCTTAAATCTAAGCTAATAGACAATGAGGAACGAGCAGTGCAGGACTTCAACAAGCAGCAAAACTTAGTATTAATGTCTGTTCCTGAAAAGTTTCAGCTACCACCACATTAGCTACATAAATAACCTAAGAAGAAAGAAACTTATTTACCAGTTGGCTCTGCTGAATCATCCTCAACCTGTGAGAGAAGTCACTGGAACTTCCCCACTTAAGCAGAGCAGTGCATGTGTCCTAGCTATGAAAGATGTGGCCAACTGGGCCAAGGCAGATATTTCCGAAATACTTGGCTCTAGTCAGTCTGTTATGGACAATAAAAGGGTGAGTTATCCTTAATATAGCTCCAGCTTAAATGTTTGCATTTCATTTGTTTTCAAAATTTTCAAATATGTAAAAATTATAAAAGTACTGAATAATTTCTTCATTAAGATGCATTTTGGATTGTTTTCTCCTATTTTTTAAGGAAAAAATAAATATAGTTTACTTTTTATAGAAATAAGCAGAGAACGACAAGAAGATCTTTGGAAACACTAGGGATCCCATGTTTCTCTACCAGCCTATACACATAGTGTTCTAGGAGAAGACAAACAAATAAAACAACAAAACAAACACAGGCCATCTGTTTATTTTGAGCCTCAATGACATAATAAATATATGTACTACACTTCTTCAGTGTCAATATAAAACATCCTGTTCCTCTCTTTCTTCAAAATAAATGTGGGATAATCACAAATTAAAGCATTAGGCTACATATACATATAGAATTTAAAATATTGCTAATGGCTTAAGACTTATAGTTGTCTAGTACTTCAATAAACCCACAAATACTTCAAAGGGATGGATAAGTCACAGGGATAAAAGACACAGCGTAGGGAATAGATTCAATGGTGTTATAATAGCGTTGTATGATGACAGGTGGTAGCTACACCTGAGCTGAGCATAGCATAGGTATTGCCAAATCTCCATGTTGTACACCTGAAACTAATGTAACACTGTGTGTCAATTATATTTCAATTAAAATAATAAGGCAAACCAAAACTAAAGAAAAACATTATTTTTTTTCCAATACTACCTACAAATTACGTATGTAACATCTATTCAGTTGTATATTCCTAGAGCATGTTCATTATCATTTTGATTTTCTTCTTGTTTCAACAATGCTCTCTCGGGCGCCTGGGTGGCTCAGTTGGTTGGGCGACTTGCCTTCGGCTCAGGTCATGATCCTGGAGTCCCGGGATCAAGTCCCACATCGGGCTCCCTGCTCAGTGGGGAGTCTGCTTCTCCCTCTGACCCCCTCCCCTCTCATGCTCTCTCTTTCAAATAAATAAATAAAATCTTAAAAAATAAAACAATGCTCTATCACTTGATTTGTTTCTTATAAAAAGGTCATTTGGTATATGTATGGGGGGACTGGGGTATCATTTCCATGTGCTCTTTTTTTGAAGATTTTTTTAAAGATGCCTCATATATGATAGTTTTCTATGGGTAATTTTATAAATAATTTTAGCTTCATAAAATGCTGCTCATAGCCAGCTTGGTCACTGCCTGTTACTACATATTTCATCACTGTTACTACATATCCACATATCATGTCATCCTCAAATTTTTTTCAAAAAATAAAATTTCAAATTAGCAACACTTTGATAAATCAACATGTACTAAACAATGCACCTAAAAACGTATAGTTAGTACTCAGGGATTATTGAACATGTTAATAATATCTATTGGACCTCAGATCTATAGGACTCAGTCCATTTATGTATATATCTAGATGAAATCATGTATAGCTGCTAATTATACCTAAGAAATAATGGTACAGGCTAAAAAGTATAGTTCAATTGCAACAATATTTAGATAAGTGCTAATAATTTGAATAAGCTTCAAGATGAAAAGAAGATTTAAGAATACAATCTTCATTTTGATGAATGAAAAACTGCATTCTTTATCATATTAAATTTGAAAGATTGTCAATTTTGCATACATGCCTTGATTTGTTATACCATTCATTTATTCAACATATATGCATTAAGCATCTTTTATATGTAGAACTATAATATCACTGAGAACGATTTAAGTGCAGTGCCAAAGGGTGCTTGAAAATGCATTTCACACTTATTTTGATATAGCAAATTAGTACACTGATCTGTTGGAATCCACTTTTAATATTTGGAAGGTTGCATATTAGAAGTATTTTTAAATATGAGACAGAAAGCTGAGAATAGAAAGTAGTTGGTTTTCCTACTAAAAAATATCTCTTAAGTATAGAAAACAAACTGAGGGGTGCTGGAGGGGAGAAGGGCGGAGGGATGGGGTAACTGGGTGCTGGGCATTAATGAGGGCACGTGATGTAATGAACACTGGGTGTTATACACAACTGATGAATTACTGAACTCTACATCTGAAACTAATGATACATGATATATTAACTAATAGAATTTAAATAAGTTAAAAAAATAAAAAAAATATCGATAACCACAACCACACTGGGAGGGTGGGGAAAAATACACTGGCACAATTCTTATTCTTAAATAAGGTTAAGTTCTATTTAGAAATAGTCATCTAAAGCTTTACTATGCCAGTCAGATACTGAGAATTCAGTTTGCCAAATTAATTTGCTGCTAAATATTAAATTAAACTCAATATAAATAAAGCTTCAGGAAAATGTCAGTAGTGATACTTTATTTCTCTTCTATTTATATTTAGGATAAAATTCACAGTTTATGAGAGTGGCTATAAGGAAGCAGTTTCCACTGAAGAGCCTGAGCTTTTGTGGCAAATAATACACGTGTGCATGAGAAGTTAATATTTTGAAATAACAAAATAAAAATAATCCATAATGTGGGGGGCTCAGTAATTTTGTTATACATATACAGTTATACATATAATTTAAAAAAGAACCTAGATAATTAGAGGAAATAGCAATATTTCCGCATTTATTGTATATAAGAAAATCTATAAAGTTAAAACTGTTCAAAAATTATCAGCAGAAATTATCAGAAACATTGATTTTTAAAAGACCCAGAAAGCAAAAATTAAAAAAAATATAAAAGATGAGATAAAATAACTAGACAGATTGCTTAAAAAGACACTGAACTTTATGTACTATTAAGTTGAATGCATTAATATATTAATATTAATTAATAATTATTAATATGTTAACCAAACTGTTAATCATATATTAGGTGACAAAGAAAATACCTTTATTTCTCAAAAGGAATAATTCTACTGACTACATTCTTTTTTTTATTTTTATTTTTTTAAAGATTTTATTTATTTATTTGAGAGAGAGAATGAGAGAGAGAGAGCACGAGAGGGAAGAGGGTCAGAGGGAGAAGCAGACTCCTTGCTGAGCAGGGAGCCCGATGTGGGACTCGATCCCGGGACTCCAGGATCATGACCTGAGCCGAAGGCAGTCGCCTAACCAACTGAGCCACCCAGGCGCCTACATTCTTTTTTTTTTTAAATCAGAATCCAGTAAGGCTGAAAATGGACGTCAATATTCTAAATAAAATTACCCAAACTTAAACATTTCAACATATATACATATATATATATACATATACACACACAATTATAGACATGTCTATATATATATATATATATATATAAAGTCCCTAAATAATGAAAACGCCTTGTAACAATGAGACTAATACATTACTGTGATATAACTAAAAGCTGCACTTAGAGGAGAGTTTCATTTTTTTTTTTGAAGATTTTATTTATTTATTTGACAGAGAGACACAGCGAGAGAGGGAACACAAGCAGGGGAAGCAGGAGAGGGAGAAGCAGGCTCCCCGCTGAGCAGGGAGCCTGATGCGGGGCTCGATCCCAGCACCCTGGGATCATGACCTGAGCTGAAGGCAGACACTTAACAACTGAGCCACCCAGGCACCCCGAGAATTTGATTATTAAATACAGAGGCATTAAAGCAAATTTATGTCATATGCCACTTGAGAACTTAGATAATACAAAAATAAACCTAAGCATAACTGAGTACATTAATTTAAAATGCAAATTTAAAATTATTAGAAAAAATTAAATATTAATAAAAAAGCCTTTAATCACAAGTACAGAAAATTGACTCAACTGACTTGATCCATGAGAAAATGTATTATCTCAAAGAATAAAAAGTCCAAATATAAAGTTGCTCCATGTATAGTACAGGAAGGGCTCCGGGGATGGTCTTCACTTTACCATTCTCTGTATGTTGGATTTCATCAAAGGCCAGCTCTACTTATGTGTGCAACATAGCTGTAACATTCCTAGAGGTCCCTGCCAGGCATGAGGACATCTTAATGTGTATTCTTCGTGTCTATTTTAAAGCACTGGAAAACTGATCCCAGAAACCCACCAATAGGGTTCCCTACATATCTTTCAACCATAATTACATCCCTTGCTTTTGCCTAAACCAATCAATGGAAAAAGGAATGGAATAAAGATAACCTGGCTTAGACCAGTCAGAATTCAAGTCTCTGGACTAGGTTAGAAGTGCCTCATCTCAAACACAGAGCTATTCAAAGGAGGCTGGATCTTTAAACCACATACAGACCATGTCTGCCAAAAAAAAAAAATTAATGACTATCACTAAACTTACTTATTTGAAAAAACTGAACACATACATTTAGAGGCATATATTAAGTTTAATCAGGTAAAACACTGAAAAAGGAATAGTATGGATGAATGTATAATATATATATGTACATGTATATATAACATACATTATAATGTATAATATAGGAGAAGTAAGACATTAGACTGGCATATAACAAATAAACCATACGAAATGGGTGATTTAAAAAAATACTAATGCTAACTAACATTTGAACAAACAAGCAAGAAAACTGTCCAAAAGTATTTCTAAAACTGTGCTTGACTATTACAGGTAAATGCTTAATTTGTTTCAGAATTAAGGAAAAGATTGAAGGCATCCTGATTACTTTTTGAAATTAGCATATCTTGTATCAAAAACACTGCATAGATTTTTAAAAAGTGGAAAATTGTAAACCAATCTCATTTATGATTATGGATGAACCTAATCTACTAGGATTAGGTTGAGGAGAAGCAGCAGAAAATGCAAAATTATAGTCACTTAAGATAGAAGTTAATTTTTCATATAAATGAAGTCCAAATATAGGCAGGTTGGGACTGGTATGCCAGATGCAGAAACATCAGGGATCCTGGTTCCTGGTACCTTTTTTTCCCACTCTCCTAGTGTGAGGCCTCCTTTTCAGATCATAGTCTAGAATGGCTGCTGGAGCTTTAACTGTAACATAAAATTTCAAGGATGAAAAAGGAGAGAGGAAGAAGAACCAAAGGTTATATATCTTAGCTAAACGAGATTGTTTTAAGAAGACTTGGGAGAGGGGTGTCTGGTGGCTCACTTGGTTAAGTGTATGACTTCTGCTCAGGTCACGATCTCAGGGTTCTGGGATGGAGCGAGCCCTGCATGAAGCCCTTCCCTGGGCTCCCTGCTCAGCGGGGAGCCTGCTTCTCCCTCTGCTGCTCCCCCTGTTTGTGCTCTCTTGCTCTCTCTGTCAAGTAAATAAATAAAATCTTAAAAAAAATAAGACTGTAGAAGCAAAAGACAACATTTCTGCTAGTAATGAATAAGTAGAACTTTGTTACATGGCCATGTCTGGATTCAAGAAAGTCTGAGTGGTGTAATCACTTAGCTAAGCACATTGCTGCTTAAAGAAACCAAGGCTCTGTTAACAAAGAAAGGATGGGAGTTTCTGCCACATATGCAAAAGTTCTTAATAGAAAACTAACAAATCTAACACAAATGTATTAAAAGAAAATTAAAACATGATCAAATTGACTTTATCCCCCAATGCAAGAAGAGTTTAATATTCTGAAGGCTATTTGTAGCATTCATCCTATAACTAAATCAAAGGGAAAAGATTATCTCAATAGTATGCAGAAGGCACTTTGGCAAAATTAACATCAATTCCTGAATACAAAATATTTCTAATTAAAATGACTATTCAACATGATAAATAAAAGCTCTAAACATAAATAACCAATGCCATACTTAACGGAAAAAAAAATGAGTCATTTCTTGTATGTCTGAAACAATTAAAATATGCTTAATTTCACTAATATTATTTATCACTTTTCTTACAGTGCTTTTTATTTAATACTTCCTCAATCTTTTTTTATTATCAACACAAATAAGGGAATTATATAGAGGCTTATGTGGTTAGAAAAAAGCCTGTCATGGGATTCTTGCTTATTTTTACCTAAACCCTGTAAAGGATTTACCCCTCCAATTTAGAATCACTACTCAAGATAATTTTTTTTTTTTTTTTGCATGAAGGGGAAGGAAACCACAATCATCACTCTCATGAAAACATATTTTCCTTAGCAAAATCAAAAAGACAAAACTGAAAAAAGAAAAAAGTAAACTAAAAACTAATAACAGTGTTGTTTAATGTGGACTATTATCATTATTTTTCTTACACCCACAATGAAAATAAAGTGAAAAACAATTTCATACACAATAACAATAGAAGACATAAAATATCTAGAATAAACCTAACTAAAAGTGTACAAAACTTAGATGAAGAAAACTCTAAGTTTTAATGAAAGACATTAAATATAAGGTAAATTATAGCATTTTCTTGGTTGGGAAAGATTGCTTAATTTATTCACTTAACAATTATTTATGGATATTCTATTATTTACCTAATACTACTTTAGGCACTGGGGACACAATAGATAACATACTTTATATGGTCTGAATGTTTTTGTCTTCCCAGAATTCATACGTTGAAACTAATAGCCAAGGAGATAGTGTCAGGAGGTGGGGCCTTTGGCAAATGATTAATCCATGAGGCCGAGTCCTCGGGAATGAGATTAGTGACCTTATAGAAGAAGCCCCAGAGAACCAACTTGTCCGTTTTGTTATACGAAGACACAAGAAATTTGAAACCCATAAGAAAGCCTTCACCAAACCAGGCTGGCACTCTGATCTCAGACTTCCAGCCTCTAGATTGTGAGAAATAAATATCTGTTGTTTATAAGCCCAAATGGACTAAGACAATATTTAACATATGTCCCCTTGGGAGCATATGAAGAAGGAATATTATAATATTAAGGGGCAGTAATTAAAATTTTCAAATAATAAGATAATAACAGTAAAAAACAAAAATACCTACGGGGCAACTTGAATTTGAATGATCAGCAAAGTTCTTCCTGAGGAGACATTCCTGAGGAGACCAAGGAAGCAGATATGCTAATATCTGGTTTAAGAACATTCCAGCGGAAGAAATTTCAAATACAAAAATTCTCAGGTCAAAAATAAGTTGAGTTCAAAGAAGGAAAGCCTTTCTTATAGGATTGTCCAAGAGGGAAAATTCTGTGGAATTACGACAATTAAAAAGCAAGATAATAAAAAGACAATATCACAAGAACAAGCAATTGACAGGATCAGACTTAGATATGAAGTAGATACTGGGTTATCAGAGACTTTAAACTAACTATGACGAATATGCTAAAAGATCCAGTGGGAAAGGTGGGACATGTATGAACAAATGTGGAAACTGAGCAGAAAGAGAATCAAATGAAACAGCTAGAAACAAAAACCAGCAACACAGTATTAGAGATGAGTAATTCCTTTCATTGGCTCAGCAGTAAACTCAACAGAGTTGAGGAACAATCAATTGCAACAAAATCCAAGCAGGATTTTACATATAAATCAATAAGCTGATTCTAAAAATATATGGAATGCCTAAGAAAGTGAGATAGCCAAACAATTTTGAGGAAATAGGAACAAAGTTAGACATCTACAGTACCTGATTTGAAGAGTTAGTATAAAGGTATCATAACCAAAATAATCAAAATACACTGTATTCATAAAATGATAGTCATAATCAACAAAACAGAAGAGGGAGCCCAGAAATACACACATGGCGTCAATGCATTTTTGACAAAAGTGCAAAGCTAATTCAGTGAAGGAGGATAATCTTGTTAGCAAAAGAGCTGAAACATTCACACATCTATATACAAAAATGAACTTTAATCCATACTTACCTCATATGCAAAATTAACTCAAAAGCATCATAGAACTGCAGAAGCCTCGGGAGAAAATGTTCATTACCATGTGTTAGACAAAGATTTCTTAGCTAGAATATCATTCACATGAACCATAAAAGAAAAAAAAATATCTAAATTGGACTTTATCAAAACTAATAATTTCTCTTCAAAAGGTACTGGAAAGAAAATGAAAGGACAATTCAATGTCTGGGAGAAAATAGTTGAAACCTATATATCTTAAAGCGTTTTTATCCAGAATATATATATATAAAAAAAAAACCTCTTAAGACTCAATAATAAGAAGAGAAAAAGCACAGTTTGAACGAGAGGGGGGGTAAAGATATTGAAAGACCACTTCACCAAGAAACAATATATGAATGGCAAATAAATACATGAAAAAGATGCTCAACATTATTAGTTTCAGGAAATGCAAATTAAAGCTACGAGGACATTCCATTACACACGGATTAGAATGACTAAAGTTAGAAAGAAAAATGGACAATACCAAGTGTTGGTGATGTCCCAGAATAACTGCGTTACTCATCAGTTGCAGATGGGAATGTAAAATTGTAGAGTCACTTTGAAAAACAGCACGTTAGATTCTTACATGAAGCTATAGACACCTACCATACACATACCATACGATATGCCATCACAGTCCTAGGTGTCTAACCAAGATAAATGAAACTTTGGTTTACACAACGACCTGTGCAACACTGTTTATAGCAGCTTTATTCCTTACAGCCCCAAACTGGGAAGAATCCAAATATTCATCATCTGGTGACTAGAGAGACAAATTATGGCATATTCATACAGTGGAATACTCGATATTGGATAAATCTAAAAACATTATGTTAAAAATAAAAGCCTGATATAAAATGCCAGAGCATGATTCCATTTACATGACATTCTTAAATGGACAAAGCTGTAGAAATGGAAACCAGGATCAGTAGTTTTCAGGGACTGGGTTTTGGGGAAAGAGAGTGACAAGAGAGCGACAACAAAGTGACACAAGGGAAATTTTCCAAGTGATGGAATTCTGTACCTTCATTGCAGTAATGGTTATACCACTGTATTCATAAAAACTCATAGAATTGCACTCCAAAAAAAGTTAATTTTACTATATTTATAGTATACTTCATATATTTGACTGAAAAAAAGAAACTCAGGAAGAAGTTGTTGTTCTGTTTATTCTAAATTTACATATGTCTTCTGGGCAAATGTAGCCCAAGATGACACTCTCACCTCTCTGGATATCCACACTGTTCATTCTGGCCCACTGTTTTCTCCTTGTCTTATTTGTGCTTTCACAAAGTTGCTGTACATATTTTGTCCCATTTTTAGTTGTTTGCAGTTATCATTATTGGAGGCTAATGTCTTAACATGCTCGTTCTACATTCTCACAATAAACTAAAAAAACTATTTTATGCACATCCAAAGCAATGCCATTAGCCAAACCAAATTATGGTTTGAAAGAAACTTCATACGAGACCTAGGGAATTGTCTATGGACGTGAGGTTTTCCTCAGTCATATTTTTGGCTTGTTGTATATGATTGAAATGAAACCATCTTATTGCTATCTCAGAAGGAGTCTGATGGGATCTACCTGCTAATCTGCCCAGAATGTTATTAAGACTTCAGAAATAAGTGCACCTGCAAATCAATTAGTGGTAGCAGATTCATTATCAGAAGCAGGATTCCATGTACAACAAAGAATGCATTTGTACTTTGATCTGTTGATTTTGCCACTTGATTAGAATGTTATATGACATTTTGTTATAAATGCCAAGAATATGAAAAAGAAGTGTTAAGAGGTAACATTTATTTTGTAATCAAGTCCTATATTGCATTTTTCTCATATATACATAATTGTTATTTTCTGTATATTCATAAATAAAACAAAATATTCATGAAGTCCTCTCTGTGTCATAAAGTATGGTGGACACTAGAAAAAAAAAGGTTTTATAAAAAGAAAAGGATTTCTTCCCCCAAAAACTTTAAAGAAATCCAGTGAGGAAACTTCCATACGTGCAAATAATTCTTAAACGACATGAATGATGTAATAGAGATGAGAACGATATACTACAAGACCTTTGCTTCAATCCAGAAATAAAATAAAGGTCTTCCCTGAAACATTCACTAGGAATACTTTTTCTGGGCCTAGAATTACCTTTAATCACCCCCTGAAGGATTTACACAGGGAAGACTCATATTCTCAAGGGGTCACCTGTGATAAAACAAAACAAAACAAAATGCTTGGAGGACAGCAAGGTCCTTCCTACCTATTCAACAAAAGTGTTACTAAATGACTGGATTCCACCAAACCCAACATTTACACTCTAGGCTTAAAGATATTTTCTAATATTATCACTTAGCACCCATTTAGGCTGTGGTCTGAACAGAGATTGCAAATGACAACTTGCACTCAAGCTAGATTGAATTAAAAAAAAAAAAACAGTCCCTACTGTTTTTTGTTTATTTATTTATTTTTTGTCTGTAGGCATAAAAACAGACTCAGAACAGTGGCTATCTAGAGCCAGGTGGCACCAGCTTGTGAAAGCTGATTGTACATTCCTCACCCTGGATGTCATGCCGACAACACAGAAAAGGAGGCATTCTAGAAAGACAAAAGTTGAAAAAGTTGAAAGATCATTAGGAATGTTTAAAATACTGAAATCTCTTCAGCAATGTATAATCTATTTAAAGGCAGACTGACCATTATGAAAATGGACCCTGAATGGACATAAAGACACTAACATAGTTCTTCTGAATTACAATATTTTCCCGGAAAAACTTCAAAGAGTATTTATAGAGGCCATATGTAAGAAAAACAGGCAAGTTATCCCATGGCATGCAAAACACTTTGAACTCTGAAATAAGATGAGTTAGCTCTATGAAAATAAAACTTTGCAAGCCAAAATTTGTAATCCTTTAGCTATCCCTTTATATGTATTTTATATGTGTATGTATATATACACAGGCATATCGAATTTAATGACCACTATATGGTCTTTATATGTATTTTATATGTATATTATACATATAAAATACATTTAAATAGAATTTAAATTATCACTATGTAGAGCAAACTTTGAATGATCATTATCTTGGAACAACTTCTAGGAGACAAGGACACACACATACAGAATTTTCTGCAGGAGGGGTCTGCAAACCAGAGGCTCTTGACCCAAACAAACCTGGCCTGTGGCCTGCTTCTGTACAGCTCCCAAATAAGAATTTTGAAATATTTTAAAGGATTACAAAAGACAAAAAAGGAAAAAAGGAAACAAAGAAGAATATGTGACGGACCACGTGTCTTTTGGGAAGCCTAAAACATTTACTCTCTGGTCCTTTGTAGAAAAAGTTTGTCACTCCTTGCTTCAGGGCAAGGAAAGTAAAAGGTAGACAATTACTTATGCAACTAAGGAAGACAGTCTTTTCTAGCAATATAAAGGACTTCAGAATCCAATTGAGCCATTACAGAATTGTTTGGTAAGGAGATAAATTTACTTACTCCAAACTAGCCCTTTTCTGAGAAGTATTCTTTTTTGTAGCTTTACTAGATCAATTAGCTTTAGGTCAGTTACTAGGGCTTTGCTTTTCTTATCCCTAAAAGGTAAACAATCAATTTGACTTATACTATCAATTCAAAGGAAAACTTACCTATTAACCTAAACTCAACTTATTAGTTCCCTAAAACGGTTTTAGAAATCTTTCTTCAAGAAACAAAGCAATATCACTAAAGCACCCAGGGCTTGAGTTCTGCTTGATCATCTACTGGTTGTATGACCTTGAGCAAGGTAGTAGACAGTGTCTGTCCTTCAGTTCTTTTCCTCATCTGTATAAAGTGGAACAAAATAAAACCTACCATATTAGGCTATACTCATAATTAAGTGAAATGATGTAACACGGTGATTAAACGTTCAGAAACTGTTTGCTATTATTGCAAATAAAACTATCTCTAAACTACATTTTCTATTTTTGGTTATTGATACATTGTGTTGTCTCTCAATCCACTGATCTAGGTCGCTGGCTAGCTATACATATGTTCCTGAATCAGAAATGTTTTTCTTCCTGTATTTGCAATTTAAGTTTTTTTCAAAAATTCAGAATATGGCTATTTTTAATGTTGAGGGAAAATAATATATATAACTTTTAGAAGTAGCACTTGAGATTGTTAAGTTATACATTTGAAGAATCAACCCTTAAAACAATTTCTGCCTTTGAAGTGTTAAGAAATGACTTAACACTTTCAGGCTTCATTCCACGTCAGAAATTGTGACATTCACCCACCACTTAATGGATTTTGTTTGCCCTCTCTATGATGTTTAGGTATTCATGGTTTCCTTTTGTGATATGTCTAAATGTTTAAGTTGTTTGGCTTAAACTCTCTCCAAAGCCCCTGATAATGCATAGAAACCAGAGACTAAGACACAGTTATCATCTTTTCAGAGCTTTCCAATAACTTAATGTCTAAGAGAATTAGATTGGAAAAATAAGTCCGTTTGAAGAAACCTGCTTATCTCAGTATGACTCATTCGGGAGAGAACTTAGTAAGTCCCACGTACTAAAGACAATGTCACCTTGTAACAAATGACCATAATTGAAGTTTAGAGAAAGCTTCATAAAGAAGCATGCCCTTGCTTGTCCTAATTCTGCAACTGAAAGGAAACAGGAGAACAAACAAGGCCCTTTGTGCATCCAAGTAGAGTAAACATCATCACTCCAGAATAAAGGGTCATAGATCCCTGCATTTCTATGGTGTTTCGATCATTTGAAATGAGAAACCTGTCAGGTGATATTGAGTATTCTGAATTTCAAACTCTATCAGATTTCCAGGGGAGCACAGTAATAAGTAGTCCTAAGTTCAGCGGTGCAAGGCAGTGCCACGTGGCTTGGATTCTGTTAACGTAAGAGTGATCTGGTTAGATGGAATGCTCCCTGGGATGAAATTTTAGTTTTCCCTTTTGGAGTTGAAAATAAAAATAATGCCATTTTTTTCTCTCACCGAGGTGCTCTTTTGTAGGCTTTTCTGGTGAAGTTACAATAAACCCATATGGATGAAATAAACAAGTTTCCCATTCAGATCCCCTGTGTATAATCCACATCAACCTAATGTTTCCAATCGACTTAAAATAAAATTCAGATGCTTAAAATCTATAACCATGGGAAGAAGGGAAATGGGAAAAGCTTACAAAATGCATAGAAGACACAAGAAAGCATATAAAATCGCATACCGCATTTTCACACTTTATGACAACCTTGGTCAAATAATGTCTTAATTATCTATGTTGCAATCTGGTGGTTAAAGCAATATGGCTTAGGCTGCATGTATTTCTGGGGTAATATAAACAAGATTTGATTAAACATCTAGCTATATTTTTTCCAGAAATAATAGAGATCCAAAGATAGAATCAAAAGAAAGAGCGTTTGAGGACAGGAAGGGACTAACAAATTTTCTCCTCTACCTGCAGTAGATTATAATAGACAAGTCAAGGCAGGGTGCCCTAAGTGATTCTAGTTTGCCCAAAGTTCATTTGTAAGACTTTTTTTATCTTTTAAACAAATATAATGGTTTTTAAATCTTAACAAAAATGTAGGCATTTGCATTTTGTTCAAAATAATTTACTTTATAATTTTAGCTCAACTTTAAAAATGTGGTGCACGGGGCGCCTGGGTGGCTCAGTTGGTTGAACGACTGCCTTCGGCTCAGGTCATGATCCTGGAGTCCCAGGATCGAGTCCCACATCGGGCTCCCTGCTCGGCAGGAAGTCTGCTTCTCCCTCTGACCCTCTTCCCTCTCGTGCTCTCTGTCTCTCATTCTCTCTCTCTCTCTCAAATAAATAAATAAATAAAATCTTTAAAAATGTGGTGCACGAACTTTGCACTATTTCACATTTATTTAATAAATGCAGTCTTTTGTAGCACTTGAGTAAAATTAATTGATATGGATGGCCTTATTACCAAGTTGTTTCTTACCAGCTTATATATGAGGCAGATGGGGCTATATTGTTGCTTTCTTTGTTTGTTTTGGTACAGAGTGTGCAATTTCTGGAAATATATAAATTATTGTTACATAAAATAAGTTATTAGACTTGTTATTTGTTATTTTGTTGAATTTTTAAAATCCAACTTGGTAGAAAAAAACTTGTAACCTCTTTAAAGTAAATATGTTGAAAACATACTCTGGATTACTTTAGAATATTCTTATTAAACCAGTGCTTCATGAAAATATTTGTCATCTATATGATAAAAAATGTCTCAAATAATTGATAAGCTGGACTTCATTAAAATTGAAAATCTCTTCGCTGAGAAAGATAGTGACAAGAGAATGAAAAGCCAAGGCACAGACTGGGAGAAAATTGCAAAACACACATCTGATAAAGAACTGTTACCTGCAGCTCCAGGCTGGCTCAGTCAGCTGGTTAAGCATCAGACTCTTGATTTTGCCTCAGGTCACGATCTCAGGGTCGTGAGATGGAACCCCGCCCTTGGGTCCACACTCAGCGGGAAGTGGGCTTGCAGATTCTCTCCCTCTGCCCCTCCCACCATAAATCTTAAAAAAAAGAACTGTTATCTAAACTAAATAAAGAACTCTTACAACTCAACAAGAAGAAAACAACCAACCCACTTTAAAAAAAGTGCCAAAGACCTTAACATACACCTCGCCAAAGAAGATATACAGATGACATATAAACATATGAAAAGATGCTCCATATCAAATGTCATAAGAGAAATGCAAATTAAAACAATGAGATAACACTACACACCTAGTACAATGGCTAAAATCTGAAACACTGACAACACCAAATGCAAACAAGGATGTGAAGCAACAGGAACTATCATTCATTGCTGGTGAGAATGCAAAATAATGCAGATACTTCAGAGGACAGTTTGGTGGTTACTTACAAAAGTAAACATACTCTAACCATATAATCTAACAATTGTGCTCCTTGGTATTTACTCAACAGGGTTAAAAACTTGTATCAACACAAAAATGGCACATGGATGTTTATAGCAGCTTTATTCATAATTGCCAAATTTAGAAGCAACCAAGAGGTCCTTCAGCAGGTGAATGAATAAAATGTGGTACATCCAGATTAACAGAATATTATTCAGTGCTGAAATGGAATGAGCTATTGAAACCATGAAAACACATAGAGAAAACTTAAATGCATATTACCAAGTGAAAGTAGGCAAACCAAAAAGGCTCTGTACTGTATAATTCCAACTATATGCATTCTACAAAAGGAAAAACTCTGAAAAAAAAGGAAAAACTATGGAGACAACAAAAAGACAAGTGTTTGCCAGAATTGGGGCAAGGGAAGGGATTAATAAGAGCACAGAGGATTTCTACAGCAATAAAAATATTCTGTATGATACCATAATGATGGATACATATCATTGTATATCTGTCTAATTGCATAGAATATACAACACCAAGAATTAACCCTAAAGTAAATAATAGAGTTTGAGTGATAATGATGTATCAATATAGGTTCATTAACTGTAACTAATGTGCCACTCTGGTGGGGATGTTGATAATAAGGGAGACTATGTATGGTTGGGGGTAGCGGGCTTATGGGAAATCACTGTACTCCTCACTTAATTTTGCTGTGAACCTAAAACTGCTTTGAAAAAGTAAGGTCTTCATGAAAAAGAAAAATGTTTTATCTAAATTTTCCAGAGTTTTCTTTTCAATTTTCTTTTTTTTTTTGTTTCTGATAATGGATAGTCAGAATCTTTTCAAAGCTGCCAAAAAAAAAAAAAAAACACAACTATTATATGTATTGTTAGTAATGGAAAGGCTAAAGCACAAAAATTATTTCTCAATTTCATTCTCTACCATCAGTTATTCACAAGGTAAAATGACAGATTATATTCTTGGGATATTGACATATAGTACCTGCTGTAGCATTTAGATCACTATCTCTTTCTGACAAATACATAAATCATTTAAATTAATATTTAGAGATCAGTTTACAGATCAAGTATAATATAGTTAAACATTCAGGGAAGTTTGAGATCAAGTAAATTAGGGATAGCAAGGACCTTTCTGTTTTCCATGGAAGTTTTATGTTTTCCCTACTTCAAGGTATAGAGGAGAAATGTGTCTTCTCTTGTCTAAATAGATACATCAGTACATGTGGGGCAAGGGAGAATGATTAATTCTTACTGTAATTCCAGTGTTTGAAACCTAAAATTTTAGAACCATAGAGTCAAAGATTTACATGATATACTCTTTGAGAGTATTATAATAACTGATGGTTTCATTTTTTTTGCTCTGAAAGTTTTAAAAAAACACTCAGATCTTCTTAGCATAATTTTCAAGATGATTTTCTTTGTTTAATATTGAATATTGCATGCCAATGTTTGTGTCGGCATTATTCATATAGTCAAAAAGTAGAAACTACCAAACTGCTCAACTGATTACTGACTAAACAAAACGTGCTATATCCCTACGATGGAATATGATTTGGCCATGAAAAAGAATAAAATACTGATCCATGCCACAACATGATGAATCTTGAAAATATACTATGTGACAGAAACCAGTCACAAAATACTTTTGAATCTGATTTTTTTTATATGAATGTTGAGAATAGACAGAAAGTAGATTATTATTTTTCTGCAGGTAGCAGCGGGGATAGGGAAGGACTGTTAATGGGTATGAGGTTTTTGGGGGAGAAGATGATAAAAATGTTCTAGAATCAGATAGTGGTTATAGTTGTATAACTGTATTATATACTTTAAAAGGTGGAATTATATGGCATGTGAAGTACATCTAAATAAAGCTGATTTTAAAAATGCAACCTGTCAATTTTAAAAGGTAACAATTTGATTTAGTTAAGTTTTGATGTTTAAATGCTAATAAGCAACAAGATAAAAACCAAACAGCAAAGGCTCTCTGCAAAATTTTCAAATATCTGTTGAATATTAAAACTGAGGTCAATTATCTAAATGTTTAGTATTCTTGATAAACATAATTTGAAAAAATGAATATTATTTTTATTTTCACAGAATGTTCAGAGAAATACAATTCAAGAACTATATGTTGAGTCACTAAATATGCTAGGTGCAGTGATCTTTTTCAATTTCAATGAATTTGATTTGCTGAACTTGATCTACTAAACATGAATATTGATACATAGACTTCTGATAGCTTTTTAAATTATTTTAAATACTTGTTAAAACTAGTTTAATAACCTTGCAAATAGCCATTTGCCCACTTTTCCATTAAAGCAGCTGACTAGGTCTGCTCTTAAATATAAAGTAGATAAGTTTTATTGATTAACTGCTGCATATTCCAGAGAAGAGCAGAACGTAGTAAAACACCCTTCTTAACACTTGTCAGGAAAAATATAATCTATATGCTATACAAAATCTCATTTTTGACAAAAATTTTAATCTCTCTCATGTAGGAAAATTGATAAGTAAAATAGTCTTCTGTCTTTTCCTTCATTTGCATTGTAGCAGAAATATTAAAAAGTAGAAAAAAAGAACTTCTTACATAGTAAGAAAACTTTACATAGTAATTTACATCATAAGAGTATAAGAAAGAGAAGATGAGATTTATAATTTGTAGTAGAATAAATAGTGGCCCCAAAGATGTTAGGCCTGGAAACTGTAAATGTTATCTTATTTGGAAAAGGTCTTTGCAGATGTGATTAAGTCAAGAATGTCAAGATGGGAAGATTCTCCTGGATTATTCAGGTGGGCCCTAAATACAATCACAACTGTCCTTATGGGGGGAGGCAGAGGAGTCTTGACAGAGATGGAAGAGGAATAGGCAATGTGATTTAGGAGGCAGAGGTAGGAGTGATGCCACCTCAAAACAGAAAGGACCAGCAGCCACCAGAAGCTGTATGAAACAAAGAATGAATGAATTCTCCCCTAGAGTGTCCAACCAGAATGTAGTCCTGCCTCCTCTTTGACTTTGGACTTCTAGCCTCTGGAACTTTGAGATTATATATATATATATTTATTTATTTATTTTAAGATTTTATTTATTTGACAGAGAGAGACACAGCGAGAAAGGGAACACAAGCAAGGGGAGTGAGAGAGGGAGAGGGAGAAGTAGGCTTCCCGCTGAGCAGGCAGCCCAATGCGGGGCTCGATCCCAGGACCCTGGGATCATGACCTGAGCCGAAGGCAGATGCTTAACAACTGAGCCACTGAGGCGCCTCTGAGATTATATATTTGGGTTTTTTACAGCATCCACAGAAAACTAATATACCATTCATGACTAATCATTCCTGGAATGATAAATGTTTTAGATACCTTGCTTAGAGATAGTAATTCAAATGGATAATTTTTTTCACTCTATTTAATTTTTTAATTTTTTATTTTATTTAAATTCAATTAATTAACATATAATGCATTATTAGTGTCAGAGGTAGAGCGCAGTGCTTTTATATAATACCCAGTGCTCATTACATCACGTGCCCTCCTTAATGTTCATCACCCAGTTAATGTCCCCTCCAGCAACCCTCAGTTTGTTTCCTATAGTTAAGAGTCTCTTATGGTTTGTCTCCCTCTCTGATTTCATCTTGTTTTATTTTTCCCTCTCTTCCTCTATGATCCTCTGTTCAAATAGACAATTTTTAAAAAATTTCTTAGACTCATAGGCTCAAAATAAAAAGACATTCCCCATGCTACATAGTGCCAAATTCTTACCCACTCTGAATTTTCCTTTATCATAGACTTCCAACCTGAAGTATCTCCACCAACAAGAACTCATGGCCTCAACCACCTTTGGGTAGTCTACCAGAAAGTAAAAAAAAAAAAAAAAAAAAAATTCTTCATTCTAAGCTGAAATATTCTTTGTAATTTTTCACCCATTGGTTAATCCTTTTTTTTAAAGATTTTATTTATTTATTCATGAGAGACAGAGAGAGAGAGAGGCAGAGGGAGAAGCAGGCTCCCAAGGAGCAGGGAGCCCAATGCGGGACTTGATCCCAGGACTCTGGGATCATGACCTGAGCCGAAGGCAGACGCTTAACCATCTGAGCCACCCAGGTGCCCCCATTGGTTAATCCTTAAAAGACATATCTAGCATGTTCAGTTGTCCTTTTCCCAATTTGTGGCCTTCTAAAAATCTGAAACAGCTCCCCAAATCTTCCTTTTTGAGACTGAAATAATTGCCATTGATTATCAGTTTATCAATACATATGAACCTTTAATCCAATCATTCTTCAAGTCGCTTTCCTGGACCTGCAATACCAGCATCACCTGATATGCTTTAGAAAAGGAAATTCTTCGGTCCCACCTCAGAACCTGCTGAATCAGCAAGTGGTGGTTGGGACTCAGCAATCTGTTTTAACAAGACCTCCTGTTGATTCTGACACTTGCTAAAGTTTGAGAGCCATTGTTTTTACCTATCCTACAATACTAGCTTTATTATAACTGTGAATCCTGCAATAACCAGAACTATTATTATTTTTCCAGGTAAGATTAGATAATGTTCAAGCTCTATGCCACATTTTTGGAGATTAATTTTAAAAGAAATGTAAAACCTTAAAATGCCATCACCAAAATCTTCAGCTTAACTTATTTCCATAAAACTTCAATCAACATTCACTATGTGATTTTAGAGTATACTTAAATGTGTGCAATTCTCTGTCCAGAAAAAAAAAAAAAAAATCACCGTCTGTTCATAAAGGTAATGATCAAGTCAATTAGCAACACAGAAAGGGGTACTTTTAAGTTTGTAGTATGGGTAGCAGGTGCACCAGTAATACCACATTAGTATTAACTTAGACACTTAGTGGGTTAATGAACTGACAGCTGTGAAATTTGTAGTGATAATCTGATCATATTAAGTCAGAAGAAGAGCATGTTACACAGAGAAAAAGGGACAAGCTTTCATTGTGTGTGTGTGTGTGTGTGTGTGTGTGTGTGTGTGTGTGTGTGTGTGTGTGTAAAATAGAACCATATTCCATTGTTGAATTCCATCAGGAAGTATCAATTGAATTCCAACTCTATCCAGACTGGTAGGCACGAGGAATAAAACAAAAAAATAACATGGACAAAAATATCTGCCCTCAGAAATCATGTGTTCTAGTGGAAAGAATATGAATACTTATATTTATTAAGCACATACTATGTGTCAGACATTGTTCTAAGCACCTTACAACCTATGAGAAGAGTACTACTATTACCCCCTTTAACAGATCAAATAACAAGTGCAAAGTGATAAACTACATTTTTCAGGTAGTAATAGATGAAACCATGAATAAAATCTGCCAGGAGTACGGGGATCATACTCTTAGCTACTGTTTATCGCTTTATAATTCAGAGGGTTTTAAAAAATGATCACCGTTGCATAAAATAAAATGTGTTTCCAGAATGAACAGTTGAAAAGTAAAGTATCAATGAAATTAGTCATCACTGAATAACCAAAAACTTCACCTCCTTTCCCATAACAACCATCCAATGTAGACCACTTCCCAGTAGAAAATCTTAAAATAATGAGTCAAATACATAAACTTTCTGAAACAAAGTTTAGCAAACTCTGCCTTTCAAGTAGGCATGGAAGACACAAGAATAAGGGATTCTCTACTAAACCCTTGCTAGTTGAATGATGCCAAGAAGCCTACCATTAGTAGATATGCCTTTGATTTAAGTCTTTACTGTATATTAAAATTTGGACTTTCTCATTGGAAAATACTAATGTGTTTGAAATATATTATAGTTCTCTTGTTCTTAACAAAAGTTCTAGTAAGAAAGCTGTATGGATAGTTTTAGTTGTTGCTGTTGGAAGAACTTTGTGCATAAAAGGAGAATGGCCTACGTGACCAGGTCATAAAAGTAGATCATTCCAAAAAAGTACCTCAATGCTTCTTGAACCCAATCTGATTGAGCAAACCCTAATTTCTAGCAAAAAATCACGTTTAAGATGATGATTGTTGATTAATAATTGCCAGAGGAAAGACGGGAGATTGAGAGGGCAGAGATAAGGGAGAAACTATAGTTTGCAAAAGCCCACACTTGCACTTCATGCTGTACACCCTCTTAGGGACCTCTGATGCTGAGGCCAGTTCTTTCCTACATCCTTACCTGACTCAACAATGTCAGTATTGAGTTTCAAAGTTAGAGGAGATATTTTGTCCTACTGAGATGACAAGAGTGAGCTAGAGAGAGAAAACAAAAAAACTGGGGGAAAAAAAAAAGACAGTGGAAATTCCCAGAAGCATATAAGACTGGTTTATAGAGGTAGACAGATAAGGCTAAGTTTCTTAAATATTAAATAAAAAATGCAATTTAATAGGAAGAAAAAATGAAAACATTGAGCGCCTTACTCCAGCCCTTCAGCAGTTGTTGCTGGTGTCCCAATAACACTAAGAATATACAAAGGCCACAAATCAAGCCATGTGTATCTTGAACATCCTTTTATATGGGGCCCCCAAATTGTTAACATTGATATCTTGAGCTCTCTCTTCCAGAGGAAAAATGGACTAAGTGCAAGCTTTGCTCATTCGGTGTTAAACCTTTCATTCACCCTGCCTCCAGTAGCCTTCCTAATATCATCACTCTAAGCAAAAACTCCCCTCTACTTCTGAGACAACTTATCTCTGTGACGCAGTACATCATAGCAGAGCAGCTTATCTCTTGAGCACAGTGTCATACACACATGTCTCCTCGTTTATTCTCTCCTCCTGACCTTATCCCTTTTTTCTCACTATGTCATATACCAGCCCCACACATCTTATCTTCCCCTGACAACTAGTATGATTTTCTGTTCATCCGTGCTCTCTCATTCACATAATCCTTAAACTAGCCTTCCCTGGCAACCTCAGGCTCCAGTTTTGCTTTCCCTCCATACTTCCCTAGCATGGTGCCTTAAAACTCTTAGCCACAAAATAAATATTTATTGAAGAAATGAAGAAATGAATGACTCACCTACCTAAACCTACTGAGAAAAACTGGAGAGCATTGAGAGACAAAGAAAGCAAATGTGGATGAGGAGCCTTGTTATTCCAGCCTCTCAGGGAGGAAACACCCAGCAACCTGATCAGGGGCATTCACTTTTCACTTCACGTGCATCCATATTAGTTCCATTGCTGTCATGACTTTCTATAGGTCATGAGAAGAAATGCCATGAGAACATTGAGCATCTAAGGAGATAGGAAGCCAAAGTCAATCCTTACTTCCTTCACATCATTATGGGAGCCTGACCTGTTTTGAGCGAAAGTTGTTTGATTCTTTGCATACACGGGAAAAGGAGGGACTATTTCTAGACAAAAGACTAAAAGATTTCAGCAAGTCTCAATGTCCTGAAATGGGGGGGGACAAAAACTGAAGTACAGAATAGTTCTTTAAAATCCATACTTTGGCATAGATTATAATGCTTAATGTATTTATGTAGGTCTTAATCCCTCTTACAGTGAATTGACATGTCATCTATCAGTTGTAACTACTCTGTACTAGTCACCTGGTTAAATAAGTTCAGTGGCTCAGACATTCATAAACCCAACTTTCTTTAAAACCCACAGTGCACCTGCTCATTTTCAAAGCATTTTTACAGACATAGATAGTAAGACAATTAAAGTCAAATTGTCTTGAATAACTCTTAAGTTGTCATAAATTATCCTCTCATTTTGTAGACAAAAGTAATCAAAGACTTTAACTGTCTCAAATCACTGAAAATATTTTGCAGGACTCTCACATTTGGCACTATTGTTATACTGAGCTGGATAACTCTTTGTTGTGGTCAGCTATCTCACGCAGCTTAGAATATTTAGCAAAATCCCTGGCCTCTACCAAGTAGATTCCAGTTACATCCTTCCAGTTGTGAGAACGCAAAATGTCTTAAGTCTTTGCCAAATACCCCTGATTGAGAACCACTGGACTGTGGGCATTGAGTGAGGTAAATTAGGGGCTGTCATACAATCCTACAAAGCTAAGTGGAGATAGGGAAAACTAGAGTGTGTATGTGACTAAGTTTAGGAGGAGGTTGATTTTCCAAGACTCAGAAACACTCTGCACTTTATTTCTTCCACATATTCCTCCAGATGTGTGGAATTAAAGAGAGAACACTGTGCCTGATAGAGAAGCCGTCATCTAACAATAGAACTTTGTTGACCAAAGAATGTATTATAAATGACATATTGAATTGAATTAAAAAATTAAAGGAGAAAATGTTAACAATAATTCATTTATTGTTGAGCATCATACTTTATTATTTGTCTCAAATTTCTACTTGGATTAGGTTACATGGCATTGATTTGATGGTTTAGATTGAGTTTGGTCATTAGTTGGACTACAATACTTTTAATGTACTGTAAGACCTGAAACTATGAAATACCTAGAAGAAAACATAGGCAATAAGCTCCTTGATACTGGTCATGGCAATGGTTTTGTTGCCAAAAGGTAAAGCAACAAAAGCAAAAATAAGCAAGTGAGACTATTAAAAAACTTCTGCACAACAAAAAAAATTATCAACAAAACAAAAAGGCAACCTACCAAATGGATTTGCAAAAATATTTTCAAATCATATATCTGATAAAAGGTTAATATCCAAAATATATGAATTCATACAAGTCTATAGCAAAAAATTAATCCAATTTAAAAAAATGGGTAGAAGATCTGAATAGATATTTTTCCATAGAGGACTATAGGTACATGAAAAGATGCTCAACATCATTAATCATCAGAAAAATGCAAATTAAAACCACAGTGAGAAACAAACTGAGGGTTCTAGAGGGGAGGGGGTGGGGGGATGGGTTAGCCTGGTGATGGGTATTAAAGAGGGCACCTACTGCATGGAGCACTGGGTGTTATACGCAAACAATGAATCATGGAACACTACATCGAAAACTAATGATGTAATGTATGGTGATTAACATAACATAATAAAATAAAATAATAAAAACAAAAAAAAAAAAAACAGTGAGATACGACCTCACACCTCTTAGAATATCTATTACCAAAAAGACAAGAAAAAACAAGTACGGGCGAGGATGTGGAGAAAAGGGAACACTTGTGAGCTGTTGGTGGGAATTAAATTGGTGCAGCCACTATGGAAAACAGTATGGAGGTTCCTCAAAAAATTAAAAATAGAGGGCGCCTGGGTGGCTCAGTTGGTTAAGCAACTGCCTTTGGCTCAGGTCATGATCCTGGAGTCCCGGGATTGAGTCCCACATCGGGTTCCCTGCTCAGCGGGGAGTCTGCTTCTCCCTCTGACCCTCTTCCCTCTTGTGCTCTCTGGCTCTCATTCTCTCTCTCTCAAATAAATAAGTAAAATCTTTTAAAAAAATTAAAAATAGAACTACCATATAATCCATCAATCCACTTCTGAGCATGTATTCAAAGAGAAGAAAAACACTAACTCAAAAAGGTTTATGTACCCCCATGCTCACCGCAGCATTATTTACAACAGCCAAGATATGGAAACAATCTAAGTGCCTATCGATGGATGAATATATAAAGAAGATGTGGTATATATTTACAATGGAATATTATTCAGCCACAACAAGGAATGAAATCTTGTCAGTTGTGATAACATGGATAAATCTCAAGGGCATTATGCTCAGTGAAATAAGTCAGACAGAAAAAGACAAATAACATATGGTCTCTCTTATACGTGTAATCTTAGAGAAAAAGAATCTCCTAGATACAGATAACAGATTGGTGGTGCAGAGATAGGGGGTGGGGATGGGAAAAATGGGTAAAACTAAATTAATGAAATAGATAAAAGTATCTTACATCAAAATAAAAATTCTGACATTGAACCTGAAGAATTTGATGTACTCGTCACTTTTGATTTGTAATATAAAATAAAAATTTTGGAAGGGATAAAAAGAAATAAATAAGGAAGCATAAATAAATGAATTAGATAAGAAGAAAAACCACAACAGATGATGGGGAAAAATCTAAAAATACATTAAGCATTCAAAAATATTTTATGAAGCATTACTTGGAAAAGAGTAGGCAGAAAGCATTGGATACTTAAAACTGGTTGTATGGCTGATGTGGTAAGGACATTCCTGCTTTTCTTTGCCATGACATAGACTGGTGTCATTTTTAGTTTTCAGTGTTTTCTCTGGAGAATCTCGTCTTTGTTGTGAAGATGTTATGAGTAATGTAGCCAAGAGAGGTGCAGAAAAGTACAGGTGAGTCATGCGGCTGGCTGATGATAATATGGAAGGATGATGCCTTAGTCCAAGGGCTCCGTTTTGCATGTGTTTTCTCTTAACAGAATACTGTGCACTGTTTTAAAGGGAGTAGGAAGGAAGCAGGAGGAGAACACACCTTGCCCTTTTAGTACCAGAGCTCTCTAGAAATTCTCAATATTGTTCACCTCTGGCGCTGTTCCACCTCCCACTGATTTTGCTTTGATGATTTAACTTCAGACACTCTACACATCTTGAAAACAATTATAAGTGATTAGTTGAAATGATGGTACATGAAAAGGGCAGATGGTACAACAATAATGGAAGCAATTACCGTTCAAATACTTCATATTGGCTTATTCATTATGTACCATACTTCGCAAAAATTTTTGGAAAGGCAGGACAATGATCCCAGAAAGCAAAATTCTCCTCACCTTATACAAGAATGAAGATATATGCTTATAGATTTATGTAAATTCCATAATGTCTATTTAGCCATATTCTGATTTGCATTACCCAAGACAAATCCCATTATCTTCAGCAAGATGGGCATGCAAGTATTTCAGGGCAGAATGTGTTTCTAAGTGAATAAACTGTGAGCAACTGTAAGAATAAAATGCTCTATTTTATTGAGGTTTTCGGGTTAGCATAAACTATAAAGAGTAGCTCAGATGGCTTGCACATGGCTTCCGAGCCCCAGATAAGCTTATTGAAATCAGCCCGTTCTGCTCATATTTGTTATTCAAGTAAATGGACCCTGAAAACCATAAGATAAGTAATAAAACGAATAGTGCATTCATCAGTTAGAGCTACCTAAACTGTTTCTAAATGTACAAACATTTAACTTTTAGTGTGACATTTGTTTATTGTACTATTTAAAAAAAAGAATTATTGTTTTGAAGACATTTTATTGTCAGTTATCACTAAAATCATTCTGCTTCAGCACTTTACCTTGGTTCTATTTATATCTGTGATCTATGGATGAGCCCCCAGACCTCAATATCTAGGAATTTAGGAAAACCGGATGCTGGTTGGGTAATGGTAACACATTCCAGAAACTTCTATGTGCCCCATCAGTCGTCACAATTATGTTGTCTCCTCTAGATAGATTCATCATATTGGCAAGAGTGATGTAAAGAATCCAAAAGAGATTTTCATTCTGATGGTCTGGAACAGAGCCCAAGATGCCACATTTTAAAATAAATGCCTCAAAAGATGTTAGTGGAAATAAGTTACAGTTTTTATAAACATAGGTCAATTGACTTATTTAGAATATGAACAAGACTTCCCACAAGTCAATATCAATTCTATATGAAAGCATCAAAATGTCTGTTGGACTAGACAAATGCCTGATCAGAACACAGGAAGAAATCTTCACATCTTAGAATAGCCCTGTATTATTTTACATCTCTATGCATGCTTGTGTGTGTGTGTGTGTGTGTGTACAAGAAGCTTGTGAACACTTTTTATAGATTCATGAGGCTGTTGATCTCTGTTTTATGAGATCAAAAGTGTCAATATCATCATGTTGAATTAAAAAAATGTTATTTATGCCAAGGGCATTTTGGGTATATATTTTTTTAAAATAAGTTCTTGCGGTTTCTGAATTTCTGTAGTTAAATATTGGGGGGGGGGGGTTGTAGCTGGGATTAGCCTGTGGCATTTTTCCCAAATAAGGGATTACTGGTTAAGATATGCCAGGCTGAGAGCAAAAGTAATTTAGATACTCCCTTTTGATTTTTAATACAAGGAATGGACAGAAATTAAAATTTTATACAATGAATCAAGTTCCCTAAAATGTAATTATCCTTCCTTGCCCAACTAAAACCCTTTCCTAGGTCCTGCTATCTGCAGACCCTCTAGTCTGACTCTTTTCTTCCTTCAAACACCAACATTTATAAAAGATCATTCTTCTTAACTCTTCTTTCTCACCTACTTTATTTAATGAAATGTTTTCCAGATCTCCAGCTTTCCAGGTATGCCTGGGTGGCTCAGTCATTAAGCATCTGCCTTTGGCTCAGGTCATGATCCCAGGTCCTGGGATTGAGTCCTGCATGGGCTCCCTGCTCAGCGGGGGGAGCCTGCTTCTCCCTCTGCCTGCTTCTCCCTCTGCTTGTGCTCTCTCTCTCTCTCTGACAAATAAATAAAACCTAAAAAACAAAACAAAACAAAAAACAGATCTTCAGCTTTCCTGAAACTCTTCTGGCAATAGAAAACAAAAACAACAACAACAACAACATGTTAATGATCATATCCAATAATATTCTTTTAGTATCCAAGTCATGTAATCTTTCTTCATTATTTATAACTCCTCATAATCCACTGTATTTGTAAACCCCCTACTTTATTCTCATCTAAATACCATTCTCTTCTAGTTCTCTTGTGCTGAGATGACATTTTTCTTGTCTCTTTCTAAATTGTTTTTCTTTGGCTCTTTCCTACGCAGTCTACATGCTCCACCTGCAAAATCAGAATGATTCTCTTGGCTCCAACCACCACTATATGCCATGCTTCTGGAATCTAGGGTCCAATCCAGCATCCCTCCTGAAATACAGGTCTGTATTTGTCAAGCTACATTCTTCCACCTAGATGCCACACTATGTCATTTGGGATCTTGGCAGAAGCAGAAGTAACACTGACATGTGATTCTAAAGAGAAATTGATGATCTGTGGGTAAAGTTACAGAAAGAAAGAAATGTTAAGACACTGAGGGACCAGCTAGAGCTGGAGGATGTTACCACCACTCCTGAGGAGGTAGAGAGTGAACAGTGTACAGAAGTTTACCCTGGATGAGAAACTGATGAGCCAGGAAGGAAAAGAGACAGAAATTTACAAAGATAGTCAACATTGTTGTGACTGATATAAGTGTTATACCTCCACATAAAAATGTGTTTTGCATTTTTGTGACACAGTCCTAGCCTGATACTAAGGAAAATTAATCTGGGCCAATTACCTTTCTTTCTGCCAGATAAATTCAAACTGTGCATAGTAAGAAATATTAAATTCTGAATTTATCTCAAGACAATTTACCTGGCACTTTATATTTGGCTTTCTAAAGATAATGGAAGATGAGCTATGATAATCATTTTTCTACAAAGTATGCCTGTTACCTTTAAATAGATAACATTAGAGCTATCATTAAATTTTCTTAATCAAAAAATATTTTCTCTAAAGGAAGCTTCATATTGAATATTATGAAAATATTTTTTAAAAATTTAAATAAACACCAAAACTTTATATAATATGAAAATGGCTCTAAATATTATAGAATTGCTAAAATTCTCTATGTGTCCAAATGGAAAGATAATTCTAGTTTTTGATACTATAAATCCAATTAAAATATATTAATATCTTGCTTAGGGTCTTTAACGGTAGTTTTATGGTATATGAGAAAAAATATCCGGTAACTTGTCATTACTCCCTCTTTATTGCACAAAATATATATTGCACAGATTCTTAGCAAATGAACTTTTGTTATGTACTTGCCCTTGTTAAACACCCACAAAAATGTTTTTTGTCTACTATTATCCCTATCTACAGAATCTTTCCATATTTTAGCATTTATGAATTTTTAAAAACATAGCATAGAATGCACTTACAGAATATTTGATTGTAAGGATAATTCTTCCTCAGACTTTACCACTCTTAGAGAACAGAAAAGGAGCCCTCATTTCTCTATTTTTGCATTAAAAATAGATAAAAATGGGACCCTTGTTTCATAAAAAAGTAAATTATAAAAAGTATGTTTTTATTCAAATTTATTCAGAATCATAACAGTGAACAAAGAGATAATGGTTGTCCAAATAAATTGTTTATAGAACTGGTTCTTTTTCTTCCTTTGGGTTTAACTCTGTTTGAGATTATTCAGCCTGGAAAATGTGGTAATAGCACTTAAAATATCTTACTTGATAAAACAAATGCACAATTCTGCAGCTGCCTGCAGAACGAGCATCATCATTACCTCTCTGCTTAGTTGGTGGATTTAGTTGGCGTTAGTTCTGCTTCCAGAGGCTGGGGGAGTGCATGTTTCTCATTAAAATGAACTATGAAGAATTAAAAGTCAAACATGAGACACAAATTTATTTTCCTATGTTATATTACAGTGTTTAGTCAGGAGAACTTTAACTCAAAACACTATATGGTGTGTAATACCCATGGATTAGCCAAATGGGTGGCCCAGGGCATACAAGAAAAAACATATTCATTTGAGCTCCATAGAAGTTTTTAATTTCATATGTTTTTACAGATGGAGAACCTAATCGCGGAGAATTTATCTAACTTGTCCATGTTATCACACAGTTGTTTATTGGAACAACTGGAGTCAAAGTCATGTCTTCCACCTTCTCCATGTGCAATGTAACTGAGAACCCATCATTTCCCTTTTGTTTCCCAATATGCCAGTGTTTTCCTTACATGCATGTGAGGCAGAATGTATGTTGAATGATGTCAGAATTTCCAAAGACACCATCATATCTCTTGTTGTGACAGAAGCCTGTTAATTACCGTTCC
The DNA here is from genome assembly GCF_009762305.2 of Zalophus californianus. Lineage (NCBI taxonomy): Eukaryota > Metazoa > Chordata > Mammalia > Carnivora > Otariidae > Zalophus > Zalophus californianus. The sequence continues at coordinate 67,131,829 of NC_045601.1, read as the reverse complement.
AACACTGCACAGCTGCTGAACATGTTCTCCTTCCTGAGACTAAAATACTCGGGTGCAAGTAATCCCAAAGCTCAGAAGTCACTGATGATAACACAGTGAGGCACCTTTGGATTTATGCAGTATTTTATGGTTCACAAATGTTTCATTTGCCTGAGTTCAATCATTCTCAACATCTCACCAGAATCACCCTTCGTTATGTAAAATAAATGTAAATATAACAGCTGTGTGTTACTATTAGATTTTTTTTTAAGATTTTATTTATTTATTTGAGAGAGAGAGAATGAGAGAGAGAGAGCGCACATGAGAGGGGAGAGGGTCAGAGGGAGAAGCAGACTCCCTGCCAAGCAGGGAGCCCTATGCGGGACTCGATCCAGGGACTCCAGGATCATGACCTGAGCCGAAGGCAGTCGCTTAACCAACTGAGCCACCCAGGCGCCCCGCTATTAGTAGATTTTTTAAAATAAGTTACAAATGAATCACAATTTTACATAAATTTTTATTTAACAAATAAAGGCATGAATCTTCTTAAACTTTAAAAATTACAGCATGTGGATACATTATTTATTTGATTTACAGGGAATGCCTTGTTTATTTACAGATTTATAGATTCCCTATAATACATCTTAGTCTATCTGGAATTCACCACCAGTAATTTGACAACCTCTTTCTAATTTATTGTGAACTTGCTGATTAGGGTGTTGTTATGTTCACTTTTTAATTTTGTAATGGATATATAATTAAGATATAAATCAGTGCACAAATAGAGCTCAAGCTTATAAATTTTGACAGTTGTATTGGCTTCGGTAACCAACACCCAAAACAAGACCGAGGGCATTTCCTTCTGTAGAGAATCTTTTTACATCTCTAACTCCACCTCCTACCTACCTCCTACCCAGAGGCAACCACTACCTGACTCTTATCATTACACATTAGGATTGCCTGTTACACAATTTCAAATAAATAGATGACGCGGTCTATATGCTTTTTTACTTTTTCTGGCTCTCTTTTACTTAGCATAATGTTTTTAAGATTAATCCATGTTGTTGCATGTATGAGTAGTTCATAACTTTTTGTTTCTGAGGAACATTCCACTGTATATTCATACCACAATTTGTCATTTTCATTTGATAGACATTTAGGTTGTCATCAGTTCTGAGCTTCTTAGGTGCTATGGAAATTCAAGTACAAGTCTGTTTATGGATGTACATTTTGATTTCTCTTGAGTAAATACCTAGAATTGGATATGTTTGGCTGTAGATATGCTTTGCTTTATAATAAATTGTCAAAAAGTTTTCTAAAGTGGTCATAATACTTTACACTTGGAGTAGAAATATATAAGCATTCCACTTACTCAAAATCCTGTCAGCATTTGAATATTCTGGCTGTTTTCATTTTAGCCATTTCCGTAGATGAGAAATGGTATCATACTTTACTTTTAGTTTGTATTTCCTCAATGACTAATGATATTGAGCACCTTTTCATATACTTAACCACTTGTATATCTTTCGAGATACGCCTGTTCAGGTCTGTAGCCCCTTTTTTAATTTGGTTGCTTATCTTTGATATTACTGATTTGGTCGCTTATCTTTCATATTACTGATTTGTTGAATTCAACTATGCCCTTGATGATATTCTATCTGCAAGATCTATCCATTTCTGATAGAGGGGTGTTGAAATCTCCAACTATGATAGTGAATTCATCTGTTTCTCTTTGCAGTTCTATTAGATTTTGCCTCACACGGTTTGAAGCTCTGTTGTTAGGCTCATACACATGAAGGATTATAGTGTTTTCTTGGAGAGCTGACTCCTTTATCATTACGTGATGCCCTCTTTATCCCTGATAACCTTCCTTGTCTTGAAGCCTGTTCATCTGAAATTAATATAGCTATTTCTGCTTTTTTTTATTAGAGTTAGCATGGCATATTTTTCACCATCCATTTATCTGCAATTTATATCTTTATATTTGAAGTAGGTTTTTCGGGCGCCTGGGTGGCTCAGTTGGTTAAGCGACTGCCTTCGGCTCAGGTCATGATCCTGGAGTCCCAGGATCAAGTCCCAAAACTGGCTCCCTGCTCGGCAGGGAGTCTGCTTCTCCCTCTGACCCTCTTCCCTCTCGTGCTCTCTCTCATTCTCTCTCTCTCTCAAATAAATAAATAAAATCTTAAAAAAAATAAAGTGGGTTTTTCACAGATACCATAGAGCTGGGTTTAGTTTTTTTTATCTACTCTGACAGTATGTCTTTTAATTGGTGAAGACCATTGGTGTTCAAAGTGATTATTGATGTAGTTGAATATCTACCATATTTGTTAGTGTTTTTTACTTGTCCTTTGTACCTAGTTTTGTCTTCCACTCTTTTTCTGCCTTTTGTGGATTGAATTGAGCATTTTATATTATCCCATTTTCTCTCCTTAGCATATCAGATAAATTTCTTTTATTACTTTTCTTTAGTAGTTACCCTAGAGTTTGCAATATAGATTTACAGTTAATCCAAGTCTACTTTCTTTTTTTTTTTAGATTTTTATTTATTTATTTATTGGAGAGAGAGAGAGAGTACAAGCAGGGGGAGCAGCAGAGGGAGAAGCAGGCTTCCCTCTGAGCAGGAAGCCCAACGCAGGGCTGGATCCCAGGACCCTGGGATAATGACCTGAGCCGAAGGCAGACTCTTAACTGACTGAGCCACCCAGGCGCCCCCCAAGTCTACTTTCAAATGACACTATACCATTTTGTGGATAGTGTGAGTGCTTTATGGGTTCTCTTGTTTGTTTCATTTTGTTTTGGCATTTATCCTACTTGGTGTTCTCTGACATTTCTGGATCTATGCTTGGTGTCTAACATTAATTTGGGGGATATTCTCAGTCACTGCTGTAACAAATATTTCTTCTGTTTCTTTCTTCTCCCTCTGGTATTTCTATTGTGTATATGTTACACCTTTTGCAATTGTTCGAAAGTCCTTGGATATTATGTTTTGTTCTGTTTTTTTTAGTCTTTGTATTCTTTGCTTTTCAATTTTTGTGGATTCTATTGATATATCCTCTATCTCAGAGATTCTTTCCTCAGCTGTGTCCAGTCTACTAATAAACCCATCGGAGGCATTCTTCGTTTCTGTTACAGTGTTTTTGATCTCTGGCACTTCTTTTGGTTCTTAGGATTTCCAGCTCTTTGCTTACATCGCCCATCTGATTTTGCATGCTGTCTACTTTATCCATTAGAGCTCTTAGCATATTAATCATAGTTGTTTTAAATTCCTGGTCAGATAATTTCAACATCCCTGCGATATCTGCTTTTGATGTTTGCTGTGTTTTCAAATTGTGTTTTTTGCTTTTTGGTATGCATTGTATTATTTTTTGATAGTACCACAGGAGACACAAGGTAAAAGTAACTGCTATAAATATGCCTTTAGTCGTGTGGTGGGAAGGGTGAGGGAGGGAAATGTTCTATTGTCCTACAATTGGGTCTCAGTCTCTTAGTGAGCCCATGCCTCTGGACTATGAACTTCACAAGCATTTCTCGTGTTTTTCTCTCCATAGGATGGCTGGAGTTGAGGGTTTTCCTTCACCCAGTTCAGTTAGGCTTTGATAATACCCCAGCAGGTTAGGCTCTGGTTAAATAGTTTCTTCTGAAGGCAGGCCCAGTGAAAAATTATTATTGATTTGCAAAAGTTATTTTTATATGCTGAATAAAAGTCCTTTTTTGATATATGTACTGCAAACATTTTTCCTAACCTTTCAGGTGACTATTCACTTTTACATCAGTGTCTTTTGATAAGCATACATTTTTCAATTTTAATAAAGTCAAATTAAAATTTTTGAATTACTTAACTTCATTAGAGTCATGAAAGTATTCTTTTATATTTTCTTCTAGAAGTTTTATTGATCTAGCTTTTGAATTTAAGTCTATAATTTATCTTGATTTGAACATTTCTGTGCAGAGCAAGGTAGGTTAATGAAGTGAGGTTTATTTTTTTCTGTACTGACATCCAGTTGTTCCAACATCAAAACTTTTCCCATTGGTACCTCGGAAGAAAATCAAATTGCTACTTTAAGTGTGGGTCTATTTCTAGCTTTCTATCTTGCTCCACTGATCTGTTTGTCTGTTGTTATACCAATATGACATTATATTGATTGCTTTAGCCTGGTATGGAATCTGGAAATAAGATAGTGCAAATCACACATTTTTGTTCTTTATAAGATTATATTTGTAATTTTATATAACTTGTTTTCCATATAATTTTTAATATCAGCTTGGTAGCTTTACAAAGCCTGCTAAAATATTGATAGAGATTACTTTGAATATTTTGATCAATTTGGGAAATATATTAACAATGCTATCTTCTAATCCATTAACATATATTTACACCTATTTGTGTCTTTTTATATTTATCTCAGCAACATTTTGTACTTTAGAACATAGTCATTGCACATCTGTTAGATTTATTCCTATTTGAGCTCTTATTATTATAAATATTTTTAAATTTTTATTTCCCATTTGTTCATTATAGAAATACCATTAGGGTGCCTGGGTGGCTCAGTTGGTTAAGCGACTGCCTTCGGCTCAGGTCATGATCCTGGAGTCCCGGGATCGAGTCCCACATCGGGCTCCCTGCTCAGCGGGGGGTCTGCTTCTCCCTCTGACCCTCTTCCCTCTCATGCTCTCTGTCTCTCATTCTCTCTCTCTCAAATAAATAAATAAAATCTTTAGAAAAAAATAGAAATACCATTAATTTTTTGAACATGAACCTTGTATACATACAACCTTGCTAAATTTATTTTTACTGAGGGTTTTCTTTCTATAGATTCCATAGGGATTCCTAAGTATACAATCATGTCATTCATTTAAAAAATATAGTATAACTTTTGCTTTATGATCTCAATGCTTTATATTTTTTTATCTTACCTTATTGTACTAGTAAGGTCTTCCACTATAATGTTGAATAGAAGTGATAAAAGCCGACATCCCCATCTTGTTCCTACTCCCCAAGGGAAAAGAGCTTAATGTTCTACCATTAGTTATAATGTTATCTGTAGGTTTATCAGAGATATCTTTTATTAGAGTAAGGAAGTTCCATTCTACTTGAAGTGTTCTGGGAGTTTTTATCATAAAAGAATGTTAAATTTTGTCATCTGATATATATTTCTTCTTTATTCTATTAATGAGATGGCTTATTTTAATTTTCAAATGTTAAACCAATCTTGCATTCTGAGATAGTTTCCACTTATTATAATGTATTATTCTTTTTATGTTTTGCATTATTTTAATAAAGATTTTTACATCCATGTTTATTAGGCATGATGGACTATGTTTTTCTGTTCTTACAATGTTGTGTTCAGGTTTTGGTATCAGGATTATAATGATCTCCTGAAAATCGTTGAGATGTTTACCTTCCTCTTTTTCATTCTGAAAGAGTTTATAAAGATTTGGTTATTTTCTTCTTCAAATATTTCAAATAATTCACTGGAGACCATCTGGATCTGGAGTTTTATTCATGGGAATATTTAGGATTACAAATTAGTTTATTAGATACGTGGATATTTAGATTTTCTGTATTATCTTGTATCAATTTAGCTAAGCTGATTTTTTTTTTTAAAGATTTTATTTATTTATTTGTGAGAGAGAGAATGAGAGACAGAGAGCATGAGAGGGAAGAGGGTCAGAGGGAGAGGCAGACCCCCTGCTGAGCAGGGAGCCCGATGTGGGACTCGATCCCAGGACTCCAGGATCATGACCTGAGCCGAAGGCAGTCGCCCAACCAACTGAGCCACCCAGGCGCCCCAGCTAAGCTGATTTTTTAAAGGAATGTTTCCATTTTACATAATTTGTCAAATTTATTCACACTTATAATATTCATCTTTTTAAATATTTCTGTACAATATGTACTGATCTGTCCCTTTTCATTATTGATGTTGGTAATTTGTGTCTCCTTTCTTTTTTAATCTTTTTGAAAAGACTTGCTAAATGTTGATTAAAGTATTTTTTTAAATAGCTCTTGGTTTTATTCATTTTCTCTATTATTGCTCTCTTATATTTCTTTGATTTCTGCTCTCATTTTTTCCTCTAATTTTAGTTTAGGTGTAAGTTGTTCTTATTTTTCTGTCTCCTTAATGTAAAAACTCAGATAATTTAATCTAAGTATTTTTTTTAGGCTTTTATTTATTTATTTGAGAGAGAAAGCGAGCACACAAGCAGGGGGAGCAGCAGAGGGAGAGGGAAAAGCAGGCTCCCCACTGAGCAGAGAGCCTAAGGCAGGGCTCAATCCTGGGATCATAACCTGAGCCAAAGGCAGATGCTTAACTAACTGAGCCACCCAGGTACCCCTCTAAGTATTATTTTTAATGTAAGATTTTAAAGTTATAGATCATTCTTTAAGCATGAATTTAATTGCATTCCACAAGTTTTGATATATTGTGCTTTCATTATCATTCATTCCAAATCAAATTTTATTTTCCCTCTGATTTATTCCTTCCTTCCTTTCTTTCTCTTTTCTTTTTCTTTCTTCTTTCTTTCTTTCTTTCGCTCTTTCTTTCTTCTTTCTTTCTTTCACTCTCTCTCTCTCTTTCTTTCTTTCTTTTTTGATTTTGGGTTTACAACTTACAATCCTGAGATCAAGGGTCTCATGCTCTACCAACTGAGCCAACCAGTTACCCCTTCCCTCTGATTTCTTCTTCGCCCAACAGGTTATCTAGGATGTATTGATTCATTTCTAGATATTTGCTAAATTTTTAGATATCTTAATTTCTAATTTAAAACCATTCATCAGACAAAATATTCTCAACTAATTTAAACTTATAATATTTATTGAGACTTGTTTTATGGCCCAAATTGTGTTCACATGTAAGGATATTTTTTTTTCCCACAGTTGTTTTATGTAATATTTTATTAATATCAAAAAGCTGACAATGCTAATCAAATCTTCTCTATCCTTATTTTGTATTCTCCTATTTGTTCTGTCAACTGGTAAGAGAGTGGTATAAAAATCTCCAGCAATGGTTACTGAGGTCCAACATATTCTGTTTCTTATGGTTTAAAGTTCTGTTATTAGATATGGACACATTTAAGATTAACTTTTATAGTTGTATATTTTTCAGGCAAAACTTATTATTTGTATTAATATGGTGAAAGTCTGTGGCCAGTGAATTGTACAGAGTGAAAAAGAGTGACAGGTATCTCTAAATCATGTCTAAAATTTGAGCACCTGGTGGCTCAGTCGGGTAAGTGTCCCCTAACTCTTTTTTTTTTTTTAAAGATTTTATTTATTTATTCATGAGAGACAGAGAGAGAGAGAGAGAGAGGCAGAGGGAGAAGCAGGCTCCCAAGGAGCAGGGAGCCCGATGCGGGACTCGATCCCAGGACCCTGGGATCATGACCTGAGCCGAAGGCAGACGCTTAACCATCTGAGCCACCCAGGCGCCCAGTGTCCCCTAACTCTTGACAGCTCAGGTCATGATCTCAAGGTCATGAGATCGAGCGCCATCTTGGGCTCTGTGCTGGGTGTGGAGCCTGCATAACATTCTCTCTCTCCCTCTCCCTATGCCCCTCCCCACATGCTCATGTTCACTGCTCTCTCTCTGTAAAAAAATAAAAAATAAAATAAAATTTACATCTTGTCTTTCACTGAAAACATCTAGAAAAAATAGTAATCAAGTGTGAAAATCACTATTCTTAGGATCCCTGGCAGGTATGTTCCCTTGTTAAAAAGACATAAAGAAAAATTAGTCACTAAGAATCAAACATTAGGAAACTTAAGAACCAAATTAAGCAATTCTTTTTACTTGGGTTTTTGAAACAACAAATGGCCATTCTGGGTATTTCCCTGTTGTCTTCCATTCTGTTGGCTTCTACTACATCCAAATAAGACAATCAAGGAAGTTTTGTTTTATTAGTGTTGCAAGGTTTCCTTGACTAATGTCTCAGTGACTTTGGAAGCAGCATTTCAGAGAGAAAGTAAATTTTGCAGTCTTTGAGTGGTAGGGCAACTGGAGGCAGATTTTATGGAGCACCATCAAGAGGAGCAGTGAAATAAAGTCTCACAGAATTATGACAAGCATCCAAATCAAGTCACACAAAGTAGATAGCATTGAAATAAATAGAAATAATTGGCAATTGTTATTATTTCATTTCATTTGTATTTTTCTCTTTGCTTGCTTGCTTGTTTATTTATTTTATTATTCTCTAACAACTTAGGAGCTTGATACTGGTCATAACCTGAATTATCACTAATAAGAAAACAGCTTTTAATTTTACTTTGGAATAAATTATTTTTTTCTTTAAAAAAAAAAGAACTCTGCTAGTGAGCTAGAATCTGCCCTTTCCTTGCCAAGGGAGAATTCTTTTTTTTTTTTTATTTTTTTAAAGATTTTATTTATTTATTTGAGAAAGAGAGAGAGCAAGTGAGCATGAGCGAGGGGGGTGGGGCAGAGGGAGAGAGAGAAGCAGATTCCCTGTGGAGAAGGGAGCCCGATGCCAGGGCTTGATCCCAGGACTCTGAAATCATGACCTCAGCCAAAAGCAGACACTTAACCAACTGAGCCAAACTAGGACCCTCACCCCCTTTTTTTTTTTAATGCTGAGGGAAAAGTCTATATATGCTTACTATTCACTATTGCAGTTATGTTCAACTTATAGATACTGGAGGAATAGAAATATCCATAGTCTTACTGTGACCTATTGTCTCAGTTTAAAGAAAATTTGTAGAGAATTCTGGTAAAATTGTCATGCAGGAATAAATCTCTTCTTTAAAAAAAAAAAATACTTCACTCTATTCCTTGCAAGACAATGCCTTTTTTCAGGGTTACGTTTTCCTAAATGTAAGTAAAGTTACCATTTTCAGAATAGATCAACATGTAGATTCATGAATCCATCTCTTTTCAATAGACTCCTACAATAAATACTGTGTCTCTGATACACTGTACATGTCCAAATCGTTTGCTTCTTCATGAAGCCAAATATGTTCCTAAGTGTGTTTATAAATCAGTACTTAGGGATCAGACCAAGAATGAGAAAAGACATTATTTTAAAGCATTTTTATGGTTAAATGATCACATGTTTGTATCTGTAAGAATGAATATCTTTTAATCAAATATCTAATCTTCTCTGCAATAAAATATAAACCCCAAATACAGATACTCACAAATATGAATTTATTTTACTTTTACCATTTGTTGCATTTATAAAAATACCTATATTTTACTAAGACCAAATATCATGATAAATTAGATTTAAATTTAATTTTATAATTGAGCTCTCTTTATTCAGGATAATTACTTATTTTGTATGCTTCAGGATATTACAGATAACTCAAGATGATGGTTCTTGACTATACTAGTAACACCCACTTAATATCAGCACCTGTGTAGAAGTCAAGATAGTTTCAGAAGAGTTTATAAAGTCCTTCCTTTTTAAGCACTGTTAATTTGTATTTTTGAATGTTCTTTTTAGGATTGCTAATTGCTAGGATGTTCAAAAGACATTGCTACCTGTTTTAGAAGGAACTTAAAAATCAGCATTATTACCTTAGGGAGTTATTGGGTTTTGAAATATTAATTATTGGTGATCACTGTGTTTCTAAATGTTATTGATGCCTAGAGGAGACACAGTCTCTGTTCTCACCAGAAATATCCAAAGAAATTAAATGATAACTTAAAACATAATGCATAGGTTTGAAAACTTTTGCAAGTACTTAGGTGTTTCTTTAATATGGTTCATTATTATGAGGTTATGATTAATTGAATATATAATGAATTAAGTTATAAATTAGTAAAAACAGTGACATACTTTTGCAAAATACAATTAATGTCCTTACATTTGGAAGAACTATGTGGCTCACAACTGAAAAAAATTAGGCAGTAATCAAGTAATACTACTAACCAATGTTAAAATCCATTCCAGAGGTATGAGATTTTTTCACTGTGCTTAATATTAACTCTTCTATTATTTCCCAATGATTTCCTTTCCAGTTAGTTTTCTCTCAGATAAGACAAGTTCAAATTTATAATGCAGGTAAGATTCTTGGTCACCCCATTCCTTCTGGTGAATCTGGTTCAATCTCAAGGGACAATTGTAAATTTCACCTCTACATGCTATATTCCTTATGTTCCCCAGCTCTTGTCAACCTCTATGTTTTCCAGATTCTCCAGTATTAACCCTTAAATAACTCCCCTTAGCATAAATTTTATGCCAGTGTTAGATGAAAATATATAATACTTTATAACTTAGTTTGCACTCTGCTTGAAGACAAATACCCCCATCACAGATTTCAGTAGTCTCTACATTTCCCAGTACAATGTTGCAATATCCCTAGTTATACTAGCAGCAACATTACTATTATAGTAACTTAGGCAAATTTTCAATATCAGCAGGTACAAGTATTATTCATTTTATAAGTGAAAATTTGTATCCCTAAGACTACCAGATTCTGAAAAAGTACAGAATAAATCTCATCCCTCTTTTAAATACCAATCCTTTTGATCTATAAAAATAGCCATGGAGTCATTTCTAGGCTATTTTCTAAGAAATACATCTTTGTCTCTTTAGATTCTCTCTTCTGGTTGTTAGAATATCATCCTACTCCAGATATATTTTGCTTTTTTCCATTTTCTTACAAATATATCTGGGAGAACTGAACATATATCCTAAATGTAGTTGTAAAGAACTGTGAAGGGTGAGGTTTCATCCTCATTACAAGCTAACAAGTTAGCCTGCCATAGTTTCATGGATACTGACAGATGACATGAGATCCCTTCATCAGAGACAATAGACTTTATTCTTACTGCATAGCAAACAGATTGAACTTTATGTTTTCATCAACCTACCTTGCTCTCAAAGTCAAACAAGGTTGACAGAGAGCAGGCCAAGTTGATGCTAAGTAGGCAATGGGTTTGTCTTACAGCTGAGGATCACCAAACCTAGGAAAGTTTAATCTCTATCCTGAGCTGCTTGCAACTTTACTTTGTGGGAGACATTATCCATATTATACTGAACAGAGAACATACTTGCTGTGCTCTAGAGAACAACACTATTTCTATCTACCAAGGTTATGTAAACTATGTTTTCTATGTTTTCTATGCAAACATCCTTGAAAAGATAGTCCAGAATAAAAGCTGTCAGTTTCTCTGTTCTCAAGGCATGTAGACATGAGTATTGTCTTTCAACAGTGGACTCATTAATTTAGATCACAATGAAATTGTGAATATCTTTTAAAATACAAATTAAGTGATGGTAATTCACAGACAAAAGATTATGCTCCCACACATTTGTAGAATATAGTAGTCAATTTTGATTCTTTATTAAGGCCCCTTGCTCTTCCATACAGATGGCAGTGTTATCTGGTGAACAAATACAACAGTATTTTTTTCTAAGCTTTGGTTGCTAAAATAGAAATTCAATAGTGCAATTGTATATTGACTCAATAGGATGATTTCCTTTCAGATCATGCAATCACACAGCCATGTTACATAGGTTCAGTTTTCCAAGAATTCCTTTCTTAGCTAGAGTAGAGGTGGATAGGAATTGTATTCCACCATATATCAAATCATTTAAGAGTTCACCAAAAGTCTAACTAACCCTGTAGCAATGAGTAAAATGGCGTGTGTTTTCTGACCAGGAAGACTCCATGGTACCACAGTAGGACATTTGATTCATCATGTGAGAAGAATTTTATTTTTCAAATTTTTTATGATTACACATTATTATTATTATTATTGTTATTATTTTGCATTATCTTGACACCATGAGAACCCTGGCAGGACAAGGAATATTTTAAGACATAAAAATAATAATTAATTATGTGTATAATCATTTTCCATTTAAGCTCTTAAATCAGCACATAGGTTAATAGAAGTCTCCAAGAATGGAAAACATGTACCTCTAGGGTATTAAACAGCCTATTCCAAAGCAGGGCTATTTCTAGTTTGGAATATTTAAAGCAATGTTTTAAGACTCAGAAACTTTCACAATATGCTTAGGACTTGATTACTTTGTCAAATGTCTCCAATCTTGTGAAAATATTCCCTGATATTTAATTAACTGAAACCTTCTTCTCTTCAGATGTAACCTCAATTGTAATTAGAAATGCATGTGTCAACATTTCTAATTAGTGGTGGTAATTAATATTTATTGAGGGTGCACAGGGCAGGTGGTGATGTTCTAGACCCTTGAGTAGCATGAGCAGAATTTCAGACAAAAAACATTATGGCTGTGTATACATGGCAAAGCACACTCACAGGGTTTGGAAATGAAAGGATGAGGAGTCAGATTAGTGATTGTCATGTCACTCCAATATGTCATAATTGACAATGGAGAAACAAGCCAGGATAAAAATGGTCTGCTTAATTTCCTCCTCCCACCTCAAATCTGTACTTCACTTCTCACAATTTGATTATCTAAGCCTGGAACTAATGAAGATTTATAACAAACCCATTGAGGAAGCTGTTTGGAAAAGAAAATTATAATTGTAGAAAAGTAGCAAATAGAAAAAATATTATTTGTCTAAAAAAAATCAACAATAACTGTGGACATGGAAAATGTCAAATTTAGTAAGCTATAATTACAAGGCAAGGTGTAGGTTCAATATGGTATGTGAATGCTGAATTTTAATTTTCTATGATCATTATCTGACATTTCACCCTGGAGATGTTTATGACATGAATTACTCTGAGGTTTCTTACATGAAGAAGTACTCTGATGCTGTATAGTTTCATTAAAAATTTGAATGGAAAACAGAACGAAACAGGGCCAATAACAATGATTATTAATGTAAACCACAGAATTGATATTCTAAACAAAATTAGATTATAATATAGCACTAAATCCAAAAACATAAATCAGATGGAATGAGGTACCATGTTGTATTTATATTTGATGATCTAACACACAAGTTTGATCAAAACAGGTTTCTTTAATTACTTAAGTATATGTATTAAAAGCATAAAAGTACTAAAAATATAAGAAAAGTGTTTTATATAATTTATAAATAGAAGGGATAAAAATATACAGGGTAATTTTTTAATGGCACTGCAATTAGTAGAACTAAGAAAAAGTGACAATGTTGACCACCTTATGGTTATGGTGGTTAGGGTTATGCATATATAACACAAATACTATATAATATTTAACAAATAATTATATAAGTGACAAGTACAAAAGTGTTTGCAAAGTATATGGAAGATCATGGGTTATCCTTAAAATACAAAATGCTATTGTTTATTTAAAAAATAGCAACACTGAAATAGAACAAAAGTGAACAAAAAGCACTTACAGGTAATTCAAAAAAGAAAAAGGCAAATGGACAGTAAGCATACAAAAATGCACTTACATTTAAAATTGAAGAAACACAAAATCCAAACTAATGAGTTTTTTAAACTATTATTAGATTAGTATAGGTTAAAATGTTTGAAATATTGTTGTCAAGTGTTCAAAATCTGACATGCTCATATTATTGTTGGGAGCATAAAAACTGGCACCATCCTTCTGGATGGACATTGACTCTATGTACCAAATTCACTTCTATGGATTTGTCTGAGGAGATAATAAGGTATATATGAATCAACAAAGACTGGAGTAGTGTTTTTAGTAACAAAAAAACTAAAAACAGTCAAAATGTTAGTCAATAGCAAATCTGATTATTATGAAGTGTTCATTCAATGAATAATATGCAAACGTCTTACATGTTGAGAAAACAGTGCATTGGTATGAAAATGACATCAACTCTATATTGTCTAAAAAGCAGATTACAGAGGAATATGTATAATATGATCTGCGTGGTATTTTTCAAAGTGTATTAATGGAATATTAGTTCCACAAAAAGAGTTATGTGATCTGTATAATCAAATTGTTTGGGAAATGATGCATATTTTATTCATTTTTATTTGAAATTTACAAGGCACATGAGTGTATTATAAGTTCTGAAAAATCTGTCCACAAAATAACTTTGTTTAGTCCAAATTACTTGCTAAAATTATTTGATTTTTTTTTTCTTTTTTGCATAATTCGTTGAAACAGCTCCAGTCTCCTACGCTGTGTTTCACTTTGGAAAATGTTGTGTGTGCATAGGAATAAAAATTTGCCAAGACAGATACCAAATTAACAACGGCCATCCTAGAGAATGGGAAATTTAGAAATTTAATATTGCATGTTATACATTTTCTACAGTATACCATATTTGATTTTTTTTTAACTTGAGTAGTCAGAAAAATAAAAGTTTTATGGAAAATAAGAAAGAAAAAGTGAGCACGATTGCAGACTTCTAGTTTATTTATTTATTTTTTTAGATTTTATTTATTTATTTATTTGAGAGATCGAGAATGAGAGACAGAGAGAGAGCACATGAGAGGGCGGAGGGTCAGAGGGAGAAGCAGACTCCCTGCCAAGCAGGGAGCCTGATGCAGGACTTGATCCCAGGACTCCAGGATCATGGCCTGAACCAAAGGCAGTCACTTAACCAACTGAGCCACCCAGGTGCCTGAAGACTTCTAGTTTAAATAACACTTTTAACACAGCCTTTTAGATTTCTCACCTAAACAGCTAATAGACTTTAAAAAATTACCAATTCACAGAACAGGTGGAAACTATACCTTACATACAAATTATAACCAGAAACTTTGGGGAATTCACCTTAACTATCAAGTCAGTGGCCCTGAATTGAGAAAATGTATCTTTCATTTTCTAAAATATCAGTTTCCAAAGAAGTATATATTTTGTTTCTTTCCCATCACATACTTCACATCCCTTAGTCCCAGCATCGACAGCAAACCAAACTCTACCATTTCCCATAGCATGCCAAGTAGCCAGAGCAGTGATCCCAAACTGTACCCATCTCCCACTTTTTATAAAATTCCATCTGGGCACTGCAAATTCCTGGAAACAAAGGTGGGGAATGAATTTGGCCAGTGGTACTTGCATCCTGTCTAAGATGTTGCTACTACTAGTTAAATGTGGAGGTCCAAAGGGAGACTAGGACATTGTGTAAATTAAAGATTATCATGACAGTCATTAGTCCAGAGAATCCAAAAACCAGATAGTGGGGACAGTAAAAAAGACCAGCTCCATTTAGTAGAGGCACAAAAGAAACTGCAAACTGAGCCGGTTGCTACAGAAATCTACCATGACCCATTTCTCCCACTAGTGCTTAACCTATAGGGACACCTTAGGAATTTCAGACAAAATTTCAGACAAAATAACCTAACCAGTGCAATAAGACATGGAGTAGAAATAAGAGGCATAGCAATTGTAAGGAGTTTATGAAATAGTATTATTTATAAACATATAAATTGTTTTATTTGATCCCTAGGAAAATCAGAGAGAAAACAGTTAACAGGGACATTAATTAGAGTGGCTAGTTAATAAATATACACTATCAGGAGTTTTAACTAAGGTAAGAGACTAGCCATACCATTTAATTAACCAAACATGGGGCCCCTGAGTAGGAAAACAAATGTGGGGTCTTTGAGAAGGGAAAGGAGAACTTTATCCTTGTGTTCGTTCTATTTACTATTTAGGATGGTGTAGGAACTGGAAGAAAGTTTGATAAATATTTGGTGTCATGAGGTGAAGAAAATCAACCATGATGAGGAAAGAAGGGATGTGATAAACATGTCAAAATGTCTGTTCCAACTATAGAAAGATAAATTAAAATGGATAAAAATGAAGCTGGTGTAAGATGATGCAGAACTGCCAGGAAGTTGAAATTGCAAGGATCAGAGACAATGCTGGACATGTGGTAAGGAGCACATCTAACACTGCATATATTCTTTCATTCAACATACATATCTTGACTCTAATACATTCAAGGCCCTGCTCAATGCTGAGGACACAAGGGTCAACAAGATGAAGATGTCTAAATGTATGATATTGAGGATATGAAGATATTCTAAAATGAAGATGAAAATCACAGAGGTGAAAACTCCAAGGTAAATTTAGTTATATACCAGAATAACAGCACTCTGAACGGGGAGTGGAGGCGAATCTGTTGTCTCTGGAAACAAAGCCAGTTATCTAAGAAACAAGGTACATGTTCTCGGATCAAAACTAATAATATTGAGGGAAGTTTACAATCCCATCAAAAAACAACAACAACAAAGACACATTCTTGAAACAAAAAGAAATACAGGTGATGAAAGTTATTATATCATATATATATATGATCATATATTGACTTACTGCAAGCATTTCCTGAAATATCGGAGTATATCAAGTTTGCACTCTCTTATCACTATGTTTCATAAAGCCTAACCAATGCAATAAGACATGGAATAGAAATAAGAGGCATAGCAATTGTAAGGAGTTTATGAAATAGTATTATTTATAAACATATAAATTATTTTATTTGATCCCTAGGAAAAGGAAAATCAGAGAGAAAACAGTTAATAGGGACATTAATTAGAGTGGCTAGTTAATAAATATACACTATCAGGAGTTTTCTTAGTTATTTTACAAACCAGCAGTAATTTGTTATAAAGTTTTTCAGTAAAGAGGTATGTCCACAATAAAAATATCAAGACTTATCATAAATTCAGTCCCTTCAATTTATTAATATTTATCATAAATATCAACCAAGAGTAGAATGTTTTAATTAATTAATGCACAAGAAATATCAGTGAACCACAAATATCCATTTTTTTGAAAGACATATAACCACACAATATCACAACATTAAGGAAAAAAACACAAACATGTATTTTTTGTCATATAAATGTTATATAAATATATAAAACATACATTCATAAAAAAATATAACCTTTGCTCTCTTGGGTGATGAGATTATAAACCATTTTTAAGTATTTCTTAACATTAATCATATTCTACTTTGGGATAAAATGTGTAATTTTTAAAGATAAGGCATATAACTCTAAGGATAGGAGAAATGGGGCTTGGGGTGAAATCATTCACAGTAACCAACAATCAGCCAGTAGCTAACAGTTTGTTGTGGCTTTTTGAAAACTAGCATAATCTTAGAACACATTAATAGGGAAATAATTGCGGTAATCATAAAAAGTCATAACTGTACTAACTTTGCTCTGGTTGTACTGTAGTGGAGTACAATAGTCTGCATATCAAAGTGTAGGAGTCAGTTTGACAAATGAATGCAGGTTCACTGAAAGCATACATAGATAATAAGCATATGGAAACCCCGTTCTCGAAGGAATAACTGAAGAGACTGTATATGAGATTTTACGAGAGACAGAGAGAGAGAGAGGCAGAGAAATTTCAATATATAACAAAAGAACCAGTTGTTAACACTTAGAGTATAAAAGAATCAGGAAAGGGGAATTAATTTAATTTTGTCTGTATTTTTTTTTTGGTATTTACCTTTATTTTATATTTTCCTTTTTGGTATTTACCTTTATTTTATATTTTCCTCTAAGATTTAGCTAAAACAATGATTCAGATAAGAATAACAGAATTTAAAACCAAGTTTTGGAGCCATAAAATTAGAAATACAGAGATATCAATAATCTACATTCTACCACAATTTGCAAAACATAAGGAAAACTGGAGTAGAAAAACTATCCTGTTCTTGATCTGTAACATAACGGTGTGTCTGTATGTAATTATTTTATTCTATGCTAAATAATTCCAGACTTAGGTATAAATCCCTTCAAGTTTAATTCAGCTGTTTGGGTATCCTTAAACAAATCAAAATCTCCTATCTAAATGTCATACTAAGAAGCAATATCAAATCTAGGTTATTTGTGTTAGGATAGGATGGTATTATGTGGTTTTAGCTGAATAACATATACACCCCTATGTATACATTCAACTCCCTATCCCTATTTCCACTTCTTTCTTGTGTATCTTAATACCTGATCTTCTTTGTATGGCATTAGAGGTAGATTGAAATCTTTTCTTCTAAGAACTATGCAATAAAAGCTAATCCACCTAAGATTTTCCCCAGTCTATAGCCATGAAGGGATTAAATTTGTTAAAAGTTTTAAGCCTTTTATTCTTTTTTTTCTTTTTTTTTTCTTTTTTGGTGTAGTCCCAAGAGTTTTTTTTTCTTATATTTATTTATTTGAGAGAGCGAGAATGAGAGAGAGAGAGAGTACATGAGAGGGGAGAGGGTCAGAGGGAGAAGCAGGCTCCTCGCTGAGCAGGGAGCCTGATGTGGGACTCGATCCCTAGAGTCCGGGATCATGACCTGAGCCGAAGGCAGTCGCTTAACCAACTGAGCCACCCAGGCGCCCTTAAGCCTTTTATTCTTAAAATATATAACTTGTTTAGTGGACCACTCAATACAAAATTACTCTCTGAATCTATAAAGAAGGTATAAATTAGGAACGTATAAATTCCTTCCCAATAAAAAATATTGGGTGTGACAAATAGTCTGTGACAAAAAACAATAAACTCACCATTTACTTAAAATCCATATCTGCAAATTATGAAATATAGCATTACACTTGATTCCTCTTTACTAATTCTACATTTTAGGACAATTTTTGTCAACTCTATTATAGCTAAAATTATGTTCTCAATGTCAAAATTATTAATATTTTTGATTAATATAAAAAAGAAATATTCCTTATTAAGGAAACCAAAGAACAATCAATTTTAGCTATATTTGTCCTTGAGGATTTACAGAAATTGTCTTAGGTAATTCACCCCATGGAGTCTGTGATGATAACGTGATAGAACATATTCATTCAATTCTGGTTTACCTTAAGTATTTCAACAGATTTGCCTTTCATCATTTTTCATAAATATTCTATAGTAGACTAAATGCAAATAAGAATTTGAATTTAATACATATTTCAATAACCTCTCATTAAGGCAACAGGAAATAGAAATGGAATGAGCCATTCAAATTGGAAAGTTCTAATTTGGGAGGAGCAGTGTGTGGGGGGGCATGAGAATACACAACATATTTAGTATGCACTGACCAAACAGAAGGGATGATGGCCGAATTGGAATGGACATAAACTAAGCCACCTGTATACCTAATCCTGCAACTGGTAGAATATCAGACCTTCTTTTAAGCAATATCTTCATGTCTTTAGTCCCCAAACTCTCCCCAACAGCAACAGATAATACAACAAAATCAGTTAATCTGAAGTCGAATGAGTACTCATTGAGAGTACTAACAGAGGGTGGGGGCAGAAACAGGACTTGAGAGGCTGCATCCTAGGTGTGAATGCCCAGTCCAGAGTTCCACATCAAAATGTCCTGTAATCTGAATATTGTTGAACTTCTACCATTCTTTTTCTTTCATTTTTTCTGCCTTTTACACTTTGCCCTGCATTTTCAACAAAACATTATAATAGAATCATTTTTTCTTTGAACTGATCACCATTGTTTCTACCAAGATGCAGTAAGCCCATTACCCTAGAAGAAGAAAAAAATTCAACATGACCATGGTTAAATCTAAAATAAATATTTTTGTAAACGTAAATACATAAATGGATTTCTTATGTGGAACTGTATTACATTTATGATGAGAAGTAAGACATAAATGAAGATTCACAAATTATTTATTTTACTTTAGGTATAAGTGTCATTAATGAATGAGAACAAATGCATGTAATCGCTTAGCCAAATGTCAACAGGCTGCAATGACTGGTTGTCTTAGCAAGTAAGGGGTGAAATACGATGTGCATTTTTTGCATAGTAATATTTTCATTGATTAAAAAAGAATATAAATCAAATATTTGAATTGTCTCCCACCATCACTGTTCTTTTTTTTTTTTAATTTTTTTATTGTTATGTTAATCACCATATATTACATCATTAGTTTTTGGTGCAGTGTTCCATGATTCATTGTTTGTTCATAACACCCAGTGCTCCATGCAGAACGTGCCCTCCTCAATACCCATCACCAGGCTAACCCATCCCCCTACCCCCCTCCCCTCTAGAACCCTCAGTTTGTTTTTCAGAGTCCATCATCTCTCATGGTTCGTCTCCCCCTCTGACATACTCCCCTTTTCTTCCTCTCCTGTTATCTTCTTCTTTTTCTTTTTTCTTAAAATATGTTGCGTTATTTGTTTCAGAAGTACAGAACTGTGATTCAACAGTCTTGCACAATTCACAGCGCTCACCGTAGCACATACCCTCCCATCACTGTTCTTAAAATTCAGTTAGAAAAATGCACTATTCCATCACTGTTCCTATAACATATTTAGAAATAACTACACCCCAAACAAAACCAGCCTTACGTTTTTGGTCTTGTCTTCTATAACCTTGCTACTGTCTGTGGATGAACAACTGAGAAATGCAGAATCCCAGGCCCCAGAGATCTGAATCTTAACAGGATCCACAAGTGATTCATATGTGCATTGAATTAAGAAGAACTCAATTTAGAAAAAGTGTTCAGTAACACACACGTTCATTTTTTTAAAGATTTATTTATTTGAGAGAGAAAGAGAGCATGTGAGTAGAGGGAGGGGCCAACGAAGAGGGAAAAGCAGACTCCCCACTGAGCATGGAGCCCAACTCGGGGCTCGATCTCAGGACCCCGAGTTCATGACCTGAGCCAAAATCAAGAGTTGGTCGCTAAACCGAATGAGCCACACAGGCGCCCCAGAAACTCATTTATTATAGGCAAGTCTGAAACACCTAAATAGTATCACTTTTTTTGGTATTACATTCAAAATATTTTCATCCTAACCTAAACTAACATTTCTCATCTAGTAAGGAAAAATATGATTGTGAAGACATCCACACTTAACATTTCAGTACCTACAGATGGAGGTCCCTGCCAATGGTTCTTTCCTTTCCCTTCCTATACTTGGCTCTTTTCTGCTCTGTAAGGGCTGTTTACACATGCCTATGAATTCTTCAGTCTGAGTTAGTCTAAGTTCTAGGCAGCCACTCCTACAAATAACCACCCAGTGGCCACCATCAGGACTCTGGATGCACACTCCAAAGGCAGTGGCAAGAAGTAGCCCTGGAGGATGGCCGTGGTTGCTCTTTCTAGACTCAGAGCATGGTTCTAGACAGGTGTGAGGTCTCAGCGAACACGGTTTTTGCTCCAGACACTGGAGCAATGCACAGTTAAAAGACCAGAACAAGGAGTTGGAAAATAGAGTAACTTAGGAAAACAACTCTTAAATTCAGCTTTGTTTCGATCTAAATGTCCTTTTCCACAAACACCCTGGTCTATAACATATTTCACATTTATATCATCAGATACCCCTCGTTCCTTAACAAAATATGCAAGAAGACACTTTTAATCCTAAGTTTGTAGTTAAACACTGAAATGTAAGAATCAGGGATGAGATCAGTAGGAAAAATAAATCATGTTTCATAAAAGAACAATAATAGGACACCAGAAATCTCTTCTCTCTTAAATAGGCTATTTTAATTCTGAGCTCAACATTCATTATTTCTTTCCTAGCCCTTCAGGAAAAAAAAACAACATACACATCTAGATCTGAATATTAACATTCAGTAAATATTTAAATTGGTGCTGAAGAGAGGGTATTCTGCAAGCCCAATAGATTGTGCTCACTCATTCATAACTTCTTTCAGCTCTCTGCTTTGTGTCTTATGTCTAAACACTGATTTCTATAACTCTTAATATATTTACAATAAATGAAAAACCTGGTTAAATAATTTTCTTTTTCTACAGAACTGAAATTAATTTCAGTTTGCCATGAGGAATGCAAATGTATTGTGGACTTTTTTGGAAAAGGCACATAAAGCATAATGCTAATCAAAATTTTAACTGAATCAAAACACAAAACAGCTACTTTTATAATGTATTCAGTCCTTAATTGAAATTCAACATCATTAAAAAATTAAAAATTTTAGATGCCATAATTGCTTAAATAACCTTTTGAGCATTATATGTTAAATATTTGCCTGCATTAAAAAATATTTAACGGCTTAGTATTAAATCTCTTAGACACACGCTCAGCAAATAGCTTCATAAACCAAAGAATACAATGTTGCAAATATTGTGCCAGCAAGAAAAAAAATATATCACATTTTTTGCAGACATCATCAGCCAGCCACTTCAAAAAGTCATTAACATATTTGTTTGATGTTTTAAATTCTTCCTACCTGTCCCCTTTAGGAACTGGGTTCTTATTACAAGCCTCCCCATATATTGAAAACATTTAGTCTAAGGAATATTTGCCATTGAATCACTTAAACTGTGCCCTTTCTGCCTGTCCGATTTATTCTGTAAATGAATGCACCATGCTGTCTTTGGAACTAGGTCATGGCCTTGAGTCCTCAAGAATCAAGTTCATGACTGACAGGAGTTCCTTGGAAGTGTTTTAGCCACATTGATACGGGATTATAAGAGACTCTTTTCACAGTATTATGTTACACATTCATTCTGAGCATGTTATTTTTTAATAAACTATTTATCTTCAAATAGTTTCAGACTTACAGACAAATTACAAAGCTCTTACAGAGTTTCTATGTATTTTACACCAATTTCCTCTATTTTTATCTTAGATTAGAGCAGTCCACTTACTTTAATGAACCAATTTTGATACATTATTAAAGTCAATACATTTTCCAGTTTTTACTTTTTTCCTGTTTTTTTCCTGATTTCATCCAGGAACTACATTTTATTGTGCAGTCATGTCTCCTAGGCTGTGACAATTTCTCAGACTTGGCTTTTTTTTTTTTAAGATTTTATTTATTTATTTGAGAGAGAGAATGAGAGATAGAGAGCACGAGAGGGAAGAGGGTCAGAGGGAGGAGCAGACTCCCCGCTGAGCAGGGAGCCGGATGCGGGACGCCATCCCGGGACTCCAGGATCATGACCTGAGCCGAAGGCAGTCGCTTAACCAACTGAGCCACCCAGGCGCCCCAACTTGGCTTATTTTTGATACCCTTCCCTAATTTGAGAAGTAATGGTGAAGTATTTTGTAGAATGTCTCAACTGGGATTTGTATTGTAGTTTTCTCATGGTTGGACTGGGATTGAGTGTTTTGGGGGAGGAGCACTACGGAGGTAAAGTGCTACTTTTGCCACATCACATCAAAGGTACATACAATCAACATGATTTATTACTGTTTATGTTGCTCTTGCTCATTTGGTTTAGAAAGTGTCCCATTTCTGCGCTGTAAAGTTACTCTTTTCTCCCCTTTTTCATACTGTATTCTTTGGAATAAAGTCACTATGCATAGCTCACACTTAAGAAGTAGAGATTTATGCTCCATCTCCTTGAGGACAGAGTGTGTGTGTGTGTGTGTGTGTGTGTGTGTATGCATACACATACATACACATACACATATATATAAATTATATGGAATTCTGCACAGATTTGTGTCTTATCCATCATTCATTTATTTATATCAACATGGACTCACGGATATATTTCATTTAAACTTTGACTTATAATCTAATACTGTTTTATTTTATTGTTCTGTCTAGCTGCAGCAGTTGGGAATTTTTCCCGTTGGATCCTGTGTCGTTTTCACATATCCCCTTCAACGTGTTGTTTGTCATTTGAGCACTTTCTTACTTTCTGGCACAACACTATGCTCCAGGCTTACCTTGTATATATTCTACCCCATCTTAGTATCAGCTACCTCTCCAAGGAGCCCTGGTTCCTTTTATTAGAGAATGGTATTATAAACCCCAAATCTTGGAGCTAAGCGTACTCATTGCCACTGAGGTTTATATCATCACTTCTAGATCCTCTCAACTGATGCAGCAAGGAAATATATACCCATCTATACACACACATACCTATAAATATTTGTTTATGTAACCATTTGTATCTATACTAAACCAACCATGAATTCATGATAATGTTTCCATTTCTAACCCATTACCACATGGATCATTTTAGCCTCATCCTTTTGCTTATCTCTAAACTGTTATTCCAAAAGTAGGAGAAACCTGGCTCCCAATATTTGCCAAGCATTTATTTAATTGCTCAATTCCAGCATGTATGATTAGTAATATCAAAATTTATAACCTAAAAAAAAATTATAACCTCAAAAAAAATTTGTAACCTCTATCTTGTTGGAAACAATTTTACTGTTTCCCAAAACTAAAGTCCAGTGTTTATATGCAGTTCATTTTGCCTTTTGCCTCTTGCTCTACAACCTCAGTTCTCTGATTAGCCCAAGAAAAGTCATTAAGTTTTAGTTTGTTCAGGTTTTTCTTCTTTCAAAGAAGAGAATTATGACTTCCAAGATCTTTCCATATTGGAGCAGAAGAGGTCATGTGATTTTTTAAGATTTTATTTATTTATATGAGAGAGAGAGAGGGAGAGAGCACAGAGACAGAGAGAGAGAGAGAGGGAGAAGCAGACTCCCCACTGAGCAGGGAGCCCAACGTGGGGTTCAAACCCAGGACCCTGAGATCATGACCTGAGCCAAAGGCAGATGCTTAACCAACTGAGCCACCCAGACACCCCTGATTTTTAATACTTATATTTACTTAGCTTAACTTCATACCATAACAAATTTTACAACGAATAAAAGATTTTAAGGGAAATTCCCACTCTTGGAGTATGTGCATTTAGCTAGCATTTCTTCCAAAGTAAAGAGAATGACACTGCAGTGTGTAATTTTAGGTACACACAAGTTGCTAGCAGAATTTTTGAGTAGCCCACAGCAAGCCTAGAAATCATTTCTTTTAACTTGTGTCTAGATAGTAGACCAAAATTTTGGGAACATTTTGATTCAATTATTCATCAATTATTCATTACATATTTATGTACTTAGTTACTGCCCAAACTACTGAACCAAGATAATACAGCTTTCCTGTGAATGTGTTCCTTTAGTTTTCCTACACCGAAGGAGGTTACTTTAAAAGATGCTCCTATTTGTTTATCAGTGGACACAGTTTTCATAGAAACATTCCCCTTTAGAAAAAAAATACATATTATTATGATATGATGGTCTGGGGCTAAAGGTAGAAAAGTTAGGGCTTCCAGACTTTGAAAGAGGAAATTAAAAACTTTGTTTCAAGCAATTCTTATCTAAATCACTTGAAGCAATTAGCTATAGAAAATATAAAGGATAGGGGCACCTGGGTGGCTCAGCTGGTTGAGTGTCCAACTCTTGATTTTGGCTCAGGTCATGATCTCAGAGTTTTGAGATCGAGACCTGTGCAGGGCTCTGCTCTCAGCAGAGGGTCTGCATGAGATTCTCTCCATCTCCCTCTGCCCCTCCCCCAGCTCGCACTCTCTCTAAAATAAATACATCTTTTTTAAGAGAGAAAGAAAATATAAAGAATAAAATATACTTTCAATAAAACCACACTGTAAAATATGGAAATTATCTGTGAAGATAGGCCTTTTAGAATATTTCTTATTATGCAACAGGTGCTTCTAAATGCATGCATGTGTATGCATGTGTGTGTGTGTGTGTGTGTGTGTGTGTGTCTTTAATGAAATTAAATTATGTGCCTCAAACTTAAAGATAATTTAAAATGAGTTCTAATATGGGCCATTTTCATAGTATGCCAGTATTTCTGATTCATAAGCAGACATTTTCCAATACCATATTGTTGATGAATAGGTGGTCACTGAGTTCTGACCAGTAAAGCAAAATACGTAAGATCTTAATATTTTATAGCATAATCTCTCCTGGCCAGCTCCAAAATTTCACAAATCGTAGTACAGCCTAAATACCATACTCTTGGTGCTTGTATTACGGGAGTCTCAAAGAATGAAAACAGTCAGAATGTTAGGAACATTTCAGTCGAATTGATTCTGCCATGGTCTGGTACACAAACAAATGACTGTGGAACACTCCAAAAGGGCTTGGAGGGAATGTGACGACCTACTTTCTCATGCTGATGTGGTTTTAGGGTTTTACTCTCCTTCACTTTTACTCAATCTATAAACACTAGTCTTTCAAGTCATCATGATGGGAACACCAGGCATTTTGTTATGATTGCAAGAGTGTTTAAGGTGAAGTGAATGTTTTAAAAGTATTTAATAAAATTAAATGTATTTTTAAAGATTATGAAAGGTCTAGCGAAGTTCAAAGGTGACGCTTTTGTGATAGAATATACTGCTTCAAAGTGAAATAGGCTTTTCATTTATGGAGGTATTAGAGGTTTCATTCATTTCAACATATTTCTATTTAATTTAGAAAAGTCAGAAACAGAGAGAGTTGGAGATATAGGTGAAAGTTTCCTCATAATATAACAAGAAATTTGGTCTTTAGTGTAGTTTATGAAAAAGGTGAGAGATTTTGTCCTTTTTTTTTTTTGTAACTTCAGGGAATTTAGCTTTAAGTTAAAAGCCTTTTTCACTGGTGAAATTGATTTTTTTCTTAATCTAGAGGAAACGGAATATGTGTAGCCCAGCAGAGGAGGGAGAGGAGGTCAAGGGGTAAACAGTTTGATGCGGCACATCTTGAGCTCAATCCTGGGCATGTGATCGCCAGCACTTCTGTCCTCCCAACAGGGAGAATCCAGCAGTGGCTTAGGCTTAAAATGCTTGAGAAAACTTCAAACAAATGTCTGAGAGAGTCCCTAGAACATTTAGACTTTTCTGTCACAGTCTTTGCTGTTCAATTATTTTTCTTTTTAACAGGACAGAAAGATACTGGCACCAGAACGGCAATTTCCTTTAAGGTGGCTTTCTTTGCGGAGTGAGCGGTCTTTAATTAAGCTCTGTATGTGATCAAGTCACACTTTTGCATTTAAGAGGACACCAAATGCCAAGTGAAGAAAACTTCTCTTTCATTTATTTTATCCTTTTTCAAAGATTAAAATGAGCACCATGTTCTATAAGCCCTACAGCCCTTCATAGCTAAAAGTTAATATTTTAAACTGGGTGCTTTGAGATTCCATACACATGGTCTAAGAATGAAGTCCTTCTCCACAATTTCCATATTGAGAAATGATTTATAGGCACCCTCTCTAGGCTTTAGAATTTTAAAATAGGCTGAATATTTGTCCCATTTGCTTTTCTCTAATATGTTGCTATCCTGGTAGTAGTATAATTCTGGAGGTGCCTCAAATTAGGCATAATTCTGAAATTGAGGAGACATTAAGGTTGATTAGAAATGTTATGACATTTTGTTAAAATACTTATGTTTATCATTTAGAAATGCATGTGAAAAGAGCCAGCTATTTTATCAGCAAATGAGTTTATCTGGGAATAGGAGGGAATTGCAGTTTGGGGCAAACTATGGTGAACAATAGGCAAGTCTGGAGAACAAAGGAGAGGAGCTTGCTTTCATATGGGAAAGGAAGAAGCTGGGAGGAACTCTTATGCTGAGTTCTCATTGGCTGGACTGTTGCCGGGCAAGGAGAAATTCTTCCTTCCTGGGGCTGGGGTATGCAAGCCTAGCTTCTTCCTGTTGGGAAAAGTGAGTTATACTTCTTATGGCAAGCAGTGGTTCATGAGAGTTCCCCTCTTAGGGCTTCCCAACTCCATTGAAAATGAGGCTTCCTTTACAGGCACATTTCGAAGCTATTAGAAGTTTGGTTCCAGATCACAGTAATAAAGCGAGTCAAATGAATTTTTTTGGTTTCCTAATGCCTATAAAATTATGTTTACACTATACAGCAGTCTACGAAGCATGCAGTAGCATTATGTCTAAAAAAAACAATGTACATACCTCAATTAAAAAACTTTATTGCTAAAAAGTAGTAACCATCATCTTTTCAGGGAGTTATTTAATTTTTTTTCTGTTGGAAGTTCTTGCCTTGAAGTTGATAGCTGCTGACTGATCAGAGTGGTGGTTGCTGAAGGTGGGAATGGCTCTGGCAATTTTTTAAAGGAGACAACAATCAAGTTTGCCACATCAATTGACTCTTGCTTTCACAAATGATTTCTCTGTAGCATGTGATGCTGTTTGACAGCATCTTACTCACAGTAGAACGCTTTCAAAATTGAAGTTAATACTCTCAAACCCTGCTACTGACTTATTAAATAAGTTTATGTCATATTCTAAATCTGTTATCATCTCAACAATCTTCACAGCATTTAAAAATTTTTTTTTATTTATTTTAGAAAGAGTGAGTGCAAGCAGGGAGGAGGAACAGATTGGGAGGGAGGAGGAGGGGGAGAAAATCTCAAGCAGACTCCATGCTAAGCACGGAGCCTGATGCGGGGCTCGACCTCACCATCCTGAGATCATGACCTGAGCCAATACCAAGAGCCAGACACTCAACTGACTGAGCCCCCAGGCACCCCTCACAGCATTTTCACCAGGAGTAGTTTCTATCACAAGAAATCCCTTTCTTTGCTCATCCATAAGAAGCAACTCCTCATCCGTTCAAGTTTTATCATGGGATTGCAATAATTTAGTCACATCTCCAGGTTCCACTTCTATTTCTAGTTCTCTTGCCATTTCTACCACATCTAGTTACTTCTTCCCCTGAAGTCTTGAACTACTCAAAGTCATCCATGAGGGTTGGAATAAACTTTTTCCAAATTCCTGTTTGTGTTGATATTTTTGACCTCTTCCCATGGATCATGAATGTTCTTAATGGCATCTAGAATGAGGGGGCCTGCTTCTCCCTCTCCCACTCCCCCTGCTTGTGTTCCCTCTCTCACTGTGTCTCTCTCTGTCAGATAAATAAACAAAATCTTTTTAAAAA
Organism: Zalophus californianus; assembly: GCF_009762305.2. Taxonomy (NCBI): domain Eukaryota; kingdom Metazoa; phylum Chordata; class Mammalia; order Carnivora; family Otariidae; genus Zalophus; species Zalophus californianus. Next base: position 67,103,371 of record NC_045601.1, on the reverse strand, counting down.
ATAATAAGACAAAATTGAAAATATTCCTTGATCCATGGGCTTCAGAATAGATGTTGTGTTAGCAGGCATGGAAGCAACATGAATCTCATTTTATATCTCCACCAGAGCTCTTGGGTGACCAGGTATATTATCAATGAGCAGCAATATCTTGAAAGGAATTTTTTTTTTCTGAGTAGGAGGTCCCAGCAGTGGCTTGAAATATTCAGTAATACATGCTGTAAACAGATGTCCAGGATTTGTCGTTCCACTTATAGAGCATAGGCAGAGTAGACTCAGCATCATTTTAAAGGGCCCTAGGATTTTTGGATGGTAAATGAGCCCTGGCTTCAACTTAAAGTCATCAGCTGCATTAGCCTCTAACAAAAGAGTCAGCCTGTCCTTGGACCTTTGAAGCCAGGCACTGACCTCTCCTTTCTAGCTATAAAATTCCTAGATGGCATCTTCTTCTTCTATAAGACTGTTTCATCTACACTGAAAATCTGTTGTTCAGTGTAGCCTCCTTCATGAATTATCAGAGCTAGGTTTTCTGAATAACTTGCTGCAGCTTCTACACCAGCATGTGCTGCTTTGCCTTATGTTATAGAGATGACTTCTTTCCTTAAACCTCATGAACCAACTTTGCAACTCAAGTTTTTCTTCTGCAGCTTCCTCCCCTCTCTCAGCCTTCATAGAACATAGAACTTCATAGAACTTCATAGAACTGAAGAGAGATAGGGCTTTGCTTTGGCTGAAGGGAATGTTGCAGTTGTTTTGATCATCTATCCAGACCATTAAAACTTTCTCCATTTCAGCAATAAGACTGTTTTGCCTTCTTATTATCAATGTGTTCACTGGAGTAGCACTTTGAATTTCCTTCAAGAACTTTTCCTTTGCATTCATAACTTACCTGTTTGGAGCAAGAGACCCAGCTTTTGGCCTATCTCAGCTTTAGACATGCCCATGGCTTCCTCACAAAGCTTAATTATTTCTAGATTTCATGTTAGTGAGATGTGTGACTTTTCCTTTCTCTTGAACACTTAGAGGCCATTGTAGGGTTATTAATTTGTCTAATTTCAATATTGTTGTGTCTCAGGGAACAGAGAGGCCCGAGGAGAGGAAAAGAGACAGAGGAATGGCTGGTTGCTGGAGCAGTCAGGACACACAACATCACATCACAGGTCACCATAAGAAATGTAACAATAATGAAAAAGTTTGAAATATTGAGAGAAATACCCAAATGTGACACAGACATAAAGTAAGTAAATGCTTGTGGTAAAATGTACCAACAGACTTGCTTCACACAGGGTTGCCACAAACCTTCACCTTATAAAGAGCACAGTATTTGATAAGGGCAATAATGTAAAGCACAATAAAATGTGCTATGCCTGTATTTATTTTCACAGTGACATCTATCCTCTGGATTTTCTAAAACACAAGGTTGTCAGAAAAAAATATTTCCAATCTTCATCCAGATGTTTTGCACTCTTTTGTCCATAGCTGGCATTACTTAGAAGCATAATCGACTAGCATTTACTACCAAATATAGATCACTGAAACTTCAGGCAGGAAACTGCCATAAACACTTTCATCAACAAGCCCCTAAAATGAAATAAAGTATTTAATTAAAAGAGACTCAATAGCCAAAATGCATCTCAGCTTTGTCCTTGTAAATTATTTTAAGTCAATATAAGTTCATCCACAGGTTTTCACCCTTGTTTTTCTTTTTTCCCTTAAGTCTATGAATTAACATATTAAGGGTTAAAACTATACCTGAAGAGTATCTTGTTTTCTCTCTCAAACCATTATTTTCTCCAATATATCCTCTCTTGACCCTTCTGATCTCCTTTTACATTTTTAATAATAACTTCTTCTTCATTAAATGGCATTTGTGTATTCCAATATTTATTCTTTCACAATTTTATAGAATCAAAGTTCATTTTTAAAAATCACATAATGCAGAGGTGTTAAATAGAAATGCAAATGGCCAATATGTTTCAGTTTGCATCAACTGTGGTCCATGTAGCCTAGGTATCTGTTGGCTCACAGTCTCATTGATGTTTCCTTATCACTAATCCAAGGAATTACAACACTATTCTCCTTACCCCCTCTATTATTTTAGTATTTGGGGGTCTAAGAGTGCCGATGGAAAATGAATGTAAAAGGATTCCATAAAGCATAAATATTCATTATTGTTCCCAATGCACTGCTTATTTTTCAGATCCTGCTGGGTCCTGCCAGAAAAACAGAGGGTGTTCACTGAGGGAGCACACTTAATGGAAAATTCGTTGCATTTTTCCTAATGCTCAAATTGACAGTCTGTGTGTCATATGCTGAATACATAGAAATTCATATACATGCATGGGCAGTTCAACACAATCTGAGCAATGTCCATAAATTTGATTGTCATATGTATTTAATATCTGATAGGAAAGAACAAAGGGAATACATTTTTTTATAAATAATTAGATCCAGTATGATTAATGATGTGTGCATGGTACATATTTATATGTACACATACATACATATGTATTTATGTATTGTATGAATATATTCCATTTGTTTACCAAGACTTATTTACTTAGAATCTAAAAATAAGAAGCCACTCTTAATAGCCAAACATATTTTAAAGATTTCTACTCAACACATAATTATATTTTAAATAGACTAAGTATGCTTGAGCAACCTCCTGTTTTCATAATACAGCTTTGACTATTGTTCTTTATTAATAATAATAAGTATCAGAAACATTTTATTCCCCTTTATAATTGGACCCAATTATGCTAAACTAAATTCAAACTATCTTACAAAATGAAAAGATGAATCATTTATAAAAAAGAAAAGTAATCCTTCTTTCTGGGAAAATTCATGTTATTACTATAAAATTAAGGAACTAAAATAATGCTACCTATATGATGAGTTCAGCTTCATTACATACCATTGCTAAGCACATAATATTCCAGGTCTTTCATTAAGCTTCAAAAATACATCTTACATACTAGATTATTCGATTTATTGAAAGACAGAAATGAGTATGCTAAATGGCTTCTTCATTCTGAATACCTCCTTTTTTGACAGTGTTGACTAGTCAGTAATCAAGTGTATATGAAATTCTCCATTCAGAGTTTCTTCTTGAATCTCATCTTAGATAAAGATGTGTAAAATGTGTAAAAAAAATTACAGGAGTATAACAGAATAAATATTTTAAATACAAAAAAGTGATATTTAAAAGAAGGACTAGACAAATGAATACCAAAATAAAAGGAAACTAGCAGGTTATTTTTAAATATGAAGTGTCTGGTAATAACGTATATTACCAACAGGGGGAGCTTTTCTTCCCTGGGAACACATGGCAATGTCTGGAGACACACTCATTTGTTGAAACTGGACTGGGGAGAGTGCTGCTGGCATTTAGTGGTAGAGGCCAGGGAAGTGGCTAAGTTTTCTAGAATGCAGAGCACAGAAAGGAATTCTCCAGACCAAAATGACAATAGTACGTAGAGGTTGGAAAAACTCAATTTGAAGTAACGGAGATGAAATTTGACATAAAAACTGGAGTGGACATTTTGATATTATTAAACAGAAGAGGGTTATATATCTGAGTTAGACTATGGAGTTTGAATTTGGTTTGATAGGTATAGGTACAATATATTAAAAATTCTTAAATATGGGAACAAATATCTGAAAGTAGCTATTAAGTAGAAACTTGTCTAGTAGCTGTCAGCTGAATTACTGTGGACTTAAGAAGGCAAAAATGACATTGTTGCAGAAACAAGTGCAGGACAATGGACAAATGGTGGGTTGCAGCAAATAAATATGAGATTCAAAGAAGGGAAGGAATTAATAAGCTCAGTAACTAAAAGTAAAGAGATACTAAATGAATGCAAAATTTCAAATTTTTTTTTGTTGCTTTCTTGAATGATTATCAGGGCCGATTATTACCCCAAGCATTTTGGCAATGATAAGGAATTATGGTAAACAATGTTTTATTTTTGGACTATCCGAACTTTTCAAATAGAGAACCAGGACTGACTAAATCAGAAAATAATTCATAGGAAACTACTAGAAGATTACAGGAAATGAAAAAGTAACAGAAGTCTCAGCAAGGAAGAGGAAATCAACAGAATCCAGTGCAAAAGAGAGATCAAGATGGGTGGGATGTAGGTAGGGTGGTGAATGTAGGTAGAGCCTGAGGCTTACACAATTTTAGGGATAGGCCCTCAAAAGGAAAAATTTAAATTTTATTTTATTTTATTTTATTTAAAGATTTTATTTATTCATTTGCCAGAGAGAGAGCAAGAGCGAGAGCACAAGCAGGGGGAATGGCAGGCAGAGGGAGAAGCAGGCTTACCGATGAGCAAGGAACCCCATGCGGGACTTGGTCCCAGGACCCTGGGATCATGACCTGAGCCAAAGGCAGATGCTTAACTAACTGAGCCACCCAGGTGTCCCATAGATTTTAAATACAAATTAGGAACAGGGTTGAAAAGAGATCTTGTGACTGGGAGCCTTCAAGCTCACTTTTCATTGGCTTTTCAATAAATCTGCTTCTACTTTTTAGATAAAATTACCAGTGTAATATTAGGGAGGAAAGTACAATTCCAGGATGATGGTAGAAGGAACCAACCAGGCAGATGTTTGTAGTAATCATACATTCCTAATTAAAACACAGGACCCATGGTTTGGAAGAGAAAAGAATACCTGAAGTAAAACAAAATACACAGGGGCGCCTGGGTGGCTCAGTCGTTAAGCATCTGCCTTTGGCTCAGGTCATGATCCCAGGGTCCTGGGATCGAGCCCCACATCGGGCTCCCTGCTCAGCGGGAGGCCTGCTTCTCCCTCTCTCACTCCCCCTGCTTGTGTTCCCTCTCTCACCGTGTCTCTCTCTGTCAAATAAATAAATAAAAATCTTTAATAAAAAAATACACAGTAATATGAAAAACAAGTAGAATTTGAAATTAAAAACAGAATACCATTTTTATTAGCACCCCTAAAAATTAAATACTTAGCTATAAATCTAACAAAATATGTACAAGATATAAGGAAAACTAAAAGTTCTGATGAACAAAATAAAAAAAAAACTAAATAAGTGGAAAATATTCCATGTTCATGAATAGGAAGATTCAATGTTGTCAAGATTAGTTTTTCCCAACTCTATCTATAGATTCAATGCAATCCCAATCAAAATCCCACTAAGTTATTTTGTGGATATCAACAAACTGATTCTAAAGTTTAAATAGAGAGGCCAAATCCCAGAATGGCAACATAATATTGAAGGAGAACAAAGGTAGAAGAGTGATACCTCCTGACTTCAAGATTTATTGTAAAGATACAGTAATCCAGACAAATATGGTATTGGTGAAAGAACAAATAGATTAATGAAATAGAATAGACAGCCCCAAAAGAGATCCCATAAATATAGTCAACTGATCTTTCACAAAGGAGAAAAGGCAATACGCTGGGGCAAAGATGGCCTTTTAAACAAATTGTGTAGGAACTACTGGACATTCATGTGCAAAAAAATGTATACACAGACTGCACAGCCTTCACAAATATTAACTCAAAATGACTCATAGACCTAAATGTAAAGTGCAAAACTATAAAACTCCTGGAATAAACATAGGAGGTAACCTAGATGACCTTGGGAATGGAGGTGACTTTTTAGTTATAATACCAAAGGCATGATCCGTGAAAGAAATAATTGGTAAACTGAACATCATTAATATTAAAAACCTCTGTCTGTGAAAGACAATTTCAAGAGAATGAGAAAACAGGCCATATACTGGGATAAAATACTTGCAAAAGATACATCTTCTATACAAAATACATACAAAGAAAAAAAAACTGATTAAAAATGCGCCAAAGACTTGACTAGATATCTTACCAAAGAATATATACAGATGGTAAGTAAGCATATAAAAAGATATTATGCTGTCAGGGAAATGCAAATTAAAATAATAAGATAACATTACACACCTAGCAGAATGGTCAAAACTGGGAACACTGACATCAAATGCAGGTGATGAGGTTAACAACAGGAACCCTCATTTATTGCCGGTTGTACCATTGCAAAATGGTACAACCTCTTTGGAGGACAGTTAGGTACTTTCTTACAAAACTAAACATTCTCTTATGATATTATTTAGCAATCATGCTACCTGGTATTTGCCCAAAGAAGTTGAAAACTTATGTCCACACAAAAACCTGTATGTAGATATTTATAGCAGCTTTATCTATAATTGGCAAAACTTGGAAGCAACCAAGATGTCCCTCAGTAGGTGAATGGATAAACTGTGGTCTATCCAGACAATGAAATATTATTCAGTGCTAAAGATAAATGATACAAATTCATAAAAAAAAATCACTGAAACTTCAATGCATACTACTCAATGAAAGAAGCCATTCCGAAAAGTTTACATACTGTATGACTCCAACTATATGACATCTGGAAAAGCAAAAGTATAAGGACAGTAAACAGATCAGTGGTTGGATGGGAGGAGGGATGAATAGAGGAATCACAGAGAGATCTGGGAGCATTGAAACTACTCTACATAATACTATAATGGTGAATACATACCATTATTTATCTGTCTGGATTTTTAGAATGCATGCCATCAAGAGTGAACCCTAATGTAAACTATAAATTCTGGATATAATGGTGTGTTAATGTAGGCTCATCAACCGTAACAAATGCACCACTGTGGGGAGGGATGTTGATGGTGGAGGAGTCTATGCATGTATGAGGGTGTCATACATTACATCTTTGTACTTTCCACCGATTTTGCTGTGAACCTAAAACTTCTCTAAAAAAATAAAGTTGATTTTTTAAAAAAGAACTATACTAACAATCAGAGAAATATCATTACAATCATGAAATACGGTGTTTTGCTCCCCTTAAATTAGAAAAATAAATAAAGGGACTGAAATCTTCCAGTGATAACAGGAATATGATGGCAGATATGGGGGATTTGGGGTACTCATACTCTTGGTGGGATTTAATTAAAAATAATCGTTCTGGAATAAATTCTGGCTGTATATATTAAAATAAAAAGTGGGCCCACTCCTTTACTCAGCATTTCTGTTTGTAGAAGTTCACTCAAAATATATGAAAAACAGCAAATAAAGGTATATACACAAGAATATTTAATATAGCAATAAATTAGAGATAACCTAAATTCCTAACAATAGTAGGATGATTAATATTGGCATGCCCAGGCTTTGAAATAAAATGGAAATAAGATATATTTATAGCTACAAATATAGGTGTCTCTAAATAGATATAAACTAGGAAGGGAATCCATACAATATTATAAAGTAAGACAAAAATACAAAGTAGTATACACATTTATATATATACACATGTACATATACCTATCTATATATAATCATCCCATTTTTTAAAAAATAGCCTCTAAATATTCATGTATATCTTTGATTTAAAGGAAATAAAAGTATTAAAAAAGCTAACTTGTACCAATATCAAATCAGGGAGTAGATCAGGGAAAGGGAGGAGGAACTTTTGGTTTTTGATTACGCTCTTCATTAACACTTTAGTTTTAACCCAGAACATATGTATCATTTAGTAATTCAAATTAATTGAGAGAACAGTAAGTGTGTGAGGAAAGTGCTATAAAGGGGCCATTAGGGGTATTGTCCATGTGAATGCAGAGGATCTCAGCCATTCCTGTGAGGTTGGCCATTCTGTGCCTGAGCAAGGAATATGGAAGCTGATGCTGGAGGATGAGTAGCGAGGGAAAAGAGAGCACAGGGGCACAGGGAGAGAGGGAGTTTGTGATTGTGGAGGCCAAAGGAGCAACAGGTTCCAACACCAGGCTTTCACAAGAAGTTCCAGAGAGTTCAGAATGGATGGCACCGGAGTGGGAGGGGTGCAAATGAGAGGTGACAACAAGCAACTTCTTGGTTTCGAAGTGAGTTAGGAGTTGTTAAAGGTATCAGATCATCGTGGTTTCAAGTTGAATTCTTGACTCTGCCTTACAAGGCATTAAAAAAAAAAAAACTCTTTAGGTCTCAATGTTCTCATCTTAGAAAATGAGAATTATAATACTTACCTTGTTAGTTTGAGGAGTCAGTTACATATGTGACGCAAGAAGCATATGCTTTTTACATATTAGACACTTTGTAGGTTGCAGTAATTATTATAATCCCTTTTGTTCCAGGCTATTGTGAGATTAGATTTGGTTTGATGCTGGGCTATTGATCATGTATTTTGGTTTCTCTACTTTATGAAGCAATGTTTAATGGGATGGTTGTGTTTAGCAATAGGCAATATCCATGAAACCAAGTATTCTGTAACAATCTCAACTAATTGAACAAGGCAGTAACAAACCAGAAGCAAGGTCCATGATTGCTAAAATGTTCTAAGGAGTCATTTTTTACTCAAATTCTTGTAATAGTTCAATAAAAGCAGCCAAATGAACAATGCAAGGAATGTCACTAAATTTAAACCAAGAGTTCACGCCAAATCAGGGTTTTCAGAATATTTCTATTGATTGTGATCTAATCGCCATACAAGCATTGCTCTCCTTAACTACATCCTCTATAGAATGGCTAATTTTTTCCTCCATGGACTACACAGTTTAGAAACTAAAAAATGCAAGGTAAAGAAAAAAAAAATCCATCATTTTGATTGAGGAAAAATTGCCCAGGATAATATAAATGTTTCATTTCATGGGTTGCACATATAGAAAAGCACCAGTATCTTGGACAGCAGGCCTTGACAATGTAAACTAAGGCCTCCCTTGTAATGAGCTTAAATATCCAGGGCAGGATGAATACAATGACTGTGCTTGAAACAGGTAAAATGACGTAAAGCTGAAAATTGTTTATTAGAGAGATGGTCTTTTCTAAAGAAGCTATGCTGAAAAATTATAAAAGCCACAATGGAATGGTGTGGTAGGGAGAACTGTTGTCCAGATCCCTCTTTGCGGGGAGCACAGCCAGCAGCCAGAGTCTCCCCATCCGTCCTTTCAAGGTGGGCATCTGCTTCAGAGAACCACTGGCCCCAGGCCATGCCCTTCTGGGGACGACCGGCACCAGATTGCCGAGCAAAGCCCGCCCGTCAGTTTTCAGCCCAGTGTGGGATATTCTGATGGTCTGTATGCCTCCTACATTTCTTGCTGGCTTGGCTGGGATTTTGACTAGCCAGTACCCAGTTCAGTGTCTCCTCCTGCCCTATCTTGCATGTCATTCCTTCCTTTCACAGGTGTTAATCTCTAATTAATATCTTGCATCTCAAACTCCATCTCAGTATCTGCTTTGGAGATTCGAAAACTGACAAATGAGTTGAGGGATTGAGAAAATGGAGATGGGTTTAGAAATCTATTCATTTAAAAAATTATCTGTAATGGAGAAGAGAGAAGACATAGTAGCTGCAGGAAGAAATTGGATTAAAGGGGAGGTTTTATTATTTTAATGTTTTGCAGTGATAGGGTGTGGGAAAGACTTGAGAGAATATGGGTTGATGAAAAGAATCCAGTATAGGAGGCAGATCTTTAGAACGCTCCATGAGTTCAAACCACACTGTAGTAATTAGACTCTATAAGAAAACAAAATTTTGTCTCCTACATATGCCCAAAATAAGAGGTAAATTTATATATTTAAACAATCTCTTCCCTTTTTTGGAGAGGAGAACAGATTTGGAAAAAAAAAAAAAAAAGAAAAGTGCAGGGCGCCTGGGTGGCTCAGTCACTAAACACCTGCCTTCCGCTCAGGTCACGATCCCAGGGTCTTGGGATCGAGTCCCATATCGGGTTCCCTGCTCAGCAGCAAGCCTGCTTCTCCCTCTTCCACTCCCCCTGCTTGTGTTCCTGCTCTCGTGTTCTGTCTCTCTGTCAAATAGGTAATAAATAAAATCTTTAAAAAAATAAATAAATAAAAATAAAATCTTAAAAAAAAAGAATAGTGCTTATTTGATGAATTGGGATTAGTAGTGAGATCTATAGATTCCTTTATATTCCTTAAACCAACTTTTATATGTTCTTTATAATTCATCCAGAGATAGTCATAAAGTTTGTACAAAATTCCACAAAGATGCTGGAAATTTCAGCCATCAATTTCACAAACAGAAACAGACATTTCACTTTAATTTCCAGGAACTCTTTTGGTGAAGTTTTTGTTTTGTTTTGTTTTTAAATTCCTTCAGAAAGGAACATTAAAATAAAAAAGCAAATATCAGAATTACTGTTATTTATGACTTTTTGCTCAGTCTTTTTTAGAAGAGCGAATTTGCTTCCTGAAGTAATATTCATGAATGATGACATAATTAGAAATAGGCTAAACACAATATGGCATTACTAATTGCTATTTCTCCCTTGATAGCAGCATCCTGATAAGAATATTGATATGTTTTTAGGCAATCTAAAATGATTCGTTCTTGACCTAGAAGTTAGAATGAATTGCTTTTGACAAAAGGTGAAACAGATGATACAGTGCTTTTCTCCAATTATAGGAAAATAAACTGCACAATGACATAACAAATATATGTGACACTAATAAAGAAGAAAGCTCAAACAATATATGTGATGAGAAATTAGCCCTTTATGAACAACATTCTTATTCACAGTACTACTGTGAAAGCTAATAGATGCTTAGCTTTGATAGAAATTTTTGCTGTGAAGTAGGTATGTTTCCTTCTGTTTGTATTTTATTTTTAATGATGCTTAGGAAATTGCCTAGAAAATAGAAAGACTGGAGATCTTATACTTATTTCTTGCAATTGAAGGCGTTATCTCATACTAAAAGCATTAATGAATGTAATTTACTAACAATACCTTTGTTCTAATGCTCTAATTGATTATTTTAATTGAGGCTGGAATTAGAACCACTAGTTCTGCAGGAAAATACACACACTCACGCATGCATGGAGCTGGCACATAACCAGCTGGTTCACTCTAGTATCCACAAATTCTTGCCTTTGCTCTTACGGCCAGGCTGCAGCATCCTGTCATGACTTACTAAGCACATGATTGCTAACAGAGTCTGACTATGATTCAGAAGTCTACAAAAAAAAAACCCCAAAAAACAAAAACTTTGTGAGTGTATTATTTAATGCTTCCCTGTTGCATGAAAACTTAAAATCTATTAAAAAGCTAAACATCTTTCATAAATTCACAAGTCTGGAAATACTGAAGGCAGGTCACCATTTCTTAGACACCTTATTGCAATTGACAATTATCTGAAATGACATGTGAAGGTGTTAAATAAAAATTTCAAGTCCCAAGTACTTTATATAGTTCTTGCAGTCTATTGGGTTTTTATTTATATCAAATGATGACAGCAAAATAATCTACATCATAGTCATATTAAAGTGCTCCACATCATATTCAGTTATTAATAAACCCAAATTATTTATTTACTAATGTATAGACAATCATGCTTTTATCAGTCACATAGTAGTAGTAGCAGATAAATAGAATATCAAACATTCTAGAACTAGTAACATTCTGAGCAGCTAACTAAGCAATATTATTCACTCCATAGCAGAGCTTTTGACAGAATTGTGGCAAAAAACATCCATATATTGTATGTAAGTACAGATACCATATGCATGCATGTGTGTGTGTGTGTGTGTGTGTGTGTATATATATATAATCACTTTTATGTCTATCTGCCTATATAGAATATACATCTTTTTCTTACTATATGTGGCCATGCCGCCATCTTTCCACTGTGTATTTCAAAAAGATTTTCCCAGGTTTATGAAAGCAGATGCTCTTTACATATCCTGCCTGTGCTTGCAGCTCAGCCTCGGAGGGTACCTCAGTTGCAAAATTTACCATGATCATGATATTTTCTTTACTACTTAAATGTCCACTTTCCTCACCATTGATGAGATTGGCTGTGAAATCAACCTGAAGAATCTCTTAAGACATCAGCAACAACTTTATTTTTTAAATCACTGTTTAGATTTGGTATTTTTTATTATATACAACCATGGACCACATATCTCATTCAGTTTACTTAAAAAGGGTTACATTTTCAGGAACACTAGTGGGGTGGATTTTGGCTCCTTTCAGATTGCCAAAACTGACAAAATATTTGGAAGCTTGCATTTGTGTGATTTATGCATGTTCAGATTTCTTAGATTAGATCATGAATATTCCTAGACTTTGAGTTCATTGACATTTCCTCCTCTTTACATTTACCTCTTTTCATTTCTCCCCTATTTCTTTTTATATTTTTTTAAACTGGGAAACAAAACCACTATATCCTTGGGGCCTACAACATTGATTTGACCTAATGTGTCTTCAATAAATATTTGTTGATTAAATAGTTATGTTGTCAATCTATAGTCTTAAATATCTTCCCTACTTATTATCAACATCCTAGGTAAATTTCATGATTGATTTCAAGAGATTTAACTGGACTCATTTTCTGGCCATAATTCTCTGCCCAACCATTCTTAAATTGTACTTCCCATTTTAAAAATCTGAACCTTGCTTGTGAACACGTAAGAAGTGTCAAGAAGGAACATGAAGGGAGAAGAATCATGAACATGTTTTATGAACTCAGGCTTTTTTAACTCAGTCATATGAAGACTCTTGGGAACCTAACCAATTCCCTTTCTATAAAGTCAATGACTTAATGTGGTATGAGATTAGATTTACTCTATGTAAATTTATTTATTTTTCTTTAAATTTTTATTTAAATTCTAGTTAGTTAACATATAGTGTAATATTGGTTTCAGGAGTAGAATTTAACGATTCACCACTTACATATAACACCTAGTGCTCATCATAACACGTGCCCTCCTTAATATCCATCACCCATTTAGCCCATCCCCCATCATCAACCCTCCAACAACCCTCAGTTGTTCTCTATCTTTAAGAGTCTCATGATTTGCTTCCCTCTCTTTTTTTTCTTCCCATATGTTCATCTTTTTTTTTTCCCTTAAATTCCACATATGAGTGAGATCATAGGTATTTGTCTTTCTCTGACTGATATATTTAACTTAGCATAATACACTCTAGCTCCATCCACGTCATTGCAAGTAGCAAGATTCCATTCTTTTTGACAGCTGAGTAAGCCCCACATCTTCTTTATCCATTCATCAGTTGATGGACATTGAGGGTTTTTCCATAGTTTGGCTATTGTTGATAATGCTGCTATAAACATAGAGGTGCATGTACCCCTTCCAATCTGTATTTTTGTATCTTTTGAGTAAATACTTAGTAGTACAATTGCTGGGTTGTAGGGTAATTCTATTTTTAACTTTCTGAGGAATCTGCATACTGTTTTTCAAAGTGGCTGCACCAGTTTGCATCCCGCCAATAGTATAAGAGGGTTCCTCTTTCTCTGCAAACTTGCCAACATCTGTTGTTTCCTGACTTGTTAATTTTATCCATTCTGACCTGTGTGATATCAGTATCATCATGGTTTTGATTTGTATTTCCATGATGATGAGTGATGTTGAGCATCTTTTCATGTGTCTATTAGCCCTCTGGAAGTCTTCTTTGGAGAAAATGTCTATTGATGTCTTCTGCTGATTTCTTAACTGGATTATTTGTTTTTTGGGTATTAAGTTTTAGAGGTTCTTTATAGATTTTGGATACTAACCCTTTATTGGATATGTCATTTGCAAATACCTTCTCCCATTCCATAGACTTTCTTTTAGTTTTGTTGTTTTTTTGCTGTGCAGAAGCTTTTTATCTTGATGAAATCTCAAGAATTCATTTTTTGCTTTTGTTTCCCTTACCTCCAGAGACATGTCTAGTAAGAAGTTGCTACAGCCGAGGTCAAAGAGGTTGCTACCTGTGTTCTCCTCTAGGATTTTAATGGATTCCTGTCTCACATTTAGGTTGTTCATCCATTTTGAACTTATTTTTGTATATGGTGTAAGAAAGTGGTTTAGTTTCATTCTTCTGCACATCACTGTCCAGTTTTCCCAACACATTTGTTGAAAAGATTGTCTTTTTTCCACTGGGTATTCCTTCCTTCTTTGTTGAAGATTAGTTGACCATATAGTTGTGGGTCCATTTCTGGGCTTTCTATTCTGTTCCATTGACCCATGTGTCTGTTTTTGTGCTGGTACCATACTGTCTTAATGACTACAGCTTTATAATATAGTTTCAAGTCCAGAATTATGATGCCTCCAGGATTCCTTTTCTTTCTTGGGGTTGCTTTGGCTATTCGGGGTCTTTTGTGATTCCATCAAAACTTTAGGTTTGTTCTAGCTCTGTGAAAAATGCTGGTGGTATTTTGATAGGGATTGCATTAAAGGTGTTTATTGCTGGAAGACCTGGATGGCTCAGTCGGTTAGGCATCTGCCTTCAGCTCAGGTCATGATCCCAGAGTTCTGGGATCGAGCCCTGCATCGGGCTCCCTGCACAGCGGAGAGCCTGCTTCTCCCTCTTCCTCTGCTATTGCCCCTGTTTGTTCTCTTTGTTAAATAAATAAATATATTTTTTTAAAAGGTGTATATTGCTTTGGGTAGTGTAGATATTTTAACAATATTGTTCTTTCAATCCATGAGCATGGAATGATTTTCCATTTTTTGTGTCTTCTTCAATTTCTTTCATAAGTGTTCCATAGTTTTCAGAGTACAGATCTTTTATCTCTTTGGTTAGGTTTATTTCTAGGTATCTTATTGGTTTTGGTGCAATTGTAAATAAGGATTGATTCCTGGATTTCTCTTTCTGCTGCTTCATTATTGGTGTATAGAAATGCAACAGATTTCTGTATTGATTTTATATGCTGCGACTTGGCTGAATTCATGTGTTAGTTCTAGCAATTTTTTGGTGGAGTCTTTCTGGTTTTCTATTTAGGGTATCATGTCATCTGCAAATAATGAAAGTTTGACTTCTTCCTTGCTGAGTCAGATGCCTTTTATTTCTTTTTTTGTCTGATTGCTGAGGCTAAGACATCCAGTACTATGTTAAATAGTAATGGTGAGAGTGGACATCCCTATCTTGTTCCTCACCATAGAGGAAAAGTTCTCAGTTTTTCCCCATTGAGGATATTATTAGATGTGGGTCTTTTGAATATAAGGTCTTTATGATGTTGAGGTATGTTCCATCTGTACCTACTTTGTTGAGGTTTTTCATTAAACGGATGCTGTACTTTGTCAAATGCTTTTGTG
The DNA here is from genome assembly GCF_009762305.2 of Zalophus californianus. NCBI lineage: Eukaryota > Metazoa > Chordata > Mammalia > Carnivora > Otariidae > Zalophus > Zalophus californianus. The sequence continues at coordinate 67,088,298 of NC_045601.1, read as the reverse complement.
GCATCTACTGAGAGGATCATATGGTTCTTATCCATTCTTTTATTAATGTGGTATATCATGTTGATTGTTTTGTGAATATTGAACCATCCCTATAGCCCAGGAATAAATCCCATTTTATCATGGTGAATAATTCTTTTAATGTACTGTTGGATTCAATTTGCTAGTATCTTATTGAGAATTTTTGCATCCATGTTCATCAGGGATATTGGCCTGTAATTTTCCTTTTTAGTGGGGTCTGGTTTAGAATCATGGTAATTCTGGCCACATAGAAGGAGTTTGGAAGCTTTCCTTCCATTTCTATTTTTTGGAAAAGTTTGAAAAGAATAGGTATTAACTCTTCTGTAAATGTCTGTTAGAATCTTCTGGGGAAGCCATCTGGCCCTGGACTTTTGTTTGTTGGTAGATTTTTGATTACTGGTTCAATTTCTTTGCTGGTTATGGGTCTGTCCAAATTTTCTTTCTTCCTGTTTCAGTTTTGGTAGTTTGTATGTTTCTAGGAATTTATCAATTTCTTCCAGATTGCCCAGTTTGTTGGCATATAATTTTTCATAATATTTTCTTATGATTGTTTTTTCTGTGGTGTTGGTTGTGATTTCTCCTCTTTTATTCATTATTTTATTTATTTGGGTCCTTTCTCTTTCCTTTTTCATAAGTCTGGCTAGGGATTTATGAATTTTGTTAATTCTTTCAAAAACCAGTTCTTAGTTTCATTTATCTGTTCTACTGGGTTTTTGTTTGTTCATTTGTTTGTTTCTATATCATTTATTTCTGTTCTAATCTTTATTATTTCTCTTCTTCTGTTGGCTTTAGGCTTTACTTACTGTTCCTTTACTAGCTCCTTTAGGTGTAAGGTTAGGTTGTGTATTTAAGTCTTTCTTGCTTCTTTAGATAGGCCTGTATTGCAAAATACTTCCTCTTAGGACATCTTTGCTACATTGCAAAGGTTTTGGACTGTCGTGTTTTCATTTTCATTTGCTTCCATGGAGTCCATGTGTTTTTTTATTTCTTCTTTAATTTCCTGATTAACCCATTCATTCTTTAGTAGGATGTTCTTTAGCCTTCATGTATCTGTGGTCTTTCCAAATTTTTTCTTTGGTTGACTTCAAGTTTCATAGCATTGTGGTCTGAAAATATGCATGGTATGATCCAATCTTTTTGTACTTGTTGAGGGCTGATTTATGACCCAGTATGTAATCTACTCCGGAGAATGTTTCATGTGCACTTGAAAAGAATGTGTATTCTGCTGCTTTAGGATGAAATGTTTTGAAAATATCTGTGAAGTCCATCTGATCCAGTGTGTCATTCAGAGCCTTTGTTTCTTTGTTGATTTTCTGCTTAGATGATCTGTCCATTCCTGTAAGTGAGGTGTTAAAATCCCTTAATTTTTTTTAAAGATTTTATTTATTTATTTGAGAGACAGAGACAGAGAGCACAAGAGAGAGAGCACAAGCAGGGAGAAGGGCAGAAGGAGAGGGATAAACAGGCTCCCCACTGAGCAGGGAGGAGCCTGATGTAGGGCCTGATCCCAGGACCGTGGGATCATGTCCTGAGCTGAAGGCAGACACTTAAGGGACTGAGCCACCCAGGTGTCTCTAAAATTCCCTACTGTTATTGTATTATTATCAGTGAGTTTCATTATGTTTGTTATTAATTGATTTATATATTTGGGTGCTCCCAAGTTGGGGGCATAAATATTTACAATTGTTAGATCTTCTTGTGGGATAGACCCTTAATTATGATATAGTGCTCTTCTTCATCTCTTGTTACAGTCTTTGGTTTAAAATCTAGTTTGTCTGATATAAATAGGGCTCCCCTGGCTTTCTTTTGATGTCCATTAGCATAATAGATGGTTCTCCATCCCCTCACTTTCAATCTGCAGGTGTCTTTAAATCTAAAATCCGTCTCTTGTAGGCAACATATAGATGGGTCTTGTTTTTTGTTTGTTTGTTTTGTTTTGTTTTGTTTTAATCCATTCTGATACCCTATGTCTTTTGATTGGAGCATTTAGTCCATTTACGTTCAGAGTAATTATTGATAGATATGAGTTCAGTGCCATTGTGTTACCTGTAACTTTGGTGTTTCTGGTGATGTTGTCTGTTTCTGTCTAGTCTTTGTGGCGTTTGATCTTTCCCAAAGAGTCCCCTTAAATATTTCTTGCAGGGCTGGTTTAGTGTTCATGAACTTCTTTAGTTTTTGTTTGGAAAACTCTTTATCTCTCCTTTTATTCTGAATGACAGACTGGTTGGATAAAATATTCTTTAAACTGCATATTTTTCCCTTTCAGCACAATGACTATGTCCTGCCACTCTCTTCTTTTGGGTTAATGTAGAGCATGAAATCATCCATAATACCTGGCTTGCTAAAATGCTGCTGGGGCAAGGGAAGATTTCAAAGAAGGGCGTAGGCTTTTGGAATGCCGAAGCCTGGTAACCACTCTGCAGTAGGAATGCTGTGGGGAGTTGCCTTCCCTGAGGCTTTCTCAGCCCAAACAGCTGCTCTGTGATCTAAGAGATGTATGCATTGTCTCCTAGGCTATGTTTAGGAGAACTTGTAGAACACCCAGATTAGCATATCATATCTTTCTTGTAAACAGATCCTCCTGGTTCCAGTAAGACCCCTTGTCACACATCATGTGCTTGAGAAACAGTGATAAAGATTTATGATTATCCTGAAGGACCAATAAAAGTGGGAGCAAAGAAGAGCAAAGGGTTTTTGTCTCTGAGCATTTACCCCCTTGCATTCTTCTCTCTTTCACAGCCAAGTTTGGAGTCATTTTTCATCTGTCAGTACAGGGATTGCTGGCCATTTCTGGCACTCTTCTGGCCTGCCAATTTTCTGTGGAGAGATCTGCTGCTAACGTTATTTATCTCCCCTTGTAGGTTAAGGACTTTTTTTCCTCTTGCTGCTTTCAATATTCTTGCCTTGTCTGTATTTTGTGAATTTGACTATGATATGTCTTGGTGTGGGTCAGCTTTTATTGAATTTGATGGGTGTTCTCTGTGCCTTGCGTTTTGATGACTTATTCCTTTCTCAAATTAGGGAAGTTTCCAACTATAATTTGCTCAAATAAACCTTCTGCCCCCTTTCCCTCTCTTCTTTTGGAACTCCTATGATATGAATGTTACTATGCTTTAAGGAGTCACTAAGTTCCCTAAGTCTACATTTGTGATCCAATACTTTTCTTTCCCTCTTCTTTTAAACTTCATTATTTTCCATAATTTTATCTTCTATATCACTGATTTGTGCCTCTAATTCATCCATCCTGTCATTGAATCTAGTAAGTTTTGCATCTCAGTTAAAGCATTTTTAATTTTGGCCTGACTGGTTTTGGATTCTTTTATCTCTGCAGTAAGGGATTCTCTAGTGTCTTCTATACTTTTCTCAGGCCCAGCTAGTATGCTTACAATTGTTTTAAATTCTGTTTCAATCATCTTACTTACAGCCATTTTTATTAAATCCTTGGCTTTGATTTCTTCCTGTTCTTTCCTTTGGGATGAATACCTCCATCTTGTCGTTATGTCTACATCATTGTTTTTTTTTGTGTGATTGTTAGGAGAGCCTGTTATGTTCCTGCTCCTGAGAGTAATGGCCATATTAAGAAGAGGTCATATACTGTCCTTGGCCTGGTGCTTCAGGAGGTGTTTCAGAGTATGTACTCTGCTGTGTTTTGGCTGCTCTTTCACTCAGGTCAGTCCTCTGCAGAGCTTCTCCTTGCCTGCAGTGGGGGATGCTTGGACCTTGTCCACTGTGTGGCAAGTGTTAACTAGGTGTGTTTTGGTCTGCTTGTTAAAAGAAGCTAGATCCTATTTCCCTTAGAGTTAAAACTCTGTAGCTCTCTATGATCAATAGACTTGGTGCCTGCGAGGGGTTTGTGCTGGTCTTCTGAGGGAGGGGCCTACTGCATTCGTTCTCAGGCAGACTTGCCCCAATGGAGATGCACCTGCAGGGTGCAGGGGGTGGGGCTTGTTATAAATGGCTCCAGCCTCCACTGGGGGCACTGTGTTGCTCACTGAAGTTGGTCAGCTGATGGGCAGGGGGAAAATGGCACTGCCCCACTCTCTCATCCCTGGAGCAGAGAATTTGCACCTGCCACTGTTCAGGAAGTCCTCGCAAAAGATCAAACTATCTCCTCTCTTGTGTCCAGCTTCCCAGTGTCTGAGCTGTCTGCCAGGTGGCACAGTACTCCTGTGTTTTATCTCAGATGTATGGCTGGGTTTCAAAACTCATTTTAGAGATCCACTGGTGCAGACCTGTGCTGATCCTCTGGGGTAGGGTCCCACCACTCTGCAGCTGTTGCTGGTTTGTTCCAGAAAAGTAGTCACATGACCATGCAGTGGTTTGGAGTATATGGTAAAGTGCAGCAAAAAAGCCAGGTTTGCTGCCCTCCGTAGGTGTCTCTGTTCCCATGCCAATGAACATGACAGCATATTGGTGTGTGCCAGCTCTTTGGTCCCCAGAAAGGCTGTGCCACTACTCCCAAATGCACTCTAAGATGGGGAACAGTTTCTCCCTGTGCCACCCAGGGGATCCTCAGGCCACTTGCTGCCTGTTCCCAAGTCTCCACCCTCCTTCCCCACAGGAGTACCGTTAAGCCTGCCAGGCATTATCCCAGGGATGGTGTGGACTTCTAAAACTTCAGACTTTGAGTTCTGCTGTTTATAAAAACTTGTGGTAATCAGTTCCTCTCCTTTTCCCAATGATTTGGGGAACAGTTTTTCTTGTGTAATCCCCTGTTCACTGCTTTCTCTCTCGTTCTCTCTTTCACTCCTCTCTATGTGATCAGGCCCCCCCCCACAGCACCCACAATTCTTTTCCCCCCAAATCAACTTTCTGCCGCTCCTACCTTCCATGATGTGGCCATTTTTCTACCTCTAGATGTGCAGTTTGTTTTCTCAGTTTTCAGATAGATTTCTTGGGTATTCGGAATGATTTGATATTTATCTAGCTGTGTTTGAGAGACTAAGCAAGCTTAGGGTCCCCCTACTCTTCTGCCATCTTAACTCCCCTGTAGTCTAATGTAAATTTAAAAAGTAAAACCAAACCAAAACTAATGGATAGGAAGTTAGGGATAAATATTCCACTTGTCATGTAAAGGATATTTCTGAGTATTAGATTTTTTTTAATGAAATGTCATACATCAGTATGTAATATATTCTCTGTCCTATTATAAGCTGATAGAAATATTTTATAGAAAAATAAAGTATTAACTGTGGATTGAACCAGAAGATAACCTCAGAAAGACCCTTACAAAACTGTAAGTTCTTCTGACTTTAATCCTATTTCTTTGTGTCTTCCCTCAAAAACAATAATTACCATATCCACCTTTCAAAACTTCACTACTCCTTGCCTTTCACAGTATTGATTATTTCAATTAATCTTTAAATATATGCTCTTATCCAGTCCTTTCCAAACTCTTCAAGAGAGGTAGCAGTCAGCATCAATTTAACCTAGTAGATAAGTTAATTTTTACAGTTTCTCTTGCTATTTAATTTTTTTAAAAATTTCAAAGTTAATTATCAGCAGCTATCTCAGAAATTTACTAACCTGTAGCCTTTAACCATAAGACAAGCACATTCCTCTGTTAGTCATCTCCTGCTCGTCTTCCTAGAATACCCTTTATCAGCTATCTGCAGTCATATGTTACCCACACTCTGGTTAACATTTTTAAAAAATTCAATTTCCATGGACATGAGCTCTATAATCCCTATAGTCCTGGCCACTCCCTACTCGTTATGTGTGACCTACTTCACTAATTTGTATTACTTCTTTGGTCCCTGTAGGTATCTGAATTTTACAAGAACATACTTAGACTGGGGAATCAAGTTCATACTCTGACAGGAATCAGAGAGCAAAATAGTAATGTGTTTTTCTTTTTTTCCATTTGTACCTTTTAGTTTTTTGTTAGAGATATTTTTAAGTTGTGGCTATGGGGATATTGTTGATATTTTATTGAAGATTTGATTTGTATACAAGTGGAAAGAAATAAACTCGGGATCAGCATATTTTATTTCCAGTCCCAAATTTTGCTATGTGAAATTAAATAAACAAAATTTCATGGAAGCTCAATTTTCACATCATGAAAAACAGGATACAATTTTACTTTCCTAATTTTTCTTCTAAGTTAACACTGAATTTATAGTACAGAATGTTGAAATAGTGCTATTTGATAATTAGTTGCCATTATTAACATTAGCAATGCTAACAGATCAGTAAATGCTACCTTCTTATAATCTCTGATCTTAAGTATTTATATTATTATTTACTTCATGTGGACCTAATCAAACTTTTTCATAAAGCTCTTCCACAATAGAAGCCAACCACTGTTCCAGGTATTAGAACCTATCCCCTTCAAATGGTCATTTGAAGGATCAAGAACAAAATTCTAGTCCCTTTTGTATACCTGAGGAACTCACCATGGGAAAAGCAGGAAGTTTGGGTTAACATTTATAAAAATGTTTTGACATATTTAAAATAAAGTGCATTGAGGAAATAACCACATATTAATGGATAGAGAATTGGACTGACTTAACTAGAAATGAGACATTAATTGTGAACTATTTCAAGTAAAGCTATTAATTTTACTTAGAAGAATCTATAAAAATAAAATATTGACAGTGTTTCACTACTCTCTTATATTCCTCTTTGCAAGGCTGGAAAGCCTTAAAAATATATTCAATTTAATTTCTAAAATAAAGATATAAAAAGCCTTAAAAAGTGATTTTCATGATTTCTGCTACCAACTAAATAGTTAAGTAAGGGGACTATTTTGTACCAAATTGTTCTTATAAATGTTCCTCTCCCGATAAAGTTCAATCCCACTGGGATATAGAAGAGAAAACTTTTAAAAGAGTCTTACTGCTCTTCATGAAATAGACTTAAACTGTCAAAGGCCAGAAGCAAGGGAGTTTACCACTTATTTTAATAAATAGTCAAGATATTTATAGAACTCTAATTTTGCCTTTTTGTGTATTCTAATTCATATAATACATGATGTGAGCTTTATGCAGAACTCATTTGAAAGAAGGTAGAGCAGAACTCCTCAGTAATAAGTAATATTTTATCAATGAAAAAAATAAGGTGATTTTTTAAAAAGATGAATTCAATCACACTATAAGATTTTCTTGAACAGAAACAATGTTAAACAGTGAGAGGCAGGTCCACATGAAAAAGAGTAGGAAATGCATCCTGAAGTTATGATTACATAATATCAAAACACCAATTTTAACTTGCTGCTTATTTTGAGGGGATGTTGAATATTATTAATGTATCAGCATTCTTCACTAAATCCAGCCATTTTTTGGCACAGCCTCTGTTAAAAGAACTAATCTTTATTTTTAAAGGTTGATTTTATACCTATAGAAAGAGAGTTCTATAAGATGTTTGGAGTCAGAAAAGTCACATAAGTCTTTGAGTGTTTAAAGCATGGACATAATACTTAAAATTGTTTATGAGTTTAAGAATATTTATTCCATTATAACAAAAAAGCCTATATAAAAACAAACCTCCTATTAATAAAAGCAAGATAAAACACAAAATTGTCCAATCTAAACATTAGGTAAAATATAAAATGTTAAAAACAAAACAAAACAACTGAAGTTGTCAGCTTTGGAGAGCTATTGAGACAGCTAGGACTTGAGGGACCAAGGTCCTCAAAAAAGACAACTCAGTGAGATGAGTTTCTAAGTTGTGTTTTCCTTTTCAGTGTTTAGAAGTTATTGCTTTTGGGCAAGAGTCTGAGAAGCCAGGAAAAGGTCAAAAGTTAGTAGGCATAGAAGCCATCCAACAGACACCGTGGACATCTATGGAGCTGTGAAATAAAAAATGGAATTCAGCACTGTCTAGAGAGTCTAGAGAAAAGAGCCATCATCTCATGTGGAATTCCCCTTGAAGAATTTGCTGCTTTTTAAGTTCTATAAACTGCAAAGCAGACTGAGGGTTGCTGGAGGGGAGGTGGGTGGGGGGATGGGGCAACTGGGTGATAGGCATTAGGGCAGGCACATGATGTGAAGAGCACTGAGTATTATACACAACTAATGAATCGTTGAACATTATATCAAAAACTAATGATGTACTATACGTTGGAAAATTGAATTTAAATTAAAAAAATAAAGTTGCATTCTACACAGAAAAAAAATTAAAAAATAATAAAAGCAGAGCAGAGTGTTTTGTAGTCTTACCATGTTGAGAATACAAATTGGAGTTCAAGACCTGCCAAAGAAGTAAACCAGATCCTAGAAACCAACTTATTCAGCTGGGAACCTCAGACAGCTACATTTTAGGAAATGGCCTAATTGGATGGGAATTCAAATTTATATAGACTATAATATAGAATTTAGTTGTTTAAATCCCAAATTAGATTGAGGTAAACTGCCCTGAGGAACTGCCAGAGGTTAGATTAGGTATGCCATTTCTGTAAGGAGATCATGCCCTCCATAACCTTAATAGTTTTGTCACAATTTGTAGGATATTCAGTTAAAAACTACCAGGTGCAGCAAGAAATAGGATGAAGGAAAAAAGCAAAAAATTGAAACAGACCATAGATGGTCCAGCTATTAGAGTCATCAAATAGGAAAACTAAAATAACTGTAATTTATATAATCAGGAAAAACTAATAACAAAAAGATAATTTTGTCAAAAACTCACATTTATAAAAAAGTCATATGGAAAATCTAGGAATAAAAAATATATATTGCAAATTAGAAATATATGGGTTTAAAAACAAATTGAACACAGCAGAGAGAAGATTCTTATATTGGAGGAAAATATCCTGATAAAAACACAGAAAGAAAAAAATTTAAAAAAAGAGAAAGACAGAAAACAGTCAAAGGTCTAATGTGTATAATTATAGACACCCAGGTAAGAGGAGAAAGAATGGAGTAGAATTAAAACTTGAAGATACTGGCTGAAAATTTTCCAAACTTACTGAAATACATCAAGCCACAGATTTAGGAAGCCCAAATGAGACCCAACATGAAAACACAACTAGCTACACTGGAAAAAAAAAAAAAGAAAGAAAATCTTAAAAGCAATAAGAGGGGAGAAAAAAGACATATTGTTCTAAAGGAACAATATAATGCTTCAAGCTAACTTTTCAATAGAAACAATGGAAGCTAAAAAAGAACAGAGGGCTATCTTCAAAATATTAAAAGACAAAAACATGGAATTCAAAACTCAGTTAAAACATGTTTTGTTACAGTAAAATGAAACATTTTCAAATCACTAAAAACTGATAGAATTTACCACCAGCAAACCCATATTAAAATAAATATTGTAGAGAGCTCAGCAGGGAGAAGGAACATGATCGAAAAGAGAAACAAGCAAATGGAAGAAGATATCAAGAGCAACAAAATCAGGAAATATGTATTAATACTGATTATATAAAATAATACCACATGTCTTGTGTGGAAGAAAAATACATGATGATAATACAAAAGGCAAGAGGTGGTGAATAGTGCTTACATGTTCTCAAAAGTCCTAGAAATGCCTGGGTATGGTAAGTAGTAATTTATAAGACAAATTATTTATACTATATTTTAATAAATCAAAGATTCATGTTGTAATATCAACTACCAAAACATAATAAAAACATGTATAACTAACAACAAAAGAGGAGACAAATGGATAGTAACAAAAATATTGATTAATATTGATTAATATAAAAGAATCCAAGAAAAGAGGAAGAGAATCCAAAAACATGAAAGAGAAAAAATTAGAAACAAATACTTAGATAATAAATTTAGTCATGAATTCATATATATTGGTAATTCCATTAAATATAAATGAACTAAATATCCAAAGAAAAGTCTAAGACTCTCCTAAAGGGAAAACAAACCAACCGAAAATCTATATGTTGTTTATAAGAAGCACACTTGGAATATAAGGCCACAGGAAGATGGGAAGTTAAAGATGGAAAATAACTTTCCATTCAAATAAGTACCAAAAAAAAAAAAATCAAGCATTCCTAAGTCTGATAATATACACTTTAAGTAATAATCATTGCTAAAGATGACAGTAACCACAAAAAGGTCAATCCATGAAGAAGCAACAATTATAAAAGATATAAAATTATTCCTATAATAATGTGGATTTAGTTTATATAGAACTAAAATTAATACAAATACAGAGATATACATAAATCCACAATCAGAATGGTGGATTTTAATAGGCCTCTCTCAGTAACTGATAAAATAAGCATAAAATAGTCAGTAAAGTAGATAAAACAAACCCACCTATCTGGTACATAGAACATTCCACCTCACTCAACATAATAATTATTCCTTTCCAATATACAGGAATACTTGGCAATACTGGAAAATATTCTGAGTCTCAACAAATTTCAAAGGATTTTTTTTTTCTCAACAATAGAATGAGTACATAAATTGTGCTATATTTTGGCAGTTGAACACAATATAGAAATGAAAACAAGCAAACTACTATTACATATATATTAATATATATTCCATATATATTTCAATAAAAATAACTTTACTTGTAGGTTCTCAAGTAACCCCACTTCTCTTTTGTACTCACACTGTATTTGAGAGTCCAGCATTCAAAATATAGTTATAAGTACATATATATAAAGAATGATGACATTCTACTGTCATCAGATAGGATTGGTAAGTGTTATGCAGATATCTCAACAACCAACATAATTAAATACTTGATAATATTAACTTTTTGAATGTTTTTTTTTAATTTTTTATTGTTATGTTAATCACCATATATTACATCATTTGTTTTGGTGTAGTGTTCCATGATTCATTGTTCATAACACCCAGTGCTCCACGCAGAATGTGCCCTCCTTAACACCCATCACCAGGCTAACCCATCCCCCCACCCTCTTCCCCTCTAGAAACCTCAGTTTGTTTTTCAGAGTCCATCGTCTCTCATGGTTCGTCTCCCCCTCTGAATTACTCCCCTTCATTCCTCCTCTCCTGCTATCTTCTTTTTCTTTTCTCTTAAAATATGTTGCATTATTTGTTTCAGAATTACAGATCTGTGATTCAACAGTCTTACACAATTCACAGCGCTCACTGTAGCACATACCCTTCCCAATGTCTATTACCCAGCCACCCCATCCCTCCCACCCCCGACCACTCCAGCAACCCTCAGTTTGTTCCTGAGATTAAGAATTCCTCATATCAGTGAGGTCATATGATACATGTCTTTCTCTGATTGACTTATTTCACTCAGCATAACACCCTCCAGTTCCATCCACGTCGTTGCAAATGGCAAGATCTAATTCCTTTTGATGGCTGCATAATATTCCATTGTGTATATATACCACTTATCCTTGATCCATTCATCTGTCGATGGACATCTTGGCTCTTTCCACAGTTTGGCTATTGTGGACATGGCTGCTATAAACATTGGGGTGCATGTACCCCTTCGGGTCCTTACATTTGTATCTTTGGGGTAAATACCCAGTAGTGCAATTGCTGGATCCAATGGTAGCTCTAATTTCAACTGTTTGAGGAACCTCCATACTGTTTTCCAGAGGGGTTGCACCAGCTTGCATTCCCACCAACAGTGTAGGAGGGTTCCCCTTTCTCCACATCCCCGCCAACATCTGTCGTTCCCTGACTTGTTAATTTTAGCCATTCTGACGGGTGTGAGGTGGTATCTCATTGAGGTTTTGATTTGGATTTCCCTGATGCCGAGTGATGTTGAGCACTTTTTCATGTGCCTGTTGGCCATTTGGATGTCTTCTTTGGAAAAAGGTCTGTTCATGTCTTCTGCCCATTTCTTGATTGGATTATTTGTTCTTTGGGTGTTGAGTTTGATAAGTTCTTTATAGATTTTGGATACTAGCCCTTTATCTGATATGTCATTTGCAAATATTTTCTCCCATTCTGTTGGTTGTCTTTTGGTTTTGTGGACTGTTTCTTTTGCTGTGCAAAAGCTTTTTATCTTGATGAAATCCCCATAGTTCATTTTTGCCCTGGCTTCCCGTGTCTTTGGTGAGGTTTCTAGGAAGAAGTTGCTGCGGCTGAGGTCGAAGAGGTTGCTACCTGTGTTCTCCTTTAGTATTTTGATGGACTCCTGTCTCACGTTTAGGTCTTTCAACCATTTGGAGTCTATTTTTGTGTGTGGTGTAAGGAAATGGTCCAGTTTCATTCTTCTGCATGTGGCTGTCCAATTTTCCCAACACCATTTGTTGAAGAGACTGTCTTTTTTCCATTGGACATTCTTTCCTGCTTTGTCAAAGATAAGTTGACCATAGAGTTGAGGGTCCATTTCTGGGCTCTCGATTCTGTTCCACTGATCGATGTGTCTGTTTTTTGCCAGTACCATACTGTCTTGATGATGACAGCTTTGTAATAGAGCTGGAAGTCCGGAATTGTGATGCCGCCACCTTTGCTTTTCTTTTTCAATATTCCTCTGGCTATTCGGGGTCTCTTCTGGTTCCATACAAATTTTAGGATTATTTGTTCCATTTCTTTGAAAAAAGTGGATGGTATTTTGATGGGGATTGCATTGAATGTGTAGATTGCTCTAGGTAGCATTGACATCTTCACAAAGTTTGTTCTTCCAATCCATGAGCATGGAACGTTTTTCCATTTCTTTGTGTCTTCTTCAATTTCTTTCCTGAGTATTTTATAGTTTTCTAAGTACAGATCCTTTGCCTCTTTGGTTAAATTTATTCCTAGGTATCTTATGGTTTTGGGTGCAATTGTGAATGGGATCGACTCCTTGATTTGTCTCTCTTCTGTCTTGTTGTTGGTGTATAGGAATGCCACTGATTTCTGTGCATTGATTTTATAGCCTGCTACTTTACTGAATTCCTTTATGAGTTCTAGCAGTTTTGGGGTGGAGTCTTTTGGGTTTTCCACATAAAGTATCATATCATCTGCAAAGAGTGAGAGTTTGACTTCCTCTTTGCCGATTTGGATGCCTTTGATTTCTTTTTGTTGTCTGATTGCTGTGGCTAGGACTTCTAATACTATGTTAAATAGCAGTGGTGAGAGTGGACATCCCTGCCGCGTTCCTGATCTTAGGGGAAAAGCTCTCAGCTTTTCCCCATTGAGAATGATATTCGCTGTAGGTTTTTCGTAGATGGCTTTTATGATATTGAGGTATGTACCCTCTATCCCTATACTCTGAAGAGTTTTGATCAAGAAAGAATGCTGTACTTTGTCAAATGCTTTTTCTGCATCTATTGAGAGGATCATATGATTCTTGTTCTTTCTTTTGTTAATGTATTGTATCACGTTGATTGATTTGCGGATGTTGAACCAGCCTTGCAGCCCAGGGATAAATCCCACTTGGTCATGGTGAATAATCCTTTTAATGTACTGTTGGATCCTATTGGCTGGTATTTTGGTGAGAATTTTTGCATCCATGTTCATCAAGGATATTGGTCTGTAATTCTCCTTTTTGATGGGATCTTTGTCTGGTTTTGGGATCAAGGTAATAAAATGAATTTGGAAGTTTTCCTTCCATTTCTAATTTTTGGAACAGTTTCAGGAGAATAGGTATTAATTCTTCTTTAAATGTCTGAGAGAATTCCCCTGGGAAGCCATCTGGCCCTGGGCTTTTGTTTGTTGGGAGATTTTTGATGACGGCTTCAATTTCCTTAGTGGTTATAGGTCTGTTCAGGTTTTCTATTTCTTCCTGGTTCAGTTTTGGTAGTTGATACATCTCTAGGAATGCACCCATTTCTTCCAGGTTATCTAATTTGCTGGCATAGAGTTGCTCATAGTATGTTCTTATAATTGTTTGTATTTCTTTGGTGTTGGTTGTGATCTCTCCTCTTTCATTCATGATTTTGTTGATTTGGGTCATTTCTCTTTTCTTTTTGATAAGTCTGGCCAGGGGTTTATCAATCTTGTTAATTCTTTCACAGAACCAGCTCCTAGTTTCGTTGATCTGTTCTACTGTTCTTTTGGTTTCTATTTCATTGATTTCTGCTCTGATCTTTATTATTTCTCTTCTCCTGCTGGGTTTAGGCTTTATTTGCTGTTCTTTCTCCAGCTCCTTTAGGTGTAGGGTTAGGTTGTGTATTTGAGACCTTTCTTGTTTCTTGAGAAAGGCTTGTATTGCTATATACTTTCCTCTCAGGACTGCCTTTGCTGTATCCCAAAGATTTTGGACAGTTGTGTTTTCATTTTCATTGGTTTCCATGAATTTTTTTAATTCTTCTTTAATTTCCTGGTTGACCCATTCATTCTTTAGTAGGATGCTCTTTAGCCTCCATGTATTTGAGTTCTTTCCGACTTTCCTCTTGTGATTGAGTTCTAGTTTCAAAGTATTGTGGTCTGAAAATATGCAGGGAATGATCCCAATCTTTTGGTACCGGTTGAGACCTGATTTGTGATCAATTCTGGAGAATGTTCCATGGGCACTAGAGAAGAATGTGTATTCCGTTGCTTTGGGATGGAAAGTTCTGAATATGTCTGTGAAGTCCATTTGGTCCAGTGTGTCATTTAAGGTCTTTATTTCCTTGTTGATCTTTTGCTTAGATGATCTGTGCATTTCAGTCAGGGGGGTGTTAAAATCCCCCACTATTATTGTATTGTTGTCAATGTGTTTCTTTGTTTTTGTTGTTAATTGCCTTATATAGTTGGCTGCTCCCATGTTCGGGGCATAGATATTTACAATTGTTAGATCTTCTTGTTGGACAGACCCTTTAAGTAGGATATAGTGTCCTTCCTCATCTCTTATTACAGTCTTTGTTTTAAAATCTAGTTTGTCTGATATAAGGATTGCCACCCCAGCTTTCTTTTGGTGTCCATTAGCATGGTAAATTGTTTTCCACCCCCTCACTTTCAATCTGGGGGTGTCTTTGGGTCTAAAATGAGTCTCTTGCAGACAGCATATTGATGGGTGTTGTTTTTTAATCCAATCTGATAGCCTGTGTCTTCTGACTGGGGCATTGAGCCCATTTACATTCAGGGTAACTATTGAAAGGTATGAATTTAGTGCCATTGTATTGCCTGTAAGGTGACTGTTACTGTGTATTGTCTCTGTTTCTTTCTGATCTTTGCTGTTTTTAGGCTCTCTCTTTGCTTAGAGGACCCCTTTCAATATTTCTTGTAGGGCTGGTTTCGTGTTTGCAAATTCCTTTAGTTTTTGTTTGTTCTGGAAGCTTTTTATCTCTCCTTCAATTTTCAATGACAGCCTAGCTGGATATAGTATTCTTGGCTGCATATTTTTCTCGTTAGTGCTCTGAAGATATCTTGCCAGTCCTTTCTTCCTGCCAGGTCTCTGTGGATAGGTCTGTTTCCAATCTAATATTTTTACCATTGTAGGTTACATATCTCTTCTTCTGAGCTGCTTTCAGGATTTTCTCTTTGTCTCTGAGACTCGTAAGTTTTACTATTAGATGTTGGGGTGTTGACCTATTATTATTGATTTTGAGAGGGGTTCTCTGTGCCTCCTGGATTTTGATGCCTGTTTCCTTCCTCACATTAGGGAAGTTCTCTGTTATTATTTGCTCCAATATACCTTCTGCCCCTCTCTCTCTTTCTTCTTCTTCTGGGATCCCAATTATTCTAATGTTGTTTCGTCTTATCGTATCACTTATCTCTCGAATTCTGCCCTCGTGATCCTGTATTTTTTTCTCCCTCTTTTTCTCAGCCTCTTTATTTTCCATCATTTGGTCTTCTATATCACTGATTCTCTCTTCTGCCTCATTTATCCTAGCAGTTAGTGCCCCCATTTTTGATTGCACCTCATCAATAGCCTTTTTGATTTCGACTTGGTTAGATTTTAGTTCTTTTATTTCTCCAGAAAGTGTTTCTCTAATAACTTCCACGCTTTTTTCAAGCCCAGCTAGTATCTTTAAAGTCATGATTCTGAACTCTAGGTCAGACATCGTACTAATGTCCGCATTGAGTAGGTCCCTGCCTGACGGTACTACCTCTTGTTCTTTTTGCTGAGGTGATTTCTTTCGTCTTGTCATTTTGTCCAGAGGAGAATAGATGACTGAGAGAACAAAATGCTAACAGGTTTACAACGTCCCCAGCAAATATACTGTATACAAATCAGAAAAGACCTGAAACCAGGGGAAAAGAAAGGGAAAGAAAGAAAAAAGAAAGAGAAGAAAAAAAAAGATAAAAACCAAAACAGAGCAATACAAAAAAAGCAGAATGTGATCAAATATGATCAGGCTAGTGCATAGATCAGTGCCACACTCTAGATTTTGGGCGTATTTTGGTCTGTTAGAAAAAAGTGCCTCCTAAAATTTTAAAGGAAGAAAGACATATATGTACAAAATAAGGATTGATACAATGAAGGGATAGAAGATGACTGTAAAGATGAAAATTATAAAAGATTTTATAAAAGGACTTGATAAGATAAGAAGTTTGAAAAAAGAAAGAAGATTTAAAAAAAAAGAAAAAAAAGAAAAAAGGGAGACAATGTGATCAGGCAGGAGACTAGAACAGAGCCATACACTAGTGATTTAGGGTATATTTTTATCTGTTAGAAGAAACTGTATCTCAAAATTTTAAAAAGAGAACTTATATATATATGCCAAAAATAAGGGTAACTACTATAAGGGATAAAATATGACTCTAAAAATGAAAAATATAAAATTTTTTTTTTTTTTAAAAAGAGATTGATAAGATGTTGGTTGAAAAAGGGAAAAAGAAAAAAGAAAAAAAAAACAGTTAACAAAAATTAACTTTGATGAACTAATGAATCATGGTAAAAAAAAGCCATGAATTCTATGTGCAGTATTCCCCTAGCGCTGGAGTTCTCCTGTTCTCCTTGATCGGTAAACTTGGTCTTGGCTTGCTGGCTGTTCGTGCTGATCTTCTGGGGGAGGGGCCTGTTGCTGTGGTTTCCAAATATCTTTGCCGTAGGCTGAATTGCCCCGCCCTTGTTGGTCCGGGCTAAGCAAGCTGCTCGGGTTTGATCTCAGGAGCTTTTGTTCCCTGCAAGCTCTCCGTACAGCCTTGGAGTACCAGGGCAAAAATGGTGGCCTCCCAATCTCCACCCGGAGGAGCTGAGAACTCGGGGCCCCGCTCCTCAGTGCGCCCCCAGAGAAAAGCAGTCACTCCCATGTCCCCGGTCTCCGGCCACTCTCCGTGCTCACCCGGCCTGTGACCGAGCGTTGCTATCTCTGGCACCCGACCTCGTGTGGAGTTTCCAAACCCAGCAGATCCCTGCGGTGCATTCCCGCGCCGCCTCTCCCCGGGAAGGAAGGGGAGTCTCCCCGGATCTGCCACTTGTTGGGTCCCTGCTGCAGGAGCAGTGGCCCGACTGGGCCGCGGATCACAGTTTATGGCCACCCCTAGCTGAGAGCCTGCCCCTCGGCTCCATCTCTGCAGCCGGCTTCCCCGCTCCGATACCCAGGAGCTCTGCCGCACTCATGCACCCCCGGTCTTTTTGTGACCCCAAGGGTCCTGAGACCACACTGTCCCGGGAGGATTCCACCCGCTGCTTAGCCACTGCAGTGACGTCCCTCAGCGGAGCCGACTTCTAAAAGGTCTGATTTTGTGCTCCGCGGCTCTAGCACTTGCCAGAAGGCCCCTCCCCTGCCGTCTATCCTCCCAAATATCGCCTCGGATTCACTTCTCCGCACATCCTACCTTCCAGTAAGTGGTCGCTTCTCTGTTCAGATAGTTGTTGCTACTCTCCTCTTTGATCTCCTGTTGAGTTCGTAGGTGTTCAGAATGGTTTGATCCCTATTCAGCTGAATTCCTGAGACCAGACGAAATCTAGGTCTCCTACTCCTCCGCCATCTTGCTCCGCCCCCTCCAACTTTTTGAATGTTTTGAATGGCCATGATACTTCATTTATTGTCCTTTATCTTGGGTACCCTCATTACCTATTCTTTCAAAGTTTTGAGGACATGGGAATGGTAATTTTGCATACTGGTATATATGTGATAATCCACAAAATGGCACCATAACTATGGCATAAAAAATAAACATTCACCTTAAGGTTATGTATTTTTCGGACTTAAACTAGAAAATGAGTCTATATGTATAAAGCTTATATGTGAAAGATATTTTGCACCCAGAATAAGTCATGGTTTGTCTATACAGGGGATATTTAAATGGCTTATAAAAATGAAGATTCCAAATCTTTAATCCTGGAAGTCCAATAAAAATATTAGAAGTCTCTATGAAGTAGGACACAATGATTAGCTACAACATATTAGGTAAGTAATATTCCCATACTGTACTTTATGTTTATATTTAAGTTGCTGAATATTTATGTAAGGTAAAATAAATATTTTGCAAAGAACTTTCTGCAAAAGAAGAAAAGTTATTTTATTATTACATTTTCTTCTAGTATCATACTATAATTTTTTTTAAAGATTTTATTTATTTATTTGACACAGAGAGAGAGAGAGAAAAAGCAAGGGGAGCAGCAAGCAGAGGGAGAAGCAGGTTCTCCACAGGGAGCCTGATGTGGGGCTCAATCCCAGGACCCTGAGATCATGACCTGAGCCGAAGGCAGATGCTTACCGACTGAGCCACCCAGGCACCCCTATAATTTTTATTCTTAACGGTAAAAGCTAAATTTTCTTTTTAAATATAAAATCCACAGGTTTCTTGCCACAAATTGAAAACTCACATTGTCAATTGCTTACTTTTCTTTATTAAGTAAACCATTTCTCTGGAAACATAGCCGTAAATAGCTAATTAGATTTCCTAATAGCACTAGAAACCACCATGGGGATAATGTACAAGAATTGTTCCATCAGCAAAATTAAAGGGGGAAACCACCTAATACTTTTGTTTTGTTTTGTTTTGCTTTGCAATTTAAACTTCAATGGCTTCCCCCCCCATAATTTTAATATAGCAAATCATTTCTCTCTAGAGCTTACATTAATGGGCGGAGGACCAAATTGCAAGAGTAGGCTAATTTGTGCCCCAGCATTTCATATTAATGACATAGATTTTTCAGATATCAAGGAATATATACCTTCCTAAGTTATCCTTTCTCAATTCCTAGTGTAATGGCAAGTCCTATGGACTGAACCGTTTTCTTAAAACCCCTGACTAGATATAAGTATTAATATTCCCATGGGAGACGTGGTGCTGGCAGCTGCTATGAATATTTGTAGAAAGGTTCTTGTGGATAAAGAGCAAAAGAAAAAAAAGAAGGTATTGTAAGTATAAGATAGGAAGCGATATTACAAAGCTTACCTAAAGAATGTCTTTATTTTCATATAGAAGTGAAGAAAACGTCATCACGTGCAAAGTAGAAACATGTTTGCACAGTATGGTTGACTAATCATATAAACCATGTTACACATCCCTGTTGTCTTCATTATCAGCCACCAGAATGGCTTTGTTCATATACACAAGCTGCTTAACGAGAAGCAGGCCAGGGGGATGGAGGATGGAATCAAAAAGAAAGAAAAGATAAATGAGCCTGCCTGTGAATTTCCTTCAACTGTACACAGAATGTCCTCTCCACAGCACACTAAGACAAAAGTGATTCGCTGAAAGTATGGTCATTCACTTATTTTCCTAAATAACTTAAAGACATATAAAGCAGAAAGATTCTATCAGTGTTCGGCCCAGTGCTTAATTGAACTACAAAGCAAATCTGTTTCTCCCTAGTATCGATGAATGTTTTTGCTCAAGGACAGTATAAAATACTTTATAGGTTTGCTTAAAAATGCTTTTCAGTTTCTCATAACTGTAAACCTACTGGATGGAGCAATGGACTGAGCATCAGGGGACATAGCTTTCAGTAGCTTTTATGGCGGTCTCCTTCCCATAGAAAGAAGTGGTGATTAATGCAAGAGCAGTCAGGCAATGTATGAAATTGCTTAAAGTGTGCAATATTAAAATAAATTGTGAATTTGTCCAGAGACTCAAAAATTTAGTGTGAAACTCTTATAAATTACAAATTCCTTTGCTTATAACTGGAACTAATTGAGTTTGTTAACTCTTTTGATTTATTTACTAGAGTTATTAAAATGTTAAACTAGCATAAGTCTCATCGATCACCAAACACGCACACACAAATATTTTTTAAGTTCAAGAATTGGTATTGCATACAGTCAGTCTTGTGTCACTCATGTTAGATTCTTGTTTCTCATGTTAGATTTTTGCTTCCTCTCTTTTTCTCAGGGACAAAATTCAATTTCTGCTATGCAAATATCTCTCTCTCTGCCTCTCTCTCTGTTTCTCTTTTTCCTTCCCTCCTTCCTTATTAATCATCTATCAAGTGTCTAGCTATTAAATAGTTATGATAAAACAGGGCATATATTAAATGGATCTCCCCAAATAAGTAACAACCATAAGGAAATTTCCATTGCTGCAATAATCTTTTTCTTACTATCAGCCAGAAAATGGTGTGTGGGGAGGTTTTCTTCCAGAAACAATGACCCTAGGAATATAACCTCTGGATACTTCCTTGTCTTCTTCATTAACCATCTCACTTTGACCCCTCTGAGCTAGTCTCACAGATAATGCAGGTCAGCAATGCACTGTGGTGCCAGTAAACTGGCGTTCTGAGGAGTACAAACTATATAAGCCTGGCCTACTGTACTAAGTCTGGCTTAGATTTAAAACACTCCGTGAATCTATTTTTGTGTACCTTTCCAGCACATAGGTCCTATCTTAAGACATAATTTTTTTTGTCTTTATATGATGTAACCAAGTCTTTATGGCCTTTACATAATTCCTTTGACTGAATCCATATTTCAATCAGACATTCTAAAGTCTACTTCTCTCTGATCCCCTATTCCTAGCCATTTATCCTTTCTTGCTCCTATTTCTTAAAATGTTGACTGCTAAAGCAAGAACTCTCCAAGTAGGATAATTTCATCCTATAATCTCTTCAGCTGCATTTTTAACCTGTAGTTTCCTCATCTTTATATTTTGGATTGACCTTCAAATATGGGTTGAGTTATAAAATCAGTGGAATAATCTGTAAAACCTTGACATGTTGAGCTGCTGATATATAGGTATGATATAGTCATCATAATCTCCAGAAAGTAGTGCTAACTGCTGTCAGGCAAGCAAAAACCTTATGATAATATCATATAACTCATTTGAAGCAGAAATATAGCCAATGAGTAAAGAAACACAGCTTAAATTTCCTGGAAAGAATAGGAAATCATTTGTCCTTCTCCAAGAAAAATAAATTGATACTCATGTCCCATCTTTCATTCAACTGTAGGAAGAATAAATTGCATCACAGTAAGGAAACAAAGGTAGGACAACAGCCAAAATTACTATGCTACCTGAACAAGGGATAATGGAAAGACGTTATGCCATAACCAGTTACATGCACCGAACAACATACAGGGATCCAGAAAGCTTAATGATATTATGTTTGAGGAAAGAAACTAAATGGAAAATTTGCTAATAGCAATAGTTACTGACAAAGTCCACTCTTCTAGTTACTAAATATTCCATTAACCTCATTACCATATAATAAGGACACTCACCTATTCCCCAAGGGAATAGTGACCCTGTTCAGTCACAGGATCAAGGTCAAAGTTCAGAATCTCTGGGTAATACATGATGGTCTCTATATCAGATTCAAATACGGTTCATTTTAACTTGGAAATATATGAACTAAAAGGATCAGTTTTAATTTGGAAATCTATGAACCAGAAATCCAGTGTATAATGGTAAAACAGGGTCAGGATAACACCAATACTTTTTTTTTGTCTTTCTAAGGAAAAGAATGAGAAACACACAAGAGTCACTGTTCCGTAGCAATTCTGAAATCCAGCGGCAAAGATGAATGAAGGTGCATCATCCTGAGCTTTCTCTTTTTGTTCTCTCTGGGCATCCCATCCATTGTTCTCTTGGCCTTCATTTCTACCCTCTGAAAGACATTTTCTTTTTTATGAACTTCCCTGGCTCCATCTAAACTGGCATTAGAGAATGTATTCCTCTGGAAGGACTGAGCAACTTTCTCAGCATGCTTCCAGTGAATCAATCTCTTTTCCTGAAGCTATTTTTCCAACTGAAAAGATTTACTGGGTGCTACATTAATTCATTCAGAGATTTAATAGTGGGTGTGGCAGCCATACTCTATTTGATCTTTGCTATACAGTGAGTTCTAGTAGGTTTTTGTTACTCAATGGTCATTTTCATTGCATTTTTACTGGGTTGGTATGAGAAGTAACTGCTTTTAAAAACTACAGAATCATGAATTTCTGAACCCTATTTTCTTCCTTTCCTGCTTGTATATTGCTTTTTGAGACCTCTCATCATTCTTACAGCACTTTTTCAATGCCACCAACCTTAACATGTGCCAATAAATTTCTGGTTTCTCATCTCTTTTCCTGTGCATTATTACATTTGTGAGTGTGTGTATAATACAGTGGATAGTCATATTTATCATTAGATGAATTACTTGCTTTGCAAGTTATCACAGGCTTCAGTTTTACTAAATATTTTGCCACTGCATAATACAATAACATGAATTTCCATTATTTAGCCATTCAGTATCGGTCAATAGAACCTACAGCCTGGTTTCTAAGCAAATGACTTACATTTTAGGGCTTTTTTTTAGAAAAAAAAGATTTATTTATTTTTAGAGAGAAACAGAGAGAGTGTGTAAGCATGGGGAGGGACAGAGGGAGAAGGAGATAATCCACAAGTAGACTCTCCACTGAACACAGAGCCTGATGTGGGGTTCCATTCCAGGACCAGTGAGATCATGACCTGAGAGGAAATCATGACTCACAAGTCGGATGCTTAACCAACTGAAGCATCCAGGCACCCCAATATCAGTGTTTTAAAAGAATACCCTTTTCTTGCTTAGGCTCTTTGTCTTTCTCAGGTTGGTAAGAGTACCCTACTCTATATAGTTCTACAGGTACCTAGACTAATGGAACTGTAACCATCTCCTATGTTCCCAGTCTCTGTGTCAGAGATCTCCAGAGATCTCCAACAGCTTTGGAGATCTCCTATAAGCAACTGAATGTTCTTTTCTAAAAGTGAAACTAGAAACTCATTGGTCAGAACTTGTTACATTGCCTCACACAACCAGAAGGGCTAGCAAGTGTAAATCTACCAAATGTGCAGAAGTGGAGGGGTCTGGGAAGAGCTTAGCTTCCTAGAGTTTAAACAACATGAAATTATATTTAGTTACTTGTTGGGGTTAATGTAGAGCATGAAATCAGCCATAATATCTGGCTTGCTAAAATGTAACACAGAGGACACTGGGGGCAAGGGAGGGTTTCGGAGAAGGGCGTAGGCCTTTGGAATACCGAGGCCCGTGTGACCACTCTGCGGTAGGAATATCACAGGGAGTTGCCTTCCCCAAAGCTCTCTTAGCCCAAACGGCCGCCCTGTGATCTAAGAGCCATATACATTGTCCCTTAGGCTATGTTTAGTAGAACACGCAGATTAGCATATTTTATCTTTCCCATAAATCCTCCTAGTTTCAATAAGACCCCTTGTCACGCATCACGGTACTTGAGAAATGGTGATAAGGATTTGTGATTATCCTGAAGGACCAGTAAAAGCTGGAGCACAGAAGAGCAAAGGGTCTTTGTCTCTGAGCGTTGACCCCCTTGCCTTCTCTCTTTCACGGCAAAGTTGGAGTCATCTTTCATCCATCCGTACAGGGAGTGCTGGCCATTCCTGGTAGTTACTCACCAGTTTTTTTTCAGGTCACTTTCACAAATAGTTTCTTAATTAGCCTAAGAATTTTTACTTCCCTAATTCATGATCCATGTCACAATTCCACATTTTTTTAATTGCAAGTGAGATAACCACCATCCCCTCTCTTAATTCAATCTAATGCAATGCAACAGAGCTCCAAATTTGAAGATTTTAACAGCACACATGTCACTGTATGTAGATAAAGATATTAGGATGAATATATAAGTACATTTTTAGAGTGCTGTGATACTTAGGCCTGTGTTCCTTTTTTTTTTAAATTTTATTTATTTATTTGAGGAAGAGAGAGAGAGAGAGAGCACGAACAGGGAGAGGGGCAGAGGGACAAGCAGACTCCCTGCTGAGCACGGAACCCGACGCAGGGATCAATCCAAGGACCCTGAGATCATGACCTGAGCTGAAATCAAGAGCTGGACACTTAATGGACTGAGCCACCCAGGTACCTGTTAGACCTTTGGAACACTGCAAAATATGTTTTTTAATTGAATTTATCTCATATGTAGAGTGCAAAACAAGTGTTTCATTACTGATAGTTCCATGAACTACTTCATGAATAGAAATAACAGGTGTGTTCCTTTTAACTTATAGAGGCATCATGTCTTAAATGACTAATTTGATTCTTTTTTTTTTAAGATTTTATTTATTTATTTGACAGAGAGAGAAACACAGTGAGAGAGGAAACAGAAGCAGGGGCAGAGGGAGAGGGAGAAGCAGGCTTCCTGCAGAACAGGGAGCCCGATGCGGGGCTCAATCCCAGAACCCTGGGATCATGACCTGAGCCAAAGGCAGACGCTTAACAACTGAGCCACCCAGGTGCCCCTGACTAATTTTATTCTTAATATACTTGTCAATCATGTTTTAGATATAATTCTGGCTCTACATGATCTAGGGCAGACAAAAACCAACCCCACCTGCTGAGGCCTAACCATTTCTCCAGTTACTATTACATACAGCATGATGAAATAAAAAAATAGCTTCTAAAATCATCACAAATTATCAATTAAATGAAATCTAAGTAATCAGAATAAAAATAGATGAGAGATAGTGAGTCATTGACATTGTAAACTATTTCAAATCGACCTCTAAAAACTGATTTTATACTAGTTTCTGAATAATTGTTTTTGGTCAAATAAGCTGATAAGGAAATCATTGATAAATAGGTATATTATAGATGACTTCTAAAAACTTATAGAAGAAAATATGTGATATTTAATATTTTTGAGATATCCATTACCAGAACATGCATGCATAACTCATGGGACAAGTTAAAGTAACTTCATTTTTTTCTTGGTTAGTTCCCAGTACTGCTTCTAGGGTTTGATTGAGAATAGAAAAGAAGTATAGCATCAGATTTTGTTCTAAAATTGGTTTGTTAATAAGAGTAGTTCACAGCAATGTTTTCTTTGCTTCAATTAAACATATTGGAACAATCACACAAGGCATCTTAGACATTCCTATTAAATACAAGATTTTCCCACAGAATAAATTTATAGCAGTTATAATGCTGAAAGGAGGGTGAACACACATGTGTTGTTTAAAATAGCCGGCACTCTTTCCTTTTGAGTTGGAAAGGCAACATTTTCTAGTGGAAAACAATTTATTTTCAGTGAGGCCCTTTGGAAAATTCTGGATCTCATCTCAACTTTCAGTCAGAATGGAGAGAACTGTAAGACTTGAACTGAAAAACACACCAAAGAAAATTCAACATGAAATTTGGAGACAGGAAAAGCTTGTCTAGTTATTTACTAGTTGGATCACCCAGAGAAATGAATCTGTCTAAACTCCAGTTTCACTGTAAATTAAGGATAATAATACCTCTACTTATAAGGAATGATACTTGAGACTAAATGCAAGAACATCAGACAAGTGCAAACCGCATATCATGCCCACAAATGTTATTCTTCCCTCTTCTCTTTCATGCTTTTACCTATAGTTGCAAAAAAAAATATGGTGGATGATTCCTTATAGTCTATCAATATTGTACAAGATTATATAAAGCACTGGAAAAAGCAGCAGAACCTGATTGCATTATATGTTATTGACTTAAGTAATCACTGTTAGAGCCTTTTAAATTTTATTTAGCATATTCTAATAGTATTCAGGACTGTGAAGTTTCATCATACATCTTCATTTAGATTATAATATAATGCCCTCCAAAATTACAAACATCAGTAAAAATGGTTACATATTTGTATGTACCTATATTGGGTGTGTATTTACACAAAGAATCTATATGTGTGTGGATATGCACATGTACACACAGATGAATATGAAGCAGCATAGCATGTTAAGGTATTAAAAGTAGCAACTCTGGAGTTAAGTGGCTGGGTTTGAATGTCTGCTCTTTAGTAGTTATGGGACCTCAGGAAAATTATTTACCCTGTCCATTCTTCAGTGTGTCTATTGGCACAATGGGAAGAGCAAAAGTACCTAATTAATATGGACATTAGGAAGATTTAAGATTGAATGAGTTAATATTTGTGAAGTGCTTAGAATAGTACTTAGTACATGGTAAGAGTATTTTATTTTATTATTTTTTTTAAAGATTTTATTTATTTATTTGAGAGAGAGAGAATGAGAGATAGAGAGCTTGACAGGGAAGAGGGTCAGAGGGAGAAGCAGACTCCCTGCTGAGCAGGGAGCCTGATGTGGGACTCGATCCTGGGACTCCAGGATCATGACCTGAGCCGAAGGCAGTCACTTAACCAACTGAGCCACCCAGGCGCCCGGTAAGAGTATTTTAAATGAATAAATATTCTTCAAAAATTAAGCCATAATGTTAGAGAACCTGTTTTTTTTTTAACTTTTTCACCTAATATATAAAACATGGAAATACCACTTTTATAACATTATTTTCATAATTGCATAATATTCAATTGGACTAAAGAGTACCTACCAATGTCTTCTTGTTGGATATACATGCCTTAAAAAATTTAACATTTAAATTATGGGATTCTTATAGCTCACATTTTGCATATATTTGTCATAGTTTTCTTAAGATAAATTCCCAGAATTTCTGGATCAAATGTTATACACATTTACAATTTTGAGCTATTTTGCCAAATTTCCCTTTCTAAAGACAGTATCAACTTGCACTCCTATCAACTATATGGGAGTATTTTTGCATAGAAACTATGCACACTAGGTTTGGGGTTTAAGTACTGACCATATTCTGGTCTAAATAAAACAATATTTTATTAAATAAAACAAAAAGTTAAAAATAAAATTTTAGAAGTTTTATATATATATATATATATATATAATCACTAAAAGAATAGATGTTGGTATTTTATCAGTTTTTATCCTTGGATGTTGTGATGAAAAGAAATGTGTGGTATTTTCCTTTGCTTTCTACTTTTAAAAGTTGCACCATTTGTAATAAAACTTGTAAAAGTGCAGACTCATATTTTATCTTCTGTAATGCAGGGATTCAGTAATGCATGCAAATAGTATTTGATGATATTACCTATACTTTCAGCCTATCATTTTGATACATTTATGATAATTAGTCTGTAAATACCTAAAGCTGTATCATCAAGAGAGTGGCATCTTTCAGATGTCTTAATTATCATATTTTATGCATTTTTAAATTATGCTGCTTAATTTTCTTCTGAGATTTTTGCTTAGAGTACTATTATTTTGGATGTATATTTTGTTCTTCATTTCCTTATGGATTTGTTTTATTTATTTTTAAAGATTTTATTTGAGAGAGCGCATGTGTGTGCTCACATGAGTAGGGGGAGGGGCAGAGGGAGAGGGAGAGAGAGAATCTCAAGCAGACTCCCACTGAGCACAGAGCCCAAAGTGGGGCTTAATCTCAGGACTCTGAGATCATGACTTGAGCCAAAATCAAGAGTCCGTCATTTAACCGACTGAGCCACTCAGGTGCCCCTGGATCTGTTTTAAAATGCCTAATTATTGGGATGCCTGGGTGGCTCAGTTGGTTAAGCAACTGCCTTCGGCTCAGGTCATGATCCCAGGGTCCTGGGGTTAAGTCCCGCATCGGGCTCCTTGCTCAGTGGGGAGCCTGCTTCTCCCTCTGCCTCTGCCTGCTACTCTGCCTTCTTGTGCTCTCTCTGTCAAATAAACAAATAAAAAATCTTTTTTAAAAAATAAAATAAAAATGCCTAATTATTGAATATCTCTTTAAATTAGTTAGATTGACAAACATCTTGCTGTTCCTGAAGTAGATGACATGAATTCCATTGGCTAATAAGAACTTTGCAAATTGTTAATGCCAGTTGTTAATAAATATAGGCCAGCATGCCATTGTTAATTTCATCTTTCTTCAGCCAGTTGTGAAGAAGTCTTTGCTGCTCCTATACCTTTTTATTTTTTATTTTTTTTTTAATTTTATTTATTTATTTGAGAGAGAATGAGAGATAGAGAGCACGAGAGGGGGGAGGGTCAGAGGGAGAAGCAGACTCCCCACTGAGCAGGGAGCCCGATGTGGGACTCGATCCCGGGACTCCAGGATCATGACCTGAGCCGAAGGCAGTCGCTTAACCAACTGAGCCACTCAGGCGCCCGCTCCTATACCTTTTTATTTTTTTTTATTTTTATTTATTTTTTTTTTTAAGATTTTTATTTATTATTTTTTTTGAGAGCGAGACAATGAGAGACAGAGAGCACGAGAGGGGGAGGGTCAGAGGGAGAAGCAGACTTCCTGCTGAGCAGGTAGCCCGATGCGGGACTCGATCCCGGGACTCCAGGACCATGACCTGAGCCGAAGGCAGTCGCCCAACCGACTGAGCCACACAGGCACCCGCTCCTATACCTTTTTAAATACCTGAGTAATTTTCTGGTGGAAAAGGATAGAAACTCCAGAAAACACTTTGCATCACAGCACATTTTCCTGGCCTTGAATAGACACAAGGTAGCCTGGACTTTCTCTGTTTGGCAGCAGGGTTCCAAGTGAAAGCAGAAGCTGCAGGGTTTCCTGAGGCCTGAGCTCATCTCTTCTGCCACATTATATCAGTCAAGCAACCACAAGGCCAGCCCAGAGTCAGAGGCTGGGGAAACAAATTCCACCTATTGATGGGAGACACTGCAAAGTACTGGGGCCATTTTTGCAATCTACAATCTACCATCTTCCCCCATTCAAGTTTCTACACTTTCAATTTTTTTTTATATGATAAAAACCATTTTTGAAGTCTTAACTCGTAATACTACGAATTTTGGCTTTTTCATCTACCTCCCTCCATCCTCAATGCTTCTTCATTAATGTAATCTACAAATCTGAAATCTTTTTAAATTACCTGATTTCCTTTTTTTATAACGAAAACTTGGCCTTTTTTATATCAATAATTATGTCTATTAGTTAAGCCTTAGATAAACAGCAATTTATTTCTCATTAGTTGTTGGTGATTTTATTTACTTATCTAAGTACCTAAAAGACCTTGTAATAATCAGTAAAAACAAATGGATTGTTTATTTCTTCTTTAAAAGGGCACCCCATCAGGTATCTGAAGCTTGCAAATAGAATTGTGAGCTAAGTAACTTTCTGAAACGACAAATCTGAGAAGCTCTTACTCTTGAGTTTGGATATGAATGAGAAATGACTGGGTATAATAGTTGATGATTTTATGCAAGTCTGTTCTATTGTTTCTTGGTAAGCATTTACTGTCAAAGAATTCCAAGGTTGGTCTGACTCCACTTATTTTGGGTTTTGTTTTTTAAAGATTTTATTTATTTATTTGACAGAGAGAGATTGAGCACAAACAGGGGGAGGGACAGGCAGAGGGAGAGGGAGAAGCACTTGGTGAGCAAGGAGCCCGATGCAGGGCTCCATCCCAGGACCCCAGGATCATGATGACCCGAGTCAAAGGCAGACACTTAGCCAGCTGAGCCACCCAGGCACCCTTCCACTTATTTTGAATGTAGTGTTGTAACGAGGATAAAATCTCTCTCTAGCTATATGTCCCTGCTCATATCTATTTGTGATTGCTGTTATTGTTGTAGTTGTAAATTGTAGAATTATCTAGTATGAGATGAGATTTATTTTTCAATACTATACAACATCTGTTTCATTACATTCTGCTAACTCGAATGTAATATTGATGTTTCTATGTTTAATTGATTTTAGGAATAACATACCAATAATTTCAATCTCTTGTTGCAAACTTTTTTTCTTTTTTCTTTTTTTTAATTATGTTATGTTAATCACCATACATTACATCATTAGTTTGTTTTTTTTTTTGAAGATCTATTTGGCTTTATTAAGTAATTCATGCACTGGGCAGCATTTCATCTAGCAAGTAGAGGGGAGTTCTGGGGATGTACAAAATGGAGAGTTTTTATAGGAGCAACAGTGGCATAAGAAATTATCAGCGAATGAAAAGAAAGGATTGTTCACAGCAAAGTTAGCCTCCCTTATGGGGAAAGACGGGGTGTTTTTGTTTTGTTTTGTTTTAATTTTTATTGTTATGTTAATCACCATACATTACATCATTAGTTTTTGATGTAGTGTTCCATGATTCATTGTTTGCGTATAGCAACCTTTAATGTTCTACAATTTTCAGCCTCTGACCTGTAGCTTAGAGATCACAGAGTTGGCCTGGTAATTCTGTGACATCATTAGCATAGATTGCTATGAAAAGTTTTCCTCTGTATGTATTGGGTTTTATACTTAATTTTTTTTTAATATTTCTGCTCACGTTGCCCTTCCACCTGTATATATACTTACTTAAATTTCACTGAGTTGTTTGTATTCCTCTCTGTTTACACAAGATACAAGATTCTAATTCAACTTCAATACCTGACCACCATGTATTCATTTGACTTAAAGTAATGGGTCTAAAACACCTTCCTACATAAACCCTTTCTGTTACTGATGGATAGCCCAAACATGAAGTAGTTTCACCATTTCCGAACACAAAACATGGACCTGTTTCTGTCTCTAAACTATGGTGTCATCAGGAATGCTCTCTTGGAAAAAAACCCACAATGTTACAGTTTTCCTTGCACTGCAATGTCATTTGACAACTCTGTTCTTCTCTGGTTTAACTTTGGTGGAATTAAATGTCAGCAGAAAAATATTTTGTTGGTTTTTATTTCCCAAAGTACATATTAAGTTTGTTTTTAAGAAACTGCAGCATGATATTGTTTCAATTCATCCATAAAACAAATGACTCTCAAACATTCCATAAGATAAAGTGAAAAGCAATATCTGTTGTTGTTGTTGTTGTTTTTTTTTTTTCCCTAGCATCATAGGATATTTTACAACATAAGCAGCAGAATGATGCTTTATATTCACAGTGTGGTGAAAGCACTTCTGAAATAATTATTATTTATGGATTTAAATTCTTAGGAAATATAACTTGAGTATCTCAATAAATGTACAGGTGTCTAGTTATGATTAACAAAGAAAAGTCATAGGTAAACCCCAGAATGGTAACAAATGCTCATTTTGAAAGAATGTCACAATATGTTGTAGAATCATTTTGGCTCCAACTCCAACTCACTTGACATGAATTATCAACATAAAGAAGAGCTTATATATCAATATCATTAGTATATTTGAGTCTTCCACTTACTTGCCTTTGCTAGCCAAATGTGTGTATGTGTTTTATTTTTTTTTTAAGATTTACGTATTTATATTGAGAGGGGGGCTTTGTGAGGGGAGGGAGAGGAAGAGACAGTCTTAAGCCGACTACATGCTGAACATGGAGCCCAACCCGGCTTGATCTCACAACCCTGAGATCACAACCTGAGCCAAAACCCAGTCGATTGCTGAACCAACTGTGCCGCCCAGGTGCCCCTGCTAGCCAAATGTTTGCTTCAGTTACGATGGCCACATTTGTGAAACCATTTCCTTAGGTAACTTAGATAATTTCCCTACATTGGCCTACGTACACGTATGGTGTTAACACTGGGTAAAATTTTACGAGGCAGCATGGCTAATCAAAACCTAATATATGATTTTGAGTCATTCAGATCTGGTTGAATCGCTGTATCCACTATTTCCTCTTCTTATGTTAGGTTGTCCCAAGCTTGAGTTTTCTGTTCTGTGAAATAGGGTTACTAATAACTAAAATACAGGAATGTTCGGAAACATAAGCAGATATATGTATGTAAAATGCCTTCTATTTAGAAGCCATTATATTAGTTTCCATTTTGTCTTTCCCTATCCTCAGCTATCAAAACATTTTTATAAAGTCATTGTTATTGTAATATACTGGTATGTTGACTGTTTTTTCATAATGTACAAAGATAAAGTATGTAGCAGTGTCCATGTCTTTTCCTCCTATACTTCAGTTTATATAAAAGAACATTAAAGAAATTTAGGCCAAAAATCTTGTCAAGGAGAAATCAAGTAAATCATGTATTGAGGGCGCCTGGGTGGCTCAGATGGTTAAGCGTCTGCCTTCGGCTCAGGTCATGATCCCAGGGTGCTGGGATCGAGTCCCGCATCAGGCTCCCTGCTCCTTGGGAGCCTGCTTCTCCCTCTGCCTCTCTCTCTCTCTCTCTCTCTGTCTCTCATGAATAAATAAATAAAATCTTAAAAAAAAAAAAAAAAAAAAAAATCATGTATTGAATTTTCACAAAAAAATAAAAATAATCTTTATTTTTTGTAACAGAAAAATGACTTGGAACTAGGTAACATTTGAAAATGCTTTTAAATTAATGCGCTCTTTTCATTTACCCAATTTTATTATTAAATACTGACATTGTGGTATGCACTGATCTAGGTATTGCTATGTAAACTGAAAAGTAAACCACCTATGCCCAAAGACATATTTAAAGGTATTTTCTTCCCCTGCCAATGCATGTGTACACACACACACACACACACATACATATATGTGTATACATATGTGTGTGTGCATATATACATACATATATACTGTATATATTACTACAAAAAATATAATTCCTTTTTTAAGTAAATAAAATATGGAAAAAAGAAGCCTGGTGGCATGGGCGTTTTTTATATGACAGGAAACATAGCTGGAGGCCAATTTGGTTCTCTATCCTTCTTAGTGTTTTCTCTGTGGTTACTTATGCAATGAAGCTAGCTTAGAACATTCAAGAGTTCTGATTTGCCAACTGAATACCATCCGTACACATTAACTGGCACTTAGGAATTTTCTTTATGTTGCCTCAGCTTTCTGTTCCAGATTTTTCTCTAAGAAATTTCCTCTAATCATGTAATCATTTTGTACCTACTAAATACTTGGATCTTTAAATAAACTCAGTTAATACTTAAAGAAATTCTAAAGAATACAAGTTTTCCTCATTTTATTGATAAAAACACTAAATCTCAGAGATATAAGAAAATGGACTTAAGTACCAGAGATATAGAATGATAAAACTTGATTGTGTCCAAATTTTATATGAGCCAATCTTCTTTGTTTTCTCTCTTATTTCCCATCTTTATAGGAAACCCCACCTAACTTAATGCCTCTCTTGGCACTTACTAATATTTCAGTCTATCATTTATTATGCCTGTTTTACCAACCCACTAAGATGTAAATTTTTTAAAGGCAGCAATTGTGTATTTCTCATCTAATAGGCACTAAATAAGATGCATTGGAAGGATAAAGAAACCTAAAAATTATCACAGTTTTTGAGACAGCCCCAGGCAAAAAGAATAAGATAATAAGCTAAGTTCTTGTCAGATTTCTGCAAGCTCTAAAAAACAACCAAAAATCAAGAATTGGTGACATATTAAAAAATAATATATTCTAAAAATAGAATCACGGAATATAGTTTAAAAATGTGTCAGCATCATTTCAACAAATAAGTCTGTAAATATGCATCTAGATGCTAAATATATCAGAGAGTAACAGAAAAAGGTCAGCAAACTATAAAGCAGAAAGTGTAAGGCAGCACTCTCAAGAGAGAGAGGAAGCTGTTTGATTCAACAGAAACATTAATGCAAACTCTGTTTTTGTTGTTATTGTTTGATTTAGAGAAGTATGCAGAGCTGTGAGGGTTCCCAGTGTTTTTATTGCTTAATTTGTTACTGGTCCTAATCTTCTACAAGATCTAAAGGTGATTCTCTGTTGCTATTTGCCTGGAGCTGATATGTAACCTTTGGGAAGTGCTCTGTGAGCAGCTCTTAGGTCTTTGACTTTTTTCTCTATTGTTTTTGCCTAAATGTTTCTCCTGTTTCTCTGCTGGCTCTGACTTTAATCTTTGTATGTGCTTACGTTATTTTGATGATTTCCATTAAAGGCCTGAGAATCTTTTTAAAAACCCATTTGAAGAAAATAAGAGATTTAAGTAGAATAAATGTATACTTCGAAGAAACAAACCACTCCTATTTTCAAGAGTCTATTTCATGTTGTAGATCTCAGAAAAACTCAGGTATAGGATATAAGTTGGAGACATAAATTATAATTGTGTCTCAAGCTTGTATACCACTGGTTAACTAAATCTTGTTTGTGACCAGAAATGTTTTTTCTTTTCAGCCCCAGGATAACTTGAATAAGCAGACCCGACTATAAATAGGCTGTCAGAGCTGACTGTGAGAGACTGGATCTACTCCATTTTATCTATTTCAGATATTTTGTGTTTATTTCCACAAAGAATTAGAGAAAATCAGGTGAGAAGAATCTAACACAATGGGTGATTATTTCGGTTTTTCTAACAGCTCTCCTACATGCATTTATGTATAATTGGTTAAAGGTTTTTTTCTGAATTGTGTTTTCCAGTTTTCGACTTCTGTGGGATGCTAAAATTCTTAAGGCATTTTCAATTCCTATGTCAAGAATTTTTCATATATAAATAAAATTTAGTTAAATAAATGCATAGCTTATCCTTTTCATATGTATACAGATGACATTATGTTTAATAAAAGAGGAGACATTTAGGGGCAACTGGGTGGCTCAGTCAGTAAAGCTTAAGCACTTGCCTTCTGCTCAGGTCATGCTCCCAGAACCCTGGAATCGAGCCCCATATCTGGCTCCTTGCTCAGTGGGGAGCCTGCTTCTCCCTCTGCCTCCTCCCCCCTGCTCATGCTCTTGTCTCTCTCTCTCTCCCCCAAATAAATAAAACCTTTTTTTTTTTTTTTTTTAAAGAGGAGACCTTTAAAGCTATTAAATTCACAGTCATCTTCGGTCATTTTGTAATTTATAAATCAACAAATACAAAGAATACAACTACTGTTCTATCTTGTGGAGACTGCACTACTTTATTGAGGCCAAGTTTAAAAGGGCTCCTCTTATTTAAAATTACTAGGAAGCACAGGTCGAGAGAAATATATGCTTATTTAAGGTATTTGTGGCTTTGTAACTCAGCTTCAAGAATCAGCATCTTTGCTAGTATTTTTGTTCTGGTCAAAATATCTTTGTCTTTCTGTCCTGTTTGCATGTAGGACTTACTTGGAATTCCTTGTCTGCTATTTGCTTGTATTCTCTCAGGTCTCCATGCTGGCTGATGCAAAACAAGCTATTGAGGGGCACCTGGATGGCTCAGTCATTAAGCATCTGCCTTCCACTCAGGTCATGACCCCAGGGTCCTGGGACCGAGCCCCACATCAGGCTCCCTGCTTAGCCGGGAGCCTGCTTCTCCCTCTCCCACTCCCCCTGCTTGTGTTCCCTCCCTAGCTGTCTCTCTCTCTCTGTCAAATAAATAAATAAAATCTTAAAAAAAAATGCTATTCAATTAGTATATTTTTTAAGGAGTCAACAGAAGATTCTAAGTATGATTAGAAAGATTATTTGATAAAATTCTACTTCATCCATAATAAGGCACCTGGTTTGCCCATCTCTTATTGGCTGCTGTCTTAACACCAACCCCTTCCGCAGCGCACACATAAAACTTGACATCTACAAGTAGTTAAGTCTTGTATAGACCCATATTGTGACTGCACAATGTCACAAATATTCTATTCAGTCTGAATGACCCTCTTTAGGAACTAACTCTCCACAGTATAGCACCTGGCAGAGCACGCAGGATTAGCATTGACTTTGTATAAAAGTGGCAGTGAGATCCAAGTATCCATCAAAGACATACCTAATGTTTCTGTGTGATTGGCATCATACCAGGCATTGTGTACATATGTACTTCTCAAAACTTATTGGGTGCTAATGTTAAAGTATCTACTTTGGAGGTAACAAATAGATAAATCAATGGCTTATCTTTGCATTTCAAAAGGCTTTTGCCCCTTCTAAAGAAAGCCACTGAAATCCCAAATGATTTAAGTCCTCCAGTAAATTTTGTTTTTATATTTTTTTGTAATTATGTGAGGAGCACCTAGGTAGCTCAATCGGTTAAGCATCCGACTCTTGGTTTTGGCTCAGGTCATGATCTCAGGGTCCTGATCTCAGGGTCCTGAGATCAAGCCCCTAGTCAGGATCCACGCTTAGTGGGAGTCTGCTTGAGATTCTTTCTCTCTGACCCTCCCCCCACTTGCTCTTGCTCTCTCTCAAATAAATAAATCTTTAAAAAACAATTTTATTAATTAAGAATATAAATTTTAAGCTAATGGGTATGGAGGTAGTATTTAACTGAGGCTCAATAAAAGTGAAAAGAAATAACCTGAGAAATTATAATGTTAAATAAAAAAATATATTGAATTTGAAATGCTAACCAAGAAAAAAAATAAGGAAGGAGGAAAGAGAGGGAGGGAAAAAGAAATTCCATATGAACTAGGAGATTTTCAAGAGTTTTACAACAGCAAGAAGTTGCAAGATCTTAAACCTCAGAAAAAGCACCTTTATTAGGCTTATGTCTTATCCCCAAGTATGTTGGAGATTTTAGGATTTTTCTTGGCTCCACTGTAAAATTAAACCCTTGTTAAACCCAAAGTGTCTAAGAAAACACTCTAGGCTTCAAATAAATGTTTAAAGCCAATTCACTCTAAGTAAATAAATACCTTTATTACTTTCCTTGAAGGGGAAAAATTTATTAGTTGTTTTTCTTCATCTTAATGATGTCAAACAGGCTTCTTTTCATTTCATATCTCAAAAGTTAACTTTTTAGTGTGATCTCCTTATCAAATACTATTCTATTATTCTTTAATAAATATAAATATTTCCAGGTTTTGGCTGATTTTGATAACATGATAATATGGTAGTGAGAGTTCTTGTAGTTCTCAACTACAGGGATTTTTTATTATGACAAATTAAAATAAGTCTTAACGAGATAAGCCTTTATAGCCAAGTTCAGGTAAAAGTAAACCTTGTCTAGGGAGGCACTGAACCTAGAACATATTCTAGGTCATCTGTTCTATAAGCCTAATATTTTTACACAGGTTAAATTTAGAAATTTTGTTATGGTGAATATTTTTTTTTTAATTTTATTTATTTATTTGAGAGAGAGAGAGAGACAGAGAGAGACAGAGATAGCGAAAGAGCACGAGCAGGTAGGAGAGGGAGAAGCAGCCTTCCCGTCGAGCAGCAAGCCTGATGAGGGGCTCAATCCCAGGACCCCGGGATCATGACCTGGGTAGAAGGCAGACGCTTAACGGACTGAGCCACCAGGTGCCCCTGTTATGGTGAATATTTTAACCAACCAATAGTTAGTAACCACAGTCATCAAGAGCAGCAATTGGTCAGCAGGTAGAGGATTGGAGGGAAGAGGTAGCACAGAAGACCAAAGACAGCTGAGGCAGGCCTAGGGAGCAGGTTGCATGCTGATTCTAATTGTATTTTACATATTGACACTAATTATATTTTAGCCACCAGATGCTAGCTGCCTTTTTTTCCTCCTCTCATAGATCCTGCGAGTCTGTGGGCAATTGCATCAATTTGCCTTTCCAGGAGGACAACCCTGCATACAATTAAAGTCCCAAGTAATCAAGAAAATGAAGAGCTTTTAACAGAAAATAGATATGTAGCCTATGTAAAATCTATAAACTAAACCAACCTTTGACATTTTAAACGGAAACTGTGTAACGAACCAACCAAAAGATAGACTTAAGTTTTCTCCTCCTAATGCAAAATACGTTGAAAAGTGACTGATGTCATCAATGGTTATCTGGTTGTTTTATTATGTGCAACTAAAAATCAGAACTGATTCGACTGGCTGTTTTCACATTATGTAAACACAATGGAAGGGGACATAATTCCAATCACTCCCTTCTGGAATGTTTTATGGTAAGTGTTTCTTCTTATGATAATGTATTTTCCCACTAGGAAACATTTCCTACACCTCCTATCAGTACTTGTTCTCTCTTAAGCTTTATTCCCTCATTTTGTACTGCCAAAAACAGTCTTTCAAATGCTTTGTTGGACAATGAATTCTGAATAATGGGTCCTGAGTAACTGTAGAATTTCCACTTGCTATTTTAAATTAATTACTTTGATAGCAAAACAACTTTAAAGACCACTTTATAATTTTCAGCATAAAATAAAATTATTATGGTTTGATTTCTCTCTCTGCTCCATTCCTTTTCTGTCAGCAGCATTACTACAGCTCAGAGTAAAACACAAGTGTGAAGAGATGAAACAACCTTCTTTCGTTGTTGTGTACTGAAATGCCATCATTAGAATTAGTCTGGTGGCAATGCTGCTACTTATAAGCGTCTTTAGATTCTTTTCCTCCTAAATCTCTTCATGCTACAAACATGTATTTCACATCATTTATTCCTTAGCACTTAGCACGTGCAACATTACCGGGTTCATCATAGGTGCTTAATAAATGAGTACTGAATAAATGAGTGGCACACCAAATGAATACTTTTATAGATTTTCATATATCTATCCAACATATGAGCTATGTTCTTGGGGCAATCTCAAGAACACGAGGCTAGCTCATGTGATACTTAGCCAGTTCTTAGCTAAATGATTGGTCTTCATGTACCCAGTTTGGGGAGGTAATGATGGTATAGAGGTGGCTGCCCCTTCATGCAAAGACTCCCTCATCCTCAAATGTCTACCTTTTAACAAATGCAAAACACAAAAAGATTAATTCTCTCAGAAGTTTCTCCTTGATTCAGACTCTATAACTTATCCAAACTCTCAAAGAATTCCCAGGGCATAAAGAAATCTCGGGGGGAAAAGACAAGTAAGCCTCGATTCATGGTGGTTTTAGACACACTGTAAGAACAAAGACTGTCAGAATAGGTAGGACCAGGCCATGTCTGAGAAACAAAAATCAGTGTTCGTAACTACCTGAATTGTCATGTCAGTAGTGATCTCTATGAGAAACCTACTACTGGGCACCGCATACCCGAATTTGATATCCACATTCAAGTGTTTCCAATTAAATATGATAAATATCTCTGAAATTCTGAAATAGCGCATAGCGAGGTCTCACTGAAGATCATGAAGAAGTTATCAGCCTCTGAGAGTACCTGGGAGAAGGTCAACAATGAAAAACACCTCTTGCTCTCAAATTTCCCTTCCATTATTGCCCCAGGATAATTAAACTCACAATCAAGATTATCACTTCATAAAAAGTACCAGATCTCCATTTATCTTTTCTCAAGTGGAACCGTATTACCAAGATGATTATCTAAGTTAACAGTTGCCAAAGTAACACAGAGTTTACTATTTTAGTAACCATAGGTTGCGCCTCATGAGTGGGTTGTAAAATCAATTTACAGACATTCACCCAGTATTTTTAATGGGATGAAATTCTAAATTCTAGTTAATGCTAAATATATTTCATCACGCATAAGAAGGGTAAGTATTAATTCAAGAAAATGTTCTTTCTGTTATGAGTATGCACACTGAATTGCAAGGTAAATCTATATTTCTTACTGTAGGTAATAAATGTTTGAGTGCTTCTATATCAAAATATTTGAGGCATGGGATGCCACAGTGTGTCTCACTGCACTCGACAGGTCAGTGTTAAAGTAAGGGTATCTGAAATACAGGAGGGAGATATTAAAGAGTAAAGCAAGTAACTCACCAAACCCAAGGTTACCCAGTGCTTTTTGCCTGAAGCGGTTCTATTAGGATAATGTAGGAGAAGTGAAAACTGGTAAGAAAAATGAACGGGATGAAATTATAATATAGTTGGAAGTTAACTGACAAAGTAATCTAGCTCAAACACCCTGTTTAATAAAGGAAGAAAAGGAATCTGAGACACTATGACTTAAACAGTTAGCAATTGGATTTAAAAATCAGATGATGTGTTAGCTCTTCAACTAAAATGGGAAGCTTTCCCCAGATAAAAGTAATTTTTTTGGAGGGGAAAGGCAAAAGAAATAGAGGAGACTGGAGTATGGCAAAGGGAGAGATCACTGGAGTAGAGTGGAAAGAAGTCTTCCCACCTTTGGTTCTAGTTTGCTCATATGCACCGTGGGGTGGTAGGACTGGCAAATCTCAAAAGTGCCTGTGCCCCAGTTTGCCTTTAATTTCTGTGAATGGAAAGTCTTCCTTAAAATTTCATGCAGTGATCTTTCAGCCTTTAATTTATACTTACTATATTTCTCTTGTCGTGCCTTGTAATTGATAAGTCTAGGGGAAAGAAGTTGGCCGGCACTTCATCAATACTTATTAAGAGCTTTTGATATCAAAATAGAATTTAAAAGTCCAGGAAGCGTTGGCATTATTCTCTGCTATTCAAATATACAGACTTTACACTCATAAATAAGTGGAGGAGAATCAATCAAAATCATTCCTTTCTTAGTAGACCAAGCCACTTTTGACATTAAGGTTTTCAGACAGGCAACCATCCGCAGATTTCTCTCTCCAGTCATCAAGACTTTTTGTCTATAGTTCTTGAAACCCTGAACCAGTGCTTCATTTAAGCTTTTCCTTTTACCCTACAGGCACAAGGCAGCTGGACCTTGGACAGGTAAAATTCTCACTGAAGTCAATTGGAGTTTGGACTGCCTGAGGGCTGCAGCATCGGGCCCCAAGTCATCTATTATAAATATTTTTGACACATCAGATTCATACACATTCAACTCCAGCTGAAAGGTAAAAAGGTACAGACTCTTACCAGTTATTTCATGCCTTGAAGGAGAACAACTCCACTTAAATGATATTCTTTCCTCACCTCAGATCCTCTTGGGGGTTACAATGGTCACCAAAGACCTTGTCCACAAACTAGAAAGAGATGAGGTATTTCTTAGTAAAAAGAAATTCGTTTTCTACTTAGGAAGGCTGTGGTACAGCAAGCACATCCCACTCTTTACCATTTATTACTCACTTTATAACAATATTTCAGGTAATGAGTAGACATATTGTGTATGTGCATACTTTGATATATATTTTTGGTAATACAACTAAAAAAGCTTTCTGTATTTCTTGATGATTTACAGGAAAAGAGTGACAAATAAAAGAACAAAAGAAAAATACAAAACTTGAAATTGCACAAAGTTCCTCTTGGTGTTTTAATTGGACTTTTTATTGCCTGGAAATTTCCTTCCTCTTTTAAATTTCTTTTTAAGAGAGTTAATGCACCACTGATTTTTCAAACTATATAATTTCTCATTTAAGCTCTTGATATTGGGGAAATTCCTTGTGGTTTGGTCTATTTTGTATTACAGTTTGTATCACAGAACATCAGGAATAGTTTGGGGACAAAGGAGACATCTACATATTGATTCTAGTGGTATGGCTAACTGTAACCCCTAAATAAATATGAATTTAATGGGTTGTACATATTTGAATTCCCTTTAGTGGCAACTTTTATTTTAGGTGATTGGATTCTCTATAAATTGCTTTTCTTATACTTCTATCCCTTCACTGATTATTATTGCTTTATTTGTGTAATTCTGAATGACAAGAATATCACAGTACCATGTTATTTAAATAAATAAATATGAGTGTTTGCCTTTCAAATATTTGAGAATATTTTTACTGGATACATAGACATATAGTCTGGATTTAGCACAGCAACAAAATTTCACTCTTTACCATTTATCACACTCCTTATAAGAATTTAAGAATATTTCAGGTAATAAGTATAAATGTGTATGTGTATATAGATATTTTACACATAATATGCACATATATATGTGCACAATTTGGAGACTTATGGAAAATATACTGTGTGGATATGTGCAGTCTCCAAAATCTAATACATAGTAATTTTTTTAAAAAATTTATATTATATTTTCATGGATGAAATACAATTAGATACAACAACAAAATGTTCTTGCTGTTAAAATTTTCTGCAACCTAACTACATGGTCCTGTGAATGGCAAGAAACCAGAAATAATTCTGTTGCTACTTATAGTTAATGAGTCATGACAAATCTAAACAACCAAATCATTCGGTAGCATCAAATCTGACCATTCCAGGCTCTATCTACCCAAAGTCCAATTATTTGAACAATTAAGTAAAACTGTGGCCAAACTAAATGCCTTGTACTGTGTAAACAGACCATTGGAATGAATAATTACATTTTTTAATTGAATTGGCTTTTCTGTGGCAAGTTGACACAATGTAGGTTGTCAAACATATGGTTATTTTCCCCACATGATTTTAGGCAACGAGTAAAAATAAATTAATTAAAATTTTATTTAGTTAAATGAGTTTTTAAGCTGAATTTCGTGAGTAAATTTGTAATATACATACAAAACTTTATACCAGAGCTTGTGTGTCTATATATGTAGACACACAATATAATTAGGATGATAAAGCAATAGTTAACAAGCTTAGTTTGTGCCAGGTACTGTTCAAGCCTGTTAAATGTCTTATCTAATTTAATTTTCATAAAACACTAAGAAATTCATTCCATTATAATCTCCATTTTACATACGAGAAAACTGAGACAAAATAACAGTTATTTCTCGAGGAGGCAAGATAGAAAATAGAGGTTGTCTGACTCCAAGGCCCCCGTTAACTAGCTATGCTGCAGCTGTTCCCATACAAGCAAGTGTACAAAACCAACCCCAGTGTATTTAATCAATATACTGAAAGAAGATAAAACTCAAATTTGTTGTTGGACCAAATTGATCATTCAATTCAATGAGAATGGTCAATCTTGCAGTTGTGTTTATACACAGCCAAAAATCTATTCCTTTTAACTCAACAGAAGGACTCACCTTTGACTCTTCCTTTGTGTTCACCCTATAAGACATTACAAAGAAAGTGGCAAATCCCAAATAGCTCGTTGTGGTGCAAAGGGAAGCAAGAGAAGTCTATAGATTTTCCTAACTCCATAGAATGCTTTCAAATCACAGAGCTATAGCAGATATGAAACATAGCAATCAATCATTCTGACAATTTTACCTTTAACCATAAAGCCCACAAAAATTCCAAAGACGTCTCCATAGTACCAGTATTTATCTCACATTTTCATAATACTATTAAGCTTTTTATAACAAATATTAGTTGAGGGCCATCTCTGTGTTTCAGCTAAATATCCTCATTTATCCTGCAACTGTCCCAGTGGTATGGCT
This sequence comes from Zalophus californianus, assembly GCF_009762305.2. NCBI lineage: Eukaryota > Metazoa > Chordata > Mammalia > Carnivora > Otariidae > Zalophus > Zalophus californianus. The sequence goes on along the minus strand of NC_045601.1, from coordinate 67,045,481 downwards.
AGAGGAAAATTTGATAGCACACTGAAAAAATAAAAAATAAATAAATAAAAAAGCATTTTGCATTTACCAAAGAGATTTAGTTCACTATTTGTAATAGATAAGGAAGCATAGCACTAATTTCTATTTTTTTTCTACTTCTCATGGGAGAAAAACAAATATTTTCTAAGTCTGTGGATAGTATATGATCATCAATTTAAATCAACACGACAGTTACATAAAATGATTTATGACATCTGCATTCTTATCTCACAACTCCAAGCATTCCCAAGCTTTCACATATTTCACTAAAATTGTTGATGTCATTTTCACCAAAAAATTTATACACACTCAAAATTAAGCAAAATATTTGATTAACTGTATAAGGTCATTCTACAAACTGGTAGAGTTAATGCTAAAATTGTCTTCTCTATCCTGTGAATTAGTGTACATTCCCAAAGTTTAAAAAAGATAAAGAGAAATAAGGTCTGAACTTACTCTTAGAAGTGTTCCTATTATTGTATGGAAAGAAATTTGAAAAGACAGATTGAACAGTTCTAAATACATAACACAGCTATATAGACTACTTTATCAACTCAGTGAACAAGATCTGTAGGCAAAGTTCTTTGCTGCCTTAACTTGAGAATGTTGACTAACCACACACTGAGGAGTAGGGTCTGACTGAAGAAGTCCAGGGTGGCCTAAGAGAAGGCATAGTTCAGGGGTTTAGGGCAGGTTCATTAGCAATAAACAATCAGATTACTACAGCTTTGTAGTATATCTTGAAATCTGGAATTGTGGTACCTCCAGCTTTGTTTATCTTTTCAAGATCCCTTTGGCTTTTCGGGATCTTTTGAGGTTCCATACAAATTTTAGCATTATTTGTTCTAGCTTTGTAAAAAATGCTTTTGGTATTTTGATAGAGATTGCATTAAATCTATAGATTGTCAACATATGGAAGCAACCTAAGTGTCCACGGATAGATGAATGGATAAGGAAGATATGGTATATAGATACACAATAGAATATTATCCAGTCATAAAAAAGATCCACATTTCTCTAAAACTTTGTTTAATGTTTGGGCAGTTAGATAAACTGAATTATTTTTAAGGTTTTATTTATTTACTTGTCAGAGAGAGAGAGAGCGTGCACACAAACAGGGGGAGGGGCAGGCAGAGGGAGAATCAGACTTCCCGCTGAGCAGGGAGCCCGATGCGGGGTTCGATCCCAGGACCCTGGGATCATGACCTGAGCTGAAAGTAGACACTTAACAGACTGAGCCACCCAGGTGCCCCCCCCCCCCCCATCAAATGTGGTTTTTATTTCAACTGACAAGCACTTTTCTGGAGCTGCACTTGTGGAACATCACATGGCAAAAAAACTTGCCACTTGCAACCACATGGATGGACCTAGAGGGTATTATGTAAGTGAAATAATTCAGACTGAGAAATTCAAATGCCATATGATTCCATTCATATGTGGAATCTAAAAAACAACAAAAAAATCAAATTAATCAAACAAGCAGCAGAATCAAACCTACAGATACGGAGGGGAGGTGGGTGGGAGTTAGGCAAAATGGGTGAGGGGGGTGGGAGATACAGGCTTCCAGTTATAGAATGAGTAAGTTATGGGAATGATGGGGACAGTATAAGGAATACAGTCAATGATATTATATTAGTGATGGATGCGGACAGATGGTAGCTACACTTGTAAGCATAGCCTAATGTAGAAACTTGTTGAATCACTATGTTGTACACCTGAAACTAAGGTAACCTTGTGTGTCAACTATACTTAAAAAAATAATCAGAAAGGCAAAAATCAACAATTCACAGAAATGATGAAATGTATTTTAGTTTCAATTATGGTAAAAGAGGAATCAGGATAATGTTGTAGGTCTGAAAACAAATAGCCTTTCGAGTCAGTTAATTGAAATTTGGGGTATATATTTTTCTTATTTAAAAATGAGGGGGTTGATATTTGCAGGATTGTGATGTAGGTTAAATGAGAATCTTAGTATATGCCATGTAATATGTCTGACATAGTGAAAACTTAACAAGACTAATTTTTTATGTATCTTCTACTACTTCTAATCCTGTGAAAATATGAGAAATGATGTGAAAATAAAGAGACACTATGGTATTGTTTTATATAAGAAATTGCCTGTTTCAGGTAAGTATACACGTCCATGGCTTTCAAAGAGGTTGTTTTTCTTAGCTAATAATTTATTAATTCATTAATTTATCAAATATAAGTTTCTTCAGGCTCTGTGTTAATACTGGGAATACATTAGTAAATCTGACAAACCCCTGGGTTTGCAGCACAGTAGAGACAGACACAAAATAGCCTTCAAGGGCTAAGATAAAATAAATATATGAGCACGAATGAGGGAAATGTCACCTGCCTTCAGCAGGACCAAACTCTAATTATAGTCACTGATCCAATCAAAACCCAGTTTGTTTTTTTTTCCAGACACATTACTCTGGATTTTTTTTTTAAAGATTTTATTTATTTATTTGAGAGAGAGAGAATGAGAGAGAGAGCACATGAGAGGGGGGAGGGTCAGAGGGAGAAGCAGACTCCCCGCCAAGCAGGGCACCCGATGCGGGACTTGATCCAGGGACTCCAGGACCATGACCTGAGCCGAAGGCAGTCGCTTAAACGACTGAGCCACCCAGGCGCCCTCTGGATTTTTTTGACAGAAGATCACACATGGGTGTCCATATGTATATTCCTTTCTCAGCTGTGCTGACTTTTTTCCAACCTCCTGCCCAAAAAACATTTGTAAATTTTAGAATAGCCAAAATAAATCAGATAACTCTCCTCTTATTCACACATTGATATCTAAGTTTCTAACATCTAACTGCCCCACCCCTATTTAACTTGTGAATAAATTTCACCCAGAGAAGAAAGTGACTTGACCATGGTTTCACAGTGCTGCTTTGCAAGGTCCTTGGGAGCTTTCCAGGTGTAATCTGAAACCGGCCCCGGTACCCAGGGCAGGGAGAGGTGCAAGAAAGAGGCAGGCCACTCCAGGTTGGTAAGTGGCAGTTTTAATAAGCAAGGGAACTTACATATGAGGCTTGTCTCCAGGGGCAGCAAGACAGGTAGATCCCTACACCTGCCTGCCAAATCTTCAGTTTAGATAGAGGTCTTCACTGGGTTCCATCACGTATACCATGCAGGTGATCTCAACACCACATCACTATTTCAAGGCTCTGTCCTTGGAGCAGCACCTGGGAGCAGGAAAGACTGGCAGAACTCTACTCCAAGGAGCTTCTGAGTACTTAGGCCCAGTGGTTAGTCTTTTTGATGACCTTCTCCAACATACAGTTAAAAGTGACAGAACTTGAAGTGGAAACCAGTGCTTTTTCTACAACACCATACTGTACATGCCTCATAGAGCTAAAACCACCCAAGAATCCAATTTTATTACACTTCTCAGATTTGCATGTTTTTTTAATGTATCCATTTTGTGCTTATTTTATTTTATTTTTTTTTACTTTGTGCTTCTTTATGCATTTACCACCCTTTTCCACCATTACACAGGAAACAAAAATAAAAATTACTATATTTAGGAGAAAGGTAAGTCCTATTTTTATGCATATCTATACAACACAAACAAAAAAATGATTAAGTGAACAGATGTGTGGATGTTATCATCAGACATGAAATAATTCCCAGATGCAAAGAGAGTTGTTAAGACGGAGTAATGATCTTTTGCTACCTTCTACACATTTACTAGAAGGGAATCTTCTAATGCTTTAACCGATAACAATGCGACCTTGAAAAACTGTTATAAACCAGCCCCTGGTTTCCTAGTTATAATTTCAAACCTCATCATTTCTCATCTTTACATCAGAATAACTGATTACTTGGTACCTTTCTCACTCTCTACCTAATTCAGTCCACCACCCTACTGCCGAGCTTCTGTTCCTAGAAAGCGAACGTGATGATGTCTCTCTTGTGTTCGGCAACCTCTGATGGTTGCTTCCTGCTGAGAGGATAAAATCCATAGACAACTTTTCACAAGGTGAGCCAGACAGCTCTCCCCATCCTCTCTTGTCATTGCTTCCCATAAGTAGCCCTATTAGTTAACCACTCAGATTTTGTCCATGTCCCCCGAATAAACAATGCATTTCTCTGAGAACTTAATGTTCTTTTCAGTCTTGATACTCTTCAATAAAATCTTTCTCAACTTGTTACAGGTGTTTTCTTAAGTTGTTTAAATTCCACATTCACTGTGAAGGCATCCTTGATCTTCTTAGTTGTAGCTAACTTCTCCCTTACTGTCCCACCACCATTGTTCAGATTTCTATGCTAGCACTGATAGTCTAATCCAGTGGTTAAACTTTACCTTGCTCAGAATCACTTGGAAGCCTTGTTAAAATACCAGCATGCTGGGTCCCACCTGAGTTTCTAATTCAGTAGATCTGTGGTGGTGCCAGAGAATTTGCATTTTTAACAAGTTTCCAGGTGATGTTGTTTCTACAGCAGGTCGGGGACCACATTTTAAAAAAACACTGGTCTAATGAGTTTAAGAGGCTGTTTCAATAGTTCAGGTAACTTGTATCTGCCTCCTCAATTGAACGTTTGTTATAGAATTGGAAAAGTTTTCCATCCAGACAATTTAACTTATTTTTATGAAAATGTAACTAAAAAGAAATAGCTGAGTAGAACAGTTGAGGACATGGATGAAGGCACATTAAAAGGAGAGTAACAAACCAAAGGCAGTTTCACTTTTCCAGCTATATGGCCCAGAAATATCTCCCAATAGTTAATCCTCAAAGTCTGCAACAATAGAAAAACATACAATTTCAAAAGGAAATTCTAGTAAACTGAAGTCTCTTTTCAGTAATTAAGCTGTTTCTCTTTGCCAGAAACCAAGGGTATTTTACAAATTGTTTCATCATTATGACCGTGTAAGACCTTACATACAGGTTTTGGGATCATTATATTAGTTGTCAGGAATATAAATGCTTTTCAGATAAAACCACTCTGTGGATAGATTTCAGGGTATGTTGCATTTCAGCTGCCTAGTGTGATCATTTGAAAACCTCAGCTTATTAGGAAAGAATGGCCCTTGCCATATGTGCAGCATTAAGAACATCTGGAAACACCATCAAAGCAAGAAATTTTTTACTTTCCACTGGCATGAAGAAGCCATTGGAAATTTCACAGATGTTTGAATCTCAGGATCCCTGGATAGTAGGAAATTGAACCAGACTGCTGGCATTGACCAAGTGATTTCTCCTAGGAACTGCACTGCTACTCCGTGGAGAAAAAATGAGAAGTTGTTTCTAATGGGAATAAGTTTCTTCCTAAATAAAGTTATGAGTGAATAATCTAATTTGTCTTTGAATGTCATTGTAATGTATATGAGGCTAAACTCATTAATGCACCCACAGTGGTTACAATTAGAATCACATAAACCATGGAATATTAGCAAAACTCATACATTTCTTGTGTTTAATGCAATATGGCATTTAGCTTCATGATTTGGGGCTTTTCTCTATTTTCCAGGGAGCCTATCTCCAATTTCTCATTTTATCAAAATCAGAATTACTCTATATTCATCCCAAATTTAGTAAAGCCATTTTGAACTTAATTAATTATAGGTTCACATCTGGATTTTGAAGATTTACTCTTATAATTACCAAAGAATCATCCTAAACCCCCAGTGAAGATGCATCATATTAGAACTATTTGGACATTTTTACCTATTTTTATTTTGTTCAAAATACGTATGACCACGTCATCATCTCTGACATCACTGATAAACCCTCCACTCTCTTTGGGAAAGTAAGGAAGGAGAGAAAATGGGATTAGCTCTCTGCTTTTAAAAATAGTTCCTCAGGTGATTTGGTTACTATCATTTAGCGAGAATCAACTGCTCTAAAGTGTCAATACTCAAAGTGTGCTCAATAGACCAGCAGTATCAGCATTGACTGGAAACTTGTTACAATGCGGGTTCTCGGGCCCTGAAGCATAATCAGCATTTTATGGAGAAACTTACATGATTTGTTTGCCCATTAAAGTTTTCACCTGAAAGTGCTACTGTAAAAAAAAAATTATCTTTAATGTGAAGCTAATTGTTTCTCATTTCTTTTTGGCCACTGAAAGCTAAAGGCCTACAGTTAAATAAAAATGAGGGGAATATCCATGAGGATAATAATGGTCATAATTCCTATTGCACAGACATCCACTCTTCTAAGTTTGGAGAGCATAGTCTTAGTGGGGCTACAAATTTTACCTCACACTACAACTCAGAGAAATGCAACTCCTTTTTCTATTTCCAGTCTGCTTTACAACACAACTGCTATCTGCCAGGTTGAGGGAAAGAAGAAATGACTAAATGTCCACTAGGAGTTGGAGCAGTTTTTAGTAAGTCTGTTAAAGGATTTTTAAATTTCCCTTGGCTAAAAATGTTCAGCCCTTCAAGGTGCTTCAGACACCTTGTCCCTTCCTCATGCTTCTCTCCTTAGGATGCTACCATTCTTTTTATGCACCCTTGTGGATTTGGGGAGGTGGTGGGGTTCTTGACTACAATTCATCCACTTCCACAAGTCTCCAAAGTGATGGCTTATCTCCTAGAGCTGCTTGCCCAGATGGCTCTGATGGTTAAAGTTAAAAGGTAAGTGCAACTCAAATTCTTCTCAATTTTCTCAGAGTCCAGTAGCCTTCTTGGCTGCCTCAGATTCACCTCAACTCTCCCTACAGTTTTCTACATACTCCAATTATTTCTAAAGAATATTCTGTGGAGAGATTGTTTTAATATAGAGTTTATTCAAGCAAAAATTCTCAATAATACCATGCACTGAAAAAACATAGGAATCCATCAAATTCATTTTATGATCCTAGCAAAGCCCTGATATTAAAATTTGACATTTATAGTTTAAAAATACAGTCTCACTACTGAATTTTTATTTTTTTAATTTTTATGTACGATATTAGAAAAGAAAGTTCAATATTATATTAGAAGTATTACCCACCATGACTGAGTAGAGTATATCCCAAGGAAGAAAAGATAATTAATAGTATCAAAATTACTTATAGAAGAAGCCAATTTAAAAATAAATTATCCAATTAAAAATTGGGCAAGGATTTGAATAGATATTTCTTCAAAGAAGATATATAAATGTCCAATAACCACATGAAAAGATGTTTAACATCATTAGCCATCAGGGAAATATAAATCAAACCATAATGCAATAGCACTTCACATCTATTAATATAGTTATATAGTCAGATAATAATATTGGTCGGTATATGAAGAAATCAGTTATCATAAACTTTTAGTGGGAATATAAAATTGTATAACCACTTTGGAAAAGTCTTATAGTTCCTCAAAAGGTTAAATATAGTTCCTATATAACACACCAAATTGACCCCTAGGTGTTTTTTGTTTTGGTTTGGTTTTTCGTTTGTTTGTTTTGTTTTTGTTTTTTTGAGAGGGAGACAGAGAGTAGAGGGAGAGGGGCAGAGGGAGACGGAGAGAGAAAATCTTAAGCAGGCTCCACGCCCAGCACAGAGCCTGACACAGGGCTCCATCTCACAACCCTGAGGTTATAACCTGAGCTGATATCAAGTCGGTCGTTTAACTGACTGAGCCACCCAGGCACCCCAGACTCCTACGGTTTTATTCAAGAGAAATAAAAATGTGCCCACACAAAAAGATGTACAAGAATGTTTATAGCAGCATTATTCATATTAGCCAAAAAGTAGAAACAACTCAAATGACCAACAAATGATGAATGGATGAATAAAATTGTATACCCATAAGATGGAATATCATTCAGTAATACAAATGAATAAAGTATGATACCCAATATGGATGAACCTTGAAAACATGCTAAGCTAAGGAAGTCAGTCACAGAACACCACATACTGTATGATTTCCTTTATAGTAAATGCCCAGAATAGGATGATCTATGGAGACCGAAAGTAGATTAGTAGTTACCTGGAGCTGACATGGATGAGGGGAAGGGAAATTGATGGGGGTATGTTAAAGGGTATGGTTTTTTGTGTGTTTTTTAGAGGTAATAAAAATATTCCAAAGTTTGTGATGATGTGATTAACTGTGATAACTATACTAAAACCCACCAAATTTTACAACTTTAATAATGAATTATATGACGTGTGAATTACACCTCAATAAACTGTTAAAAAAGAAACAGTGGTGATGTCATCAAGGTACTAAAATATTATATTCCCAACTTCAGCCCCCCTCATAAGGAGACTAACTAGCAACTATCCATAGGCAAGATGTCACTGTACAGATCCCAGAAGCTGAGGGTGAGGCTGAAGCCCTCCAACCCTACCACTACCACAGAGACCAAGAAGGACCACAGAGGAAAGTAAGAGGAACACTTCCATTTTGACTGCATGGCTCCACTCTCAGGCCAGCACAGCACCACACCAAGAAGTCTCCTCTGGGCCTACAGTTTCTCCAGTGGGAAAACAGAGCCCAAGGTAGACATCCAGCTTCCCCAGCATCACAGGACACTTTCCAGGAGGCCCACTTGGGTCTCGCCTCACAGAAAACACTGGGGGAATCTAAAGGCCAGGCCACTGGGGATCGGTAGAGAACCAGCATTTAGTGATCTTCGTATACTGCATTCTTGCAGACAGTAGTGCTCAAGAAGAGATCACAGTCAGCACATCTGCCCATTTGCAGAGCCAGGATGGTGGCCCCAACTGGCCAGGGAACTCATTCAGCAGTCTGCCAGGTTTGCGTTTCCAGCCAAACCACCTTACAGGCCTTGGTGCCCATTCTATAGCCCTGGCCAGGCAGGAAAGGAAGTTTGCAGTCCGGCTTAATTGCTGAGCATAGCCACCAGTCCCACCCCACCAGGGAGCCTGCCTGAGACCATCTGTAGCCGCAGAGTACATCCTACGTCAACCTGCAGAAACAAGGTGGTAGTTCTATTTTTAAGTTTTTTTTTCGGGGGGCCTCCATATTGTTTTCCATAGTGACTGTAACAGTTTCATTCTCACCCCATGTACAAGGCTTTCCTTTTCTCTACATCCTCAACTACATTTATCTCTTGTCTTGTTGATAATAGATGCCCTAACCTGTGTGAGGTGACATCTCATTCTGGTTTTCATTTGCATTTCCTTGATGATTAGGGATGTTCAACATCTTTTCGTATACCTATTGGTCATTTGAATATCTTACTTGGAAAAATGTTTACTCAGGTCCTTTTCCTATTTTTAATGGAGATATTTGTGTTTTTTGCTATTGAGTTTTAAGTTTTTATTCATTTTGGATATTAATCCTTTATCAGATATGTGCTTTGCAAATATCTCCTCCAATCCCATAGGTTGCCCTTCCAGTTTTTGATGGTTTCTTTTGCTATTTAGCAGTTTTTCAGTTTGACGCAGTGCCACTGGTTTATTTTTGTTTTTGTTGCCTTTGCTTTTGCTTTCAAATTCAAAAAATCTTTCCCGAGGCCAACGTCAAGAAACTGTTTCATGGTCTTAGTTCTTACATTCAAGTCTTTCATCTATTTTGAGTCGATCTGTAATAAAATGAATTGGTTTTCCACTTTAATTTTTTCATTGTCTCTTTACGTATACCCTACTCTTCTATGAAGGTAATAGAATATTGAATTCAAAGTCTGTAACAATAAGAAAAGTTAATTATAGACACATCAGTGTAGAAGCAAAACTGAATAAAACAATGGCTGATAAATCCAGTATGTAATTAATAAGTGTGCATCATGATTAGATTTGGCTTATTGTCAGAATACAAAGATGATCTTACTTTAATGCATAAAGAGAAAAATAATACAATTTTAACTAATGATGCAGATGATCTTTTAAGTACATTTATTTATGTGAATATTTAATATACAATAAAAGTTTTATTGAATTATACAAGAAATCCTTAGAAAACTAAGAATAGAAGGTAAAAACTATATACCAAAAATATTACATAGGTAAATACTAGATATGCTCTTTTTATGGATGGGAAAAATATAACAATGCCCAAGCTTATCACAATTTACATAATACTAGACAATCTGGCTAATACTATAAGAAAAGAAAAAGAAATAACAAGCACAGACATAACATTTGGAAGGGAAGAAGTAAGTTGTCAATTTTTGCCACTACTATAATTTCCTAGGGAAAAATTACCAACCAAGTCAATAAATTATTTAAGCAAATAAGAGTTTAATAATTTTATTGATACATGATAAGTTAATAGGAATTAACAGTATTTGCTTACATCAACAGTAAACAACTAGAAAACATAGTAAAATATAATCAACAAATATTCCATAATATTTTGTTATTTTGAGAAATTTAATAAATTTACTCTAAAGTTTTTATGAAAAAATATCTATAAGTAGCTGTGAACCTTGAGGATAAGATATCTCATCTTTTCCTCAGAAGATATTAAGACATATTACAAAGCCATTGTTATAATTAAATAAATAGCTCAAAGCAGATCTATGTATATGAAAAAAAACTTGATATTATGATGAAGCTGGCTCTAAAACTCAATTGGAAAAAGAAAGCTTCCTTAGTATATGTTGTTTAAAAACTGACTCACTTTAGGGAAAACATAAACATGAATTTTAACGCCCTTGGGAAGAACTCCAAGGGCATTAAAAGACACAAATGCTAAAGGCAAAGTTAGGAGGAAAAAATATGAGAGGAAAAGGATTTCTCAAATAAAACTTTAACATCACAGACCATATGATAAAAATACCAGTGAATTGTGAGTTCTTGCCAATCCACTCTTGCCAATGGATTGTGAGTGACTTCACATGCGCCATCTCTGGACTGGGGCCCACGAGCAGCGGATTGACTTCCGTATTCTCTTCCTCTTTCCTATAAGCAACAATCCCCTTAAGCCCCCTTAAAGTAAAAAAGGAAATCTCTGAAGAGGATGGCACAGAATCAAGATGGAAGAAACCCAGGTCCTTAAACATCTATTTTAAAACCCGGAATTCAGATCTAGAACAACCACCTGGACTGCAACATGAGAGAGAAAAATAAACTTCTATTGGTTTGAGGCATCTAGTTTTGTTTGTGATTGCTCTTGTTGTTATAGAAATTTAGCCTAATCTCATTAATACACATACAAGCAAACACATTTAATACATAGATATAAACAAAAGGCAGTATAATAAAGGTGTTAAGATAGGCACTGACTGCATTAGGAGAGAAAAACAAGTGGTAATAAAAAGGAACCTGTATGTTGCACACACACATTCTCAACAGTGAGCCATTATTTGGATGAAGGATAATTATATGCTATGTGTATGTATTATAACATAGACCTCTGTAACTAGGTTGAAAAAAGATGGAAGTGAAAAAGGAAAGGTGATAAAAATTATAAATGATAGCTATTTTTTTCCTCAAGATAAATCCTCATACTTTTTATTGTGTAACACTACAGTCAATAGATTATAATTAATGTGCATAGCATCAAAGATCATTAACAAAAAAACCAGCAACACTTCAGACGTATTGAAGGATAAGAGAGCAGGCAAGCTGGGCAGCATTGCGTTGGTTAACTTGACAGTAGCTGCAGATTCCAATGTGCTGCATAAGTGTTTAGTGCCTGAGCATCCTATCTCCATGGACCATATCCCATTGTACCATACACTCTATACCACTCTAAATTACTTTTTTTTTTTTTTTTACACTCAACCATAACCATGAAAGAAACTTTGTTCAGATGCTACATTCTTTATCACTGTCTTTCTAAAAACTTTTTTTTAGTCCTGGTAATCTCATTTTTCAGTTGGTGTTTTGGTGTTTTTTAGGAACATAATTATAGTTGAATTCCTTTCTTCCAGTGGTTAAGACTAGTTACTTGTCGAAGATAAGTAATATTAATTAGTTTGGATGAATATAGACTGAGATACTTAACATAACTTTTTACCAAAGCCGAAACGCTACTAAATGAAAATTTGTTTACCAGAGTTTTCCTGGTCTTTCCTTTGAGAGTGTATCTGATGCTTTGGATTCTAGATTGTCATTATTCCATAAACCTCACTCCTAATTCCATCTCAACAGATTCCAGTGTTTGTTTGTTTGTTTGTTTGTTTGTTTTTAATATGAAGGGAGACTTGTGAAGCTAATCTGAATAGCAAATCTTTCTAGATTACAAATTCATCTTTTTTTTCTTTTTAAACATATCATCCATACATATTTTAGCAGCATTTTTAAAGTAGTGACCTGTCTTTTTAAAGTCTTTTGAAATAATTCAACATTACTTTCAGAGTTAGAAGTCTCTCTTTTTTGCATCCATTTTTTATTGTTTTATATGATTAAATAATACAATTATAGGAAGAATAAATAGACTTATGTACAAACTGACCTAGCACTTGTTAAGCATACTCAAAGGTATACCAGGGTCCTAATAGAAACCAGTCACTATTCATGGACATTAATTGTGTCTTGGGCACAAATAACTCACTGTAATTTTGTTTGTACTTACAACACTTATGCCAGTTTATTTTTAACAGTAATTATATAAGAGGAAAGAATGGTAGAACATCAGTTAACATGATACATTATTTCATTAGAGGCAATTTTTTAAAAAAACTTTCATTGAATCAATAACAATCAGACAATTTACCTATAGTACTAATTTTCACAATTTCTTCAGAAGAAAAGATAATGTTTTTGGTAGCTAAAATCCATCATTAGCTTTGATCATAAGTCTGTTTCTTTGAAAAAGTGGCAATCATAATTATTACATTAACACATTTTAAATATTTGAAAGTGTATCTTAAATGAATGACTGTTAATTATGCAATGGACTAGCTCACCATAATGATTTAATATTTGGTGATTGTAATTATCACAGTTCAGAACATATTTCTTCATTGGATCTAATGACTAAGATGTTAACTGGGTTCAAAAACTAAATAATTGAGTGATTTTTAATTTTTCTTTTATTTTTATCGTCTTTTAAGCATCTGATTTATTCATATAAACTGGTATTATGCTTGAAGTGCACATATGTGAATGAAATAATGTAATTTTCTTCCAGCTGATACTAAGAACCCCAACTCTAACACTGTTTTCTTAAACCACACATTGAGAATTGTTGTTTGATCTTGTTCCCATATGTTCTCTTGTGATAAGTTGCTTTGTGGTCATTCCTACCCTGTGGAAGTACTTCCTTATAAGGATTTTTTTAGTATCCCATTTTATGCCCAGAGGCATAATGAACTTTATAATTGAATATATTACATAGGAAGTCTAAATCATGTCTTTCAAAATTATAAATCCTAGTTTTAGCAGTATATTAAAATTCTTTACGTTACAAAGAAATAAATGCCACTTTTTTTTTTACAAAACTACATCAAAGCTTATGTTCAAGTAGGTTGCCCTTTATATAAATAATGTTAAATGTTATCTACTATTTAGCCTTACCATTTTCTCTCTTCTTATGCAGACTTCAGCCTAGAAAGGACCCCTTTCTTGTTTATTACCCCACTCCCAGCTCAACCAAATATTAATCATGCATTATTATCTAAGTGTAGGATTTCTATAAAATGCATTAATTTTAATTTTAGAAAGTATTACTCATTTGTTTACAGTTTACTTATTTATAATAGGGGCACTGCAGGCAAGACATTTTGCTATTGACTAAAATTATTAAAGGATAAGGGAAATGAGTAATATGACTTTATTAAAAAGTCACTGAAATTTCTAAGTGGATATGACAAACATCATGGGAAAGGGAGAATGATACTTGTGTAGGTTGGGTGAGATGAGAGAGGAAGAAGTCTCCTCTGTGTTACCATTAAATATATATTCTGGAATAGGGCGCCTGAGTGGGTCAGATGAATAAGCGTCTGCCTTCAGCTCAGGGCATGATCCCAGGGTCCTGGGATCAAGTCCCACATCGGGCTCCCTGCTCCACAGGGAGTCTGCTTCTCCCTCTGCCCCTCCCCCGACTCGTTCTCTCAATCTCTCTCTCTCTCTCTCAAGTAAATAAATAAAATCTTAAAAAAAAAAAAAAACGCTTTAAAATAAATTCTGGAATAGAATCAAAGTGACCTCTTTGAACTTGCTTATGTTCAATTTTGTCAAGTATATATTTAGATCCTACTTACTTGCATATGATACATAATACTAAATTCTATTAATGTGCACTATATTAGCATGTCAACTAAATGTGATGAATTCCGTTTTAGGAGATTGGTAGTCGATGTACATCCATAGATAGTTAATTATAGGTCGTGCACATCTCAAATAACCAATAACATTTCTATAATTAAATTACATTTCAAACTTTTGGGTGCTCTCTCTATAATAGTCACGGTGCTGAGTATTTAATAGTTTGTATAGGAATACTAACCATAAGAAGAGGATAAGAACAAGTTGATAAATATATCATCATGAAATTAGATTACTTGTGTAACCTTTTATATCATTAGTCAACTTGCCACCAGCCAGCTCAAAGTTATTTTGGAAAACAGAAAAAAAGATTTAGGTCAACAAAATTCAAAGATAATCTCACAATTAATTTATGTTATGATTCATTCATATCCCTTTAGAACTTTTTCTAATCAATAAAAAATAGCATTTAATTGATTTCTTTTTTACTCTTTGACCTTCATTTTATGGACTTGGAGTCAGAAAACTTTTGTTTTAGTCTTGACATTAGCTTTTCTAAGCTGGAAGGCTCTGGCCTTTATCTTTAGAATAGTCAATTTCTTAGTCTACAAAATTGCGTTAATGATATCCATCTACCTACTTCACAGAACTTTCATAGGGACTAAATGTAGTGACAAAAAGAAACCCATTTCTTGAATTATAAAATGTCATATAAATGTAATTTATGTTATCAATCAAGTGGGAATGTAATGAAATATTATATGATAGAAGATGAAAAGCCTAGATCCAAATATTCTGTGAATAATTAGTAACTGGATATCCAAAAATTATCTGCAACCTTCATTGTAAATTGAATTACTAAAAGTAGAGTCCTAATTTTTAGATTTTAGAAAATAGGTTTTCATTTTGCACCAGAGTAAATTTAATTATTAAATTAATAGAACTTCTGCTCTCCTTCTAGATTCCCATTATGCTGGTTCATGAAGATATATGCAGTCATCCAACACCTCTTTAGTCTGTATCTATAAAACTCTGTGTCTGCATATTACTTTTAAGGTGATAGAATAAAGGAAGTGTTAAACACACAAAGCAATTGTTTACCATTGCAAAATTTAGTTAATTCTTCAAAATAATGATTAGAATGATAAAGGAAGTATTTCCTTTTACATTGCAAACAAATAGAAGGGTTTCACATTAAAAAAAAACTGGCTTTTATTTTAGGAAGAAAACTCTTATGACATACTTATCACTGTCATCTCCCTATTGAGCTCCCATTAATATTAAAGGGAGTTCAATTCAATACATTAACATCTCAGTGAGGATCTGTCTCATTATAATTATCACTGACCTTGTCAATTTTAAATTTTAGCTTGGGTCAAAATTAAATCTAAGCTATTAAGAACAAAGTAAAAGCAAAGTGAAAGGTAGAACGTCCCTAACTGGGAGACAGAGGATTTAATATACTAACTATAGCACTTGAATGTAAACATTAACTATATGTGTGTATGGATGCACAGCTACATGCACTTATAATTTTGAAATGTATGCCACTTTCAATGACCTTATATTTAAATTGCTCTCAATCCTATGTGTTTTAATACCTGCAGAGTTTTTAAAAATTAGAGATACAGGGGCACCTGGAAGGCTCAGTTGGTTAAGCATCAGACTCTTGGTTTAGGCTCAGGTCATGATTTCAGGGTCCTGAGATCAAGTCCTATGTGGTCAGGCTTCCCACTCTGCAGGGAGTCTGCTTCCCCTCTCTCTCCCTCTGCCCCTCTCCCAGCTCTCTCTCTAAAATAAATAAATAAATCTTAAAAAAATAAATAAAAATTAGAGATACAAAGGTAATTCCTGAAGATACTGATTCAGTGAATATGGATGAATCTCATGCTTATTTGTTTTTCAAAACTGTCACAGATAATTCTCAACCCCCAGGGTTGAGAACCTGGGTTCTATGTCACAGAGGATTTAAGTACATCTACTTTAATATATGAATTAGAACGCTTTATCTGGTTGCAGTTTCAATACACCTCTCTAATTGTACTCAGAACTATCATTCTGGCAAGACTTGGGGGACACATATTTGCCATCAGCACACAAATCTTGCATTGACCTCAATGACATTTAATAAAGTTGTAATTTTCAACCATTGCTACTAGACCAGATAAATAAATAACTTCTTACAGGAAAACTGTTGCAAAGCTACTATTGAGATAGACAATTCAACTGAATTCCAGGTTTTAGAAACAAGTAGGTTCAGTACTAAATATTTTTCTCCATTTCCCCTACATGATAAATGTTTACTGATTTCATTTTTATACCTATGTATAATTATTTGTTTGGCTTTAAGGAACCTTATGAGGAGTGAAAAACTGTGAAGAGGGAAAGCAGCAGGGAAGGAGGAAAGCAGGGCAGTAGGGGAGGGACCGATGGAGGAAAGAGAACAAAAGAGGAGCAGTTAGTTTGGTCTAATGCATTGCTCTTTATTGATTTCTTTGATTGTTTTCAATCTGAATGTTGCCAAGAGCTCCGTTGTAAGGCAGATAAAATGGAGCTATTCCTGTTGAAGTGTTCATGGGGAAGTTTGGGTGGGGTTGGGGTGTCCTGGGACTGGGATTCAGAGAACCACCAAGAAGTCTCTTGTTCACACTGAGGACTCTAGGGATCTACAGAAAATAACTGGAAAAAAAAAAAAGACCGTGTCTTCAGAATAAAGGGACTTGTTCTAAAATCTTGGCTTCACCATTTAATAATTCCTTTAGGTCAATTTTCTTAAAAATTGCCTTGATTCAGTGTTGTTGTTGTTGTTGTTTTATAAAAGTATCATTTTAACACCCACCTTTACCATTTTGTAAATAGATTTAGTGTATACAAAGTTCCTAGCATATGATAAATTCTAATAAATTGTAGCTGTTATTATTATTGTCACTTCTAAGACATATGCTATGTATCTTTTAATACATGTCTTCTATGAATAAATAGTTTTAACTATTAGTGTCTGAGCATTGTCATCAATTTTGTCCAAACATCATTTTTGTTCTTCCTTCTTCTCAGAAATATGTATGTGGGAGGGTAATTTTATAAACAACACTTCAAAAACATAGAGTTGCTCTTCATCAATCAGAAACTCATCTAAATCTCACCTATCTGGAAGAGTTGATTCATTCCCCAATAGTTCTATATAGATAAGTATAGGTCTATAGTTACCTGCATTTTTATGTCTAGGTATATTTGCCTATTAACATATAATGTAAAGGCAATAACAGAAAGCAAAGTTCATTTTGTAGATCTATCGCTTAACTTTTTCTGAGGGGTATCAGTTAAACTAGATGGTGCTATTTGGTGTAGGGTTTCAATGTAATATTTACTGTTCCCTTTATAGCATAAAGACATAGCATTTAGAAAATATAGAAGTGTAGAAAAAAGAAAAATTATCTCAATCCTTAAGGTTAATTCCTAGAGGTAAACTCTGGGCACTTTTTAATACCTCTAACAAATGACAGCAATTTGCTTTTTGGAAAGATTATGCTGATTAATACCCTTATCATCATTCTATGAAAGTACATGTTCGTCTACCCCGTTTGACTGAAAAAATAGTTTTGTTTTAATTTTCAAATATCAGAGAACATTTATTCAGCTGTGCATCGGCCTTTTAGATTTATTTTTTTTCTGTTCATTATTTGTTCATGCCTTTTGACTATGAATGTTAGTGCTTTTTTAATGCATGGATCATATTACAATTGATTATCTGTTCTTTTGCTATATAGGGTGCAACTATTTTATTTAAGTTATTCTATTTTAGTTTAGCTATTCCATTTTCCAGAGCAGAAAATGTTTATAACTAATGTTCCTAAACAACAAATCGTAAGCAAAGAAATATTTCCTTCCTATCATGTAACACATGTCCCTCTTCCATGACTGCAATATATCATGATTATATGTAGCATTTTACTTAGTTCTTTTCCTGCATTTGAGGGAAGGTATTGTTTTTCAGGAATAAAAGAGGAGCTACATTCCCCATTTTGTATATGATTTTTTGTTATTGTTCCTCATATTCCCCACCTCTAGATTGGTTAAATATTCACTTGTGATTTCTAAACATATTTTAAGACTTTTCAATTAACACTTATCCATCATTCTTTGAATTCTGTTAGGGATTATTTTGAAGTTTTTTAAAAAACAGTTATTCAATTTCCCATAGGCCATTTCTGAACATCTCATTTTTATGTTCTATAGTTTACTAAAGATAATCATGATGAAAGAAAGAAAGAAAGAAAGAAAGAAAGAAAGAAAGAAAGAAAGAAAGAAAGAAAGAGAATGAACCAGAGATATTGACTATTTCTTTTCTAAAAAAGGAGACTTAAGAGCACAAGGGGCATTGGACAAAACCTTTTTGATTTGTTGATGGTAAGCACTAATGCAGTGCTTACTAGCATAGCCATTTCAAAATTTATCTCTTGTGACTAAAGAGTAAAAGAACACTCCTTTTATTCAAACAGACCTAATTAGAAACAGGAATACAGATACTACTTTGTATTAATAAAATATAATTAATGGTTTTATGGAAGGGGCTGTTGTTTACCAAATCCTAAATAAGGCAATCTTATGTTTCTTTGCCCCAGGGCAGTAACCGTTTACAAATGTAACACTCTCATAAATAACCTGCTTTGGGTGATAAGTTTATGGTCACACAATTGTAATGCACTTAGAACTACTGAAAAACAAGCAAACCAAGTAACATTGGTTAAGATACAGTGAAAGATAGATAGACCTAAGTTGGAGAACTCATACACATATTGAACCAAGAGACCTAAAACTAAAAAGCCTCCTTCTCACCCTTCACTCTTGAGAAGTTTGGGTGTCAATAGGCATAGATTGTCCTGGTAAAATTTTCTCCGTGCTATCCAGCCAGAGTGCATCAAACTTTAGGAATATCCTAATGTGGTACAGAGGAAATCAAGCAAGAACTTGATTTGTTGTTCTGAGGTTTCTTGCAGGGGAGTACAATCTGCAAGGAGCAACTGAAGAAGCAAGGTGTGCTATAGGAGCATTAAACAGTAATGAATTTAAGCTGGCAAAGATAATTCTTATTCCACTTGAGTGTTTTGTTTTTGAACTCTGAAAATTCTCATTGTGACGTACATCTTTAAATATCCCTCTCATTTATAAACCATTATCAGTTAGTATTTTTTTAAAAAAAATTTTGTGTAGGGGCGCCTGGGTGGCTCAGTCGTTGGGCGTCTGCCTTGGGCTTGGGTCATGGTCCCAGGATCCTGGGATCGAGTCCCGCATCGGGCTCCCTGCTCCGTGGGAAGCCTGCTTCTCCCTCTCCCACTGTAAATAGTTAAAATTAACAATGTCTGTCATAGAATCAAAATTTGACAGACATGCAGAGAAGGAGGAAATGTACATGATAATGGGAAAATTAACCAATTAATCAACACTAATACAGAACTGATACTGATGTTGGAAGTAGTAGACAAAGGCATTAAAAGGATCATTATAACTGTTCTGTGTCCTTCAATTTAAGTAGACAATTGGGTAATAAAATCTTCAAATTGAACACTTAAAGATAAAACTATAATGTATCAAATGAAAATATACTAGATAGGGTTAATAGCTGACTAGATATTTCTCCACTATTAAGAAAAGAATTGAAGACATAACAATAGAAAATAAAAATAAAACACACAGAGAAAGGAATTAATTTTAAAAAAGAGAGCAGATCATCAGTAAATTGTGACACAACTTTAAACAATCTAGTATATGTGTAACTGTGATAACTGAAGGAGGAGGAAGAGAACAGAAGAAAATATATAAGGAAGTAATGGCATGAAAATATTCAAATTTAATGAAAAATATAAACAAACATGTCTAAGATATTCAGCTAACACAGAACCTAAAGAAAAATATAGTATGGTGTGGTATGGTATGGTATGGTATGGTATGGTATGGTATAGTATGGTACTGACACAAAAAAATAGACATATAGGTCGGTGGAACAAAATAAAGAATCCAGAAATAAGCCCACACTTATATGGTCAATTAACCTATGACAAAGGAGGCAAGCATATATAATAGGAAAAAAACAGTCTTTTCAATAATGGTGTTGGGAAAACCCAAAAGCTACATACAAAAGAATGAAACTGGACCACTTTCAACCCCATACACAAAAATAAACTCAAAATGGATTAAAAATCTAAATGTGAAACCTGAAACCACAAAAATTTTAGAGAAAAATCTTAGAACTAGCCAGAGGGAAAAAGGTTATGTTATGTACAGGGAAATGGAGTTGACAAATTTCTTACAGAAAATGATGTAATTAAGACAGTAAATAGAACTACATTTAAAATACAAAAAGAAAAAATTCTATCTCCCTAGAATTCTATACCCAATAAAAATACCTTTCAAAGATGAAGGTGAAATAAAAACATGTTCAGACATAAAAAAACTGGAAGAATTCATCATCTATCGATTCATACTAAAAAAAAAAAAAAAAGTCCGTGGTAGTCCTTAAGGCAAAAAGACAATTATAGCAGATAGATATATGGATCTATACAAATTAATGCCAAGAATTGGGAATTGTAACTATGTGGGTAAATACCTGTGAGGTTTTTGCTTATTATTTATATCTCTTTAAAAGATAATTGGTAGTTAAACAAAAATAATAAAAATGTAGCGTAGAGTTTATTAAGTATAAAAGCAAGAAGTTTAACAACGCTTTTGGAGAAGAAATGGAAATATATTATCATAAGGCTCCTTTGAAGGCACACTGTATTAAGTTAAATATGTATGTTATAAACCTTATTGCAACCAATAAAATAACAAAATAACTCAGCTAATAAGCCAAAAAAGTGAACAAAACTGATTCATTAAAATTACAATTAATTTAAAAAGAAGAGAAAAAAAGGAAATAAGGACCAGAGGGGACAAATAAATTTATAGAAAAATGATCAATTTAAACTTAACCAATCCAACAATAATATTAAATATAAATAGTCTAAACAGTCTAATTAAAAAACAGAATTTGTCTGATTGTATATAAAAGCAAGACCGGGGGGCCTGAGCGTCTGCCTTAGGCTCTCTGCCAGGGTCCTGGGATTGAGCCCTGCACTGGGCTCCCTGCTCCTCAGGAGCCTGCTTCTCCTTCTCTCTCTGCCTGTTGCTTCCCCGGCTTGTGCTCTCGCTCTCTCTCTCCCTGTCAAATGAATAAAAAAAACCTTAAAAAAAAAAAGCAAGATCAGACTATGTGCTAACCACAAGAAATGCATTTCAAATATGAAACTACAAGGAAGAGTATATAAAACTTATACCATGTTAGGCTTATAGAAAGAAAGCTAGAATAGTTATGTTAATGTCAGGAAATATGTTACTTTTAGAGCAGAGAACATTACTAGGAATAAAGAAGCTCTTTTCATAATGATAAAGGGGCCAATTCATCAGGAAAATAGAACAATTGGATGCGTTTTGTTCCTAGTATAAAAGCTTCAGAATACATAAAGCAAAGACTGACAGAACTGCAAGGAGAAATTAATAAATCCACATTGTTGTTAGAGATTTCATAACTCCATCTCTTAATAATTGATAACAGAATATCAAATATAGATGATTTAGCAAGACTTTCCACCAATTGGACCAAATTGACATTTATTGAAAAACTGCAAACTCAACTTATTCAGGAAATTCAACTAAAAATAAAACAGAAAAAACAAACAACAAAAAACCCACATAATTTTCAAGTGTACATGAAATATTTATCAAAATAGATCATATCCTTGGCCATGAAACAAATGTAAATAACTAAAATATCTGATTTATATATAAATATTTTCTGGTCACAAAACAAATTAAATTGGTAATCTATAAGAGAAATTCAATGGAATAATTCATTGGTTGAAAAAGAAATCAACAAGGAAATTAAAAGTATTTTGAAATGAATAAAAATAAAAACACAATGTATTAGTATTTCTGAGATCTGATTAAAGCAACACATAGGGGAGAATTTATGTCACTAAATGTTGATGTTAGAAAAAAGAAAGGACACCAATTAATAACCTCAGCTTTCACCTTAAAAACCTAGGGTAAAAAAAAAGAGAGAACTGTAAGCCTAAGAATGAAGGAAATAATAAAGATCAGAAGAAAACCAATCATATAGAAAACCAAAAAACAATAAAGAAAAATCAGTGAAATCTAAAGCTATTCCTTAAAGATGAATAAAATTGATAAATAAACCTCTTTGCTGGTCAGAAAGAAGGAGGAAGAGGGTAAATACATGAATTTAACAAGGCTGAAGAATTGAAATTTTCAGTAGCTTTAAAGAACATGAAACACTAAGTGATAAAACTGACAAGGAATGTGAAATAGCTGTACACTGAAGACTACAAAACATTGTTGAGAAAAATTATGAAAGACCTAAATAAATGGACATGTAGTTGTTCATTGCTTAGAAACCTCAGTATTGGGCTAGCCCAGTGATGGGTATTAAGGAGAGCAGGTACTGCATGGAGCACTGGGGGTTATACAAAAACAATGACTCGTGGGTCACTACATCAAAAACTAATGATGTATTGTGTGGTGACTAACATAACATAACATAATAAAATTAAATTAAAAAAGAAACCTCAGTATTATTAAGATGTAAATTCTTTCCAAATTGATCTATAGATTTAAGACAATTCCAATCAAAATTCCAACACGTATTTTTTATGAAAATTGACAAACTGATGCTAAAATTCATATAGAAATATAAAAGTCCTAGAATAAGCAAAATCGGGCGCCTGGGTGGCTCAGTTGGTTAAGCGACTGCCTTTGGCTCAGGTCATGATCCTGGAGTCCCGAGATCGAGTCCCACATCGGGCTCCCTGCTCAGCAGGGAGTCTGCTTCTCCCTCTGACCCTCTTCCCTCTTGTGCTCTCTATCTCTCATTCTCTCTCTCTCAAATAAATAATAAATAAAATCTTAAAAAAATAGAATAAGCAAAATCATTTTGAAAGAGAACAAAGTGGATTAACACTGCCTAACTTCAAGACTTATTATAAAACTTCAGTAGTCAAAACAGTGTGGTATTTATCTAAGGATAGAGAAATAGATGAATGAAAAAGAACAAAGAATCCAGAAACAGAGGCTGCACGTATATGTCTTTTCAACAAATGGTGTTAGAACATTTGGATGTCCAGTGCAAATGTATGAGCTCAAATCAACACCTCATACCATATACAACATCAAAATAGGTAACTGACCTTAATATAAAACATAAAACTAATATTTCTAGAGGAATGTAGAAGAAACATTTGGATCCTGGGTCAAGCAAAGGTGTTTTTGTTTTTGTTTCTTTGTTTGTTTGATACAACACCAAAATAACAATCCATAAAATAAAAAAAATGAGTGTACTTCATCAAAATTAAATACTTCTCTTCAAAACACACTAATAGAATGAAAAGATATGCTACAGAATTGGAGAAAATATTTGCAAAGTATGGATGTGATAAAAAATTTGTATCTAGAATATATAACTAACTCTCAGAAGTCAATAATTAAGAAAACAACTCAATAATAAATGTGTAAATATTGGAACAGGAAGTTTACCAAAGAAGATAAATGAATGATAAATAAGCAATAAAAAGATGCCCAATATAATTAATCATTTCATAAACTAAATTAAAACCATAATGGTATATCATTAAAACTAAAATAAGAAAGACTGACCATACCAAGCCTTGATGAGGATGTTAAAGAACTGGAACTCTAATTCATCACTAGTGAGAATGTAAAAGTGGTACAACCACCTTGCAAAACAGTTTGGCAGTTTCCCTAAAAAGTTAAATGTACATCTATCATACGATCCAGCCCTTCTACTCTTAGGGATTTATCCAAGAGATCAGAAATCATGTCTACACAAATACTTGTACGAGAATGTTTGTAGTAGTTTTGTTTATAATAGACCAAAACCGGAAACAATCCAAATTCTGTCAACAAGTTAATAATGGATAAACAAATTGTGATCATATAAAAATTTTTCCTTTTGCCATATTGTGTTAATGTGATAACTATGGACTTACATTGGAACCCATCCTATTCCTATTACATTTGATATTAATGTAGAATTGTATCCCTTTTTATTTTTTATTTTTTTTATTTTTTTTAAAGATTTTATTTATTTATTTGAGAGAGAGAGAGAATGAGAGATAGAAAGCATGGGAGGGAAGAGGGTCAGAGGGAGAAGCAGACTCCCTGCTGAGCAGGAAGCCCAATGTGGGACTCGATCCCGGGATTCCAGGATCATGACCTGAGCTGAAGGCAGTTGTTTAACCAACTGAGCCACCCAGGCGCCCGAATTGTATCCCTTTTTAAAATAAAATATAAGGTCAATCATTCTTAATAAATCATTTTGTGATTTCATCAAGTCCTGTGTTTAAAAGTCCTTTTAGGTATATTGGGATTTTGGTATTTCTGAATGGGCAGATAAAAGGACAGACTTCACAACCAGACAGCCTGGGTTCATTATGGCTCTGGCACTATCCAGCTGTGAGGCCTTAGGCAATTTACTTAACCTCTTTACCTTTAGTTTTCTCAGCTGTAAAATGATTATAGTAATAGTAATATTTCTTAAGTTTACTGTGAGAATTAAATGTGTTAAAGCTTATGAAGAGCTTTTAGAAGTGCCTGACCCATAACAAGCAATATATAAATGTTTATTATTATTCTTATTGTTATTCTGATAACAGTACTCCATTTTTCCATTTAGGTATAACTCCCCCCGACCCCAACCTCAGTCTATATGTGGTATGGACAATGTTCTTTCCCTTTCTCCAGGCATGTAACTTAGACCTAAGAAGTGAGAACATTCCATTCCTATGGCTAATGTGATTTGCTTAGGGATAGAAACAGGACCCAATCAGAGGTACTGAAATATAATGAAACTTTTGCAATCTTGGGAAAAAGAAATGGTTTATTCAAATTGTATATCATCTAAGAGTATTTAAGGTCTGGAGTTGCTATAGCCATCTTGTACAAGGAGTGTGACAATGAAGCCTAAGCTGAGGTAGCAGGACTAAGAATTCAAGAAATCAGTTCTTACTGTAACATTATTTCAGCCCATCATCACACAACTCACAAATTCAGGTAAGGACTGAAATGATCCAGTTGACCCAGGTTCATAAACCAATAGGTCTCTCTCTCCCTCCCCTGCCCCATCCTAAGCCTGTCTGTGTATTGCCCACAGCTAATGGTGGCAGTCACATTTTTCAAATGTAAAGTAAAACTTAGAAGAATAAGGGATGGAGACTTTATGTGGCCAGAAAAGCCTAAACCATTTACTATCTGTCCAAAATGACAGAATAGGTGCTGTGGCCTGGTGACTACTGTGTTGCTTCCTATAACCCCCTATTTCAAATGGAGTTAATTTTATCACATTTAATTACTCTCTTTCTACCATGTATATTGGGTGCGATGGGGTGTCTGCAAAGACTACATGGCATGCTGTTGAAATCTCTGGCATTTGGATTTGTACACAGGAATGGAATAAGGCAGTTGTCTAGGTTAAGGAGTCAGCAAATGCTTTTTAGGGAAGTGAACATTTTTGGTGTATTTATGGGAAGTGTGTGTATGCGTGTGTGTGTTACTATAGGCATGTACATGAGAATGTGTGTGTATGTGCATTTGTGTGTATGAGAGAGATAATAAAAATATGGACTCTAGGAATAACTTCTATTTGTGTCACATACCATTCAGTCTTCTCTTTCTTGTTCTTTAGTAGATTTCTCTTTGAAGGTCAAGTCTATCCCCATTCTGATCTCATGTGTTCTTGATGGAATTGACCTTATCCCAAACAATCAGAGCATTTCATATATTAATTTGATAGGGATAGGCAGATTACTAATGTGCTTCTTCACCAATGAAATTAAATGAGACTTTTGCTAGAGCTTCCAGAAAGAAGACCCTCACTCTCTGGTCACTAAATTTCAACCTAAAAGAACAATAGCAACAAGAGCTACACAATTCATTTTGTGACTGCCTGAGACCTAAAAAGTTACTCAAACTGAATAGTGGAAAAGAGGGAGAGAGAGAAACCAGTTCCCAGTGACATCAGTTAAGTCCTGGATCAAGTCAGCTGAAGTCAAACAACCTGCATTCCTCAGTCACATGAGCCAATAAATCCATTTCAGTCTTAAAAGCCAGTTCAGTTGCAGTTTTATCATATGTAACATATTTACTCCCTGATGAACACAGTGAAGATTTTTCTGCTCAAGGCACATAAAAATAAATACATGAATACTTACATAGATAAACAAATAAATAAATAAAACCAATCAGCACTCCTTCCCTTACAGAATCCAATCTAATTTGTACTCCTCATTAATTAGGACACTCAAAATCATATTTTTGCACTGTTCTAAACTCTGTGAGTTATTTCCAATTTTCCAATTGACCTGATTACATCAGGTACAGTCATTATTAGAATGAGTTATCCACAGTAAGTGCTGAGGAGCTCTTACAGCCAAAAGGATGTTTGAAGTCTGGTCTAAAGCCAAGTAATCTACTCTAAAGAAGCTTTCCCAATTTTTTTGTCAAATTGTCTTGGAAAGAAATGTTCAAAGCAGTCAATAATAATGCAGAATTGTCCCACTGAATGATGGTTTATAACCATTATGTAATAAAATACATTATAAAAATAAACAAACTCCTGTGATTATCTGGCCTCTCAGAAACACCCAGAGATTATTTTATGGGCTTGATTTACTGTGTTGATAAACTAAGAATACTTTACTTATTTGAACAATTCTTCAAGCATGTGTGGAGAAATGATAGAACCTGGGGTGATGGTCCAGAGGAAATTTAGTCTTGCTTATGTTGAAATTTCTGTGACAATCTTATCATATGGGACAGCATTTCAGATCACCATTTGTATGGCTTTTCATCAGCCAGTGTGAATATAGGAGTAAATACCACTGATATTCAGTATTGTCCACCATTGTCAGACCTTTGATCTATGCCATCCACAGTTTTACTTAACACAATAGCTATCCTTCTCTTCTCTATACATTTAAGTGTCAAGAGGAATTTTTGCTCAAGAATGATAGTCACCAGGGCTTGACAATTCTATTCCCCTTTGCTCTTAAGAAGTTGAGGGTTAGGTGAAAAAAAAAGATGGCAGAGGAGTAGGGGACCCTATTCCAACTGGTCCCTGGAATTGAGCTGTATATCTACCAGACCACTCTGAGCACCCACGAAATCATCCTGAGATGTAAGAAGATAGATCTGGATCTCTACAAACAGAATATCGCAGGTGGTTGGTTTCAAGGTACGAATCAGGGAGCCATGATTCCACGGGCAGATATCAGAGGATAAAGACCAGCGGGAGGGAGCCTGGCCATGGGGATCCTACACCACCGGTGAGTGACAGCCTCACACGCTGGGGATGGGGCGTAGACTGGCAGACCAGTAGCGGTGGGGAAAGGACTTTAGGGCAGCCCCTGGGGTGGAAACCTGGAGCGGCGGGGTTGCACGTGCGAACTGGGAGCGGCTGGCAGTTCTAGAAGCACAAAGGGCAGAGACATGCCCCCACCTGGAGGCAGGACTGGGGGCACTGCAGAGGGGCACACAACCTAGGACGCTGCAGTTTATAGCAGCACAGACAGAAATGGAGACGGTGTGGCCTGGAGAGCTCACTAAAGAACAGACTGCTCTGAGGCAGAAGGTTGGAAACGGTCTCTTCTGCTCTGATTCCACCAGAGAACAAAAGCCCAAAAAATTGGTTCCCACTGAGCCCATCCCCCACCACAGGGGGGTAGGGCAACTCTGCCCAAACAGGGCTGCCTGAGTAACACCAGGGCAGGCCCCATCCCCAGAAGACAGGCTGGGAGAACAAGAGGCCAGCAACCCTAAGGTCCCTAGAAAACAGGTGCATCTTGCTTGGGTTCTGGTCAATAATTTGGACTCTATACATTCCCTCAACCACCCATCAATGAAATGACTAGGAGGGGAACCCCCAAAATAGGAAAGACTCAGAGATTTTTACTTATGCCACAGATTTACAAATGGATGCAGATATAATCAAGATGTTGGAGATGGAATTCAGGCTAGCAATTTTGAAGACAATGGCTAGAATGGAGAAATCAATTAATGGCAACATAGAGTCTCTAAGGGCAGAAATGAAAGCTGAATAGGCAGAACTTAAAAATGCTATCAATGAGATCCACTCCAATCTATATAATCTAACAGCTAGGGTAAGTGAGGCAGAAGAACGAATCAGTGACCTGGAAGACAATTTTTAATAGATAAAAAGGGAAAAGAGGAGGCCAGGGAAAAACAACTCAGAATCCATGAAAATAGAATCAGAGAAATAAGTGACACCATGAAACGTTCCAATGTCAGAATTATTGGAATCCCGGAGGGAGTGGAGAGAGAGAGAGAGGACTAGAAGATATATTTGAGCAAATCATAGCTGAGAACTTCCCTAATCTGGGGAATGAAACAAACATTTGTGTCCTAGAGGCAGAGAGGACCCCTCCCAAGATCAAGGAAAACAGGCCAACACCCCAGCATGTAATAGTAAAACTCGCAAATCTTAGAACCAAGGAAACCATTTTAAGGGCAGTTAGGGGGAAGAGATTCCTTACGTACAGAGGGAGGAACATCAGAATAACGTCAGACCTATCCACAGAGACCTGGCAAGCCAGAAAGGCCTGGCAAGACATATTCAGTGTACTAAATGAGAAGAACATGCAGCCAAGGATACTTTATCCAGCATGGCTGTCATTTAGAATGGATGGAGAGATGCAGAGCTTCCAAGACCAGCAGAAACTGAAAGAATATGTGACAACTAAGCCGGTCCTGCAGGAAATATTAAGAGGGGTTCTATAAAAGGAGAAAGACCCCAAGAGTGATATAGAACAGAAATTTACGGGGACAATCTATAAAAACAACGTCTTCACAGGCAACATGATGACAATTAATTCATATCTTTCAATAATCACTCTCAGCGTGAATGATCTAAATGCACCCATAAAATGGCACAGGGTTGCAGATTGGATAAAAAGACAGGACCCATCCATATGCTGTCTACAAGAGACTCATTATGAACCTAAAGATAAATCCAGATTGAAAGTGAAGGGATGGAGATCCATCTTCCATGCCAGCGGACCTCAAAAGAAAGCTGGGGTAGCAATTCTTATATCACACAAATTAGATTTTAAACTAAAAACTGTAGTTAGAGACACAGAAGGACACTATATCATTCTTAAAGGGTCTATCCAACAAGAAGATTGAACAATTGTAAATATCTATGCCCCCAACATGAGAGCAGCCATCTACATAAGCCAACTGTTAACCAAAATAAAGAGTCATATTGATAACAATACGTTAATTGTAGGAGACCTCAATACTCCACTCTCAGCAATAGACAGATCATCTAAGCAGAAAATCAACAAGGAAACAAGAGCTTTGAATGATACACTGGACCAGATGGACCTCATAGATATTTACAGAACATTCCACCCTAAAACAACAGAATACTCATTCTTCTTGAGCACACATGGAACTTTCTCCAGAATAGAGCACATCCTGGGTCACAAACAGGTCTCAATTGATACCAAAAGACTGAGATTATTCCCTGCATATTCTCAGACCACAATGCAATCACAGGAAAAGATTTGGCAGAAATTCAAACACTTGGAAGCTAAAGACCACTCTGTTCAAGAATGTTTGGGTCAACCAGGAAATCAAAGAAGAACTTAAACAATTCATGGAAATCAATGAGAACAAAAACACACCGGCCCAAAACCTATGGGATACTGCAAAGGCAGTCCTAAGGGGGAAATACATAGCCATCCAAGTCTCACTCAAAAAAATAGAAAAATCCCGAATTCACCAACTATACACCTTAAGAACTAGAGAAAAAGCAACAAACGATGCCTAAGCCATGCATTAGAAGAGGAATAATTAAGATTAGAGCAGAGATCAATGAATTAGAAACCAGAAACACAGTAGATCAGATCAACGAAACTATAAGTTGGTTCTTTGAAAGAATTAATAAGATCAACAAACCACTGGCCAGACTTATCCAAAAGAAAAAAGAAAGGACGCAAATTAATAAAATTATGAATGAAAGGGGAGAGATCACGACTAACACCAAGGAAATAGAAACAAATATTAGAAATTATTATCAACAACTATATGCCAACAAACTGAGCAATCTGGATGAAATGGATGCCTTCCTGGAAACCTATAAGCTGCCAAGACTGAAACAGGAAGAAATTGACAACCTGAATAGGCCAATAACCAGTAGCGAGATTGAAGCAGTGATCAAAAACCTGCCAAAAAACAAGAGTCCAGGGCCTGATGGATTTCCTGGGGAATTCTACCAAACATTCAAAAAAGAAATAATACCTATTCTGCTGAAGCTGTTTCAAAAAATAGAAACAGAAGGAAAACTTACAAACTCATTCTTTGAGGCCAGCATTACCTTAATCCCCAAACCAGGCAAAGACCCCATCAAAAAGGAAAACTTCAGACTGATATCCCTGATTAATATGGATTCCAAAATCCTCAACAAAATCCTAGCTAATAGGATGCAACAATACATTAAAAGGATCATCCACCATGACCAAGTGGGATTTATCCCCGGGATGCAAGGGTGGTTCAACATTCTCAAATCAATCAGTGTGATAGAACACATTAATAAGAGTAGGGAGAAGAACCATATGGTCCTTTCAATTGATGCAGAAAAAGCATTTGACAAAATACAGCATCCTTTCCTGATTAAAACTCTTCAGAGTATAGGGATAGAGGGAACATTCCTCAAGGTCATAAAATCCATCTATGAAAAACCCACAGCAAATATCATCCTCAATGGGGAAAAGCTGAGAGCCTTTCCCTTAAGATCAGAAACATGTCAAGGATGCCCACTCTCACCACTATTGTTCAACATAGTACTAGATGTCCTAGCAACAGCAATCAGACAACAAAAAGAAATAAAAGGTATTCAAATTGGCAAAGAAGTCAAACTCTCTCTTTTCACAGATGACATGATACTTTATGTGGAAAACCCAAAAGACTCCACCCCCAAATTACTAGAACTCATACAGCAATTCAGTAATGTGGCAGGATACCAAATCAATGCACAGAAATCAGTTGCTTTCTTATACACTAATAACACAACTGTAGAAAGAGAAATTAGAGAAATGATTCCATTTACAATAGCACCAAAAACCATAAGATACCACAGGATAAGCCTAACCAAAGAGGTAAAGGATCTATACTCTAGGAACTACAGGACACTCATGAAAGAAATTGAAGAAGACACAAAAAGATGGAAAAATACTCCATGCTCATGGATCGGAAGAATAAACATTGTTAAAATGTCTATGCTACCCAGAGCAATCTATACCTTCAATGCCATCCCGATCAAAATTCCAATGACATTTTTCAAAGTGCTGGAACAAACAATCCTAAAATTTGTATGGAATCAGAAAATACCCCAAATCACCAAGGAAATGTTGAAAAAGAAAAACAAAGCTGGGGGCATCACGTTACCCGATTTCAAGTTATATTACAAAGCTGTGATCACCAAGACAGCACGGTACTGGCACAAAAATAGACATATAGACCAATGGAACAAAATAGAGAACCCAGATATGGACCCTCAACTCTATGGTCAAATAATCTTCGACAAAGCAGGAAAAAAACATGCAGTGGAAAAAAGACAGTCTCTTCAATAAATGGTGCTGGGAAAATTGGACAGCCACATGCAGAAGAATGAAACTCAACCATTCTCTAACACCATACACAAAGATAAACTCAAAATGGATGAAAGACCTCAATGTGAGACAGGAATCCATCAAAATCCTAGAAGAGAACATAGGCAGTATCCTCTTTGACATCAGTCACAGCAACTTCTTTCAAGATACATCTCCAAAAGCTAGTGAAACAAGCTTTTTATCTTGACTTCATCAAGATAAAAAGCTTCTGCACAGCAACGGAAACAGTCAACAAACAAAGAGGCAACCCACAGAATGGGAGAAGATATTTGCAAATGACACTACATATAAAGGGCTGATATCCAAGATCTATAAGAACTTCTCAAACTCAACACCCAAAAAACAAATAACCAAGTCAAAAAATGGGCAGAAGACATTAAAAGACATTTCTCTGAATAAGACATACAAATGGCTAACAGACACATGAAAAAGTGTTCATCATCATTAGCCATCAAGGAAACTCAAATCAAAACCACATTGAGATACCACCTTACACCAGTTAGAATGGCAAAAATGGACAGGGAAAGAAACAACAAATGTTGGGGAGGTTGTGGAGAAAGGGGAACCCTCTTACACTGTTGGTGGGAATGCAAGTTGGTACAGCCACTTTGGAAAACAGTGTGGAGGTTCCTCAAAAAATTAAAAATAGAGCTACCCTATGACCCAGCAATTGCACTCCTGGGTATTTACCCAAAAGACACAGATGTAGTGAAAAGAAGGGCCATATGCGCCTCAATGTTCATAACTGCAATGTCCGCAATAGCCAAACTGTGGAAAGTGCCGAGATGCCCTTCAACAGATGAATGGATAAGGAAGATGTGGTCCATATATACAATGGAATATTACTCAGCCATCAGAAAGGATGAATACCCAACTTTTACACCAACATGGATGGGACTGGAGGAGATGATGCTAAGTGAAATAAGTCAAGCAGAGAAAGTCAATTATCATATGGTTTCACTTATTTGTGGAACATAAGGAATAACATGGAGGACATTAGGAGAAGGAAGGGAAAAATGAAGGGAGGGAAATCGGAGGGAGAGATGAACCATGAGAGACTATGGACTCTGAGAAACAAATAGGGTTTTAGAGGGGAGGGGGGAGGGGGGAATGGTTAGCCCGGTGATGGGTATTAAGGAGGACACGTACTGCATGGAGCACTGGGCATTATACGAAAACAATGGATCGTAGATCACCACATCAAAAACTAATGATGTGTTGTATGGTGACTAACATAATAAAATTTTAAAAATTTAAAAAAAAAAGAAGTTGAGTGTTAGGGGGTGCCTGGCTGTCTCAGTCAGAGGAACGAGCAGCTCTTGACCTCAAGATTGTGAGTTCAAGCCCCTTGTGGGCTCTAGAGTTTACTTAAATAAATAAAACTTAAAAAAAAAAAAAAGAAGTTTAGGGTTAACCGTGTAAGGAAGTTGTATCCAAATTAACTAAGGGACGGGAGGGATAATTTGTGGGGTGGCCAGTGGTCTAGTTATATCCACCCCAATCCTCTCCACCATGGATGTCAGCGTGTTGGTGGCTGGGACTGTGGGGGAGGCTCCACGTGAGGCGTTGTCCCTCAGGTGGGCACTCCCAGACAGCAGCCTTGGAAGGAAGGGTCAGGACACACACTAGGGCTGAGAGCCACTGCCCAACTCTGGAACTGTCCACCTTCTAGCTCATTGCAGTAGGAGTTTAATTAAACATTCTCATTGTTTAGGCCACTTTTAGCTGGGCATTCTATTTCTTATAGCCAAATCTAACTGAACAAGAGTTTTTGATGCCTCAAAGATAGTAACAGAGAGTGACCTGGACACAAGCTGATCAGAATTATAGTGTGGGAAAACGGGCTGAGGAGAATCAAGAAAGAGCATGAGGACTATGGGAAGGCTAATCACAGGAGATGGATCATATCAAACCAGCTCAACTGTTATAAGTCATTCAAGAATGCTTTCTAATTAATTGTAGTCCCAGTTTAGCAGCAATCTTGATTTCTTCCAAAAACTGGAATGTATCACAAATTATGTCCTGCCTACAAGCTGATTCCACTTGCTTAATTTTGAACATCTCTAAAATGCAGTTTCAAGATCCTAATTCTTCGTTCTCACAGCACTTCTCATATGCATTAAAATCTGGGAAGGTCCTTCACACAAACTGAACTCCATAAAAATAAATTAACACGATTACAACAAAAAGAGCAAGCTCTTTCTCACATAGAGCTTTGAGAAAAACAAAAATAAAATAGGCTTAACATATATGCAAATGTATTCTACCTTACATAAAGTACATATAAACTATCCTCTTGCTTTGAAGGAAGAAAATGTAAAAAAAACTTATTCTCAATTCTTTTTTCAGCTTCCCAGAATTTGAGAGTATTTCTAATTGCTTCTTTTAGTATCTGTTGATCTCTTTCCAAGTGAGGGAAGGATAAAAATTATCTATTATTCTATTTATCATAGATATACAGAATCTGTGTTTGGTATTATTCTCATTTAATTTTTGCAAATACACTCAGAGATTGTCCCATCAGTGCATATTTGCAAATATTAAAAATAAATAATAAATAATGCACATCATTTTTTATTGCCTTCTACCTCTGTCTCATTTGTTTCTCAGATCAGTGACCTACAGGCTTGCAAGAAGTCTTTCTGCAGGGCACATATTACATTAAGCATAATGCAGAAAGCACAATGGGAAAACATTTCTTGTGGTCCTTTAAATGAGTGCATATGATTATAAAATTTATTTATTCATATAAATGTTAAAACATCAAAATGCAAGCTTTATTGATGTTTAAATGAAATTGATTCAGTGAAAGTGAAAATCAGAGTAGTCATTCATAAAAATGATAAACTCAAACAGAAAAGAAATTCACGTGGACTTGAAAATAATAAGTGAATTATATCAAGTCTGATATTTAAAAATCCTAATAACGAATTAAAAAATAATGAGCTAACATTTATGGACTACTCACTTTATGCTTGTTGACTTTTTAAGTTCTTTTACAAATGTCATGTCCAAATAATTTATATGCTTACATGTTAAATTCAATTATTATAAAATTTTAGGAAGAAATTATTTACCATTAAATGGGAAAAGCAAGTACTTTGGATAGATATGACTACCCAGAGTTCAAAATAATTGTTTAATTTCCATAGACTTCACCTGAGTCTCTTCAGCTAAATCTACCTGATGTCATTTGAGGGATAATTAAATTAGTTGTCAGTACAAACATATGAGCTTAATCACTAATTTTGGAAGAAAAAGAAGGAAATTTAGAAGTCACTTAAATCCATAAAAAATAGCAAAATTCAATGTAAAATTAACATGTATATTTTTAGATTAATTTAAAGGATAGTATCAATAGATCATTAATTTCTTAATAGATGCCAAATATATTCAGACTTTCTATGCATTTGTATTGCTCTATTTCTATACCATAGTTGTCATCCTTTAAGACAGCCTTTGAAACAAAATATTATGTAAGAAAGTCCAGTAAAAAACATAGAATTGCTCACAGGGGTCCAGAAATATTCACTTCAACATCCACTACCAATAAACTGTGAACCACTCTCACCTCTCCACACCCAGGGATTATGCAGAATCCTAAGGATTGCTTATAGCATATTTACTTTGATTTCTTCCATCGTCTATACAAAGGTATTGATATCAACATTAAGATGTCTCTGGCTCATTTACACAATTTTATAATGAAAGGAATAAGTTATAAAAAATTGGGAGGGTAGTTACATCTTGCCAAATTTTACAGAATTTTTTTCTGTTTTATATAAACATATTTATAGACATTTTGCTTCTACACATTATAAAATTGTTGGTATAATAGAATATAATTATAGTCTCCATAACTGTTCATATTCACTATTGTTATTATATGTGTTTTTACATATATATTTATAAATAGACAGATGACAAGAGCACTTGATGATATTAGATAAGGAAGTGATTATTTTTCACTGAAGTATATTGAGTTTTTTTTTAATTGAAACCCTCATGGTGATTATATATTTTTTCATTTTTAAAAAAATTTTAACAGTTCTCCTAATTTTCCAAGAATTACCTTGTCTCCCTTTCTTTATTCTGCTAAGGTTACCTCCTTTGGGAGAATAGATGTTACCAGGCTCAAATTTACCTTAAATCCCATCTCTCTATATTCTAACATTCATATTTATAATATAATCATATATTATATATATATAATATATAATTATAATTTATAATGTTTTTCTTTGAACATTCTCAAAAGTAGATTTGTTTTGTTTCTATTATTTTCTTTGATTAAGTCTTTTTTGTTCTTTACCCATTGTACAATTAAATTTCCTCTCAGGTCATCAATTTTGCCACTTTAACTTGATGTTTATACTCTGCCTAAACATATCTACAAGGTTTTTCATTCTAAATAGAATACAAATTTCCCCAAAGTCATCAGCTCATCAGCCATATTCCTTTTCAATGCCTAAAGCATAAAAACTTGAATCTCCTTGTCATTGTTCTATAGAAAGCTTAGTGAAGCATCAGTCTTCTCCAACAATCTTTCTAGAAATCCCTAGGTAGTGTTAACATGTTTCACTAACCTGCCGTGGCTCACATTTACATTCATAGCCTACTGTCTGGTTGTAGACTTCTGTTCTGCTTGTCCTCCTCTGTAACATGATATCTCCACCCTCTTGAATTTGGATTTTCTCAGGCTGAAGTTGCCTTCCCCTATATTTCTTTGGCTCATGTGTAGGCATAGATTATTTTCTCCATTTTACACAATGAAAATAACATCTAAGCTACACAAGAGTTAACAAAATCTACCTGAAAGCTAAAGGATTTTAAAAAATTTAATGACACTATTGATAAGTCTACAATTAACCACTAGAAATGCTACTCTTTTATTCCAAAGGTACAAGCTCTTTATATGGCTCTACTAATAGGTGGGTCTATGTCCAGCTCCTAGCTTATCTCCCTCTGATCAAGGTCAGTTCCCAATTTGCTCTCATTTTAAGACCATATTTCAAGCTCATGAACCTTCTCATGGACGTGACTTCTCCACCTGAAGATGCAAGTGAAAACTAAAGGATTTTAAAATTTTAATGACACTATAGATTAAGTCTACAATTAAACACTAGAAGTGCTACTCTTTTATTCCAAAAGTGCAAGCCCTTTATATGGCTCTACTAATAGGTGGTTCTATGTCCAGCTTCTAGCTTGCCTCCCTCTGATCAAGGTCAGTTCCCTACTTGCTCTCATTTTAAGACCATATTTCAAGCTCATGAACCTTCTCATGGAAGTGACTTGTCTACCTGAAAATGGAAGGGATTTTCAGCATGCTTCTATTCAGAACTTAGTTACCATCTAAGTTCTTATCTCTGTCAGGTCCAGTGAGTAGGACCAAAGCCTTATTACTCATGTCTCTCAAGATAGACCTCTTCATACAAATAAGTGTCTGGTACTTCCTGAGGAAACTCTGGCCATTACCCTGAGGTGTTACTTTGCTTCAGTTAGTCAATACAATAAATAAAAGAAAGTCAATATATCACTGTCCTCCACAAAAGTCTAACTGATACAATCTTAAATGGCACTACACACAGGACATCAAAGACCAGTATGGTTCTGTTCTTTTTTAAAGGCTTCTTCTCCCACTCAAAGATAAAGTTTTGGCTGCATGCTAGGGACATGGCTCTTGTGAAAAAGTGTTTGACTACATCATTCATGCAGTCATTTAAAAGATATTTATGGAGTACTTACTCATTGTGAGAACTTTTGCTAGTTCTTGAAATGTAACAGCGACAAAATCAATGAAGATAATAACTTCCTGTGGAGTTTATATTCTGATGCTAAGAGGCAGACAATAAACATAGATAATTTTTTGAGCTTTTTAGAAAGTATTAAGTGATATGGGGAAGAAGGTGCAGGGAATGGAGTCAAGTAAGGGCTAGAAGGAGTCTTTTTCAATTTTAACAATTTTAAATAAGTTTATCAGACTAGGCTTCATTTGAGAAAGTAATTTTCGAAGAAGGATTTGAAAGAGTTAAGAGAGTTAGCATAGTGGGTACCTGAGGACAGGGCACTGTAAAAAAACAGATACAGTAGTCCTCCCTTATCCATAAAGTACATGTTCCAAGAACCCAGTGAATGACTGAAACCACGATAGCACTGAGCTCTATGTGTACTGTGTTTTTTCCTATACACGCATACCTGTGATAAAGTTGAACTTATAAATTAGTCATAGTAAGAGATTAACAACAATAACTACTAACAAAATAGAACAGTTATAAAAATATACTGTCATAAAAGTTACATGAAAGTGGTCTCTTTCTCAAAATATCTTATTGTACTGTACTCATCCTTCTTCTTGTGAGGCTGGGAGGTGATAAAATGCCTGTTACGAGAAGGAATGAGGTGAATGACATAGGCATTGTGTCATATTGTTAGGCTACTA
Source organism: Zalophus californianus (assembly GCF_009762305.2). NCBI lineage: Eukaryota > Metazoa > Chordata > Mammalia > Carnivora > Otariidae > Zalophus > Zalophus californianus. Next base: position 67,007,222 of record NC_045601.1, on the reverse strand, counting down.
CTGACCTGACAATAAGTCAGGAGGAGGACAATCAGCTTTGGACCATTTTCGACCTCAGGTAACTGAAACCGCAGAAGGGAAACAACTATGCAGGCAATGCAAAAACCCTAAAGTGGGGGCATGCCTGATGTGTCTGGAAATTAATAAGGAGTTGAATTTATTTATTTAAAATTTCTTATTGTTATGTTAATCACCATATATTACATCATTAGTTTTTAGTGTAGTGTTCCATGATTCATTGTTTGTGCATAATACCCAGTGCTCCACGCAAAATGTGCCCTTTTTAATACCCATCACCAGGCTAACCCATCCCCCTACCCGCCTCCCCCCTAGAACCCTCAGCTTGTTTTTCAGAGTCCATCAACTCTCATGGTTCGTCTCCCCCTCCGATTCTCCCCCCCTTCATTCTTCCCCTCCTGCTACCTTCTTTTTTTTTTCTTAACATATATAGCATTATTTGTTTCAGAGGTACAGATCTGTGATTCAACAGTCTTGCACAATTCACAGCGCTCACCATAGCACATACCCTCCCCAATGTCTATCACCCAGCCACCCCCTCCTCCTACCCTCCACCACTCCAGCATCCCTCAGTTTGTTTCCTGAGATTAAGAATTCCTCATATCAGTGAGGTCATATGATACATGTCTTTCTCTGATTGACTTATTTCACTCAGCATAACACCCTCCAGTTCCATCCACGTCGTTGCAAATGGCAAGATCTCATTCCTTTTGATGGCTGCATTATATTCCACTGTGTATATATATCACATCTTCTTTATCCATTCATCTGTCGATGGACATCTTGGCTCTTTCCACAGTTTGGCTATTGTGGACATCGCTGCTATAAACATTGGGGTGCACGTACCCCTTCGGATCCCTACATTTGTATCTTTGGGGTAAATACCCAATAGTGCAATTGCTGGATCATATGCTAGCTCTATTTTCAACTTCTTGAGGAACCTCCATACTGTTTTCCAGAGTGGTTGCACCAGCTTGCATTCCCACCAACAGTGTAGGAGGGTTCCCCTTTCTCCGCATCCCCGCCAACATCTGTCGTTTCCTGACTTGTTAACTTTAGCCATTCTGACTGGTGTGAGATGGTATCTCATTGAGGTTTTGATTTGGATTTCCCTGATGCTGAGCGATGTTGAGCACTTTTTCATGTGTCTGTTGGCCATTTGGATGCCTTCTTTGGAAAAAGGTCTGTTCATGTCTTCTGCCCATTTCTTGATTGGATTATTTGTTCTTTGGGTGTTGAGTTTGATAAGTTCTTTATAGATTTTAGATACTAGCCCTTTATCTGATATGTCATTTGCAAATATTTTCTCCCATTCTGTCAGTTGTCTTTTGGTTTTGTGGACTGTTTCTTTTGCTGTGCAAAAGCTTTTTATCTTGATGAAATCCCAATAGTTCATTTTTGCCCTTGCTTCCCTTGCCTTTGACAATGTTTCTAGGAAAATGTTGCTGCGGCTAAGGTCGAAGAGGTTGCTGCCTGTGTTCTCCTTTAGGATTTTGATGGACTCCTGTCTCACATCTAGGTCTTTCAACCATTTGGAGTCTATTTTTGTGTGTGGTGTAAGGAAATGGTCCAGGTTCATTCTTCTGCATACGGCTGTCCAATTTTCCCAACACCATTTGTTGAAGAGACCGTCTTTTTTCCATTGGACATTCTTTCCTGCTTTGTCAAAGATTAGTTGACCATAGAGTTAAGGGTCCATTTCTGGGCTCTCTATTCTGTTCCATTGATCGATGTGTCTGTTTTTGTGCCAGTACCATACTGTCTTGATGATGACAGCTTTGTAATAGAGCTGGAAGTCTGAAATTGTGATGCCGCCAGCTTTGCTTTTCTTTTTCAACATTCCTCTGACTATTCGGGGTCTTTTCTGGTTCCACAAACTTTTAGGATTATTTGTTCCATTTCTTTGAAAAAAGTGGATGGTATTTTGATGGGGATTGCTTTGAATGTGTAGATTGCTCTAGGTAGCATTGACATCTTCACAATGTTTGTTCTTCCAATCCATGAGCATGGAACATTTTTCCATTTCTTTGTGTCTTCCTCAATTTCTTTCATGAGTATTTTATAGTTTTCTGAGTACAGATTCTTTGCCTCTTTGGTTAGATTTATTCCTAGGTATCTTATGGTTTTGGGTGCAATTGTAAATGGGATCGACTCCTTAATTGCTCTTTCTTCTGTCTCGTTGGTGTATAGAAATGCCACTGATTTCTGTGCATTGATTTTATATCCTGCCACTTTACTGAATTCCTGTATGAGTTCTAACAGTTTGGGGTGGAGTCTTTTGGGTTTTCCACGTAAAGTATCATATCATCTGCAAAGAGTGAGAGTTTGACTTTCTCCTTGCCGATTTGGATGCCTTTGATTTCTTTTTGTTGTCTGAATGCTGTGGCTAGGACTTCTTACACTATGTTGAATAGCAGTGGTGATAGTGGACTTCCCTGCCGTGTACCTGACATTAGCGGGAAAGCTCTCAGTTTTTCCCCATTGAGAATGTTATTTGCTGTAGGTTGTTCATAGATGGCTTTTATGATATTGAGGTAGGTACCCTCTATCCCTATACTCTGAAGAGTTTTGATCAAGAAAGGATGCTGTACTTTGTCAAATGCTTTATCTGCATCTATTGAGAGAATCATATGATTCTTGTTCTTTCTTTTGTTAATGTATTGTATCACGTTGATTGATTTGCAGATGTTGAACCAACCTTGCAGCCCAGGGATAAATCCCACTTGGTCATGGTGAATAATCCTTTGAATGTACTGTTGGATCCTATTGGCTAGTATTTTGGTGAGAATTTTTGCATCCAAGTTCATCAAGGATATTGGTCTGTAATTCTCCTTTTTGATGGGTCTTTGTCTGGTTTTGGGATCAAGGTAATGGTGGCCTCATAAAATGAGTTTGGAAATTTTCCTTCCATTTCTATTTTTTGGAACAGTTTCAGAAGAATAGGTATTAATTCTTCTTTAAATGTTTGGTAGAATTCCCCTGGGAAGCCATCTGGCCCTGGGCTTTTGTTTATTGGGAGATTTTTGATGACTGCTTCAATTTCCCTTTTGGATATAGGTCTGTTCAGGTTTTCTATTTCTTCCTGGTTCAATTTTGGTAGTTGATACATCTATAGGAATGCATCCATTTCTTCCAGTTTATCTAATTTGCTGCCATATAGCTTCTCATAATATGTTCTTATAATTGTTTGTATTTCTTTGGTGTGGGTTGTGATCTCTCCTCTTTCATTCAAGATTTTGTTGATTTGGGTCATTTCTCTTTTCTTTTTGATAAGTCTGGCCAGGGGTTTATCAATCTTGTTAATTGTTTCAAAGACCAGCTCCTAGTTTCGTTGATCTGTTCTACTGTTCTTTTGGTTTCTATTTCTTTGATTTCTGTTCTGATCTTTATTATTTCTCTTCTCCTGCTGGGTTGAGGCTTTATTTGCTATTTTTTCTCTAGCTCCTTTAGGTGTAGGGTTAGGTTGTGTACTTGAGAGAAAAAGAAAAAGAAAAAGATAAAAACAAACAAAAACAGAACAAAACAAAACAAAAAAACAGAATATGATCAGGCTGGTGCATAGATCAGTGCCACACACTAGATTTTGGGTGTATTTTAGTCTGTTAGAAGAAAGTGCCTCCTAAAATTTTAAAGAAAGAAAGACTTATATATGTACAAAATAAGAGTTGATACGATGAAGGGATGGAATATGACTGTAAAGATGAAAATTATAAAAAATTTTAAAAAAGGAATTGATAAGAAGATGTTTGAAAAAAGAAAGAAGAGGTTTTAAAAAAAGGAAAGAAAGAAAGAAAAATGGGAGAGAATGTGATCAGGCAGGAAACTGGAACAAAGCCATACACTAGAGATTTAGGGTATATTTTGATATGTTAGAAGAAACTGTATCTCAAATATTTCAAGAGAAACAACCTATATATATATCTGCCAAAAATAAGGGTAACTACTATGAAGGGATAGAATATGACTCTAAAAATGAAAAATAAATTTTTTTTAAAAAAAAAGGATTGATAAGATTTTGGTTGAAAAAAGGAAAAAGAAAAATTAAAAAAAAAACAGTTAAAAAATTTACTTTGAAAGACTAATGAATCATGGTAAAAAAGCCATGAATTCTATGTGTGGTATTCCCCTATCGCTGGAGTTCTGCCGTTCTCATTGATCGGTAAACTTGGTCTTGGCTGGCTGTTCCTGCTGATCTTCTGGGGGAGGGGCCTGTTGCCGTGGTTCCCAAATGTCTTTGCCGGAGGCGAAATTGCCCCGCCCTTGCCTGTCGGGGCTAAGCAATCTGCTTGGGTTTGCTCTCCGGAGCTTTTGTTCCCTGCAAGCTCTCAGTACAGCTTTGGAGGATGACAGTGAAAATGGAGGCCTCCCAATCTCCGCCCTGGAGGAGCCGAGAACTCGGGGCCCCGCTCAGTGCGCCCCCAGAGAAAAGCAGTCAGTCACTCCCGTCTCCCCCGTCTGGCTGCACTCTGTGCTCACCCAGCCTGTGACCGAACGTTTCTATCTCTGGCACCTGACCGTGTGTGGAGTCTCCAAACCCAGCAGATCCCTGCGGTGTGCTCCCGCGCTGCTCCTCCCGGGGGAGGAAGGGGAGTCTCCCCGGATCTGCCGCTTGTTGGGTCCCTGCTGGAGGAGCAGTGGCCCCACTGGGCCGGGGATCACAGTTTATGGCAACCCCGAGCTGAGAGCCCGCGCCTCGGCTCCGTCTCTGCAGCCGGCTTCCCCACTCCGATACCTGGGAGCTCTGCTGCACTCAGGCATCCCCCGTCTTTCTGTGACCCCGATGGTCTTGAGACCACACTGGCCTGCGAGGCTTCCACCCCCATCTTAGCCACTGGAGCGACGTCCCTCAGCAGAGCCGACTTCTAAAAGGTCTGATTTTGTGCTCCGCGGCTCTATCACTTGCCAGAAGCGGCGGACGGAGGCTCCCTCCCCCGCCGTCTATCCTCCCGAATATCGCCTCGGATTCACTTCTCCACACGTCCTACCTTCCAGTAAGCGGTCGCTTTTTTGTTCAGAGAGTTGTTGCTATTCTTTTCTTCGATCTCCTGTTGAGTTTGTAGGTGTTCAGAATGGTTTGATCCCTATCCAGCTGAATTCCTGAGACCAGGTGAAATCCAGGTCTCCTACTCCTCTGCCATCTTGCTCCGCCCCCCCCTTTTTAATTTATTTTTTAAGATTTTATTTATTTATTTGACAGAGAGAGACACAGCGAGAGAGGGAACACAAGCAGGGGGAGTGGGAGAGTGAGAAGCGGGCTTCCCGCTGGGCAGGGAGCCTGATGTGGGGCTCAATCCCAGGACCCTGGGACTATGACCTGAGCCAAAGGCTGACACCTAATGACTGAGCCACCCAGCTGCCAAGGAGTTGAATTTAATTGTAATGATGAACAAGGGAGAGTGCACAAGGAAATGGAAGTCAGAGATGTAATGGAAGACAACCATATAGGGTTATAAGCTATTTTAAGAACTTAAATTTTGGGGTGCCTGGGTGGCTCAGTCGTTAAGTATCTGCCTTCCGCTCAGGGTCGTGATCCCAGAGTCCTGGGATCGAGCCCCGCGTCGGGCTCCCTGCTCAGCAGGAAATCTGCTTCTCCTCCTCCGACTCCCCCTGCTTGTGTTCCCTCTTTAGCTGTCTCTCTCTCTCTGTCAAATAAATAAATAAAATCTTAAAAAAAAAAAAGAACTTAAATTTCTATTCTGAGTGAAACAGTTGAATTTTGTGAAGAGGAGTGGCATAACCTGACATACGTTTTTCATGAATGACTCTGATTGTTTGAGATTAGACTCTAGCAGAAGGATGGAAGCATCCAGAGGAGCAAGGAAGTCATTGCAGTAATCTGAGCCAGAAATTACAAAGCCCAGGGCCAGAATAGCAGCAGTGAATGACTATTTCCAAGGCTGGCAAATTACATGTGAATTATGAGGGAAAGAAATCATGATCAGCCAGAGAGAGAGTAACCAGGAAGCATGATTGTCATCAATAGAGTTGGGAAAAGTTTGAGGCAGTGAAGTTTAATGGAGTTTAGTTTGGGGCCTGAAAAATGTGAAATATCTATTTTTCAGCAGGGTAGGATCCTGGGCAGTTGGATGGAGAAATTAAGCTGAAGCTTGGAAGCGAGGTCTGGAGATACTTATCTGGACATTTAATCTCATGGTACCGGACAAGACCATCGACGGATGAGAGGGGCAAGAAAGGAGATGAGAAAGAGAACCAAAAGGAGCTCTGGAATTTTTGATCATTAGAGATTTGCAAGAAATGGAAATCAGAAAAGGTGACTGAGGAGAGACAAGGGATATAGGAATAAAACCAGAAGAGAGAATGATATCCTAAAGTTAAGAGAAGAAAGTTTATCAGGGACTAGGGAATGATAAACTGTGCCAATGCTGTTGAGAAATCAAATAATTTGTGTAATGACAAGTTACCATCAGGTTTAGCTGCACAGAGGTCTCTGTTGACTTTGATGAGAGCAGTTTTGTCGTAGTAGAAGAATTTTTAGAAAAAATTAGAGGATGAGTTCGATGCAGCAAGTAATGTGGCTACCATGTGAGGCAAAGAAATAATCACAAATATATTCTTATAAACAAAACTAATTCTTGGAGACTATGAACTCTATAGACAAATTTATAAAATAAATGTTTTACTAAGGAAAACAGGCTTTCCAGAGTTGCAAGTCTGCCCTTAATGAAAAACTTTTTTATATTATTATATAGTACAGTTTGTCCTGGAAGTCACAGCCCCAAACTCCCTCTCCTTCACTAATTTTATACCAGATGTTAACTAACTAGGATTTAATAAAACCTTGAAACATTAAAAAAAAAATGCCTGGGTTTTCAGTAAAGTAACAAATAATGATACATAGGACAATATACATCCTAAAGCCTGTAAATTGATAAACACACTTTTTAGTTATTTCAGATATCATACTTTAAAATAAAAGTTGTTTTTGTCCTTAGTCTAAAAAATATCATTGCATCACATTTTTATAAATAAAGACTTATGTGGTTTGTTTGGGTGATTGTGGCATAAGAAAATTAGTTTATCTTGAAGGCAAATTAAGACTTCTTTTTCGTAGGATACTAAAACTTCTTGAAATTTTAAAATTACGAATTTTTAAAACAGCCTATTTTCATAAAAAAGTGGGAGGATTTTAGCCAGGATCCTGTCATTACATGGAAAATTTTCTAGGATTTTGTGTCATCGGCTGGTTACCAAGTCTACTTTTTTCATTCCCTAGTACCTAATTTCTAGAAATAGTATCAGTACTTAGGCTGTGGATTCCCACAGATTCAAGGCTTAGATTAGGTTTGGTGGGAAAATACCTAAGGCAGCAAAGCCAGACAGGTAAACAGAACCAAGAGCTGAACTAGAGCCAAGTCCAAAAAGGAAAGAGGGCAATTCAAGAATTCTACAAACTAAAGGGACCAAAAGCTGATATCAAAACTCGAGTAAACATTAGGACTCTGAGATAAAGTTTGTTGATGAGTGGTTGACTGTAGTCAGAAAAGAAAGTGAAGAAGGGTGATATAGAAAATTGTCTCCAGTTTATGTTAATGTATCAGCAAAGGAATTTATGTAGGTAGACAAATTTATGTAGGTACTGAATGAGATTTATGTAGGTACTAGAATTCATTTTAGATCTTTCATTCAAAAACTACTTACTTTATGTAAGCTTTGTGCTGAACATTGGATACAATTGTGAAAAAGGTAGACCTAATTATTTGATAAATATTTACTGGGTACCTACTATGTGCCAGAAGCGAATGATGAATAAAGTCTCTGACATTAAGGAGCTTATACTCCCTTTGAGAAAATAGAGCCGTAAACAGCTCGTTTCAATACAAAAATAAGCAGACATACAAATGAAAACAAAACAGAACAAAACACACGTCCAACAACAATACTTTTTAGGTGCATAGAGAAACCAATGGCATATGTAAATGTTTCATTTCAAGACTGCCACAAGAAGAAAAGTCTAAAGCAGTCAAATCAAATCTTCTTTAGTAGGGGCATTTTCCATGAAAGAGAATGGCTAGCTAATCATTGTTACAGTGGATATGAAAAAGGAAAGTCTAAAGATCCTTAGAATCCCTTATTCTGGTTCTCTATGCAATTGGTTAGGTGAGGATCTAACTTCTAAACATAAGACTGCCTATAGAATCTCACTGACCATCAAAATAAAGGATTCCAAATAACTGCTTTCAGAGAAGGCAAAAAAACAAAACAAAACAAAACAAAACAAAAACTGCTGAAGCAATTATACAATTAGCTGAAGATAATTGCAAAAACAGACATAAACACATACACAAACAAAACCCTGCAGGCAAAACACAAAATAACTTCCCACAGCCAAAACATTTCTGAATTAATTACATAACCATCCCAGGCATTCTAAAGAGGTGGTCATTTTTCAGTCACAATATAATCCCAGCTATGGGATTCTTCAAAAACAATCATGAGATTTCTTAAATATAAAACAGTGGTCAGCTATAATTAGTCATGTGATTCCTCAAAGATCCAGGAATTCTTCAGACATAAAACAATGACAAGAAACCGAGTGTATAGCCCTGTCTCCCTGTGGAGACCCCCCAATATCAAAGCACTTCTGTAGACTCTCACTCTGAAGAGTGTTTACCGCCTAACCAAAACCATATATTCAGATCCTTAATTTGGACCGCTCCCAAATCCAACAGAACAAACATCCTTAAGATGGTCACAGAACTTTGATAAACAAGGGCTCTGAAAATGAGCTCAGTTTGCTGAGTGTCAGCAAAACCTCATTGGTTGATCACAGCATCAAAAAAATTGGAGAGACACAAATAATCACAACATCAAATTTGTTGTGACTTTTTTTTTCGCTTCAGTCATGGCACTAGCTTTACTTGCATGGGTCCTCATGAGGCAGGCAAACATTTATGGAATATTTCCAACAATTTTAAAATATCTTTTCTTACAAATCAATTATTTGTACATGTTAAAGTTTATTTACAGCCTGCTGCAAGATGAGAGCCTCATGCAGGCCTGTTTCAAAATTCCTTCTTGGAAAGGACATCTTACAAGAAAAGGGAATAGTTAGATAATAATAGGTGGAAGATAAGGGAAAAAATAAGGTAAAAGATCATGGTCAGTTAAAAGTCAGCTGGATGGGCGAGTTGTTAACTTCTTATTAGGTCATAGTATCATTTAGCTCCAACAGAAAATAAAATATTTTATCAGAAATGCTAATCTCTTCCAAGAAAGAGGTTTACAAAGTAGATTCTGTTAAAAAAAATATGAGACATGAGGTTTCTGGTAGTTTTTCTTTCACGGTAAGTATACAAATCTTTCATGTACTGCCTATTCATCGAATCTATACTATGTGTTGGGTACTGTGTTAGGAAGTGGGGATGCATTTGGGGAAGGGGAAGATTGGTCAGCGTGCAAGTAGGGGTGGAGGTACCCCATAAAGCAGTTGAAAAGGTCACCTTAGGCTAAATCCTAGTGGAATAGGACTTAAAAACTCCAGGGAAGAACAACGCAGTTAGTGGAAAGGCATGACGAAAGCACCCTGAAATGGAAAAGAAGGTGGTGGGAACTGGAAACCAGAATGTCAGTCTGGCTAGAAAACAGAGTTTAGGCTGGATGTAAAAATTGTCAGGGTCAAGATGACCCAGCGCTGCCAGCTGGACCAGGAAGTTGACTTTTTCTAAAAGTAATAGAAAGCCACAGAAAGCTATAGAATTTTGAGCAAAAGCATGGAATAATCTGATTTTATTTTCTAATTAATTGGTTGATCATATAGCTTTACTTTGAATTTGATCTATTCTTCAATCATACTCTGGTAACACCTTCTCTTATGTTCTTTTGAAAACAAAAACCCCGAGCCAAGTATTCACTTTTAGATACTAAAAGCCTTGGCTAGTTTAAATCTTTGTTCTCAAATTTGTAATCCGCATCTTCTCCCTTGACTTAAGCCAGCTCCCTGAAGGCACAGAGTGAGGTTGGGTTGAGGGGAGTTGGTTCTGTGGTTGTGGGACAACTCCAGACCTTTCTTTTCATGGTCTACTTTACTTCGCCCATCAGTAGTTTTTGCTGCTTCACTGGTCACCAGTAACTGGCCCTTAATGCCTTCTCCAGGGCAGAACTTCCACTGCTGGCGTTTTCAGAGGTATTGTGAACTCTTCAAAGGGCTCTGGAGAGCTTGTCCATGGCTGTGTCCAGACACATGAGGAATCCACTTCCTGCTGTAGTCTTTCATCCTGCCCCTCAGACTCCTAAACTCCCACTCACAGTTGTATTCCCTTAAGCTGAATAAGCAACTTGGGTAGGATACAGGCCAACTTGGCTCTATGATACTGGGAACATACTTCTTCCTTTTTTCCACACCAGACAAAATCACTGCAATTCCTGTTAGGCCAACAACTCTTGGCTTGAAAGACTTGATAGAGAGAGGCTGGTGAAGGGATTGATTTTAGTAAGGACAGTCCTGGTAGTTCATCACTAGCCCCTAGTTAGACAGATTCAGTTTGGGGGCACTCTTTTTGGATTTTAGTGCCTGTTTTTTGTTTACTGTTTAGTTTGTGACCTCTGGCTCTGGGCCATTGTGCTTTTTCTAAGGTAAGAGAAAATGTCTCTGTTAAACGTCCTGTTACCATAGAAAAGTTCATTTTGTTTGCTCTGTGGAGAACGGCTTTGAAAGTAGAAGAGGAGGGATATGGAGTATTCCATATTCCTAAAATCCAGGGGAGGATGATGACAACTTTGACTTGGAGAGCAATACCCAATCAGTGAATAGTTATTAATGAGCATCTATTGTATGTCAGTGTCTTTAAGCCCTTACAATTTGAAAATGAACAGCACAGATAGAAGGCTTGCTCTCTAGGAGTTTGCATTCTAGTTGGGAAAAATGGACAGCAAAGTAAAATAATAATAATGTTGATGATAACAATTTTCATAATAATAATTGCTATGAAGAATATAAAATGTAATAGTGGATTAGAAAGAAGTGGATAGATTTGAGACCTACCATGGAGACCTACTTTTGGGATTTGATAGCATATTGGCTCGGATGGTAATAATCAAAGATAACTCCTAGATTTGGGATATGATTGTGCCCATAGTGTGGATGGTCACATCATTTACTGAGAAAGGGAAGACATCAGTGAAACATAAGCTTTAAGGGAAATTAAGAGTTCAGTATGGGAAGTATTAACTGTGAGATCTGTGAGACATCCAAATGAAAATGTCAAAGAGGAATTTAGAATGAAGTTATATAACTCAAAGGAGAGTCTTCATCTTACAGATGGTATTTGATGCTGTGAAAATAGATGTGATCTCACAGAGCCAAACTGGAGAGAAAGAAGAGAATTTTAATGTGAACAGAAGCACAGTGTTCACATGAAAATCTGTCAATAAGACTCAATTGACAGAGATATCTATCTTTCCTTTTTTCTTAAAGATCATGTTTAACTTTTACTTTTCAAGTTTACTTTGGATACCATTTCCTTCAGAAAGCTTGTTCTTAATACATACCTTGGGAAAGCTGGATAAAGAGAACAGTACTTGTCAGGATTCTAGAAGATAAGCTAGGGAAAGGAAATTGGGGAACTAGCCTGTGGCTATGGAGCTTTTAAGCAGAGTGAGAACTTACATGTTTCAATGGTAAGACTAATTTAGCAATCTTAGAGATGAGCTAAACTTTAAATCTGTTGATCTAGGAAAAGATATAAAAATATGAAGTTAATACTGAATGGATTTATAAGCAAGGACAAACAAAACAGAAAATAGTACTAAGACGGCCAAGAAGGTAGAGCTAAAAGATGTCATGAGACACGAGCATAAAGCTGCCCCTGGCCCCATCATGAGGAGCCGTGTGCTGGCTTGTGGGTAGGAAGCTTGCTGTTGAGACAATTGAATTGGTTAGGCAAATAGAAAGAAGAGCATGCTCAAAAACATAGGGGTTGAAGTTAGATGGTGCTTTCTCATACACTTTTCCTTATTGGATTATTTCTGGACATATCTCCACCACCTCTATGTCTATTTACACATATAAATGAAATTTACATTTTTTCTCTTCTGTGGAAATCAAGAGCCTAACAAGATGTAGAAATAGAAAGAAACAGTAAGATGTGAGTGGTATCAAATAAGGAGCCTAAACCCAGAGAATGGAACTATGTACAAGTGTGATGTGTACAATGGAAGGAGAATTCTGAGGATTTCTAGATATCCAGTGTATATTACTGGGATGCCTTTTATAGCAAGAAGGAAATCAAAAGGGGTCACTATATGTGACATTTATATGATGATGTAGATATAATATATGTGTGTGTGTGTGTGTGTGTGTGTGTGTGTGTGTGTGTATAATAGAAAACACTCTAAAACCTGTCAAAATTTCAAAAATCTTCTATTTAAAAATGTCTCTTGAAGAGAGTAATATTTATGCAGAATGCTCATTTTTATGGCTTCAGAAATGCATGGCTGGGTACAGTTGAGCTGTGCCTAATCAGACATTGTCTAAGGCTGGAAAGAGAGCAAATGTGCCCTGATACAATCAACTGCTTACTGAGCGTCTGTTCCATTGGTTTGGATGAATGAATTGAATCAATTACTTTCATTCCATCACCAAATACTTAGAGTACGTGTGTTAAACAGCACAATTGGGACCACTGGTTGGTCAGTTAAGTAAATAAGTTGGTTAACACTGGGGATTTTTACAAAGAGGGATGATGTAATCTTAATGTATTTTTCTAGTTCTCTCACCCACATCTAATTCAATACTATTTTTTAGTTTTGTTTCTTTTAGTGACTCAGCTTTGAGATTTTTCCAAGTCATTCAAATTAATTTAAATAGCCTCTCTTTTCGTACTTACATCTCATTAGTTTATTTATTTACATAGTTCATTTATTTACTTATTAGTTATTTATTTACTTAATTACAACAGTAACTACATCCAGAATAGGCAGTGCCTTTTTAAAGTTCAACTTAATGACTACGAGAAATGTGTAGCTATACTAACAAATTGACTGTCTAACTGCATTGTTGGTCTTGATTCCTATGTTTTACGTTAGGAAATGAGAGCATTGATTAATCTGACAGGTTGTTTAAATGCAATTTGGAGAAAAGAGATCCTACTGTATTTACACATTCTAGGATATGTTGTTGTACATAGCGACAGTTGTAAATAACATAATTGCAGCCCCTAAATATCCTATTTCCTTATTTCAAACACATATCAACACCAACACTATAGTCACTAACGAGCCAAAAGGGCTGGAGAATACCATGAGGGAATAAGAAAAAGGATAGTAGTCAAAGAGAAGAAAAATCTGCTAGAACACAAAAAGTGGTTTGGGAAAGTACAAATGGCAAAGTGTATTCTGATCTTCCACTTCCAGAATTCCAAAATTTGATCTGACTTTCTCCTGTATCTCTTCTTACATTAAACTTCAAAGTTCTCTGGACTAGAACATTGACCAATAAATCAAATATTCTTATTTATTTTCCTGGTGCCTAGATCCTTGAAACTATAGCCATACAGATGGTAGGAATACTCTCATTGGTAACCATTTCTTCTTATTCAATTAACATTTATTCTCTACCTTTCTACCTATTTTACAATATGATAATCACAATAAATTGAGGCTAAGGAGAAAAATATAAGAAAAATGAAATCTTGAAGAGAGACAGCTGCTTCTCTCTTCTTGTCCCAACCCAAGTAGAAGAATTGTTACAAATAGTATCGGTGATATTTGTTTCCCTTTGAGCTTGCCCAGACATCTTGTGTAGTACTCACGGATTGCTTACATACCTGAACTATGTGACTTTGGAGGTAAGTCAGTTACTGTGTAAAAATGTGGCAACACGTGTATATATTTAAAAAAAAAGGATTTTTAAGATAGAGTTTAAAAATACTTTGGCAAATCATGGATGGGAGAGATTGATATTATCTTTCAATGTGATTATGATCTTGATCACTTTTTCTCAGATATTCTGCCATTGCTCTATGACAGTCTGAATTCTCACGGTAAATTGTAGCTCCTCTGCACTGTATGGGTACAGCCTCAGAACTATCTATGTATGTACATATGCATCTGTTCATGTTTTCAACCTGACTGACCCAAAAGACCTTACAAAATACATCTGATTCAAAACAATGATAAATTGTTAAGGAAATCAAAGAAAACCAAGACTAGAAAAAAATTAAAGTCAGCACATAAAAATAAAATGATGTGTTCCTTTAGAGTTATTAAAAGTTGTTTGGAAGTGTATCTTTAAACATCCCTATGCTAATATCAATGAAGAACACACAATCAGCTTTAAGATTGATAGCCTCTATAGTACATAACAAAAATATATAAGTAAAGGAAAAGTTAGGTGTAGGGAAAGGCGTGAACTCATGCTGAACATATTCAGATATTAGTGATATTATCACATTTCTTAAGTGATGAAACTAAGGTTGAAACTCTTCTGAATTCATGTGTCTTTTAAGTTAGAGTAGTATAAACTGTCCCACTTCAAAGTCCATGCTTTTCTCAGTATAACATGTTTCCTCTTCATGGAAGGAAATAATTAAAACAGGCAAAGACACCAACTTTTCAAAGTTCTCTTATTTAATGAATTATTTATTACTCTTTTTTTCTAATATGATAGAGCTCTCTTTTCTTAATGCTTTCACTAAGATTTTTTTTTCTTAAGAAATTGGTTTTGTAATTAAAAATTAAAATAAGCAGAAAGACATGAAAAACCATTATGTTAAAGGCAATTTTCTCAATTGAAATTTACTACCCTTTTGGATGTTGTTCCGTGTTTTAATGCTCTAATTTTAAACCCAAGTTCAGTCTTTGGTAGTTGGGATTTATAAACTGCCAAATACTTCTAAGGGGAAAAAAATGCATTTCAAAGCCTAGGGGGAAAAGGGACTCACTTTGCTTTCTTGACATCAAACAGGCCTTGTAAAACAACACATTGATCAGTTAAATACAAATGAACTTGAATCATATGGATATAATTCTCTTAAATTAAATTTCCTTTAAAATAGGGACAGAATTAAACATTAAAAAGGAGAGGTTCACAAAGTCAAGCTTTTCTCCTTTGACATCTGTCTGCATAGCCTTAAACCCTAAAAGAATAAATCTTAGCAATATTAAATATGCGACATGCTGTCTTATTTAATACATAACTGATATATTATTGTTCACTATATTGACCATAAGAGAATTTCATTTGGGAAATATCTCAACGTGGCCATAATTTCCCTCCTCATTTTGTTCGACAATTTAATTTTTGGCTTGTTTGTGTTTCAAGATGAGTGAGGAAATAGTGGTGAATTCAGGGAAAGAGAGTGAGGATCACTCTCTCAGGTTTTTAGTTGCCAAAAAGTCAATGAAAACAAGGACTACAGGACTGGTGGACATCAGTGAAGAATGGAGGGAAGCTGTTTGGGTATTAGGAAAAGGAGGATTGATGCTGTCAGCTGGAAGGCAGCTAAGTCATAATGAATCTTCATGGAGACCACAGATGCCAAAGGGAGCTGTTCAGAATTGACTCTCTTTATGTCTGATGCTTAGCCATCTAAACAAACACTAATAACAAACAAAAAGGGCCCAGCAGCTTCACAGTCACTCATATGGGATTTTTCGAATAAGTCAAAGTTAGGAATAATTAAAAAGAAAAGAACAGCTTACTTGCCAAGGGCAATAACAAAAGGAAACATCTTTGGAGAGGCATAGGCAAAAAGAAGACAGTGTTTGGAGAACAACAAAACCCTCCTCTCTACTTCTCTTTTAAGGTCTAGCCTTTCCTGGAGGTATAAAGTTTTAAAATTGACTTAATGTGGCTTAAAAGTTATGGGACTTGATCATTAATGGAGTCCACTATTTAGCAAGATAAAGTGTTTTAATCCAGAAAAGATAAGCTTCTTGCTTATACTTCAGCATGGTGCCAGGTTTTTGTTTATTTTTTTTTTACTTTAACTGTAGTCTCATATCATTCTGCGACATAATTAGACCTGAAATATTAGACCTGAAAAATGAATTTTTTTTGTTTATTTAATAATCGTTTTGACTATCTACCATGTGCTTGATGCTAAACATAGGAGATGAAAAACACCCCTTAAGGAAGACAAATTCAAATGGAGGTGAACGGCACGTAAACAAATGTATCAAAGGCCAAAAATGTATTATCTCAACCATTATCTCAACCAAATGTATTATCTCAACCATCTCAACCATTATCTCAACCATTAGCAGAATTCCTCTTGGAAAGAATGTTTGGTACAGCACCTAGATAAGGAGGTTGGAATAGAAAGTGAGACAATGATGAATGAGGGATTAACAGTAATACTCCAGGAATAATACATCCACGCAAGCAGGATTGAGAGTGCAGAAAACAGTGAGGAGATAGATAACAGGAATCGGCCAAGTTAGAAAAAACATAAGAATATCCAAAGATGAATTAGATGTGGAGGTAAGATTTCATGAAGCCAGAATTATCCTGATACCAAAGCCAGATAAAGACACTATAAGAAAACAAAATTACAGATGAATATCTTAGATGAATATAGATGCAAAAATTCCCAACATGTTAGCAAACCAAATTCAATAGCACATTAAAAAAGTCATACACAATGATCCAGTGGGACCTACCTCCAAAAGGCAAGGATGGTTCAACATATGCTAATCAATAAATATGGTACACCACATTCATAAAATAAAAAATAAAAAAATCATACAATTATCTCAATAGATAGAGAAAAATCACTTGATAAAATACAACATCCTTTCATGATAAAAATGCTCAACAAATTGAGTTAGAACATACCTCAATATGATAAAGGCCATATATGACAAGGCAACAGACAATATTATGCTCAATGGTGAAAGGTTGAAGGTTTTTCCTCTAGAATCAAGAACAAGATAACAACATAGTACTGGAATTTCTAGTGAGAGCATTCAGGAAGACAAAGAAATAAAGGACATCAAAATTGAAAAGGAAGAAAGAAAACTGTTTTTGTTTGTAGATGACATGACATTTTTTTTTAAGATTTTAATTTATCTGAGAGAGAGACAGAGAGCACGAGCAGAGGGAGGGGGAGGAGGAGGGCAGAGGAAGAGGGAGAAGCAGACTCCCTGCTGAGAAAGGAGCCCCAAGATCATAACCTGAGCCCAAGGCAGATGCTTAACTGACTAAGCCATCCAGGTGCCTGTGTAGATGACATGATCTTATATATAAGAAATCCTAAAGACTCCACTAAAAAGTTGTTAGAGCTAATCAACAAATCCAGGGAAGTTGCAGAATACAAAATCAGCATGAATAAATCAGTTGCATTTCTATACGCTAACTACAAAATAACTGAAAAAGAAACAAAAGAAACAATCCCATTCACAATAGCATGAAGAACAATGCAATACCGAGGAATAAATTCAACCAAAGAGGTGAAAGATCTGTTCAATGTAAACTACAAGACCAAGACTTTGATGAGAGAAACTTAAGAAAATACAAATAGAAAGATAACTGTGTTCAAGGATTAGAGGAAGGACTATTGTTAAAATGGCCATACTACCCAAAGCCATCTATAGATTCAGTGCAATTCCTATCAAAAATTGAATGTCATTTTTCACAGAAATAGAAAAACAATTCTAAATTTGTATGGAACCACAAAGACCCTGAATAGCCAAAACAATTCTAAGACAGAACAAAGCTGGAGGCATCACACTTCTTGATTTTGAACTATATTACAAAGCTATTGCAATCAAAACAGTATGGTACTGGCTTAAAAATAGACACGTAGGCCAAGAGAACAGAATAGAGAATGAGAAATAAACCCATGCATATATTGCCAATTAATTTATGACAAAAGAACCACAAATCTACAGTGGGAAAGAATAGTCTCTTCAATAAATGGTGTTGGGAAACCTGGATAACCACATGCAGAAAGATGAAATTGAACACCTTTTTTACACCGCTCACAAAATTTAACTCAAAATGGTTTAAAGACTTAAACATAACACCTAAATCCATAAAAATCCCTAGAAGGAAACATAGACAAATATCTCCTTGACATTGGTATTGTCAATGATTTTTTTAGATATTACACCAAAAGCACAAGCAACAAAAGCTAAATTAAGTAAGTGCAGCTACATCAAACTAAAAGCTTCTACATAGCAAAAGAAACCATCAACCAAATGAAAAGTATTTGCAAATCATATATCTCTTAAGGGGTTAATATTCAAAATATATAAAGGCCTCATACAACTCAATAGCAAGAAAAAAACAAACCCAAAAAACCCACAAACAAACAATATAATTTAAAAATGGGCAGAGGAACTGAATAGATTTTTTTTTTAAAGATTTTATTTATTTGACAGAGAGAGACACAGTGAGAGAGGGAACACAAGCAGGGGGAGTGGGAGAGGGAGAAGCAGGCTTCCCACGGAGCAGGGAGCCTGATGCGGGGCTCAATCCCAGGACCCTGGGATCATGACCTGAGCTGAAGGCAGACGCTCAACAACTGAGCCACCCAGGCACCCCTAGATTTTTTTTTTTAAGAAGACATATAAATGGCCAACAGGTACATGAAAAGATGCTCATCAAAAATCATCAGGGAAATACAAATAAAAACCACAAAAGAAATATCATCTCACACTTGTTAAATGGCTAGCATCAAAAAGTCAAGAGATAACAAGTGATGGAGAGAATGTGGAGAAAAGAGAACCCTTGTGCGTTATTGATGGGAATGTTAATTGGTATAGCCACTAAGAAAATAGTATAGAGCTTCCTCAAAAAATTAAAAATAGAACTACCAAATGATCTGGCAATTCTGCTTCTGGGTAATAATCCAAAGGAAATGAAAATAGGATCTCAAAGAGATATGTTTATTGCAGCTTTATTCAGAATAGCCAAGATATGGAAACAAAGTAAGAACCTGTCAATAAATGAATGGATAAAGAGGTTGAGATATATGTATCGAGGTTTGTGGTATGAGGTATATGGTATCATTTAACCATAAGGAGGAAATCCTGCCATTTGTGACAACTTGAATGAACCTTGAGGACAATATGTTAAGTGAACTAAGCCAGAAGGAGAATGAAAAATACTGTATGATACTTACATATGAAATATGTAAAGCTGATCTCATAGCAGCAGAGAGAAGAATGGTAGTTATCAGGAGCTAGGGGGTGGGGAAAATGGGGAGATACTGGTTGAAGAGTACAAGCTTCCAGTCCTGCAGATCTAAGCTTTAGTATGGTGATTATAGCTAATAATACTGTATTATATTCTTTAAAGTAGATCATAAATGTTCTCATTTAAAAAAAGATGATAATTTTGTGATATGATGGAGTTGTTAGCTAGAGCTAAGGTGTCAATGATTTTCCAAGATATAAGTGTATTAAATCAATAGGTTGTACACCTTAAACTTACACAATGTTATATGTCAATTATATCTCAATAAAGTTGTAGGGGAATAAAAGGGTAGGTATTATTACTTATCCTCATTTTGGAGTTATCAAAACTGAGCAAATGAAGAGAAGAGCCAAGATATGAATCCAGGTCTGTTTAAATTCCAAAAGCATTGATCTTTTCAGCTTTATGTGTTATAGTGCACATGTTGAATGAAAGTGTGATCTATTTCTTAGTGGTAAATTGTATTAATACTCCCAATTCTTCATTGATTTCTGTGTATTTGCCCTTTGCCATGTAGCTCCCACTTCTTTCCTGCTTCCTGCATGTATGCCTTTTCGCCATGTAACTTTTTAGGGCTCACTTAACTGTCTTTAGCTATGTAACTCTATAATGCTCCCTATCTCAACTCTGGTCTCAGCCATGTAACTTGCTTTGTCCAATGCAGTATTAATAGGCATGGGCTTGAAAACACTTGCATGGTTAGGCTTATTCTCTTGCACCTCTGCCAGTACCATGAGAATGACTTACAGGTCCAGGGAAGGACGAAAAACACATGAAACAAATCCACCCAGGCAGGGTCCACTGAGCCCACCATGTTGCAGACACATGAGTGATATAGCCAAGATCAGCAAAACTATCCATGCATGCTCTGCCCAGTTCAGCCCCCACTCAGCCAATCTACAGATCCATGAAAATAAATGCCATTATTTATTATCAATGTGGAGATAAGAAAAAAAGAAATGGCCGGTGATAATTTTCTGATTTGTTTGAATGGAAACTGAAGTTATTAATCAGAATATAAAAATATTAGGGGAAATTTCTAATTTATTTCTAATATATGTAGTTTCTTTGGCCTTTAGGACATTATATAATATTTTCCAGATATTTCTCAGTGACAATATAATACTTACGACCATCTATGCTTTGCTCTCTAAAGAGGACATTTCCCATAACTCAGAGAGAAAACAAAAATTCATTTTCTCAGAGTTAATATAGTAACTATTCCCAAGCTAATGATCTCCATATATTCCCCAGTCCCCATCATTGTCTATTAGTCTCAGTTGAATGGAATACTTCCACCCTTCAAAGCTAATTATCCCCTTTATATTTTTGATCTCATTTTTCTCCTAAATCCTCAAAAATCATTCATCAGTTGCTTCCTTCTCTTGCTCCTGTATGTATTCAATTGCTTTCTATTGATTCCTTTACATATGCCATATAAATACAATCAAGCCTATATATCTCAACATACAAATGCACACGTGCATATGCACACAGCCACACCCACACACACACATACACACATAAATAGTTTAAAGCTTTTCTTATATAATGAGTAGGAGTCATAGGAGGATGGAAGTAAAGCAGTCAGAATGAGTGCATGTTTAAAGGCTGAATGACACAAGACATGACCAAGTGAGAGGAAGTTGCCCTTAAATACTAGCCAAGAGAGTAATGGAAGAGTCACATAAAATTAGATCCATGGTTTAGGAGGCTTTAGATGCCAGGCTAAGGCACTGGATTGATTATACAGGCAGTAGAAAGTCACCATACAAAGGAATTCTTGGTGTTTATATTTGCAGCCCAAATTTAAGTAATTGTCATTTCATTAATTTCAGTTACAAGATTAATTTATACTTAGCTCTACTTGATTTACTCATTCAGTCATTCAGTCAGCCAGTGTTTATTGAACATACATCTTTTGTCACAGTCCATTCTGGGAGAGGGAGTTATATAGAAAAAATAAATATACATCGAACATTAATATTTTCCCAAGAAATTACTTCTTTAGTACACAAGTTTTCTGTGATTTTCCTCTCTGCATATTTTTAAAATTATTTTATTAAAATTAATTTTAATTCCTAGTGCTAGATCTTTAATTTAAAATCTGTGTAATTTTTCACTTAAATGCATATCACAAGGATTATAAACTTAGGCTGAAATAAAGATTAATGAATTAGGACATAAGGTAACTAATTTCTCTCTTTCTTTTCTCATCACTCTTCATATTCTCTAACATAAACTCACATGCCCATTGATTTGTGTCAGATATTGCTCATATTTGGGTCAATCTTCAATGATTTGTGATGAAAGTTTTGAGCCATGTTTTGGCAGGGAAAGAGCAGAGGACATTGCCTGTGTAGGAAATGGTATGTGCAAGTGAATGGAAAGAAAGCAAGCATATTAATCTACCTTGCTAAAGAGGTTAGTTGGAGTTTAAATAATTTTTAAAATAGTTATGGGAAAAGTATTTGTTTTTTGTTTTGTTTTATATTGTTTCTTATTGAAGCACAGCTGACATTAGTTTCAGTTATCACACAATATCTATATGAAATGATTAGACCAGTACACAAAACTCTTGATGATATCCTGGGAGGATAAAACATCTGATTTGTTCTTGGACAAGAATCTTGGTTAGGCAGTCTATGGAAGTCTTTTGCCCCCTACACCTGAATGTGAAATGGAAGACAGTGTGGACAAACCAGAACCTATAAGGATGAACTGGAACTCAGGAGGACACATTGAAGCCTATATCCGCCTGTCCCAGCCTCTAAGCCTCCATTGTGGATGATGCAGATGGCCTGCAATATGACTGGTGTATTCCTTACAGAGCTCTACCTGCTCCAGACCTCTGATCCCGTGAGGCTGAAGGTGAACTGGCTGGAGGTGCAGGACCTGCAAGCTGAGTGATCTGGCACATTTACCACAGTGTGGGTGAACTGCAACAATGCCTGAATTGACAAAGACCTTCTGAGGGTAAATACGTTGACTACTGCATTTCCACTTTCCAAATCCTGTGCAAATGTCTCTTGCAACCAACTTTAACTGAGCACCACTTAGGGAAGAGAATTCTGGGATTGTGGAGACATTTATTGTTGGTTAAACAGTCTATGTAAGTCTGTTTCCCTAGTATCTGCATCCAGCTTAGCTAAACTGACACAATGTAAAGACCTAGCAGACACTAGGTATGTTGTATTGACTTGTGCTTCCATTACATTAAAATGTAATATAATTTTAAAACAGTATAAATAGAGGTCTACTCCCAATGGACTGTTTGATGAGGTCATATTAAAATGACTTAGAAATTATTTATTCATTTATTTACCCATTAATTAATTAATTAATTAATTAAGGCTTTGTGGTTTAGAGAAAGAGAGCAATCACAAAAATAAAGAATCTAGCAACTAGTCTTAAGAGGATTTGATTAACAGTCACAAACTGTTGACTGTGAGGTGAAGACAAGCTGTTCAGTTGGAGTACTTCAATACTATATTAAAAATGAATGCAGATCATAAGAATACAGTGTTAATTGGGAGATAGTTTGAAAGAAGTGTAGAAGTGGTGGTCATTATAGCCATGAAGGTTCACTAAAATAGGTCAAGTGAAAAGATATTAAAATACATTCCAATAATGAAGTTCAGGGCTCAGTTTAAAACAAACATATCTAGGATTCTTCCAATCATTTTAAAGATAAGTGTAAACAAATAGAAAGTTGTTATTAAAATATACAAGAGTTTATTTTATACCTTAATACTTAAAGACACAAGAGATTTCATGAATTTGAGATTTTCTAATAATTTGACATTCATGTGTTTATGAAACAAAAATTAAAATTTTATGTAAAGTTTTAAGCAGCAGCACTATTTTTGCTTCAGAAATATTTTTATGGAAAATAGTAAGTTTTTAAAATGTGATTTTTTTACATGGGAAATTATTTTCAAATGCAATTATATTTTTCTTCCCATTTTTATAAGCTTTTGTCTTAATGTTTTATTGTGACTTTTGATATTATGTTTCCATTTAAAGTCAGTCTTCTATGAAAATGATCATTTTCATTATCAAGGAGTTAACTTTTGGTTTTGGGAAGATCAATATTTGCTTTGGCTTGCCCTGTTTTTATAGATATAGATTTTAATCAACTCAAATATATGGTCTTCATTTTTCATTTGGAAAATTTGCAGGACTTTGAAGAACTGCTATAGGAAAAACATTTAGCTCTCAATACATGCTGAGAATAACAATTAATAGAAATTTCAACATATACATTGTATATACAGCTGTCTGGATTATGACTATAGCAAATCCCTATGGAGACCAGATTTATTGACTTTGATAAATGATATATATATATACACATATATTTTTTACTTAATTTTCCTTAAAGCCAATTTTAAAAGTAAGAAACTGGATTTTATTTTGCATGTAAACCATGATATCTTGTTGATGGGCACATACAATCAATTTTAATATAGCCAAGAACACATGGGGATTTTCAAGGTTATAGAACAATTAGGTCACAGGAAAATGAAAGAGTCATCCTGATAACACTTTGGGTGGAATAAAAAGATACAAATTACTATTTCTCTCTATATAAATTTTGTACTGACCTTTGCTATACCAACAGTTTTAATGAAGAAATACAGAGTAAGTTCCAATAGAAGCTAGTCAAAAATAAAAAGGCTTAATGCTGACCCAAAATAATATTTTTACTTCCAAAGTTAAAAACAGAGATGGAATGCCCTCAGTGGTTGACTTTCTCAGGCAAAGGTGGTGGTGGTGACAACTACTACCATTATTCAGCACTCTGGAACTGTAATTTTTACAAGATTGCATTCTTTACCATTGCATTCATTTGTTAGGTGTGAGTGTATTAAAGAATAACAGTATTCTAAGTCTAGGTTAGTTGGGGGCTGAATAAGCCCCTTGAGCATAAAGGTCACCGAAAACATATTTTTCTTTCTCCATATTCACACTTGAATTAATTGAAACCCTGAAATTATATAATGGCTTTGGAATTTTTTGGAGAATATTAGTGGCTGATTCTGTAATTTCTTAGAAATTTTGGAAACATTTCTTTGTCAGTTTTGTAAGTGTGTGTTTATTAAGAGGAATAGGAAAATATTACTTCTCCATACACTAACTGTTGTCTAAATTTTAATTTTTGCAGCAGACATCTCTAAATAAGGAAATGCATTTTTTCAATAAAGATGCTGTGTTAATTATCATATTGAGGACACAGAATCTAAACTATATTCTTCTAATGAATAATATAGTCATTAATAGCTTTAAACAGATAAAGTGAGATTTCTCTAATATTCTTATATTGGATAAGTTAGAAAATACTACTTTTCAGAAATGATTTAATAATAACTACACTATTATAACTGTATTCTGATTCATTTAAATAACTTTTTTGTAAATGCTTACTAATGAAATTATCTATTTAAAAAGGGCTTTCTAAAAATGCTACAGTGGTTAAACTATAGAGAAAATTGACTGATCATAGATTTAAAATATCTTAATGAATTCACAAGCTATCTTGCACATCTGTGAGTATTTCCAATTTGCAGGATCACTGATGACTGATTATTTCATTAACTGCACTTTAGGATCAGTTTTTACAGTCTTCGAGATTAAAGAAAATGCAGATATTGGCAACTGAATTTAAAATCTATATTTTTTCAACTGTTATTACAACCAAATTAAAGGAAAATTCTTTTTGAAAATACTTTTTCTTCAAATAAGAACATGATAAGACTGCACATTTCAATGCTCATAAAGATCATTTCCAAAGGAGAATACTATGTAATGTCAGGTAGTTAAAGACAAATTGATCATTGTTGTAGGAGAGGAATTAGGAATAATTTAAAGTTTTTTGAAGTTCTTTCATCTGCCAGGTGGCTCAGCAGCATGCTGTATACCAAAAATGTTATATATATATATACCCATAGGTACATATACCTTCATGCACACATCATCCTTTCTCCTCCTTCATAACAACCTGTAAATTGTATCTTCATCTTGTTGTATGGACAGAGAACTAAGGTTTAGAGAACGGAGTAAACTGGGCCCAAGTATCACAGTAGACTGCTCTCTTGATTGCCAATTGCTTTTGTGGTATTATGTGCTACACAGCAGAGTGAGATCATACTAGTTTTGTAGTGTGCCATTTTTATTTCTCTGAAAACAGCTTCTGTGTGTAAAACTTAAATACTTATTTAAATCAAGTTGACCAATCCATTGACTTGCATAATTCCAAGAGGAGTAAAGATTTAAAAAAAAATTAAGGAAAACAGTTACTCGATAATTGAGTACTCTCAGGACTAAAATTCTAAGATGCTTTAGTTAACAAATATTCTATTGGCTCATTTAAACTACCTAATCTCTTTATTATGTCTTGATGTCTTGAAGAGCCTACAGTTAAAATCTATTTGTAGAAAGACAACCATGAACAAACAAGAAATCTATTTGTAGAAAGACAATCATGAGCAAACCAGAAAATGGTCCAAATTATTTCTTCACTGATTCTACAGATCAGCTTTTAATGCATGTAGATGTAGACAGAGCTTCTGACAGTCCTTTTTTTTTTTTTTTTGCTCTGTTCTCCCACTTCCCCGTTCTATCTCCAAACACTGTCTTTTTCTCCTTTTCCCTCCTGTCAGAGACCCATTTCTACCCTGAAAAAGGTCCTCTAGATATTGAGCATTAATTTCAGGCTCTACCCTGACTCTCCTTCTTAACCATGTCACTAAAGAGATGGCGTGGGTCTGTAGGATTATTAAAAGATAGCATCTATCATATTCCTATTAGGAGGAGAATAACTTTTACAAAAACCATAAGGAGACAGACTCTGTTGGTGTGATAACCCATCGAAGCTCTGCTGAAGAAGACCAGTATCCCCACGAACAATTTATAAGCTGTAAGAAACTTTAAAATGATTATTTTTATCCAGTGATTGCAATGCTTTCTAGGAAGTTTGTAAATATTAAATAACCGGGCATTTAGTCATGAGTTTTATTTACTTTAAAATATAATTTTTCTTTATTCTATGATGCAAAACCATCCATTTCTAGGATAGCACCCTGGAAGCAGAATATATTTTCCCAGATTTTTCCCCCATTGCTTTAACAGAAATCTGCATTTGAAAATATAATTGACTCTACCTTTAAACTTTTTTAGAGTAATCATTGTAATAATAATAATATTTATAAAATAGTGCTCACAATTCCCTAAATTTAACACCCCCAGGAGCACCCACTGGTGTTATCTACATGTGACAAGTGGTGAAGTGAGTCTTGGACACTCTCTTAGTCAAGATCAACCAATCACCCCAGGAATGGGGCAATCTATGAACCAAGGTTCTCTTACAGGAACTCACTGAACTTAAAATTCAGTTTTCAGGCATCAGAGAGTTACTTATATGCACCTTGTTTATGATGTCCTCCTCAGAAGCTCAACTCATGTCAAATCATCCCCTGCAATACCATTTATTTTCTGTTTCTGAAACATTCCTTAATAATGCATTCCTTTTTAGTTACTTCTTCCATCCTTTTAGGGTTTTTTTTGTTTGTTTGTTTGGTTGGCTGGTTTTATTTTTTTTAGTGGTTTCAACCAAAAAGAAAATGATTCCTTGAAAAAAGTCAAAGTACAGCATAACATTGCCATCAAAGTACTGTTGCAAAGGGGACACTGTGTTCTGATTTAACACCATGGTCAGTGGCAGCTTTATGTATAAGTAAAGCTGTAGATCCAGAGAGAGCTTTTAATCTTAAATTAAGATTTTGGATAAATTACAAAGAAGCATTCTACTCAAGTTTAGATAAAACCAAGATGAATTTTAGCTTTGTTAATAACAATTAACAATGGAGAAAAGAGAGTTGTACATCTGGGTATATAGTCTTTCAATATTGCTTCGTGGTTTTACGTGTGGAGTTATGTTGAACTTTTAAAGCAAAGAAATAGCAGAATAGAAATGCAGGCTGACCTCTCTGTCAGTAAGAAATATCTGCTTTAGGAAGCAGGCGAGTGAAGAACATGGGATTTTACTCTTCCATCAAGGCCCTGATCTTTAAAGGGTTAAAGGAAGCCAAAAGCAAAAGCAAAAAAACAAAAACAAAAAAAACCCCACAAAATCTGCAGGGGAACAAGCTGCCCCTTTTACTTGGATATGATCATTAAAGTCACATTTGCAAGTATAAGAGTCACATCATTCCTCCCTTTCATCTATCATTTTAAATTACATAATATAGCACAGGAAACAACCTCATTGTGAAGAAAGAAACTAAAAGTGAAAGCTAATAAAGTGAACATTCTTCTTTATCATTATTTTCTTGCTCTATATTATTCTTCTCGCCATAAAAAACACTAACAGTTTTGCTGAAACATGCTTATTTTAAAACTTTCTATACAGCATTCCATTGGACAATAGTTTATTTGACTTTTATCTAACTGAAAGACATTTTGGGTTGTTTCTGGTTTTTCTATTGTTATTTTGCTACTAAGATAATGCTGCATTAAATATCATTTGATAAGAATCTCCCTGAAAATGGGTAAGGATGCTTTAAAATATACTATTAGAACTACATTATCCAAATCAAATATTATATGTATCTCATGCTTGATAGATATATTTCAAGTTACTTCTGTTTTACCATTTTACACCCCTATAGTTGATCAAACAATACTTAATATCTATCTTTTCAATAATGTCACTCTAATGAATAAAAATGATTACTTATCTAATTTGCAATTTACTGGTTACTAGTGTGATAGAAATTATTTTCATGTTTTTATTTGCCATGTATATCTATTTTACTTAGAAATTACATTTCATATTACACACCAATTTTTCTCTTTACTGTTTATCTTTTCTGTTTATATGTAAGAGTAAATGTGTTGGTTAAATACATTGATATTAACTCCTTTTTGGTCTTAAGCTATTCTCTTTTCACTCACTTTTTTATTGTTGTTAGTCATACCCTTTTTTTTTTAAAGATTTTATTTATTTATTTCAGAGAGAGAATGAGAGATAGAGAGATAGAGAGCACAGGGAAGAGGGTCAGAGGGAGAAGCAGACTCCCTGCTGAGCAGGGAGCCCGACGTGGGACTCGATCCCCGGGACTCCAGGATCATGACCTGAGCCGAAGGCAGTCGCTTAACCAACTGAGCCACCCAGGCGCCCTAGTCATACCCTTCTTAACAGCATTACTTCTATCTTATAGATTAGGAATTTTAGAAGTTGGAAACTATGCCTTTTTAAACGGTTTAACACAGTACCAAGCACAAATAGTTACTTGAGGTGTGTGTGTGTATGTGTGCATGCACATTTATGTGTATAAAAATGATGATGAATCCATAAGCTATACATTAACAAGACAAATATAAACGATTTATTTGAATGAAATGGAATTAAAAGTGACTGAATAGTGTGCAGGGTCTACACTGTGCTTTTTGTGGACTACAGCACTCCAGCTGGGTCATGCAGTCATGCTCCTTTCTGCTATACATAGGTAGATGCACGTCTTAATCAGCTCAGTTGTGACATATATTTATAACCTATGATTAAACTCATAATAGACTGCCCAGAACAGAGCACAAGGTCAAGAAGAGAGTTGGAAATACTAAATGAAAGTGGGGATTTATGGCTCTCAAACTTGGGCAATTCTATTCATTAAACCTAGTCTCCTCAATTAGTGGTTCAAATAGTTCATTTCTCACTGAATTATTCAAATAGTTGCAATTACATAAATCCAAGCATTTTGTTAAGTTTGTTTGTGAAGGAAAAATGTTTCATTTATAAATTTGAGAAGACATTTCTCAAATTTTAGCATGTTTTAAGTTATAAACCTATATGGGACATTCTAGCTTTTTAAATAGATTTTAAGATAATTATATCTAGGTGCCTCAAACATTTTTTATAAATTTGAAGCATAGTGGAGGATACTATAAATGTAAATACCCTGTGAAATACTTACAAAGATGTTGGTCATTCTAAAGGGTATAGAATAACTGACAAAGTATTTTTTTCACTTAGAAAATATTCTAAGACATCAAGCACATAAAAGAAATATTTATAATGTTGGATAGCTATATGCTTGGCTATATGACCATTACAGAAATACATAAAAAGAAAAATTGTAAAAAAAAAATACCTAAGTTACAAGATTGTTTCCATGGCCACATCCAGAACCTAAATGCAGATTATGCCATCCCACCACTTATAGAGCATCTTAAAGACCCACATAAAATTAGAAAGACTGCTTCTCTCAGATGGGTATGATTCAACTCTGTTTGGAAGAGAAAGCATTTCATTAGGAGGCTCTTGCTGTTACATATACAGCACCATGTGAAATGATTACCTCAGAAAGGCAATTAAAGGACCATGATGAAAGTAATGTTATCAAGATGTTGACCTAGGTTGTTCCTCACTTTGCTCTCCCACACAAGAACAACTGACAACTATTCAAGAATAGGACATGACTGAGTGAATCTTAGAACACGAGGGTGAGGCTCAATCCTCCCTCCCTGCCCCACAGAGACCAAGACAGATTGCATGAGAAGGTCAAAAGAAGAAAGAAGGGGCTACGCATTGATTGTACTGCTCCTTTCCCAGGCCAGCATAGCACCATGCAGAGAAATCTCAGTGAGCCTACAGTTCCTCCAGTGGGGAAAGAGAACCCAAATGGGACACAGGATCCCCCCAGCATTGTAGGTTGCATTGTGGCAACCCCTACTCTGATTTCACACCACAGAGATCGCAAGGGAATCTGCAGGGCTCAACCCCTGGGAATTTGACTGTGACAGGGAAGTGGGGAGGGACATGCAACAACCAGCACAGAGATCTTGGCAGACAAATTCATATCCACAGTGTCTAAATAGTAATCCCACCCACTGTCTCTGCTCACACAGAACAAAGTCAGTGCTGCACTTTCACCAGGAAACTTGGGAGGTTGCAGATCTGCCTGATGTGAATCCCCAAACAAGGAGTTTTGCTGGCGCTAGAGCTTGATTTGCCCATGCCCAGGGAAGATGTTAAAGCACAGCCTTACCCACTGTGGAAAGTGTCTCCCAGCCCCATTTGACCACAGAGGCTGGTGACAAGTCCTGGAAGCAGTGTAGCCCAGTAGCACTCAAGCCAAGAGACAGGTGGGCAGAACCAGTTTCCCTCACTCAGATCAAATCCAGTACTGGGTGTGGAGCTTTCCCATGCTATGCACAGGCAGGAAAATTAATTCAGACCAAAGCTAAGGGCAGCTCCCAGCCACTCTCAATGAGAGAGCCTGTTTGGAAAATTGAGAGTAGCCTGGAATGGTCCCTGCCCTTTCTCCCAAGTCAAGGAGGTGATAGCCCCATCTGCTGCAGAGACTGTCTTTTTGCCCCATTTAACCAGAAGGGCTGGCACCAACACTTGGAAGATGTGCAGCCCAGTGGTTCTTAAGCTGAGAGGTGGGAAGGCAGAGCTAATAGTTGGCAGATCAAAGCCAGTAGCCCTGTTCAGTTAGGGAACTTGGGATGTGAATCGGCTTGAGCTAAGTCAAGAAAGAACTTTACTAGCTTTAGAGCTGCTTTTCCTGCTGTGCCTGGGATGGAAACTAATTTGTAGCTCTGCTCATCACTGAATATAGCCTTTAGCCTGTCTGATCATAGAACCTAACCAGTATCCACAGGAAGCTGCATATCCAATTCAATAGGAGTACCTACAGTGGCACTTGAACTGAAAATGGAGCCTGTGGCTTCTCACATCTTTAGAGCAAAACCTGGCCTCACCTGACCAGAGAATTCAGTACACACACTGACCAGATTCGGGTCTCCATACAATGAGCTGAGTATAGGTCCTATGTCCTATCCTAGGAAAAACAGAAGTCCTAGAGTTGAAAACTTTAATCACTGAACTGAATAATTCAATAGAGTTTCAAAAGTTGACTCAAACATGCAAAAGAAAGAATCAGTGACCTGGAAGATAATACATTAGAAATTCCCAGTGAGCAGAGCAAAAAGATAAAAGAATGAAAAAGAGTAAAGAAAGCCTATGGGAATCATAGGTAACAATGGGAAAACAAAACAAAACAAAACAATATTTGCATTTTGGGAATTCCAGAAGGAGAAAAGAAAAAGAAGGGGACAGAAAGTATATTTAAAACAATAATGGCTGAGAACTGGGGAGAGAAATAGACATCCAGATCTATGATGTCCAAAGGATTCCAAATAGATTGAACCTATATAGGATTGCACTGAGACACATTATAATTAGTCAAAGGACAAAGAAAGAATTTTATAAATAGCCTGAGGAAAGAGAGAAGTTATATATAAGGGAACCCCCATAAGACTCTCAGTGGATTTCTCAACAGAAATTTTTGGGCCAGGAGAGAATGGGATAACATATTCAAAATACCAAAACAAAATAACTATCGACTAAGAATTCTATATACTGTGGGGCGCCTGGGTGGCTCAGTTGGTTAAGCAACTGCCTTCAGCTCAGGTCATGATCCTGGAGTCCCGGGATCGAGTCCCACATCGGCCTCCCTGCTCAGCGGGGAGTCTGCTTCTCCCTCTGACCCTCCCCCCTCTCATGCTTTCTCTCTCTCTCTCATTCTCTCTCTCAAATAAATAAATAAATAAATAAAAATCTCAAAAAAAAGAATTCTATACACTGTGAAGCTAGAAATGAGCAAGGGGAAAGACTTTCCTCAACAAACAGAAACTGAAGAAGTTCATTACCATCAGACATGTCTTACAAGCAATGCTAAATGGAGTTTTTTCAGTGGAAGTAAAAGAACACCACTTAAGATCATAAAAATATAAAGTGTAAATCTCACTGGTAATTTTAAAAGTATAGTCATAGATTCTGCAATATAGTAATAGTGGTGCATAATTCACTTACAAATCTAGTTTAAAAGTTAAAAAATAAATATAATAAAAATAACCATAACTATAATAATCTGCTATTAGTTACACAATATAAAAAACATATAAATTGTAATAGCAAGAACATAAAATGTGAGGTGGAGGAAAAAAGTGTAAAGGTTACAAATTCTACTGAGGTTATCAGTTTAAAAGAGGGTGCTATAAATTTAAGATATTTTATGTTAGCCTCTTGGTAGCTACAAAGGTAAATCCTATGGTAATTACAAAAAAGAACACAATAAAGAAGTCAGTGCACAGTGATACCAAAGGGACATCACAACATCAAAAAAGACTGCAGAATAAAAGGCAAGAAACAATGAATCTCCAAAGCAACCTTAAATAAATAAATAAATAAATAAATAAATAAATAAATAAATAACAAAACATTAGCAAAATGGCAGTATTCTTTACCCATCAATAATTTCTTTAAACATAAGCAGATTAACTTTTCTATTAAAAAGCACAGAATCACTGAATGGATTAAAAAATAAGCAGGATCCAATAATATGTTGTCCTCAAGAGACTCACGTTAGCCTTAAGTACACACATAGAGTGAGAATGAAGGAATGGAAAATGACATTTCAAGCAATGGTAAACAAAAAAGCCAAACCAAACAAAACCAAACAAACAAACAAAAAAAAGCAGGTATGGCTATACTTAGACAAAATAAACTTTACCCTAAATATGGTAAAAAGAGACAAAGAAGGTCATTACATAATGATAAAGGGGTCAATAATTCAGGAAGATATAATAATTGTAAATATTTGTGGAGCAACACTGGAGCACCTAATATATTAAGCAAAAACTAACAGAGCTAAAAGGATAAATCAGCTATATTACAATAACAGTTGGGGATTTTTATATCCCACTTTCAGCAATGGATAGATCATTCAGACAGAGAATTACTAAGGCAACAGCACATTTGAACAGCAGTAAACAACAGTAGAAACCTAGTGGACCTAACAGACATATACAGAACATTCTAACCAATAACAGGATGCACCTTCTTTTCAAGCACACATGGAATATTTTCTAAGATAGACCACATGTTAGGCCTCAAATCAAGGCTTAAAATTCAAGAAGATTGCAATCATACAAGCATCTTTTCTGACCACAATGGCATGAAACTAAAAATCAGTAACAAGAGGAAAGCTGGAAAATTCATGAAATTCATGAAATTATACAACAGTCTCCTAAACAATCAATGTATCAAAGAATAAATTAAAGCTGAAATAAAAAAGTTGCTTGAGACAAACAAAAGTGGAAATACCACATACCAGAACTTTAGGGGCACAGTAAAAGCAGTTCTAAGACAGAATTTTATAGCAATACACACTTTCATTAAGAAACAAGAAAGGTCCCAAATAAACAACCTAACTGTGCCTTAAATAAGTAAAAAAAAAAAAAGAACAAGCAGAAGCAGAAGCAGAAGAAGCAGAAGCAGAAGAAGCAGAAGCAGAAGAAGAAGAAGCAGAAGAAGCAGCAGCAGCAGCAGCAGCAGCAGCAGCAGCAGCAGCAGCAGCAGAAGAAGAAGAAGAAGAAGAAGAAGAAGAAGAAGAAGAAGAAGAAGAAGAAAGAAAGAAAAGAAAAAAAAACATACTGAGTCCAAAGTTAGCAGAAGAAAGGAAAAGGAAATAATAAAAATTAGAGCAGAAATAAATGAAATAGAGAACAGAAAAACAATATAGGAAAGATGAAGCAAACTAAGAGTTGGTTCTAGGAAAAAGATAAATCTGACAAACCATTACCAGAATAACTAAGGAAAACAGAGAAAGGACCTACATCGACAAAATTATACATGAAAAAGGAGACATTACCACAGATATGACAGAAATTCACAGGATCATAAGAACCCATTAGGAACAACCATATGCCAACAAACTTGACAATCTAGAAGAAATGGAAAAATTCTTAGAAAAATACAACTTAATAAAACTGAATAAGGAAGAAATAGAAAATCTGAATAGACCAATTACTAGTAAGGAGATCAAATCAGGAATCAAAAATTTCCCCACAAAGGAAAGCTCAGATAGATTTGCTGGCAAATTTTATCAAACACTTAAAGAAGAATTAACACCAATCATTCTCAAAATCTTTTAAAAAGTCAAAGAGGAGGGAATATTGCCATACTCATTTTATGAGGCCAGCCTTAGACTGATACCAAAATCATACAAGGAAGGACACCACAAAAAAAAAAAAAAAAGAAAGGAAGAAACAGAAAATTGCAGGCCAATATCCTTGATAAACATAGATGCAAAATTTCTCAACAAAATAGTAGCAAACCAAATTAAAAAATACATGAAAAGGATCATACACACCATGATCAAGTGGGATTTATTCCAGGGGTGCAAAAATGTTTTAACAACTGTACATCAATTGATGTTGTATACCACATCAACAAAATGAAAGACAAAAATGATATGATCATCTCAATACATATAGAAAAAGCATTTGACAAAATTCAATGTCCATTTATGATAAAAAATTCTCAACAAAGTGGGTAGAGAGGAAATGTGCCTAAACAAAATAAAGGCTATATATGACAAACCCACAGCTAATATCATACTTAATAGTGAAATGCTGAAAGGTTTTCCTCTAAGATTAGGAATAAGATAAGAATGCCCACTCTTGTCCCTTTTATTCATCATAGTATAGGAAATCCTAGGCATAGCAATTAGACCCCAAAAATGCAAGTAAAATTGTCACTGTATGCAGATGACTTGATACTCTAAATAAAAAATCCTAAAGACTCCATCAAAACACTGTTAGAATGCACAAATGAATTCAGTAAAGCAACAGGATACAAAATTAATATACAAAAATCTGATGCATTTCTATATACCAGTAATAAACTATCAGAAAAAGAAATCAAGAAAACAATCTCATTTACAATGGCATCAGAAAGATTAAATGGCTAGGAATAAATTTAACCAAGGAGGGGAAAGACCTGTACACTGAAAACTGTAAGACATTGATGAAAGCACTGAAAAAGACACAGATAAATGTCAATATCACCAATAGCTATCTACAGATCCAATGTAATATCTATCAAGATTCCAGTGATATTTTATACAGAAGCAGAAAAAAAACCACTTCTAATACTTATATGGAGCCCCAAAAGATCCTGAACAGTGAAAGAAATTCTGAGAAAGCAACACAAAGCAGGAATTATCGTACTTTCAGATTTCAATCTATACCATAAACCTATAGTCATCAAAAGAGTATGACACTGGCATGAAAACAGACAAATAAACCAACAGAACAGGATCAAACCTCAGAAATAAACCCAAGCATATATGATCAACTAATATTTGATGAGAGAGCCAAGAATACTCAATAGAGAAAAGACAGTTTTCAATAAATGGTGCTGGGATAATTGGATTTTCACATGTACAGGAATGAAATTGGACCCTTATCTTATACCACCCACAAAAATTAACTCAATATGGATTAAAAGCTTAAATGTAAGACTTAAAACCATAAAGATTTTAGAAGAAAACATAAAAATAAATCTCCTTGACATGAATCATGGTAATAATTTTTTGGATATGACACCTAAAGCACAAGCAACAAAATCAAATATAAGCAAGTGGGACTACCTCAAACTAAAAAGTGCCTGCACAGCAATAAATAAATAAATAAATAAATAAATAAATAAATAAATAAATAAAAATACCAACAAAGTGAAAAGAAAACCTATGAAATGGGAAAAATATTTGCAATCTATATTTCTGATAAGGGGTTAATACTGAAAATATATAAAGAACACATACAACTCAATAGCAAAAGAGAAGAAAAAGGATTCATTTTAAAAATGGGCAAATCCTCTACAGAAGATACACAATAGGTCAACAGGTACATGAAAAGACGCTCAACATCACTAGTCATTAGGAAAATGCAAATTAAAACCACAATGAGATATTACCTCACACCTGTTAAAATGACCATCATCAAAAAGACAAAAAATAACAAATGCAGGTGTGGATGTGGAAAAGTGGGAATCCTGTGCACTGTTCATGGGATTGTAAACTGGTACAGCCACAATAGAAATCTGCATAGAGTGTCCTCAAAAAATTAAAAATGGAACTACCATACAATCTAGCAATTTCACTTTTCAGAATATATCTAAAGGAAGTGAAAATAATAACTTGAAAAGATATCTGTACCTCCATGTTTATGGTAGCATTATTTACAATAGCCAATACATAGAAATAACTTAAGTGTCCACCCATGGGATGAATGGATAAAAAAGTAATGGTATATATACACAATGGAATATTATTCAGCCATAAAAAATGAAGAAATCCTACCACAACATGGATGGACCTTGAAGGCATTACGCTAAGCAAAATAAATCAGAGAAAGACAAACACTGTTTGATCTCACTTAAAGGTGGAATCTAAAACCAAACCAAACCAAACAGAAACCCAACCTCATATAAAAAGAGATCAGACTTCCAGTTACCAGAGGCAAAGAATAGGGGGAGGGGAAAGGTGGTGAGAAGGTACAAACTTCCAGCTACAAGATGCATTAATACCAGGGATATAATGTACAACATGATGACTATAGTTAAAATTTCTGTGTGATATATAGGAAAGTTGTTAAGAGAGTAAATCCTAAGAGGTTTCATCACAAAGAAATTATTTTTCCTTTTCGTCATTGTATCCATATAAGAAGACGCATATTAGCTAAACCGACTGTGATAATCCTTCCACAATACACGTGAATCAAACCATCATACTGTACACCTTAAACTTACACAGTGAAGCAGGTCAATTATCTTGAAATAAAACTGAGGGGCAAAAAAGGACCGTGAGTTAAAACTCCCAAAGTGGAGCATGTGTGAACTGACATTAAGTAAAATAAAATATAATATAGAGGGAAATTTATTACTAAATGATGTTGATAACTTAATGGTCTACAGACGGAAAATATTTAAGAAAAGTCAATCATTAAAAAAAGAATAATTTTTTATATTTTGGGGAACAGGGAAACAAATCGGAAGTTAACACATGTATTCCAGGGTTTTTCAATCTTGACACTATTGACATTTTAGGCCAGATAATTCTTTGTTGTCTGTGTTGTGGGAAAGCTATCCTGCACATTTCGGATGTTTAGTAACATCCCTAGACTCAGTCCACTAGATTCCAATAGGACCCCTGCCCCCTGCAACGAGCAAAAATGTCTCCAGACATTGGTGGGTGGGGGGGAGGGGGGCTTGATCACCCAATTGAGAGTCACTTAAATATTCTATTAGTGTTATTCCTGTAGAGAAAACTTGTTTAGGAAAAGGGTTTATCTGTAGGTATGGCTGTTTCACTTTACTAGTCAGTTGGCTTAAAAATTATCTACTTGGTTACATATTTAGAAATAATTTGAGACTGTTTTCTACTTGGAGAGAATTTTTCTGATCAGTATACTGGATTGACTGAATAATATTGATCACTTGAAATTATATTACATGAAATTATTGTAATTTTAGTCATGTTTTCCTTTTTGGATCATTGCATATGAAAGAAGTCAAACTTGAGTTTGAAATTTGTACTTTAAACAAGTTTATTTGTCCCTCTTGAAGAAATTGATATTTTTGACGACTGTAATAACTGGACATTCCTAGAACAATGCTAACACAGGGGGTTAACAGCTTGCACTTATACAAAATACTTGAAGTCAGTCAGAAAGCCATTATTATGACCTTGTGCTGACCACATTCTATGAAGTGTTACATGATCAGGGACAGGGAAGTTGGTTAATGGAAGTTATATAGTAGCTAGATGTATCCTTGTCACACTTCATCTAAACTGATACATTGCAATGGTCCACACTGCTCAGACCTGGCAATTACTGTCCAATTCCAATCTATTCTACACTGCCACTATAATGAAAAATAATTAGGAGCCTGAAAATGAGTTTTCACATGAAATGGTTTCAGTGCTTGGACACAATCGCCTTTGGCAGATGGCTTTGGGTTTGCTTTAATATAATAAAGACAGTTAATCATCTCTAAAGAGTGCGCTGAATGAATAAACTTTTAACACTACTTTCTACAATGAAACTCTTATATTGATCAAATGTTTAATGCTCAGGGGTACTCAGGGGTGAGGGTTTCTTTGGTCCAATTGATTGGAATGAGCACATAAATCACCAGAAAATAAATGCATTAGAAAAGAAGAAAATTGGTTTGAATCGATTATCTACTATTGATGAAGAAAAATAAAAAAGCTGAACACTAAAATCAACTACTCTTCCTGAACATTGTTGTTATAATAGATAAAGGTATTTTTGTATGTGTTTATGAACACTCTGATTTTGGTAAGGCTGAAATAAATCACTTTATCACAAAAAAATTATGTGTGATAGAGCAATGATAGTCTCTTCAGAAAATGGTTCTAGAAAGCCTGGACATCCATGCACCAAAAAAAAAAAAAAAAAAGACTCTAGACACAGATCTTACACTTTCCACAAAAATAACTCAAAATGGATCATAGTTCTAAATGTACAATGCAAAACTAAAACTCCTAGGAGATAACATAGGAGAAAGTCATAGGTGTGGTGATTCCTTTTAAATACACCACCAAAGACATGACCCATGAAAGAAAGAATTGATAAGCTAGACTTTAGTAAAATTAAAAGGTAATGCCAAGAGAATTAGAAGACAAGTCCCAAATTGGGAGAAAATATTTGCAAAAGACACACGCAATAAAGGACTGTAATCTAAAATATACAAAGAACTTTTAAAACTCAGCAATAAGGAAACAAAAGAACCCAACATAAAAAAAAAGGTCCAAACATCTTAACAGACAGTAGACACTTCATCAAAGAACATAGACAGATGGCAAATAAGCATATGAAAAGATAATCCATATC
This sequence comes from Zalophus californianus, assembly GCF_009762305.2. Classification (NCBI taxonomy): domain Eukaryota; kingdom Metazoa; phylum Chordata; class Mammalia; order Carnivora; family Otariidae; genus Zalophus; species Zalophus californianus. The sequence goes on along the minus strand of NC_045601.1, from coordinate 66,968,275 downwards.
ATATATCATCAGGGAAATACAAATTAAAACACCAAGATACCATTATGCATCTGTTCAAATGACCGAAATTGAAACACTGACAACACCAAATGCTGGTGAAGCTGTAGAGCAGTAGGAACTGTCATTCATTGCTAGTGGGAATGCAAAATGTTACAGCCACTTTGGAAGAGAGATCGGTAGTTTCTTGCCAAACTAAACATACTATTATCATACAATCCAGCAATCATATCCTTTGGTATTTACCCAGAGGAGTTCAAAACTTATGTCCACCTAAAAACCTGCACACAGATGCTTATAGCAACTTTATTTATATTTTCTAAAACATGGAAGCAATGAAGATGTCCTTCAGTAGGTGAATGAATAGATAAATAAATTGTAGTACATCCAGACAATGGATTATTTTTCAGTACAGAGATAGAAAGAGAGAGAGAGAAAAGAAGAAGAAGAAGAAGAAGGAGGAGGAGGAGGAGGAGGAGGAGGAGGAGGAGGAGGAGGAAAGGGGAGGAAGGAGAAGGGGAAAAATAAAAACAGAAAAGATCTATTAAGGTGTGAAAAGACAAGGAGGAACCTTAAATGTGTATTACTAAATGAAAGAAGTCAATGTGAAAAGGCTACATTTTGTATGAATCCAACTGTATGACATTCCAGCAAAGGCAACACTATAGAGATAGTAAAAAAGAGAAGTGGTTGCCAGGAATAAGGGTGGGAGTGGGGAGATGAATAGGTAGATTGTTAGAGCTGTGAAAATACTCCATAGGATAGTATAATGATGGATGGATGTCATTATATATTTGTCCAAATTCATAGAATGTCCAACACCAAAAATGGCTAAGGTAAACTATGGACTTGGAGTGATTATGATGTGTCAGTGTAGTTTCATCAATTGCACAAATGGACCACTTCAGAGAGTGATGTTTATAGTGAGGAAGGCTATGCATGTGTCGGGGCAGGAGGTAAAGGGGGAGTCTCTGTATTTCCCTCTCCATTTTGGTGTAAATCTAAAACTGCTCTAAAAAAATAAAATCTTTAAAAATAAAAAAATAAAAAATAAAAAAATAAAAAAAAATCTTTTAAAAAAGTATTTGTGTACGTATGTATACACCTATATATATTACATATATAATACATGTTTTATATATTATATATATAATGTATATAATGTACATATAATTTTAAAATAAATATATTTTCCATGAAGGGAAAGGGATCCCTCTGTTAGAAAGAAAACTCAAATTTTAACAAGCTGTAAATCATTTATCAATTTTTCTGAGATCAAATGACAGGCAATCTTAAATTCACATTTCTCAATTGAAAAAAGCTCACTGGAAAAAAAAAGAAAAATATCAATGCTTTAGAATTAAATTGATTTATTAATTGTGTGCTTAATCAATATTGAATTCCATTATGAAGAGCCTATATTCAGAAATGAACTGAGCTATATTGTGAAAGTACATAAATAAGATTTGTCATTGTCAGTGACTAAGTGGTTTTTCAGAGACTATTTCATAAACTGATAGCATTTAAGGGTACTCAGCTAGTGGTAATTTTTCTTCTTTAAATGATTTGATTTTGTAAAACAGTATTGGGATCCTAACAGTTACCAAAACTAAATCATAGTTTGGGTATTTATATTCAGCAACACTGTTGTTAGTACAACATGTGACTAAATTTTCTCTTAGCTTTGCAGATATGTTTAGATCAAATCTCTTGTCTTTTCTGTGTACATATATATGTTACATCAAAATCAACATTTAAGGTTTTGGTTTGTCTTACTTTTACTGCTTTTTACTAAAGGGTATGTTGTATTTTCTTAAATATCTATACTTTAAAACAAATGGCAATGTAAGTCTAAAATGGAGTTAATGTTTTCATCTCTAGTTACTCACTTAAAATGCATTATTAGAATCAATTTATATAAATTTTGAAACTTGTGTTTAGGATTCTATCTGTAAATAGTATTGCAAAACTAGATATGCCATTCTTTATTCACTATTGGCTATTAAATTAGGCATATCTTTAGATGCTTGCCTGCTAGCCTTCGGCCATCCTGATTTTCCATGAAACATCTTTTGGTGTTCTGGATTTTGTATTGGTTTGTCTAAGTCTTGATGTGCAGACATATACAACCCATGTTTCATTTCTGATTTCGGGTCCAATGACCCATTATTTTGATTAATAAATAGAATATCCGTTTGAGAAATATTATTGTTCATATTTAAGGAGCATTTTTCTTTGAACCTTATGAGTATAAAATCAATGTAGATATTGATTGTATCAATGAATAACATCATAATGTTAATCTCTCACTTTCGTAGCAAGAAGATGATAATGAAAAACATTTTGAAATGTTGTCACTGTTTGAGAGTTTAAAGGAACATGGCATGAGTCTGTTGTATTGCCTGCAAAGTGGACGTAGGTTGCCTGCCCATAGTCCCTAGCAAGTCACATTAGGTTGCAGCTTTAGAGTTCTATTCTGATTCTCTGTGGTTCTGTTGAGCTAACGTGAAAGATTACCTTTTTGGAGAATAATGAGGGTAGTGTTTCCTCTACTTGGAAATTTGATTCACCCATTTGGAGAGATAGCAATCTGAAATCTAGATTTATTGTCACCCACAGAAGGATTAAGAATTATAAAATTTGTTGTCTTAATCAGCACTGTTCACCAATTCCTCTCTGAACCAAAATCTCTGATGGAATATGTGATTTTCTCTTATATACCTGAGATCATCACCTCTAGTTTTCTAGCAAATGTTAATGTGAATGGACAATTTAGAATTAAGGAGTGACATGGATGAGAAATGGCATATACTTTGAAATCAGGTAGACATGCATGCAAATCTAGGATGTACTAGTTAGTACTTGTGTGACCATGAACAGGATGCAGAAAATGACAATACCCTATGAGGTTTCCTGGAGTGTAAAGTGCTGTAATATATGTACATAGCAAATAGAAATGGATCTATGATATAGGAAATCCAAACAGATTCTTGCCGTTATTATTATCAACATGGTAATTATTCTGTAATTTGAAACACCCTCTCTTTGTGCCTCTCCATGTATTTCCTAGAATTTGATAGTGAAAATGAAACTCATCTAGTGATCTGTGCATTAGTTAGTAAAAAAAAAAAAAAAAAAAACTTGAATGAGAATGTTTTTTTTTTTTCCTCCATATGTACTAAAAATGCAAATATCAAGTTAGGTTCAACTGACTGTGTATACCTGGAAAATAAATGAAAGGTTGAAATTTGAGAGGTTTATACTGAGAAAACTCTCTAGATTAAAAAAAAGACAGAATTACTAAATTTGCTTCTTTTTAGAATAAACAAAATTAATATTATACTAACAAAATTAATATTATACATTACACAAATTTGTTGATTTCAATTAATTTAAAACATAATATTTGAAATCTATTATGGCTAAAACAAGAAGACTACAAAAGAGCTAATTAACTTTTAGTGTTCCCTTTTGAACTTTATTTTTAATCTTTTTCTTAGTTGCAAAACTTGTGGAATTTAGTTTTAGAATCTTGTCAACTCAAAAGTAATGATTCTTTGCTTTGTAAGGTAAACTCTAGGCAAGATCAAAAAGAATTTGTCTGGTTTATATCAGTTCTATTATTCTGTTTTATTCAATACACATGCAGTCTACAAAAAAGAATTTTTTAATCCCAGTATAGTTAACATATAGTATTATATTAGTTTCAGGTGTACCATATAGTGATTCAACAATTCTATACATTACTCAGTGATCATTATGATAAGTGTACTCTTAATCCCCTTCACTTATTTCACTTACCGCCTCCCACCTCCCCTCTGGTAACCACCAGTTTGTTCTCCATAGTTAAGTCTGGTTTTTGGGTTGTCTCTTTTTTCTTTGTATTTTTGTTGTTGTTTTTTGTTTGTTTGTTTTCTTTCTTAAATTCCACAGAGTGAAATCATATGGTATTTGTCTTTCTCTGACTTCTTTTGCTTAGCATTATACTCTCTAGATACATCCATATCATAGAAAATAGCAAGATTTCATTCTTTTTTCTTTTTTTAAATTATGTTATGTTAGTCACCATACAATACATCATTACTTTCTGATGTGGTGATCCACGATTCATTGTTTTCGTATAACACCCAGTGCTCCATGCAGTACGTGCCCTCCTTGATACCCATCACCAGGCTAACCCACCCCCCTCCCCTCTAGAACCCTCAGCTTGTTTCTCAGAGTCCATAGTCTCTCATGGTTCGTCTCCCCCTCTGATTCCCCCCCTTCATTTTTCCCTCCCTTCTCCTAATGTCCTCCATGCTATTCCTGATGTTCCACAAATAAGTGAAACCATATGATAATTGACTTTCTCTGCTTGACTTATTTCACTTAGCATCATCTCCTCCAGTCCCATCCATGTTGATGTAAAAGTTGGGTATTCATCCTTTCTGATGGCTGAGTAATATTCCTATACACACACACACACACACACACCACATCTTCTTGTCCATCTATGGATGGACACTTGGGCTGCTTCCATCCTTTGAAGATTGTAAATAATGCTACTATAAACATAGGGGTGCATATATCTTTTCAAATTAGTGTTTTCATAATCTTTAGGTAAATAGTAGTTTAATTACTGGATCATGATAGTTCTATTTTTAATTTTTAAGGAACCACCATACTGTTTTCCACAGTAGTTATACCAGTTTGTATTCCTACCAACAGAGCACAAGAGCTCCTTTCTCTCCACATCCTCACCAACACTGTTTATTATGTTTTTGATTTTGGCCATTTCTGACAGGTGTGAGGTGGTATCTGTGGTTTTGGGGATTTGCATTTCTTTGATGAGGAGTGATATTGAGCATCTTTTTATGTATCTGTTGGCAATCTGTATGTCTTCTTTAAAGAAATGTCTGTTCATGTCTTCTCATTTTTGAATTGGATTTTTTTTATTTTGAGTTGTATAAGTTCTTTATATATTTTGGATACTAACCCTTTATCAGGTATGTCATTTGCAAATATCTTCTTCCATTCAGTAGGTTGTCCAAAAAAGAAAAATTTAAAAATTCATCCATAAACAAATAAGTTAAAGGACTTCTCTTAGCAAAGGATTTTGCTATGAGGTAATGTAAATATTAAATCTTCTACTGTACTCAAATTTAATACAAATAGATGGCAATTTTTATACAATGATACAGGTTATACATTTTATACATTTATACATAGAAATATAATGTATTTCAACTAAGACTACAATTTATCTATATTATATCAATAAAGTTATGAAAAAATGTGGGAAATTTATCCGCATGCTACTTATACACTTTGGAATTTATTTTTATTTATTTATTTAATTTATTTTTTAAAAAATTTTATTTATTTATTTGAGAGAGAAAGAGAGTACACCCAAGCAGGGGGAGCAGCAGAGTCAGAGGGAGAAGCAGGCTCCCTGCTCTGCAGGGCCCAATGCAGGGCCCAATCCCAAGACCCTGAGATCATGACCTGAACTGAAGGCAGATGCTTAACCAACTAAGCCACCTAGTCACTCCTTGAATTTATTTTTAACCAAGCCAATATCAAAATTAATATCAGTTTCTCAAAACTGAGGAAGGGTCTGATATAAAAGAAATGTAATTTTTTTAATTATGTAAAAACAAAATAAAAATTGATAAGAAATATTACCAAGAACTTAAGAAAAACTAGCAAAAAAATCACAATTCTCCAAAAAAGAACACAAACCAGGGTTGCGGGAGACTCAGTCATTAAGTGTCTACCTTGGCTGAGGTCATGATCTCGGGGACCCTGGGATCGAGCTCAGCTCAGGGGGCTTCTGCTCCGCTTCTCCCTCTCCCTCTGCCCCTCCCCCCTGCTTGTGATTTCTCTCTCTCTCAAATAAATAAATAAAATCTTTAAGAAAAAAATAAAAGAACACAAACTGATAATACCCATAAACCTTATCCACACTACAGATCAGATATGCAAATTAAATTCAAAAATAATACATTGCTTCTAAAACTCAGAGTAAAATGTTCTGGTACAAGTTTAAGACAGTTGTAAATTGTGAGGTCTTCTCAGTCTCATCAATTTATTAATCTACATAGACTTTAAGGAATGTACATTTATTTTGTCTTTTTGTTCAACAAATATGTATTGAATGTCTATTATGTTTTAGGGTGACACTATGCATTGAGGATATAATGGTAAACAGGGTCCCTATGACCCCCACTTTTAGGAAATATATAATTCTGCCTGGATGAGTTATTTAATGGAGTAAATTTTATTTCTAGATAAAAAAATCATGTTAATTTATTTTAATTTACTTCTAAGTCTTGAGCCTGTTTGCTTCTTGACAAATTCTTACATATCTTGGTCAACATTTCACTTGAGGAGCAGGCAAAATAAAGCCACAGTATCTCTCATCTGACAATCCCCATGTTTTCCAAAACCTTGTATAAATAGCCTTAAAATCATCACAAAATATTTGGAGAAATTGGTGATCTTCCTGAGGACTTCAACACTGTGGCCATGAATTGGTGATGTACATTAGCTCAGTTCTAACCCATGTCCCTTGATGGTTATAAAAGAACTGGGTGTAAATACCAGCAGAAGAGTCAAGATAGTAAGAATGGTCACATAACACTGTCACAGGAATACTTTTGGAGTCTCCTTTTTTTTTTTTTTAACCTAACTTTTATTTTAAAATATTACCTAAAAAGACAAATAGAAAAACAAAAACTTCTATGTTTCTGGGGTTAGTCAGAACATGGGGGACACAGTGGAGAACATCAGAAACAAGACTCCTAGGGACCCAAGGCCTGGTTTCATACTGCCTTTGATGGTTTCTTTCCTGACTTTAAAAACAAAAGACTAAAGTCCCATTTGTGCCAGGGATATGGCTTTCTTATTGGGACTCCTCAAATCCATTCCAACTAGAGTCAAACCTAAACCATCAAAGAGCTACAGATTCTTCTACTAAAGTCCATTAACAAATTGCTTTTACTGAATTGAACTCTACCATACTGGATTTGAAACAACTACTCTTAATCCAAAAGTATGTTTAGTGTATGCTATTGAATCAATACAATGACTTTGATTCCTAGGAGGACAAATCTTGATAGCGTTTGACAAAAGGCATATGATTAAATGAAATATATTATAGGTGCTAAATTGAAATTTTTCTATGGCTACAGTTAACATAATTTCATAATTTTTCAGACTATAATTTTTATGGATTTTCTAGTGACATACAAATTCAGAGCTTTTTTCTTCTCTATTCTGGTATGTTAGTGTGGATCCAGAGTAGATTTTCTACAAGTTTTATCCTTACGTATGTGTAGTAACTTGTTTTGTCTCTTTGTACAGGTGGTCACCCTATCAAATGCACTGTATGGTTAAATACTATAGGGAGCTTTAAGCTTGCACTCCATTCGGCTGTTTTTAAAACAGCTTAATGTGTTTTTTTTAAAGATTTTATTTATTCATTTGACAGAGAGAGCACAAGTCGGGGGAGCTGTAAGCAGAGGGAGAAGCAGGCTCCTCACAGAGCAGGGAGTCCAACATGGGGCTCCATCCCAGGACCCTGGGATCATGACATGAGCCAAAGGAAGATGCCACCCAGGTGTCCCAAGAGTTTAATGTATTTTAATAGCCCATTTACAGGAACAGTACAGAAGACAAACATAGAAACGTACTTTCATGTAGGAAAACTTCATTTAGAAAAGTATAATAAATGGATAGAATCTGCATGATAAAAAAACCACAAACATGTAATTGACAGTTCCTGTCAATTAGAAATATACCTGTTTTGAAAAAATCTAAATGCTAGAATTGTCCAGAAAAATGTAACAGGTTGATTTATAATTATTGTAGAGTTGAACTGCTAGAATTTGTTTACTGAAACTTTTTGACTTGTATTAATGCTCTACATCCCCACATTTATATTAAAAATCCACACAGAAAGAAAAATGGAAAAACTGCCAATACTTAATTTCTATCCCTTACTTTTCCACTTGCAATTATATACTTAGGTACCATTTGACCTCATGGGGGGAAAAAATCCCATAACAGGAAGAAAAGAATTTTTTTCATAATGAAATGTTTCCCCTCATAGTGAGTTCTTAAGCACATTTTCCATGTACGCAGCTGCTAGTTGGATGTCTTTGGGCATAATTGTTACACCTTTGGTACAGATAGCAAACAAATTGTTTTCTTCAAAAAGGCCAACTAGATAAGCCTCACTTGTCTCCTACAAAGCACCAATAGCTGCGCTCTGGAAATGCAGATCTTTTTTTGAGGTCCTTGAGCAATGTCTCAGAGCAGACCCTGCAAGAGAAGTTTGCCAGTCAGAAATTCAACGAAGTTCTGAAAACATCGAGGGGAGTGCCTCAGTACCAGACCCGTACCAGTGAGGTTTCTTCACTCGTCCAGGAGAGGGCGCACTCTTGCAAGCAACTTTTGTAGTCAGTTGCTTCCTGGGTATTTTGCCACCAGGCAATTCAAGGGCAGTAAATTGTGTCGGAGCCTCGGCATAGAGGCCTCCGTACTGCCCCCTTCTCCTTTCTGTGGATTTTTCTGAGCTAGAGGCAGCTCAGGGTTAGAGAGCCACGGAAGCTCCATGTAGCTCGTCATCGTACAGGCTGTGTGCATTCCTCGTGCTACTGTTAGAATTCTTTGCTGTTCCATCCCTGCAAATTCCATGAGCTGAAATTTATGGAGAACCGTTTCTTCAAGCTCTAGTCTAGTACTGCTTTTTGGATTATTACAAATCCGTATACCTCCAAAGACTTGCTTCTCTTTGCTCATGGCCCCTATGGAGGTAATTTTACTACACTGATTGAAGTTCTAAGAAACAAACCCTACAATTCACTATTTCCTTTATTTATTTTTAAAGATTTTATGTATTTATTTGACAGACAGAGAGAGAGAGACAGCGAGAGAGGGAACACAAGCAGGGGGAGTGGGAGAGGGAGAAGCAGGCTTCCCGCCGAGCGGGGAGCCCCATGCGGGGCTGGATCCCGAGACCTTGGGATCATGACCGAGCCGAAGGCAGATGCTTAATGACTGAGCCACCCAGGCGCCATTTCCTTTACTTTAGAAATATTTTTTCTGGAACACTAGGCACTAGATCCCAGTATCCTGCACTTGAAGAATGACCATTCCACTGTGAACCCACTCTGAAAAAGCTATGGATTTTCTGAGCAACTGTTTTCTTCATCCTAATCTTATACAAATGGTGAATATGTGTTCTTGTGGTTGTCATTTTTCCTCTGCAAGGGGTCTTATAATCAAACTCCCCACTTAACACTGACAACTTTAAGAAACATGTTACTATACTATATACCCTGGTCACATTCATAGTTTTCAACTCTGTGATTTCATTTCTAGGAAGCAAACCTAAATAATCAGGAATTCAAACAAATTTGTGTTAAAATTGTTCCTTATAAAGTTATTCATAACCAAAAACTAAAACAGGTTTGATTTAGAAGAAGGTAATGGTTTAAAAAACTGTGGTGCATCCCCAAGATCGAATATTAGCCAGATATTGAATGATGTTTAATAATAATTTCAATGACATGGAAAATATTTTACCAAAAAATGTAGGATTCAGAACTGTGTTATACAGGGTCTAAATATCCAAAATCTAATATGTATGTATAACAAGCAATGTCTATCTCTCAGTTATGAGACTGAACTAGATTTTTATTTTTATCCCTATACATTTCTACATGCCTCAAGTTTTCATAATGAATATGTACTAATTTTGTAAAAATTTTAAAAAAAGTGTAATTTTTTTTCACAAAAAGTGTGTATGGCAGTACTCAGCACAATGAAAACAGAGAGAAAGATGTGCAACTGAATGCCTTCCATGATAAAAATAGATAGGAAATGACTGATAGACTTGGGGGTAGAGTAGGGAAGAGGGTTGGGTGGAAGTATAGGGATGATGTATAGGAGAGAAGAAGTTCTGATAATAAATACATCAATTACAAGAAAAGGTAGAGACATGCAAGAATAAAAATTCACTATTAGACCTGGCATTTTGAGGTGACAATTCCACTGGGCAGCTACATATTAATATAAGATTTAAGGCTTAGGAGCTTTTAGAAATATTTCAATTTTTAAAGATTCCGTTCCTTACTATTAGGAGTGAACTTTGAGTTGCAAGATTGGGTGTGATATCATAATAAAAACCATGTGCTTTATTTTATACTACTATGTCAAAAAGCAGATTATAGCATGAGTTTTAAATTAAAAAAATAATAATTAAAAATATTTGCATTATACTTGTGTACACTCGCATCCATAGACCTGAGCTCCTAGCAAATAGGTCAGGGTTTTTACATGGTTTGTCTAACAGCACTCACTGGAAGTCAGTGCCATACCCATGACTAATTTTGCTTCCTTTCCTAGGGGTCTCTAGCAAGAAGGGTAAAATGCTTCTTCTTCTCACTTAAGTCATGCTTTCTATTTTGAAACCTACCTACCAAAGTTAGCATCAGATCCTTGTTTCTCCATTGTTCATGAATACACGTATCACCAAAGGTGGGAAAGCTTTAGGGGAATTAAAAATATTGTTTTTCCTCAAGAATATAAAAGTTAGTGTTCCTGACAATTGAAGTGGCTTATTTAGGAAGTTTTAACTTAGTCTCCTTTTTTTCTGACAATAATCATATATATATATATTCTGAAAATAATCATATATACATATGATTTATGATTTATATAAAGTTAAAATATGCTTTGTGTATGTTACTCAATATTGTCAAGTTTATTTAGGAAAAAACAGAAGGTGGGTATTAACTCTTTTTCAGTGAGTACTGGAATGAAGATCGAAAATAACTGTTTTTTTTCAATCAGCACGGCACATTTTATAGGACATAGGAACATGCAGTGGAGTCCTGTTTCTTTGCTTGTCACTTCACATATAGAATCCCAACATAACACCACAGCAAGCAATGTTATGTTTGTATAGGCAGCAATATGATATTTTTCCTGAAGTTTAAAAAGGCAACATAATTTCACCTTGTGTACATTCAATTTCAATTCAAAACTATGATTTGAGTAGGAAAAGTTTGAATATCAGATCTTGATTATTTTTTGTCACTGGGCCAAAGCACGGAAACCACCTCAAGTGGACCTTTATTTTCACCTGCAGCCCTGAAGCATAATTGAATTGCTTGCTCAGCAATTGTGCAACACTCAATAAGAGGGCAAAATGAACAATTGACTTCATAATTTACCAGGTGTGCACAACATCTCTGCGAATATAGTTAAATCATAAATAACTGCTAAAAATCAGACATTAGGTCAGGATTTTGTGTAGATGAATGCTATATACAAGGAAAAGCAATGTCCCTTTATAAATTATTTCATGCCACTGAATGAGACATACTGAATAATTGTTATTGCAGTTTTAGAAAAAATCTTTAAAAAGCACATTTTATTAGATCATAATTATAAATACCTTCTATTCTCTTGGTTATTTGTTTAATTAAGAATAGCTATAGAGGGGCACCTGTGTGGCTCAGTCGTTTAAGCAGCTGCCTTCAGCTCAGGTCATGATCCCAGGGTCCTGGGATTGAGCCCCACGTCAGGCTCCCTGCGAAGCCGAGAGCCTGCTTCTCCCTCTCCCTCTGCCTGCCACTCTGCCTACTTGTGCTGTCTATCTCTCTGTCAAATAAATAAATAAAATCTTAAAAAAAAAAAGAATAGCTATAGAAAATGTTTATCTATTTCATTAAATTTTAATTTTAGATCTACAGAAAGATTTTTGTAAAAAGTTATTCACATGCCTTAAATATATTGAGTTCTGTTTTAATATCTAATAAGAGGATAGTTACCTTTAAATAAACATAAATTAATAATACTATGTATAACGTAGAGTAATCTGTAATTATTTTATGATAATAAAGTGGGAGGATTTTTTCAAGAGAGAAAGTAATCAATAAAATGAAAAATCACATACATTTTCTTATACTTTCACGGAACAATCATTGCCTGATTTCCATCGGTGTAGTGAAAAGCATTCTTTCTATCCTGGCCATTTGCCACCTTGTATATAGTGCACAAGTATTTCAAGACAAAGTTGGTTGACCATTCACGTATTTCAATAGATTTACATCCAAACTGGTAGAGTAAGAAAAGAGCTGTGTGCATGGCTCAGAATTCACACTGACCGCATTGTATAGTTACATATCTCATATAATGAATGCCATTATTGGAGGGTTTTTGTGACTGGTGTACAGCAGGACTTTGTTTTCATAGTGTCATTTCTTTTGTCCTGGATCTTTTTTGCCATCTTAACAAGTACAGCAAGTATAACAGTCCCTATCTTAAGCCTGCTATTTGGCTTATTATCATTGTTACAGTGGACCTATCATTCCCATTGTTAGAAAATATACACATTCTTTCTTTGGAAACAATTTTACAAAGTTTTCACAGTTAAAACTATTACAAACTTAAAAGGCTCCAGGAACAGTGAATTAATGAGGTACAGAGTAAACATAAAGACAGGGAAAGTTACAGAACATAAATGTTGCCCCTAGTGTTTCAGTTCTTATGGCCAGAGACCCCTCTGTTCTGAATTGTCAAACATAACTTAGAGACATATATGTCAGAAGAAACTCTGATGTCTGGAAACTATTCCTTAAGATACTTGGAGTTCCTAAACATTCTAACGAACGTAGTAACTTTTGGGGGGAGCACACAGAACTCAGGGAAACGTAGGCCTGCTTTCTGAATTAGTTATGAGAGTTGATTCCGTTTAATGAGGTATTCACAGTGTAACTGTATGAATTGCTCCAGGACACTTTATAAGAATGTATTTTACTTTGTCTTGTTTTGCCAAATTCAAATCAAATCTGGCTCTGAGTTTCTACTTGGGAGAACAAGTGAGAAGTCCGATATCAGCTCTGACTGTTGCCATTCTCCCACTCATCTTGCCCATCCTGCCCTCAGCCCATGTTGGCCATCTGCAATGGTGCACGTGGCTCCCATTCCTCCTTCTCCTAAACAGAGCAGTGTCCCCGCTGGTCCTTCCCCACGGCTGCTGCTCATACCACACTGGACAGCCATCTCCTCTGACGTCCTGCCTTCTCTCAGTCAGTGTGGGATCCTGGTCTCTACCACCTGCCATACCCCACAAATCTGGGCAGAAGTCCACTCTACAGAAGGTCAGGAATTGGACAACTCAAAACAAAAAGGCCTAACAGCCCTGCCTATGGGCTGGAGGGAAAGTTGCCTTACAATTTTTTTGTTGTGTCTGTGGCAACGAAAAAATAAAGTTAAAAATTAAAAAAGAGAGAGAGAGACAAGATATCAACTAATTCACCACTATCTCCTTTTGGTGTAAAAGGCAAGTGACTGTGCTACTTTCCCCTTCCCTTCGTTCTTCTCATTTCCCCTGAGGAGCTGGGAAGGTTTTAGGTGAAGAAGAATGTCCCTCTTTCCTCCTTTGTTTCTTGTAGAGTTTCTACATGTCTTGTGCATATTTTGATGTCGCTGATTTCTTAAGTCTCTATGAATTATATATACTGCTTTCCCAACTCAGAAGGTTTTATTTAGATTAAAATCTATGCTTCTTTGTCTTCATATTATTTTTTTAAAAGAAAAAAGCAACTATGCTAAACTTCAAAGTGGCTTTCTCCTCTTCACTCTCAAGCCATGGAAGCAAGTGTCATGTCAAACAGCTGAGTCCTGAATTCTTACTTCTACTCACTCACCACTACTTTGCCAAAGTTTAGGTTATAATATGGGGAAGAAAGAGCAATGATAATCATATAACAGACCAAAGATAAAGATCCTGTTAGACAATTAGGTAGAGGGGTAAAGATCTATGTCAAGGCTTTCACTAACTGGGCAGAAGATTTATCATGGAGAAACTGGGTTGAAAAAGTTTTTGTTCATTTTCAATAAGATACAGTATTTTTTTAAATATTCCCTGTACTTCAATAGAAAAATAAAAAGTTTTTCCAATATGGTTGAAGAGTAGATTTAATTGTTAGTTACGGCAAAGACAAGCATCTGTCAGGTGGTTCATTCAGTATATCTCAAAATGGTTTACCTGCTAGTGAGGATCAAAGTTAAGAATTATGTGCTCTTAGTTTGCTTATCAAGAACACACGTTAATCTTTAGCTTTGAATATATAGGTGGAAATGAATGAATAAAACATCTTCACCAAATGTGTTATTGGGCTGAGTTATTAGCAGATTCTTTATGCATTCTAAACTCAGTTACAGCAGTAAAACAAATTTCCGTTTTTCAGTCTAAACCTAATGCTGAAAAAACTTCAATTTGAGAGGACATCCACTTTAGTATTAAATTAAAATCCCACAGGACTTAGGCAGGAATTTATGAAATGCTACCTGATTGCTCTCAAATGTCGCCTTAATGTAAGTAACACTTGGCTCACTTGAGAACAAGTCCAATTTCTTCCCACAGTTACCTTTATATCCTAAATCAAAATAATCTTTGGATTTTCAAGATTTGGCTATGGTAACAGATAAAATACATTCATTCCTTCAATTAATGACTTGGATTCAGTTCTGTTAGAATTGCAAATGACACGAGTTTATAAGTATAACTCTGTTGCTTCTGATGTAATTAGAACAGTAGCATTCCAGGGGGTCTGAAAGTATAGAAAAATGTTGCAGAGAAGACTGAAGTAGCATGACATTCCTGATTCAGGAGATTATTGATGGTGTGCACATGGATTGAGTCACAGAGATTTCAAGTATTGGTAATAAATGATAGCTTCATAAGAAAGACAGTACAAATTGATGCTTTAACGAATAAAGAAAATATTGCCTCTCTTCCTCCAGACTAAGGTTTGTTTTGTTTTGTCTCTACATAATTCCCAAGTGAAAAAAATTTTCTTTTAACTAAGACTCAGGTATGAACTAAATTGATTTATAGCCAGATCAGAAGCCAAGAGATTAGTGCCAAAATAGTGGTGAGATAATAAAATACTGAACTTGGATGGAATCCAGACTGCTCAAATAGGAGTTGAAAAGAAACTGCTGATCGGCTAAGATAGACCACAAAGGCTGGTCTCTGGTTCCACTATTAGCAAGAATGATAATTCAGATCCGTTTTTTGGTTGGTTTCACTCAAATTTCCTATCTGCTTGTTCAAGTGTTATATTCCAAATTGAGAATAACAAATAGTCCCATACCTGGTGTCCCTTTATTTCTTTTGAAGGATGTTTTAAGTTCAGTTGTCAATCTGCAGCTATGAGGAGCAGAGAATGATTTATCTTACTGCCGCTGGGCTAGAGTAGACAGTGCCAGCATTCAGGGTAGGCCTTGTTTCCATATAAGGAAATTCTTGCATCACGAAGACTATAGATTTCCAGGTTCAAAGTCTATTGCTTCATTGGGTGTACAAAAAGTCTGAGTATCAGTGCCCACAGCTGTTTCTCATAATAAAACACAATTCAAATATTTCCCTATTAAGACGCACTGTTCGCAAGAGTTGTGACAGGACCTGAGAACGCCAGCTCTCATCTTGTGAGGTTCGACTTCTTTTGACACCTTTTGATAACCAATTACATCCCACCATTGTTGGCTGCATGTCAGTACATCCCAACACAAGCATAGAGTTGTGGCTTTCCTCTCCTACTTCATGGTTTAAATAAAACCGAAATATTTAAAGCTTAGTTATGTAGAAAAGGAAATAAATAAAAAGAATATGCAGGTACTTTACAAAATGCTCATTGTTACTATCACCTTGGGTTTAACTTCTAGGGTGCTGTTACATCAATCCCAACCCCCTGCTAGTGGCAATGACCATTTCTCCCCACTGCCAAGAGTTACTTCAATCACATGTTCAAAGTCCAGACTTCAAAAGGGAAGCTAAGATAAATTCTGGTTTTGTTTGAAAAAAATCCTTTAATCCCTCTGTGCTTCAATGGCCTCCCCCTATAAAATGGCATGAATGAAATAAACACACTCTTCAGAAAGAAGGAAAGATTTCATGACTAAATAAAAGTTTTGGTTGGTTAAAGCAGATTCTAACATGAAGGTCTTGCCCTGATTCATCAGTAAAAATAATACTAATAATCATTTTAATGTATACTTGCATTCAAAATATTTATGCTTAATGTGAAAATTCTAAGTTAATTTTCAAAGATTAAACAAATATAAACTCATATATTCGTAAAAGTCTTTTAAATACATACTACCTGCCCATTGCCTGGTATATTCACAGGCAGGGATATCTTGTGACGACTGGCAGCTTGTACATCCAGTAGCTGATGTGATCAAGTGGAAATCATGCCAACTGACCTTTGGGGAAAGATATTTGAACATTTTATCCATAGACAATAGAAGGGAAGATGGTTGCAAGGTGGTCAGTCAGTCAGTCTAATACTGTCAGTGTGTATAGACTATGATGTTGGGTGGTGTACCTACCGTTGAATCTCTGGTCATTGATAATGCCTGTTTCTCTGGCTGAGAAACTCTATTCGGGGTAGCACTGGGATTATGGGCCATGGGCTCTGATTTTGTTGGAAGTGAGGCTTGCATCATCCCAGCCACGTGAACACTAAAATGATTAGCCTAGGGGTATAATATATGGAGATTCCATCTCCATATATCTACTCCCTTCCCTTCATCCCAGATATTCTGAAAATGTCAGAGCCAGCTGCAAGGGTCAACTTGTCTGGGCAGCACTTTGTTCCACAATTTACCCTCTTGTCCCTTGGGGATTCTACTCAGGAAGCACTGGGCTGAGCAAGCAAAGCCAGTTGGTTCTGAGCAAACAAAGGATGTGTGTGGGTTTTGTCTCCGTTTTGCCACTTACCGGCTCTGATACCATTTAATTTCATCTCCACAATGTCATAGATAGAAAATATTTAGGGCTATGTCTAGCAGAGAGTAAGTTCTCAATAAATTGTAGCTAACATCTTTTTCTAGCAGAATTAAAGCCCTACCTCAGTGATTCTCCTCTATATTGTATTCCTTCTTGATCTTCTCCTTCAGTTTAGTTATCTAGGTACCTAATGCTTTTATGTTTCATGCTATGAGTTGGGAAACAAGGGCCTGAGTCATTATTCAACCACAGGAAAATTACAGTGGGGGAATGTTTTTTAAAAATATTGTTAATTGGGGCACCTGGGTGGCTCAGTCGTTAAGCGTCTGCCTTTGGCTCGGGTCATGATCCCAGGGTCCTGGGATGGAGCCCCACATCGGGCTCCCTGCTGGGCGGGAAGCCTGCTTCTCCCTCTCCCACTCCCCCTACTTGTGTTCCTGCTCTCTCTGTGTCTCTCTCTGTCAAATAAATAAATAAAATCTTTAAAAAATATATTGTTAATTTTTGTACATTTCTTTCCAAAGATAAAACATGTCTCTTTTTTTCTTTCACTAAAGGGAAACGTAAGCTTGAATCAGAGCTGTCTGGCATTTTTTTATAAAAATGTATAACCGTGTGTTTACTATTGTGTAGAACAGCTGTAATTTGACTGTAGTTGACTAATTCTGATTATGTTTGGATTATGTCATTCAAGAGCAGTCCCAAAGAATTTACTGATTTAAGACTTCTATAATCTTAAAAAATTAATCCCAGAAAGCTGTTATGTGTGGAAATTTTCTCCTTCCTTTTACCTTCATTATTGTTTAGAAAAGCAATTGTATCATGCAAAGTGGTCATTGAGTCTGTAATCTACCAAATTCATGGGGATGGTACTATAAATGTCAGAATGTGTCAAAATTCAGAAGTAAATGAGCTGCTTTGAATCATCATTTCATGGCTATTTTAGTGCAATTATAAAGATCTACTAATGTTTCTGATGCTATAGATATGTAATCTAACAAATACTACTTCAGTATTAAAAGAAAGAAAAATTAAAGACTTTAGTAAATCAGGAGTCACAGGAGACTGCTGAGAAGAGTATATGGATATGCAGGCCTCATTTTAGGACATATTTTTTTCCTCTAACATCCTCTCTCTCATTCTTTTCCTCATTTGGATTCTTTTACTCCTACATCTTATTTATTCCTTTCTTTTTTCAATCCTCATAGCTCAGCAATTTAAAAAAAAAAAAAAGGTAAATTGCCATCCTAACAAGAATTTGAGAACTATTAAAAGATTAATTGTACACAATGCTATTTTAACGACTTTTGCATTTGTTTTCTGTTAGAAAAATAAAATTCTATATAAAGAATGCTTTGTGTTGATCTGGCTATTGATGAACTCCTGGTCGGTTTCTGGTGAGGAAAGCAACAAAGAAAGAAAGAAGAGAGAAGTGTGGGGTATATACCACATTTCAGGTACGCCGAGTCAATCATGAGGGTGGAAAAGACCATGCTGCAGTGCTATGCATAAAAATATGATTTTTGAGTAGCTTTCAAATTAATATGCCAGTCCAGATTTTTTTGGCATAATGAGAACATCTTTCATGTGTCAGAACAGGTTCTGATTATAACTAAATAAGTGAAAGCACAGATATGTTGATAAGGTGACCTTCATCTTAAAGTTTAAGATTAATTGTGTAAAGTACTCTTAGAGCAAGCAAAAACTGAGTAGGAATAAAGCATGTGAGTCATAGGGCTACCTGACTGTAGAATTCAGATGTTTGTGTTTGAAGAAAAATAGCAATTACAAATATAAATCAAACCAAAGTCCACTTAAATGAGTTGCTTATGCCATCACTTAATGTTTTCCCCTTACTAAGAATAATCAAGATGACTTTTTGGCTAAGTCAATCCTTATGATCACCAATGTTTGCCCCTTAAGAATTTAGAGCATTTCCAAATACAGTTGTTAAAATGGCTTACAACTAACTGACAGAAAGCATTCTTTCTTTTTTTTGCTTATAGCATTATTATTATGAAATCTCTCTCTTAAATAGTGTACTGTTTTATTTTGCAAATTCCATATAAACATGAAATTAAAATAGATTTATTTGTATAATTTCGTCAGATTTGGGGTGTTGCACTCAGGTTTTGGTGCCATATCTAGAGTGGTGTGTTTCCAAAGTAGACTAGCTCCTGGAGACATTGTACAGAAGCTCCTTTCAACAGGCAGGAAATGGTCCTAGAAAGCAGCCCTATTTGAAAACTGTATATTAAAAACTCCCTATCCGGGGCGCCTGGGTGGCTCAGTTGGTTAAGCGACTGCCTTCGGCTCAGGTCATGATCCTGGAGTCTCGGGATCGAGTCCCATGTCGGGCTCCTTGCTCAGCAGGGAGTCTGCTTCTCTCTCTGACCCTCTTCCCTCTCGTGCTCTCTATCTCTCATTCTCTCTCTCAAATAAATAAATAAAATCTTTAAAAAAAATATTAAAAAAAAAAAAACTCCCTATCCGCCTCTTATTGGATTTGGTTTTGTGGATGATAGAGTGAGCATGTAGCATTGTCAGCTTCGGACTTTTCTTGGAGAACAGCTTCTACCATGTGTCTACTGCTTTTTCTTCATGTTGTACCTTTTTACCTACCATGTTTTATTACCCTCAATTCTTCCCTCATCTTTTATCTTCCTTTTTCCAAATTCTTTTATTCTTTCTAGCTAAATTCCAATGTCATCTCTTTCAGAGAAACCTCTTTGAACTTACTTCAGTCATACATATTTATTTATTTTAGTTATTCACAGGTATTTTTCCCTTTTAGAGTATCTATTACTCTCATAGAAACCATTTGAGCGCCTTATAATAACATCCTTATTGGGATGTTCAGAGGCAGGTAATGCTTTGATACCTTCCATATGGTACGTACTCAACAAATACGTGTTCTGGAAATGTTGCCTGAATACAGCATTATCCCAATATGTAATAATAAAGTAATAGCAAAAGGTAATTGCAGGTATTCATGTACTTATACAATCAGTTATAGTACTAACAATTTCCTATTGATGACAAGATCAGCTGGACAGTTATTTAATTTGATCACTGCAACTGATAAAATAACTATCACTATTTGGTCATTTTATTCATAGCAATATGAATAGTTCCCTTAAAGGTCAAGTTGGCTTAAGAAGGGCAAACATGATTGATATTAAAATCCAGGCTTGCCAAGTTTGCTGCATATTTTTGTTTTGTGGCAAACATATTTTGGTGCAAAACAACTTATGACAAACTAAGTGGTCATCAGGCAAATCTTACTTTTGGTCTTATGTTTCATATACTCTGTGGCCTGATCCAAAAATTCCAAAGGTTTCACATTAAGAGAATGGAAAAAAACCCGAGATTATTAAATCATTATTAAACCAGAAGTACCAGAATTATTTTTTAATAAGTGCTAGTACTTACTGAAAGTTATGGATCTCTAGCAAGAGATAATCCACTTTAAACTTATTTAAAATCATAGACATTTCAACATTGAGTCTTCGGAAATTACACTGAAATGGGATATTGAGATTCTTACCTTGGACATGGTCCTTCATTGCTACAGCATTAGTTTAATCACATAGGATCACAGAATAGAATTTTGTTTCTAGGGACACATAACTACTTTCTTAATCCAGTCTGTTTCTTCCAAGTATGCAAAGACAGTCCCAGAACCATAATGGAGAGTATCAGTGAAAGAAGATCATGCAAGAACACAGGCTATTCATCTCTATAGGATTCCCATAGTTATTTGGTAACAGAATGGTATAAATTCTGTAACACACAGAAGCTCAAGTGCCACTGAGAGTGTTTCATGTTACCAACAGAAAATGGGAAAATGGAAACCAGCATCCATACTTCCTCTATATCATCTGTACTCAATAAATACTGAGTCAAATTCCTGTTTTATTTTTTCCTTATGACAAATATACTTAAGTAATTGGATGTTTCCATTTCATGGAACTGGGAATTTTACTCATATTGAAATCCACAATCATGGCTTTTCATATGGAAATTTCTATTCCTCAAGTATACCAGCATGAGAGTCTAGCTTTTATTATTTAGAACTTTGTAAAGACACACCAGATCTTGCTGTTATAGAATGTATAAATGCATCGTTTACGAGCATTTCAGATTATAAGGAAAATGTATTTACCACAAATACCACAAATATTATGATGGTTCCTTTGAAAACAAGCCCATTATTTTAAAAGTTAATTGTAATGGATCTAAATACTTATAAAAGATGTTTTAAGTAATATATTGAGTGTCTATGGGATATATTGCATATAGATAATTATTTAGGGAACAAGTTTTGTACTGTATAAATTTGATGACTTCTTACTAATCTTAACTTACCTGCTGGCATAGAAGCAAAATTTAGGTTAAGTCTCCTTTACTCTGGATAGTGCACTGTCTCAAAACTTTATTAACTATTTTTATTGTATTATACTATTGAAATGAGGTGCTATTAAATAATAAATGGCGAGTAGAAAGCCTACCTTTGTAACTGTTCCTTAACTTTATATTTTCACATAGCACATTGAATCATACGCACTTAAAATCCTATCATAGAACTACTGGAATGGAAGAGCATTTAAAAGTCATCTAACTCAGAGAGTTATAACTTTATTACACTGGCAAAACTCCTTTTTCCAAATAACATTGTATATGGAACCCCGAAATATGAAACAGATGGAAACTGTGGCAGCTCTGGTTTAAGAGGAGGAAATCAGCTTGGCCTCATCCTCATACCCTGCAGCAGAACTCTGATGCTCCCCAGAGCACAGTCTGATGGTTATTGGTCGGCCCAATCTGCCCAATCTGCTCAGGATCTTTTCTAAAACATTTTTTGACAGATAATCACACTGTCCCTTCTGTAATACTTCCAGGGACAGGAAACATGGTATTTTATAAGAGGGGCCATTTCTTTTTTTTGAAAAATGTGGCAATCATTATAAAATAAAACGTGTCCCTTATATTAAACTTCCAAGTCACATTTCCCCATTATCTTATTCTTGTTCTCTTAGGTGATTATTTTATATAATAACTTTCCAGATATTTGAAGACAGTATAGCCCTATAACCCATGTCACTCTGGGCCGAACTAAACTTGACTAAAAGTGTTCACATCACTTTCTGGAGGAGTGAAGTACACTCTGGCCTCTGCTTTGATCTCCCTGGGTGATGCTGTGTTCAGGAGACAGAGTAACTTTGTCCTTCGGTTGTAGCCATCAGCAAAAAGAATCATATAACAAAATCTAGATGAAGCTTGGGTTCTGATTAAAGCAGTCTGAAGAAGATATCAGAGTCTAATATTTTCAAGTCCTTGGAATTTGACAGATATCAAAAACCAAACTCAAAGCAAGGGTGACTAAAATGCTACATAAACAAGACAAATGAAAGTTGTTTCAAAGATAGAAAATAGATTCAAAGTTAAAACCTTATATAGAAAGGACAGGACATTTTATGAAGAACTTAATCCCATATACAGAGAATGCCCTCATTAAGTAGGATAATGTGTTTACATGTTGCACCTACTCTGAGAGCCATCAATCTAACTACAAGCATCCGATGGAAACCTCCCGGTCCCTACAGTTACAATAGCCATACCTGCCACCCATTTGTTTGGGACAATAACTCTGACAATGGAGTTCTCAGCCATTTTTCAATTGTTTTTTTTTTTTTTTTTCCATCTGCAATGGTCACATGCTGCAAGTACAATACTTCCCATCTATCTCCTCCTGGCCCTTGCCTCTTGGGATTTTTCAAGCAGTTTAGTGAGATCAAGTTCTGTTCTATTTACTTTCCATTATGCCATCATTGCTTTCTCAGGAAGTGGGGTTGGATGTCACCCCAGATTGGGAAAAATACAAAAACTGGTTAGATTTTCAATGTTTAAGAATGAGTAGACAGGAAATGAAAGCCAGCAACAGAAAATCCAGGAGCAGTGTAAGGCCTCTGAGAGACTTTGGGACACAGTAAGATGTGTCGAAGAACATCATTATCATCTTCAGTGTCGCCATCGGTATCACAGGAGCTAACATTATGAAGCACTGCTATCTGCCTGGCTTGGCTCCAACATTTTGACTTATGATATCTAATTTAATTGTTATGACTCTATTTATTATACATGTGGGTAAATAAGCACAGAGGGATTAAATGAAAAGTCCAGTCAGTGATAAAATCAAGATTTAAAAATAAATCTGATTTTACAACTCAAATCTTAAAAAAAAAAAACAGCCTTATTGAGACATAATTGATAGTCAAAGAATTTTACAATTTCTTGTGTACAGTTGGATGAGTTTGGACATACGAAAACACCTGTAATACCATCACCACAGTCAAGGTGATAAACATATCCAACACCTCCCAGAGTTTCTCTGTCACTTATTTTGCCTGTGTGTGGTAACAACACTTAGCATGAGACCTACTCTTTTCAGAAATTTTGAGGTCCACAATACCATATTGTGAGGTATAGGTTTACAGTATTGGGAAAACTGGATATCCACATGCAAAGAAATCAATTTGAACCGTACCTTACAGCATACAAAAATCATCTCAAAATGTATTAAAGACTTGAACATAAGACCTGAAACTGTAAAACTCCTAGAAGAAAACATAAAGGAAAATCTTCTTCACGTTGGTCTTGACACTGATTTCATGGATCTGCCACCAAAAGCACAGGCAACAAAAGTAAAAATAGAAAAGGGGGACTACATCAAACTTAGTATCTGCACAGCAAAGGGAACAGTCAACAGAATGAAAATGTAACCTATAGAATGGGAGAAAATATTTGCAAACTATAGAGCTGATAATGAGTTAATTTCTAAAATATATAAGAAACTCCCACAACTCAATAGCAAAACAACCTGATGTAAAAAATGAGCAAAAGTCTTAAGCAGTCATTTCTCCAAAAAGGTATCAAATAGTAAATATATGAAAAGATACTCAATATTATTAATTATCAGGAGACTGGAAACCAAACCCACAATGAGTTATCACCTCAGCAGTTAGAATGGCTATCGTCAAAAAAAATCAGGAAATAAGTTTTGGAGAAGGTGTAGAGAAAAGGGAAACCCTGAGCACCATTAGCAGGAATGTAAATCGGTGTAGTTACTATGGGAAACAGTATGGAGTTTCTTCCAAAAATTAAAAACAGAACTACCATATGATCCAGCAATCCCACTTTAGGGTATATATCCAAAGGAAATGAAACAGAATCTCATGTTCATTGCAGCCAAACTATGGAGACAACCCAAGTGTCCATTGACAGATGAACGGCTAAAGAAAATATGATATATACATACAATGGAAT
The DNA here is from genome assembly GCF_009762305.2 of Zalophus californianus. Classification (NCBI taxonomy): domain Eukaryota; kingdom Metazoa; phylum Chordata; class Mammalia; order Carnivora; family Otariidae; genus Zalophus; species Zalophus californianus. Next base: position 66,944,160 of record NC_045601.1, on the reverse strand, counting down.
ATCAATCAGTGTCATAAAAAAAGAAATCCTGCCATTTGCAACAACATGGATGAACCTGGAGGACACCATGCTAAGTTAAATAGTCTAGTCACAGAAGAACAAATACTGTATGATTCCATTCTGTATGAAGTATCTGAAATAGTCAACCTCATAGAAGCAGAGAATACAGTAGTATTTGCCAGGGACTAGAAGGTACAGGAAACAGGAAGTTGTTATTCAATAGGTATAAAGTTTCTGGAGTCACTTTTAATTATGACACTTAATTTTGAAAAATGAGTTAATACATAAAAAGAGAAATTTATAGCTTTCATTTCCTTGTCTCAAAAGAAATAAAATAAATCTAAAATAAGAAATAAAAGATGATAAAAAAGCACAAACAGAAAATGAGAGCTGAAGAAATAAGCAAGAAAAATGAAGGTGAAACTGTAACTATGGGAACATAATGAGCAAAAAAAAAAAGCTCAATTACTGAATTGTCAACTGCATTAGAAACTGTTAAATCTGAATTTGCATGCATACACTTAAATACATGATGAGATCTGGGAGGATGTCCCAAGATAAAAGAGACGGGGAAAAGGGGCGCCTGAGTGGCTCCTTTGATTAAACGTCTGCCTTCAGCTCAGGACATGATCTTAGGGTCCTGGGATCAAGCCCTGCGTCGGGCTCCCCCCTCAGTGGGCAGTCTGCTTGGTCCTCTCCCTCTGTTCCTCCCCTCGCTCATGCTCCCTCTCTCTGTCTCTTAAATAAATAAATACAATCTTTAAAAAAGAGACAGATGGGGAAAAGTGGAAAAAATCAGAGATGAAGAGGAGAGTAAACAGATCAATCAACATTAGTATACTTGTTGTACTTGACAAAAGCAAACAGAACAGAAAGGATAATCAAGAATATTATAAATATTATAGAAGAAATCTCTCCTGAAAGGAAATTGAGTGATCAGATATAAATTCTCCATTATATATCACCAAATGAAATTAAATGAGATAGGCATTCAGACACACTAGAGTGAAATGTTTTAATCAAATCACTCAGAAAAGTACAAAAATCAAACTGACTTCCTTTCATTTCAATGAAAAAGTTTTGAGATTGCTGAGTTATATAACAAACATGAATTGCCATCCATGTGGGAAAGCATAGGAAGATAATGGTAAGTGTATAAGGGGTGAAGAAAGTAAACTTTAGCCATACAGTTTTCGTGAAACCTAAGTGTTTATTTTAGGCAGAATTAGAGACATCAGGAGCAGGTGAGTCATAGTATATAGGAGCAGTAATGAAGATTGAAATAATGTAATGTGAGTATGAAGTTAGTTATTATTATAAATAAGGTAAAAGAGAATGTCATTTGTCAAAAATAACTATATTTATTGAATAAATATACAAATACAATGAGAATTAGTTGGGGGTATACTCTTTCAGATTTGGGCCCCAAACATTTGAAATTCAGAAAATCTGATCAATCTAAAGCACAGTTTTATTCTCAGATTTGCTAGCAGAAAATAAGTAGTTAGTGTCTATGTTTTGAGGTTGATATTAAGAAAACATAGGTGTTAGTATGATTTGGTTTTAAGCTTTGTTAAGAAAATCCCTCGTCAAATAAACGATCAAGGGACTACATTGGGATGTACTAAACTCTAGCTTCAGACAGGTTGATTTAACAATAGTCACTGAGTGTCCATAAGTGCTTTCTATTTACCAGGTGTTGTATTAGGATCTTCACAGACAATATCTCATTTAAGCTTCTCACCAATCTTACATGTTAGGTATTTCCATTATAACTCTCCTTCTAATGAATAAACTGACGAAGTGCAGACAGATCATAATAGTTTTACAAAGTTTCATATTTAGTGAGTGACAAAACAAGGTCTGAGCCCAGGCAGTCAGATTCCAGTGAGTCACTGTTGACAGCACCTTAAAATTTACTCATATTCTCTTACAGGAAGATTCCCAAATCACTGAATCTTGGTATTATTTAAAACTCTACAAATAGATCTTCTGTGGTAACTTCTTACACGTGAATAATCTCTTTAATTAGTAATTTTTTTTCTAATTTTATCCTATAAAGATTTTTTTTATTTCAAATATGAGTACCTTGCTGTCAGACATGTGTGTATGAACCATGCACTAATTCATCAAGACTCACGTCTCACACCCTACTTGTGGTACTGCTTGAATTTGAAGACCGTCTTCAACTATGCTTAGAAATCAAAATATTAGTGGAAAGAATAGAGAAGAAACGAACGTCTTTGTATTTTACCACCAGATTTCTGTTCCTTTTTTATGTATTTTTTTTTTCTCTTTTAGCTTCAGTGTCTGAGTTTCTTAGAGTTAATACACAACGTAAGCATTGGGAGCGATTTCATTAAATTTCTATCTCAGGGGAATTTATGCATGGTTTAACAAAAAACACTACTTCTGGGGAGCTTGGCTGGCTATAGAAACAAACAACTATGCCTTCTTTTTTAAATTTAGTCATTGCCAGGGGGTGTAGAAATACCTTCATTATAGCCTCTACCAACTGTTCTCCCCACGAGCCTTACTTATACAAGGAAAATAAAAGCAATGGGTTGAGTCAACAGATTAGACAGGTAGTTTGGGTTCATATAGGTGAAACAACTACTTAATTGACTCTATCATTCATTTTCGTTCACTTGTTATGGCATTGAAAAGTCACAGCCTGGGCTTTTCCAGAGCAGCATATGCCTTTGTATGTTATGAGTGAACTTTTATCTTTCAAATTAGGAGCAACAACAACAAAGACAAAACACATTTCTTTCTGGGTTTACTCCATATGGGTAACTGATATTATCACAGCTGGAGTTGAGCGGCCTAGAATATGTAATTTCTTTATGTAAAAAATTATTTTCATCTTGGGGAAAAGCTGTATTTGGCAATGCATCAATTCCTCTGCTTTTGTTCATTATTTGTTTGAACAAAAGTAGTTATGCTTACAACAAATTAAGAATCAGAATTTTCCTTTTGGTTTCTGGTAGTGTATTTCATATTCAACTATCAGTTATATCATTAAATCTGTCTAATTTTCATTATTTTCATCAAAAAAACAACATCCATTTTTAAAAATTTAGATATAGCATGCTCATGGTTTTATTATTATTAATGAAAACTAACAATCATTGGGGCGCCCTGAGTGGCTCAGTCGTTAGGCATCTGCCTTCGGCTCAGGTCATGATCCCAGGGTCCTGGGATCGAGCCCCACATTGGGCTCCCTGCTCTGCGGGAAGCCTGCTTCTCCCTCTCCCACTCCCTCTGCCTGTGTTCCCTCTTTCGCAGCGTCTCTCTCTGTCAAATAAATAAAATCTTAAAAAAAAAAAAGAAATCTAACAATCATTATGTCAAAAAGTTTATACAAATGCCTGAAAAACAAATTATTACATGCTCACAAATATTGATTTTGAGGTAAATTTTAGATGAGCAAACCTTTAATGAATACCAAATAAATTTTACTTGAATATATGTTATATGTGGCAAAATTATTTGTCACCATACTTTAGCATTAACTGAACCTAATATGTTCCAAATGACAGATAACATTTATGAGAGTCTTATAATCATTGAACAATTCAAGTGTTTCTCAGGCATGGTCTGTGGCCGAAATATGTGATTCAGGATACTGAGCTTTTAATATTTGCATTTTATTAATAAATTTCTATTGGTTTCCCATTGTCCCTTAAATATAGATGGATTAAAAATACCCAAATTTTATTTTGAGTAAAAAGTACAGATTCAACTCTAAAAGTTAAGGGTTAATCATAATTTTTTCTTAAACTTTAGCCAGATTAAAAACAAAATTTAGGCTTATACTTGTCACTGTTTGACTTACAAGGCCTCAGTTTTATTTAGCACAAAATTAAGAGCCTTTAAAAGGAAAAGTTTATTTTCCCATGTTCAGTTGTCCCATAGGGTGCCTATAGAAAGGTAATATATCACATATCCATTATAAAAATTCATCACATGGCTTATTTACTATATCCTAGTTTTGTTAAGAGACAGAAGGGTAAAATGATAGCCCCTTCCTTTATTTAAAAATATCGATTCATTTGACTGATGTTGTTTTTGTGGGGCTTTGTCATTTTTCAGTGGTAAGCTCTAGAATTTGATTATGAAATATAACCTTGGCTGTTAGATAAAATTACATACTATCTAAAATGTAAAGGAAGTTTCCTTTACAAATATTAAATAAAATAATAGACTTTATCTTTCAGAGCAGTTGAGCAGAAAGCACAGATTTCCCATATACCCATAACCCTTAAACCCAAACAACTTCCCCCACTATCAACGTCTTACACCACAATGGAACATTTGTTATAATCAATGAACACACACTGACACAACATCATCACCCAAAGTCCATAGCTGATATCAGGATTCACTCTTGGTGGTGTACATGCTGAGTTTTAACAAATGTATAATGACATATATCCAAAATTGTTGTCATGCAGAATCATTCTGAAAACTTTCATTGCCCTAAAACTCCTCCATGCTCTGCCCGTTCACCCTCCCTTTTCCCCGATCCCTGATAACTACCAGTCTTCTTACAGTCTCCATAGTTTTGTCTTTTCCAAAATGTCATATAGTTGGACTCATATAATGTGTAGCAATTTCAGATTGGCTTCTTTCATTTGTAATATACATTTAAGCTTCCTCCAAGTCTTTTCATGGATTGATAGTTCATTTATTTTTAGTACTGAATAATACTACATTATCTAGGTATACCACAGTTTGTTTATCCATTCACCCACTGAAGGATATTAGCTCTACACTGAGAAGCAAAATCCCTAAAATTGATACTTAATTCTTGTTACATGCTTATACATTAGAATGTCGCTTTAGATTTTCAAGTAACTACAATAGAGATAATATAACAATAAAAATTCTGTTAATGCAATCAGAAAGTAATTATATAGTTTAGTGGAATCATTCATCACTAAAAAAAAAGCAAGATGTTTGAGATTATGAGATGTTATGTCATAACATTTTTTTTTTTTGAGGTGAACTGATCAGATCTACCTTTTCAGTATTCACCTGAGCCCTTCTCCTCGAAATGTATTCACGTCTATGCTTCAACCACCACTGTGGAATTCAACAACTAATGAATGCAATCATGGATGGTTCAGTTTTAGAAATAAACACAATTATCCAAACAAAGAGACTATTTGGCAGAAGTACTATAATATATTTCATTAAGTGAAGTTTAATTTATTGATAAAATACTTCTGGATTATGACCTTCAAATTCAACCCAAAGGCTGGTTGAGTAAACAGGACTATGAAAGTTTTATATGATTCTAGGGACTATTGTCCTCATCAAGACTATGGGATAATTTTTCAAAAGTAATTCACTTGAGAAATGAGAAGCCAACTGTTATATATGTATAATGAATAGGTTGTCATTTGGATAAAAAGTATGAGTTATATATGCATAACAGTTTGCTTATTTATTATTAAAATTATTAATACATTTGTCTTCATATGGTTTTCCTTAGGTCCATTCTGTGCCTTAAAAATAATGGTCATGGATGTCAAAATAAAACAGAAAGTTAAGAAACTCACTCCAGCCTTGATAGCACACCCCACAGTGGACCAGAGCAACCAGCTACAGGGGCTGATTGGGGCATTATCTACACTGGAGTTATCTCACCTCAGTTCTGGTTAAAATGGTGAGGGGTCAGTAACCAGGACCGCAGGATTAACTACTCTAAGTACCATAGTGAGTACTTGGTATTTTCCATGGAGTACCGGCTCCATGCAAAAGAAAGGAATTTGTCAAAAAAAAGCGATATGGGAACTTATGCAGGTATTAATTAATATAAAAAGAGAAATGTAGCAGGAAAGTAGAAACTCATCTTGAACTTCCAAACAAATAAATAAGATCATACTGAAGTTATATATTGATAGAAACATAAACATCCATATATGTGTTTGTGTCTATTTATGTGTGAAAATATAGATGCACATATATATTTTATATGTAAGTATATACACTACACATGTGATTTGATTATAATTTAAAGATTTTATTTATTTATTCGAGAGAGAGAGAGAGCATGAATATGGGGGAGGGGCAGAGGGAGAGGGAGAAGCAGACTCCCCACTGAGCAGGGAGCCTGATGTGGGGCTTGATTCCAGAGATCATGACCTAAGCCAAAGGCAGATGTTCAACCAACTGAGCCACCCAGGCTCCCCTGATTATAATTTAAATAATTTTCCGGGTGCCTGGGTGGCTCAGTCGGCTAAGCTACTGCCTTCAGCTTGGGTCATGATCCCGGGGTCCTGGGATCAAGTCCCACATCTGGCTCCCTGCTCTGCGGGGAGCCTGCTTCTCCCTCTCCCTCTGCCACTCGCCCTGCTTGGGCTCTCTCTCTCTCTCTCTCTATTTGTCAAATAAATAAATAAAATCTTAAAAAAATCATTTTCCCATTTCACTATATTGCTTGTCATGTGTATAAAAATTATGAGATAGGAGAATAAGAAGGGAGAAATCAGAACAAATATTTGAGCAAAAATCGTTTGGTTTAGGAGCTAAAATTTTTTTAATTAAAAAACAGGATTTCAGGGCGCCTGGGTGGCTCAGTTGGTTAAGTGACTGCCTTCGGCTCAGGTCATGATCCTGGAGTCCCAGGATCGAGTCCCACATCGGGCTTCCTGCTCAGCAGGGAGTCTACTTCTCCCTCTGACCCTCTTCCCTCTCGTGCTTTCTATCTCTCATTCTCTCTCTCTCTGAAATAAATAAATAAAATCTTTAAAAAAAAACAACAAAAAAAACCAGCATTTCAATGACCAATGATGCTTCCTATGCTAATAAATTCCAATAACACATAAAATCCATTGTGGGATAAAAAAGTACACCATCTACAATCCTGGGTGAGGGTATTTTCTGTGTACTTTAAATCTCTTCAATAAACAAATATTTTACAAATAATGTAGAAAGGGATACACCATGTACAATCTAACTTACAAATAATAAGGGCAGAATAATCTATTACAACAGTGAATTCACTCCTCAGCCAAAATATTTCATTGCCTAGGTTAAGAGTTGTCTTAGGGCAGGCATGATGGATTTTTGGGTTTTTTTTAGAATTCTAAGGCAGAACTATACTTCATTTGTTCCAATTCAAGAGAGTAAGTAATTAGGTGACACTGAAAACACAATTTTGCTCATATTCTCCTCAACTTTGTTTATATTTGTATTACTTATATATATATTTTTTCTTTTTTTTTCCAGCCTTGAAAGTTATCACTTTCATCCATCACTCTCAGCTTCCCACAAGGTTAACCACAGGAATAAAGTTAAGGTCTATGATAAGCCTTCATTCTATTTTATTTAATTATTATTATGTTATGTTAATCACCATACATTACATCATTAGTTTTTGAGGTAGTGTTCCATGATTCACTGTTTGCATATAACACCCAGTGCTCCATGCAGAATGTGCCCTCTTTAATAACCATCACCAGGCCAACCCTTCCCCCCACCCCCCTCCCCTTTAGAACACTCAGTTTGTTTCTGAGAGACCACAATCTATCATGGTTCATCTCCCCCTCCGATTTCCCCCCTTCATTCTTCCCCTCCTGCTATCTTCTACTTTTTTTTTTTTTAACATATAATGTATTATTTGTTTCAGAGGTACAGCTCTATGATTCAACAGTCTTACATAATTCACAAAGCTCACCATAGCACATACCCTCCGCAGTGTCTATCACCCAGCCACCCCATCTCTCCCACCCACACCACTCCAGCAACCCTCAGTTTGTTTCCTGAGATTAAGAATTCCTCATATCAGTGAGGTCATATGACACATGTCTTTCTCTGATTGACTTATTTTGCTCAGCATAACACCCTCCAGTTCCATCCATGTCATTGCAAATGGCAAGATTTCATTCCTTTTGATGACTACATAATATTCCATTCTATATATACATACCACATCTTCCTTTATCCATTCATCTGTTGATGGACATCCGGGCTCTTTCCATAGTTTGGCTATTGTGGACATTGCTGCTATAAATATTGGGGTGCACGTACCCCTTTGGATCCCTACATTTGTATCTTTGTGGTAAATACCCAGTAGTGCAAATGCTGGATCATATGGTCGCTCTATTTTCATCTTTTTGAGGAACCTCTATACTGTTCTCCAGAGTGGTTGCACCAGCTTGCATTCCCACCAACAGTGTAGGAGGGTTCCCCTTTCTCCGCATCCCCGCCAACATCTGTCGTTTCCTGACTTGTTAATTTTAGCCATTCTGACGGGTGTGAGGTGGTATCTCATTGAGGTTTTGATTTGGATTTCCCTGATGCCGAGCGATGTTGAGCACTTTTTCATGTGTCTGTTGGCCATTTGGATGTCTTCTTTGGAAAAAGGTCTGTTCATGTCTTCTGCCCATTTCTTGATTGGATCATTTGTTCCTTGGGTGTTGAATTTGATAAGTTCTTTTTTTTTAAATTATTTTAATAGATTTTATTTATTTATTTGAGAGAGAGAATGAGATAGAGAGAGAGCACGAGAGGGAAGAGGGTCAGAGGGAGAAGCAGACTCCCTGCTGAGCAGGGAGCCCGATGCGGGACTCGATTCCGGGACTCCAGGATCATGACCTGAGCCGAAGGCAGTTGCTTAACCAACTGAGCCACCCAGGCACCCGAATTTGATAAGTTCTTTATAGATTTTGGATACTAGACCTTTATCTGATATGTCATTTGCAAATATCTTCTCCCATTCTATTGGTTGTCTTTTGGCTTTGTTGACTGTTTCTTTTGCTGTGCAAAAGCTTTTTATCTTGATGAAGTCCCAAGAGTTCGTTTTTGCCTTGCTTCCCTTCCCATTGGTGATGTTTCTAGGAAGAAGTTTCTGTGGATGAGGTCGAAGAGGTTGCTGCCTGTGTTCTCCTTTAGGATTGTGATGGACTATTGTCTCACATTGAGGTCTTTCAACCATTTTGAGTCTATTTTTGTGTGTGGTGTAAGGAAATGGTCTAGTTTCATTCTTCTGCATGTGGCTGTCCAATTTCCCCAACACCATTTGTTGAAGAGACGGTCTTATTTCCATTGAACATTCTTTCCTGCTTTGTTGAAGATTGGTTGACCATAGAATTGAGGATCCATTTCTGGGCTCTCTATTCTGTTCCATTGATCTATGTGTCTGTTTTTTGCCAGTACCATACTGTCTTGATGATGACAGCTTTGTAATAGAGTTTGAAGTCCAGAATTGTGATGCTACCAGCTTTGCTTTTCTTTTTGAACATTCCTCTGGCTATCCGGGGTCTTTTCTGGTTCCATACAAATTTTAGGATTATTTGCTCCATTTCTTTGAAAAAAGTGGATGGTATTTTGATAGGGATTGCTTTGAATGTGTAGATTGCTCTAGGTAGCATTGACATCTTCACAACATTTCTTCCAATCCATGAGCATGGAACTTTTTTCCATTTCTTTGTGTCTTCCTCAAATTCTTTCCTGAGTATTTTATAGTTTTCTGAGTACAGATCCTTTGCCTCTTTGGTCAGATTTATTCCTAGGTATCTTATGGTTTTGGGTACAATTGCAAATGGGATCGACTCCTTAATTTCTCTTTCTTCTGTCTTATTGGTGTATAAGAATGCCACTGATTTCTGTGCATTGATTTTTATATGCTGCCACTTTACTGAGTTCCAGTATGAGTTCTAGCGGTTTTAGGGTGGAGTTTTTTTGGATTTTCCACATAAAGTATCATGTCATCTGCAAAGATTGAGATTTTTGACTTCTTTGCCGATTTGGATGCCTTTGATTTCTTTTTGTTGTCTGATTGCTGTGGCTAGGACTTCTAATACTATGTTGAATAGCAGTGGTGATAGTGGACATCCCTGCCGCGTTCCTGACTTAGGGAAAAAGCTCTCAGCTTTTCCCCATTGAGAATGATATTCTCTGTGGGATTTTCATAGATGGCTTTTATGATATTGAGGTATGTATGCTCTATCCCTATATCTGAAGAGTTTTGATCGAGAAAGGATGCTGTACTTTGTCAAATGCTTTATCTGCATCTATTGAGAGGATCATATGGTTCTTGTTCTTTCTTTTATTAATGTATTGTATCACACTGATTGATTTGTGGACGTTGAACCAACCTTGCAGCCCAGGGATAAATCCCACTTGGTCGTGGTAAATAATCTTTTTAATGTACTGTTGGATCCTATTGGCTAGTATTTTGGTGAGAATTTTTGCATCCATGTTCATCAAGGATATTGGTCTGTAATTCTCCTTTTTGATAGGGTCTTTTTCTGGTTTGGGGATCAAAGTAATGGTGGCCTCATAAAATGAGTTTGGAAGTTTCCCTTCCATTTCTATTTTTCGGAACACCACCAAAAGAAAGTTGGGGTGGCAATCCTCATATCAGACAAATTAGATTTTAAAACAAAGACTGTAATAAGAGATGAGGAAGGACACTATATCCTACTTAAAGGGTCTATCCAACAAGAAGATCTAATAATTGTAAATATCTATGCCCCTAACATGGGAGCAGCCAATTATATAAGCCAACAAATAACAAAAGCAAAGAAACACATTGACGACAATACAATAATAGTGGGGGACTTTAACACCCCCCTGACTGAAATGGACAGATTATCTAAGCAAAAGATCAACAAGGAAATAAACACTTTAAATGACACACTGGACCAAATGGACTTCACAGATAGATTCAGAACATTCCATCCCAAAGCAACAGAATACACATTCTTCTCTAGTGCCCATGGGACATTCTCCAGAATAGATCACATCCTAGGTCACAAATCAGGTCTCAACTCGTACCAAAAGATTGGATTCATTCCCTGCATATTTTCAGACCACAGTGCTTTGAAACTAGAACTCAATCACAAGAGGAAAGTTGGAAAGAACTCAAATACATGGAGGCTAAAGCACATCCTACTAAAGAATGAATGGCTCAACCATGAAATTAAAGAAGAATTTAAAAAAATCATGGAAAGATATGAAAATGAAAACATAACTCTTCAAAATCTTTGGGATACAGCAAAGGCAGTCCTGAGAGGAAAGTATATAGCAATAGAAACCTTTCCCAAGAAACAAGAAAGCTCTCAAATACACAACCTAACCCTACATTAAAGGAGCTAGAGAAAGAATCAGCAAATAAAGCCTAAACCCAGCAGGTGAAGAGAAATAATAAAGATCAGAGCAGAAATCAATGAAATAGAAACCAAAAGAACAGTAGAACAGATCAATGTAACTAGGAGCTGGTTCTCTGAAAGAATTAACAAGATTGATAAGCCCCTGGCCAGACTTATCAAAAAGAAAAGAGAAATGACCCAAATAAATAAAATCATGAATGAAAGAGGAGAGATCATGACCAACACCAAAGAAATACAAGCAATTATAAGAACATATTATGAGCAAGTATATGCCAGCAAATTAGATAATCTGGAAGAAATGGATGCATTCCTAGAGGTGTATAAACTACCAAAACTGAACCAGGAAGAAATAGAAAACCTGAACAGACCTATAACCACTAAGGAAATTGAAGCAGTAATCAAAAATCTCCCAACAAACAAGAGCCCAGGGCGAGATGGCTTCCCAGGGGAATTCTACCAAAGATTTAAAGAAGAATTAATACCTATTCTTCTGTAACTGTTCCAAAAAATAGAAATGTAAGGCCTTTAAGACTTAAGTAAACAAATCTAAGCACACTCCTATTACCTTTAAAACATGAAATTAAGCCTAAATTGCTGTAGATTCTAGAGTTTATAAGACAGAAGCAAAACTGCATTTAATTCAGTTTATAAGAGCAAAATATTTATGAGCACATTATTGGAATAAGTGTTGTAAGGAAATGTATAAAATGTACTGAAAATAATTATTTATGAGTACATAAGTTATTCATACTTGAGAGTAATTTTTTGTCCCATCTATTATAGTGTAGCTTGTATCAGACTGTCTAACACCTCAGACAAACACTGCAAAGTTTCATATATATATGGAACTGGACAACTTCTACACAGGAAGAACTAGATAAGCTGTACTTTTTTATAGAAAAGAAGCACATGCTTGGAGCACAGTTTTTTTTCCCAAGGGCATTTTCCAAATGATAAATCAAGAAAGAAAAGCCCAAGTAAAATCAGAATTCTCAGTAGAAAGAGGACTATGTTCAGTGATTGTAAAGGGGCAAGGACATGAGAGGCAATATGTCAGAAGGAAAGACTAGCAGAGAAGTAGTCCATAAGTCTACATATAATGTTCCTAAAATCATTTGTGGAGCCTAAATCGTTCTCATGGGTATTACTCCAAAGCCCAATAGAAACCATTTGTAAAATTAGTGTGCTGAGCAGTGATTTCAGCACCTTTTGCATATTGAGCAGAAATTCTGGAATTTGAATTCCAACAGGGTGGCATGACCTTGGTGAATACCTCATTTTTCAGTTTAAATTTCAGAGGCTTAAGCATTAAGGATAAAGACTACACCCTAGAAGTAAGAACCAGAATCCAGAGTAAGGGACATGTCTTAGGAATAAGGGCAAAACTAAAGTAAACCAACTCTAACAAAGCCTAAAACCAACGTTTAACAGGATCAAGTGATTCCACTGGCATTTTATCTGCTAGCCAAAAGAAAAATTAACCATCATCCAAAACCTCTTCAGTTTTTATCAACAATGTCCAATAATGAATAGAAATATGAGAGACATGCTAAATATCAGTTAACACATGACTACAAACTAAAATAAAATAAAATAGGCATTGGAAATAGATATTGCAGTTGATGGGGACTTTAACCATGATTAATATATTTGGAAAACTGGAAGGGAAAATTAAGTAGATGTAAAGATAGAAAATCTTAATGGCAAATGTAGCTCTATAGAAAAAAATCAATGGCCTAGAACTGAAAAATTAAATATCTAAAATTAATAATACATTGGATGAACTTGACAACAACTGAACACAGTAAAAGAGAGGATTAGTGAACAGGAAACAAATTTTAAAGAAAATATCAAAGCTAAAGTACAGAAAGAGAAGAGAATGAAAATAACAAAATAAATATATGGAACACAGTTAATAATTCTAAAATAATGAGATTCCACTTCCATGGAAAGAGGCCAAGAGAATGGGAAAAAGCAATATCTGACAAGATAATAGCTAACAATTTTGCTACATCAAGAAGATGCGTCAATTCACTGACTTAAACTATGAACTCTTAGCAGGAAACACAAAGATTAACTATATCTTGCCACATAATATTAAACTTCTTGGGGGAACAAAGGCAATGAAGATAAGCCAGAAGATTAAAACAACAACAACAACAACAACAACAACACATTATCTTCCAAGGAGGAAGAGTAAATTGATCACTGACCTTCCAATGAAAACTACAAAAACCAAAAGACAAGAAACAGCATCTTTACAATGGTTCAAGAAACACAGCTCTTCAGCCCATCTAGAATCCTATACCTGGCAAATATTCTTCAGAACTGATGTAAATATGAGGATATTTTTAGACACACACCATCTGCTATAATTCATTGCCAACAAACCTGCAATACAAAGAATACCAAAGCTTGTTCTACACATTGAAGGAAAATGATACTAAATAGAAGCCAGGAGTCACTAGAAAGAACTAAGAGCAGTGAGAAAGGTAATGATGCAGGTGAAAAAAAATGAATATTGATGCTTAAAACAATAATAATCATGTCCTGAGGAGTTTAAATGTGAAATAAAATATATGAGAAAAGCACAAAGATGGGAAAGGTAAAATGTACTTAATCTTCTAAGGGGATTGCATTTTGTGGAGGTAGTTAAAGAACTAATTTAAGGTAGACTGTAATAAGTCAAGGCTGCATATTGTAATCTCTAGGGCAACCATTAAAAGAATAATAAAAATGATACCTAAAAGGCTGTTAGAGGACCAAAATGGAATAATTATTCATACTTGATAGTTTTTCAATTTAAATAGATGAACAATGGAAACACTTCATTGGTTTAATTGAGTAATGTATAAAATATAGTTTGTTCTTTTCTCTAATAAAAGAGCATGAATCTTCAGTAAAATTTTATACCAAAATTTTAACTGAAGCTATTTAAAGCTTTTGAAAGAATTCATTTAAAATCTTTTGCTTTCTATTAGAACAAAAAGTTTACTCTAATGGTTGCACATACTTTTATAATTAAATAGTACATTAAATGCATATATTAAATTGTATTTATTCCTGAAAAAAAATATCAAATACACCAGAAAGATCTGGCATCCTTTTTGTCTATACCCTTCTGTGAGTAAAAGTTAACTACAAAGTCTTTAACAGCTATTGGCTTTCATTTTTGGGTGGACTGAAGATGTATCTGGAAAAATAGGAAGGTGATAAGCTAGTGCTGTTCATCAGGATAGGGGAAAGCAAGGATGTACCTACTAATCATAAAATGCTCAATTTAACCCCAATACTTAGTAGTAATATGAAGCCATCATCAAACAAATTAGCAATAACTAAAAAGAACATAAAATATTTACAAGAAATAGCATGATTCTGTGAAAAATAAAAGCAAAATTTCAGTTTATTTCAGTGAATTGTGCTCACCAATTTAACATTTCAAACTTATTACCTTAACACCAAAGTTGGGATTCCAATTCCAAACAACACTTTCTTAAATATATATTTTAAAAAGATTCTACAAATAATTTCTCCAATATCAAAAGCAGTATCATCTGTCAATTCTGAACTCAGCACAGAATTACAGCTGATTGGTCAAGCAGGGAAAAGTCCATGTAAAAGTAGTGAAATGAATCTCTTTTGGGATTGGGATGAATACAAGAAAGAGTAGAGTATAAATTCATATCATGAAAATGATGACTAAGTCCCAAAAGTAGGTCAGAGGATGTTCAAATGCCCTCTTATTATTTAGAGAAGTTAAGCACTCAATGTACAGTTGACATAAACTAGAGGGAGGTTTAAGGCACCTGCCAGGATTGGCACTTAACCCATTTCATACTTCTCACAATATTATGGGGTAGGTATTTATACTATTCTATTTTCTAAATAGGAAAATTGAGCCTCAGAGAGATTTTATTATTTGTTTCAGTTTCCACAGTAAGTGAAAGCACATCTGGGATCCAACCCCAGTCTTCTGAGGGCTTTCTACTATGCAACTATATCCAATTTGGGCAAACTTCCCTTGGCAGAAGCCATCTATTTTTTTTCCCCCAAATATTCTATGATCAACAAGAAAAAATTTCGAAGTCTCACACAAGAAGTGAAGTGAGAAGAAAGTTATAGAACAGTTGTTCCCTTACAACTGTAAGAGTATCACCTTGGCTCTACCAATTTTGTTTCATGCCTGTGAGCAATGCATTTGTTATCCAATACCAACTGCCTTGCTTCCTGGTTTGTTTACCGAGCAAGTGGTGATTGGGGCTTAGCTTCTTTACCCAGGCCTTCAACAGTGGCCACTGAGGGCAGGAATTGAGAGAGAAGGAAGGGCGGTCTACTCTGACTTTCTTACTCTGGTGTCTGCCATCTTTTCCCCATCATTAATTTGGCAGAACCACTTACTTTTTTCTACTCACAAACACTTCGATGTACTTATTTTGATTTTCATCGGATGGTGTTTGGGTTTATCAGCAGTAATGCCTTTCATTTCTCAGAAAGCAGTTTACTGTCAGAATGAAAAGCGTTCATTTTCTGTTCCATTGTGCTTTCCATCCTCCAGAGGTTTCCTGATAAACATTCAGGTGGAGATTCTTGTAGTGGCATTCAGAGTCCATTTTCCCCTTATGCCAATCTAATTTACAAGCTCAGCCTAGATCTGGTGTCTTTTCAGGATAAAAAATAAATGTTTTAAGAAAAGCATGGTAATTCTAGGATAGTGTGTAATTCTGCATAGATATTCTCTCATGAACCTCCATGTCATTTACAATGGTCATATTTGGCATTCTTCATCTCATGGCCAAGAAAATGAGATTGCTATTAGTATAAATAGAAATACAACTGTGATTCAAAGTTACATCATATACAGAGGAGCATTCTTTCTACTTTTTACCTAATTTGTTTTTTAACTCATTTCCTGAAGCTATCACCTTCCTAGTTTATGTTTATACACATTGGCAATGTAGCACATGCTAGAAGCGGAGAAGCTAGTCTCCCTAGTCCCTGACCTAGAGTCGCATTATAAATATTAGGAAGTACCCAGAGCCAAAATGTAATCAAATTCTTGGATTTAGTAATTGTAAGAGCAAAATCATCAAGGTGGTTATTTTTAGTAATGTATGATAGAAATGTCTGATTAACTTATAATTGGACAGTAATAAATTCACTATTAAGCAACTTCTAAGGATTACAATAAAGGAAAAATATTTACAAATATGTATTTGTATTTATTTTATTGAAAATAACCTTGACTCAGGGGGGCTCAGTCGGTTAAGCGTATACTTTCAGCTCAGGTTAGGATCCCAGGGTCCTGGGATCAAGCCCAGCATTGGGCTCTCTGCTCAGCAGGGAGCCTGCTTCTCCTCTCTCTCTGCCTGCTGCTCTGCCTACTTGTGCTCTCTCTCTCTCTCTCTCTGTCAAATAAACAAATAAAATCTTTAAAAAGAAAAGAACATTTACTCAAATGTTAATGCCATTTAAAAAGTCTAACATTATATAATAAAATTTCTACCTTTACCTGGGAGCCACAGAAATATTAGAAAATATGTACTAAATTAATGAATACATAGCCTTTTGCTGAAAACCCACAAGGTCACCACCATACACACTAGAGTACTATAAGATTTAAAGATATACAAACAGTGCCTTATGCTTAAATACCTCCATCAGCCAGGATCTACAAATTCAACCCAGACTCTGATACCGCAGGATTTGAAAACACTGAAGAAACACTCTGAGAAATGGGAAAAGTCTGAAAGTTATGTTATAGCGTCAACCCCATTCTCATGAAACTCTCCAAAGACCCTTTCCCACTTCCTTTTGTGCTCACACAGTCACCAGATTGTGTAATACAACCCCTCACTTTTCTTTTCCCCTTATTTTGGCATTAAATATTTTAATTTCACATTTAAAGTTTCTATAAAAACGCCACTCTGAGGATGATAAACAATGTGATATTTACAAACAGTGTTGCCTCTTCTTGGCCCATCCCTGTATGGTAGTCTCTGTGAACTGGGTATCTTGATCCCAGTAAATAGAGGTGAGTGACCCCAGATGAAATACCACATCTTGTTCTAATCCAATCCTTTAATAATATTCAATCTCTATCAATTACCTATCATTTTACTACCCTCTGGCCACTAAAAATTTGAACTTTTCCTTTTTTTAAGATTTATGTATTTGAAAGAGAGAGTGTGTGTGTGTGTGTGGAGGGGGGAGGGGCAAAGGAAGAGGGAGAAAGAGAAAGAATCCTCAAGCAAGTTGCCTGCTGAGCAGGGAGCTCTGGGGGGAGGGAAAGGGCTCCATCCCAGGACTCTCAGATCATGACCTGAGACAAAATAAAGAACCAGCCACTTAACCAACTAAGCCACCCAGGCACCCCTGAACTTTTCCTCTTTATAGCAATAGAGATAGCATGTTGAAAGAAGAGGAACTTATCTATTTTGAAAATATCTTTATTGTCCCTTTTTAGTTCTGAGATGTAAAACAATTTCACAGGGATATTCTAGAGGACTGAGAACATCAAGATGCTTCTTGCTTCCCGGGAAAGCACAGGACTAACTATGGGTAGCAGATAACTTAAGGCAGATCGTTTTTACTCTACATCTATTTGTATGCACATTTATCTAGGGTGACTTTCTAACAGTATGGTCAAGAGCTGTTCCCTTTGAGGTTCAAGACTTTAGAACATTTCTAAAGATGACAAAACAGGACAAGAGCTCTTTCCCACCCACCAGCAAAACTTACCATAAAGGAGAGGGAAGTCTGTCCTAGTCCTTCTGATGCAATTTTAAGAGATGAACTTTTATAGATGGAAGGTCCTTCTTATAAAGACGGGATCTCTTTGGAAGTTCTCCCAACCAAGCCATCCTGTATAAGCCTTGGGGTAAATGACTGCATGCATGCGTGGTATATATGGCAGGGGGACCCAGGTCTACCTTGGGTGTCCCACACTGTGTCACACAAGGACTTTGTCACACTGAGAAAAGTGGTGATCTCCCCAGTGAAACACCATTTTTCCACACCTGCTTTCTTCTAACATCACAATCTTTCATTTTTTTGTTTGTTTTGTGTATATGTATATCTGTGTGTGCTATGAAGCTAAAGAACTGTATATTTCACACTTTGTGTTTTATAATTAATAAATAAGCAAAAGAAGGGACTTCTCTGCAGAGGGTGTATGCTGGAAAGTTGTCTAAGAAAAATTTCAATATATACAATGAAGCCAAAATGGGGCACCTGGGTGGCTCCGTTGGTTAAATGTCTGACCCTTGATTTCAGCTCAGGTCATGATCTCAGGGTTGTGAGATCAAGCCCTGCCTTGGGCTCCGTGCTCTGTGCTCAGCAGGGAGTCTGCTTGAGATTCTCAATCTTCCTCTCCCTCTGCCCCTCCCCACTGCACTCTCTATCTAAAACAAAGTAAATAAATCTTAAAAAAAGATAAAATAAATAAAATGCCAGCCAAATTATGGAGGACCTTGAAAAAAGAAGAGAAAGTTTCAGACTGATAAATTAGGCAACTGAAGGCAACAAGGTATGTAAGATATGGTTGAAGTATGTTTAGGGAAGATTTGCTTCTTGGTGATAAGATTTTTTAGGAGGATAAGTTACTTAATTTCTATACACCTTAATGTCTTCATCTATTAAAAAATGAATAGGAACACCTCCTATTTTATAAAGTTTTGGTGAGGATGAAGAGAATTAGTATATTTAGAACACATATGTATAAAGTGCTCAATAACACTATCATCACCATCTGCAACAAATACCTCCACCATCCTCCTCATCATTATTATTTTCTTCTTCTTCCTCCAAAAAAGTACATTCAAAAAGAAAAGATGCCTTAAAAAGAATGAGATTATCCAGGTTTGTGCTTCTTAAAAAGTCGCACAGGTGATGACACAAATTCCTGTATCCAATCAGGAGCAGGAGGTGTTGGATGGGACAATGTGGTAACGCCAGCTATCATTCTTTCTGAAGCAGGTCACTTTTCTCATAGACCCATATACAATAGAAGCATTGAAATATAACATGAAATTAAATTATTTATATTAGTATAAGGCATGTAATCTATACCCCTTTTCTCTGACTGTTGTCCTGCTGAAGAAATTTTATTTTTTCCTTTAAATTATAGTTCTAAAAAATATAAGTATTAAATATTATGTGGTTAAATATTAACCACTGTTAATTAATACATCATTTTAATACCATTTCCTTCTGTGCTTTTGGTATTCAAATCATATATTGTATCCCTTAACTGAGAATACAAAAGAAAATACTTGAGAATCCATCTTAAAAGGAAATCTGAATGGACATGGAATTTTAGTTGCATAAAATCAAAATATTCAGATACTTAGATGGAACACCTCATGAGTATGTGTGCATACCATACTCACTCTTGATTTCTTAAGTTGTAATATAAATATTACTTTGCCATAAAATAGTTCAAAGTTTAAAACAATTATTTAGGAGCAATTTTACTGAATATTACCCGTCTTTATTGCAGCAAGAGTTTTGGAGATCTTTTTTCTTATTCTAAATATTCATTTATTTGCAGTGATAAAATGACTCTCCCTCAATGGTATCCAAATTCTGTATACAAAATAAATGAATAATTGTGATTATGTACCTATTTATTGTGTTATATTCAAATACATTAGCACATACCCAGATTCATCTTTTTTATTAACTGCATAAATATAACAGAATATTGCATTATCAGGGGCACAGAAATGAGCCCCATCAGCCAATACCGTTCTTCAGTCAAGCTCAACAGACCTTATTACCTAGATTTGGCTGTGTACCCTCAGGCATATTATGAACCACATGAGCAGATGATTGAATGGGAAAAAAAAAATCTCCATTAAGAAAAATATTGAGATTTTGGATTCGACTGCCTGTCCATTAGTGACATAAAGTGCTGACAAGCAGAACAAACAGTGAGCAATGTAATGTCAAGGCCTCTAGTGAAATGAAGTTTCATAACTTCACTAGGGTTGATGGATGGGTAATAATGACATTTTCAAGTGTAGAAATATACTCTATTAGGAACATCATAGAATTTTTCTGCACAAAGTAGTTGTTACAGCTTGGTTGCTCAGGGAAGATGACTCTATAGAGTAAGAAAACAGTCATGTGCTTATAAATGTTTAATCAGGTTAATATTCTGTTGCTCTTTACCATGCCAGAGAACGTCACTTATTTAGAGTGTAATTGTTTAGAATAGAATTCTCTTAGACAGTGAAAAGACGGTGGAGAATTCTACAACATCAAATACTCAAATATTTGACATTAACAACGTTGTAAATCTGACATAAACAATTTATCAATTTACCGGGAAACTTTGTAAAAATGCATTACTGACGGTGTTATCTGAATAGTAAATAATCCTTTAGGTCTTTGAAAAAATGCAACCTACCATATTCTTTATAGATTAAATCACAAATACAGCTATCATCTTTCAAGCAGTCAATTGTAAAGGAGCTGTGTGTCTCTAATTTATGTCTTATCCTCAAAAAACTGTCTACAGTAACATAAGGAATAAAACTGGATGATTTTTGTAGCT
Source organism: Zalophus californianus (assembly GCF_009762305.2). NCBI lineage: Eukaryota > Metazoa > Chordata > Mammalia > Carnivora > Otariidae > Zalophus > Zalophus californianus. The sequence continues at coordinate 66,923,478 of NC_045601.1, read as the reverse complement.
TTATGTTCACATTTATATTATTGTGTCTTCAAGAAGGAATCTTGTTCTTTCAGAAAAAGGAAGTCTTGTCTTGCTGGCATCAAAACTCCTTCAGAGTACACAAGAATCAATTTTTTAAAAACGCATAGAATGCCTCTGTTTGACTGTTACTTGGTTATTCAAAAACTCCCTGGAATTATGACTTCCAGGAATCAAAATGCACTCAACCACATCTGAACGATAAAAATCATTTGATAGGGAATTTCCACTACAGTTCTTTTTTAAATCTTTTTCTTTAAGATGTTATTTATTTATTTGTTAGAGAGAGAGAGAGAGAGAAGGAGCACAAGCAGGGGGAGAGGCAGGCAGAGGGAGAGGGAGAAGCAGACTCCCCGCTGAGCAAGGAGCCCAATGTGGGGCTCGATCCCAGGACCCTGGGATCATGACCTGAGCCGAAGGCAGATGCTTAAATGACTGAGCCAGTCAGGTGTCCCTACAGTTCTAGCTTTTAAAAGTAAGTGATTATTGTACTCTAAAACTTTCAGCAGATATTATGCAAATTACCATATATTATAGGAACTAAATAATCCAGGAAAGTTCTTTTGCCACAAAATAACATTTTCTAACGTATGAGCTCTTATTTTCAAAATGATTTTTAACTTTAAATTTAAAATAATATCGTTCTAAATCTTTTTCCTAAAGTGGGATTGTTCAACCTCTTCCCCTAGTTTATTCCTAAGCTAAAGAAAGAATAAAGATCATTCAAGAATTTTTAAATTCTTTTTGTTTTCCATCTCTTCTTCTTCCTTCCTGCCTGCCTATTGTTCTTTCTTCCTTCCTGCCCTTCTGCCTTCCTTCCTTCCCATCCTCCTGCTTTCCACTCCTTTATCCTTCATTCTTCCTTTTCTGTCATGAGTACAAAGTTCATTAGATAATGCCCCAATGCCCTCACTACCTTGTAATGGGGGTGGGGCAGACTTTGAGCTTTACTTGCGTTATTCCGTTTTTATTTATAAAGGCAGCTTCATAGTAGAGCTTCATATTAAAGTTTGGGATCTTCTGCAATTTAAATTTATATTATATATTGATCCAGTGATTCTGTGTGACTCTGGTATCTATTTTTCTATATTACTGAACATGCCGACAGTGCAGCATTTCTCAGCATGAACTATCTTCTCAGGAGAAATTCTGGGCTGAAATTGCCTGGAGTATTGCAGGCAAAGCGTTCTTTGAGAGGGAAATGGAGCAAAAACAGCTCCATTGCCTAAGTAATTAATTGATTTAAGATATGAGAAGAAAAAAAGGGAAACTTTGTTTACTACCCGCTATTTAACTCCATCTTGAAGAGTAGATTTCGGCAGCAAGTGTCTGAGAGTTTCCATCCTAGGTGTCCTTGTTATTACCTCTCCCCAGAGCGGTTAGTGTTAACTGCTCTGAGGTACACAGCTGGTTTCTCCCTGCTCAGGCAACCACATATTTTACTACAAGTGCCTTGTAGAGGCACTTCTGTAGAAATAGCAATTTGGATCTAGAGTTAGTTTTTGATATGACATGAAAATCCCAAGTTACACCTTGGGGAAATCTATCTTCTAAAAATCTGCTAGTATTGACCACATGTCTGCTGCTATCTCTTATACCAGCAGCTGCTTTTATATGTCAACTATGAAATACCTTCAAACCCTTCGAGCTACTCAGAGCAGGTATAGGTTGAAATTGCAGGGAATTGCATGGTGCTTGTGAAAATCTCTCCCTTGTGAAACGCTGGCTACAAAATATAATGATCCAGCACTGTTTTATATATGTCTGTATATATATGTACATAAAAGTTCAGTATTCCACCTTCAGGTATTTGGTTCACTCTGAGAATAAACTGTTATCTTGATAATCTTTTTTTCTATATATAAACATAAGCATGATACACGAAAATGAGAGGTGTAAATACAATTCCTTATTTATTGAAATAAACCTTCCTGTTAATCTACACTCTCAGTTGCATTTACAGAAAGCAAATGCAAACTTGCTCAACGTGAGAGATGGAAAATAACAGCTCACATAATTAAAAGTCCAGGGACGGACTTCTGTCTTCAAGCTTAGCTGGCTCAAGGTGTTCATTTGATAGCTCTCCTTCACTTCCTCTCTTTTTGGAATTTCTCCCAAGACTCACAGAGTTTTATTTACTCCATGTTTTAGAGAGAGTTATAATTGTTCATTATTACAGATGTTAATATTTTCATGTTTTCTCATGTGAAACATTACTCTAGTTAAAAAGTAGAAAGTACATAAAATTTACTCCAAGAACTCTTGCTTGATCACTATATTCTTTACCCAGTTCCAATGTGATATTTCTTCTTACCACCATCTTAGTGTTATTCATTTCTTTTAGGTTTTAAAATGTATTTGCCCAAGACTGTATAAAGCTGACTTTTGTGATTTTTTTTAGTTGTTCTATTTCAAATATCATCTCCTTTTATTTCTCATTTTTTGTATTCTATTTTTTATTGATTTGTTTAACTAATCAATAGTAGTTTGTTTTACTTTGCTTATCTCGTCAAAGAATCAGCTTTTTAACCTATGTGTTAGTTTTGTTGCTTCTACATTTTTGACCTCCCTGATCTCAGATTTTAAACCCTAACTTCAGCTTACTTTGTTTTTTTGGATTGTTATGTTTCATCTGTTTATTTTCAGTCTTTCATCTTCATTCATACAATTACTTAAATCTATACAATTTCCTATGAGCATTGCTTTAGCTATCCCATAAATTTTTATAGATTAGTACACAATTATTTTCTAGAAATTTTGTAAGCTTAGTTTGTATTTTTTAACCAAGTGTTATTTTTCCTTGACCTAAGAAATATTTAAGAAACATTAATTTTTTTAATTGCCAGGTGAAAGTACCTTTTTAATTTTATGTTGTTATCAATTTCTGGGTTTTATTGCATTGGCATCAGAATGTTGTTTGTATGATTTCTATATTGCAGATCTTATTGAAGTTTTCTTTGTGCTATAAAAAAGATAGGCACATAGGAAAGTAAATAGGATTTTTACAAATATTCCATGAGCACCTGAAAGAAGGTATATTCATTACTTATACATATGTTCCCCAATGTTGTGTGTGTGTAACCTCCCTTACTGATCATACTATTTAGGTCTTCTACATGTTCAATTACTTTTAGATACTTTTGTATCTCAACTTGAGAGATGTATTTTATTTTTTTTTAATTTTTTTATTGTTATGTTAATCACCATATATTACATCATTAGTTTCTGGTGCAGTGTTCCATGATTCATTGTTTGTTCATAACACCCAGTGCTCCATGCAGAATGTGCCCTCTTTAATACCCATCACCAGGCTAACCCATCCCCCTACCCCCCTCCCCTCTAGAACCCTCAGTTTGTTTGAGAGATGTATTTTAAAGTCATGTTTTCTTTAGTCTGTTTTTATTTTTCCTTGCACCCCCTTTGGTTTCAATTTTATCGAGATGACCACTATGTTATTTGGTGCATAGATTCGTAAATTTTATATCTTCATTGTGAAAGGTTGCCTTTGTTGCATTATAAAGAATCCTTTATCTTGTTTAGTACTCTTTCTGCTGAATGTCAGGTGTCAAGATCACAAGCCCTGGTTTCATTTTGTTTATCCCGTGACCTTGGTTTATCTCTTTATTATTAGGCTTCTGAAATCACCTGTAGGAAAGTGTTTATTTTATAAAGCAGACAGCTGACTTTTGCTTTTTGAATCCACCTGAAATCCTTCTTCTCTCAGGTATGTTAAGCCAATTACAGTTACATGATGCATGTCCTTGACCTCAGGTTTTTTTTTTTAATATTTTATTTATTTATTTGACAGAGAGAGACACAGCAAGAGAGGGAACACAAGCAGGGAGAGTAGGAGAAGGAGAAGCAGGCCTCCTGTGGAGGAGGGAGCCCGATGCGGGGCTCTATCCCAGGACCCCGGGATGACCTGAGCTGAAGGCAGATGCTTAACGACTGAGCCACCCAGGCGCCCCTTGTTTTTCCTTTTAATATTTACTATCTTCTATGCGGTCTGTTTTTATTCTCTCCCTCTCTTTGTTAAATGTGCCTGGTTTTGCTTGAATTTCTTCTGGTATTTAGGAAGGTTGATATTTTTATTCTAATTGTTACCTTTATGCTAATGTCTTTACTTAGTGCTTGTAGACCTCTTCCTTACTTAGGTTTCTATTTGCTTTCTAAGCTTTAAAGTACATCCATTATTTCCATCTTTATCTCGGGAACAATCAAATACAGTTAATACTGTTTATCCTTTCTTCTCTCCCTTTTCTTCCTATTCTCTTTTTTTGTTATAATATTTCTATTTTGTTGGACCTTAGACCAAATAACATATTACTTTCCCATCTGTATACCCACATTTATTTTAGTCTTAGATTACGAATTAAACATTAATTAATGCTTACCACCAGCTCTTTTGCTGAAGATGCCTCAATTTTATCTTGGTTGGATGAAGCTCATCCTCTATTGTTTAGCCTTACATATTTTAACACTGTTGGGAATGTGTGTTGGAGAAGGGGAGTGTTTCATTCTGTATTTTTTACTTCCTATTAGCTGCTGTTCTTTCCATTGGGTCTCAAATCTGTTCCTTATATTTCTACACAGGATCAGGTATTTCCTTTTGAGGTAAATCCAAAGAAACCCTGGGGCTCCTGGGTGGCTCAGTCAGTTAAGTGTCTGCCTTCTTTAAGCATCTGCTTTTGGCTCAGGTCATGATCCCAGGGTCCTGGGATCAATTGCTACACCAGGCTCCCTGCTTGGCGGGAGCCTGCTTCTCCCCCTCTCCCTGCTGCTCCCCCTGCTTGTGCTCTCTCGCATGCTCATGCTCTCTGATAAATAAATAAAATCCTTCTCCAACACAAATTCCCAACAGTGTTAAAAGATACCTTATTTGTGTTCTACCATTACTTGGATTCTGCTCCAAGCTCCTGTATCTGGGCAGTCCCTGAGGAGAAAGATTATTTGAAAAGATCATCTTTTTATTCTCCCAATTCAGGTTTCTCCAACCTATAAAATTCCCAACTTCAATGTGAAAATAATCTGTTACAAAGGCATTTTTTCTTTTTGCCATAGAGACTTTGACAAAAATTTTAATTAATACAAAAAGAAAATGGAAAGCAGTAAAACTGCAATCACTTAAATTTAAAATTGTAGAAATATGGTTATTTGACAATATAAAATTTGACACTTTCAGCAATAATTCATTTCCAAAGTATTCTCAGTGTTTCCGGCACCATCTGTTTACCTCAGGGAAGAAAGGTCCACATTTTCTTGTGTTTAAATGCATAGTATACTGATTTAAAATGTGTGTCACAAAGACAACACTGTAACATCCCAGTTTATATTTACAGATGCTTTACCCTCAAGTGTTTCTTAAATAAGTGTGAAGGGTGAAAAGTCAAAGCTTAACAAAAATAACCTCAGTGCTTCTTAATATAGACATGAGTCAGAATGAATTTGGTTCCTTTAGGTTTCAAGTCATAGTTTAATTTTCTGTGACATTCATTTATTCTTTTATTTAAAAAAATTCATATCTACTAGGAAATCTCCAGATTAATAAAGAATCGGCAAAAATATTCCTGAAGTCGATGACATTTGATGAAATGCAGTGTGATTCCTTTAAAATAAAGAAAAATCATTATTGTCACTACAGGCAGCTAGAAACCACCCCTTCTCTTTTACAATTTACTCTTCATTCTCTAACTGGATATTAAAAAGATATACGTGTATAGAGAGTTTGTTTTCTTTTTGTTTAGAAGCATGAAGTGAAGAGAAAACAATCTTCTATGATCTGGTGATGAATATCAACTTGCCTCAGATTATTTTGGAATTGGGAAAGGTAAATGAATAAAAGTGTGTTTTATGTCAGTAAGTACAAAGGTCTCTAGGCATATATGTACGTATTAATAAACAATGAGAAATATAAGCATTGCTAGAGCAGAAATGTTTTCAGGAAAAAGTCTTTTATATTTTCTTTGAAAAGTAGTATTATAAGTCAAACTAAATACATAAAATTTTCCTTTAGTGTAATTCTTCCCAAAATTGTAGTTATTGTTTGGCAAAAAGAAGTCTTTTTATAACTAGCATAGCTATTAGGATAAATTATACCAGTAGACCACAAAATAAGATTATTTCAGCTGCATCAAATGCCAATGACTGTTACCTGAAACATGTCACTTTCAGTTCATATGCAGGGATGATTTTCCAGGGTCAGAAAACTATATAACCAAAATATTTACAAAGACCTTTTCAATGTCATTTTCCCATTTTTCTCCCCCTATACACCTTAAAAAAAAAGTGGAACAAAATATAAATACAGTTAAGATGGCTAAATATACAGATGTCTAATTTTTATTTTAACTACAAAACTAATCGTCAAGAGATTGAATGTTGATAACAAAATCAGTGGCCCAGGATAGAACATGTAATGTCATTGGTAGGGGAGGACAAATAATTTTTCCCTTTTCCCTTCTGAGTTCTTAACTGAGATCCCTGTAATAAAGGACAGGTGAACAAGAGAAAACAAACAGAAGTTTACTAATATATAAACCATATTTATACATGAGATACCTGAGATAGTTTAGAAGTCAGGATTAAATACCATCTTAATAGGGAAAGGTTGTGGGGGGGAGATTTAGGACTCTTAGGGGAGAGTAAATGATTTTTAGGAAAGACAATGGGCCCTTAGAAGAAGAGATGGGAGGCAAGATTGTTTGTGATAAAGTTTGTCCTGCTGTTGACTTCTAGTCTGTTCTCCTGTGATGAACCAGTCTTCCCTGGCTAATGAAACTCTCATGGAAGGAGGAGGGGATGTATGGCAATTGAGTTCCTTTTGGAGGATCTGTCTTTAGGTGGATGAGAACTCAGAAAAAGCCTCTCCCTGAATTTACTATTTTCAAAGTAATCAATATGCCAAAGTGACATTATGGGTGGCAAATTCTGCTACCCCTTACACTATAGGAATGTTTTGCAAGTAGGAGAATGATTCATAAACCAAATGCTCGACTCTGATCCCAAATCAGCCCCTGCCATGCTGCACACCCATAGACCAGCCATCGACCCCTACATGTCTCAGTTTCATCATCTCTGATTTATGATAATAAGTCCCCTGCATATTCTGCATGTCATAGTAAAATTCAAATGGAATGGCAGTTCTGAAGGCAATTGAAAATTCAAAAGCCCTACACAGAAGCTCAATCATGTTTATGGAGTCCTTGGCTTTCTTTTTCAGTAGGAACTAATGGATAACACCATTCAGCCCCAGGACCTCCTTCTGTATTTTATTCTCAGTCTTTGTATATAAAGGGATGCTTGGAATAATGTTCACATGAGTTAATAGTAATTATCTCTGGATGGTGGGGTTGTGGATTATTTTTTGTTTTTTTCCCTTATATTTTTCTTTTTTTTTTTAAAGATTTTATTTATTTATTTGACAGAGAAAGACACAGCGAGAGAGGGAACACAAGTAGGGGAAGTGGGAGAGGAAGAAGCAGGCTTCCTGCCTAGCAGGGAGCCCAATGTGGGGCTCTATCCAGGACCCTGGGATCATGACCTGAGCCGAAGCTGGATGCTTAACGACTGAGCCACCTAGGCGCCCCATCCCTTATATTTTTCTGTATAGTTGAGTAGTTTTATATGAAGTATAAGTTATAAAATAAGTATTTATCCTAGACAAAACAATTAAATCCAAATGGAAAATTTCTAACATACTATTATACCTATGATAAATTTTAATCACCATAACATACTCCTACATATAAAAAATTAAATGTTCCAATAGGCAATTCAAATAAAGGAAACCCAAATGATCAATAGTTATAAAATGCTTGCTTTTCTAGTAATCAAAGAAACCCAAATCTAAAAAACTAGGTTTGTCATTGTAAACTGCTGAAAATCAAAGTGGAAAGGAAGATTTTCAGGCAGTAGGGGAGAAGGGAGGGGGAGGGGCACATTAACAGCAAATTAGCAGCAATAGGAGTAACAGCTGTCTTGGAAATGTAAACAATGAAAGCCATAAATTAACAGGGAGATTCTAAAATTTATATGGAAATGCAAAGAGGCAGCAATTACCAAGGCAAACTTAAAGAAAAAGAACAAAACTTAAAGATTTATGTTCCCAGGTACTAAGAATTATTTCAAAAATATATTAAGAGTGCAGTACTGATGCAAAAAGAGAAAAAAATAGACTAAAGAACAAAAAACAGAAAAGGTTCAATTATACAGTCACCTGAGTTTCTTTGTTGTCTTTTTGTTTTGTTCTGTTTTGTTTTTTACTAAGTAAGGCTGTAGTGCAGTAAAAAAAAAAAAAAAAAAAATGACATTTTTTGTAAATGGTGCTGGGCCAACATTACAATTTGAATTACCATAATTTCTTCCTCTACATCAACAAATTAAAAAAAAAAAAAGACTGAGTCTTAACCTACCCACACAGTACACAAAAATAAATTCCATACAGATTAAATCTAATGTGAACAATATAACAATAAAAATTTGGAAGAAAACATAAAGAATATCCGTATGTACCAGAAGTAAATTAAAATTTATTAAGGACAACACAATGCTAACCACAAAGGATAAGTAAGAATCATATATTGAACTTCTCTAAAATTAAGGACTTCTATTGATTAAAGGACATGGATAAGAATAAAAAGCCATAAAATGGATATTTACAATGAATATCTGACATACGACTCTCATCTAGAATTTACAAAAAGATCCCCATAAACCAACTTAAAAAGGCAGGCAATCCAATAGAGAAAAGGCTTTGAACAGATGTAGCATACAAAATGATATATAAATGTCCAAAAAGCTTATTGAAAAGAAGTTCAACTTTGATAGTTAAAAGGATATCCTCATTAAAACCAAGATGAGATACTACATCATACCAACCAGAATGTCTATAATGACAGCAACAGATAATACCAAGGGTCGACAAGGATGTGGAACATATAGAATTTTCATACACTGCTTGTAGGACTTTAGGAAGCTATTAGGCATTGTCTAATTTGTCTGAACATACATGTAGCCTATCAATTCTACTCCAAGTTATATACTTGGAAGGTATACATATGTTCACCAAATGACATATGTGGGAGTGTTCATACCATCACAATTTATTACAGACAGAATCTAGAAATAACACAAATGTCTATTAGCAGTAGAGAAGATAAATAAGTTGTATTATTTCCTGCAATTGAAATCCTCTAGAGTACCAAGAATGAACATACTATTACTACCTTTAACACCACAAAAGAATCTCATAAATACAACGTTGAGTGAAAAGAGTGACACACAAGAGAACACACTGTATGACTGCATTTCATATAACCTTAGATTCGATAATAATTGAAACTAATGGAGTTAGAAATCAGAATAGCCTTTAGTTTGGGGTAAAGTGACTGGGAGATGGCATAAAGGGACATCTGGGATGCTAATAGTGTTTTATTTTTTGATATGGATGGTGGTTACACAGGTGTATTCACTTTGTAAAACTCAAGGACCTATAAGCATGCAATTTGGCATATTTCAATTTAATAAAAGGAAAAACATTCAATTGGATACAATTTTCCAGCTATCAAATAGACCATTTTTTTTTCTTGCAGGACAATATCCATAGTTAGCAATGAAGCAGGAAATATTTTATGTCACCTAATGGAATGGAAATTGATGTAGATTTTCCAGAAACAGTTGGATGTTATCTAGCAAAGCTTAAAAAAATAGAGACCCTTTTATCAAATAACACAATTTCCAGGACTTTCTCCTACAGCAATAATCAGAGATATGAAAAATAGCTGTATGTAAAAGAATATTTTACCCAGTGTTATTTCTAGATCTAGACATTATAAACTAATTACATAGGAATTAAATAAATATGTCATGGTATGGATATTGATGGAGTGTAAAGCCATTTAAATTGATGCATTCAGACAGCATTTTTTGACTACAATCTTAAAATTAAAACATTAAATGATAAGCTAGTTTTTAAAGCAGTATATAGAGTGATTCAAATTATACTTGTTTTCTATGAGTAAGGAATTTATTTTCTGGATTTTTTTAAATATTATTTTATCTTCTAGTTCTAAATTCAACATATAGTACTTTTATAATGGAATCATCAGGCATATTTCAGAAGAAGCAATCTAATAATATGACAAAAATTTTAAATAGGGTATTCATAAACATACCCTTTATGTACATCACTTTTAGCATCACTTCTACTTTTTCCACTTTAAATTAATGTATGCCTTCAGATTTTCAATCTATTTCCGTATTCTTGTACCATACTAATATGGTAAGTATTAGTACTTACATATATAGTAAAAGAAATACATACATACATAGTAAAAGAAAAGTACAATACTTTTCTTTATGTTGTTTGCTATCCAAATTATTTCTAGTTTATTTTGCAATTTCATTTAATACTGCAAAAAACATCTTCCGGTTTTTGCTTCTGTTAAATTAGTTCCTTGTTATAAATTCCCAGGAGTGAAAACCCTTGGTCAAAAAGTATAAATGAAGTATCCAGCACAAAAATTAATTTATTGAGCAATATTTCACTTAAAACTTACAAAGTGTTCAAGTCCCTCCTAGGTATAAAGTGGATATGAAAATCTGGGTGTTGTGATAGTTCAAAGGATAACAGTGAGGGCTGTGAACAAATCCGGCCATAAGCAGGTCAAATATAGTTGGCGGGGGAGAGCCTCATGGGGGGAAAACAAAAGCAAACCTTTAGCATATGCCATCTGATTAAAGCCTATTACCATAGCCACTGGTATTGTGCATTGCCAGATCAAGCCCTAAACAACTATTGCTCTAACTCCCTGGATTCCACATATTTAGTTACTTGTCTCCGGCTGTTGGCTGAGACTTAGTTCAAGCTAACACTCCAAATGCTGTGTAAAGAAAGCTATTATCTTTAAATCTTTGTAGAAAACGTCTGCCTTTTGTAGCTCCAAATTGCACTGCCTTTATTGTTACCATGGATCAAGTTTGTATCAAATTTGCTATCTACTCTTTTAACTGCCTCATCTATATCCTTATATATCTCCCAGCTTCAACCCCCAGTTGAGCTCTTTCCTTTAGGTTAGTTTTCCCCAAGTGTATTACCTTGTGTGTTCCAGGCTGTGTCTAATTTGGTTATGTTCTTTTATATCTCACACTAGCTGATCGCTCAATAAGTGTAACATAATTGTTTGAAATCTGCTGCTATACTTTATTTTGGAATAGTTCCCTGAACTCTAAATACCTGAGCATGAAAATAATTAAGGTGAGGTATTGAATACAATTGATTTTCTTGTACAAAATATTCAATATGCTCTTTAGATTTAGGGCACTAAAAAGGCTTCCTCTGGATAATATTAAAACCCATTTTGTTGCTTATGCACATTCTGTAAATCCTACTGCTTACACATTTATTTTCATTGACAATAGCATAAATTTATTCTATTCATGTTATACAGAAGTCCTTTAAGTTAGAACTAAGTTGGAATTGGCTTACAAATTGAGTTTTGATGAAGACAGTCATAAGGAATTGGAAGAACAACAATATTTAACCAGTTTATATCACTGTAGAGGAAATCAGTTTTCAGGGTCAAGTCATGTAGCTCTGTCAAGTAGACAAATGTAACTCAATCATTCTGATGGCTTTATTTATCTATATTGCACTGGAAGGAGTAAGTTAATTTTTTACACTTAAGAGGCAGGTAACTTGTCTATAAATTCTAAAACAATAATCTGACAGTCTATATAAACAAATGATAAGTACAAATGGCATATTTCTTATCAACTTTTATCCAGTATTAATAAAGTATTCCTTAGAGATATATTCTTGGCTTGAGACCAATAAAATATTTTAATAATGAAGGTATATGGGACATTGCAATAATGGTAATGAACATTGATGATGACCCTTTCATCCCAGTCCTTCCAGAAATGTTTATGCCCTCCGGTACCCAGGTTATAGGAGTCTAATGATGTCTCACATTTCCTCCACTAAAGGAAAAAATGAAAAGGTAATTGTCAGAAAAAGATTTTTGACCATAAAGAGAACTCTCATAGAGACCTTGACCCTCTGCTCAAGATACTAATCTCCATCTGTGTAAAGTATTTAACCTCAAGTTACCAACAAGATTGGGCAAGTGGAGTGACTCCTATACATTTGCTTTCTCTTTTGTTCTTTTTACATACCATTAGAGGTAAAAAACAAACAAACAAACAAAATTCTTAAATTGTGTCTGTGGTCTTTATTTTCTTAATAGTAGAGGTTTTATTACAAGATAGATGTTTCCATATAAAGGGATTTAATTACTAAAATGGAAAGGAAAACATATAAGATGGTTTCACTCAGAGCTTATTTCCAAAGCAAGAAATATTAGGAGGGAAAATTTCAACATTCACTTTCAACAGAATGGATTTCAAAAAGCCTTGCTGTAATTCTCTCATTTGAGTTTAAAAAAATCAAATCATTATCAGAATCAATATACCTGGTTTTTCTGTTTGAGTGTCTGAGGCCACAATAAACAACTGGAATATTTAATTATGAAGTTCTTCTGCTAAGGAAGACAATCTATTCACAGCTATTGCCTCACTTTTTATACGTGCATAAGAAAACATGAAATTGAAAATGGACGAAATTAAGTTTATGAAGTCATTTGATCTAAATAAAAGTCATACTTTGCAGAGTGAAATATACCACACTTTCTACAGTGTTGCACACACTGATAGAAGAGATCATGGCAGAAACTGAAAGTGTAAAATATCACAACAATACTTCTTTGACATACTTTTATAAAACTATTGTTTTTAAAAATGAAAAATCTAGACAGATGCTAAAAGGTAGGAGAAACTTTGACAATAAGAATAAAACAGTACCTTCCTGAGAAAATGAGACCTATGTTCACTTTATCCAATGCCCAGGAAGCTTCTAGTTTAAATAATTACTGATCTTCCTCTAAGACATATTCTATATAATCCCATTTTGCTTTCCTAGTCACCTGTTATCACGGGTCCCTGAACTCTTTTTCTTACATTGTATTCGCATATATATCCCTAAAGGTGATTAGATCTTCCATACTTCATTCTCCAAACTGTTCCCTGTGCTCTTTGAAATTTACAGTGAATCCTTAAACTCTTTTCTGTTTGTTTCACGTGTTGCCATGACTTAAACCTACTATTCGCCCAGTGAGACAATTTCCTTGAAGTTTCCTGGAGCCATGGTTTTTTTTGTTTTGTTTTGTTTTGTTTTACCCCTCACCGCCTCCCACGTAGAGAATCTCAGGACCTGCAGTCGAAGGTAGGTGTTCTTTGCTACTTTCAAACTACTTTTCCAACAACTTTCCTCAAAAACTCCCAACTTTCATAGTCCATGATATCAAACTATACCACTTACTTTCTTGTGATCCTGGATGTACCTCATTCACTTATAACTTGATATTGGGTTAATACAATTCTAAGAGCACTGAAGGAACCATGCACGTTCCTATAAAGAATAACTTGACCCAGACATCCCAAACCACTTTGATTAAAAATAGAGGAAGAAGAAATTGGGACACAGATGTTGGGTCTTTAATTTCTTTGAACTTGATCTCATAAGAATGAGAGTATTATGATTTTAGACTTTAATTCCTTTGGCTCTAATGTTTTTGAATTTTCACTCAAAAGAGAATTTAATTTCTAAACTTTTTTTTTTCTTCCTGGAATTAATTTGAGGACATTGTATCTGAATTTGAAGCAATTTACACTGTTGGCATTTTATTATTGAAGAGCCTTTATGCATTTGGAGTATCTTAATGTTGTCATTTAATTTCATTTTAGTATCTCTGAGAGGCCCTACTGGATTAACTTGACTGGATACAATCTGTGATGAAACATATAACAGGGAATGGATTTTCAGCCTTGGGTAATTTAATCAACACTATATTTTTGACCCACTCTGGAGCCTCCTAGGGCTGAAGTCTACATAACCTCAACATTGATCAAAATAGTTGATATTAGGGAGACACTTGATGAAGGTGGGAGAAGGACTCTCTCCACACTTTGTTGATTTTCTCCTTTTTAGGAAGAGGAAAAATACCTGTCATTTTTCTTAGACTTAATGGTGAAGTCCAAGTTGATAACAGAATACAAAGCTGGAAATGTTTAAGAATACTCATTCCTCTCTTCTCATGATTCCTTCCGTGGATAGAGATACCCACTGTCACAACACTCCTGGCTGCCCCCTACCCTTTCACTTCATTAACATGTGGTGAATGCTATATGAAAGGAACTGTTATTAAGTGCTTTACATGAGTTAGTCCATATGAATGCTATGAGGTCCATAGGAGGGCAACAACATATTGTGTCATAATATAGAATGTTATTACTTCCATATGATAATGAGACAATGAAGTTAAATAATCTGTCCAAACCACAAGTGACAGTTAAGTTGCCAAATCAAATCTCCAGTCCCCAATTTATATTATACTCATATTTCAAGAGCTTTCATGAACAGTTGAACACTTCCTTCTTTTAGAAACATCTTTTTGTCCTGGTTTCTGTTATTCTACCAGCTCTGATCACCTTATTTTCCCAGTGGCCAGTCCCTCTCAATCCCCTTTTGTGGGTTCTACCATACTGCTTGATTTGTTAATATTAGAATTCACCAGGGCCTTGTTATGAACCCCATTCTTGATTATACCTACATTCTTTCCCTGAGTAACCTCATCTGAGACCATGGCATTATATATCATCCAAATGCTAATGGCATAAATTATATCACTGGTCTTCATCTCCACATTGAAAGTCAGAAACGTATATCCAAATGCTTTATTCTCATTACAACATGGATTTCTATAAAGCATTTCAAACACAGTATGTTCAAATAGAACTATTGATTCCCCACCACATACTCCCATCCTGCCCCTATCAAAACAACCTAGAAGTTTCCAACATGTACATGCATATAAAAAGAGAACAGATACATACCAAAGTAACAAATGTTACTGCCTCTAGGATGTGTGTTGATGGGGAGAGAAGAGTGAGCTATGTGAATGAAAAGTTATATGGATTATGCATTTATGTGTGTGTGTTGCATATAAGTAAAATGGGTAATAAGGAACTTTTACTTTTTTATTAATATGCTTCCTTATTACTTGAAAATTTAAAATGTCAAAATGTCTTCAAATATTACTTTATAATTCGAAATATTTTTTGAAAACCCAAGAATCTGATTTCTCCACCTACTATGAAATTACTAGTTTACATTTTTCTATAACTTTTTTTTCATCCACATGGGACCAGATAATCTCAATTTTGCTGTGATTTCATTATAGCATTATAGACTCAAAGTTTATGTGGTTGAGCTCTGTCGCTCTACCTGTATCTACCGCAAAGCTAAATGAAATTTTGAATAATAGATTACAATCACTTTTTTTTGATATCTTTTATAATTTAAGCATCAAAACTTCACTCAAAATTCAAGTTGACTAACAATGTAAAATTAATTTTTTTCTAGATCCATAAAGTAAATTACTAATGTATATTTCCTTTCAAATTTAGGAATATATTTTTACCACACCCTAAAATATAAACAAGTTAAATTAACATATTTGGGGGCCAGAATGAATTATTCAACTCAAGTAAAATAATTACAAGAAGATCATTATTCAGCTATCATAGAATATCACTTCTCATATTCAACTTTTTAAAATTCACTTATTATGCTTGTTTTAAGAATTACCACCATGTTGCAAGTAATGGAAATTGAATGAGGCAATAAATGTACAATACTTATTCTGGAAAACAAAACTGTGTATTAGTCATTAAATTCAGTGAGACTTCTATTTTACAAAAAAAATTAGATCAAACTCTGATCTGGATTTTTGAATGATAGAAAATTTTATCTGTTAATTTTATGTAGAAGATGTGATAGAAAAAGAGTCAAATATACCTAAGCATGATTTAGTTTTTTTTCTCATAATGTCTATCACACCTATAGTACTCATTTTCAGGTATATTGTCTTGATTTCCTGGTTTGTGGAAGGTTGGAAAAAAGACAGACGGATTTAAACCATTATAGATAGGTTGGTCATCCTAACGAGGAACTGGGTAGACTTTTATAATTTTGGTTCCCTTGTTTAGATCTTATTTTAAAGGAAAAATAAATGTTGACTGTTAAAAGAAACACTGAGGCAAATTATTATTTCATTTTTTTAAACCTCAGAACAAGTGGACACAGTCTGATAAAAAAAATGATAGAAGAAAAAAAAAGCCCAAGGCAAAATTTTGCTGTTTAAAATAATTAAGAAAATTCGGGATTGGGGATGCCTGGGTGGCTCAGTCAGTTAAGCGTCTGCCTTCAGCTCAGGTCATGATCCAGGAGTCCCAGGACTGAGTCCCACATCAGGCTCCCCACTCAGCAGGCAGTCTTCTCCCTCTGACCCTCCCCTCTCTCGTGCTTTCTCTCTCTCACTCTCTCTCTCAAACAAATAAAATCTTAAAACGAAAAAAGTCGGGATCTTTAGCTTAACTTACTATACAATATGCTTAATTTTAATTTAAAATTCTACATTCTACCTCTCCTCTGATTTTGTCAAAGTTCTAAGAAACTGAACCTCAGATATGCTATTTTCATTTCCATTACTTATTACATAGTCACTCCCTTTCTTTCAGTACAGAAGTTATCTATGGAATGCTCAATACCCATTAAACCTAGTTTCATCATTCCTACTTTTACTTCTGGTTTAAAGTTAGAAACCCAGTGTTCTGATCAATGAGTTATGGTGCATGTCACCAGCCCTCTTTCTCTTAGAGCTTGGTATAACTTTTGACCTCACCATTACTGCCTTATGAACACTCTCATTCCATTGATTCATGTTTCTGTGATCTTACTCCTTTCTCATACCTTTCTATCCAGACCTTCTTTACCTGTTTTCCTAGATCACTTCTTTATATCATGGGAGTTATTCTCTATGATTACTTCTTGGGTTTTAGATTAGCCACCCTATACTCTAAAATGTGAAAAGTATGATATTTATTTATTTATTTATTTATTTATTTATTTATTTATTTATTTATTTATTTATTATTTTCCCATTGTCTTACACCATACACAAAGATAAACACAGAATGGATGAAAGACCTCAATGTGAGACATGTATCCATCAAAATCCTAGAGGAGAACACAGGCAGTAACCTTTCGACATCAGCCACAGCAACTTCTTTGATGACACATCTCCAAAGGTAAGGGAAAAGCGAAAATGAACTTTTGGGACTTCATCAAGATAAAAAGCTTCTGCACAGCAAAGGAAATAGTCAACAAAACTAAGAGGCAACCCACTTAATGGGAGAAGATATTTGCAAATGACACTACAGATAAAGGGCTAGTATCCAAGACGTATAAAGCATGATATTTATTTTAAGTGTTTAAGGAAGCGCCGATGCAAGATGTCAGATTGAACACATTTGTTCCTTCACCCCACCAGACATCAATATTTAAAAAAGGGAGCAACCTCTACCAAGAATGTAACAGGCAATGGCAATGAGAGGATTCAACAGATATTTTGAGGCTAGACTATAGATGAAAGGGTGATGACAGATGATAAAGAATGTAGGTAACAGAAATTGGGGATATGTGACTGAGCACCTGTAGTGAAATGCTGGAATGACTCAGACTCAGATGCAGCAAGGAGCAATGGTAACACAGAAGATTTAGGGAGGACAGAGGGCCTCATCAGGCAGCCAGGCCCCATTCCCCCACCCTGCCCAAACATACCTTTGGAGTGACATCAAGCTCCAAGCATTTGTCCCCTGGGAAGAACCCTAAGGGCTCTTCTCTAAAATACCGATTAAAATTATGATAGAAAAATAGGGCTTTCTGGATACTTTCATTCATTCAGCAAATGTTTACAGCATATCTATTTTCTGCCAGTATCTCATTTGGTTACCAGAAATAAAATGTTGAACAAAACCAAGTTTCTTTCCTCATGAAGCTTACATTCTAGTGGGAATGTGTGTGTGTGCACAAAAACACACACACACACACAAACTAATGTAAACTGATGATAAATACTATAAGGAAAAAATTATGCAGGTTAAGGTGCTGTGGGTGTGTCATTTATGTAATGTGGTCAGAGTACACAGGAAAGAGAAAGATGGAGGCAACCAGAAATTCTACCACAGGGGTAAAACAGATCATTCGAGGCACAATATCCATAAAATAAGAATGGGATACTATGAAAAAAGAAAGAGAACAAAAATATTCTTAAAAAACTTAAAATCTTTGCTGACTAAAAGGATTAGAGTACAAGGTGGAGCAATTTCCAAGAATGTAGAACCAACATATAAGAACTCATACAATATGAGGTACGGAAACCCATGCCAAGGTTGAATTGCAGTTTGAACTAACTCCAGGGTACAGCCTCTCTGCCCCTGTTATATACTCATCCAAAATCTATATTTGTTCATCTTTAGAATGGGTATGCTAATAGCTTGCAGTTTTCTTCTAAGTTAAGAGCTATGCACATAAAGGATTTAAGATAGTGACTGACACATACTAGCTGTTTCATAAATGCTAGCTATTACTAATATATTGCTATGCTCAGTCTTTTAGAGCTATCATTAATTTTCATGCTGTCAAGTTTCACCTCCTGTGAGTCATCACAAAATCTTTATTTTCATCTCTGATGTCTCCTAACTTCGGGTTCAATATTTCCATCTGCCTCCTTCATAGTTCCACTTGATTTTTTTTTTTTTGCTTTTAATGTCTTATCACCATTGGGAAATGTTATAGTGTAATGGAATTAACCCTAAAATGAGAATCAAAAGATTGTTACAAAAAATAAAATTGTTCTCAAATCTAACTTTAGCATAAGTTGTGTGACCCTGGCATGTGATTTAGTTTCTTCCTTTTCAGTTATTGGAAAGGGAAAATTAGAGATTTTAATTCAATGAAGTATAAAGTGATTCCTAAACTATTCTGCAAACAGAATTTATGATTTATGATTTATGAATCAATGCCCTTTCCCAAATCCTTCATTTTCAAAAAAAAAAAAACAAAACAAAACAAAACAAAAAACCTCTCATGATATTTGTGTTTGTTTTTGTTTTTGTTTTGTTTTGTTTTTTACAAATGCCCTTCTATTCTTCCTAACTCCTATCTTAGCTTTGTGTGTTTTTACTTACTATCTGGGCTACTATAGTATCACCCTGGCTGGCCTCTCTGACCAAAGCCTCCATCCCATCCAGTTAATATTTCATGATGCCACCTGTTTGTCCTAAAATGCTGCTTTGATTATTTTATTCTCCTCCTCAAAAACTTTTGTCACTTACTATGACTTTGAGGAAGAACAGAACTCTTATATTTGACATTCAAGGACAAGCAAAGCATGTCTAATTTTTAGCTTTTTTTTTTTTTTTTTTGATAGTTCACCACTTCAAACAAGCTATTTGCCAGGCACCATCATGGATTTGCTTTTATACCTCCATGACTTTCCTCATACTCATTATTTTTTATTTTTTTATTTTTTCAACACTCCGCTCCACATACAACAGTCTGAATGTAAATTCCACCCATTTTTCAAAGTCTAGTCAAAGTGCCTCCCCATGTCTGAAGTCCTTACAGATTGTTTTCTTTGAGCTGCTTTAGAACTTACTTCAGTACAACTAATATATCATTTATAACATATTAGTCCGCTTTATAATTATTTGCATATATATCTTAAGACCTCTATTTAATTTCAAGTTTTTGGATGAAATAAATCATCACCACAGCACCTAGCATGATGACCGGCATGCAGAATGTCTTATAAATATATATGACATGAATTAATGCATTTTTCCTAGGACAAAATAAATAGAGCTTCATTTCTTTCACTTTAAATATTATTAAAAAGTGTATGATGAGGCCATTGACATTTTGCAGCAGAGATTTACCATTAAAATCTATTTTGTTTAAAAACAGCAATAATATTGAGAGGAATTCACATTTATACATCTCAATCAATGTGTATGAGAGGATGAAAACATCGCTGTTCAAAGATGTTTCTTCAGAGAAATAAAAACTCAATGAGAAAATATTAATCAACTCTTTCTAATGAGAATTTTTTTGAAAATACCTGACAATTAAATAATTACATAAACTTTGAATTTGTCTGCAAGCTTGAATTAGCACAAGGTAGCACAATTGCATTCCCTTCAGAATTAAGTCAGATAATAAAAATTCTAAAGCACAATGTAGCAAATCCTCTGGAATAATCGTATTAGGATAAACCTTTTGCCTGGAATTCTAGCTCTGCATAGAATGCTACAATGGTCCACAAAGTGATATATAAACATGATAGCCTTCATTAATAAAGATAAAATGACTCATCTACTGTCAGTAAAATATAGTTGGTGTTTATACATATTCTGCTTGTGAGTAAAGATAGTCACTCATGAAATACTTGTTTGGCTTCAGATGTTAAACATTAATCAAACAATTTTTTTTCTCTGGCCCTGAGAAGTTCTCATTGACATTTAAATATAATTTTTTCTTCACCAATAAAACAAAAAAAAATGTTTAACTGCGCTTATTTGTTGAGCAACTTTCCCTGAACTTAGTGATTGCTGTCTTCTTGGTGCCATCTTTTCCCAATCACAATTTCTCGAATGCATTCAGGACAACTGCTGGTCGATAAATTCTTGTTGCATGAAAGTCCCATGCTATTGGAGCATACCAGTTTGCTTACTCATTAAACTGGTTTCCTTCAGGATGACTATCCCAGAAATACTTAAAAGGGCTATTGAGAAATAAATGAAATAAAATAAAAAATATTAGAGCTATATGTGTGATGTGTGAACCAAAAATACAAAATTGAGAACACTTCATATAAATAGTAGAGAAAGGAAATGTCATTGCCTCCTAATTAAAACTAAAAATGTGATATTTTGGATTCTTAGACATTTCTGTAATGTTCCTAGCATGTAGGACCACAAACAATGGACATTTTCTTAATAAATGAGTTTGTTGAAGATACAAAGGTGATTTTCCCATCGACCAAGCTGATCTTGTTTTATGTCTCCCCATGCCACGTATACCCTGATCTTACATAAATAGTCCTGAAAGTAACACAACATCCTATATTCTAGTGAATCTCAGATCCAACAAAAGCATAGCTTAACATTTAGATCAGAATATAGTCCTAATGGAAACATACACATAGAAGACATTTACTACTTTCACATTACAGTCAATGTTTCACATACAGGCTTTATACAGCTTTACACTGAGAACCAAAAAACTTCAGAAAACTGCACTAAATATAGATAGCTTGTATGTCATGGTTACTTAATAAGTATTTCTTGTTTTCTTATCCATATGTATTTCATTTAGAATCCATTCTTACCTGGAACCCACAGGTTAAAATATCACAATTTTTAACATGATTAGGGTCTGAAGATTAGATCAGACTACAAAAAAAGAAAAAAAAGTAAAATACATCGAAATAATTTAAGTCCTCTTTTTTTTTCCTGGAAAATTCTAAGCATTGTATTACTGAGATTTTGTAGGCTTCTCCACCCGCCTTGATAATGATGTGATGCATGTGTGATAGAGAGATTAGTGATCTTCTCCAGATCCAGGCACATCAGCTGAGAGAACCATGCCTAAGAGTGTAGACCTGCACCCTCTTTCTCAGGGTACCTGAGGCATTCCGAGAGAGGTGGGGTCAGATGAAAGGGACAGAGGCTGCTCACACCTCAGGCAGAAGAGAGGATCATTCTCCAACTTGCCTACTAAGAAAACAACCAAAACTATACATTCATCATGTGGGAATTCTAGTCAATCCCGAAACTGATGAATTGACAATTGGAGAATTGACCCACAGGTAAATCTGATCTTCTTCAAAGTTGTATATTATTTGACTAAGAGAGAAAGGAGATTAAAGTTTTTCTGATTATTGGCAGTATAAAACTATCATTATATGTGAGATAGGGTAGAGAAAAATTCGTAACCCAATTAACTTTTTTTAAGCTAAAGAATATATAAAAATAAGCTCATATCATAAAAGCTCTAACTTTCAATTTATCTAGCCATAACTGATATCTATCAATCTATGTATCTATCTATCCTCTATCCATCCATTCATCTATCCATTAAAGAGATTACACAAAGCTAGTATTACGAAGATATATGTGACATTCAGAATTCCATTACTGACTGTGCCTGTAATCCTAAAGAAACCATGTTCTCCTTGCAATGAGTAAAAAGTGATGATTAGAATTATGCTCAGATAGATTTTCTTTGACATTCAGCTGCAAGCTTTCTATCTACTTCTCCAATCTGTATTAATATTAATGTAATAACCCTACCTGACCCATAGCTGCAGGCATTCTAACTGAATCTGCATTTTCTTTGCACAATACTACCAATTTTAGGGATGTGAAATTAGCAGGAGTTGCATTGAAATGAAGAGCTGCCATCCCTCACTCCACTCTCTGAGCTCTTCCCACTGAAACAAGAAAAAGGAAGAGAAGAGTGGGATAATCTTGGATCCTTCCTGAGTGCCAAGGTCAGAAAATGTGGATATAAAAGGAAAGGAAAGAGCTAAGGTATCTCCCAGCAGGTAAGCTAAGATACCATGATTTAGGACCTAAAGTTAAGCCAGGGGTCATATATAATAAGGGTTGCACATTAATTTTTGATTTTTTAGTCTATAACTTGAAAACAAGTATGGTTATCCATAAAGAATAAGAAATATTCAGCTAGGAGATGATTAATCATATCTTTATCATCTATATCTATACCTAGAGACCTAGAGAGAGGGGTGGGTGTGTGTGTGTGTGTGTGTGTGTGTGTGTACATATATACACATGTATTATATATATATAATTTTGCTGGTTTGTTTGGTTGGGTTTGTTTTTTTGTTTGTTTGTTTTTTGTTTTGTTTTTTGAGCTCTGTGTCTATGTGTTGAGGTCCACCACATTTCCTTACTTTCTCAAATTTTTTCATCATCCCGCTAGGTTTCTCAACGCCAAGAAAAGATATGTGCCAAACACTAATATATATATCCATTTGTTCTGTAGAAAATCTCAAGAACAACCACCTTTCTGCTGGTGAGTTGAGCTGTCGTAAACCTCATGGGAGAAACTCTCCCCTACATTGTAGAAATAACTTCTGTGCTTGCTACACACAAACCTGGTTGTAGGAAAAGTAAACATATTAAAATCTAACTTACTCCCAGGAGACTCGATAACAATTTTAAAACGAAGAAAATCAGAGGAGAGGTACAAGCACTCACATAGCTATATAAAAGTTTAAAAAGAAAAAAAAAGTATTCTTCACAAATGATTTCCTGTATTCCTAGGGCTCTAAAGCAAACCAAAATAACTGAACAAAAAAAATTGTAAGAAGTATACAAATATTCAGATGATGGAGATTATTAAATGTAGATATTTTAGAAATAAATTTCCATTCCGAATTCCCTCTGTGTACAGGAGACAGAGAACCCCTCCATATTATAAGAAATTTTAAAATGGAAAAAAAGAATCGCTGCCTCATAGCCAACATACTTTCCCCATCACATCACATAATGCTGTTCTGCCTTAATCTGCTGACCATTCAGTTGTCTACCACAGGCAAGATTTCCTCTCACTTGCACCCTTCCATCAAGCATTTGGACTGCCAGCTCTCTTGGCTGCATGTTGGTAGGCTGCCTGTTTTCGTCTTGAACCATATATACCTTATCCTGCATGTTTGATTTCTGAAAGCTTCCAGAGATCTCTATTTACAATAGATTCACATTTGCATGTGTAATTCCTTATTGTTTGTCAAACAAGGAAGGAAAAAGATATACTGGTAGGTAAAATTTTTCTAAAGGAGGAAGCAAAGACTCCTGGATAAGGAAAGTAATATAGGTAAAGCTGACGTTTCTACTGACGTTCAGTGATTCAAAACAAAAACAAAAACACAAAAAAGTGATTCTTTTCACTCTAAAATTTTATGCTTCGACTGTGATTTTGTTCATCTTATCTCCCCAAAATATCAAAACATCTTACGGCATTGCCACGAAATCCAAAAGAAAATTCTACAGTTTCACGAATCATATGTCAAGGTAGATACAGCAGTCCTTAGCCTAATTTCATCTATACTCTACACATTTGGGGACCATAATATATTTCATTTGTATACTTATGCTATTACTTCTCCTTTGATGCAAAGGGTAAGACTGGATAAATAGAGAAGCACCACCATATTATTTATCATACAGTTCAATTCTCAACCCTGGCTGCACATTTGAATCATGTAAAAAGGTAAGCTCTGCCCCCAGAAGTTTTATTTTAACTTGACTGAGATTTATTTTAATACTAAGAATTGATCTGATATAGCTTAATCATTAAGCAATAAACTAGAGTTCATTCATAATAAAACTAAAACTAAATAAAGCAAAAAAACAAAACTACGTATACCTAAGAACAAAAGAAATTTCCACAGCATTAATCTCTCATAAATTGCTACATATAGGCTGCTTCCTGATTCACCAATACTCTTCAAACAATGGTTTTCTATTTAGTTATTGATAGACAAGATAATGCACCCCCCCCAAGAGAGCCATGCCCTAATCCTCAGAACCTGTGAATAGGTTAGGTGGCAAAGGGGCGTCAGGTTGTATACAGAATCAAAGTTGCTAATCAGCTGACCTGAACATAGAGAAATTATCCTGGTTCACCCACACGGGCCCAGTAAAATCACAAGGGTCCTGAGAAGTGGAAGACTGAGACTGAAGAGGGTCAGACAAAGAGATTGATAACAGAAGCTGGGTCAGACAGAGTCAATATTACTTGTTTTGAAGACGGAGGAGAGGTGCTACCTTTCAAGGAATGTGGATTGCTTCTAACAAGGTAAAAAAGGTAAGAAAACCAACTTATCCTTAGAGTTCCAGAAAAGGAGGCACCCCTCCTGACACATGATTTTAGTCCAGGAAGTATTGGATTTATAAACTACGAAACTATAAAATTGTGTTCTTTTAAGCCACTGAATTTGCAGTAATTTCTTACAGCAACATTAGAAAACTAATACAACTATTTTATCATAGACCTTTAAAATTTGCTTGCTGGCATTAAAATAACAGTGTAATATAATTATGGTAAACAATTTAGAGCAACTAGCAATAAGCCAGAGATTAATATATTCATGCCAGTTGGTAATCTAATCAGTAAATTCAATTTCACATAAAAAATAGAAATCTTCATATATGTGGATTACTTATAAAAACGAAATTTTAGAATTATAAATCATTAAAAAACACTTATTAAAATAGTATTCCACCTTTTAAAAAATAGAGACATAAAAATATAAGCAGATGGCACATAAATAATAACCTAGAATTCCACGTGATACAGGTTAAGGCACTAGACTTGACAGTTAAGTGAAAAAGAACTACATACTAGTTTTGCTAAAACTAAGAAGAGATATAATTTTCTACCTATATTGAAAGCATTAAATGCTCAGCAGGGAGCAGAATGATTTATGATGGTTGAGGTAGCATAATGTTCTGGAAAAGAAATTAAGACAAAATTAAGCTGGATAACAGAAATTGTCCCAATAAAATGCAATAATCTCCCAAATAAAGTGGTGGGATCTTTACCACCTGAGAACTTTATATAATAATGACTTTTAAAATCAAATACTTCTTTAAATGTTATCAAAGACTTAGAACAAAAAGTTGCTTAGGCTCATGTATATATATCTCCCATTTTCAGAAGGGAGGTGCCCCCTAATATTTACAGCAGAACATAAAAGCATTTAAAAATATATATTTACAGTTGATCCTTGAACAACACAGGGTTAGGGGCACCAGCCCTTTGCACAGTCAAAAATCTATGTATAAGTTTTGACTTCCAAAAACTTAACTACTAGTAGCCTAATGTCAACCAGAAGCTTTACTGAAAACATAAGCAATAGATTAACCCTTATTTTATGTTATATGTATGAAATACTGTATTCTTACAATTAAGTAAGCTAGAGAAAAGAAAATGTCAAGAAAATCATAAGGAAGAGAAAATATATTTACGTACTGTACTGTATTTATTGAAAAAATTGCATAAAAGTGGACCCACACAATTCAAACTCATTTGTTCAAGGGCCAAGTGTGTGTGTGTGTATGTGTGTGTGTGTTTTAAAATATGTATAGTATTTAAATAAGTATATTTATTTTTTTAATTCCAGGTTTTTATTTAAATTCAAGTTAGTTAACATACATGGTAAAGTTGGTTTCAGGTGTACAGTTTTGTGATTCATATATAATACCCAATGCTCATCACAAGTGTCCTCCTTAACATTGATCAACCATTCATCTCATCTCCCGCACACTTCCCTCCATCAACCCTCAGTTTGTTCTCTATAGTTAAGAGTATCCTATGGTTTGCTTCCCTCTTTCTCCCTCTCTTTTCCCCTTCCCCTATGTTCGTCTGTTTTGTTTCTTAAATTTCACATACAAGTGAAATCATATGGCATTTGTTTTTCTCTGACTTATTTCACTTAGCATAATACACTCTAGCTCCATCCATGTTATTGCAAATGGCAAGATTTCATTCTTTTTTAATAGCTAATATTCCATTTCGTGTGTGTATACATATATATGTATGTATACATACGCATTTTCCTCAGTCATCAGTTGATGAACATTTGGACTCTTTGCATAGTTTGGCTATTGTTGATAATGCTGCTATAAGCATCAGGTTTCATGTGCCTCTTCAAATCTGTATTTTTGTATCCTTTGGGATACTACCTAGTAATACAATTGCTGGATTATAGGGTAGTTCTATTTTTTAACTTTTTGAGGAAACTCCATACTGTTTTCGAATGGCTGCACCAGTTTGCATTCCCACCAACAGTGTAAGAGGGTTCCCCTTTCTCCGCATCCTTGTCAACATCTGTTGTTTCCTATGTCAATTTTAGCCATTTTGACAGATGTGAGGTGGTATCTGATCATGGTTTTGATTTGTATTTCCCTTATGATGAGTGATGTTGAGCATCTTTTCCTATGTCTGTTAGCCGTCTGTAAATACGTATATTTTAAACACATCTTGGGACGCCTGAGTAGCTCAGCCTGTTAAGCATCTGCCTTTGGCTCAGGTCATGATCCCAGGGTCTTGGGATCGAGTCCTTCATCAGGCTCCTTGCTCAGTGGAGAGTCTCCCTCTTCCTCTGCCACTCCCTCTGCTTGTGCTAGCTCTCTCTCTCTCTCTCTGTCTCTCTCTTTGACAAATAAATACATAAAATCCAAATAAACACAATCTGTATATCCTTAAAATACTACAATTGCAACTACTAGAAACCACAAGTTAGGGCATCTCATTGTGCACATGTCCCTGTAAAAAAATATTGTAAATCAATATTCTCCACCACAAAATAATAACCATGTTTCTGTAGAACAACGAATGCCACCTAAATCCAACTATCACCAGACATGCTCTCAAAATCATACAGATCAACAAAGACATGGAACTGTGCCTGTTCCCAGCAGCCACAACTGGAGAGAGTACTCTAAAGGGTTTTGTCTTAGTAGTGGAGAATAACTAGCTGAAGATCAGACGTGGCTCTGGTTTTGTTATTAAGAATAAGACAGAAAATTATCAAACTGTTTCCAAGTAACTTAAATGAATTCCAAAAAAAGCTCAAGAATATTTATGGGAACACAAAAATATTCAGGATCCAACAAAGTTGAAGTCACCGTGTCAAGCATTTAATGAAAATCACCACTCATTAAAGAGATAGGAATATATGACCCATAATGAGGAGAAAAAACTAACTGAACAGAATTATTATATATGTCAAAAATACACAAAATAAAACAATTATAATTGTACATCATGTTCAAAAAGCTGAGTAGAGACATGAAAAATGTTTTATAAAGATCCAAGTCAAGCTTTAAGAAATAAAAAACTACAATATATACTAGTTGAGAATAACAGAACTGCCATTACAAAAGAAAAGATTAATGACCTTGAAGACACAGCTATAGAAATTACCCAAAATAAAACACAGAAAGAAGAATTAAATAATAGAGAAGAATTTCATTAGGGAAATATGAAGTAGATATGTATTTCCCTATTTCTATCTCTCAGTTCAGCTAAAAACTTTGTACATTATACATAAAACAAGCATAAGAAGATTCTAAAGGGAGAGAAAAGGAGGAAGATTGGCTAGGGACCTTGGGACCAGAGGAAAGACATAGTGATAATATCTGTATTTTCCTTTGGCCTCATAAATGATAGGGTGGGTACTGAAAAACAACACCAATCTTGAAATGCAAACAGCAGCAGATAAAGAAGTCCCAAGAAAATTCTACTTACCTCAGGTAGTTAAAGGATTAGGAAATGAAAAGCCTAATAAGAGTTTTAGATAAAAACCATTCTATATCAGCCAAACACCACAGAAGAGACTGTGATCCTTCTGACAGGAAAGGATGATTTCCTCCTTTTCCAAGCTGTAACCAAGTACCAAAACCCTCCTTCCAAGATGATGTCAGAGAAGGTTGAGTACATTTGTCACCACTCAGTTTTAGTGAGGTTACCTCCTCTTACACCATGATGTCATTGGAGATCATGTGGGAAACCTGGACTTCTACTCCAACCTGGTGATAATAAGGCACACTTCTTCCTCCCACACTGGAGTAGTATCAGAAGAAGCTCAGTAGAGAGTCAGCACATGCACCACTATTGAGTAGTAACAAAGATACCCCCACTTTATCAGTGGAAGCCATGTGGGAAGAGTAACACATCACCCCTGCCCTTCCCAGATAGGGTGGTATCCACAGAGTCCTAATGGGTAATAGGGATCCCAACCCCACCCAGTAGTGATAAGGAGGACACAAATAACCAATATCAGGAATGAAATAGCAGATAACTCTACAAACTCTGCAGACATTAAAACATAGTAAGAGAGAATACCATGAATAACTCTATACATATAAATGTGACAACTTAGTTAAAATAAACCAAATTCTTGAAAAGTAAAAACTACATGACTCACTCAACATGAAATAGAAGATGTGAATAGTCACCTGGTGTAAAAAATATTTTTTCTGGACTTTTCAAAAAGTGAATTCAATTTCTTCAGACTTCAATGATTTCATGGGGGAATTCTATCACATATTTAAAGAATTAACAATTTTACACTTTTATAATCTGTTCCAGAAAACAGATAAAAGGTTATTACCTTCCAAAACATTTTGTAAAGCCAGAATTATCCTGACATCAAAACCAGATAGAGCTAAAATAAAAATAGTGATAATACAAAATGCTGGCCAATACCAAAGGATGTGGAGAAAGTGGATCTTGGATACACTGTTGGTGGGAATGTGAAGTGGTACAGTGACTCTGGAATGTAGTTTATCAATTTCTAAGAAAAACAAAACCTACACTTACCATGATATCTGGCAATTACACTCCTAGACCTTTATTCCAGAGGAATGAGAACTTAACATCCACACAAAAATGTGTACATAATTATTCACAGCCATTTAATTGTAATAACAAATTGGAAAAAAAAATTAAATGGCTCTCCGCAGGTAAATGGCTGAAAAAAAATGACATACTCATACCATAGAATACTCATCAGCAATAAAAAGTAACAAACTATCAATACACACAACAACTTAGATGGATCTCAAGGGCATTGTGCTAAGTGAAAAGAGCCAATCTTATAATGTCACATGATGTATGATTTAATTTATATATATATATTTTTTTGAGAGAGAGAGCATGAGCAGGGGCAGAAGGGCAGACAGACAGAGAGGGAAAGATAATCCCAAGAAGTCCCAACACCCAGCATGGAGCCCAACACGGGGCTTGATCCATAACCGTGAGATCATGACCTGAGCCAAAATCAAGAGTCGGCCACCCAACCCCAACCAACTGAACCACCCAGGTACCCCTTATATACTTCTTTTAAAGGTATTACTGAATTATTTTTTATATAATTTTATTGTGGTAAGATCATTTAACATGAAATCTACCTTCTTAACAAATTTTCAAGTGTACAATACAGTACTGTTGACTACAGAATTCTAGAGCTTATTTACTTTGCTTAACTGAAACTTTGTGCCCATTGAATAGTAATTCCCCATCTATCTTTCCCAGCCCATGGAAACCCCAGTTCCACTCTGTATGAATTTGATTATTTTAGATAAATTATATAAGTGAAATCATGCAATATGTGTCTTTCCGTACTGGCTTATTTCACTTAGCATAATGTCCTCAAGTTTCAACCATGTTGTTGCCTATTGCAGAATTTCCTTCTTTCTAAAGACTGGACAGTATTCCACTGTATGCATATACCACATTTTCTTATGCATTCATTTGTCAATGGACATTGAGGTTGTTTTCACATCGTGGCTACTGTGAACAGTGCATTAATGAACACAGGAGTGCTAATATCTCTTAGAGATCTTGATTTTAATTCTATTGGATAAATATCCAGAAATGCATGATAAGAAAGTGCTGAGTTTTGTTAAATGGTTTTTCTGTATCTATTGAAAAAAATTCTGCCATTTTTATCCTTTTTTCTTTTAATGTGGTATATCACATTAATTGATCTTTATATGTTGAACCATCTTTGCATCCCATGAATAGAACCTAGTTGGTCACGGTCTTTGATCCTTTTCATGTGCTATTGGTTTAGTTTTGCAATTTGTTGAGGTGTTTACATCAATGTTCATAAGGGAGGTTGTAGTTTTCTTGTAGTGTGTTTGGCTTTGGTACCAGAATAATGCTGGCCCCGTAAAACTAATTTGAAAATGTTGGCTCCTTTTTGATTTCTGGGAAGATTTTGATAAAAATTGGCATGAATTCTTCTTTAAAGTTTTGATAAAATTCACCAGTGAAGCCGTCTGTTCCTGGGCTTTTCTTTGTTGGGAGGTTTCTGATTACTGATTCAATATCCATATTAGTTATAGGTCTGTCAGACTTTCTTTTTCTTCACGATTTAGTCTTGGTAGGTTGTATGTTTTTAGAAATGCATCCATGTCTTCTAGGTTATCTAGTTTGATGGTATAAATTTATTCACTGCCATTTCTTATTACCCTTTGGACTTCTTAGGCATCAGTTGTAATCTCTCTTCCGTCACTTCTTTTCACTGTTCTTAAAGATAAATCTGACAGAAGTTGTGCAAATATTGTTCACTGAAACCTACAACACATTCCTAAGAGTAATTACAGAAGATTTACATAAATGGGGAGGTATATCAAAACCATGAATCAGAAGGTTCAATATTATTAGGGTCAGTTCTTTATAAGTTGATTTATAGAATCAATACCATTCAAATAAAAATCCAAGTGGGCTTTCTTTTTTGTAGAAATTGAAAAACTGATTTTAAAATTCGTATGAAAATGTAAAAGACCTAGAATAGCCTAACGACTTTGAAAAATAATAAGGTTGAGGAATTAATAGTACCTGGTTTCAAGATTTTCATATGTTGAACCTCTTTGCATCCCATGGATAAAACCTACTAGGTGACGGTGTATGATCACTTTAATGTGCTCTTGGATTGGTTTTATTATAAAAGTGCAGTAATAAAGACAGTGTGGTATAGGAGACAAGCTGGATACATCAATTAATGGAAGAGAATAGAATGTTCAGAAATAGGTTCAATATATTTATACATAACATTTTAGGCAAAGGTGCAAAGGCAATTCAATGGAGAAAGCATAAAAACTGTGTTGAAATAATTTGGTCTCCACGTAAGAATGAATGAATTTTAATCCATACACATGTCATATTCACAAATTAACTTAGAATGAGTCATAGACCTAAGTGTCAAACCTATAATTATAAAATTGTTAAAAGAAAACTTAGGATAAAATTTTTGTGATCATGTGTTGGATAAGTACTTAAGACATCAAAAATACTATCCATAAAAAAAGAATATATTTGATTTCATCAAAATTAAAAATATCTGCTCTTCAAAGGACACTATTAAGAGAATGGAAGGACAAGCCACTCACTAACTGGGGTATAAAATTATGAATCATATCTGATGAAAGACTTGTATCCAGCATATATAAAGAACTTTAACATTCAACAATAAGAAAGCATATAGCCAATAAATAAGATGGGCAAAATATTTGAATCAACATTTCACCAAGGAAGACACACAGATGACAAATAAGCAAATGAAAATATGCTCAATATTTTAAAAGATGCAAACTAAAACTATTATGTAACACACACTGATCAGAATGCTTACAGATAAATAAGGACCATAACAAATGTTGGCAAAGATTTGGAGGAACTCAAGCCCTCATACACTGCTCATACAATGGTACAATCACTTTGGAATAGTAGTTTCTTTAAAAGTTAAGCATTCACCTTCTATCTGATGTAGTCCTTTCACTGCTATATATTTATCCAAGAGAAATAAAAGTATATGTCCATACAAAGACTTGTACATAATGTTGATAGCTGCTTTATTCGTAATGGCCTGAAACCAAAA
Organism: Zalophus californianus; assembly: GCF_009762305.2. NCBI lineage: Eukaryota > Metazoa > Chordata > Mammalia > Carnivora > Otariidae > Zalophus > Zalophus californianus. Next base: position 66,891,025 of record NC_045601.1, on the reverse strand, counting down.
CTAACTCAAATGTTCAGTAACACCTGAACTAGTAAACGAAGAGTCATACATCCATGCAACAGACTTTTTCTCAGCAATAAAAAGGAATGAATTATTGCTGCATGGGACAATAGATAAATCTGAGAATACTTCAGCTGAGTAAAAGAAATCAGGCAAAAACAGAGAAAATACAGTGTGCTTCTATTTATGTAAAATTCTAAATAATACATCACTTTTTCATGCCTGGAATTTTTCTAGAAAGATTTTCTAGAAAAGATTTTCTAGAAAAAGAAAATAAAATTTTTTTTAAAAAAATAAAGATTCTGAATGAAAAAGATACAGTGTAACTAAGTTTTCAAGGTGATCACAAGAAAATGTGTGTGGGGCGCCTGGGTGGCTCAGTTGGTTAAGCGACTGCCTTCGGCTCAGGTCATGATCCTGGAGTCCCGGGATCGGGTCCCGCATCCGGCTCCCTGCTCGGTGGGGAGTCTGCTTCTCCCTCTGACCCTCTTCCCTCTCGTGTTCTCTATCTCTCATTCTCTCTCGCTCAGATAAATAAATAAAATCTTAAAAAAAAAAAAAAGAAAATGTGTGTGTATCTGACAGATTGCTCCTTGCTATTTTTTTATGAAAAGAAATTTTCAAAAAGATTAAGAAATTATAAGCAAAGCTCAATATAAAAATGGACAAAAAATAAGAGTAAACACTAATATATGACAAATGTGTAAAATTAATATTCTTACTTTAGACTAAGAGATCTAAAACAGAATCATTATATTCTTACAATTCTGGAGGTTTCAAGTCTGAGATCATGATGCCAACATGGTTGGGTTCTGGTGAGAGTCCTCTTCTGGAACCTCTTGCAGAAGGTTGAGTTCTTATTGTATCCTAACATGACAGAGACAGAGAAAGAAAGTAAGCTCTCTCATGACTCCTAGAAGGACACTAATCCTATTCATGAGGACTCTATCCCCATGACCTTAACTAATCTTTACTACCTCCTAATACAATCATATGAGTTTCAACATATGAATGTGGGGGGGTCATTATAAGCATTTAGTCTGTAAAATCACTTTTCATCCATCAAATTGGGCAAGATTGGAAAAATTGATAATATTATATATGGACAATTAAAATTGCTATGGGTTAAGTGGTGAATGCAAAATTTTAACTTTATGAATTTCACAAATTGCTCTCTAAAGTTACTCTTCTGGTTTATGAAAGATCTTCTCTTCCTAGTCATCAAAAGTTGGTACTGTCATATATACTTTTTATATTTTTCAAGTCTCATGGGTGAAAGCATTGCCTTAATTTCATTCACATTTCCTTTATAACCTGTGGGGTTGAGCAGCTTTTCACATAGTGTCTTTTTCTTTACAAACCTGAACTTTCAAATGCTATTTCATTATAACCTAATTTGTTAAACACAGAAGTGTGAATCTTCTACTAATTAATCCATATGGATATTTTCCAACCAATAAAATTATTAACAATGGAATAATATTAACATGAACACACATCAAAACATATATCAAAAAAAAACATATATCAGTCATCAGGTCATTATATATAGATACAGTAGTTCTAATCCTTTTATTAGTGTAATCTCATAGCACTTAAAATATTTAAAAATTACATTTAACTTATATTAATTGAAAATTTTAATATGATGTTATAACATTTTCAGGTAAAAAATAAGGTACTGTCCTTTTAATCTACAACGAATTTTTAAACTCCTATTCTTACATTTTAGGAAACAGTTTGGACTAGTAGTATATAGGAGGTAGATACCTGTCAAAAGGTACCATTACCTTGGGACCACTTATCTTTAGGATTTCTGGTACCAAGTGTTTCCATGTCATCATCAATCAAACACTCAGGAACAACAAAGAATTTGTTAAATTCTTGAAAATACAAATAAAATTTTTAAAAGCCAAAATATGTCATCAAGAATACTAATGAAAATCTTTTGTTTTCATGCAGTGGACTTTTATATCAGAACTACACTATTTGCAACCAGTTGGTCATTTAACATTGCCTACTTTCATTTAACACTCTCTTGTACAACTAATGAGAAAAACGAGGAAATGAGCAGAATAACGTTAAGGTAAGTTACACTCCTTTCCAATTTTCTTTTCTACAGTTGTACAGGCCACTGACATTCAGTGTGATCCATATATGTATTAAAAATTCCCCAGAGCACAGCATTCTCTTGTTTATCTATAGAAGCTCTGATGATCCTTTTGATTAATTCCAAATTCAATTTACAGAAAGCTTTAGAAATGCAAAGGCATGGTTTCAATTTCTCCAGATCTTATTTGTGGAAAAGCTTGTGCAATCTCTGCTAAAATATCAAGTCTCACCTTTGATAGGTAATTCATGGCCAAGGTCAAAGAGAGAGCAGTGCTCCCTGAGGGACCACCCACCTCGGGCTGACTAGAGGAGTGCATTGTGGAAAATGATTTGAATTATGCATGCAGTGGTACAGGCATGACACTGTCATTTAGCTGGTTCTAAAAAAAGATTTGGTGCACAGTAAATACAACTGATTTTTATGTATCTTGGAAGATGACACTTTATTATAAAGTATGTCACAGTCATCTTCTGGCTGTTAAGACATCTAAAGTCATGTTGGTTTTACAACCTTCTCTCCCAATTACAATTCTGAAGGGTGGTTAGTGACAAGTGTGCAGTGTTTTGTCAAGCTAGTCAGTTTATACAGATGGAATGCTGTTCTGCTCACCAAATCCATTACAAGTGCAAATATGTGGCTAAATGGGCCAGCGTTTGTTTTAGACATGAGTGCAGCCAATAACCAGAATGTTTTAGAGAGCATCTCCTGTAACTTTATATTGAACACAACTCAACATTCCACGTTTCTTTCCAATGATTATCTGCTCCCATTGACCCCTTTGTATCTTACCTTATTTTCAGTGTGGCACACAAACAAAACACAAAACAAAACTAATTCCCATAGGAACTCTCTTAGGGATACAAACCCATTTGGTTGCGTCTACTGAAGGATAGACTGGGTCTAGCATCTTTGTGTAAGGCTAGCCTTGTCTCATTCCTCTCTCTGATTTCAAAGGTACCTTCAGAGATTACTCATGATCTGGTTTATAAGGGAAGATAAGAAGACATGTTCCTAAAGATTCCCAGGGAATAGAAATTTTTTACTCCCTTCAAGGGAAAATATTGTGTTTACTGGACATCTGTCATGAAGGAGAAATGGTAGTCACATCAGCTATTTCAAATCCTGTTTTCACTATGCTGTCAATGAAATCAAGAAGCAGAGAGTAATGCAAAAGGGAAAACAAATGGTTTGTCCCTTAATACAGAAAATGCACAGCAAGCACCATGCTGGCGGGTTCTAGTGTCATTAATCTTTTCCCATAGTGCAAACTGTCACCATCAGGGCTCCAGCAACACATGTTCCCAGGTCCATATTAAGGATGAAGAACCACTGCAATGTTTTGAAATTTGTCTAGCCTCATGATAGACTTTTTCTTACTTGATAAAAATCAAAACAAATCCATGGTAATGGATAATAGATCTGAATAGAAAAATATTCCTTGATTTTTTTTTAAATGATGTAGCTCAATTTATGTCTTTCTGAGGTAGAGCTAAGGCCCCTCTGTCTTAAAAGAAATTTATATTAAACCTTGGCAGGGTCTCGAGCAATGACATTCAAGAAAACTAGAAAATGATCTTGCAGATGTTTTATCTTTAGACCATGTAAATGGAATACACTCTATCTCCTAAATCCATGCCCTGGTTAATTTTTCTCTAAATAATGATAATGCCAAAGATTTCCCAAAATGCTTGCTGAAAGTATTTTCCAACTGAGACCACCTTTAAAAGATTTTTTATTAGTGAAATAGTCTTAATTAAATGATAATAAATATGGAAGTGTCATAAGCATAAGGCTTTTTGTACAGGGTTCTATAATTTGTCATTTTTTTCCCCTAGTTATCTGTTTCTTTCTCCATTTCAACATTCTATATCATCAGAAAGCAATCAGGGTGATGGAGACCATACTGAGTCAGAGCGATGAATCACAAAAGCCTCAGAAACCCCTGCCAAAGAATACGCCATTTCTCACAGAATGAGGAGTGAGTACAGGGTATAGTCATAGCCAAAATGGCCGGTCTTGCTCCAAAGCACAATTGCATAAATCCACCATATTTATTTGTCCAGGAAGTTAACTGTGGAAAAATAATGTGACAGTAAGGTGGTGAGAAAGCAGAACAGTTGTGGAAAAAAATTGGATTGAAAAATGATGACGATAACAGAACATTTATTAAAATATAATAACACTATGAAACCCGCTGGGGCTATTAGCCTCAGGAGGAGTTCTAAACCCTGAGCCCCAGATTTCTTTGCATAACATGTATGGAATTCATGAGACTTTCAGGCTTCTATTGAAGATGACTTAGATTTTGTTCACTGAGGGATAAAACTGGGCTAAACAAGTATAGAAGCCTCAGTTGAGGGCATTAGATAAAATTCTCCAAAAGACTTCCATTTATCCCTATATTTATCCAAATATATTTATATTTCTAAATATAAACTAACCGTCAAAACCAAGAACAACATTTTCTGTTTGGCCCCTGTCATGAGTTGGCTGGAATGGAATGTGCCTCAATTTGAATGCTTGGACAATGAGTTAAGAACATAACAATGAAAAAAATATATATGTATGTAGAATCCAAAGGTTTTAATCTCTAAGAAAAGAAAATGAAGTAGGCTTAATCTCCAAGAAAAGTGAGATCATAAAATAAAGATCTAAGTACAGAGGAGAAAGAAAGAAGGAAGAATAAAGCAAAAGAAAACTGACATCTATATCTTATCTTAGGGTTGAGCTTAAATAACTTGCAAGGTGCTTTCATATTGCCTTGCAGAATTACGGTCAGATGTAATGTATCGAAAGGGTGAAGAAAATATGGCCTTTAGTGCAGTTCAGTTGCATTCCAACCCTCGGAGTTGTTGAGTTCAAAGGGGAAAAAAAAAATGTAAGTATCAGGTACACAGGAGGGATATGCTAGTTACAACAGGGAAGAGCCATTAAGAGAAAATATTTTAACAGACTCAGGGGCAGAAAGGACTTCACAGTAATAAGAAAGGGCAAACAAACCACATTTACTTAACTGAGTTTCAGTTATATAAAAAAAAAGTCAGGTAGAGGAAAAATGCGACACATGGTCTGCTCATGCATATCAGCAAGCACAGAATATAAACAAGACCATTCTTTTGGACCTGAATTAATAAGCCTAACAAGAAAGGAGAGAAAAATGTTATTTTACCCATGTCCAAGTGAGTTACATGTTATTAATAAATGTAAGCAGGTGCCCTACAGCACCTGGCTCCACAAAAATTAGTTTTATGTTAGCAAACTCACACAAAAGGCACTCTCAACTCTGTACCTACCAGTTACATATGGTGATTCAGTTTTGACAAAGCTGGTGCAAAATGGATTACACAGGAAAGAGGTGGTCTTCCATGAGTGCCAAATTCTTTGCTCTTTCCTTTTCTGTTGTAATTTCCTCCTTAAACCGCTCTTTCTGGTCCCTTCTATCTTAGTTTTTTTCAACAAGATGGAGAACTGCTCTACATAAGAAAATGGGCTTCGCTGAGTTGTAAGAACATTCAAAATGCATAGAATTTTCTTCCTGAGTCTGACGTATCTTCAGGAAGCAGCGGGAACTCCCAGGTCCTTGCCATACTCTGAAGCAAGCTGACTTTGTTGACCTCAATTATCCCCTAATAGAGCCCACATTTTACTCATTTTACTATTAACATATGCCCTTTCCTTGTTACTAGTGCATAACATAGCATCTTTAGTCTTTCATCTTTTTATATCTCTTTGGCAAGCGCTACTGTCAGCTTTTGAACAGTTTTGAAGAGTGACTCATTTATCCATAGATTGGCAAAAGGGAATAAGAAAGATGATATGTGGGCATTAAACCAAATCCTCTAACTCAAATCCAACTTTTTAGGAATAGCTAACGTAAACATTTCAGTTTTCCCATATTTCCTGCCAAAGCAAATGCAAAAAATAATTTTAAAAGTGATGTTTTTACATATACACATATTAACACACAGAACTTCTAGAGTCAGTCAACCGGATCAGAAATATTATAAGCCTGTAATTCTATACAAGCCAGTGGGTATTGTTTCTTGAACTCTAATAGAGTCATATTAAACTACATTAGTTACCTTTAAGGGCATTTCACTTGTTCAGTGCTCAGTATCCAACTGATTTCTAATTTACAGCCCTTCCTGAGCATCTGCCTCTTAATTCCAAACACCTGTGGATATCTCAAAACTGGATTTCCTGCCAGAATCTCAGTTTTGACACAAAAAGAAAAAACAGCCATCATCCTCATAAACTATCCCGGTTCATTCCCCTGTAATCCTTGTGTTACAGACAGAGCCACTGTCTTTTTCACGTGACCATGCGTGAATAAGACCTCTGTTTCTTTTTCAGGAAGTCATTGCTCCCTGCCTCCCTTTCTGCCTCTCCCCCTCCTCCTTTCCTGTCTTCTTGCCACCAGCCCCCACCTTCATCCATCCCTCCCTCAATTACTTTCTGAGCCTTGCTATGCTATGGGCACTATTCCAGTGCAAGATCCTTCTATAATCTCATTAGTAATCCCTACATCATCTTGCATAGTGCCTTCCACATTGTAGGTAGAAGTAGCTTTATTTAATAGGCTGGTGAAAATTTCAAAGTGGCTTGCCCATACCTGTGATTTATAAGATTAGACTGTATTTTCCACTAGAAAATAGGAAAAGCAACCTAAGTAATGCTATAAAATTAATATTGTAAAATCAGTATTTCAATATATTTCTCTTAAAATTACATTTAATTTTTTTCCTGATAAGTGATCCTCACTTCCTCATGGGAAAAGTAAACAGGAGAGGAGTATTTTTTAAAAGAAATTTTAATTCTATAATAAATGTATTATTTTCTTCTATAGTCTCTTCTGGTTTTATACATATGAAAATATATACATACATACATACATACATTCCCAATTTTGATGGTTTTGTCAAAATTGGGAGTATACTAAAGACACAGTTTTTAATCTCTGTTTTTTTAACATTTTACCTTGAGAATTTGTCCAGAAACAATGATAACAGCTATGCAATTTTCATCATATGTAAATCATAATATGAATCTTGTCAGAAAGGGTAGGTCAATGTATATGTGTGTGTATATATATATATATATATATATTGAGTTTGAGCTTTTGAGTTCATTTTTTTCAGAGTTTGAGTGCTCTTGTCCCTCTATTTTCAGCAACATTGAAGATTACTATCAATTATTATTGCTTTAATTTTTATCTCTTTCATTACCAAGAGCCACACTGCCTCTGTTTTATCTCACCTCCACCATTTAATAACTGCTGGTCAGGGCAGCTGGGTGACACAGTTGATTAAAATGTCTGACTCTTGGTTTCAGGTCAGGTCTGATCTCGAGGTCGTTAGATTGAGCCCCGTGGAGGGTTTAGCACAGAGTCTGCTTGGGTTTCTCTCTCCCTCTTCCTCTGCCCCTCCCCTCTGCTCACTCTCTCCCTCTCTTTCTAAACTAAATGAATAAATCTTAAAAAAAAAATAACTGCAAGTTATTTGATGCTTCTTTGCCTCAGTGTTTTCATCTGTAAAATGAAGAGAATAACAGTGCTTTGCTCATAATGCTGTTGTGAAAATTAAATGAGTTAATCAATGTAAAGTTTTTAAAACACTGACATACAGCATGCTATATGTAAGTGCTGTTTTTTATAATTTTTAAATTTTTATAATATCAAATATATCTATCATTTCCATTGTGAATTCTTTCAGGACTTATATGCTTAAAAATTTACTTTTAATATTAGTTTATACTCTTATAGCTTCCTCCTCCTTTGTCATAAAGGCTACATTATCTGGCATGGCTATTCAACTCCAAAAGAAAATAATTTTCAGAGATATTCATTTTCCTTGAATATAGAGCAATGTTTACTATCTCTTCAAAATCTTTTTAGAGGCTCTATGTTTCTGCTATTAATTTTTATTGATTTCTCATTTACTCCTGAAAGCAAAGCTAGCTTATATGGAGGCCAGGCGTTTGCTAAGAAGTTTAATCTAAGGAACATGCAGTATTGGCCTGCACTTCTATGTGCACATCTGAACCTGGAGCTCAGGCTGACCTGCACGCTGAACTCAGTGCAGTCTGGGGCTGCCATTGCCCAAACACTGCTGTAGACTATGAGGGCCTTGGCAATAGGACCCAAGTCCTCACCTCATCTCTCTAATCCCCTGGCTCACAGTGCCTTAGAGAGATAGGCCACTCAGCCTGAATCAATGAAAGAAGGATAGATGAACGTTGGTCTATTCAAATGTCCTGTCTTTCCCTTTAAGTAAACAAAAAAATAATATGAATTTGTTCTATAGATATTGACAGTATGGTCCATAAAATTCAAACACTCCTTAGTTTACCAACTAATCCACTGCTTACCTGCCCTCTTCCAGTTTCTGTCATTCATTGATATTTTTTCTCTGGAAGAAAAATATCCCAGGGCTCCTGGGTGGCTCAGTAGTTAAGTGTCTGCCTGCAGCTCAGGTCATGATCCCAGCATCCTGGGATCGAGCCCCGCATCGGGCTCCCTGCTCGGCGGGAAGCCTGCTTCTCCCTCTCCCACTCCCCCTGCTTGTGTTCCCTCTCTCTTTGTGTCTGTCTCTGTCAAATAAATAAAACCTTTTAAAAAAAAATATCCCAAGTGCCTGTTGGTTGCTCGAGTCCCTTGGAAGCAGTACTTGATGGCCTTGAAATTCAATTGATAGGTCCTTAAATCCACTTTGCTTCTTTCTAGTTATGTCACCTAGTTAAAGCGACAATCTCCCTGGTCTCAGTTTTCTCATCTATGGACACGGGTGACATCAACCTCTAAGGATTGCCTTTGAGGAGATTAAAAAAAAAAAAAGACAAGCTCTAATGATACACCTGGTTCATCAGAAGATCTTAATAAACAGCTCCTATTATCCTTTTCATCTTCATCATCATCATCATTAATGAATATAAACAATGTTCTAAGGGAATAAGGAAGGAATGGAACTATTTTCACTGAATCGCCTAAGCCACATGTCAGAGGAAAAAAAATCATTGTGACTTATAAAATAAAATCTCTAATTTCACCTAAAATGTGTCTGGAAAAGACACATATTTAATTTCTTATTTCTGATATTTATTTTCAAGTCTATCTTTTTTTTTAAAGATTTTATTCATTTATTTGAGAGAGAGAGAGAGAACAAGAGTAGGGAGCAGAGGGAGAGGGAGAAGCAGACTCCCCACTGAGCAAGCCCAGTGTGGGGCTCAATCCTGAAGGCAGACACTTAACTGACTGAGCCACTCAGGCTCCCTTCAAGTCTATCTCCTTAAAGGAGCCTACCAAAGAATTTAAAAGAAACTAAGAAATCAAAAACCATTACCCCAATACAGGTTCTTGAAACCAAACTGAGCCATTTTCTCACACAGATGGCAAAGCCTCAATATATGGATTTCAATTAAACCTATAAATAGTAAAACACTATCAATTTAAACTAGTGAAAGAAATTGTCTTATAATTCAATTTTCATTAGATAGCATCTAATATGTACAAAAAACTATGTTGGTGAAAGGATAAGGTGAAAACTTTACCCTTCATTAGCCTGCACCAATTTTTCCATTTTCTCGCCTTGAGGGGAGAAGATTATTAGCATGGTTCTCCATCTACCACAACAATATTTATAATTGTCAAGGAAATGAAGTCTTGCCTCTTGATATACTTTCAAAAAGCTCAGCAGCATCTTTCCCTTTCTTTGGAAATAAAGAAAACCTAAGGTTTTTTCATTAAAACAAAAGAATTTAGATTTAGACAGTTAATTTCATACATAATAATTTTTTTAACACATGAGTGCACTTTTGTCTCTTCTTTGTAATATATCCACTTTTAATAAGGGAGAGGTGGATTAGGCTAACCTAATTGCAACATGAGTGATAAGGACAATTATAAAGGAAAGCAGTTACCATTTTTTGTACTCTAAAGTGGAACTGAAGGGTAGTGTTTTCGATTCTTCAGTTAAATTAATTTTGACAGAAGACAAACTATATTTAATTTTTCTGGGAAAAAAAAAACTCCCAGCATTTCCTCATGTTCTGGTAGAAAAACTCATTTTCTTGGGCATGTATTTGATGAGTCATTTACTCTCACTTACCAAGAATGCGTTTGTACAAATCACTTCTGCTCTACCCCACTCTCTGAGGACACAAGCCTGCAGCCACTCCATGGGAGGGACAATGAAACTAATAAACAAACAAGCAAAACCCTGGGCAAACCTGTGTTTTCAGGGACATGCGGAGGGGAGAGGCACATGTCTCCAAACCACAAAAGTCAGGAATAATGCAGACAAACTTACCCCAAGACAAGTCACCACGTTGAGCTAGTATGTCGGCATAGGAACACGGCTGCACCCAAAATATCTTCTGACATACAGCTTGAATTATCTGCATCCCTTTGATATACTCCTATATTTTTAAGGCTTGAGAATTCATTTGCTGTAACAAACCTCTCTGTTGAAAATAAAAATATGTCTGGGGGCTGTATAGATTCTTTCACACATGTATTTTAATGTGTCCAGTCAAGTTGCATTCCTTCTCAAACTTAACTGAGAGGGGTGCACAGAAAAAAAAAATGGGAAAGATTTAACATAGAGAAGAGTAGCAGCTAAATTTAGATATTATGTACATTGAATAAAAAGAGGATAAGAAGACGCAAATTGAGTTTCACTGAATACAGCCCAGGGCAACAAGAAACAAGGTACTGAAATGAGGCATAAAAAGACGTTGTTAAATGAATTAATCAAGGAGGCCATTAGACTGAGGTGGCTCTAACGCCATGGCACCTGCATAAGCAAACCCAAGTCTAAGCCTGCAAATACCTCAAGGTTAGGAAATTGAAACTAAGGACAGCCAGTCACAAACAGCCAACGAGGCTTTAAACTGTAGCCAATGACTGATTTCCTTATTTTGTAACTGCCTTTCCACTGTAAAGGTTTTTCCCCAGCTCCCCTCAACAGAGCACTTCTATCAACTCCAAGTTTGGCACTGCTGGATTTAAATTTATTTTTGCTCAAATAAATTCTTTAAAAAATGTTAATATGATTCAGTTTACCTTTTAACAAAGTGATGGAGGAACACAGAGAGAGAAAGAGCAGTACACCAATGACGGACTTCTTTTTGTCACCCTTTCAGGTTCAGTCCTATGCCCAGGAAAAAGGAGGCTTTCTTTCTTATCACCGGGCTACTGTAACATTTATCTCTGCTATTAGGAAACAGAATTTGGGTTATTAATATAATTCATTCAAACTATAGCTTCGATCATCTTTAGGTTTACCCGGGGTTCCAAACAGCTGATTATGTTCTCATTTCTAAGTAAAAAATGTGTCCGGTGTTCCAGACAATTTAAGGATTAGGTGTTACTGCTTTTTTGTGATATAATGATATAGTGAAATTATCTATAATCTGTTATTTTGTGATATTTTAACTGAAATATATATATTTACTCATTTATTTTAATTTATTCGTTAACTTGTAAGGGCAAATACAAATGAAAAATAAGAGGCTTAATGTTCTCTGTTGAAAATAAGGAAGGATATTTCTCTCCCTTCTTTTTCTTAAAACAGTTACCTTACAAAACTCAAAAGTACTTTCTCCTCTCTTTGAAATGTGTGTATCCTATTGAAGACTTGATAGATCTTTTGTCAACTTTATGACCCAGGAATGTCATTCTCAAGGATCTGGGAACCATCCCTTTGAAATGTAAACATCAAGGAAGGTGGTACCCCATTTCCCAGCTTCTAATGGATATATGAAGTTTAACTTTGGTGGCCTTCTTGCTCCCAGTTGCAAAACTGCCTCCTGTCATAAATATCTGAGAAGTTTGTTTTTCTTCTGGATAAAACCAATTAGCTAACACATGAAGATCACTCCAGTTACCAGATAAAGTTAGGGTGACCCATAAGTGACAAACAGCGTTGTTAAATCCTCTGACACGTGTTCTGTTTGATCTCGGCAACATGTATGCAATGGGCCGTATCTGCTGGCTTCCATAGGAGAGCGTCTTTACAATCTTTCTGTTTTATTTTCTCTTGTTGGATTCCCTGTGATGCACACCACATTCTGGCTTGATGCTTATTCTATAATAAGTGTGTTGGTTTTTTTCTCCACCCCCTTTGGAGACGGTTTCTGGGTTGAGAGAAGATAGTGTTTTTAATGATAATTCCCCAACAAAGTCAAATTTGTGATATTATATGATGCCACCACTTTAATTTATTTACAATTACTCTATTTTATGCAGTATTTGAAGTTATTTATAAGCATAAGATATTTTTAAATATTAACAGTTAATAAACTAATAAGTAAAAAAATGCATTGATAATATGAGAGATTTTTGGAATGCATAAGTGCATTTATAAGGCCTAAAAAAATTAAATAAGTTGAACTTCCTTAAGGGCAAAGAATAAAGAAAGCGTTATCACTTTTAAGATTTATAGTGTTTGTGAGACAATTAACTAATTGCTCAGCAAAAGTGAAAATTCTCCCAGCACAGAATTCTGAGATGCATTTCTTTTGAATATTCATAAAGGCATACCCAGCGATCTTGTGGAAAATAACCTTAGCATCCTTCCTGTATTACAAAAAACTGAAGAATTCCATGCAGTTGTTTTCATAGTGTTCATCAATGCAATTGAAGAGAGTGATATCAAAATGAAATGTAATAAAAGCTGAGAAGAGTTTCAAATTTGTACTCCCTGATGGTCTGACTTGAGCTGTGGTTAAAATTCTGAATTGTAAGAACACTGGCTTACTTCTTGTGCCTTCATCCTCAAATGTTGTTTCTTCTTTTTTTAAAATTTTATTTATTTATTTGAGAGAATGAGAGAGAGAGAGTGCGCACGAGGTGGGGGGAGGGGCAGAGGGAGAGGGAGAAGCAGATTCTTCACTGTACAAGGAGGCCCACACAGGGCTCATCTGGAACCCAGGATCCTAGGATCACTGAGCTGAAGGCAGACGCTTAACCAAATGATCCACCCAGTGGCCCCAAATGTTCTTTCTTCCAAACAGGCAAAAGTAATTCAAGGTTATATTCTTTCACAAGAATCTGGATTTTAGGCATTCTGGGCTGATGCTTAAAGGCAGATCCACATACTCTAAAAATAAGTAAATAAGTTAGATGTAAACTTCCTATGGAAATGTTGTGATCAAGGCGCCTGGGTGGCTCAGTTGGTTAAGCGACTGCCTTCGGCTCAGGTCATGATCCTGGGGTCCCGGGATCGAGTCCCACATCGGGCTCCCTGCTCAGCAGGGAGTCTGCTTCTCCCTCTGACCCTCTTCCTTCTCGTGCTTTCTATCTCTCATTCTCTCTCTCTCTCTCAAATAAATAAATAAAATCTTTAAAAAAAAAAAAAAAAGGAAATGTTGTGATCAAACCAGCACTTCTTATATTCAAATCAACAGCTGAGGAAATAGTGGCCAAAAGGCCATGTATTCTGGCAACAGAGATGACCTGTAAGTCTTTGGAATACATGTATGATGACCTGTAAGTCTTTGGGATACAAAGATAAAATAAAAAGAAGACAGAAATAAAGCACCTAGAAAAGTTAGGTAAAACACAACAAACATCTTTAAAATACACAGAACATCTGAAACTAATGATGTACTATATGTCGGCTATTTGAATTTAAATAAAAAAACTAAAAAAAAAAAAAAGAATGAAGTTCTAACATAGAAAGACGCATGTACAAGAATTAAATAAATAAATAAACAAACCCCTTAGTAAACTGCCAAAAAAATAAATAAATAAAATAAAATATACAGAAGAGCTTTCAGGAGGAAAAGTCCCAGTGGCCTCAAAGTAGAAGAAACTGCAAAACAGAGCAATCCCCTGATGCTGCAGTAGCCCAAGGGGCTTTGCCTTTCTCAGAATCCTGGAGGCTTTCCTTCAAAGGTCATGGGGGAACAGGAGATAAGGCCACGGAGGTGAGGCAAGGAGTTGGTTCCAATGTCATCCTGTAAATCTCGGATACGTGAAAGGCTTTCCCAGCAGTGACTGAGTGGAATAGAAAAGGTTGTCTGTCTGGCTGACAGTGTTTCTCTTCAAGCTGCACCCACATCCCCTAGATGACTCACCATCCGAAATGCAACTGGAAAGCTGAAAAAAATCATGTAGCAAAGGACTTTGAAGGCAGCTGCCCTTCTGGCAGGTAGATGATTATTTTCTAATCCCCTCTTCTGACAAGCATCTGCAATTAATCATTTCTTTCATTAGTATCATTATTCTTCGTGCCACGAACTCAAAATGTAGGAATCATCCTTTTAACCAGCATACATGCAAACCCATATCATAAAGTGTTGTTCTTTTTACATATGTTTATTATCATCAGACCTAAGGGCTTTTAGTACCTAAGTTTCCATATGTGTGTGTGTATGCATGTGTTAAGTATATATACATACACACACACACACACATACACACTATACATATAGGGAAGATAATAACTCTATAATTTTAATTTTTGAAGCATTAAAGAAGTTTTTTAAACTATTGCTCTTTTTAAGTAATAAAACAAACTTCAAACCCTTCTAACTGACTGGAAAGTAAAATGCTAAATAGAAAAAATGGAAGGGGAAGAGATACACATTTATTTAATTAACTGAGCACAAAATTCCCATTAATAGAGATGTCAGATCTTACCTGAGAACTTATATTTCCTTACTATAAAGAAAACACAACAAAACCAATTTTAGCTTGTAATTGGCAAATGTCCTTCTGAATATTTTTCTATTTCCAGATGTTTCTAAATTCATTCCTTTGCATAGTTCAATGTTTCTTAATATAAGGTCTAGGCCCAAGTAGCTTCATTGGAGTTTTCTATGGTTCTAGCCCAAATCGTACATGCCAAAACCTAGGCTTGAATTTAATGACCAAAGAATCTAACAGAAGTAGAGATAGTCTACCATGGGGTGGGGGTGGGGGGTGAAATGTGAAATTGACAGCAATGTGAAGAGTAGTTTTGTTTTGTTTTGTAAAAAAATTTTGGAACAAATACAAAGGAATCTATGAAATTAGTGAGTTCAAGTGAGTCATTATCATTAAAGTTTAGGACACTATTAATTTGCTCTGTTTTAATTGCTTAAGAAAACCATCCATAACTTTCATTTTTCAAACTTCATCACAGTTGGTAATCAAATTCATTGGCTTTTTCATAATAAATGTTCAACATATGATTTGTTTTATCTTTGAGAATTCCTGAAGAAGAAGGTGGAAGAGGAAAAAGAAAAGGACAAGTAACATGTTCTAGAACACGAATCTGGTATTGAATGCCCGGTATCAGATGTGAAAAATATCTCATTGACTATTTGGGGCAGGAAAGCCAGACTCTTAGAGCTTAAAAATGAGAAAAATACTAAAAGCAAGTTAATATAATTATATATTTATTCTCACGCTTACAGAAGGCTCTTATAAATTATAATATCATTAAAATTCTACAACTTTGACTAAAAGGCAATCTATAACATATATTCTTATATTACGAGCAAAAATTTTAACAAAACTTGAAAATAATCATTGGGTTAACATTCTTAATTTTTGATAAGCCTAACACCACACACTTTAATAAAATCTTAATTACAACATGAGCAACCAATAAGCAAGCCACAAATACACCAATCATAGATGAAGACATGCAAATAGCTAATAAACATGAAAAATACTCAACCTCTACCACTACTCATCAGGAAAATGCTTTCTTGTTTTGATTTTTTATTGTTTCTTGCCAAAAGCAAATTAAGAGAATAAAACAAGTTATAATAAGTAATTCTTACAAAAGCCCAGTGGGATACACTCTCACATACTGTTTTTAGGAGTGAAGGTAAAACTTTTTGCGAAGTATTTTGATGAAGTAGGCATACTCTATTAAATGGTAGACCTCACAATGTGGATTTGTAAACTTGTTTCCAAAATATTTTCTTTAAAAAAGAGAGAGAAAGAGAAATGGATATAACTACAGATAGATGTAGATACATTCCTTTTAGCATAATCTTAATGTATATTTATTTTTGTGCTCTGGGTGATACCTCATGCTCTGAGCCAATGAAAATCAGCAAGGCAGACACCACTATACACTTTTGTCCAGTGCATATTAGAACATCACAAATGCTATTGTTCATGAGTGCTCTGCATTAATCTATGCTGAGTTAATATGATCTGAAATTTGTGATGTTGACTTACTTATGGTCTTTCATTCTGACGTTTACTTCTTTTGTCCCATATTGACTGATAAAACTGTAAAAGAGGGTAGTGCAGAGGAACAAAGAAAGTGTATCTTCTATAAATCTAATTTCTATAGATCAATTTTTATCTAATTTTAGCATGTTAATTAAGCTAAAGACTGACTGTGACATCTTCCAGGAAATGGGGGAGGAAACAGAAGATAGGGATTAGCAAACAAGTAGGGTTGGTAAGGATTCTTTGACATTTTGAAGCACATTGCATTTGAAGCACAGCCTGGGAGGACTGACCAACAATTATGTGAACGGAATTTGAGAGACTATGACCTGAAACATGTAGAATGGAAGATCAGATGCCAACATAAGGTATCAAGAAAAGATGTCCATGGGGTCTATGCTATAAGAACCCATGTAGCTCTGATTCACTTAAAGTCCCATATCTAAGAGCACAGCCCCCGAGCTACATTGGAGCATTAAGGTATATGTCAAAGTTCTTAATTATATACTTATCGCAAGACAGCTATTTTCACCCATAGACATCTGCCCTAACAACCAAGATCTATGTGTAAGAATGTTTACCAAATATTATTCACAATAGCAATTAATTATTTATAAATATATATTTAACAAAATATGTAGAGTTGAATAAAATAATGATATGCATATGATCAATTATTGTAGCTGGTGTTTTGGTAAATAAATAATTGACATGAGGCACTACAATGTATTATTGAGTATAAATCAAAGCAGGGTACAGGCAGTATAGTATTATTCCAATTTTGTTAATATCTTGTATCTTGTAAAATTGTATTTTCTATGATATATTAGAATAAAATTGTAACTATATTAAGTGACCACTGGCAGCAGATAAACATATTAATAATTTTTTATATTCTTTAATTTTCCTGAAATTTCACATATACTATCACAATTATTATATTTTGTAGAATAAAACAATAAAACTATTAGAAATGTTCGATCAATTATCTTAGTGTTGAATTTAATAATAAATTTCCTTTTGGTTATTGCTATATTCGTTCTAATCAAGTGTAATAATATTCTAGAATATGTGCATTACAATATATTTAAAGACATATGTCAATACAGCAGTTGCTCAGTAG
The DNA here is from genome assembly GCF_009762305.2 of Zalophus californianus. Taxonomy (NCBI): domain Eukaryota; kingdom Metazoa; phylum Chordata; class Mammalia; order Carnivora; family Otariidae; genus Zalophus; species Zalophus californianus. The sequence continues at coordinate 66,873,616 of NC_045601.1, read as the reverse complement.
CCAGACTTTAGTTCCCCCATTTACTACATTTGGCCAGCTGTTTAATTCTAAATTTATTTATGTACATGCTCTATGTTCTATATGTTGACCCACCACCACCACCGACAAATTTACTATCTTTTTGAAAAACTGAAATGTTAAATTTACAGAACAATCACAAGCAAAACAAATATATTGCCAAACTTTATAATACTGTTAGCATTTTGGGAGAATCCCCAAGAGATTTTTCTTAGAAAGAATGGACCTTCAAAAATGCACCTGTTTTTAAATAACTAACAACTGACAGTATTTCTGACCTTCCAGTTCAAGAGAATAGAACTCCTACTACATTACAGTTTAAAAAAAAAATTGAAAAGTTTGAAGATGTTTGTGGGCAAGAATTTCTTCTTTTTGTCTCTCAGTCATATTCTGAAGATACGTGGTCACTTCGCTTGAAGAGGTCTATCCCAGCTAGCTGAACTTCTGTATGGGCAGCGGTGTTATGTTTACCCTACATCCTACTGTGCTATAGGCTTAACATTCATCTTCTTTTTTTTTTTAAGATTTATATATTTATTTGACAGAGAGAGAGAGAGCATGGTGGAGGAAGAGGGAGAGGGAGAGAGAATCTCGAGCAGACTCCGTGCTGAGCGCAGAGCCCAATGTGGAGATCAATCTCATGATCCTGAAATCACGACATGAGGGGAAATAGAGTTGGAGGCCTCATGGACTGGCACCCAGGCACCCCACATTTTATCTTTTCGTAAGAGTAAGTTCACCATGAGTGGTGGTGGTGTGTGTGGTGTGTGTGTGGTGTGGTGGTGTTGATGGTTCTATATTTACAATATAAAGAAGATTTTTTTAAAAGATTATAAAAAGAACTTAAAACTTAAAAAAAAAACCCTCAATGTTATAAAACAGAGAATGATACTTAGCGATTTTCTCCTAAATTCATGTGTAGGTAGAAAACAACTACATTATTTATCCTGTCATCCTTTCCTATTACTGAACAATCATTGCCTTATCTGTACCTTTTCTCCCAAATAAACATCATTATCAACCAACTCTGTTTTATCACAGGTAACCCATGTAAAGTTTTCTGCCAATCACTTTGTTTATCTTACTATTCAGTGAAACTTTCCTCCCTCCAGTCTTTCCATGCTTCCCACCATCCCCACCTCAGGACTGAAAATAACATCTGAACAATTTTATGTCATTTCGTGTGGCAGAGCCTGTTCTTTCAATTGCACTAAGCAACAATAACAACAATAAAACCCCCTAAATAATGGCAAATTATATACAAGCTATAGTAAGTGCAATTAAACAAAATTCACTGTGACCATTAGGTCACTTTCTTTTTAGTAAGTAACATTAAGGCTAGAGGGGATGACTGGAATTAATTTAACATAATCAATGAGGGCTAACATAGATCACACTTAGAAAAAGCACTCGAACAGAGCCTCAGTTGGGGTTAGACAGGGCAAATGCTCTCATACTGAATACTTGCACAGACAGAAAGAACTCAAAATGCTTTTCTTGAGAGTTTGGCAAAGACCAAGGCTCTTGTTGTGTATTTTCCATTATTCTGGAATAATTCATTAGCAAACATTACAAGTTGGCAGTATCACAGATATGCATTAGAATAAAATTATTTTCTCCTCTGAGTTCATAAATAAAATACATTTAGTCAGGAACTCCTGCAAAAGGGAACTGCTGCTTTTTAAAATAGTGCGTTATTCACTAAGTTTAATGAAATTTAGTCAGAAGTAAATTAACTAAATGCCTTCCAAAGCCAGGTACGTAAAAAGATATCAGGACTTTTCCCTGCAAAATGTAGCTAATGTTTATTACACTTGTTATGTGGTAGGTACTTTTCAACATATGTTAAATGTATTAATTCACTTAATACCCCCAGAGAGATTAAGTACTATTATTATCCCTATTTCATAGATTTAAAAAACTTTAAAAAAAATGGAGAAGTTTAGCAATCCAAGTTCACACAGCTAGAAAACAGCAGAGATGTGTTTCAAATCTAGGCATTCTGATTCCAGAGTCAATGATTTTGACTACAAAGTTACCCTTCCTTTCAAGCATTAAGTTATGTGTGTGCACGTGTGTGTGCATGTTTGAAAGAGGAAGGGCATCATCTACACTGATATCTTCATTGGAAGATTTTCATTGTAAAAATATCAAAGAAACAAAATTCATGATAGGATAGATTTTTGTCCAATAACATATCTTTATATTGTAAATTCAATCATAGAAGATGACGACCTGAGGTACTAAATTATTATTCCAAATATAAAATACCAATCCTGTATAATATTTATTACATCCTAGTCACTAAGTGTGTTTTATGATTATCTCAAGTCTCACAAACACCCTATGTCATGAGAACTGTTATTACTCCTACAGATAAGACAAAGAAAATTCAGGCACACAAAATATTGTGGTCACCCCTACTGCGTGCCTTATGCCATTTGACACTTTTTTTAAAAAGATAAATGTAAATGTGATAAAGCACATTTAGGAAGAATGATCGTGCCCAGAATCAGAGGTGGGACTAGATTCCATGTAACACTTCCCATCTGTATTCCTCAGCTCAGGGGGCCATAACAAAAAAGCATGTTGTACTTACCCAACAGAAATGTATTTTCTTATAGTTGTGGAGGCTAGAAGTCCCAGATCAACTGGACAGTCAGTTAGTTTTCTGGTAAAGCCTCTCTTCCTGTCCTGTGGACAAGCTGCCTTCTTTCCGTGCCTTCACATGACCTTCCTTCTGTGTGCCCTTGGAGGGAGTGGGAGAGAGAGAGCATGGTAGCAGGAGAGAGTGAAATCTGCGGTCTCTCCCCACAGGCAGGAGCCTTATCAGATTTGGGCCACACCCTTAAGACCTCATTTAACTTTACCTCCTCAAAGGCGTAATCTCCAAATACAGTCGCTTTGGGAGTTAGGGCTTCAACATATGAATTCGGAAGGGACACCATTTAGTACATAGCACTAGCCAAGAACCAAAAGTTTAGAGATGGAGGAGGAGATACACTGTGATCCTTGTCTGGAAGAAAAAAAAAAAAGTTTGCGCTCCTCTGGAAAAATAGATACTTTCATAGGTGCTTAAAGGATATGTCATGCAGAAGTTCACTTTTCTTGACTATAGATTTGTTGAAGATATAGAAATATTCCTCATAGGGTCATTTCTTATTCCGTCCAAGAGGATGTTACCATTTTAAGAAGCTAAGCAATTACGATTCAGATGGGAAAGCCTATGACTTCTGTACCACATGTTGAAAGTTATAAAAAACACTTTTTTTTTTTTTTACTCATACTACAAAGTGGGGTGTAATGTAGCTAAATTTCATTAAGTACATTTATGGATAAACGAATATATTATGTTATAGCACTAGAGGAAAACTAACAACATTAATTTAAAATATTAATGCTATGCCATTAGCTCTATTTTTAAAAAGTATTTTTATATTTTCTCCTTAAAGCTCATATTATATTTCTGAGAAATCCAAATTCAGAATATTATTATAATTATGTCATTTATCACTGATAATCTGAAGGCAAAAATTAATATTGCCAGTCTAAAATTAGTACCCATTATGTGCCAGACATTATCTGAGATGTTGTCTTCGACCCTGCCTAAGTGATTCAGCAAATATTTACCGATTACTATGTAGTAGGCCTATATACCCAACAAAAATGCTCTCTCCTGTAATGTACTTGGCTTTGTCAAATAAAGTGATGTTTTGTCTCCCATATTTGCATCTTGGAAAAACAAATTTAAAACAACAAACATAATCATTAACATTTATTAAGCATGTATTTTGTTCAAGATACAGGGCTTTTAATATATAGAATCTTAATTCAGCTTGATGAAAAAATATCCTATAAAGGTGGTTATACTATTTTATAGATGCAAAAGTTGTGCCTTTGAGAAATTAAATAACTTGCCTTGAAAACATACTTAGTAAGGGGCTGAACAAGAGCATTTTTACTCAGGAGTCCAAGTTCATAACCACTATGCATTATAATGCCTAAACTTTTAAAAATTATTGTAATGAGTTGAGTCATATTCACAGTTACTTTCTTCTGACCTCTTATTCTCATTGTGATTAGAGCTCTTGATTGGGAACAAATCTTTATCTCAACTGTTATTTGTCATCAGAAAAATAAGAAAAGAATATAAGATTTTTTGCCTTGTGCAGATAACCATTTTGATAATTCTATATATAAGCATTTCAATTTTATGGCATTTTGGGGACAAATTTAAATGGATAGTAGGAAAAAATCATACATTATTATGAGTTGAATTTTTATTGGTTTATAGGCTGTTTATACCGAGCGTTGGCCAACATTGTTTATAGGCTATATATAGGCTGGAGAGAGAACCACTTAATTTACATATGGATCTGAAAATATTGCCACAGTGCCTTCCACACAATACCCTCACTTCATCAGTGCACAGTGGTATCAGAGGTGGTGATGATGACCTGAGAAAGAGCCAGTGCTGGCCAGAGGGCCTGGTCAGTGTCAGAACATCAGCAGAAGATCTGACAGCAATCTATCCTTCCCTTAAGACAAACTCAACCAGTCACCCTGCTGTTGCTCAACATCCTCAATGAAAAAGCATTTGTCTGACAAATTTAAACCATGACACTAACAATTTAACAAAGGCTATAACTGACGAACAATTACTGTCTTGGCTCTTAAGAACTACTTTAGATATTTAAGTCAATCTCATTATTAAAAATGAATGAGAAAAACAATTCAAATGATAGAAGTGAAGGGGTAAGGAGGAATCCCACTGTCAAACCATTTTCACAAGACAAAGATTATCACTACATGCAGGATTTGTTCTGAACATAGTCTAAGGGCTTTAACTTTATTTTTGCTTAATTTTGTTTTATGGATTAAAAGATTATTATGCTCAGGTTTGTAGCTGACTCAAAAATGGGGCTACAATGGAGACTAAAAGAGATATATTTTACTTGAATTAAAAATGGCACCATGCCACCAGGAATATTGGGCAAGTCTTAGGAATTTAAGATTATTCTTCCCAATGTTAGGAAATCAAAATGAATAATGTCAGTTACAAAAAAAAGATTAACACTTTACAGTGAAGCAAATTGTATGCATTTATCATTTATCTTCTCCTAGTGTTTATTGATACAATCAACAAATATTTATTGAGCTCCATCCCAGGTATCTTTCTCGATGTTGGGGATACAGTGAAAAATATATAAAAGGTCTCTGTCGCTTATACGCTACTGAAGGAAAAAAAAAACATTAAACATGTAACAAACCACCTCAAATAGTGATAAATGAACAAAACAAAACAGGCTACGGTTGAGAGACTGACGGAAGAAGAGCTTTGATAAAGAGGTCGCCCAAGGCACCTCCAAAGTAAGGACATAAGAGATGAGGCCTAAATAAAAATAGGCAGGGAAATATGAGGTAAGCATTCCAAGCAGGAAAAAGCCCTGATATCGAAGTGATCACAATGTGTTTGAGGAACAGAAAAAATCCAGAATGGCTGGAACAAAGAGAGGAGAAGAGTGGCGTGGCAGAATTTAAAGACATAAACAACAGTCAGATCTAAGTTCAATGTGAAGCCACTGTAGCATTTTATAAAAGATCAATGTATTTTAATCTATGGCTAAAAATTAAAACAACAAAAAAACAATGTTTTGACTACAGTGATGAAAACAGTGGGCTGGAGTGCCAACTGTGGGGTCTAGGTCTACTCTGTCCAATACACACATGACTATTTCAATTTAAATGTAAGTATATTAAAAGTAAATAATATTAAAAATTAGGACGTGCCTGGCTGGCAATGTTAGGACATGAGCGCCCAACTCTTGGTTTTAGCTCAGGTTGTGATGTCAGGGTCTTGGACTCAAGCCCTGAGTGGGGCTCCACACTCTCAGCAGGGAGTCTGCTTGAGATTCCCTCTCCCTCTGCCCCTCCCACTCATGCTCTCTCTCTAAAATAAATAAATAAATCTTTAAAAAAATAAAATAAAAATTCAGAATTTCAGTCACACTCAACATATTTCAAGTTCTCAATGACCACAAGTGGCTAGTGGCTCATGGGACAATGATATAGTACATTTCCATCGTTATTGCCATTCTATCTAGGTGATGGATAATAATGGTGATACTGCTGCAATGACAGTGAAAACAAAGAGAAATTGATGGATTTGGGATATGGCCTTGAAGGTATACATATATTGAATATATCCATGTACACCAACCATTATTAAAACTAAATAAAAGAACTCTTCTCAATGATAAGTTTAGCAATGCCCAATAATTATTGATAACCCATAAAAATGCCATTGTACCCATGACTCAAGAATAAATGCTATTCAAGTTTTCAGGAGGAGAAAGATGTTGATGTAAAATGACAAAGAATTTTAGGTCTCAAGAGACTGTAGAGCTCACTTATTCCAGTCATCTGAAAATAGAGGCCAATAGACTTTGAATGACTTGCCCAAGTATTACATTGTCAAGCCCTGGAACTGAGAGTAGAAAATAGTCAGCTCTCCTAAGTCCCACTCAATGCTATTACAATAATATGCTTCCAACTCTATTAGTTGTGTGATCCGTCACCAGTGTACCCTCCTTGGAGACACCAATAACCTCATTCCTCTATCCCCAGCACCTATCATAGTAAGCACCTAATAAATGACAGTAAAAGTTAATTGTATATCTGAATCCCAATGACAGAAGACATAAGGAAGGAAGAAACAATTAAAAGTCCTCTTAAATTTGTGTTCTGTGTGGAATGTATAATGGGTGATGCTATAGTTTGAATGTTTGTGTTCCCCTCAAATTTATATGTTGATAACTAATGCCCAAGTTGGGCATTAAGAGGTGGGGATTTGGGAGGCGACTATGTCATGAGGGCTCTGCTCTAGAGTTAGTACCCTTATGAAAAAGGCCCCAGAGAGTTCCCTGGCTTCTTCCACCGTTGCAGGATAGGAGGGGAAGTCTACAACCTAGAAGAGGCCCCTCACCATGGCACCTCTAGCTTAGACTTCCCGCCTCCGGAACTGTAAGAAATAATTTCTGTTGTTTATAAGCCATCCAGTTTGTAATATTTTGTCATAGCAGCCTGAACGGGTTAAGACAGATGACAAAAAGTCGGTGGTGATTAAAATTTAATCAGATTAGGGGTGCCTGGGCGTGTCAGTTGCTTAAGTGTCCCACTCTTGATTTCAGCTCAGGTCATGATCTCGAGTTCGAGTCCTGTGTGGGGCTCGGTGCTGGGCAAGGAGCCTACTTTAGATCCTCTCTCTTCCTCTCCCTCTGCCTCACCCCCACCCCATTTATTCACACTCTAAATAAATAAATAAATAAATAAAATAAAAAACAAACACCTGAACTGCTTTTTAAAAAATTAAATTAAAAAGTCAGTTCACATACATAAAATCTCATGTATTCATTTGTTTTTATAGCTTTCACTGAAAAAATATGGGATTTGTAACATATGTATAAACAAAATATATGACAACAATATTACAAGGTCAAGAGCAGCGAAAAGGAAGTATACTATTGCAAGATTCTTATACAACATATGAAGTGATGTATCTTTTTTAGAACAGTTTTATTGAGATATAATTCATAAAACATACAAATTACCCATTTAAAGTGTATACTTCAATGGCCTTGGTATCTTTTTTTTTTTTTAAAGATTTTATTTATTTGACAGAGAGAGACACAGCAGGAGAGGGAACACAAGCAGGGGCAGTGGGAGAGGGAGAAGCAGGCTTCCCGCCGAGCAGGGAGCCCGATGCGGGGCTCGATCCCAGGACCCCGGGACCATGACCTGAGCCGAAGTCAGACGCTTAATGACTGAGCCACCCAGGCGTCCCTGGGCTTTGTATCTTTACAGAATTGTGCAACCATCACCATGAAAAGAAACCCCATACCCATTACTGGCTGTTCTCCATTCCACCTCATTTCCTTTCTTTGGCAAACACTAATCTACTTTCTGTCTCTATGGACTTGCCTTTTATGGACATAAATGGAACCATACAATATCTGGCCTTTTGTGACTAGTTTCTCTCACCTAGCATATTATTTTTTTAAGGTCTGTCCATGGTATGCCATGTATCAGTACTGTATTTCTTTTTATTGCTAAATAATAGCCTATTAAACAGATATGCCACATTTTATTCACCCAGTCATCAGCTGATGGACATTAGGATCAGTTCTATTTTTTAGTGATTATGAATGATGTGGCTGTGTTTGTGTGAAAGTTTTTAGTGTTTTTTTGTGTTTTTTTGTGGACATGATGTCCACATTTCTCTTGGGTATATACTTAGGAGTAGAACTGCTGGATCATATGGCAACTCTGTTTAACCTTTTGAGAAACTGGCAGACTTCACCAAAACAGTGGCACCATTTTACATTCCCACCAACAGTGTATGTGGATTTCAATTTCTTCCCATCTCACCTTGTTCTATTACAGCCATCCTCCGCAGGAAGGGAAGTTTGCTTCCTTGATGGTTATGGAATCTGAGCTCTTTCTGTGTACAGAGACTATCCTCTTATAAGAAATATATGCTGTAACTTTCTTGACTATGAGTAGTCAGTAAGGTTTTGAAAATGTAACAGTGAAAGACAATGCACAGAATTTTCCATTATTAGTTTTGTTTTGGGGCTCTCTTGTTAGGGACGTTCTCCATCTGAAAGCTGTCTCTTTGAACCTAAAACACAGACGCAAGTGCTGAGATGCACACTAGTGTGGTCTTGGGTGACAAATACCTATACCCTGCAAAGCCCAGTTATTCTGGGAGTTGTGATGATAAGTAAGTCTATCACTATGGCTCTTCACTGGACAAGAAATGACTCTGTAGTATATAGGTGGTGTATCCAGAAAAGAAGTACAACACCTGAGTTTAGTGATTCCTGTGAAGGACCACATGCTTGAAAGTTCACCCAGGTCTAGTAGGTGAAGTGCAGTCTTGAAAGTCAGTCAAAGCAAAGCAAGTAGAAACACCAGGGGAGAACCCAGCAATAAGTGGCATAGCACAGAAGCCCAGGGAAGGCTGAATAAGGACAGTGAAGGCAACAGTAACATCAAGGCTGGTGTTTTTTTGTGGCCAGGGCAGTAATCAGCCACAAAGAATTCAGGAGCCCAGGTATATCAGTGGTAAACCAGCAAGGCTCATAGTATGCTCCAACAAACAGATAACTTAGGGCTAAGATACAGGAGAAGATACACACTTTTTTTTTTTTTTAAATCAAGAAAGATGCTTTGTTTCCTGGTAAAACATTTGCTGACAAGAGGAAAATCTGAGGATTAAAGGACACTATAAGTATGGCACATGAATTTTAATTGCTAAAGAAACACATCTATTCCTCCTCAGTGTTATTTTTTTAATATTAATTAAAAAACATATTGAAAGTATTTACATTGGTCATACCTAAACACATCACCATCTTGGTGTCTAGAATGTAACTGATCTTTGAAAGAGTTTCTAGGGGTGACTCACAGACCTGTTTATATACGTAACTACTGTGAACTTGAATGCTGGAATGCTAAGCAGAAAGTCCATGAGTGTAGGATTGCATCTGTTTTGCTATGATTTCACCTATCTGGTATTCAAAGCCTAAATGTTAAATGAACTAGACTGAGAAAATGGCAATGGTGTGAACTGTTGTGAACGAGCTAGACCAGGATGAATTTCTAAAATTCACAAATACACATGCATTTTAACCATACATCCACAGTAAGACAGCAGAAAGGTAAAGAAGCATACTGCTATAAACATTGTAAGAACACTGCTCAACTAATCATATAAACTTTCTGAATATATCAAACATCTCACCAAGTTTAGAAGATAATCCATAACTTATCATGTTGTGATGGTTTATTTTATGCATTAACTTCATTGGACTGTGGTGCCCAGTTTGGTCAAACACTGAAAAACCATAAATATTTTTCTTCCAAACAGGTCTAGATGATGCTATAAAGGTATTTTTTAAGATGTGATTAATATTTAGTTGTCTTTCAGTAAAGTAGATTAGGAGATCACTCCATAATATGAGTGGGCCTTATCTAATCAGTTGAAGGCCATCAGAGCAAACACTGAGATTTCTCAAAGAAGAAATTCTCCTCAAGACCTCAACATAGAAACCCCACTTGAGTATGCAGCCAGTCAAACCACCCTACGTATTTTGGACTTGGCAGCCCCCACAATCATGTGAGTTAATCTTTAAAATCAATAAACAAAGAAACAAATAAACAAACATATAATAGGTGATATGTAATCTCCTATTGGTTATGCTTCTCTGGAGAACTCTAATACACGTGTTTTACACTCTCAGTTAACTGTTATCACCCAAATGCCTGGTTTTCAATCCTGGAGACCTGCCTATGTAGAATTAGACAGTTACTTTGTTTCTATACACAATATTAGTAATAATAAGTACTACATTTCCCAATCAATAAAGATAATAAAAATTAGTTCCTAATATCAATGAGATGTTGTAAGGATAAATGAGAAAACATTAGAAATTCATTCTGCAGTCTCCAGGGCGAAATTATTCTATATAAATAGAAAGTATTATCACATTATTCAAATACATATAAGTGATCTAATACTTCATATGAAATAAAAATCAAATATTTTCATAGCATTAGTACATTAGAAATTGCACTGGTAGGAAAAGGAGGCTTTGGACTTGAATATCCTGAATTTTTTATTTGTTATATTTCGATGACTTGATAAAGGCATGTGACTTATGATCTCTGTTTTCTATGCCTTAATAAAAATCTTAATAATAATATAAATAAGAGAGCAACGAGAAAAATGATTGCTCTAAGTGTTAATTAAGGCACTTTAGAATTGGGGTAAATTACTAACTGAATAATGGTTACCAACAATTGTTCCCTATGTACACGGAGATAGAATTAGAATTCTACCCTGTTGATTAACTCACATCAACATCAGGACTTATTTTTTCCCAAAAAGAAGTGGTAGTCTTTCAATAAATTATGTTCTAATCCCTCTGGACCTCTTCTATTGTGGGTATGGAACAGAACCACTGAAAATTCTTCAAACTTATAAACACATAATTGCATGCTGCAAATAAATTACTCATACACATACACCTAACTGATGGATATAAGGGACCTTTCTTACATAACAACAAGTACATGGTAATAAAGAAGATTAATATAAAATGTTCCCATTTCTCCTGACACTTGTAAGATAAACAAAATGGTAAAGAAACATTCAGTGTACCTCTATTATTCTTAGAAAGCTGAAATGGCAAATTCGTAATAGTATAATGTCCACCAACAAAATATTTCCACTATGTGGCTAAAGTAGGAAAAGAAACAGACAAATCTAAAGGACATAATTACATAAATGCCCGGAGTATCAGAAATGACGTGAGCTTTTATTCTAAAGCAAAAATAATGAGAAATAATACATTTCTGTTAGAAATGCACAATGGGAATCATCAATAAATCAGGTGTGGATGCCACACAAAACCAACAATTATTTTGGACTGAAATGTCAATAGGAAAGATGGATTATTTTGCAATCAAATGAATATTAAATATTTGGTGCTAAAGAAATAAACCTATATTAAATTGCAAGGATAAATAAACTGTGTTAAACTAGGGGAGTGTGTAGAGAAGCTGGAAGGGACTTAGTTGCAAATCGCAATATAAATGTGAGTCGAAGGTGATGTTGGAAATGCTCTGTTCCTCCCATGATAGAGTCATTTGAGAGATGGGCCAAGTGAAGCCAAGAAAATTAAAGAGGAAAATAACATTTTCACCAAACCCATCCTCAACATTGTCAATATGGATACTAAAATCACCTAAGATTAATAGGCTGTGTGATTCCAGAGAGAGTTGAGAAAGAAAATCCATAAATTCATTAAGAAAACTTGTGGTTTCTCAAAGAGGTCTGTAAATTAGGTGTTGCTAAAGTTCTATGCTAAAAGCCAATAGATACATAGAGAGAGACAAAATTGAGATGTGTTGATTTTGTAGTAGAATACATTTTAAAAAGATTTAACTCTAATCTTCATAGCCTAAAACAAATTTTCACTATATAAATTAAGGATATAGAAGATTTCTGAAGCCCAAAACAAGATTATAATTGTATAGTAGCCTTATTATCAAGTTAATCCAAGCCATTTTTAGGATGTTGAATTTACCACTGACTCTGTGGCGGTCTTAGCAATAATTATTCATTAGCTATGATATATCATTATACTACAATACAAAGAACTTAATCCACAAAATGTAGTATAGAAAAAATTTGGAATTTACAGATTTGTATATTTGGGTTTGTACTCCACTTAATGTATAAATACACATAAAATGATCAAATAAAATTATGTCTTACACAAAATAGCTTATCTTTCTTTTTTCCGTTAGTATGTTTTAAATATTATCTCTCTCTCTCTAATTTCCTTAACAAAAGTATTGGAATATTCTAACTAGAAGTGACACAGGAAATGGGCAATTCTAAACCCTCATCATCTTACAGATAAAGAAACTAAGGCTCAAATATATAAAATAAATATACTCAAATTCTCATAGATTTTTAGTTCATAACCAAGATTAGAAGACAGATCCATGGGATCTCATTATAGTGTGATAACTTCTTTAGTTTAAAAGACTCTATCACTTCCACAGAGTGAGGCGAATTCTGTCTACAAATCTAGCCCATATGCTGACTAGCTGTGTGACAATGAGTAAAGAGGGTTGGAGAAGGCTCTCCAAGCCTCAATTCTTTACCATAAAATGGAATAATAATCCTAACAGGTAACCTATCTACATGGCTGTCCTAAGTAAATTATGTCAGCAAATCCTGCACACTGTGCCTGGCACAGGCTGAGTGTCCGTTGTCTCCTAGATGTCATCATTATTATTATCACAACCCCTCCTGGCAAACGGCCACACAACAAATACTTGTTGACTGTTGGGTGAAATAAGAAAAGTGATTTTAGAGTATACAAAAACATATACTTAAAAAATCCATGTATAATTGAACAAAATGTGAAGAAAAATTCCCTAGCTACTTTGTCTTCATAAATAAAGAATTATTTTCTCATTTTAACTTTTTCTGGAAAAGCTTACTTTTGTTCTTTTAAATATATGACATTAAAATGTCTGTGGGTTCTGTTTATGTGCATTTTTTCTCCACTGGATCTCATATTTAATGTGTCAGCCTAGCAAACATAATAAACAGATTAACCATTCAGAAATTTACTTCAAAGGAAGATTCCCTGAATCACCTCCAATCCCTGATGCAAACCAATCTGTACTACCAGCAGAACTGTTACATCTTTCTCCAAAATGGGACAGAATTTTTGCATGTCATTTAACAGAAAAATACTTAAGTATTCCTGTTATTTTTTTTCAGAACTACTGTCATCCACTTTATTTTCTTCTGTATTTAAGCAGAATATTAAGCCAGAGAGTATAGACAATCCAGTTTAAAGGGAGAGGAAAGTACACAGTTAAAATAAATAAAAATACAATCAACAAAATGAAAAGACAACCTGTGGAATGGGAGAAAATATTTGCAAGACATATATCTGATATGGTTTCATATCCAAATGTATGAAGTGCTCATACAACTCAATAGCAAAAACAAAAACAAAACAAAAAAATCCAATCTGATTAAAAAATGGGCACAGGACCTGAATCCACATTTTTCCAAAGATATATAAATGGTCAATAGTTACATAAGAAGGTGCTCCATATCACTAGCTATCAGGGAAATGCAAATCAAAACCACAAGGAATTATCACCTCATACCTGTTACAATTGTGCTCATCAAAAAGATGAGAGAGCAAATCCTGGTGAGGATGTGGAGGAAAGGGAACCTTGTGCACTCTCGGTAGGGTTGTAAACTGGTGCAACCATGATGGAAGGCAGTAAGGGAGAAGTTTCCTCAAAAATTTAAAAATAGAACATCCATATGATCCAGCAATTTCACTTCTGTGAACATATCCTAATAAAATGAAATCACTATGTCAAAGAGATATTATTACCAAGCCAAAGTGGGTCCCCTCTTTGGTGAGTTATAGACAGGGACTACACCAGGTGAAGTTGCCTCATAAAGTCATCTTTATTTGCAGCAAATAAGGAGATCCCGGGGAAAAATTTCCAAAACCATGACTCCTGGAACAGGGGTAAGCAGGCTTCTTTTATGAGGACTTGGGATGAATATTCAGAGGGGGGCTTTAATATTACAATGAAACTGGGTTAATTGTTGGGCACTTTATAATTCATCTGCATAGGGGTTGTCCTCAAATGTTTCTTTTCCAGTTCCAGTAATTTGTTAGTTTCTATAAGATTAAATTGATGGTTAGCCAAAAGCTTCTAGGAGTTTCCTGAGTTCAAGGAGTCAGGGAGTCATGCCAGTGACAATATCTGCAATCCCATGTTCATCATAGCATTATTTATAGTAGCCAAGAAAAGGAAACAACCTACGTGTCCACAGATGGATAAAGAAAATGTGATACACACACACACACACACACACACACACACACACACACTGAAATACTATTCAGCCATAAAAAAGAAGGAAATCCTACTTTTTGCAACAACATGGATGGAACTTGAGAGCATTATGCTAACTTCTAAATAAGTCAGACAGAGATAAACAAATACTGTATGATCTCACCCATATGTGGAATTTAAAAAAATAATAATAATAATGAACTTGTGGATGCAGAGATCAGATCTGTGGTTACCAGAGGTGGGGAGGGGATAGGGGTTGCATAAAAGTGGTCAAAAAGCACAAAATTCCAGTTATAAGATAAATATTTACTGGGGATGTAATGTACAACATGATGACTATGGTTAACATTGCTGTATGGTATATTTGAAAGTTGCTGAGAGTAAATCCTAAAAATTCTCATCAAAAGGAAAAAAAAAAAACCTCTCTCTCTCTGTAATTACAATATATGAACAATGGATTTTAACTAAATACATTGTGGTAATCATTTTGCAGTATGTGTTAAGTCAAGTCATTATGCTACACACCTTAAAACTTATACAGTTCTTTGTGTCAATTATATCCCAATAAAACTGAAAGAAAAACATTTAAGTGCACAAAACATTCATTCATTATTGTCCTATTGATTTTCCTATTTCTTCTTTTTTTGTCCTTTTTTCTCTTTTTCTTTTTTTTAAAGATTTTATTTATTCATTCATGAGAGACACAGAGAGAGAGAGAGAGAAAGGCAGAGGGAGAAGCAGGCTCCCAAGGAGCAGGGAGCCCGATGCGGGACTCAATCCCAGGACCCTGGGATCATGACCTGAGCCGAAGGCAGACGCTTAACCATCTGAGCCACACAGGCGCCCTCTCTTCTTCTAATTAATATCCTTTTCATTTTTTTTCTTCTCTTGGAGGTAATATAACCTGGAAGAACTTTTCATGGTGACTTTCTTGAGTTTATCATTTTAAACCATTTTTTGTACTCCCTTTAAAAGCTCATATTCAAAACAGAGACCACCACCTATCTTTCTAAGTATCAACCTAAAAGACTTGTAATTTAAATTATTTTAAGTTATTCATTCTTTCTGCACTAGGGAAACACATTTATATCATAGGCATTTCCATGTCACTAGACACTCTCCACAAATTTTTAGCCTAGAAAGAGTATATGTAAAAGAAGATCTATATATGTATTTGCTTCTTCCCACAGCCACACAACTGAAATATCAAGAATTGCATGGAATTTTAAAAAGAAACCCTAATATGGCTGCCCAATGATAAATCTATGCTAAGATTATCTGTAGAGTTAATAAGTTAATTATGCCTAATTCTGAAAGAATTGCATTTTCTCTAAGAAAACATAACTAAATAGTACCAGTAACAATTATCCAAACACAAAACTGTCAGAAAGTATGGGTTTTAGTCATAACCCAAAATAGAATTTAAAGTAATCAAAATTTATCTGAGTTTTTCCCTTTCAAAAACTGTTGATATTTCAAACTTGCTTTAATTTGCCTTCTTCCATGTAGTAGTTGGCCAAACCTCAGAAGAACAGCAATCTGGAGAGCTAGCTAGGAGAATAGAGACTACTCCTCCAGACAGAGCAACCGAGTCAGTAGTTTGTTCAGAGTGTGCCTCCTGAGGTAGTGGATGGAGTTCTTATTGTCAAAACCATCATTCTGGATTCCAGATACTTCCAAGCTATCCTAGGTTCTTCACAAAATGCAAGTAACTTTTGGAGGGCTCTCTTATTTTGTGTTTTCATCCAAATTTCCTGGTGTATAAATGGATTTGCTAATATTTATATTCTCTCCCAAATGTAGGGATGAGGTAGAGATGAGGAGACAGTCTCCAGGAGAAATGAAAGCAGAAGTTGAGGTAAGGCCCCACACCAAACATACTCACACACACATAGAGGCCAGTTTTTTCACTCATTCCAAGGCACTGAATATTGGGCAATTGATTTTGTAGAGTTAGCCACACCACATTTCACAGAGAGAATCAGGTATAGACTTACAAGAAAACTCATCACCTCTACTGGAGTGCCAATGACAAGGATAGGTGTGGGGGTCAGTACATATGGAAACAACAATGCACATTTAACATAAAACACTGACCTCAAATTGAAGGCATTGGAAACAGCCCTGAATGAGAGACTTGATTCCCAGAGAGAGACACCGTGGTTGGAAGGACTTCTTGCTAAGATTCCAGAGTTCTAGTCCTGGCTCTGTCCAGCTCTGTCCCAGCCATACAAAGTGAGCCCATCAAATTATCATTTCTAAACCTGGGCTGCCTCATTTGCAAATGGGGGTCATGGAATGTGATGTCCTCTAACATCTAGGATTTTGTGAGATATTTTTAGAAAAAGAAAACCAGTAACTCTGAGTGGGTGGGTATATCTGCAAGAATATAAGTATAAAACAGACCAGGGGGAAAACTCTGAAGAAAATCTCCTTTGCCAAACAGTGATAATAATAAAAACAAAAATAAACATTAATACATTTCAAATAGAAAATGTACCAAGTCCATAAAAGAAGAAGAAGAACAACATCCTGTGGACACAGACCTAAACTCCAAAGTAATTTCAGGAACAAAATCACATTTTTCTGGGTCAGCGTCCTGTAATATTTTTACTAAGGATTGTATTTAGTTTACATAATATCATAATTACAGATCCACCATGGTACTGAAAGAAACAATCAATGAACTAATACTCAACAAACACATTTTTTAAAATATGCTATGAACTTCCCACATGTCTTCTAGAAAAACAACTTTTTTGGGCTCATGCTTCTAATTTTCATTAAAGTAAATAATTACACCACAAGTACAATTATTCTTACCTACCATAAGATCAATATGACAAAGTATAAAGGAGTTTTTCATTTAGACTTTACTGAAAATATTAAAAAATCTTAAAGATCACAGGTTTACACTTAAAAATTTCTAAAGATCATAAATTAAACAAAAATCACTGCATTTCAATCTATGTGGGAAATTTTGCCAGACATCAATTCTGGTTCTGAGTAATTCCTCTGACATCTCTCATTTTTCTTTGCATAAAAATATTACTTACATAGCATAGATTCATAACATCTTAGCCACTTTATAAAAAGTACCTGTATGTGTCTATATTTAATTTTGGATTTGGTTACCTAATTCAAAAAGTTCACACTTACTAAGGCAACAAGGGAACTAATACATATTATCACCCACAATCATCATGATAGTAAATTGATCATATCCATTTCTTTCTTTACGAAAATAAAATTCCTAAAAATCAAACTATGAAAAAATAAAATTTCTATTACTTCTAAAATACTACAATTAATGTTTGTCCAAAGATTCATTCAAAAATAGGATCTCAGATGGGGCACCTGGGTGGCTCAGTCGGTTAAGCGGCAGCCTTCGGCTCAGGTCATGATCCTGGGGTCCTGGGATCGAGCCCCACGTCCAGCTCCCTGCTCAGCGGAGAGCCTGCTTCTCCCTCCTCCTCTGCCTGCCACTCTGCCTACTTGTGCTCTCTCTCTCTATCTCTCTGTCAAATAAATAAATAAAATCTTAAAAAAAAAAATAGACTCTCAGAGTTTGTGCAAACTCAGGCCCAGCTGACCTATAAGAAAGCAAGAACATTTGTTTTAGCAAACTAATTAGGTATTTGCCCAGTAAAACCTTTTAAGACAATTTGAAATTATACTATCTTTTAGTTCCACCAGCACCAAAGCATCACTGTTATTAACATAACAGGGACTCGGTATGTGCACAAGCTAAAAACAAGAGAGTCAAAAAACAAAAGCTGGAATGCCAGAGCTTCAAGGGAACCAGCACACAAGAAATTTGTAAACAAACATTAGGAAATTATATGTATACGTGGAAAACTTTAAATAAAAGATGGATTGGGAATCAAGAAGCTCTTCCTTTGTGATTTCATGGAATACCAAGCCAGGAAAGAAGAGGGAGTTGAAAGACATCGCATTACTTCAAGTTCTACTTGTACTTGGTTCATATGCACATAAGATAAACATTTGGTTTTGGCATTCCTTAATTATGTTTTAAATTATATATCTTAACTATTTGTAAATACTGGATCCTTTAGAGCAATAGTAAATATTTTTAAACCTCAACAAAATATCTCAGACCTCAGCATCTGGTAAGATGTAATGGTACACATTTGTTTATTATTCATGTAAAAATAAATTTCCTGGTTTCATTTTATTTTCATCTCATAAGATTTTACCACTATGTTTAAAAAGAAAAAGATTTTACCACTATGAATGTTTAGGTAGAGAGTTTGGATCCTTGCATTTGATAATAAGACATTTTCTTTTTCCTTGTGGGAATCAAAGGCATAAATGAATAAGCTGTGATTCTTCTAAAAGCATACCCATTACTGATAGAAATTACTAAAATGTTATTGGATTCGTAGTTTAACATATACTTAAAAAAGCAGAGTTGAGCCTGACAGATATGGAGGATTATAGGAAGATTTTGCCATCTGCTTTGAAAATGCAACAATAGTTTTCTCCACTAGTCTCAAAACAGAAAGATCTTACACATTAACACTTGAAGGCTGATTCCTCAATAATCACCTAGACTTAGAGAAACATCAGCAGAACTGATACTATTAGGGAAAATGACTCAATTTAGAGAATGCTGAGTGGCTAACACTCCAAGATCTGCTTGATAGATATGAATTAGATGAGAGTAAAATGTGAAATCATGTGTCATCCACTGCCCTCAAATTCTCTTGTCCACTTCTGATAATCACAGCTAATCGGGACTCATTCCACTTGTCAAAATACCTCAGCATCAAGATGACAAGTAAAGGAAGTAGAAACAGAGACAATGATAGGTGGACATGAAGGCATTGAGAGCAGCTAAGTGGACTTGAATATCCCACAAGAGAGGGATCAAGAGGGCCAAACAAAGGGAACTGACAGACCTCTGAGCAGTAATTTCCTGTTACTTTTCCCAAAGCAGATCAATTGCAAGATCTACTTCAGGAGCGGTGGTCACCATTCTGTGGAAGAACCAGTGAATGCAAGCCTCGTAAAGAGTTTACACAGATCTCTCCAGAAGGGCGGTAGTGAGGCGACAGGAGAAAGGGACATCTCCAATCTGCATCACTCCTGAACGGTGTTGCAAGTCATGGCTGGGATGGAATTCAGTCTCAGAAGTCTATAATCCAGTTATCTCCTCCAAATCATTCTCCTAAACTGTCATCTCCTGATGGAGTCATTTCCCTTAGGAACAAGTACAAGAGAAGAATAAGTGTCTTTCGCTCAGAAAGGTTTTTTTGTTTGTTTGTTTTTGTTTTTAGGGTAGCAAATCTACTAGAGTTTCTTGTCCCTAAAGAGAACACTCAGGGAAAAAGAAATACAGACAGAACTTTAGTTTATAATTTTAAAGTCATTTGTATGGACTTTCACTTCACGCCCTTTTTCCATTTCTCTATGACTATCAATAATGTTTAATATTATGATTATTTTTAAATTCATAGTTGATCTTTTTAATGAACAATAATAGTAATGCTTTCTGACCCGGAAATTTTTTTAAAAAAAATCAAAGCAGCAGTAAAGAAAGAAAATATCATTGGCCAGATGGAAATTTTCCACTTAAAAACCAGTCAAAGCACACTGCAACCATATCTTCAGGTCTATCTGTATTTGTTTTATTTAAATTCATTTATCAATCATATTGTGCTTTATTTTCTCAATTCGAAAAGGTTTTTTTTCAATCCACTATGGGTACCACTGCTTTTAAATTAGATACTGAAGTAGAAGGTAGGTCAAGACTACTTGGTTTAACTTTAGATTATGTTCTTTAAATTTATTCAAATTCAGATCAAGCCAATATATATGTCTCCTATGGGTGGAAGCTTGGAAAGTACCTAGTTTTCAGGGTGTTTAAAATGATATACAGTATGTGGAAGCTCTTGATAGTCTTATGTTTTTTCCCATTTTCATGCACAATAACAATACCTGACAAGATTTAGACTGGCACAAGTATATTGTCTCTCAAAGGTGCTTCAAGATTTATTTAGCTCTTAGTCGACTCACATTACTACAAGCTCTTTGATACACAGAGCACAAAGCAGCTTAACACTGTTGCTATTAGTGTTCAAACCACACTGAAAACACTTCATTAAACAGCCTACTGCAGTGTAATTGTTTAATAATATTTTGATTAGGTTGTTTAGTAGACAATCCGTGCTGTAAAACATTCTCTTGCTGTCAAGTGAATCACTGGTAAAAAGGCTACAGCAAAATACTTAAGAGAGGCTCTTAGAGAAGAAATCAAAGTGAAAACACACACACACACACACACACACACACACACACAAACTTAAGTCACCGTGCTCCTATTATCCACTGTATTAGTTTCCTACAGCTCCTATAACAAATTACCACAAGCTTAGTGGCTTAAAACAACACGAATTTATTATCTTACAGTGCTGGAGGTCAGAAGTCCGACACGGATCTCACTGGTCTAAAATCAGTGTCAGCAGGGCTATGTTCCTTTCTGGGGGCTGTAAACCTGGATCCATCTCCTTGTTTTTTTCCAGTGTTTAGAGGATTCCCATG
This sequence comes from Zalophus californianus, assembly GCF_009762305.2. Lineage (NCBI taxonomy): Eukaryota > Metazoa > Chordata > Mammalia > Carnivora > Otariidae > Zalophus > Zalophus californianus. The sequence goes on along the minus strand of NC_045601.1, from coordinate 66,852,559 downwards.
TTCCTTGGCTCACAGCTCTCTTCCTTCATCTTCAAAGCCAGTGGTGATCAATTGAGTATTTCTCAGATCACATCAATCTGACCCTGACACTTCTGTCTCTCTCACTTGTAAGAGTGGCCCACCCAAATAATCAAGGATAATCTCTTTATTTTAAGGTCATCTTATTGGCAACCTTAATTCCTCCTTGCCATGTAACATGCATATTCCTAGGATCTAGGGATTGGGATATAGACATATTCGGGGAAGTAGGGTGACAGGGGGGGATTATTCTGCCTACCACACTCATTATATTGCCTCATGAAGTTATATAAAACTCATATTTCACAGAAACATACTTCTTTGGGTGAGTGGAGTGGGAATTTTTTTTAAAAAGTCATATATATATGATTATATATATATTCAATCATCTTCATTTTATCATAAAATACAATTTCAAAGGTTAATGTCAAGGGGTGTAGATGTTCTGAACTCTTTTATTCCCCTTTTATCCAAACAATTGTTATTAGGTCCTTAACATGTGAAAGACATGATTCTAGAATATCTTAGTTACAATGGTGAAAAGGACGTTTTGTGCCCAGGAGAAAATAGTAGATATGATGAGTGATCCCATTGCTTCACAACATTCTCCCTACCGGTGGCAAATAAGCTGTAGCTCTAAGAATGAGGACATCAGCACTGTTTTCACCAGTTGTGCTTTCATGGCAATGATTTTGGAGCTTTCCATGATTAGAGCTTTTGCTTACTCTGACTGCTGGCTTCAAAAACTCCCAACAAGCAAAAGTCCAGGGCCAGATGGCTTTACAGGCAAATTCGTCCAAACATTTAAAGAAGAATTAATACCTATTCTTCTCAAACTATTCCAAAAAACAGAAAAGGAGGGAAAACTTCCAAATTCATTCTATAAGACCAGCATTACCCTGAGACCAAAACCGGATAAAGACTCTACTAAAGAAGAGAACTATGGTCAATATCTCTGATGAACATGGATGCAAAAAGAGTCTCAGTAAAATACTAGCAAACCAAATCCAAAAGTACATTAAAAAAATAATTCAAGACAATCAGTGGGATTGATTCTTGGATTGCAAGTGTGGTTCAATATTCGCACATCAATCAAAATGATACACCACATTAAGGATAAGAGCCATATGATCATTTCAATAGATGTAGAAAAAAACAGCTGACAAAGTACAACATCCACTCATGATAAACACCTTGAACAAAGTAGGTTTAGAGGGAAATACCTCAACATAATAAAGGCCATATATGAAAAACCCACATCTAATATCCTCAATGGGGGAAAAACTGAGAGATTTCCTCTAAGGTAAGGAACCAAGACAGGGATGTCCACCCTCACCACTGTTATTTAACATGGTACTGGAAGTCCTTAGCTACAGCAATCAGATAACAAAAAGAAATAAAAGGCATGCAAATCAGTAAAGAAGAAGTAAAACTTTCACTATTTGCAGATAACATGATACTCTATATAGAATATCCAAAAGATGCCACCAAAATACTGCCAGAACTGATAAATGAATTCAGCAAAGTCACAGGATAAAAAATCAACCTACAGAAGCCTGTTGCATTCCTATACATCAATAATGAAGCAGCGGAAAGAGAAATTAAGGAATCAATCCCAATTGTACCAAAAACAATAAGATACTTAGGAATAAACCTAACCAAAGAGGTGAAAGACTTGTACTCTGAGCAGTATAAAACACTAATGAAAGACATTGAAAATGACACAAAGAAATGGAAAATATTCCATGCTCATGGATTGGAAGAACAATATTGTTAAAATGTCTTTACTACCCAAAGCAATCTACACATTTAAAGCAATCCCTATCAAATTACCACTGGCATTTTTCACAGAGCTAGAACAAACAACCCCAAAATTTTGTATGATACCACAAAAAAACCTAAATAGCCAAAGCAACCCTGCTAAAGCAAAGCAAAGCATGAGGCATCACAATTCTGGACTTCAAGTTATATTACAAAGCTGTAGTCATCAAAACAGTCTGGCACTGGCACAAAAATAGACACAGATCAATAGAACAGAAAACTCAGAAATGAATGCACAACTATATGGTCAGTTAATTTTTGACAAAGTAGGAAAGGATATCCTATGGGAAAAAGATAGTCTCTTGAACAAATGATATTGGGAAAACTGGACAGCAACTGCAAAAAAATGAAAGCAGACCAACACAAAAGTAAATTTAAAATGGATTACAAACCTAAATGTAAGAACAGGAAACCATCAAAATCCTAGAGGAGAACACAGGCAGTAACCTCTTTGGCATCGGCCATAACAACTTCTTTCTAGGTGTGTCTCCAGAGGCAAGGGAAACAAAAGCAAACATAAACTCTTGGGAATTCATCAAAATAAAAAGCTTCTACACAGCAAAGGAGACAATCAGCAAAACAAAAGGCAACCTACAGAATGGGAGAAGATATTTGCAAATGACATATATGATAAAGGGTTACTATTCAAAATATACAAAGAACTTATAAAACTCAACATCCAAAAAACAAATAATCCCATTAAAAATGGGCAAAAGACATGAATAGACATTTTTCTAAAGAAGACATCCGGATGGCCAACAGACACATGAAAAGATGCTCAACATCACTCATCATCAGGGACATACAAATCAAAACTACAATGAGATATCACTTCACCCCTGTCAGACTGGCTAAAATCAATAACACAAGAAACAACAGGTGCTGGTGAGGATGTGGAGAAAAGGGAACCCTCTTGCACTGTTGGTGGGAATGCAAACTGGTGCAGCCACTCTGGAAATCAGTATGGAGTTTCCTCAAGAAGTTAAAAATAGAACTACCCTATCATCTAGCAATTGCCAGGAATTTACCCAAAGAATACAAAAACGCTAATACATGTACCCTGATGTTTATAGCAGCATTATCTACAATAGCCAAATTATAGAAACAGCCCAAGTGTCCATCAAATGATGAATATATATATATATATATATATATATATATATATATATATATATATATATATATATGCAATGGAATACTACTCAGTTGAGAATGAAATCTTGCCATTTGCAACAACATGGATGGAGCTAGAGAGTATTATGCCAAGTGAAATAAGTCAATAAGAGAAAGACAAATACCATATGATTTCACTCATATGTGGAATTTAAGAAACAAAACAAATGAGCAAGGGGAAAAGAGAGAGAGGAGCAAACCAAGAAACAGACTTTTAGCTGTAGAGAACAAACTGATGGTTACCAGAGGGGTGGTTGGTGGGAGGATGGGTGAAATAGATGATGGGGATTAAGGAGTGTGCTTCTGATGAGCACTGGGTGATGTATGGAAGTGTTGAATCACTATATTGTGCACCTGAAACTAATATTACACATTATGTTGACTGGAATTTAAATAAAAACTTTAAAAAACTAGTAATCTTTAGTGTCACATAAAATAGTCATTACTTTCTCAAACATTTCTTAGTGGCAATGAGTGTTTACTAAAAAGGTCTGAAAAATTCTGTTGAATTATGAAATTTTCATGTGATTTTGCTCAGTAAACAATGGAGAAGTTTTCTAATTCTTTGAGATGTTAGGCAAAAATACATAACATTTGAAATCTAGGGGCGCCTGGGTGGCTCAGCGAGTTAAGTGTCCGACTCTTGATTTTGACTCAGGTCATGATCTCAGGGTCATAAGATTGAGCCCCACATCAGGCTCCACGCTGGGCACAAAGTCGGGTTGAGATTCTCTCTCCCTCTGCCCCTGCCCCGCTCTTGCTCTCCATCTCTCTAAACAAAATTAGAATCTAATAAAATATTTTATAGTATCATAAATTTCATAATAATAAAGTTCTTTAAATATTATCTACAATAACTTCATAAACTCACCAGTTTGTGTCCCAAACTCTGGTTTTGAATATTTCAAGGTAGGGCAACCTAATACTTCTGAAAACTTGTACCATCTTCATTAAATCCTGAATATTACAAATATTGTCTTTATATCAAGGCCAGTTCTTTCACCTTGCACATTATTCTAATCTGTTTGGTGAAGTCCTATTCCTAGCAATTCTAATTTCTGTCATTCTGTCACTTCTGCAAATATTTAAAGAAAGCTACAATCTGCCCTGGGATAGAATAAACACCGCCAGTCCCTATTATGTTTTTTTTTTTTTTAAGATTTTATTTATTTGACAGAGAGAAACACAGCGAGAGAAGGAACACAAGCAGGGGGAGTGTGAGAGGGAGAGGCAGACTCCCTGCGGAGCAGGGAGCCCGATGAGGGGCTCGATCCCAGGACCCTGGGATCATGACCTGAGCCAAAAGCAGACGCTTAACGACTGAGCCACCCAGGCGCCCCCCTATTATGGTTTGATGTCTGATCCCTTCATCAGCCTGGTTACATACATTTAAACACAGTCCAGTTTATATCCTTATTTCCCTTACTGATCTGATCAGATTTCCTCCCTTTGTGCTTAGATACCGCAACTCTGTTGATGCAGGCAACGGTGCTGTTTGTGGTATAAATCATTGCAGTCACTTTTTTTTTTTACAGTATTTATTCAATGAAAATTGCTAGTGTTCTTATTTTGCTTTTCACTTCACTTTACTTTGTTTTAATAGTACTGCTGTTCAGCCTTTTTCATTCTCTGTTAGTACCATCAGGTTCTTTTATTGATCTATCTTTTAGTCTTCTATTTTTAATCTGAAAAACAAACCTTTAAATATGACTTCATTTAACTTCATCTTATTAGGTGTAGTCAAGCTGACTGAGAACTGTTGGGATATTGATTCTCTAACCCAAACCTAAGCAACTTCCTTCCTCGGGTAGTGTCAACTGCACAGTTGAGTAAGTGCCCTGGATATCTTCACTAAAGTCATGTATAAAGAGTTGAATGAGATTAGTCCAAAGGTGCCAACAAGGGGGGTCTCCAGTGCAGGAACCAACACACTTTCGGCAATATTCACCTGGATGGAATATTGGCTCTTGCAATAATCTCTAAATATCCATTTTTTTTTTTTTTTTTATTTAAGATCCTTAGCACTTGTCATTTACACTGAATGCAAAATGCTTGTGTGAGGAACAAATTAAGATGGAGCTCCTCTGGTTGAATCTGGGCTAACATCCCAGAGTTTATTGCCCACTGTTGGCTTTCCTGGGTCAGGCAACCCTGGTTGCTGAACTTGAGAGCCTGGCTTGAAAACTAGAAGCTTACAGTTTTCAACTTTGCAAAATAATAACAACAACAACAGAAACTTTGGTCCAGACTCCATTAAATGTATGCTGTGAACCAGTCAGCTTCACAGCCAGGCCCACTCTTGTTTGGTTAGTAATTTCCATTTGTCCTTTCAAAATGTCAACTACTGGGATCCACTTAACTGTTCCTCGATGTCAGATTTCATGCTGGTGTATGAAGCTATGATATTATCATTATATATTAAGCAAAATTTCTAGTCCTTGGTCTAATTGAGCATTGCAATCAGAGCACACAAAATTTGGAATTAGGTAATTACTTCAGCCAGCAGAGACTTTTTTAAGTGTTGAGTATGGTTTTCTCATTTTACAGATGAGAAAACTATGTTCCCCGGGAGGTTAGAGAACATTGTCAATGACACACAGCTAAATGTTATCGGAACAAAACCCTCAGTTTGAACCTGGCAATCTTTCTCATGTTTTATAGACTGGCATGGCTTTCTTTAAAACATGTGTACCAGATATGTGAAGAAAGTGAAACCTAAAACATTTGAATGCTGCCAGTTCTCCCTGTTACCTTAATCATGTATGAATGCTAGTCTCCATACTTTCAGGAAATTACAAATTTCGACAACAAATTTCACGAAGGCTTACAAGACTCAGTGACTGTTTTAACTAATACTGCATTATCCTTAGATAGTTTGTATTTCAAAATAAAACGTTTCTGAGGAAAGTAAGGGCATAAGAAGGGAGGATCTGCCATCAGTTTATATGAAAATTTGCTAGTCCCTGGAGAGCAACCAAGATTTTACCTGTCATTGAGCTACGCCATGAGCAGAATATTTTTACAAGACTTGAACTACAAAATCACTTACTGACTTTCATATAATGTCATTCATTTATGTATCCATGCATACATTAACGTGTATCTTAATCTGACAAAGGAATAAAAGGCCATTTAAAGACACTTCTCAGTTCATAATCATGATAACAAAAGTGTCTGTGCCAATATTCTCTATATATATTGAACAAAAATTACCAGAGTTCTTAAATTTGCCTGCTGAAATATATAATCATCAATTAAAGTGAAAAAGAGATTGCTTATCTAATAAAATAGTACCTTCAATGTTGGACAATAGTTTAATGACAAAATTAATTGCAATATAGTTTTTTTTTTAGGCTTTAATGCATTTACTTTGTTTTGATATGTTGGACTCTACTATCTAAAGAGGATCTTCTGGATAAAAGAAACTGCATTGAAGTTCTTGTTTTAACAATATCTTTAATGCATTTAAACACATTCTGAAGAACAGGAGATTTTTAAAAATCTTTATTTACAGGACACTGAGAGAGATGAAATTCCACATAGAAATAAGAAACCCATTGAGAAGAGAAGCTTTATACAGTATGTACACTTTGGGACTTTTCAAGTGTAGTTTTGTTGTAAAGAGTGCTACAATGACAAACTATATTTTAAAAGAATTCTTAGTAGAGAAACAGTAAGACCCAGTATATGGGTCAAACAAGGAAAGTCTTGTTGCTAAGAATAACCTTCTATTTGGAATTTAGAAAGTTAGGAGAGTCCGTTTTAGTTATAAGAAAGGTTTAAAAACGATTGTTTTCTGCAAATTTACAAAAGAAGCCTAAGATATAAGAAACGTCCCAGCACTTAGAGTCATCATAATTTATCACCTTCTCACTAGAGCTTTATTTTTTATATCCTAATTGATTTAGGAATAGCTTAATGTTGAACATATTTGTGTAAAAGGGATATAGTAGTTATACATCATTTTTGGAAGCTTAACTAGTAATAAACTTAATTTTATGTGCACACACATACTTAGACATAATATAAAGTTCTAAGAGCTTTGAAACATCTATTTTCTTTGATTACATTTTCTTCTTGGTCCTTACATGATTACCACCAAGTGTCATGTCCTACAAGCAACCAAGAGCCAATGTAATTCTTCTGTTATCATGGATAAATATCGTGCATAAGAAACTTGAAGAATTCGATGACTATCCAAGTCATTACCTGAGATTTAAAAAATGTGATAAATGGTATAGAACAATTATTAAGCTGACACAGTTCCAGCAAAACATATTAGCCCAATATAGGCAATCATCCTTATATCCTCATGAGCTGAACATTAACTATAAACTGCTCCCAACTGGGAGTCTTTAAATGATTGTAGCTCTTACTTATGATAAAATCAAAATGATAAAACATTTTTTACTGTTGCAGAATAATAAACTAGTATGGCAAAATATGCTGCAAAGTTTGGTTTAGTTTTTAGTTCACTAGTCAATCAGTAGTTAATCATGTTTAAAAATCACTGTTTAATTTTTACCTAATGGTTTCAAGTCTTAGGGTGCTTCACAGAATATGTTCAGTCAAAATCTAAATCCAGTCACAGTAGTTCATCTAACTAAAATAGAACAGGAGAAAGATTATTGAGTTAATATCACTCTTTCCAGTGGTAAACACATGCATGACTAATGTGCATTTTAATTAACACCTGTGAACACTATTTAATAAATATAACAAATCAAACGTAACTCTTAATATGGGATAAGCTTAATCAAGCTTTGAAAACCTGGAAGCTTAGTCCTGTAGGCAATTTGGCATATTCTCATTGGAGAGGAGAATGAGCTTTAAATTTTTTTAATGACAATATTAGAAAGCCAGTTTTTTCCTTAATTCATTGAATATGGATTTTCAACTAAAAATTATATACACACAGCTTTTTTACGTAAAACTAAAGCAAAAAAAAAGCCATGCTTTCATCATCACTTCCTTCTCAGAACATTTTACAAAACACCTATTTTAAAATTTCTTAAGAAACAAAACAAAAATTAGCATAATCTAAAATGCCAATATGGCTAGAACTTAAAAACATATATTAAGGAATTTGAAATATTTTCAAGGAAAAGTATTTTAAATTGCTAGCTACTGAGTAGATTTTGGCTACAATCATAATGATGCAGGTTCTTCCCTGCAACTTAAGTACATACAAAGGGCAATGTAAAATCCCTTCCTTATTCCAACCTTCCATTATCACTACTCAAATACTGCTGGAGGGTAGTGATGATGCAAAATTAGCAACTAAGGCAAGAATAGCTATTTCCTGTTACACATTTTATATTTACTTTATAACATCTGTCTCCAAATCAAGTTTTTTTTTTTTTTTTTTCCCTAAAACATGTGGTCCAACCTTTCTCTATAACCATCTTTTCCCAATGATATGTGACAATATTAAGTAAAGCTATACTTACTGGGGCTAATTATAAATTCAGTCTATTAAAAGTGAGATTCAATCTTGATTTACCTGCAAGGCTAGAGGGTTAAAAAAAAAAAGACAAAAAAAAGGTGAGCATTTAAACATCAGAATTTTAAATATGCCCATATTGCTATCAGCAATAAAACGTTTCTGGTGATTAGATGCATATGGAGACACAGAACAAAAATGGTTCCAGATCATATGCTCTTCAGGGATAAATGAGTTGATCTTGTAAAAAATGGAAGGGATAGTTAAAGGAAAGGTTGCTAACAGAGAAGGGCTTCCACTTCCCGAAGGCCCATAAAGAAAGAGAAAGAGCTTCAAGTAATTCTCAATACCACAGGGGCCCCTCTCTCACTGTCCAGCTCAGAATTCAATTTACTTGCTTGTTTTCGGTTGGGTTAAGTCAGAAAACAAGACAGATAGATGTGTCTTCTGTGTTGATGTAATACATTTACCTGATCTAAGGGAAAATTCAAAATTGATTTTCACCATGGTTTTGAAGTCAGATAAATTTTCCACATTCTAGAATTCATGAAGAGGTCAAGTCATTGATTCCTATTAAAATTAAACAGGTGAGTAGCCTGTTTCAGAAATTAGAACAAATAAAGTCCCTTCTTCCTAACCATGACCAAATTGTGTTTCTGGTATATCCAGTCTCTTAGTTTGAGATCATTTGAAAATGACTTTATAATTTTGAAATTAATGATCTCCATCATCTATGATTCATCATAGATACCTAAGAGATAAGAGAGAAATCAAGCTTACTTGGAAAGTACCAACGAAGTTGTTGCAGTGCTATATTAATTCATTTACTCCAGCCTTTATCATTTTTTTAAATAGAGATACCTGAAAATGAATATACCAAGTTTGAATATTGTCATTTTAAGACTTTAATTACCCTCTCTCTAGACTGAGTCTCTTCAGAAAGTCTACGTAGCTCATGTAGACACCGAAAGCACCACTGGTTGTGTTGAACTGTCTATACTCCACTGTCAAGGTCTCTGTGGTTTTATTGTCCTAAGTTGACATAATGATTTTTATTGTCAGAAGCAATTTATGCATAAGAATACAAACTACACAGGGTGCCTGGGTGGCTCAGATGGTTAAGTGTCTGCCTTCAGCTCAGGTCCTGATCCCAGGGTCCTGGGATTGAGCCCCGCCTCGGGGGTCCCTGCTCTGCGGGGTGTCTGCTTCTCCCCCTCCTTCCTGCTCAAGCTCTCTCTCACTATCTCTGTCTCTCTCAAATAAATATTAAAAAAAGAATAAAAACTACAGAACAATGAAATGAGGTCCTAAGAGAAGAATTATTTAGAAGATACAATTTTTTTCCTTTAAAAAATCATCTACTGAATGCTGATTAATAAAATTATTTAGCTGTGTATGTGTAGGTAGATATATGACTATATGACCAAATACTATAAAAAGCCATTGACTTGGGTGCCTGGGTGGCTCAGTTGGTTAAGCGACTGCCTTCGGCTCAGGCCATGATCCTGGAGTCCCGGGATCGAGTCCCACATCGGGCTCCCTGCTCAGCGGGGAGTCTGCTTCTCCCTCTGACCCTCTTCCCTCTCGTGCTCTCTCTCTCTCTCATTCTCTCTCTCTCTCAAATAAATAAAATCTTTAAAAAAAAAAAGCCATTGACTTATCACTCTGTTTAAGCAGAAAAAAATTACCATTACTTTTTATGTGGTTTATGTGTCCCTCCCCAAGCTGATATCTGGATCTCCCTCCTTATGTATGCATATTCTTGAGTTTTTGTACATTATTTCTGTGCTTTTCTTTATAATTATACCCTCTATATTTGTATTTGTTTATACTACTTATTTATGTATAGTTTTTACCTCATATAAATGGAGTCATACTGCTTATAGTATTTAGTGATTGGCTTCTTATGCTCAGCACTATTGTGTAAAGTTTCATCCCTGTTATTTCTTAGAGTTGAAATTAATGTATTTTCCATATTGAATACTAAACCACTCCATGAATATGCCAGTTTTTTCCTTCATTTTACTATTGATAATCAGTTCTGTTTTCAGTTATGTTTTGCTGTTTATATTAGACCTTTTGCTGTGAACATTCCTCCTCATGGAATTTCTTGGTTTAGGGTTAGCCAGTTTTCACATTTATGAAATAATGTCCAATTATTTTCCAAAGTGTACAAATTTATGTCCTATACATATCATATGAGAGCTTGTCACTAGTCTATATTTTTTCCAACATTGGATATTGTCAAGAGTATAATATTTTTGTAAATCTAGTGGGAGTGAAGCTATATCTCATTGTAGGCTCATTTTACATATTCCTAAGTACTAATTAAGTCAATCATCTTTTTATAGGCTTATGTGCTAGCTGAGTTTCATCTTGTGTGAAATGACTATTCAAAACTTTCTCTGGAACTGAGTTGTTTGTTTTAATTATATTGATTTGGAAGAGTTCTGCATGCTAATCCCTTGTCAGTTATACAGGTTGCACATACCTTCTCAATTTATTTTATATTTTTAATTTTATGATGTCTTTAGGTAACATAATTTCTTAATTTTAATGAAGTAAATTTTATCAATTTTTCTTTAATGATTTCTGTATTTTCTGTCTTGAAAATATTTTTATACTCAAAGAATATGAAGATATTTTCCTACATTGTATTCTAAAAGTTTATTTTTCCTTTCTATTTAAATTTTAATGTACTTGAGGGGCGCCTGGGTGGCTCAATCAGTTAAGCGTCTGCCTTCGGCTCAGATCATGATCCCAGGGTCCTGGGATCAAGTCCACATCGGGCTCCCTGCTCAGTGGGGAGACTGCTCCCTCTCCCTGCCCCTCTCCTGCTTGTGTGCTCTCTTTCTCTCTCTGTCAAATAAATAAATAAAATATTTAAAAAAAAATTTTAATGTAATTGTTATATATTTTTACATATGGTGTGAGTTAAGAATCTCGTTTAATATTTTTACATATGATTAATCAATTCTCCCATTTTATGTTGATCAAGAAAGGCAGAAAAACCTAAAATTGTTTACCTTTTGTCTTTATGCTTTTTTTAAGTAAAATTATTTTATTGTGGTAAGAACACTTAATGTGAGATCAACCCTCTAAACAAATTTTTAACTGTACAATACAGTACTGTTCACTATAGGTACAATATTGTGCAGCAGCTGTCTAGAGCTTATTCATCTTGGTTAACTGAAACTTTATGCCTGTTGATTAGTAATTTCTCATTTCTCCTTCCTTCCAGCCCCAGGCAGCCAAATTTCCACTTTTCAATTCTATGAACTGACTATTTTAGGTATGCCATGTAAGTGGAATCATGCAAATCTTCTATGATTGGCTTATTTTACTTAGCATAATGTCCTCAAAGCTCATCTATCTTACTGCATATTGCAGAATTTCTTTCTTTCTTTTTCTTCCTTCCTTCCTTCCTTCCTTCCTTCCTTCCTTCCTTCCTTCCTTCCTTCCTTTCTTTCTTTCTTTCTTTCTTTCTTTCTTTCTTTCTTTCTTTCTTTCTTTCTTTCTTTCTTTCTTTCTTTCTTTCTTTCTTCCTTTTTAGGCTGAAAAACCTCCTATTGTATGTATACACCATGTTTTCTTTATCCATTCATCAATCAATAGACATTTAGATTGTTTCCACATCTTGGCTATTGTGAGTAGTGCTGCAATGAATATAAGAATCCTGATTTCAGTTCTTTCGGATAAATACTCAGGAGTGGGATTGCTTAATCCCATGGTAGTTCTGTTTCTACCTTTTGGAGGAACCTCCACACTGTTTTCCATAGAAGCTTACTTACTGTTAAGTATATTGGGTCTTTATTGAAATTTAATTTGTAAACGATCCTGTTCCAAATCCCATGTTGAGGGTCCAGTTTTTAGGGCCACTTCTGGTACAAATTACTTCAGCCTAGACTTCCCCTATACTCAGTGCTTATAGGTAAAGCTACATGTACAAGTAGTTTACATAGAAATGCGATTCCAGGGAACAGGAGTGAAGGAAAGAGTGAGTGAAGCATAAAATAAAGGCTGCATTATCAATTTGGCTATAGCAACAGGCCATAAAATTATTGACAAGTCTTATAAGATGCAACTCAGGATCATCTAGCAGAGAAAGGAAGAGGAAAGCATTTGTCCTTTGGTTCCTATCTTCTACTGGTGACTAGATTATGAGTTTCAAGATAGTAGAGAGGGATTTGTATCTTTTTCATTTGCTGCTATACACCCAGTACTATAGTAGACCCCGAATAAATATTTATGGGATGAATAAATGAATTTCTTCATAATTATAATCCATTATCTCCTCAGATTTGTTTCTGCCTCATCTGCTTCTCCTCTGATCATAGAATTTTAAACATATGTAAGTTAGACTTTCTCATTATATCCTTGTGTCTTTTAATAACTCTTGCATATTATATTTCTGTCTCACTCCATAAAGGAACATTTCTTCAGATATATCTTTTAGTTCACCACTGAACTATGCAGCTATGTCATAACTGAATTTTTCATTTCAATGATTATATTTTGTTAATAGTGTCTATGTGATTTTTCTTCAAACCTACTTGGTTATTTAAATCATTTTGTTGTTTTTACTCATATTTTCAATTTATTTCTTTAAACCATCTAATTCAATTATATGCTACATCTGCTAATTCTGATACTAGTTGTCAGTTCTAAGTCTTCTCTCTGTTTTTTTCTGCTGGCTAGAGCTCATGGTACCTTATTTCCTTTGTATTTTGTAAGTTTTAACAATGAAATTCTATTTCATGTTACACTCTCCATCAAAGTAATCTGAGAAGCTTTTGAAGGCAGATTTCTGCAAAGAAGATCTGTAGTTGCTTCTGTAAAACCACTGGTAACATCAGTTAACAGAACAACCAGCTCTAAACTAATTTAAAATATTTGCAATTTGGAGTCATATGAATGCAGGGTAGAGGCCACATTAAGGTTATATGAGTTGTGGTATTCATAGGGGAGATCTCTTTTTGTTATACTCTTTGCTAAAGACTTTAAATAGGCAATTTTTTATGCTTTTTGGGAATAAGTTTGGTCAGGTTTACTCTTATATTGATGATGATGCCATTTTGTCTCTCTGGCCTTATGCAAACAGGTGTTCAATTATACTATTTAACTTGGCCAACTCTGGACTTTGAAATCTATGCCCCATTTTCCATATATGACCAGGAAAATAAAGGCTCAAATTCATCTGTTTGGCTCCTAACACAAAAACCAGATTCAGTAACAGCCTACCACTTCAGGATACTAGATTCACTTAATTTTTGGCTTCTCAATATTCTGTGATTTCTGGCCAGTTCATTGATATATCTAAAAATACTGAAAATTTTGTTCAATATTTTTAGGTACTTTCAAGGAGAGAATTTTCCAATGATATCTAGTCCAGCCCACTTCTAAAAATAAAATACTAATATGTAATTCTTTATGATTTGCTAAAAATAGTAATAAAATTATAATAAAGTATTCATTTATTGAATATATTCTGTATACATGGCCTACAGTGGGTCTCTTGTATATATCATCTCGATTAACCTCTTATCAACATGAAAAGAAGGATTTTTGTAAGGATTCTCAGCTCATAAATGTATGTAATAAAATGCTGAATATCACACAGACTGAAAATAGTAAAGTCTGCATTTAATAGAAGATTGACTTAAAAAAATGGAACCATAACTGAAGATTTATTCTTTTGGAAATGATTCATTCCTTCAAGAATATTGTTAAATATTTTCTAGGAAATATAAATTTATTTATAGGCCATCAAGAAAGAGCATAGGCCAGTTTTAGATGGACAATGAGCACATTTCACGTTGATGCTGCTGTCCAATTGTTGTCCTAATCACTGCTAAGCAATTTACAACTCTAGAAACCCAATCATATATCATTTTGCATCAATCAACATGACAAGTCTATTATATCCTCACAGGTAATTCCTCAAACCTTGTTTCCCAAACCAAGTTGTAGCAAATATTCATTAGTAGGTGATGCCAAACTATTATATAATTCAAGGTAAAAGTAATCACCAAATGATGATTCAAAGAAAAAATACAAAATGAAAAACAAATGAAAAATAAAATTCATAATCAGTTTCTAACAAAAATTTTTCCAATATCATAGAATATTCTACAAACTCTACAATAAGTCATATCATCTTTTATCAAGATAAATTGTCTGATGTCATAGAAATCATTTAATTGGTACTCATTACCTACCTGAAGTACAGTACTAATAGAACCAGAAATTTAACAAAAACAATAGCTCTTTAATAAAAAGCATTTGAGGTACCAAAATGTATTCCATAAAGACCTATCTATATGTCCCTCATTCAAAAGTTAAATACTTTTATTTTTAAACATTATTCCACTATTTTTTTTCTAACTTCTTAGTTTATATTTAATTAAAACTTGAAAATATCCAGTAAAAGAAGCACTGGAAGCATAAAATAATGACATACTTCTGACAGGCAATAAATAGATAATGTTTAAAAAATAAGATACAAAAAGCAGTAAATTTCAAGGAAGGAATAAAACACCTTAATATCCCCTCAATTTACCAGTAAAATAATAAATGTTTACCATCACATCTTAAATCACTAAGAATCCTTTTTAAATGAGGATTTACAGAGAGTTAAATTCCATTTAATTTAAATATTCACAAAAATATTCTTATTGACATTGATAAATTATTTATGGCATGTTGATCTTCATTTTAATATAAGTATTTGTGAAATAAATACTCAAACTATTAATCAGTTGCTCTAGAAATATCCTCTTTAGTTTTATCTACTCACCGTGTCTGTCTTTTTTAGGAACAGTATCTCATTTTATCTGAGTACTGCTTCCTTTTTCCACTCCAAAGTTAATCACTGACTTGCTGTATGGCTTTGATCCACAAATGGTTGATTTCGTCAGAGGTGTTGTCTGACTTTGATGAGTTCAATAACATTCTTCCTTTGGTTTTGAACTTGAGTCCAAAGAGAACATTAGGGTACCCTCTTTTCAGGTAGAAGAAATAAGACATAGAATTTGGGCACTTTCAATGGCTATGTTTTATATCATGTGAAGGAAGCCAGTTGTTGGTGAGAGAGGAGTGTTTAGTAATAGGAGGTCTGCAAATCTTTGATAAATAATTAAGGTATAAATTTCCTTCCTCTTATTGTTTTGTTATTTGTTAGTTTTTGTTTTACACTTTGTAAACTCATTATTCTGGTGTAAAAATGCTCTACAGTGCTTTTGCACATGGCTTTTTAAAATCATTTCCTGTAAAGGAATATTGCCTTATAAAACCAAAATAGTCATGTCTCATGAAGATTGCTAGAAGTGATACCAGCAAATAAAATCAATTTCATGAGACTTCCCATTAAGCACGTTGAATTGTCCATATGTTGTAAATACCTTTCTTCTCCAGGCCTTACTAAAAAGATTAAAAAAAAAAAGTAAAAACAAAGAAAGGGAGAGAAGATATCAGTAGATAATGCATTTTAACTACCTTTGAAAAAATAGCTAATGGTCAAATGATAATCATCAGAAGCTCTTTCCCACAACCCAAAGGCACACAAGTTTCCAGATCGAAAGGGTCCATCAAATGCTGAGTACAACTAGTGAAACACATGCACACACAAACACACACAAAACACATTATTATGACATTTCAAAGCATTAACGAAAATATCCAAAAATCTAAAAGTGAATTTCAATAACAAAGAAATAAGAGTAAAATGGATCCCCACCAACAACACTGAATATTAGAAGACAATATTGAAGTATCTTTCAAAATAAAAAAAAATATGATTTTTCAACATGAAATGTTAAAACACACTAAAAATCAACCAAATCTGACCACCCCTCTCCATTTCTCTTAATTTTCTACCATTTTTTTCTCCTTCACACTTCTGTGATTTCTTCCTAACTCCCGTACTTGCATCCTTTAGGGTTCCTGTCCAGTTTTTCCTTCACAAAGAAGCCAGAGTGATTTTTTTTTTCCAGAGTCCTATCTTTGAAATACAAATCCAAACATGTACAGTCCATATTGAACATACTGTGATGGTTTCTTACTACTGTTCTTAGGATAAAGAGAAATATCCATACGTGCCCTCCGTGCTCTACAATCATTTGGTCCTAACCTACTTCTCATTTAACCTCAATTTTTCCCTCCCTCTCTGTCTGCCACAGGTTTGCTGCTCTCAAACCCTTACCCTGCCCATGCTCTTTGCTGCAAAAATTTTACACAGTATCATTCAGGGAACAAACTCTTCTCTTTCTTCTTCACATAGTAAATTCACACTTATCCTTCAGCCCCAGCTCAATAATCACCTTCTCAAAAAACACCTTCCTGGATCTCACCTCCTAGGCAATCCCTTCCTCCCTTATACAACTTAATGGTATCAAGCACTTCATACATGAGACTCTTATCACAGCTGTAATTTTATATTTCTTGTGTAACTAATTCGATAAAATTTCTTTTGGATACAATATAAGTTCCACAAGAACAGAGAGGCCTTGTCAATTGTCTTATTTCCAAAATATAGCAGAGTGCCTGAATCCCAGTAAGTTCTGTTATTATTTGAAAGGGAGATATATTGCTAGATAGAGGGATAAAGAATGAGTGAGTGAGTGAATGAATGAATGAATGAATGAATAAATGAATCCTAAGTCTTTCCATACAGGAATATTGTACCTCTGTGTATACATCCAATTCTTAAGTTTCTTAGATGAATTTGGTCATTTTCTTGATAGAGATCCTAGATATTTCATGTTTAGTTTGGGATATTTTAACATTTTTGCTTCTGTAACGAATGGGGGTTTCTCCATACAATTTACACTTTGTGATCATTTATGAACTAAATAAGTAAACTGACTAAATCCAGCTTCCCACCTGCCTTTATAAATAAAGTTTTATTAGAACACAACTGCACCCATTTATGTACATATTGTCTATGAATACATTAGTGTTATCATAGTAGTGTTGAGTAGTGGAGACAGAGATTTTATGGGCCACAAAATCTAAAATATTTACTAGCTGCTCTTATACAGAAAAAGTTTACAAACTCTTGGACTAGAGGATAAAAATAAATTTAGAATGATGGTGATAAAAGATATTCTATTGTTTTTTATTTTAATGGGAAAGACTTGAGAATTTCCTGAGGGAGTTAGATTATATTTGCATGTATAATTCTGGTTATTATGCATCAATTTCAGTATCCTGAACACATTTCTTCACTCGTCTACTGGCTTATGTCACTGATGTCAAGGCTTTCATAATTCTAGTTTCCATTTGCCTTCAAGCTGTTTGTTTTTCCTCTCTAGTAATTTTTGTTTTTTTATCTGCCTTTTTTCCTCTAATAAATGGATTTACTCTTACTCATCCCTTGGGACATAGTAGGGTTACTTCAATCTAAATTCAATATCTTTTTTGTTCTCAAAGACTCTCAGTGATTAGTTCTTTGGTCATAGCACTTTCCTTATTTTTTCCTTTTCTAAATCCACAGGGTTTTTTCTTATTCTATTCTCCACATTTTTAAGCTTCTGTTTTATTCCATCTCTTTTTCACTCTACACTTCATTCTCAGAGATTTTCTTCTTTCTATCTCCCAGTTTATTCAGTTCTTCTTCATCTGAATCAATATTAATATTTTTCCATCTACTGGATTTTTTTTCTGTTGACTATATTTTTTATTTCTAAATGCAGAACTGGTACATTTTCATATCCTGTTCATGATCTTCTGATTTTGTTTCCTAAGTGCTAACAGGCTTTGATTTCTTGGAGGATTTAACATGCACATTTATAAGAATAAATCCATTCTTATTGTTTTATATTATCTATTTCCTTGAGTCTAACAATCTGTACTTGCTCCGTTTGTTGACTGGTTTTCAATGTTGCTAAAAATAGACATTTCAAATTCTCCTTGTGTGTTTTATAATTTGTGTTGAGGAATTTCTGTTCAGTAGGGGTGTTCTTACTAGGGTGCCCACACTTCCTGATTTCCAACTATATTGCAAAGCTATAGTAATCAAAACAGTGCGGTATTGGCATTAAAACAGACTCATAGATCAATGGAATAGGATAGACATCCCATGCATATATAGTCAATTTATGACAAGGGAGGCAAGAATATACAATGGGGAAAGAACAGTCTGTTTAAAAAAGGGTGTTGGATAGCCATATGCCAAAGAATGAAATTGGACGCCTATTTTATGCCACATACAAAAATTAACTCACAATAGATTAAAACTTGAATGTAAGACCTGAAATTTGATACTCCTAGAAGAAGAAACAAGAGTAAGTTTCTTGACATTGGTCTAGGCAATGATTATTTTTGGGGGGCGGATTTGATACCAAAATCAAAGGCAACAAAAATACATGGGACTATATCAAATTAAAAATTATACATGTTTTAGCAAAATACTCATATATATAATTTTCTACTCGTATTTCTATATTGTTCAAGCACAGGATGGGCTATTTTCTATCTTGCTCTTTAAGGAATCACCTTCATATAACTAGACATAATGTTCTGAGTTTTTCCAATGGTCTTTTAGTGTCCCCACTGAGTGATTACTTGACAGCTGCCAAGTAGCAAGGAATCTATAATCAGTATATTTTTTGTAAACAAGACATATTAATTAGGATAGACTATTATAACAAAGAACATAATAAATGTCTTTTTCTTATTCATATCCCAGTCCAAATATAGTGTCTGACAACACAATGATTCAGGGACAGAGTTCCCTTCCATATGGTGGCTTTGCAATCCAGTAGGGTTTCTTAATGTCCTTTTGAATGTTGCAGCTAAGAGTTGAGAGAATAGAGACCACGTTGGACATTGCATGGAGATTTTAAGGAACCAGGTCTAGAAGGGGCAAATTTCATTTCCACCGATATTACAGTGACTAGAATGTAGTCATATGACCTCATCCCGCCTTAAGGGAGTCTGAGAATATCTCAAAAAAAAAAAAGAAGTAAAGTTGATTATCTAGGTGCATAGCATAATTGCCAGCACTAAAACAAATGATTTTTCACTTTGGTGTGTGTTTTTATAAGGGGCTTTTTGTGGCTTTAAACAGTACCCTTCAGTTAAAATACACTTTACGGTACGAAGTATTCCAGAGGATCAGAATAACTTACTGAGAGGAATGTAGTAATTTTTCAATAATAGATAGGCTATTCTGTTTAAATATTTTATCTATAAAAAGAGATATCACTTATCTTTCCTGCAAATTTACACAATAGAATTAGAGAAAAAGTAAAACAGATTTGGAACATATCCACTTCCCCTAAGCTCTATAGGAAATACCTGAGGATAAAGTACACCTGTTTGAAAACTACATGGACCAAGTTTTTTAACTGTGTCAATAGTATTATTTATATTTTGAACAAATTGAGAAAGGTTTTATTTGCACACACACAGATATACATTAAATTGATCAAGCCACCGCTGCCTTTTTAAAATTAGATTAACTACAAATAATAAAATGATTTGGTCAAACAATTATTTTCAGGGTTGTAGGGGTACTATTTACTCTTTATTATGTCCTCATTTTGTCTGTCCAATTACTGTTTGGCAGGAGTTAATATGCTTGAGGCAATTTCTTATACCTTGTATGTAAACCAAGTAAAGTGGAGAATGTATCTTTTATGCAGAAAATTTTATTTGCAGATCTCACATACAGACAATATAGTTATTGTAATTACAGAAAAAAGTATTTTCTAGAATTTATCATAAGCTTCCAAGAGGTTTAAAATATTCAGGTATTTGTCCCAACTCTCAATTTCCTTTGTCTGTATAAACTGTAGACTCACTAGAATGTCTACTCTGAAGAATTACTTCAGCAATACCCACAGAATAATTTATGAAGTTGCCATTCCTTTTGGGCCTGGTGTGTAACTGGTAAAATGATCTTCCTCGTCCTATTTCCTCTAGGCTGTTTCCTAAGGTGGCAGAATGCCTCTATTATTGTTTTACTGTAGCTATTAAAAAAAAAAAAAAGAAATCTAGGCCCTCAGGATCTCATTCAAACTTTTGTTCCCACGTACTTTAGATGAAATCAAATATCATGAAATATTTACAATTTGTACTCAAGCTATGAAAGACCTCTTTGGGAGGGGAATAGGGAAATAAAGACTGAAGATAAGAGAGCATAGAACTGTAACCACCATTCTGAAAAGTTGAGGCTCTGCTTGGTAGAAATTGTCTGCATGCCTTAGATATTTGCTTTTGGCAGTTTCTGTTTAACGTCATCCTCTCTTGCAGGACCTGATTGCCAATAGCTGAGCGGAAGGTCCCTGGTGCCAATATACGTTTCTGCTCTTTTCTGTTTGGAGGACAATTTAGGAAAAGAGTGTTGATAATAAACAGAACAAGGCCTCTTGAGTTGGAGCTGACACACATTATGTTTGTGACTTCCTATGGAAATAATCTTCATAGGGGAGAAAAAGAGAATAGTATATTTATGTTGTCCTCATGAAATGTGAACATGGTGAGCTCACCCCCGCATTGTCAGATTATAATAGAATCCAAATTTAAATGATTGCAACCAACAAACAGAAGAACTTGGACATCATTGAGCAAGCATATAATATTTAATAATTATGAGGAGTTAGAGGTCATTCCTGTGTGCATTCAAAAGATTTGGACACATACTTAATGTGTGCTCAAAAGAACTCTGTATAGGTAAATGTAGACTGATCCTATTCCCACTTTAGAAACCCATTTTATTTCAATATCTCAAATAATCATTTTATGGATGATCAAATTAAGTTCCCATCTAGTTCCAAAACTAAGATTCTGTGGAAATTTTTAGTTCATCATAGATCAGGATTATATGATAGAAATATAATGTGAGTCACAAATCCAAGCCACATATATAATTTTAAACATTTTTAGTAGCCAGATTAAAAAAAGTAAAAAGAAACAGGTATAAATAATTTTAATAATATGTATTCTTTAACTGAATGGATCCAAAGTATTATCATTTCAATGTATAATCAATACTTTAATAATAAGATATTTCATATTCCTTTTTTAGGCACAGACTCTTTGAAACTCTATTTTATAGAGTACATCTCAATTTAGATTAGCCACATTTCAAGAGCTCAATAATCACATGTGTCAGTTGGCTGCCATGTTATATACCATATATATATATATACAACTATATACCATCTTGAAATCTATCATATTGAACAGAACAAAAAAATAGCTTACATTATCATTTCATAGCCATCTGAGTGGGTCAGAAACAGCAAATCTGGTGGTTTCATTCACACAGATTCCAATGCTCTCACAATTTCATCAATATCGTTTTAATATATTTCAAGCACACACATAACATTTTGTGACTCACCATTCCTTTTTCTTTTATTATGAATATTTTCTACAATACCCTGGGCTTTTATAGGTGTGCATCATAACCTCCAAATGAAGCTACTTTTCTCTTAGAAACACCAACACTTTCAACATGAAGGCTATGACAAATTAACATTCTAATTAAATAGCTTGTCTCACAACATACGAATACTAATAGAAAAATAACATAAAACATTATCTAATGGAACTAATATTTAAAACTGTCTCCCTGAAAGAAAGCTCCAGGTATTATTCCTCTTTACAACCAATATTTATCAAGAAGAAAAGGAGAGGGAAAGGAGGAGAAAAAAATAAAAAGAAGGAGAAGGGGGAAGGCGAGGAAGAAGCAGAAGCAAAAGCAGAAAGACATTCAGTAGTAAGGGGGAGGCGGAAGGGGTTGAGATGAGCAAGAAGAGAAGAAAGAGAAGAAAGAAAACTGTATTAGGATGAGCTTGAAATTCTTTCACTGGCAGAAAATTGTTCCTGAAGGCAATCCATTTCTTTCAGTCAACCACAGTTCCTGGACATCCAACATTTTAAAGAAGGCATGGCTCTTGCTGAGAGCAACCGCAGATATAAAGAACAGGTAGCCGGAGCTTAAAGAGACTTTGAGATCCCATACACACTGAGAAATTCTCCTTACTGCATCTTGACAGGTGTTATCCGCTTAAATACTTCCAATAAACAAAAACTGACTGCCTCTGAAGCCAGACATTTTATCTGTAGAACACGGCATTCACTCCCACGCTCCCTTGTGAGGCCACAGGAGGTCACTCATGTGCTCATTGGGCAATTCCGGCCTCAGGAGACTATATCAATTTTTCTATCTGCTCCATGAGAGAATCCTTAAAATATTTGAAAACATTTTTCTTGTTATCAGCATCTTTTTATTTCTTCATTCTCATAAAATATAATTTTAGCTTCCTTGCCATCCTGATCTTTGTACTTTTAATGTGTATTTGGTGAATTCTATTTTTAATTGTTCTGCCCAGAACTAAATATTCTAGATACTGTCAGTGATAAATTTATTGGATCATAATTTTTCATTATCTGGGCATTATAAATCTGTTAAAGTGACCCAAGACTGTGCTTACTATTTTATTAGCCACATTGTAAATTCAGCTCACTCGTTACAGATATTTCCTGAGAGCCTACCATATATTGAACAAAGTGTTGTGGTTACAAAAAATAAATAAAACACAATGTCTTCCTTAGTTTTTGATGTAGTGTTCCATGATTCATTGTTTGTGGGTATAACATCCAGTGCTCCATGCAGAACATGCCCTATTTAATACCCATCAGCAGGCTAACCCATCCCCCCAACCCCCCTCCCCTCTAGAACCCTCAGTTTGTTTCTCAGAGTCCATAGTCTCTCATGGTTCATCTCCCCATCCAATTTCCCCCCTTCATTTTTCCCTTCCTACTATCTTCTTCTTTTTTTTTTTTAACATATAATGTATTATTTGTTTCACAGGTACAGGTCTGTGATGTATGGTGATTAACATAACATAATAATAATAATAATAATAATAATAATAATAAAACAATGTCTTCCTTAAGTAGCTTATGGTCCAAGCAGCTATTACAGACATATGCCTAAGGTGCTGTAGGTCTAGAGAAGGGAGGTGCAGCCCAGTCTGGAACAGTACTGATCCCATAATAACTGATCAGCTAAAACCATCATATGTTTTCACCTGTAATGCCACCAAGCCCAATCATTTGGCTACAATTAGAACATATACAAAGTATTTACTGAATCTACATGAAGACATTTACATTTATTCTAGCTAAAAGTCATCATTTTTCATTTATTTCTAAGATGGTTTGGAATGTGAATTTTGTCAGACATCTTTTCTAACCTTTTTTTTTTTTAATCTACAAAGTAGGTACTATGTGTTTCACCCAACTCACTGACACAACTCTTGAAAAGTACTGGGAGTTGGCATACTACCTAGACAGAAACCAAACCACTAATTACCACTTATTACACTGTTCACAATTCTATGACTCCACCTCATGGGTCTCTCATCCAGGTCATACCTTACTATCTTATTCACTAGGATGAGATAGAATATGTCTCCAAATACTTCTTGAAATAACATGATACTTATGCCATCCTTCTGTGCACCAAGCAAGCATATGTAAAATAGGATTGGATTTGGCTTGACATGGTCTTCGTAGTGAATCTATGCTGCTTTCTAATGAATGATTGGCAGAAACAATGTTGACCGGCTATGAAGCCCTGAAGGTTAACTCAAAAGAGGTGATTGAATTTTGTTGTCTTCTATACATAATTACAAATTCATTTGGAAAGAATTAAGATACACACACACACACACACACACACATATACATATTATATATGTAAAACTAGAAGAAACAGAGTAAGGATTTGATTCTGATTCTCCTTAATTTGGAAAGAATTAAGATACACACACACACACACACACACACACACACATATCTATGTTTCTGTGTCTAAAGCAAAGAATTAGGAGGTATTTTCCTATCCAAGATTGTTATATAATGGTCAGATATATTCAGAATGGCTCAGCTAACACAATATTTTAGGAACATGATAGGTTAAAAGACTTTTCAGAGCTGGTCAGGGAGTTTCACTAAAATTTATAGCATTATTTCAAAGAGAAAATGGGTTCTAAAATCTCAATAATGGATTTTTCAAAATAACTCTTTTAAACACAATCCAATTACAGGTTTAAATTGCCTGACGTGTAGTTTCAGTTTCACAAAAATCCAAATGTACGTGTAGGTGTGTATTATGAATACTTGTTTGCTTTATATATGTTTCTATAAAACACAGGAATAAGTGAACTTTATATACTTAGAGTAAATGTACAATTCAAATCAATTATTATTTTAACTACAATTACACATTTTTATTTTACTTTCAGTCTTATCCGTAATAGGAAATAAAATCTGATTATTTAGAAATTATCATTGATAAAAGATAATTCTCAGTACACACTGTACTATCATGACCATTATTTTCAAAATTAAAAATTTACAGAAATTTCATGTCCTCCACACCTTTTAAAGATGTCCTAAAAAGTAAAAGAAAGATAAATATTAGGGTCACTTATAGCTACAAAATTTCTATTCAATCCATACAAGTTAGCATGAATTTAAGCTGTTTTCAGATGAGGTAAGGGATTACGTATTTTTCTGTCACAAACAAAATATAACTGGACAAGTTCTAATATTTTACTGGACACTCAAAATACTAAGTGTAAATATCTCAAATATATAGATATTTTTCAATCCTTTGAGAAAAATTCCATTTGCAACTTTAAAAAATAATAGTTGTGCTTTTTCCTATAATTATTAATAGCACCATTTACTGAATATTTCTGTATGCCTGATGCCGTATAATGCTGTACATAATTAAGGTAAGTGCCTTTATTCCCATTTTACAGAAGAGCAATTATGCCTCCAAGAAGTAAAACATTTTCCAAGATCACATAACTAGAAGAAACAGAGTAAGGATTTGATTCTGGTTCTCCTTGATTCCTAAGCCCTTGTACGTACCTACCATGATATATTACCTTTTAATAATAGAAGTTGGTGAGAGAGGAAGAATGTCGTTAGAGTGTATGACAATTATTTTACTGTTACTATGACAGGCATGGAACTACATTATTAGAAAGATATTTGTCACTTCTTTATCACTAGACACTTAGAATTGGATTGCTGGGGTCAAGAGGCATTTCACAGACAGAACTTATAATCACTTAGTGATTGAATCCACAGTGGACAATTATTTTGATCACTTCTCCTGGCCAATGACAGTTGTTCTTTTGCTCACTTATTTCTACTTTTCTAACCCCTCTGACAGGCAGTTGCCCATCACTAATTCCCATTAGGAACACTAGCAGCATTGCAGTTTTTCAAGACTTTTCAAGTCTCATGGATTCGATGCATGACATATGGTTTCAGTAGGGAACTACTGATTGCATGGTGAAGCCTGTTATTTCTTCCACTTTTCACTGCTCTGCTCACAGCGTGCTGGCAGCTGAACTGCGAACAGGATTTTAAAGTTCAGCATGAGATCCAGGAGCCCTGAAACAACAACAATAATAAAAGTGGGCTCTGGTTTTATGCTGGAGGCAAGCTCTGCTTTCTGTACTCAGAACTTTTTGAAGGGGAGCACTGGAAGTCAAAGAGACAGGAAATGAAAATGCTACCCAGACCCCTGCTTTCCACAAGGAAAAAACTCTTGCTCCTTTGAAATTGGAATTTTTTTTTCTAGGTACTGATGTAAGCAAACTACAATACAGCTTTATTTCCTTTTCTGTGATGTGAAATGCCACAATCCCAGCCAAAGTTTTAAGAAATGCCATGACACACATAAAAACAGTCGATTATGTTGCTGAAATAATCCAGGCACATTTTTCTCTCCAAAAACATTCTGCTATACTTTACATGAAAAATTACTACAAATACATTTGTCAAAAGTCCTCCCCAGTGTGAACCCTGGATCCTGTGACATCGATGGATTAACACTTGTAACCTTCAGTTCTAATTGGAATAAAGTCAATGTCTGCCTTTAAAGAGAAATGATTTCAAGAAAACCACTGTGCTTTTAACAACAAAGGCCAAATTCTTTATTGTTACATGGACATGAGAAGGTTTGTTTAGGTCTCTGTTTATGTTGGCTACATGAAATGATCTTACTCATTTGTTTAGGGTACAACACTGACACTTAGAAACAATCCCAAACAATCAAAAGCAGTAAATTCTTGATGATTGGGCCTACAGCTAATACAGAAACAATTTCTGACTCCTAAACATGTGCTATATGACTGAGAAGGAGACTGGGGGTAGGCGCCTAGCATCTTTGTTAGCCCTGGGTATACTTAAGGATCTAAGAGGCAGTACGGTCAAGTAAAATGACCTGGAGTCATAGGACATGGAGTCATATTATGTCTCACTATTTACAAGCTGCTTGATATGAGACATGCTTCTTAAATTGTCTGAAATATAGTTTCTTCATTCATAAAATAGGACTTAAAATGATCTATCTCATCTTGAAAGATAATCCATCATGGGTCTCTCCTATTTCTGCATGTCTTTTGAGTGGGAGCACTGGTAGCTTTTGTTCTGGATTACCTTTCCAAGAACGTCTGTACACCAAACTACACTGGAAGTTAAAAGATGGTGCCTTTCTCTGGAAAAGATGGAAAATTTATTTGTGCTCCTGGAGAATAAAAATAATGTCTCCCTCTAGAGCGAAAGTTGGACAGTTTTGCTATCAGCTTCCTTATACAAGTTTGTTGTTTCTGAAACTTGGGGCTTCTCCTGGAACGCTATCCAGGGACTGTAAAGATGTCACATGGCCTTTGTTGTGCTGCTTCCAGGAACAAGGAGCTGGCACAAGTGATTTTATTTTATTTATTTATTTATTTATTTATTTATTTATTTATTTAGGTGGGTAGCAAAGCACGGTTTATTGAAAAATAGCAAAGTGATAGTACAAAGCTCATGAGGAAGGAGGGGACATGAGAGGGTTGCCACAGGAGTTTCTCAGCACAAGTGATTTTACTCTGGAAACTGCGATTGCTTTCACTAATACACTGTCCTTTGTCTCTGAGCCAAGAATGTCATATTTATGACCAGTATTCTTGAAACTATGGAAGGCCAACTTGTTGGTTTGTAACTAGAATAAAATCTCAATTTTATTCACAGTTCTTGACATTCATAAAGTCTCTGTGAAAATTAAAAATGAAATTGTTCAGAAATATTTAATGAAGTGTTTTACAAAATAGAGATCATTTGATTAATCTTGGTTATCATTATTACTATCAACATGGTAATAAAAGTGATTTCTATTTTGAGTACCTTGTTATTAAAGTGAAATAACTTACATGAACAATTAATCACTTTAAACATGTTCTAGAAAAATAGATTCAGTTGTATATTTAAATGAAGAAACATTTATTAAACATCTTTGATGTAAGTTACCATACAAAGATGATATAAGCAATTCTCAACCTATGGAGTGAGACAATATATTTGCAAATCATCTATCTGATAAGGGGTTAATATCCAAAATATAGGAAGAATTCAATATATGTACAACTCAATAGTGAAAAAAAATCCAATTTAAAAAGGGGCAGAAGACCTGAATAGACATTTCCCAAAAGAGGACATACAAATAGCCAAGAGGTATACGAAAGGAGGTTCAACATCATCAATTATTAGGCAAATTCAAATAAAAACCACAGTGAGATATCACTTTATTCCTGTTAGAATGGCTGTTATCAAATTACACAACTGCTGGTGAGACTGTAGAGAAGAGGAAAGCCTTGTGCACTGCTGGTGGGAATGTAAGCTGGCACAGCCATTATGGAAAACAATACAGAGGTTCTTCAAAAAATTAAAAATAGGGCTACCATATAATCTAGCATTATTCCCCTTCTGGGTATATATCTGAAGAAAATGAAATCACTACCTCAAAGAGGTATCTGCACCTTATCTAATTGCAGCATTATTCACAATAGCTAAGGCATACAAACAACTTAACTGTCCACTGATTGATGGAGATACATATATTCATATATATATATATGAATATATATAAATATTATTCAGCCATAAAAAAGAAGGAAATCCTGCATTTTGCAATAATATGAATATAACTTGAGGGTATTATGCTAAGTGAAATAAGACAGGCAGAGAAAGACAAATACTGTATGATCTCATTTATATGTGGAAACTCAAAAAGTGAATTCATAGAAGTAGAGAATGGTGGTTGCTAGAGGCTAGAAACTGGGGAAAATGGGGGAAATTTTAGTCAAAAGATACAGACTTCCAGCTATAAGATGAATAAGTCCTGGGGATCTCATGTATAGTGGTGATTATTTTTTTAATAAAAAAATATATAATTTTAAAACATTTTAATATATATATTAATTTTTAAAGTTCCTGCTCTCAAAGATCTCATATTCTAGTTTGAGAGACAAGACCTAAACTTATAAAAAATGAAGTAGTAATAAAAATTTGATCTGTAATCAAGAAGAGGGTTGATGTCATAAAACACTTTGTGATTCATTTGCCAAATAAGTGATATATATTTGGGAATTTAGACAGAAGTCTAAATGCTTGCCATTCTCGAGTCTCTCCTATGGTAGATATTTCCTTATGTTGGGCATTTTACTTATTACCATAATCTCTTTACCTTGACCATGGATATTTTAAAAACTAGGTATTTGATTCAAAGTCTTACAGGGCCTAGAAAAGTACCCCAAATTACTATAGTCTTGATGGTGAGTTTATGAATTGAGTCCAAACTTCTTTCTCAAGGAGTTATATTGTAATATAAAGAGAGAGTCAGTATATAAAACAGTGACACCAATAGGAGATAAAGGGAGAAATAGCAGAAATAGTCAGAAAATCCAGGAATCAGAGAAATTATGTTGAGAAAAAAGAATACAGAATCAAGAAGAAGTAGAGTCAGGACAATAGTGGGGCATTAAATTAGGGACACCCACTTCTCAGGAGACAAACCAACATAATCACTGCACTGTTATCTGAGCTTCTACCAGGCTAGGAGTTGCTGCTGTTATCTCCTGAAAGTCTCATTATCAGTGAGTTCTGGTTCTGAATCCACTGGGATTTCTTCCTGTCTCCCTTACTTGTCCATGCACTCTTATAAAGTCCTCTTTAATTAAAATAGTCTGAATTACTCGTCTAGAGCAAAAAGTCTAACATGTGGGTACTGAGAATAGCAATATCCTCAAAAAGACTTCCTGGGCGGGACATTGACATAAGCCTTAAATAAGCAAAGACATGCACAAATGATCATGAGGAGACTCATTTGTCTGGAGTAGAGCTTCAGAGAGGAAAGAAGTAAGAGTTGCAATTCTGTGCCAAATAATGGAGAACCTTAAGAGCAAGCCTAAGAATTCCAAATATCCTGCAATTTATAATTAAGAGAATGAGAGGGGCACCTGGGTGGCTCAGCCAGTTAAGCATCTGACTCTTGATTTCAGCTCAGGTCATGGTCTCAGGGTCCTGAGATAGAGCCCTATTGGGCTCTGCGGTCAGCAGGGAGTCTGCTTGAGATTCTCTCTCTCTCTCTCCCTGTCTCCCTCTGCCTCTCCTCATCCCCACCCCCCACACTCTCTCTCTCTTAAAAAAAAAAAAAAAAAAAGACTATAAGTTCTATTTGTTATGCAGAAAAAAAGACAAGACCAAGACTGTTCACCAATAGGTACAATGGGGACACTAACTTCGTGCAGATCCATGAGTAAAAGTGGTAATGATAACAGCCCACTCTCAACTCTGAGAGGCAGGCGTGTAGCCCAGATCCACTCCCCACTAAAAATATTGTTTTAGAACTTCTCTTTCCATCTCTACTTCCCCTTCTCCTAAGTTTTATTTCTGTTTTTGTCTCCCACCCCCACATGTATGAATGAGGACACTGTCAACTTAAGTTCCCTAGTGTTCATTTATATAATGTTGAAAGTTTTATATTTATTTCTTTTAAACCCATTTAAACTGAGTTGCTTTTTAATTTTATGTGTCCTTTGATCAAAGCCTGTGCTATAAAGTTTCCCTGGCTCCCGCAGGCTTACCTGAGCACTCTTTAATTTGTAAAGGGAACCTCCATACTTCCATCATTACTTTGCTTTAATAATAGTTTCCCCCATCTGTCTCATCTGCTAATCTATAAACTGTTTTGGTTAAAATTGTTTTTTAATCATCTACGTGTTTCCAGAGACTGGCACATTGCCTGCCATATTACAGGTACTAAATAATTTTTGAATAAATGAACTAAATCTTTCTCCTCTACTTTAGCATAAAATTTAAGAGATTCACAGGTAATAGTCTATAAGAGGCTATGTAATTTGCCAAAATCAATACTCTTCGTCATTTTTGTTTCTGTTACATTAAATGAAATTGCACTGGCTAGTATTGTTTCTTCTTGATTTATATCTTCCCACATGTCATTGTCTCACAGCAGCTGGAGAAGTGCAAGAGATTTATGTCTTTTCCAAAGGCATAAAATTAATCTGATTTTTAATTATTTTTCCCAATAGCATATAAGCTTCCATTTAGTTTCTACTTAGGATCAATATTGATTTAAGTTACTTTAGTAGTTTCACCTTTTTAGAAAGGAGCCATGTCACAGTCAACCTCATAAAATTATGGCCTAGCCCTCATTAATATTAATCACAAGCATTAAGTTTGATTTTCTCTTTGGGGTTTGGGAAGGTAGAGAAATAGGCAGGGAAGCAAGTCCTTCTTCCCTGAATTCAACTGTGATTACTACCTAGTGGTAAGCATGGTCCATACTCAATTGCAATGCACTGTCTATTCTATTACAAACACACAAGGTCCACATGTGCTCAATCTTACTGTTTGCCATGAAATGTAGTCGGATGCCTTAGGTAAATCTTGGGGAGGGCTACAATGGTTTCAGCACAGAAATAAGGACACCTAGCTATCTTTTTATATGGAAGACCAGCCTAACCCTCACTGTTCATCTGGGCATGTGGATGCAGAAGAATTATATTTAACATAAGGTAAATCAATTCATGGGGATGCAAGTGAAAACCTGTAGCATTCATGCCACCATTCCTCTGTTCTGCATCTATGACCAACCTACGCTTCTTTCCTGAGCCTGGCCTCAGCTCAAAACCCTGTGCAAACAATAACTCCATGCACTACAACTAGTCACCAGAATTAGAGCAAGTATGTAAACCTACCCTACAGTGTCACATGTGTAAAATCTCACTCCACAAAGATTAAAACCCTCCCATTTTAACTCTAGGCTATGGAACACTATCTCTGGATGTGAACATATCTCTGATTTTCTCATACAGTGGTGTACCATAGGAATCATGTACTCTATTTCCTGAATTTTGAAACATGTGTTCAGATTTTAACATTTCTGAAATTGAGATATGCATATGTAATGTGGTAGTGTTTGTTGTTTATCATTATGTTGTGTTCTGTTTTTGTTTAGTTTGATTTGACATGATTTCACTTGAAAATGTCTTATTAAATTGATCATTTATGTAATAGAATAATATCAAATTTGCAAATTTTCAGTCCTTTTTCAGTGATAAGTTGCTGTAATATCTGATTGGCAGAATATTTTGAAATATACAGTGTCATATAATAACTCACAAGAAAATAAACCTTATTATAATTAACCAATCAGATTTCAGTAGCACCATGATGACTTCCAATTTTGTTTGCCTCTAACAGACGTTATAACTTAGCAAATAAGTAATAGAAATAGAATAGTAGAAATGGATTTGGCATAACTCCAATCAACACAGATCAAAAGCAAAGATATGTAGCTCACAGTTTAACATATAATAAGATAATATTTTCTCCATCATAAGAATAATCTAATAATAAGAGGGTATGTGACAAAAGTAGAACATATGAAGTAGGTTTTATGAAATGACAGAGGTAGGCAACTTTGGAAGAATATAACTTGCCTCATTTTTGTATTTGCCTAAGGCCTTGCTAGCAGGAGAGGTAACTCCGTTTAGGGAATATATAGACCTTTTCTGCTTTTATCAGTACATATATAGAAGTATTCATTTATATACATTGTATGTATATTTCACTTTTTCTGAGTAAAATATATATGTTGTTGACAGTGTTCTAAATAAGGAATATAAGCTAAATCTCCTGTTCACATAATTATTGTTTTATTTGAAGCAATAGAAAAGGTAAGTTTATTCTTTTCCTCAGAAAAGCTTACAATCAGATCAGACTGGAATATTTATAGAAAGGGAAAAAGCCATTTAGCGACAGTACAGCCTCTAGTCACTAAGAATAAATTAGATAATGCCTTTGAAAAAAGTAGAGGAAAGTGTGCGGGCCAGATTAGTCTGTAAAATCTTCCTACAACAAAACATCTAGAAACTCTAAATAAAGCATTACAATATATTGTTAAATGTGTATGTGTTGCTTACAAAACAGAAAGAAAACTCCACATGAACCAAAAATATATACCCTAACAACAGAAAAATAAATAGGTTCTTAAGTCACAGTGACCAGGGTGCTTGCTGATAGAAATTTAGAGCTCTGGATTTCATGGCTGCTTAGGGTCAGGAGATAAGTCCTTGGTCCCCATGATTTGAGGACTTGTGACATACACTTCTGCATGAAGCCAGGACCCTTGAAAGGTTACCCCTTTAGGAAAAGAGGATATTGGATAAAATATCACTCATGAGCAAAGGGAGATTTATTTTTTCTATCTGAGAAAAACTTCTCTGAAAATTTATTACCCCAGGCTTGCTTTCACGCAGATGCTAGCTTCTAATATATCCTACCTAAATGTTGATGTTAGATACTTCAAGAGGAACATCAAATTAAACTGAATTGATCTTGGATTGGTAGAGTTTTTATATAACTGACAGAAAGAAACTCAAATTCTTCCTGAAGGAATATACCCTCAAAGCAAGCCTCGATATTCCCAAAGATAAACTCAGCCAAACCTGAATCCACAATCCAAAATTACAAAATAACTAAAGAAACAAGTCACCATAAAGAAGAATTGGGAAAAATAATTAAATAAAAGTAGATTCCCACTTTCCATGACTGCAAATAATAGAATTCCTGGATCTTGAATATAAAATCATATGCTTTACATGTTTAATAAAAAAGAAAATATGTATTTTAAATGAGCAAGAAGACAAACATACTAAAAAAAGAGGCACATTTAAAAAAAATAAATAGAAATCCTATAAAATAAAAAAAATCAATATAGTAAAATTCAATGGATCCAATAAACAGCCATTTAGGCTAAAGCTAAAGAAAATCTGTGCTCTGGAAAAGAGATCTGAAGAAATCAACTAGAATACAATATAGAAAGACTAAGAGATAAAAAAATATGAAAAGATATTAATAAACTAATGGCATAACATGAAATGCAACAAAAATCAAATAGGAATTAAAAAATAATTGAATAAAAATAATAAAGGGGATATATACTCAAAGTCATAATGCCTAAAACATTTTAGTACTTGGTGAAAATTATGAATACTCAGTCAAAACATATGAAAAGTATTAAAATTTAGTAGAATAAAGAGAATAGAACCTTTTAAGGAGACCTGTCACAGTAACACCAAAGATCACCAAAGACAAGAAAGAACTCAAAGTTTCCAAAAAGAAAAAATGTTTCCTTCAAAACCAATGGAAATTATTTTCAAAGTATTGAGAGGAAATAACCATCAACAATCTTTCATTATCACTAAAGGATAAGTGCCAAATGTATATAATTCCAAAAACTATTGATATTTTTATCACCTACATATTAATAAAAACTGTATTCTAGGAAGTGATATAATTGGGAAAGGAATTTCTGAGAGTAGGAAGGCATGTTAAACAAATGAATTGGAGTAGCAAAACTGTATCAGTAATATGTATAACAATGATTATATGTCCTTTGTGATGTTAAAACACAGATAAAGTTAATATAGTAGACAACAGTGTCAGATGAAGAGAATACTTAGAGAGAAGGCCTTTCACATCTTTGGATTATTCAAGAGGGAGGTCCAGTCGTTGATTTACCTTAGGCCTGATTAAAGTAAGATTTGTGTACTAATATTTCTCAGGTAATACCCTATAAACATAGTGTGGGTCATTTTACAGCAATGCATAAAAAATGATATTAAAAATTCAGTCAATCCATAAAGAGGAAGAACAGGAAAAATACAAAAGAAGCATAGACAAAGCAAGACAAATAGAAAGTATAAAATACTACAGTAGAAATTAATTCATATATATCAATAAGCTCAATAAATAGAAGGGTTTAAAAGAGACACAACCAAGACAAATGAATATAATATGGTTGAAAATAAAATAATGAAAGTAGATCTAAAAGGAAAAACCAAAGAAAAATTATTTTACTGCACTGTTATCATATAAACATACTTTAAGAATAAAAGCATTAATCATAAAAAGCATAAATATGTAATGATAAAATTTGAATTTGGTTGAAAAGTAGACATTGTAATATTGATGCATGTAATAACATAACTGAAATATGTATAAAAATTTGCCATAATTACAAGAGGAAATAGAAAAATTCACCACATAGAATTAAAATTCAGTTCTATCAGGTAATTGATAGGCTAAGCAGAAAACAAATGTATAAGGATATAGATTTAAATCAAACTGTTACAGGGCACCTGGGTGGCTCAGTCAGTTGAGCGTCTGCTTTCAGCTCAGGTCATGATCTCAGGGTCCTGGGATCGAGCCCCACGTCAGCCTCCCCACTCAGCGGGAGCTGCTTCTCCCTCTCCTCCCTGTTTGTGCTCTCTCTCGCATCTCTGTCACGCTCTCTCAAATAAATAAATAAAATCTTTAAAAAAATAAATCACATTGTTAGTAAACTTGACTTAACAAATACATATACAACCCCAAATCCAACAATTAATCTCATTTGTAAACACACAGAGCACTTGGTTTTAATGACTATATACCCTAGACCTATGCTTTCCAAATGTAGCTACTAGCCACTGAAATCTAAATTAATTAAATAAAATAAAATAAATAAGTTCTTCAGTCCCATTAGCCACATTTCAAGTGCTCAATAACCACATGTAGCTATTGGCTACTATATTGGGCAGCAAAGATATAGAACACTGACATCATTGCAGAAAGTTCTATTGTACAACAGCACTGTAGGAGCAATTATAAAGACATTTCTGCAGTACTACCTGTAGAGGAAATTGCTGCAAGTTCATAGAAATGAGTATCAACTCTGAAGGGGTAAATTGCCCCTTATATCCAAGCCAATTAAAAAAAAAAGATCTCTCTGGTGTCAAAATTATTTTGTGGGTTTCAAATGAAAAAAAAATAATGAATGAATTGGAAAAAGGATTTCATTATGTATAAAACCTAATAAAGAAATGATCAAATGATCAAGTCACAAAGGATTAGAAAGAAATGGTAAGACTCATACCTTTGAACTAGCATTCTTTAAAGAAAAAGCATGATTGTATCCCTTTGAACTTTGAGAAGCCCAAAGAAACAGAAAGAGCACTCTAAATTTACTTGACTAATATATATAGAATTAGATCACTTTACTTTTTTCCTTTTTTTTTAGATTTTATTTATTTATTTTAGGGAGGGGGGAGAGCAGAGGGAGAGGGACAAGCAGACTCCCTGCTGAGTGTGGAGCTGGACTTGGGGCTCAATTCCAGGACCCCGAGATCATTACATGAGCCAAAATCAAGAGTGGGATGCTTAACTGACTGAGCCACCCAGGTGTCCCGAATTAGATCACTTTTCTAATTCTTTAGTACCGTCATATAAAAATACCAGAAATACATACATGCATATATGGTCAACCAATCTTCAACAAGGATACCAAGAATATAAAATAGGGAAAAGTAGTCTCCTCAACAAATAATGTTAGGAAAACTGGATATCCACATGCAAAAGAATGAAACTGGACCCTCAAACCATGCACAAAATTTAACTCAAACCATTTTGAGTTCAAGACTTAAACATTTGACTTGGACTATAAAACTCCTAGAAGAAAACATAGGGGTAACTCTTCATGACACTGATCTTGGCAATGATTTCAGGGATGTGACACCAAAATCATAGGCAATAAAAGTAAAAATAGATATGTAGGACATCACACTGAAAATTTCCTGCAGAGCAAAGAAAACAACAGAGGAAAAGGCAACCTGCAGAATGGGAGAAAATACTTGCAAACCCTATATATGATAAGAGGTAAATTTCCAAGATGTAAAAGGAACACTTACAACTCAAGAGCAAAAAAACTAATAACCCAACTAATAAATGGACTAAGGAAATTTTTTTCAAAGAAGATATACCAATGGCCAGCAGGAATAGATAAGATGCTCAATGTCACTAAGCGTCAGGGAAATACAAATCAAAAACTACAACGGGATATCACCTCACACTTGTCAGGATGGCCATTACCAAAAACAAAATAAAACAAGACAAGCATAGGTGAGGATGTGAAGAAATTGGAACCCTTGCACACTGTTGGTGAGAATGCAAAATTGCCTCTATGGAAAACAGTATGGAGGTTCTTTAAAAACTGAAAAAATAGAACTATCACATCATCCATTCCTGGGTATTTATGTAAAGAAATTAAAATCAGGATATTGAAAAGACATCAGTACTCCTATGTTCATTGCAGAACTATTCACGATAGCCAAGATGTCAAAACAACCTAAATACCCATCAATGGATAGATTTTTTTTAAATGTTGTGTGTGTGTGTGTGTGTGTGTGTGTGTGTATTCAATGAAATATTATTCAGCCTCTAAAAAGAATATATGACAAGGACAACATGGATGAACCCTGAGGACATTATGCTAAGCTAAATAAGCCATTTACAGGACAAACACTACATGATTCCACTTATATGAAGTGTGTAAAATAGACTCAGAGAAGCAAAGAATGAAATGCTTGCCAGGGGCTAGGTAGAGGGAGAAATAGAAAGCTGCCAATCAAGAGATATAAAATTTCAGTTCAGCAAGATAAGTAAGTTCTAGAGATCTGCCATACAGTATTGGTGCCTATAGACAACAACATCGTATTATACATCTAAAAATCTGTAAAGGGGGTAGATCTCACGTTAAGTGTTTTATCACATTAAAATAATAATAAAAAAAAAATACTACAGACAAATACACCCAGAGGAGCTGAAACTAACACTGACCACAGCTCCATGGATGGGCACAAACTGTATTTCTTATAGTAGGCAGAATACACACCCAGAAGATAGCTTGTCCAACTCGCCCCCTTGCTAACTTCTGAACTCCTCTTTCAGGTCTCAGGGGAAAAACTCTGCAGCGCTAGTTGCCAGAACAGGGCCCACCACACAGTAGGGGCTAGGAGAAAAATCACTGAATGCAAAAAGGGATAGGTAAAGGGGTAAAAGTTTTCCAAGTGTAACATTCTGTGATACCATGTTCTATTTTCAGTATCAGTCAGAGGTTATAGGAGTGGTGGGAGAAGGTCAAAATATTTCTGGAAAGAACCTATCTCATGCTGTGAAACATACTTCCATTTCTCTTCCTGGGGGAAGTCTCAATTTTTCTTTCCCTTAGATAACCAGAGCCCTGGAATTAACCCCTGTTGAACTAGAGAAACTGCAGCTGCGTACCCAATGTATCTATGACGGTTTTTGACAGAAATCTGCATTCTATTTTAAATAAGAAAGATAGTTGCCTTTTGAAAATCTCCTTTGCCTATTCACAACAGAGATCCTCAGTGGAAATTTGCTTCCCACCAAGATTACTTGGAACTCTGAATCACAAGAGAAATCCAATAGAAACAAGCTTAAATCAAAACGTAGATTGATTTATAGATATTCGGGTCTTATGCATGGAGTACAGTAATACTGAGTAAGGGACAGGTGGGGCAGGTAGGGAGAGATAAGTAGGGGGCTACATGACCAGGCTCACAGAAATCTCAGATGTGGAGAAATGTGATAGACAAGATATTAGCCAGAGAGAAGGGAACATAATGAATCCTCCCCTGTTTGTCCTAAATATAGATTAGATATTTACATGATCAGTACAAATCCACCTTGTTTGTCTTAAATGTTATAGACCAGAGATATTTACCAAGTTCCCTGGTCAGTTTTCTACAAAAGACCGACCATACAAAAGAGGGAGTTGCAACCCATTCAGGACCCCTCACTCTAGAGAGCGTTTTACTTTCTTTTCTTTTCTTTTTTTTTTTTAAGATTTTATTTATTTGTTTGACAGAGAGAGAGCACAGGTAGGCAGAGCGGCAGGCAGAGGGAGAGGGAGAAGCAGACTCGCCCCTGAGCAGGGAGCCTGACAGGACCTGAGCTGAAGGCAGATGCGTAACTGACTGGGCCACCCAGGCGCCCCTCCTTTCCTTTCTGTTCTCACCTTCACTTAATATACTTTCACTTCACTTCACCCTTTTGTGTCCATGAGATTCATTCTTCAACTCTGTGAGACAAGAGCCCTGCAACATTATAATTGGCTAACAGGGTGCCCAGTACCATCAGAGTTACCTTTCCTTTTGCATGTTTGCTCATTTGTCTCTCTCTCTTGATTTCCAAGTTGTCCACCAAGGGGACAACTTGGTGAAGCTTCAGGGATGTGACCATGCCCAACTTTGGTGAACTGCCAATACCTGCACCAAATTAATTGTGGCCAGAAGAGTAGAGGTAGTTTAAGAGAAGAAAAAAAAAAAAAGAAAATGCTCCTCTACAACTATGCTAAACAGGAGAATGAGTTTGCCTGGAAAAGGGGTAAGACAGAACACTGGGCAGACTAAAACAACAGGTGTCTAACATACTGTTTTAATGGGTTGTCTATTTTCCTGGGTACACTGATCTAGAAACTAACTGAGCCTGAATAAAATAGTCCCTAAGCATCTTGCATTGATTCTTCACATTAAAAACAAGTAAAACAAGACATTTGGCAACATGCATTAAAAAACATTTGTTTTGCCGCATGTAGGAACACCACTTATAATACCCAAATGTACACAGGTCCACAGTTGGCCAAACGGCTTTGACCTGCATCTTCACATGGCTGCCGCCATGCAATGTCACAGAAACACCTCTGCATTTTTCCCGGGCTCCTAAAATCCACTCATCAAGCACTAATATCATGAGTCTCAACCTTCAACACTGTACTTGATCTCCCCAAACTCCTGCTTCAAATTTCCATAAACCTCCAAGTAAAGGAGATGGAGTTGCATAACCGGTACAAAGATGGTTTCTACAAGGACTGGGTTTATATCTAGTACCTGTGAGCATAAATAGTAACATAAACACAGATAATTTGAAAAAGTAATAAATTCAATAAATAAAGTATGGGCGGGCCAGTATAATATGGAGGCTAAACTGTAGAATGCTTTTTAACATCATAACTCTAGGATGCACACAGTATCAGATCTGGCTGAAAGATATTTTTCCCACTATGATGAAGCCACCCTCGGTAAATGTTTGTTTACTCACTCAATATGTTTTGTCTGAGTACAGTATATCAACATTTAAATAACACTGCTTTCCAGATATAATGTGCAAAGAAATGCTCGCATCATAGAAGCATATCCTTAGTGACCTGGGGATATTTATTCACTTCAAAAATAAATTTACTACAGCAAGGAAGAGGTCCCAAATTATTCAATAAAAAGGAAATTATCTTCACTAATTTTTTTGATCAATATATACCCTTTGCTGATTTCTCATTATAATGCTGTCAATATTCAGAGGGAAAAGATCAACAGACCGCAGGACCCGCAGCTTCAGGAGGATATTTGCCATTTGAAGACACTGTATGGCTCATAGTAGATTGGTATGTTTCCCTCTAGTGGTTAAAAGGCATTTAACACCGTCAACTGAGTCACCTTTTGTGAAAAACAAAGTAGGAATTGAGAACAAGGCAGGATTTAGTGAGGCAAAAATTAACATGGGTCTCAAATTAAATGATTTTCAAGTAGAATCAAGTCTGGTTATGATGGAGAAACTAATTCATAGTTTAAATACCTGATCAATTTCCACGGGATGAACAAGGACAGAGAATATTTTAAACTCTGGCTGATGAGAGATGCTGATGATGAGTAAGGAAATGAAAAATCAGAAGGGGAAACAATTAAAATACTTAGTAAAACCAATTCATTTTAATGTGGCACAAGATTAGTAATGAAGCAAGATTAGCAATTTTTAATACCATGCTGCATTACTTATTTAAAATCCTTTATTAAAATAATTTCATTTTTGAAAAATAAAAATTCATGCACTGGCTTCATTCCAGTGATGACTGACTGTATTTCTCTTGTGACCCTGCAGCCTCAGGGTGGGCAACGCTATACTTCACAAGGAGGAAAAGCAGGGACACTAATCACAGCAATCACTTGCTGAAATACATCACGGGGCCTAAAATATTCCACTAGACAAGGCAAGGTAGTTTCTTTGTGATGACACAGGTTGCATTTAACTCTTTAAAATGCAAGGCAATTACATAAAAGACTCTATCTCTCTTCTTCTAAATACTATGAGTGTGGTAGACTATTGACAATCAACAGCAAAATGCCACACCAGCTCCAAGTATGCACACTGGGGTTCCTTGAGCAATCAAACTTGCTGAAATTAAGGGTCAAAAGATCAGCACTGTAACTTTAGGCAACCCAGGGGAAGACAACAATCTTCCACCTTTGTTGTATTCTGTGAACTGGCCATGATCACAGAATGTGAAAAACAGCTATCAGATCACAGGATCATTTCTGCGCCAGAAAGCACCTGCAGTTATTATGTACAAAAGAAGCTCACAATGCCAGGCTTTCAGAGGCACATAAAGCTAGCTGTCCTTCCAATTTCTCATAGGGAAATATGTGAACGATACAGAGCAAAGAAAATGCCCATGATACAGACACATACATATAAATCCTCCCCAACTCAACTATTCAGAGTTTGGTTTACACTATGAATTATTGAAAGTGCATGAAAAAGAAGAGCTAAAAAGAGAAGCTAGAAATTAACAGCTCATCATCCATAAAGAGGCTATAGATCCTCAAGGAGAAAGGCTGAACAAAAAGAAACAATTATTCCACAATTCCTCTTTGTGCTTAACAGGTTATAAACAATGTTGCCAATAAATGTATCTTGCCTTTCTAAGGCAAACAAACAGATGGAAATAGAACTGCATTCAATTATCGATCATTTACTTTATATATTTGTCCATTGTCCACAATGAGCTGGAGAGAAATTATAAGAGTAGCTCCAGCCTTCTAGAAAATGGAGTCAAAATGACAGAAATACGAATCCGTTATTTAAATTTATGTCTTGCTTATATTTAGTAGCAACTATGCAAAGCTACAGAGATTGAGCAGAGGCTTCATAGTTTTTTTTTAGAAACCTTAGAGAAGGTTATCAGCTGTGAAACCCAAACCCTGAAAATTCAAAATACACTTACTTTCCCATAGTGTGGTCAGCTCAAATAGATTAGTCACAAATATGTTAATTACTGAGTCCTGTCATGTCAGAACAAAGCAAAGGTGTGTAGAAGACCTTAATTGTATCTTGTGCA
Source organism: Zalophus californianus (assembly GCF_009762305.2). Taxonomy (NCBI): domain Eukaryota; kingdom Metazoa; phylum Chordata; class Mammalia; order Carnivora; family Otariidae; genus Zalophus; species Zalophus californianus. The sequence goes on along the minus strand of NC_045601.1, from coordinate 66,810,707 downwards.
AACGATAATGTGTAAAAGGCTTCAACCAATGATAGAGCACCTTAACAGTCTGAAGTTATTTTTATCTTATTTTGGTGTTTTTATTTTCTATTGAGTTTAGGGATATTTATAAAATCTGAAAAAATTTTTGACCTCTATGGCAAAGATGAGGTTAGAGGATGGGGAGAATTTCACGAAATGTGTCCTGATAACTATTTAATAAGCTATTTCAGCGATCTGAACTATCATTTGGCCTTTCTAGTTGACATGACATTAAAAATGAAGCTTGTGTTTTTGCATGCAGGATGCCTAATTTAGTCATTGTAATTGCAGAGAATTTGATAGGTATATATAAACAGAAGCATCACTGTGTATGTCATAATCATCCTGGGGGAAATCCTGTACTATGTTTGAAAAATAGAGCTTTTAATCTAGGAAGCCTGTCCTTTGATTGTAATATTGAGCCAAGCCAGATCTGGAGCTTAAGTTTCTTGACATAGTCCTGTTAAAATGAAAAAGAAAAAAAGAAAAAAAAATGAAGGCGATCTTGGTAAAATGCTATCGCACTGGAAGACAGAAGATGGACGATGAGAACACAGGGGCTGTGGGAAAGGCAATACACAGATGAAAGAAATAAAAGACCAGCAAATGAGAAATGGAAAATGGATGGCAGACTCCACGCACTTCTAGAATATCTTTCACGAAAAGAAAAGACCAATTGTCAAGAACCCATATTAGAACTGTATCATGTTTTTTTCTCCCACAGTATACTAATTTCATTTTTTGAAGGATGTGGAGGGGACTTTCTCTCTTTTCACCTCCTATAAATTATTCTATACTGAGTATGTGGACAAACAAAGGCACAAAGAGGCCAGGGCATTAGTATTTCCCAGGATGTGCACAGGGTGCCTAATGGAGGTAATGAGTGCCCTGGCCAGGAGCCAGGATGACAATCTCCAGCCACAAAGTGGTGAGTCAAGTGCAAGACACCACAGACAAGTGCGGAGGCCAACCAATCATTTCTGCTAAACAAAAATTTTTCTGCCACTTGTAACCAGTTCCTCCCCCTCCCCAGCCCCACCAGGTGGCTATTTCCTGGGTAGTTCTCTGAGCGGTGGCATTGAAATGCCATCATAGAATGGAAAATTGGGATTAAAGGTCTTAAGTGCTTGGTTATGAAGCCAAAAAGAGAAGGCAAAAGAGCCATCCTTTCTCGTTGCAGCAAGGAGCTGCTTCTTGCCCCTGCCTTTTCATGTTGACACTAAGACTCTAAAGAGTCAAAACAATTTGTTTCAGCATATCACATGTACCTCTACATTTTCCTTAACATTGATGGCATAGATGAATCCTTTTTTTTTTAAATTTTTTTATGGCATAGATGAATTCTTAACAAAAGCCAGTACATAGCATGATGCCCATGAAAGCAAGAAAACATTCACTCGATTATCTCGATGACTTCCAATGGAACGTAGTTTGTCGACTATTGCACTGTTTAATAAGACATCGATTTCAAAATATGTGCTTTGTCTTTCATATATTCTAAAGCTCTCTCTCTCCTTGCCCTCCTCCCTCTCCCTTTCAGCAGCACAGTTAGAGAAGTAAAAGGCCATGCAGACTAATTAGATGATACACTGATGACCTGAACACCAGAGACAATAGATAAGCACACTCACGCCTTATTTACACTTTCCCTATCAAGCCTGAAAAAATCAATAAATTGGGAAAATACTTTTGAAAGTATTTATAAAGAAAATATATTCCTCATATTTTATAGGATTTGTTCAAATGATCTACATTAGGTGCCTATAGATTACATAGTCCAGCTAACTGACAATGCATACCTCAACTATCCTAAATAGGAGAAAAGTTCACTTTTACAGGGTTTTCCTAGTGAATCCTGAAAGCTTCCCATATGTTCTTTCTAACATAAGTTTTATAAACACTGTGAGTTTTACCTACAAACCCATTGCCATGTAACACTATTTCACTACAATTCTGAGAGAGCAGCAGTAAGAGATGAAGAGTGGATCCTAGAGGATCTAACGGGCTCAGAGATAAATCTACCGGCTGAGAGAGAAAGGGACAGAGAGCATACACAGAAACAAGATGGCTACTTCCAAGTAAAGGGATTGATACTACTTTCCACCTGCTCCCAGCCCCATAGTCTTTCTGAACCACTGCAGAAGGGTAGAAATTCCTCATGATTTGCCTGACCATAGGGCTCTTACAGCTTGGGTATAAAGCATGCTATACAGGCAACACTTAGAGATGAGTAGATTTTCCAAGCTGTGAAGAGCTAACAGACCAATGTTACCTGGGGAGCAGCACTAGCATTATTAGCTTGGTATGTAAAGAGAAGTAGCATTTCAATTCAAGAAAAACTGAAAGGGAAATTTCAGCTTTTCCTGAGATTCTACTGGGCAGTTAACATTCCAAAAAGGTCAAGAATGTTGAACCCTTAAGTGCCCTGTACGATGCTGTGGGGGGTGGGGGGGAGGGGGTGGGTAGAAATGAAGCCTTTAGTGCCATAAGAGAAGTCAGTAGGTGAGGCTGACTCCATACAGTTCCTGTAAGAGTTTGTAAGAGTTCTCAGTGTCTATATGCAATCTACCTTCTTCATGTTGGATTATACATGTTATATATCTTCTGTGAATTAAAGATCTTAGCATAACTTTCTGGCAGAATTATATGTCTCATAATTCACATATTTCCCAGAGTGCCTCAAAGTAACGAGGGTTGACTTTGCCACCCAGCAATATTCCAGGAAACTAATTACCTAGGGGAATTCATGAAAGATTGCATAGATCACTGTGCCTCAACAATAAAGTAATGAGACCGGTTTCCACAAGGCATACATAAAAATCACATCTATCTGGTGTATTGATTTATGCACACATTTTAGAAGATCTATGCAAATCTTACCTGACTCAATCCTTTCCTCTTTACAAAGGCTTTCCCACTGATAAAGCTGAACATCATATTTCTCTCCTCTGGACTTATTTTGCATGCCACTCATTTAGAACCTAATATTTATGCAGCTATTGGTAGTTATCTTGCTATGTGTATATGTATTACCCATTCAAAAACTGCCTTTCCACTAAGATGGAAACTCTATAAGTATCTATTGCTGCACAACAAATTACCCCCAAACCCAGCAGTTTAAAATATATCTTATCTTATGTAGTTTTGGAGGGCCAGGCATCCAGTAGTGACTCAGCTGGGTGGCTAGTTCAGTGTGTCTTGTCGGGCTTCAGTCGAGTTGCCAGTCAGGGCTCTAGTCATCTGAAGTCATTACCTGGACTGGAGGATACACCTGCTTTAGTTCCCCACTTGTTGGAGGTCTTAATTCTTTACCACGTGAGCCTCTACACAGGGATCCTCATGACAGTGCAGCTTCCCAGAAATCTAAATTGCTGAGAAAAAGAGACACAGAGAGAAACGAGAGAGGGAGAGAGGCACAACCAAGACAGAGCCACAGTATCTTTTATAACCTAATCTCAGAAAAGATAATATCATCACCCCTACCATATTCTAGGATTCCACCAGACCATGTAAGAAGGGATTACACAATCATGTGAATACAGGAGGCAGGGATTGCTGGGAACCATCTTAGCAATGAGCGACCACAAAAAGGACTTTGCTTTGCCACTCCCCCTTTTAGAGATTCTAACATGATGCACTGTGTAGAATAAGGAGTCAATAAATGGTTGTTAAATTTATTATATCCCCCATATCCTTAAATATATTATTCAGTTACTCCTTTATTCTTCAGCAATTGTCACTTCATTTAAACACATTAATGATGTAACATTATAGTACTTTCAGTCTGTTTACTAACAATTACAGTGTTACACTAGGACTAAAATGATAGAGGAGTATTTTTACCATGAACAAACACATATGACTTTTAGTTAGGTTATTTGGCTACATTTTGTTTTTCTTTCTCAATATTTATTCATATACGAAATATTTACTGACCATTCACATGCTGCTAAGGGCATGAAACTACAATATATTTTGATGAATATTATGGGAAGGGAAATAGTCATGGGGAGCCATAAATCTGAGACTACTTCTCCTGTAACATTTAGCAAAATTAAAAATATGAAATGTAAAAAATATGGAATGTAAGATAGAAAACAGGTCTATAAATATACCATTTCAAGGAAAAATTAAAGTATGTTTCTACAAGCTTGTGATAGTGTTGATTGGACCAAAAATCATAATAATTGGGTATGAAATTGGATCTCCCACTAGAAAATACAGATAAGAGTCCCCAAATATACTTTTATAAATGAAGGGAACACAATGAGCATCTAGAACCATGAGGAAGTTGTATTAGCAGATACTGTTGATAATCTACCTATCCTTCAACTATTCAACACATTTCATCAAATTTTCTTCCTTGAGAGATCCCAATATTGTTCAGATTTCTACCTGCACCCCACCCACAGAATTTAGAGCCCCAATTACTATACTCTGTCCTATTTGAATAATTAGTTCAAATAATTTTTCCACCTAGCCTGAAAATTTCATGGAAGGGAGTGACAAGGTGGGCCTTAGGAACAATTTGGAATGAGTTGAAATTTACCTATACTCTCTGTAGTGGGTTGACCAGTGGCCTCCAAAAGATATATCTATGCCCTAATCCCTGGAACCTGCAAATATGACCTTATTTGGAAAAAAAAAAAAAAAAGGTCTTTACAGATATAATAATTAAGTTAAAAACATTGAGATGAAATCATGGGAGATTAGGTGGCTGAAAATCCAATGACAAGTGTCCCCTGAGAGACATGCAGAGAGAAAAGGAGAAGGTCATGTGAACATGGAAGCAGAAATTGAAGTTGCAGAGGCAAAAGTTAAACTCTTGAGCCACCAGAAGTTAGAAGAGGCAAAGAAGGATTCGCTCGTAGAACCTTAGGAGAGAATTCAAGGCTCCTGGTAACAACACAGATCTGCCAATTCCAGACTCGTTGGCCTCCAGAACTAGGAAAGAATAAATTCCTTTTGTTTTAAGACACACAGCTTGTGGTATTTTTTCCAGCAGCCTTAGGAAATTAATACACCCTCCAACTAAACAATATCTCAATTCCAATTTATAAGTTCTTTTTGTAGTAGGCTCAGTTTTTCCCAAAGCCAACACCAGTAAATGCCAACACCTGCAGCTACTCTTCACCATGCCAATGCTCACATGACTCAGGATTCTCTTTCTTAGAAGGGTGAGTCAGCTCATCAATAAACTAACTCAAACAATTGGTTAATAAATAAAAATATATTAATTAATTCACACCCATGTTACCTTTTGTGAATAACAGAATTATTAATAGGACCTTTCTAATGGCTAGTTTTTTAACTAAACAATTACTGATCAAGTACATACCATGTATCAGACACTTTGCCAGTTCAGGGAAGAGAGTGGTAAACAAGATGGATAACCACCCATAAAACCGTACATGTACCGCAACGTACCATGTACTTAACATATATAATTTAACTTAATTCTCACAATTTTGTAAGACTGATTATCCCAGCTGACAGACGAAGAAGCAGAGGTTCAGAAGTTTAAATTCTTTGTCCACATTTACATGTCAATTAAGACTGTCAGAGGCTTGGAACTCTAGAACGCACGCCTGGGCATCACCTGTAGAGCTGGCTCCCAGGGCCAGGGGCCTCCTCTTTCAGAGCCTAGCCCTTGCCATCTTCACTCTTCCCCCTTCATTCCATACATTCTTCTCTCTTGATAGACAGATAAATAGGTGTTGGCAACTTATTATTTTACTGTTCCCAGCAGCAGCATCTTCTGATAGAAGACCTCAAAGAGAGGCACTTAGCCCAGTGGCAGCAAGCCAGTGGGGGCCCAGTGGTGGTAGTAACGGTGGGTGGTTAGCAGAACTTACCTGTTTGACCAGGGCTCTTGTGTCCATGTTTCCCAAGGCTCATCTCACAGCATCTCCTTTATGAGTCAAGTATTCATTCTACCCCCATGTTACAGAGGAGAAAACAAAGGCCTAAAAATTACTTAAGCGGTAGAAATCAGATTCGAATCTAGATTTACAGACTCCAAATCAAGTATGTATGTGAAAGTCTTTTGTAAGTTACAGAGGATTCTGCCAATGTTTGTGCAAACGTCTGTTATCAAAAAAGTACCTTTTCCATTATGCCATGTGGCCACCTAATGGCTATTTTCATCACATTTACAGTCAGACTTGGAGCAGGTCAGCATTTAATAAAACTCAGCTCTCACCACTTAATAACCTCCCATTCTACTCATAGGTTTAGTCCTAGAGATAAATGTGGGATAAACTGTGGAAGATGAATAAAAGAAAATATTTTAGTGACAAAAAAAAATCATCTGTGAAGAGAAGTTGTGACAAGAATAGAAAATGAGAAAAAGAATGTAGATTCTGATTGAAAGCTTGCAGAGTAGTGTTACCCAGAGTGTAGTTCAAAGAACAATAGCTCTAGAAAAGGCTTTTTGGGAGAAGTGGTGTCTGGTCAAATAAGCAACTGTGTAATAATTTCATTTTGGAGGTAAAATGTATAATCACTTCAAAAGGTTATGTTGTTTAAAAAATCAGTGGAAAAATGAAGATAGAGAGAGAGAAAGAATTTCAGTGATCATTCCAGTATATATACGCCTGGTTACTAGTTTAGTTAGGGTTATAACATCGAGATAGAAGAATCTTGGAGTAATACAGACAAACCTGTTTCTAATCTACCACCTACTAGCTGGATGATCTTCAGCAAATTACTTAGCGGTTTCAGTTTCTTCACATGTAAAATAGGGAAATACGTATTAGGTTCTCTCGTGTTCACTTGGGATAATTCATGTAAAACATCTATGCTTTTTGCCTGTAATGGTCCTATAGGCAAAAGTTCTCAATAAATGGCTACTCTTTTATGTTGTTATCTTTGTGGTTATTATGGTAGCTAGTAGCTGAGACTCTAATAACCAACAACTCTGCTGCCCCCTACCCCACTCACAGAAGTGCAATTCTCTGAGAGGTTAAAGTTTTGAAATAAAAAATAATTGATCCCAGCAGAGATGGCAAAATAGACAGAGATATTACTTCATGGGGGAAACTCTTCAGAAACCTGAAGGAATTTATTAGCATATCTAAAGAAAGAATCAATCCATCAAATAGGGCATCAGGCACCCTTGAAAGCCTGGAAAAGGAGAAACAGAAAGATAAAGCTTAGCACTCATGTCCAAGAGGAAGAACTTCAGCCAAGTTTCTCAAGTGTTCCGGTGCTTGAGGCAAAGTCAAACAGATTGTAGAAATGACTGTGGAATCATAGCCTCTCAATTTAAAATGTCTTTGCCCTTTTGACAAAATGGTCCTGAGTTTGTGTGTTTGTATCAAGCCACCAGCCTACCTTACCCTGGTGCCATTAAAAACTGGATTTATCTAACTTCCTGCACTGAGTTGAAGAGGGTGCCCCCCCCAAATATGTATCCATCAGGAACTTGTGAATGGGATCTAATGTGAAAATAGAGTCTTTGCAGATGTAATCAAGTTAGGATGATGATATACTGGATCAGGGTGGACCCTAACTTCAAAATGACTGTGCTTTTATAAGAGGAGGGAATCTGGAACACAGAAACACGCAGAAAAAATGCCATGGAACAAAGTGGGCAGAGATTAGTGAGGCACTTACAAACCAAGAAAGGTCAAGGATTGCCAAACACCAGAAACTGGTAAAAGGCAAGAAATTATCTTCCTCTAGAGCCGTCAGGGAATGTGTGGCTCTTCCTATACTTTGATTTCAAGCTTCTTGACTCTAGAGCCATGAGAAAATAGTCTTAAGGCATCAAATTCATGGTGATTTGTTATGGCAGCCCTAGGAAACCAATACACTTCCCTTTGTTATGACATCATGATCACCAAGCAGTTTTCTGGATAAGATTCATTTCCCGAGAAGGTGAACACATAAAAGGAAACATTAATACTTAAGTATAAGTAAGTTTCAAATTCCTCTCTCTTTGGTGATTACTTTTTTTGCAAACTGGAATTAGAGCTTTCATCCATCTACCTTATGAACTTTTTATTTTTTTTAAAGATCTTATTTATTTATTTATGAGAGAGAGAGAGAGAGAGCGCACAAGCAGGGGGGAGGGGCAGAACGACAAGCAGACTCCCCGCTGAGCAGAGAGCCCATGCAGGGCTGGATCCCAGGACCCTGAGATCATGACTGAACCTGTCAGAAGCTTAACCAACTGAGCCACCCAGGTGTCGCACCTTATGAACTTTTAAACATAGTCTACCACTGAAAAATAAATCTGCTCTTAGAGGATGTGGACAATATCAGCTTTCTGAATATACTATCCTGTGGCAAGAGATAATGAAAGAAGTCCCTCTTTGGGGCTCTAGGCCTGTGGTCTCTCTCTTGCTGATCTTTTTTTTTTTTTTTTAAAGATTTATTTATTTATTTGAGAGAGCAAGAATGAGAGAGAGAGAGTACATGAGGGGGGGGAGGGTCAGAGGGAGAAGCAGGCTCCTTGCTGAGCAGGGAGCCTGATGTGGGACTCGATCCCGGGACTCCGGGATCATGACCTGAGCCAAAGGCAGTCGCTTAACCAACTGAGCCACCCAGGCGCCCTCTCTCTTGCTGATCTTGATACTATATGTTTTCCACGGTACCTTTGCTGGCAGAGCAGCAAATGATTTTTCTTCAATAATATTTTATTGTTACTTTTCCAGTCAGAACACACAGATTGGTCTAATTACAACCGAGGTACTGAAAAACGGCGTAAGTGACAAAGAATTCAAAATAACAGTAACTCCAACAAATCAATGTTAGCCTTCGTAAATGTAACCAGACATTTGAAAATATAAGATTTCTTTTCTTTTTTTTTTTAAGTTCATGCTTTATATCTTAGAAGAATAATAAATGTTTGGGTATTTTGGATCTAGCCGAGGTAATGAGATTAAGAAATAGTAATAATCATACCAACATTTCAGTATACAACTTTCAGGCTAGACAAATTAAAATAATACAAATATATTAGAATTTAGCACTAATTTTCCCAAAGAATCACACACATGGTGTAAGTATATGGAAAACATTTTTCATTCATTAATTTATTCATTAAATCAATTAAGAGACATTTCTTGAGTACTTATGATGGGCCAGGAAATATGCTAAGTGCTGGAAATACAAAAATAAATAGGACCTATGATCCATGCCATCAAAGAACTTATTCTCATAGGGAAGCAGACACAAACAGATAATTACAGTAGATTGATTCAAGTGCTATAATAAAGGTATAAATGAAATACTGTTAGGCCCCTGAAAAAGAGCTAATAACTTCTTGAGGGAGGCAGGAAATGCTCATTCAGTTTCCTGGTAACATTATGCTAAACAAGTACAATACAGCCTATTTGGCAATATATCTATAAATTCTAACAAATTTATTTAAATCAATATTAGTCATGGCCTTTTGAATGAATCGAGTTCTGCGCATTTGTTTTTTTATTAAAAAGTAAATTCCAGTAAAATTCACATCAATTGAACCAATCTTCTTTTCCATGCCCATCATTCTCTCATTTTTTTTTAAGATTTTATATATTTATTTGAGAGAGAGAGAGAGAGAGAGCATGAGCAGGTGGGGGAGGGCCAGAAGGAGAAGCAGACTCCCTGCCAAGCAGGGAGTCTGACTGCTGGCCTAGATCCCAGAATCCTAGGATCATGACCTGAGCCAAAGACAGATGCCTAACTGACCAAGGCATCAGGCGCCCCCTAAGAAAATTTCTTATAACTCAGTTGCTTTCATTCATCAATAAATATTTTCCTCTGCACACACATGGTGGCAACACTTTAGATTTCTTTTACCACAGTATATCTAAGAGACAAATCAGTTAAAATGTAAAGCAAGAAACTTTCAGTTTCTTCCAGTCTTCTCTGCCATGTAAAGAGATTAAAAGTCATAACTGCCATTCTTCTAGAAATTAAAAAGCTGAACAAACTGAGAACCAACTCTTCTTGGGCCTATCAAAAAACTCAAGCTAGAAGGCTAACCACCAACCATCCTGAGATTAGGAGAAACAGGCAAATAGTAGCCATGATCTGCTTAGTTGGAGTAGAAACCATAAACTGGTAGGAATGCTTCCATGGTAATTTGACAAATTGCTGGAGATTGAGTGTGGACTACTTGGAGAGTGAGAAACTACTGGGGACCACAGTCATAGGGAGAACCACATGTGGACAGTTACCCTCAGGAATCCCACCACATTCTCAGGGTCAGGAGCAGAGAAAAATTCCCATTCCCTGGATCTGCCCTGTAAGACATGTTAAAAGAAGTTCTTCTCGGAAAAGAATAATGACAGAGGTCAGAAACTCAGATTTACACAAAGAAAGAAAGAAAGAGCAATTGAGAGGGTATAAATGAATTAATTCTCTATGATACTGCAAACGTGGATACATGACATCGTGCATTTGTCAATTCCCGTATAACTTTACCAATGAAGAGTGAACCTTAACATAACAAAATACATAAATAAATAAACAACAAAACAAGAAACTTTTAGGAGATTGGGGAATCTTAGAAAGGACTGCAGACCATTTTCAGAGAGTCTAACTTACTATTAAAAATGTATGAAAAGAATCTCACCAAAGGACTTGGGGGCAGGGCAGGTGTTGGCCTAAGTAAGTGGAAATGAATGAATACTGTAAGACTGAAGGCAAAAGGAACTATAACACTGTCCTTTATTTGAGAAAGTTGTTTCCCATGTGGGTTAGCAATTCTCATACTGCTATGCATGCCTTCTGGAGTAAGCAATTTTATTAATGAATGGTGGGTGGTCTGAGTCAAATTTCTCACTATTCAAGTCGGAGTTTACAAATAAGCAAAAAGGAGGTATGGTAACAGACTAGAATGGGAGACATCAGGAAGAACTCAAATTTAGCTTACTATAGATACAGATGGTTACATACAAAAATACTCACAAATATGTGTATATATACGGATTAGTACACGCACATATTTCTTTGCCCGTCAGCTAAGAGGGCCTAAAAGCAATGGCACCCCAATAACAATGAGCATATTTAGCACACAGATATTGCTTTGTAATACCTTTCTTTTATTCTCTATAAAGGAACCATCAACTCTGACATAAATAGCTGATTGTAGGACTAGGGGCAGGAAATATACAAGATGGCTCTGCCAAGCCCAAAGACAAGGAAATTGTCAGAAAAAACTCAAAATGATGGGCAGATGTCAAAGGTCACAGGTGTCAACTGAGAGAGTTCCCAGTGGCCACAGCAGGAACAATTTGGTAAACATAATATATAAAGTGGCATATAAATATCCTTGAGTCCATACTACTGTTAATAAATGATTGAACAATTAAATAGAAGGGAAAGGAGAAACAAATTGAGGAATTCTAAATAATTTATGAAATACTCTGCCATAAAGAAGGGGAACATAACTCTCTACTCCTGAATGGCTCAGTCCATTAAGTGTCTGCCTTCAGCTCAGGTCATGATCTCAGTGTCCAGGGATCAAGTCCAGAATGGGCTTTCTGCTCAACAGGGAGTCTGCTCCTCCCTCTGCCTCTCCCCCTACTTGTGCATGCTTATGCACACTCTCCTTCTCGTAAAAATAAATAAAACATTAAAAAAAATAACTCTCTACTCCTTAAGTTTGGACCGTACATAATGACTTCTTTCCAATGAGTACAGTATGAAAAAAGGGGTTAGCAAAAAAAAAAAAAGGGGTTAGCAACTTTACAGTGGAGAAACCTCACAAACACTACCCCAGCTCGTGATAAATCAACATCAACAATGAGAAATCATGCTGATAGTATGTACTATTGATATGATGTGAAAATGGCACTTTACCACTGTGATCTTCCTTATAAAACCCTGTAACTCCTATCTCATCATGAGAAAAACATCAGACAAATTCCAATCCAGGGCCATCATACAAAATGCCTGACCAGTATTCCACAAAACCATCATGGTTGTAAAAATTAAGAAATTCTGAAGACCTGTCACAGTCAAAAGGGGTCTAAAGAGACATGACAACTACATGTACTATGGTATCCTGGACAGTACCCTGTAAGAGAAAAAGATCCTTAGGTAAAAACTAAGGGACTCTGACTGAATATGGGATTTAGTTAACAATAAGATCAATTTGGGTTCATTGGGTGTAACAGATTTATCATGCTAACATAAGATATTAACGGTAGGTGAAACCAGATGTAGGGTAGATGGGAATTCTCTGTACTACCTTCTCAATTTTTCTTTAAATCTAAACTGCCCTAAACAATAGTTTATTAAAAAAAAAAAAAAAAAGGGACGCTTGGGTGGCTCAGTCGTTAAGTGTCTGCCTTCGGCTCAGGCCATGATCCCAGGGTCCTGGGATCTAGCCCCGCATCAGGCTCCCCGCTCTGCGGGGAGTCAGCTTCTCCCTTCCCCACTCCCCCTGCTTGTGTTCCCTCTCTCTTTGTGTCTCTCTCTCTGTCAAATAAATAAATAAAATCTTAAAAAAAAAGAAACCCACTCCCAATTTAAACAAAACAAAACATTATTTAATTATTCTATCTCTAATAAACAAAATGTAAAGCAAGAATTACACTGCTTTCCTTTTAGTTCTCATGCTTTTCTATCCAAAATAGAAAGGAGCTTTTATCCCCTACATACTCCAACAATACAAGAACATTCTCAACTGTTACAGTCAAAAATAGTTACTTTCAAGGATGGTAGAAAAACAGCCACCTTCACTCAGCTTGACTGTCAACATAGCAAGAAAACACTGCAGGTTAGAATTAGGATCTCTCCTTCCTCCCCTTGAATGTGTGAAAAATATTATACCCTTCTTTATTTTCTGTAGTAATCTTGTAGTATTTTTATCTAGGCACATGTTAGCACTGCAAGATACACGAAGAGTGGCAGACAAGAAAGGCTTTAAGTACTATGAATAGTCCTTAGACATTTTCATTAATAACAGGATGGGTGAATTTTCGTCATCCATAAGTTGCATTTCTATTTTTTCTATTTATTGATAGTGAGGATATTTTAAACAAAATCTACTTGGAATAAGAAGTGAAAACTAAAAGATAAAAGCAGTTTAAAATTTTTAAGGGATAAAGACAATTTGACAGGTGGTTCCATGCTTAACATTATTTGTTTGGTTAAAACAAATGTTAATAGGTTATTAATTGTCAGTAATTGATAAAGTGATAAAAAGAATCTATTGAAGAAAATATTTTGCATATTGAACTTTAGATAAAAATAAAACATTTCAGCAATCCATTCATTTCCTGATTATTCTAATAATACACAAGCTAAGGACTTTTCAGTAGACATAACTACATAGATATCCAATTAAATTATTTTTAAGAGGAAGGTGAGGTAAATTACTCCCGATATCTCCTTTCTCTGACTGCTGCCTCTTTTGCCTGCTCTCATCCAAAGTCCATTCATTTTTTTTTTTTTGAGGCCCAATTCTCCATACACTTAATCCACAATGATTTGCTTAAATGTTCCAGCATAATTGAATTCCTACAGCTTTTATAGTTTTGTAGCAGTCATCCTGGAAATTGCTATGCATTATTAGGTATTATATTCTCTAGTAATATTTTAATTTTTAGAAATTATATGACATTTTAAGCCAATTGTATATTCTTAGAAGAGCAGAACCATGTCAAATACTTCTTTGATCTAGCTTCCCTTATCTAATAAAGTGCCAAACACTACTGGGCATTAAGAAAAAATTTCTGGTTAATACAGTAATGGTGTAATCTAATCTATTCATTTAAGCAAGAATTTGTAAACAGCAATGTTTATTTATATGTTGGCTTTATCTAAAAACCATGGTTGAAAATGTTTTGCTAAGTTCTTTAATGTAATTCTGTCTTTCTTAATTATTTTGCAAAAGTCAAACAATATTGGAACATTTTCTCACCATTTTAATATACAAAAGGTTATCATATAAGTGAAATAATGTACTTAATAAAGAACAAGTTTTGTTTTGATAAACAAGTTAAATAATAATAAAAAACAACCATGTATTAGACCATAAATAAAGCCTTGATAAATTTTAAAGATTTAACTTTTATAGATCATGTTCTCTGACAATTATGCAATTTAATGAGAAATCAACAGGTAAAGGATTGCCAGTTTTCAGTAAATGTAGGTTTGGGGTTTTTGTTTGTTTGCTTGTTTCATTTGTTTGTTTTTTCCAACCCTCTTACTGTAACCAACTAAAAATAATGGATAAAATAAAAGAATAATCTTCATAAAGGCAGCACAAATCTGATGAAATATTAAGAAATTCTTGTTACAATCTAAATGAAAGTAAGAACAAGAGAAAGAATGAAGATTCTAACTCACTCTGCCATAAGGCAGTTGGCGGTGGTTGAACCTAGCTGTGGCTTAGAAGGACTCAACAAAGCCTAGGGTCACTCAAGGTGAGGACTTTGATTAGAAAGTTTAGCACATTAGTTTGTAACACTAAAGGCTACATTGTCATAATAAGATGAACCTGAAGTAAACCCTGCATCTCTTTGCAAGGGAGTAGAGAAGAAATCCATCCTTGAGTGCCTATAAATACATGTAACCCTTGGCTGCCTGGGTGGCTCAGATGGTTGAGCGTCTGCCTTTGGCTCAGGTCATGATCCCAGGGTCCTGGGATCGAGTCCCGCATCAGGCTCCCTGCTCAGCGGGGAGCCTGCTTCTCCCTCTGCTTCTCTCTCTCTCTCTGCCTCTCATGAATAAATAAATAAAATCTAAAAAAAAAAAAATACATGTAACCCTCAAGGTGCTATAGAGCTCAACTTGTCCATTAGGATTGTCCCAAAATAATCTCAAGACCTGAATCCTGAATTTAGTTTAATGTGAACCTGGGATGTTAGTGCCAATGGACACTGGAAAGAAATTAATGCACTTCCCTCTGGAGGGTAGCATCTCTAGTTGGCCCTCTGAGAATGTTCACAAGAAAATGTTTATGATGATAAACTCAAATGGAAAAATAATATTGAATTCTCAAGTGCAAAAATGGTAGATATTGATGTACCATGCAAATATTAATCAAAAGGCAGTTGATATCAGACAAAAATTTTGAAAGATAACTTTGTAGCAACATAAAATCTTTAATTTATGAAAATAATATAGCAGTTTTGAATTTTTATACTTTGAAAAACATAATCTTAAAATTCATAAAGGACGAATATACAAATTTGCAAAGAGAATTAGACCATAATCTGCATGAGAGATTTTAACATACTTCTTAATAATTGACAGAAAAA
The DNA here is from genome assembly GCF_009762305.2 of Zalophus californianus. Classification (NCBI taxonomy): domain Eukaryota; kingdom Metazoa; phylum Chordata; class Mammalia; order Carnivora; family Otariidae; genus Zalophus; species Zalophus californianus. The sequence goes on along the minus strand of NC_045601.1, from coordinate 66,795,477 downwards.
TCAGGCAAAAAGGTTAGTGAGCTTCCCTATAATCCAGCAGTCATACTACTGGGTATTTATCCAAAGTATACAAAAACACTAATTCAAAGGAATACATGCACTCCGATGTTTACTGCAGTATTATTTACAATAGCCAAGATATGGAAGCAGCTCATTGTCCATCGAGATAAATGGATAAAGAAGATATCACACACTCTCTCTCTCTCTCTCTCTCACACACACACACACACACACACACACACACACACACAGTGGAATATTATTCAGCCATAAAAAAGAATGAAACCTTGCCATTGGCAACAACATAGATGGAGCTAGAGAGCATAATGCTAAGTGAAATAAGTCAGAGAAAGACAAATACCATATAATTTCACTCATATGTGGATTTTAAGAAACAAAACAAAGAAGACAAGAAAAAAAGAGAGAGAGAGAGAGGCAAACCCACAAACGGACTCTTAACTACAGAGAACAAACTGATGGTCACCGGAGGGGAGGTCAGTGGGGAATGGGTGAGACAGGTGTTGAGGACTAAGGAGCACACTTGCTGTGATGAGCGCTGGGTGTTGTATGGAAGTGTTGAGTCACTATTTTGTTCATCTGAAACTAATATGACCCTATATATTAACTGTACTGGAATTAAAATAAAAACTTAAAAAAAAAAAAAGGTCAGTGAGCTTATAGAAAATATGAACACACAAAAACCCACACACATGCATACACACGAAAAGAAAACTTTTTTTCTAGTGCGCAGACTATTTACAAAATTGATTTTATACTGGACCATAAAATAAATTTTAAAAAGTTTCAAAGGATTAAATGAAGGGGGGGAAACTGGAGGGGGAGATGAACCATGAGAGACGATGGACTCTGAAAAACAAACTGAGGGTTCTAGAGGGGAGGGGGGTGGGGGGATGGGTTAGCCCGGTGATGGGTATTAAAGAGGGCATGTTCTGTGTGGAGCACTGGGTTTTAAATGCAAACAATGAATCATGGAATACTACATCAAAAACTAATGATGTAATGTATGGTGATTAACATAACAATAAAAAATTAAAAAAAAACATATTAGGATGTTCTCATTATAAAACAATTAAGCAAGAAATAAGTAATCAAATACCTTAAACTTTCCCTATGATTGGAAATTAAAATTTAATTTAAAAAGTATCCATGTGGGGCACCTGGGTGGCTCAGTCATTAAGCGTCTGCCTTCGGCTCAGGTCATGATCCCAGGGTCCTGGGATCGAGCCCCGCATCGGGCTCCCTGCTCGACGGTAAGCCTGCTTCTCCCTCTCCCACTCCGCCTGCTTGTGTTCCCTCTCTTGCTGTGTCTCTCTCTGTCAAATAAATAAATAAAATCTTTAAAAAATAAATAAATAAAAAATATCCATGATTTAAAGTTTTTAAAAAGAACAAAAATTAGAATAACAAGTTTGAATATTAATAAATAAAGCCAATAAACTACAGCTGACCCTTGAACAACATGGGTTTGAACTACCCAGATCCACTTAATTTTTTCAATAAATACAAAACTGGAAATGTATTTTCTAGTCCTTATGATTTTCTTAATAACATTTTTCTAGATTACTTTATTGTAAGAATACTTTATAAGACATAGATAATACCAAATATGTTAATCAACTGTTTATGTTACCCACAAGGCTTCCAGTCAACAGTAGGCTCTTAGTGGTTAACTTTTTGCAGAGTCAAAAGTTGTACATGAATTTTCAACTGCACAGGACATTGGCATCCCTAGCCCCCATGTTGTTCAAGGGTCAGCTGTAAAATGAAGAAAAACTGTATTAAGAGCAGAAAGTAATAAAAGAAAAGAAAAACAAATATACTATAGAAAGGATCAATAGGAACAGATTTTATTCTTGGAAATTGTCAAGGAAAAATTGTCTATCTCTCGAGAAACTAAGTTTGAAAAAAAAAGACAAGAGTAAGCAATATCAGTAACAAAAGGGGGCATAGCTACAATTTCTACAGACATTAAAGGAATAATGTCTTATAAAAATGTTATGTCAATAAATATAAAAGTTTAGAGAAATATAAAACATAATGTAACAAGAGTGACTGAAAAGAGATGTTAATATAGTCCAGGAGATCAAATCAAATCAGTACTTTTCTTCAAAAAAACTGCCATATAATATGTGTCCAGCAGTAAGGTCTAGGATTTTATATCTTACATAAAGTCTTCTGGAGGAGTAAAAAGTTAGAGAGAAGAAGGAGGGAGAAGGGAGGAGTAGGGGAGGGAGATGGGGATGGCCCAATGAGGACAAAAGTTGTTCAAATTGGATGTCATAATATTTCAATTTCAAAAACTCTAGTTCTCTCAATTTGGCTTTCCAGAAAGTGTTATGCTTAAGATTGAGTTTGACACACTCCCCAATTATTCATTTTTTTTCTTATTGATATTAAAAAGATTTTTTCTTATTAATGATGTAAAGTTTTACATTAATTACATTATTGTAATTATGGTAATTACATTACTAATGCTGTAATATTTTAAGGATAGCCACAGGAAGAGGAAAAAAATAAAATCAGTTACTTTAAAAAATATTTGCTGATATTTAAAATATCATAGCAGTAGTTAAACATTCTAAATTTCCAAACTCATTAAACTCTTAAAATTATGGGTCATAGTAATCTCTGTAAAAGGGCAAAAAATTATTTGTCTTACAATATTGTCCTATACTTTTTTAAAAGACACCATCCAGAGTTGGTGAGAATATATTTCAATGCTTCTACAAAATGAGCTAAAAGATGGTTCAATATATTTAAAGATACATTTTTTAAACAAAAAAGATCTCTATGCAAATCTATGAATATTGAAACAGTCCAAGTTAAGTAATATAATGTAATCTCTGATTAGTTTAAAATGAAAAGAAAAATAACAATTTTCCTACTACCTACTTAGGTCTTCATATTTGGGGTATGCAATTTGGGAAGTTGGATCAGGAGAGAGAGGAGCACCTGTCCATAAGAGCGAAAAAAGTCTCTCCAGGAGGCTACTCAAGGAAAGGGGATGAAGAGCAGGGAAGGAAAGAGGAGAAATAATAATATTGCCAAGGAGACACTGGGAGATTCACATGTGATCCCCTTACTCCAAATATTCAGTAAAGTTCAAGTGAAGTTTATGAAATGTTTGGTATGACTAATTTCTTGTGGAAACTCCAAAGGGAGATAGCATGTCTTGATTGACCTGGGATATGACACAGATGGTATACAGGTGTAAGAAATGAAGGCTGGAGTAAAGAGGAACCACACACACAGAAACACACACATTCCCAAAAGCACATGGATATTAGAATCAGCAAAGATCTGGAATCTTGAGTGAGGTTGTAGGATTTACATAAGTCATAGAATTGGGGGTGAAGAATTGTTCAAGGTAATTTTACCTGGATCTTATGGGGCAGAGAGACCCCAGCTCACATGTTCTGATAAAGCATATGCATGCAGGGAATAACTCTTGTCTTCATGCTTGGAACCTGTAGCCTCTCATACACATCTTGGTGCCACCAACTATGAGGGTATTAGACACAGGACATTTGAAACTGGAGCACCAGATATTTTCTTTTATTCTAAGAGTTGGACATGGTAAAACTTTGAAATACATAGTATAATTTTATCTTGAGCAGTCCCTAATCTTTGATTCAGTAACCTCTTCCTTTATGCCAACAGCCAAAGAGAGACCTAATTCTCCCACGGGAGGCCTAAATATTCTAGGATTCTACTTTGTCTAAAGGTGCCTCACATACTTCTTTTCTCTCACCTCTTTACTGCCATAACTAAAAATATAGTTTCAGCCAGGACATTAAAGTCTAGATTTTTGAGAATGTCCTACTATATTTCCTGTCTATAAATTAGGCTTTTTAATTCATACATAATAAATGAGAATTTTAAATGAGGCATTTCAGGGTCCATTATTGAAGGTAAAGGTAAACAGCGAAAATAATCTCTTTCAGGCCAGCAAGGAGGGAGGTCTATGGGTGTGTGCGTGAGTGAGTGTGTGTGTATGTATGTGTGTGTGTGTGTGAATGAGCACACATGTGTTTGAGAACACTGTGACCCTCAAAGCAAAACATACATGTCACTCTTCTCAATCAGGAGAATTCCAGAATTTGTGGGACAGGGAAGTACGAGAATATAACATATCACTCTCTACTATTCATTCAGATGCAGAAGCAACAAAACCAGCAGAGTCCTTCCCACAAGATCACGTTGGCTTCCCTTTCTTCTCCACTGTGAACTTTGCCTGAACCCCATCAGATGAATTTGGATACCCTCCTTCTCCACCTGCAACATGTATGTAGTATGGTGCCTTGAGAAGTTCTGTCCAACAAAGCCATTAAAATTTGAGTCTCTGTCCTTCTTGAAGTTCCCCAACATCCTTGGACTGGCGCTTACAACTTTCAGTCATCCTCTTGAACAGGGAGGCCAGGTCCCTGAGCCTAATTATCCTCACCATTAAAGCAGGTAAGATCAGGGTAGAAGAGTAAAGAGGGATTGAGGGCCTGGAGGGAGAGAGCCACTCGGAGCCAATAAGGAAGGCTTTGTATTTACTTCTAGTTGCAAGCAGCACGGCAGTGACTCATGACAACCAAACAAACTTCTGTTTTCAGCACATCCAAACCCTTATATAGGGTAGCAAGGTCATTATTGCTGACACCATCAATTTTGGGACTCTTATCTCAGCAGTCACATTGCTTTCTGCCTGGGCCCAGGAGGATTGTTTGACTGATTCAGGCTTGACTTGCATAGTGGCAACCTTTTTTCAGGAGTCCATCTTAATCGTGGCATTTGCTGTCATTATAAGAGTAATATCTCTTGTTTTCACTCAGTAGGAGGAGTGATTTTGTTATCATCCCCTTCATATAAAAGTTCTTTGATCCCGAGGAAGTCTAGCCTTGCAACAGTCACATGATTTCTTTTGTTTTTCTTGTGCCATTTTGACATTCTATCTCTGTCGCTCTTAGACACTAACCTTAAATTTGGGCTATCTCTACTCTAGGACATTTTCTAGGGTAGCAAGGCTGATTGAGTTAGTTTATCTATACTCCTTTGGGTCAGTTTCTTATTCTCTAGTCACCTTCAAAAGCCTTATAAACCCAGTCTAGGGAGTAAGAGCCCAAATACTAGCCAGTGCCTCATCTGTGATTTCCGGTGAGAGTTTAGTTCTCTCATGAATTCTCCCTGAGAGTGCCAAAGCTCCCTTACAGTAGCCAGGACCCACTGCAAAAAAACCCAAATAAATTTAAGGTTGGCATAATAGACTGCAGGAGGTACTGAACTGTAAGATGGCTCAGCTATTACCACTCTTCTCAACAAACTTTATGTGCCTGCCCTCCCCATCCCCCAAGCAAATCAGCCAAGATTCCAATGATTTCCTAGGTTTCTGCAACAGGGTTCATGAATATCCTTTGCCTCACCTGTGTGGTGCATGTCTCTGTAACTGTGTTCTTAAGGGGGTCAGAAAAATCTGCTCTCCCCCCGACCCTCAAGTAACTCTTGGTACCAGTTGTTATAATTGGGTGGATCTGAGGCTGACTACCAGTTTGTTAAGGAAGTCCTCTCCCACCACCACCACCACTACCACCGCCGCCCCCCGCCCCCCCCCCCCCCCCCCGCCACAGCCTAGGAGACAGTTAGCAAGACCCAGACAGTACTTAAACATCTGTATTTGAACCTGCTTTCTGGTACTCATCCTTCAACCATCTCCCAATTCCTTCTCATCAACAAGCAACAAAGTATTTTGTTGCCCACATAACTTTGTCTGTTTAACACATCACTACTGATTCCCATAGATTTTACTCAAATCCTGTTAATTAGTGCACAAGATCCTCATCATTCCTCTTCTGGAAAGCCATGACACTGTAAGCATATCACCTAGGTTATCAAAAATCATCAACAAAACTCTGAAAGATCAGACTTAGCCTGCCAAACTTCATGGCTGCTGGCAGATGACACTTGACTCCAGGGCCAAAGATAATGGTTGGTTTATTGCAATAGCAGTCCTAAGCATCAGCATTTGTACCGTTTTCCTGGGCCCCAATTTTTACAAGGGGACATAAATTGGGCCATATGGTCTCTGACTTGTATTACAGGAGAGGAATATTTTATACCGCACAGTGAGCATTCCTGCCCTCTCCTCCAGAGGGGTCAACCATCTCAATCTTCCAGGGCTGTAAACAAAACTGTCATTTGCTTTAGAAATTAACTCTACCATCCAAGCCTATTCTCTATAAAAATATCTTTTAAAAGCTAGTCTAGAACAAAGGGCGGCCAATGCCCCTACTAGCAAAATGTACAGAAATAAAAGAGACCCATGGAGAATTGTCTCCCAAGTTAAAGAAGACAATTTCAGGAATAAATTAGTTTATCCAGTTAATTTTTGCAACCAGACAGCTATTTGACCATACTCTTTTTGTTAGGATTATTTGGCAGTACACAAATATAACATGCAAGGTGCAAGGACATTTTTTTTCATATTATTTTCAAAAAGAAATTTGAAGCCACTTTTGGAACTAAGGTTCTCCAGAGGTGGATAAATAGTACACATTATCTACATCAGATATTCAAAAAGGAAAGGGAGAGGACATGTATGAATGGTATAATGAAATAACTTCAAGTACAAATATAAAATGATACAGAGACAAGAATGATGGTAGAAAATGAACACTCAATCAGATCAGCACAATGGAGTGAGAACCAGATATACATGGAGCAAGAATACGTTTTTGGCTTTGCAGCTAAAGTAGATTTTGGCAGGATTAGATTTATTACTCTGACTTGCTCCTGTCTTTTGAAAATAAATATTGAAGATGATTCTATAATGTTGAATGATATAAAGGAAGTAAAACAAATTTTGAAAAAGTAGAGATAGCTCAGTTTTAAGTTTAGGAGGTAAGAGAGGCAGTCTTAAAACAGTACAAGAAAAACAAAGGCATGCACGTGATGTTCTGAGGCTAATCTTCTTTGGGAAAAGAATACTTACATGAACAGAAAGATGGGGGAAAAAAATCTCTCTCCGTACCCCTGGAGATTTAAAAAAAAACTAAATAACTCATCATATGTGACTCAAATGAACCTTATGAAGAAACTCATCCTTATAATTTGTGTGAATTTAGATTAACCTGGAACTTCAGATCCAGAAAAGTACTAAGCGCCATCACTCTACTTGTGTTCTAATCTCTGTATCTGAGTTCTGAGTAATGTGAAGACAGAAAGGGAGAAAGACAGAGCTAGAAGAAAGAGGAGGAGGAGAAAGGGGAACATGGAGGAGGGAGGAGGAAGGAGGAAGGAAACAAAGAAGACAGAATAAAGGACTAAAAGAAACACCAAAAAAAAGGAGTGACACGAGGCGATAGTGACAGAGACCTCATTTAGTGCCGAAACACATAACCCATAATGAAGTTTCAGTTAATGATATTGGACCAAAAAATTGTAAGCCCTAAGACACTAATATATGAGCTGTTTGGTTGCTTTTACTATAAAAAAAAAAAAAAAAGAAAAGAAACAGCCTGCAATCGTGTATCAGTAAAACAAAAACGGAGGCAAGTTAAAAGCCAGGTGTGTTTATAGTAGATGCCCACACCCACTTTCTCCCAGGTCTTTTCTTTTTTTTTTTATTTAATTTTTTATTGTTATGTTAATCACCATACATTACGTCATTAGTTTGTGATGTAGTGTTCCATGATTCATTGTTTGTGCATAACACTCAGCGCTCTACGCAGAACGTGCCCTCTTTAATACCCATCACCAGGCTAACCCATCCCCCCACCCCCCTCCCACGTCTTTTCTATTCAACCTCAGCTTGTAGCCCTCAGACCACAGCAGGGAAGAGGCCAGTCAATGTCTATACTGAATCCTGCTTTTAGACTTCTTGAAAGACAAATGATTGAAAGGTCAGAATCAAATGAATTACAGAATTCCTTATCAACAGTTTCCAAACCATATTTGATATTTTCCAGAATTGTAGATTTATTTAAATGCTTTAACTTCTCTTTTCAAGGACTTTTGGCTTAATAATTTAAAATCAAGATGTTTTATTGTTGCATCCTCTTTTTGGCTGGAAGATTGTAAAAGGCGTGCTGAATATCAGTTGATTCCACAAAAATAATTTTAGAAAATAGCTTTTTCATCAGTGTTATTAGAACATTAAAAGATTTATTTGTGTAGCTGAAGTTTACTCCAATATTTGTCTTCCCTTTCTCTATCTTACAAGCGCAAACAATGTGGTCTCAGGAAGACTGGGTTAATATTAATATCAGAAGCAGTAGGTTGAAAGTTGGGTTGTATTACATTTGATATTCCTTTACTGACTACACCTTGAATTTTGTAGTGCTATCCAAATGATATGCAATATAAACTGTTTGACATAAAACCCCTCTAATAACTTGAGAGTCTGTCAGAATTCAGACATTTTGTGTATTGCCTGCTATTCAAAGGAAAATTATTTGCACCATTTTGGTGTATTGATTTGTCTTCTTTGTTGTTTCCTGGAGAGATTCTATTATTGAACTGAAAGAAATATTCAGCAGTCAGTTTGCTCTGACTCTCAGTAAGAAGGGATTGTTTTAATATGATTATAAATCGAAGAGTAGAGTAAAATCTACAATAACTTTCTTGGTCAGCTCCAGTTCTCTTTTTTGACTGAAACTATCTTCTAAGAATTGCAAACAAAGCATCAAATAAACTTCACAGTTGCTGGGACCTACACTTTCCATTCTAAAATTATAATTTTCATAAAATATTTCATGACAAATTTGATATAAACTCGAGTATCTTGTTGCTCCTTCTAAGACGTTCTTTCGCATTAGTCAATATTGGGTAAATAAGACAGAAAAGGGTGAATTTGAACACATTTCTTTGATCCCATGTGCTGCCCTACCATTGTTCCCCTGAAAACAGAAATTCCTATTATCTATTCTCGTTCAATTAGGCCAAATCCTCTCCACCTGGCCATGCTTCATAGCAACATCGCCCTTGATATTCTCCCTCCCAAAAGCTGAATATTTCAGGCTCTCTACACTAAACTAAAGGTGATAGTTTTAAGATTGTTTCCTTTGTATCCCACTAGAGGTTTCCAACATGTCTCTTTGCTAATATTCAAACAGCCTAATATAAAAGCGGAAAGAAAGAAGAAATAGAAATGTTCTTTCAAGGGTCGTGAAGGTCTTGTCACCTTTGAAATAGATTGGTGGGACGCAGGCTACTCTGTCCCTTCATCTTCCTATCAATCTACCCAACAGCGGGGCAGCTTCACTTACATACCAGGAAGAAATAAAGTCCCTGAACAACTGCTCGCTCAGTGTGTTATTACCTCTCCCGATGTCATTCGAAAGTGTTTTCATCCTTCAGTGTTTTTCCCAGCCTGGCAGAAAAATGGGTAATGGATGATGATGTGGATGACAAAGTGCATGGACTCTGAAACAGATGAAGAGGAGAGAGAATTTGATAAGAAAAGCGCCTCTGAGGCCACAGCATTATGAAAAAAATCTCATATAAACACACACACACACACACACATACAAGTGGAGCCCTTTTGTTGCTTCTCTGTCGTTTCAAGCTCTCTTCTGCCAAGCCCGTGCCCCCTTCTCTCTTGGCTTATGTACAGTCGTCAAAAATGCAGGCACACAAAGGCTGTTAATGATCAGGAGCATTATCATCTCTCCAGCAAGTGTCAAAGGTAGATTTATAAATCCTCGCATTTTCAATTTCCAATTTTTTTTTTTTATCTTTTAGATCACTGTGGGAAACCATCACTACTAACAATAATTCCTGTTCTGCATATAAAAACCAAAGCTGGATAAGAAGCTCAACTTACGTGCACCAGCATTCTGGTATGTTCTCATGATGGGATGGATAGCACATTTGCCTGTTAATGAGAACAGCATAAGCTTTTTGGATGGTGAATTGTGTAACATGACAAACCCTAGATAGGTGACATTAATAGGAAAGGGTGAGGTTATGGTGTCAGGCGAGCAAAAGGAATAGAATATATGCAGTTGAATCAGTAAAAAAAAAAAAAAAAAAAATATTCATTTGTCAGTTGCTCTTGATTCTCTCAATGATCCTTTTCCACCCAGGCTTTCCTCCACCTTCTCAATCCCTACTGTTCTAGCCGTTGTTATCTTTGTAGTTTTCCCAAATATCACTGCCCTATAGTAAGTATTTAGTATTTTTATTTTTGGAATGAAGGATTTTTTCCTTGCCTCTAACCTGTCCTTAACCATTTTCTTTTGAACTCTTCTCTTGAACACCTGTGATGTGCCTGGCCCCTTGCTAAGAGGACAGCAGCACAGCAGATCCAGGTAACACAACGTGCGCGCTAACAGGTGCTCACTCAAGACTCACTTTGCTTATGTCCTCTTTGGTTTCCACTCAAACAGGTCTTTCTCAACTTTTCCTGATTAAGGTTTGTTAATGTTTCAAGTCTCAGTTTAAACATTATTTTCTCTGAGAGGACCTTCTTAAACCTCCACTGTAGGTTACATTTGCTTGCTATTAGTTCCCATAAAACCTTGTCTGTACCAGGTTTGTCTTATTTTTTTTTAAGATTTTATTTATTTATTTGAGAGAGAGAGAGAGAGAGCCCAAGAGGGGGTAGGGTCAGAGGGAGAAGCAGACTCCCTGCTGAGCAGGGAGCCTGATGTGGGACTCGATCCCTGGACTCCGGGATCATGACCTGAGCCGAAGGCAGTCGCTTAACCAACTGAGCCACCCAGGCGCCCCCAGGTTTGTCTTATTAAGAGCTGCATTTCTACTACCCTAATACTTTGGCCAGGTAATCGGTGTAAACAATCAGCATCGTCCAACCTGAGAGTTATGGAATTATCGCAAACGCTCTATAAATCACTTGTACACTGAGCTCCATGTTTAATCCAGGTAACCATCCCGGTCTTCCCTAACCATCCAACACAAAGCAGATTCTAAACTTTGCTAACTCACTCAACATAATCAAAAGTCAGGCTGGTGATCAGAATCTTGAACAAGAGACATGGCGTCTATGTTCAGTGGCTACAATACTGATGTACAACTTAAATGGAAATTTTGTGCTAGTGGGCATATTATGGCAAACTATTTCTAATTCTTATTTCAGTTCATTCTGATCCCAGCAAGAGTGATGTGTGCTTCCTATTTGGAATAGATTTTCTGTATGTCCCTCCTACCTTCAAAGAATTCTCAGACTCTATTTATAGTCACCTTTCTCTTTAAATCATGTTTCTAGGCAGAATGAGGCAAAAAGGCAAATAAGCCCTCTTGTCATTTGTCCAACACAACTGCTAGTAGGACAAGTAAGCAGAAGAAATGTTAATTTAATTTTTTACTCTTCTCCTGTCTTCTAGGATTAAAAAAAAGACTTATAAAAGAAAGCATTAAAAATATAACAATATGATTCCTATAATTAATAACAGTAATACAATGTGAGATTAAATCACTTTCATTTTTTTTGCAAGTCAGATGAAAGATGTTTGATGCTCATGTATAGCAACATAAAGCATTACCTATTTTTGGAGCCATAATGTTTTTCATAAGTGACTACTTAACATTTAAACTAAGTTACAGCCCTTTAGCTATATATGATAAGCTAGCATTACTGAGAGATAAAAATAATTTCTAATTTTGAATAAATGTTTTGTGTGTTATACTAATTTCCCAGGAATATAAAGAAATACTATTCTGGTTGTGACTGTAAAGAAAAAAGATTAGTTTTCCTATGTGAATCACTAAAATAACCAAATTATTCTGTAATTATCATTTCTCTATGCTTTAGTACTCATAAATTTTTAATTAAATCAATACTTAAGATAATTTTCTACTACATACGTTTCATGGTTTTCAAAAATCTCTAATGAGAATTGCGGTCTAAATAAAATGAAGACACGTGGGAGGTGATGTATGTTCATCTTCAACTAAAATTTTCAGTTCTTTCTCTTGGGGCCTCTTAATTTTTCATATTTGCCAAAGGTTTTAGCAGCGACGATCATTTGCAACTTAAATACTTTTTAATCATTGTTTTGTAGTTTTAAGTATAAGGTATAGTGAGAAAATTCTATCACCTTTATCAAAAGTTTTTCTTAGATTTTTTTTCTGAAAGATCTTTTATTTAATATAGATGTTTTAAAGATTTGAAATAAAATGTTTATTTCTGAAAATAAGATCAGCATAAGAATTCACTATCCACCTATATTTCAATGAATTTATGACTCATTTCCCAATCAATAAGATACCTGATATTAAGATAGTTTTTAACCTTACAAAAAATACCCAAAATCTTAATCAACGGGGGGAAAAAGCACCTAATAGTGATTCAGATAAAAAAAAAAAATTATGCTTCAGGCAGCAGCATATTCTCAACTGCAACTCTTGTCCTAAGATGGGGCTTCAAATAAATAAAAGCCAATAAACAGAGGGTTGCAGATTAAAGGGATACTGACAGAGGGTTGGCATTCTTATGTTTCTGTCCTGCCAAGATCTTTAATCAAAAAAAGACATGGGAGGTCATTTACCTTCTCGTAACAAAGTCAGGGGCAAGTCTAGCTGTAGCGTCAGTGCAAAACTTCCACGGAAATGCTACTTGTGCATATCAAATGCAGAGCTGACATTATTTCTATTATCAGAGACTAAGCAAAACCCTGTGATTGCCATATAACTCTAAAGTGTTAAAAAAAAAAGTGAGGGCTTTGTTTTATAGTTGCTAGTGTTGGCAAAAATGAAATGTTACTTCCACAGCATAAAATTGACAGTTCTTCGCCTTCTAAAAGTGCAGACTCTTATTAACATTTTGTGTATAAAACGTGCAAAATTTAAGAATGCCTTGAAAATTTGTATCTATAGATGGGTAAGTATATAAGTAATTGCAAATTGCACAAATTGCCAAATAGACACTATAGCTTCTGGTAGCCCTTGTCATTTAATGCTCTGATGCAGCCACCTCAGGAGTACAAGATTTATACACATTTCCTTTGCCTAGCTTTTCCATTTCTCTCCCACGTTTTCATCTAGGACTATAATCTTCCCTACTGTGATGGCAGGTGCCGTATTATGGAACACAAACAATCTGAGGTGATGTTGTCTAGTTTTCTAATGGAAAAGCAGAGGAAATGATGATTAATCCTGGGACCAGATTATGGTTTGAGCATAGTTTTGAGATGCTTCTAGCAATAGATTTGGGCCAAGTCTCCTGGGTCATTGTGGTTTTAACCAAAGCTGATTTGAACTCTTTCAAGTGGGGGAACTTTGGTGTTACCCTAGACACATATCCTCTGTGGCTAAGCCATTCATCCAGGACAAGTCATCGTCACATGAGGACAGTTGTTTTCTGAGGATTAAAATGGAAATGAAAACTTAAAAGGTTGGTATTTTCTTAGTGGATACCATATTTAAAAATATGTTTAACATAATCGTCCAATTTGAAGGAAAATGCTATCATTACAGATGTAAGCAGTCTTATTCTTAACTACACGCTGATCTCAGAGAATACAAAGCGAAGTATTTTCAACTACTAAACCTTAATATTACAATCTTTTCTTATTAAGCTTTCTTTCCTCTCCTTTGACTCTCTCACGTACTAAAAAGACCCCATAAGGAGTTGAGAATCCTTTAGGATTATAATACGCCATGAGGAACAGTCTGAATACGTATACTTTAGTAAATATGTAGAATCACAAAATGCGACTCTCAAAATTTAAATCTATAACTAAATCACCATTCCTCTTGCAGCCAACAGTAAAGAAAAAAAGGGGAAAAAAGTTTAGTTTCTCCACCAACTTTTCTTTTTCATCACAAGGTCAAAAGATGTAGGTGGGAAGCTATTTTGGCTTTTCGGTTTCCTGATTGCTCTAGATATATCAACTATTCACCTTCATGTTAGTGACTTCATTAAATTCTGATTTAGAAACTAATTTGAAAGAAGCCTGACCTTTGAAATACACAGGGTGACAAGAGGGCAAAGAAAGGAGGGGGGGAAGATACTGCTGAGAAGAGCTCAAATCACATTTATGCTTTAAAAGCTACCTTATGAGCCATTCACCACTCACAATTTAGCTTTTTAATCCAAATTTTAACTTGAAAGTAGCCCCTGCTGACTCAAAAGTGTTATAACATGCAGTGGCCAGGTGGGGGAGAAGTGCAACCTTCTCCCTTTGAAGCTTGGCTGCCCAACATCAATCGGAGCTCACAGGTGGCCACACTTCAAAGGGGAGGCACAGGATCTCTGTTTAGGTCCGGGCCCTGTAACAGTTATTTTTGCCCCCAGCAGCTTGGAATTGGCTTTCATGTTATACTTTCACTTAAGAAAGTAAATGAAGAGCATTCGAGGCAGATCTTGATTAAAAGAATTTTAAAAGAAGCCAACATCTTGAGCGGACCAGCTACCTTTTAAAACCTATTAATGGGATTGCTGGGTAGAAGGAAAGGTAAACCTGCAGGGGAGAGTTTTTAAAAGCAACCCATTTGACATTTTAGCAACTAAGCTACATCTCTTCAATGAATTGTTTTGTTTGGGGCAAATTATGTTCAGAGCCTGAGATTTGTCTCGGCCAATAATTTATTTAACACAGGTTCACTTCAGGAATTCTTATTTATAGTAGTAATATTTCACAAGCCAATAGCATATAGGATAATACCTCTTAAGAAATAACATACTCCAAACCAATGAGAGATTAACTACGCTCTTGTTCCAGGCAAAGGGGAGATGACGAAATAAAGAAATAAAGTCAAAATATTTGAGGTGTACCTTTATACAAGTTGGTTCTTGGTAGAGTCAGGCTTTCCAACTAAAATCTGGGTATCAGCTTCTGGCTAAGGTCCCTCGCTGCTGGGGCACATAGCTAGTGGGGGGCGGTACTGGAATTGGCAGGCAGGGCGGGCTGCTCTGAAGGTTATTACTCCAGGGACCATTACACAGATTGCACCACTTGCCCACGAGGAATCGCCTCACCAAGGTAGCAACAGGTGTCCCTCTTCCTGGGATTGCTGGGTCGTTCAACACCCCCATCGACCAGGAGTAGCCTGACTACAGCAGGAGCGAGTGCCTCAAGATCTTCAGAGAGCTATTGAGATCAGCAAAGAATAGCCTTGCCCCCACCAAATACTTTCAGTAAAGCCTTACAGATTCTTGGTATTTGAAGTTTAAATGCCCATTACCTCACAGTCACTTCTCCACACATTTGTATCGATAAGCACAGGGTAGAACAATTCTGCTGTTACCATCCTGACTCGGGCCTTGAAATTCACCCTTAGACCCAAACAACTTTACTTAAACCATAAACAAGTAGATCAAAACAACTTCACTGAAGTCATAATCAAGTGGATTTGAAATCATAACAAACCGACACACAACAAAATACAATGGGTATTAAGGAGGGCACGTTTGGCATGGAGCATTGGGTGTTATACGCAAACAATGAATCATGGAACACTATATCAAATCTAATGATGTAATGTATGGTGATTAACATAACATAATAAAAAAAGCACCCCCCCCAAAAAAATACAATGGTTGTCAGCAAAATGTCCATTTTGTAGCTGGATGTCTATTCGGTAGTGGAGTGAGATGGAGAAAATGCCCAAGCTGCTGAGTCCAGGTGGAAAGAACTTAGTGATACTAGTTGAAAAATAGCAATGACCAAAATTTAGCTGTTCAATGTATTTCTTTACAACCAACACACAAGAATATAGTTCTTGGGAGCATTTATACATGACAGTCACTGAATTATATATATAATACATTTAAGTGTATCTTATATACTTCATTTTATATAAACAGAGGCCTAACATAATAGTGTTCTCTTGTCACAGATGCATAAATCAGGTAAATCCCAATAACTTATATAAATAATAAAAAAACTGGAGGAATTATTTAAAGTCCGGAAAAAAATCTTTCTCAGCCTTGACCACATCTTGAAATCATCTGGCATGCTTTAAGAAAGAAAGATGCCTGGACTCCATCTGGAGATTTTAATTTAATCAGGCTAGAGTGGGCCTGGGCATAGGAATTTGAAGAGCTCCCCAGGTGATTCTCATGTGCACTAAGAGTGAGATGTGCTCACCTAGAACAGAGCCTCTCAAATCCTAAGGTGTACATAACCACCTAGGGATCTTGTTAAACTGACTATTCTGATGCAGTAGGTCCAGCATGGGGTCTGAGATTCGGCATTTGTAACGCGTTCCCAGGTGATACCAAGTTGCTGGTCTTCATACCACTCATTGTGAAACAATAATTTAGTATTTCTCAGCTCAGGAAAAAGGTATAGGTTGGAATCATTAAGCCATTCAGGTTGAAACTATTTATACTCTCATAACCTCCAATCTAACTAGACACCCACTACCCACCTGCCCCCAAATGCCCCAACTCCATCTGCCACTATTTCTCATCCTTCAGGCTTGTTGCTGAAGGTCATTAAATCTGGTTTCTGGAATAATCTCTGGAAGGCTGTGCTGAGACTTTAAAATGCAGTCACTAATAGAAATTGCATACTGGGATATTTCAAACGAAGAAAGTGCTTACTAAAGGTAACTAAAACAGCAGTTCTGCATTGTCAAATTTCTTTTGTCGGTATATTGAGCTTGAGGCCAGTAGGAATGCTAAGTGGGGCCTTTACCCTGATTGGACCATATTCATGACATTTATTCAAGGAAAGGATCAGCTGAGTGAAAGAACCATCTGAACCCAAGGAGAAAAGCAGATATCCCGATTGGCAGAGGGCAGGTGGTTCTGTGCTCACAGCAGGGGTGTTTCACCAGGATGAGCAGTATACTTCTCCGTCGTAGCCTGTGTGGGTCCCAGGCTGCTGACCGTGCAGACTGCTCTCACCCTGCTATGAAAGTTTCAAGTTCTTTACCCATAGACCTTTTATTTTACCCACCCCCAGGCCTTTTAAATAAACTACAATATTTGAAAAGTAGAAGCAAGAACTCCATATACTATCTCTCAGATCTTCCTGTGTTCTCTGACAATGCATTATTTAGAAAGATCGTGGACTTTTGAGTGTGAAAAACTTGAGTTTTTGAGTGTGGGCTCTGATAGAATTTATGAGTCTCTAGACACATTAGTATAACATCTCTAAGCCTCCCAGTCACCTATTGAGGATCCTCCTATCGCGTAATGGCCTGCTACCCGGGAGCGTCAGTCTTGCATTCTGCAGGTGTAGCTCTTCTAACAAATAAACCCACTGTTGTCCAAGCTCAAACAATGCACTGGAATAACTGGAATTAGGAAAGCTTTCAACACCCACCACAAATCAAGACATGATATAAACAGCCCTTTCATGGAAGGATAATCAGTAGAGTAGAAGTCCTTTGATTTCAGGTATCTCTTCCTTCCTGCCATTTGGCCTTACCTTGGAAACCTTAATTGTCCTGGACTAGTCTTCCTTACTCGGAACCCTGACAACAAGAATTGAAATTCTTGTGCAAATTGACCCACCTGCTCCCTAGATCCGAATAAGAAAAATCAAGATAATATTGCTGAGACACACAAAGAAACAAGTTTGTTATGTCCTGACCCTAAGCATTACCTTACTTGGTGTTCTTTTATCATTTAGTCAGTCACTTGCTTACCGAGTGGTAGACAACCTTCCAGAAACTGAGGATCTAGAAATTAAAAATATAGACAGAACACTTGTCCTTGAACTGCAGATTCTGTAGGGGGTGTGGGATCTACCATATAAGAACACTCTATATTTTATTGCAAATTTACCATTTAGCAGGTATGTTTAGGGCCTTTTATAGATTTATCTACTTACTTCTCCCAATAGTCTCTTGAGACATACACGGAGAGCACATTTTAGCAGGCATCAGAATCACCTGCAGAGCTTGTGAAACTATAGCTTGCTGTCCCTAAACCCCCAGAGTTTCTGATTCAGTGGCAAATGGAGCAGGATTTTCATCTCTCAAGGGTGCCTGGGTGGCTTAGTCATTAAGGTCGGCCTTCTGCTCAGGTCATGATCCCAGGGTTCTGGGATGGAGCCTGTGAGGAATCTGCTTCTCCCTCTCCCTCTGCCCTTCCCCCCACTCGTTTTCTCTCTCTCTCTCTCTCTCTCTCTCAAAAAAATAAATGAAATCTTAAAAAAAATAAAAGACTCTCAGGTGATGTTGGTGCTGCTAGTCTGGGCACTACTCTCAGAATTACTGGATTAGAGAACATTTATTCAACAAATAAATAGAGCCAACATTAATGATTACCTAGTGCATGGAAAGTACTGTTTTTAAACATTTTATGTGAATTATCTCATTTATTCCTTACAACAATCCTATGAGATATAAATTATTATTACCAGCTCAACTTCACAGATGAGGAGGCTGAGGAATAAGCTAGCAAGCTTCCCAAAGTCACATGGTTTGCAAATCTGTAATTCTGTTGAGGTATAAACTCTGCGAACTCTACACTCTTCCCTCTGTGCAAATAGTTGGGAATAATAATAGTTCTAAATTCGAATGGGTTAGGGTAGGAATCAAAAGAGACAATATTTGTGGAACTCCTGGCATAATATCAGGTACATATTAAATGCTCAATAAATCTTCCCCTCATTATGATTTTTTATCCTTTATGGAATTATTTTAAACAGCTATATGAAGCTATAATTGACATACAACCAACTGCATTTATTTAGTGTACAACTCAAAAAGTTTCGATATATCTAAGTACTCATGAGATCGTTATGAGTAAATACATACATAAATACAAAACAAAACAAACCCATAATCCCAAAACATTATTGATTAGTAAATGAGACAGCTTTCTCAACACAGTGAGGCAATATTGAACATGACTTTTCACTCTGTAATATACAATGAATGTAACAGATAAAAATTATGTATTAATAGAAATTCACAATATTGGAACCTAGAGCTGTAATGAAAATCCTCGAGGACTATGAAAATTTGCTTCTTACATGATTTAGGAAGAAAAACTCTAGGTTTTTAATTTAAACTACGGTCTCAATAAAGACACCACTGAGGGAGAATGTTGTTCAACTTGATAAGAAAATAAAAAGAGTAAGCACAACAGAATGTTGAAAGAGTGTGATTAGCCTCTGGCTTAGAAAGAGGCTCTCAGAAGGCCTGCACCATTGTGCAGATTTCTCTCAGGGTAAGGCTCCTGAACAGGTACTGCATCGAAACCACTATCATATCCTTTAGGGATTAAAAGCAAATTAAATAGTACATTTTATTCTACATTATAGCAGAAAACCATAGCATAATAGGACAAAGCTATAGGAAACAACACAGGCAAACTATGCCCTTGTTAAAAAAAATCTAAATAAAGAGGACCGCCAACATATAAATTATCATCGTAACACTGAACAGTTTCCATAAAAGTACAAATGCCTCGTGTTTTGCCCATTCTTTTAAATCTTTCTAAAGATTGTGCAAGTCTTTGAGAAAGGTAGATATTCTCGCTTTGACTTGCATTAAAAATGTCACCTCAGTCATCTTCTGTTACTTTAGCGTCATTTCTTTGTTGTCTAGTCTCTTTTAAACAATTAAGTATATAAAGAGTTTATGTGGAATATTTATTATAATTCTTTTTCATACAAATAAGTACCACTAATTAAATGTCTTGAGTCACTTCTAATGTTCAAAGACTTTCTTAAATGAGCTGGTTAATATATGTGCTCTCTGGAGGCAGAGTGCCTCCTTAAACAAAATGACTTAAATCGTATGTGATAGAAGAGCAGCTTTCGCTCCACATATTCAGTGTTCTAGCCATGAGCAGGAATCAAGAACATTACTCCGTTAGTGTCAACGGTTGAAAAATAATGTTACTTCTATATATTTGTCTGGAGCACTGAATATTATTCACAAATCTTGCCCATAAACTCATTCTTTACACCTGAGAGATATTGCACACAGTTGCTCTTTATTTCCCTCCCCAATTCTATAGCTTAATA
Source organism: Zalophus californianus (assembly GCF_009762305.2). Lineage (NCBI taxonomy): Eukaryota > Metazoa > Chordata > Mammalia > Carnivora > Otariidae > Zalophus > Zalophus californianus. Next base: position 66,775,579 of record NC_045601.1, on the reverse strand, counting down.
TAAATGATCAACTCATTACATGGTATATTTCATAAAATATGTACAACATTTACGTTTTCATTCATTTCCTATTACGTGTCTAGTCTATTTTGTTAACCACTATAGGGAGCAAAAATGAATGACCTTTCCTGCTCTTCTCTTTATTGCAGGTTTAAGGTTTTCCTTTTATTTCCCCTGGAGATGACTGAAAGGGAGAAATTCAGGGGATGTAGTTTAGAATGCTGATTCCGAGGATCATGGCCTTCCTGCTTTAATTCAATCAGGAAATCAGTGCTTTCCCATTAAAACAGTGGGCTTCCTTAAAGAAAATAAATGGGCTTATTCCTATGCAGAGCTAGGTAGGAATGTAACGGAGAACCTTTGGACGGAGTGTTCAGCCATTAGCTGAAATGCCAGCAGAAGCATAAAAGGGTTGAGTACAGAAAGAAAAAGAGAGTAAGCGAGTAGATGAAGTTAGCAAAATTATGAGCTATCACAGGTACACTGTGGAACACCAAAGCTGTTTGCAGGGCAAGTAGAAACTGTATTGTTCAAGACACAACTTAGCTTTCTTCAGTTCCTCTTGACCTCACTGTGCTCATCCAATCAACCAGGATGGCCAAGACTGGTACTCCTCTGTTCCAGACGATCTCCCAAATCCCACTCTTCTCTTCATTTCATCTAGATGATTTGTATATAAATCACCATCATCTCCTAGCTGGTCTCCTTCCTTTCACTAAGGCCCAGAAGTGACCCCTACCTAAGCCCATCCCCAAACCCATAAACAGGAGCCAGTTATCTTCCCTTGCCTGGGTCTTCTCACTCCCCCTGCATTGAATCCCTTCCAGGTTATTAATGGGAGTTAAAATAAAATCTGATTTCTTTGCCAATCGTCCAATCCCAATATCATTTGTGCCCATATTCCTCTGTTCATTTCACACTCCCACTTCCCTTGTCTCTCAAACTCCAGCCAAACCTGGCCTTTGGTTTCTACCCTGGCTCTTTTCACTGTTTCTTCCCCGAGATATTCTTCAGGCTGATTTTTGTATCCCCTGAATGTTCTTCCTTCAGCTTCTCTTGTCAGATTTCAGCTTTCTTGTAGAGAACTTCCCTGACCCCTTTATCTTAACTAGCCCTCTTTTCTCAATCCAGCACATTACCGAGTTATATTTCTCTGCATAATACTCACCAATAAAATATATCTTCTTCCTGGTTTTTGTTTATCACCTGCTTGCCTTCTTCCACTAGGTTGTAAGTTCCACAATAGCAGGGCCCTTGGCTGTCTTGTACTCTGCTCTACCCTCCAGGCCTAGAATAGTGCCCAACATATACACAGTGCTCACTGACTCTTTACTGAACTAATGAATAGGGCACCCTTGCCTCTGCTCTTCACCCCATTAAATTAGGGTTGTCTGTGATCCGCCAGCATTTCCTATAGTTATCCCTTCTGGAACTTCATCATTTCTAGGTAGAGATGCTGGGGTAGGGAGGCTCATAAAGTATTTATAATTTCTAATGTGGCCCACTTTAATTGTCTTAATTTATTTCAGTTAGCCTTTACTAAATATAGAAATGTTAAATATATAATATACTTTCAGAACCCTCAAATTCATGTACGATTGGAAAAAATCCTAACCAAACTGAATTAATGTTCAGTCCATGTGCTTGGGAATCATTCTGACTTTTGCGAAATAATTTTCTTATCTATTTTTCCCTTTGTTAATTTACCACTGTGGTTTGCCCTAGCTCTATACATCTCAATGTATTTGTTATCTATTACATGAAACCTAAAACCCTGTGTACTTTAATTAGGTGCATTCTTAGCCTTATGACTAAATATCACCCTCCCAAAATGTTTCCTTTTGTATTTTCTTGTGGAGATATTGCAGACAAGTCCATTTTGGATAAGACTGCCTGCTTAGAATTCTTCCTATTATGTTTTCAACACCTGACCTTGGAAGCGTGACAAGCTGCAATTTCATCTCCTATCGAGGATATAGTTATAGACTGACATATATATATAAGTATCGAATGTCTCTCCAAATGCACACCAAATATTTATGTGCTGCTGCCCAGAGTCTCACCAAATATTGCTACAATCAATCCTTTAAAAGGGAGATTTTATATATTCAAGCAAACTTGACACCTAAAAAATTCCAAAATTACATACAATATAAATAAGGGCATGGTTATACAGTGAATAGTTCTAAACAAAACAGCACTCCAGAATTCTTGCTTGAAAACTCCCTTTAGAAGTCATCTAGTTTACCTATCTCACTGCATAGTTTAGGAACCAGCAACCCAAAAAGGAAAGCTAGATTTGAAATAGATTTGGGAAAAATAATAGAATAATATCTAAAAACTAGTTCACTTGATGTTCATCTACCAAATGTAAGAATTATTTAATTGCTCAGCCTATAGCATGTATTCAATAAAAACTTGTTGAGTTACTGTTAAAGGATGATGTTGTCTATTCTAGGTTAAAACAAATCACCGTACGCGTCATGTAAAGAAATCTTTTTGTGTTTATAGCATTGCATGATTGACATGCATTTTTAAAAATTATTACTGAGCAAAGCATGCCTGGGTTCCAAACCTAGTCTGCCAATGTCACATTTTAAACATGCGAAGACTGTACTTCTAGGTTAGGTCCCCAAAATTAACAGTTTGAAATTCCCTTTTTAAGGGAACTGATCATAGGTGTGCTTGAGGCTTAATTGAACTGACTGATGGTCTATCCCATGTAGCATTCAAGGAAATATTATCCTTGGGTTTAGAGCTATAGCTACTCTCTGCAGAACCTGGCACAGTTTGCATCTCTGCCTTTTTGAATCATGGTCAATGCCTTTGCCCATAAAGAACCACTCCATTCTGGTTGCACAATGCCAGATTGTTCCCACTGCTATTGTCTCTCAGCAGGCCAAAGCTATGTAGCATCCTTTAACACAGAGGGGTTTGTCGACATTGTCAGTTCTCCATATTGATGAAGTATTGCATTTGTGGGGATGAAATATAGCCAAATCCATATCATTTCCAGCCTGTCTTTTCCATAACTGTCATTTCTTTGGCTTGAAGTGGGTAATGCTTACTTTTCAGGGAGCAAATCTAGCCTTCTTTCAGAGTGGTGTTTGGAAAGGGATTTACATTCTCACGCTAAACAAACTTCCTGTTCTAAGACGATCAAAAATCAGTAGAATCACAAGAAAGAAAAAGACGGGGAAAAGATGCTGAAAAGTCCGGGAACACTTTGGAGTCTTTCAAAGCACAGCGGGATTGAAGGCTCTTAGATACTAGCAAATATCTATGACATTTGCTATATCTGCAATCAATTAAAAAATAATACCTGCTTTAGTGCACAAGTATATCACCAATTCAGTTCTGCAAAATGTTATGCCATTCAGAAACATGTATGGTTTTGTGCAACAGGTGATTTAAGAACGACCTGCAATGTGATAGAGGGACTGAACAAAATTATAAGAAATACAATCAAAAAGATGTAAATTCAACAGCCTGGAACAGGAGTATTAGGAGGTCTTAAAACTTTCACCCATTACTAATTCCAGATAGAAAAATTCTAAGTAAGTAACTGTCACAGAGAAAATCTGTATCTTAAGATAACATTCTAAGAATGCTAAATCACAATAAACCCATGAACGGTTGTAGGGACAAAACACACAGTGGACAGCTTTCTGTTTTGGGCTGATCAGGAGTCAAAAAGCAACAAAAAGTCAGCTCACAGCCATGGCTCTATGAATCAGACTCTGTCTACCCTTGTTCCAAAATATTCCTTTTGCTTCTTAATAATCAAAACACTGTTAAGAAAGCATAATTACCTGTTTATTAGGATGCAATATTATTAATACTTAATGGACTATTTTATGGGCTTCAGACGAAAACAAAGTATTGTAGGTTTATTTGAAGTAAGTCCAGTTGTTTAGTGAGAGAAAATATGAAGTCAGTTTCTGTTATTCCAAAAAAAGAAAATTCCACTATTTTAAATGGTGTCTTTAACCCTAAATTAAGCTAGAATTAAATTATTTTAGGAATGATCTCTTCATGATACAGGCAATACTAGGGTACTATTTTATTGTTCTAACATAATTTTTCTTTGAGAGATTCTGCTTTTCATTGTACAACATCAAGGTTGTTTTATTTAGGGGGAAAAAAAAGCTAAAAACATACAGATGATGTAGGACGATAAGAATGCAAACATTATAAGAACATTAATCATGTAAATAGTTCAGCAAATATTATCCGTACCATTGCAGCCCATTTGTCCTTTTTTGTTGTGTTTCATATCACTGTATTATGATAAACTATGGTTTCATATCATTCATCAGCAATTGGATTATAGCTGTATTGCAATTTGCTTAATTGGTATCAAAGCAAAAATTATGCTGTACTGGACAGGTTGTTAACAGAATGTAACAAAGGGAGAAAAATGTAGTCTCTAGCAAATCTGAACATCACAATGTATGCTATCCCTATCAAGGCAAGTGGATTGGTTTTAAATGTCATGATGAATAATTAGGAAATGTGAGCATGATCTGTGATCATTCAGAAAGTATTTTGTTAAAATACTGTACACTTCTGGCTAGACACTTTGAATTTTTAAATCATGTATTAAAAAATACTAAAGAAAAGAGATAATCTTGTGCTATCAAAAGTAGAAAGGTAAGTTTTCCTGCCTTAGGAGCAAAAGGGCAATTTTTTTTTTTTTTTTTTTTTTTAACTGAAGCTCTCAAAATGAATGTACTTACCCCGGGATGGACAAGAGCTTCATTTTTCATCATCGGAATTCACACTTCTATCCACTTTGAAATGTAGTTTGAAAAACCACTGGCCGATTTAAACATGGCCATATTCTAGTTAGATTCTTGACCTCTTTTTGCATCAAAGAATTATGTAACGAATTCTAAAAATTCATTAATTGGACAAAGTCACAGACTTTCTAAGATCTATTTTATTTAGACACATACACACCCCCCCATACCTACATCTCTCTAACTCATGTTCATATAAATATAAAGCTTAAAACCAACTTTCTAAAATCTACTTGAAAATGGAATATCAGACTTGAAAATTATATAATAGACTTCTCGTACATAAATATAATTATTTGTAATAAATTTCACCTGCCAATTGTATTTAAAGGCCTTCTTTTAAAATCAAATGCATCCCTTCATCTTATATTAATAGCAGAGAATGAAGATGTAGCAATTAATGACAATTGAAAATCAACTTGCATTTCAAAAACAGAGATAGTAATTTATAAAATGATATTTCTCATGGAAAACCAATATAATTGTGTTGTAGTATATGCCTCATGATATATGCTTTTACATACAAATTCTGCTTTGACATCTATCTGTGTGCAAGTAGACAAATATAAGTATGTGAAGGCAAGAGTAAACACCACTGTTCCTTCAATAAGTAATAGTTGAGCATTACTAACATGGTTCTTTGCTATTTCATCAGACAAATTCAAAACGGGCATCATAGATTCATTGAATATTGTGGCCAAAAGGGAATTTTGAAATCTTTTAGTACAAACTCATTGTGCAGTTCAAAATGTCAATCAAAATATATTTAAATACATTATAGATGAATATTTTCATCAAGCAGATCTTATGATAATGTACATACACATTGAGACAGACATTAGTCATTCTCAGTCTTGACTACATATTAGAATAACCTCAGAAGTTTTTAAAAAAATACCCACGCCTGGGCTCCCTATCTCCAGAGAGTTTATTTAATTTGGTGAAGCCCGGCCATCAGTGTGCTCTAAAACTCACCATCAGTATATTTCCAAGCACACAGTAACATGCAGAAGCCAGGGTTGAGAACCACTGACCCACATGAATCATAGAAGCAGTCACTGTCAGGAAAAGATATCAAAATGCAAATCCAAATATCAAAAATGAGCAAAGTCTATTTCCAAGTTAAGACAAATTGTTAATATTACAAACCAGATTCATACATGTAAATTCATATAAATAGTTCTTTCCATGTTTATTAAGTGAATCATTATGCGTACATATTTTTAAATTTTTAATTAAGGCTATTTTATATTTCTATGACATTGAAGTTGTTAAAAAGCACTATACAAACATTAATTGTGCTTCACAACATTCCTATAAGCTACATATTATTATTTCTGTTGTACAAATGGGAAAACATAGGCATGAAGAGGCTAAACTAATTGCCCACAGTCAAGCAACTAATGAATGTTATAGCTGGGAAAATAATATTCTAATTCTTAATTTCCTTATCTAATAATGTTTTCTATAGGGGTCAGAAAGGACAAAATCCTGCAAAAAAAAAAAAAACATTTTAAATTTGGTGCTTTCTTTTTTGGAAGGCACTCTGTCATTATCTACACACATTTATTACATAGCTTCTATGGATGGGGTGACATGCCAGACACATGGAACATGATATAGTACAGGACCAAGAACCTCCATTGCATGTACTGAATCAAGAACTTCATCCCACATATGCGGCCAAGAACTTCCATTCTAAATAGAGGACTAAGAAATTCCATCTGAGGTGAGCACATACAAAGTGACCAGCCATGCAGACATCATATATGCTTAGAGCCAAATTTGTGGTGAAGGAAGAACTCTAAGGATTCGGAGGTAATCTTTGGAAAAGTTTGGCATCAAACTGGTGTAAAGACATAAAAAATTCAAGACAAAAATGTGTACAAATATTTAGGGGTGAGTAATTCCTTCCTTTCTTTTGATCTCAGTATCTATGCAGGAGAGTATGGGTGATAAAGTTTGGAAATGTGGTAAGGACCAAAAGGTGAAAAGACTTGAATAGCAGTCTAGGAAGTTTGGATATTACCATATAGGCAAAGGGCAAAACATTGATAATTTTTAAGTAGAGAGGTTTCAAAGGCAAAGTACTACATAAGAACATTTATCCGAAACAGAATTGGTAGGAAAAATTTAAATGGGAGAAACCAGAGGCAAAGACACTAATGAAGATACAAATTGTTGGGTGAGGTGAAACTGGTCAATAACAGCAGATATGGGAATAGAAAGAGATACATGGATTAGCAAGACCTTTGAGTAAAAAATGAGACACACACACACACACACACACACACACACACACACACACACACACACTCAAACAAAACAAACAAAAAACATGGAAAGACCTGGTAAGTAACTAACTACAGAAGGAGGTGGAGAAGAATTTAAAGGTGATAAAAATCTATCAGCATATGCATACTATACATATCATCTAGCTGGGTCTTAAATATGTTTCGTGATGCAGAATTCCCCTTTATATGTGGCAGCCCATCTCATATTAGGAAAGCCCTAATTCCCAGAGAGCTTGTTTTATTTGGCAAATATTTCACTCATAACCTTCTTGTAACTTTCTTTTTTTTTTTTTAAGATTTTATTTATTTATTTGACAGAGACAGAGATAGCGAGAGCAGGAACACAAGCAGCAGGAGTGGGAGAGGGAGAAGCAGGCTTCCCACCAAGGAGGGAGCCCGATGTGGAACTCGATCCCAGGACCCTGGGATCATGACCTGAGCCAAAGGCAGACGCTTAACGACTGAGCCACCCAGGCGCCCCCTTCTTGTAACTTTCATCTGTTGGTTCTAGGTTTATGCTTATATCACTCTAGTTCACAGATGCAATTATTTTTTTCTTTAAGGGGTCAGACAGTCAAAATTTTAGGCCTTGCAGGCCATATGGTCCCTGTCACAGCTACTCAACTCTGCTGTTATAGGGAGAAAGCAGCCATAGACAATATACAATATGAATGAATGTGGCTTTGTTCCAATAAAACTTTGTTTACACAAACAGATGGCAGGTCAGTTTTGGCCCAAGAGCTATAGTTTGCTGATCCTGCTGTAGCTCATAACTATGTTTAACATATTTTAAGGCATATTTTACCCTTCAAACTTCCAGAAAATTCCCTTCTCCAGCTTAAACATTGACTATTCGTGGTAAGACAGGATTTTGAATCATACTTTCATGCTTCTCAGCAATGTAGCCAGGTACTTTTTTAGACTGTGGCTGTTTAGACTTACGGTTTAATAAATCTTTCTCAAAATGGTCAGACAAGCAATAGAGTGCGGTTATTGACCCTCCTTTTTTTGGACACCGTTGTCTACTAACAAATTCTATGACTGAATTAACTATTCATGAACAGCCATATTACTCTGTTGACTCATGAATTAGATTAAAACTCTTTTCTGCACTTTGAGGAGATAGGCTGCTTTGAGGCCGCCACCCCAGCTGTCTGTGACTTTCACTTTTGCTAACTGTGCACCGTGGCAACTAGATCGGTAAAGGCTGCCGTGTGCTTGACGTTCTAGAAAAGCAGATGCAAACACTCAGTGCCTAATGGACTGGCTCCCTATCTCCAAAAGCCTAGTCCAGGCTATGCTTTCTCTGTTCCAAGTTCTAGATGATCCCCCTAGTTCTGGTGATTTCCTCATTGTCCTGAGCTGGGGAGGGTCTGTGGAGTAATGATAAATGCAGCCAGAGCTCAGGTTAATCCACATGGGGCTGTGTTCAGACTGGCCATAGGGAGAGGAGGCATTTGCTGAGACAAGAGGAGTGTCATTTCCATCCCCTGGATCCAGATGATAAACTTCTTGGCTATTTAGTTGAATGATGTCTGCTGTAATTTTTGGTCTTCATTATATACATGTTTTATTTTGTTTTGTTTAACTTGAGGTTGAAAACCATCTGAAGAACTGGTGCTTTCACCACAACCAGACACTCTTTATCAAGTCAGCCTTTGTAATTGTCTCCATAGCTACTTATCACTAGGTGAAGCTATCTTTTCTCCTTCCCTCCTTTCTTCCCTCCCTCCCCATCCCTCCCTCCTTCCTTCCTCCCTTCCTTTCTTCCTCCCCCCCCCCTCCATTTGTTTGTTTGTTTTCTTTCTCTCAGTAGAATGTATACTCGCTCCTAAGAACAAAGACTTTTTTGACCTAGTAGCTGCAATGTTGCAGAAACTGTTTGGTGTAGAGGCTCAGTGGTAAATTAGACCTAGGCTTTACCCTTAAGGATCTAAACTTTGGGGAGACAAGAAAATTATGAATAAAATTACAATGTATAATCATACCTAATGTGCTTGTCCCCATGTTTTTTTTTTTTTTTGCATGACCTGTATCATAGCTTCTCTACTTTTTGCTAATAAACTTAACTTCTTATGTCTATTCTAATTATCTGATGCTATGTTACAAACATCCTAAAACTTGGATTGAGACAGCATGTATTTTGCTCCTGAAACTGTAATTTGAACAAGCTTCTCTGCCTCTGTTCCTTTGCTGTCAGCTGGGATGTCTGGATACTGGAATCCAATGAAGGATGTTCTCTCCCAAGGCTGGAGATTGAATCTGGCTACTGACTGGAAGATTGGCAGGGGCTGTTGGCCAGAATGCCTAAATGTGGCCTCTCCAGGTAGTCTCACCTGTCTCATGACACATGGCACAAAGGATGATTTCAAAGAGGAGAATCCCAAGATAGCTTAGTTGGAACTGTGGTGCCTTTTCTAACCTAGGCTTATAATCATGCAGTGCCAATGGTGCCATAGTCTGTTCATCAAAAGAAAGTGCCTAAGACCAGCCACCCTGTTCCAGGGGAGAGGAAACAGTCTCAATTTTTTTTTTTTTTTTTTTTTTTAATGGGAGGAGTGTGGACATGTTTTAAAACCACCATAGTCCTTGTTCTGTGTGCAACAAATTACTCGCATTTCTTCAACGTGAAAAATGCCTCATCCCTTCGTAAGGCCTCCCAAAAGGCTCTACAGCATTGGGCTTGCACTTGAAGTCTAGGATTTCACTGTCTTTGTCAGGATATGGTGATATGAGGCTTCTGTCAAATTCTAGTCAGGCACATGTCGCTAGTGCCAATTTCTGGAAACAGTTCTCAAAAGGTTGTAGTGCAGCTCTCGGGGCTCTTGACTCCACCCTCTGAGTCGTCCTTTTTTTACATGGAATACAGCTGCTGTTTGTAGCTGATAACTTTCTTTAGCCTTCTTACTGTCCATAATAGTTTCAGAACCCAAAGGACTCTTCACGTTGTAATGTCTCTGACTCTTTTAGCTCAAGCTGATACAATTAAAAAAAAAAAAAAAAAAAAGTCTTTAGACGAAAGCTACCCGCCCCTTCAACAAATTTCTTTAAGATGATTCCTGCTCTACATTAGGTTCCCTGGAACACTGCTGTGGAGATGGTTCTCTCAAGATTCTTAGAGGGCCTTTGGTCTATTTGAAAGGGTCTATACAGCACCCCCTTACATCTTTCTGAGGTCTTAACAAAAGGATTTACAGTTACATCCTTGGTTTTATCTTTAGACCATGTTTCTCTGTGAGTGCCCTAGATTTGATCTTTGCCTGGGAGCTGTTATTTAATTATAGCATCTTTTGCAATCTGGAGGGTCTGGGAATAGGAAACCATTTTATTTTTGAACCTAGCAAGGGCAGGCCCTTTTATATTTAATTATTCTCTTCTTTCTCTCTTTCTCTCTTCCTTCCTTCCCTCCTTCCCTCCTTCCTTCCTTCCTTCCCTCCTTCCTTCCTTCCCTCCTCCTTCCCTCCTCCCTCCCTCCCTTCCTTCCTCTTCCTTCCCTCCTCCCTCCCTCTCTCCCTTCCTTCCTCTTCCTTCCTTTCTCCCTTCCTTCCTTCTTCCCTTCCTCCTTCCCTCTTCCCTCCCTCCCTTCCTTCCTCTTCCTTCCTTCTTTCTTTCCTTCTTTCCTTCCTTCATTTTTTTCCTCTTCCCTTACATTTTACTATGGAGCAACCAGAAAAAGCTTGATGGCAACTTAAGCAACTCTACCTGGAAATCTTCTCAGCTGGATCATTCAATTCCTTGGGTACATTTTCTATTTTTCGTCTTTTGATGGCAGGAGTTTCAAAGAAATTAGAGATATCTGTTAAAGCCACCATTATATCCAAGTGCAATGATAAACATGAGGTTAAGGAAAGATTACTGAGCCAGGAGTCTAAACAGATTCTGACTCCATCTTTATTATTAACTAGTAACATGACCTTATTCGGATTAAAATTAAAAAAAACATAATAAATGAAGGTCTATGTGATTATTTTCAAAAACATTAGACATCTCTATCAAGCAAATAATTTTAATAAATGGAAAAACAGAATGCAGTTTAGTCTGACATACTGTTCATGTTGAAGTTATGATGACGTCTGGAAATATTACTATTTTACAAAATATTTCCAAAATAACCAATTGTGAGTATAGCGGGGATTACACAAAAGTATCATTTTTTAAAGTCATGATCAAGTGACCATTTACAGCTTTCCAATAACACTCTAAGTTCCCAGCATCCCTCAGAGGATAGAGATAACAGCTCAACATATTAGTGTAAGCTCCTCAGCATCTAAGGTAAAACATTTCACATATAGTAAGATCGAAGTCATATTAAGTTAGCTAATACTTCAATTACCATTTCTCCATCAATCTTGACCCTCAATTCTCTTCCAGGGTAATGAAATTATATCATTTTAGCATTAGAAAGAACCATCACGGTCACCTAGCCCAATGATCTGCCAATATCAATGACACATAAACTGGGAAACAGGACAAAATGAGATCATAAAGACCTTGTGGAAGCAAAGAGGATTTCCAGGCATTAGCCATTAGGCAATGGAAAAATCACTAGAGAATTTCAAGCATAGAAGTATTGGGGATAAAATGAGTTGGTAATTGTATTAACATTGTATGATAGGAGTGACAAAATGTTATATTTACTAAATATTTAATAAGGTTAAAGTAAATTTAACGATCAGCTTTATACAATTTAAAATATTGTCAAAGGTGAACATTTGATCATAGTACTAACATTGTTGGTCAAAAAAAAAAAGGATAAGAACCTGTATTTTTGGTGAAAAACCTTAAGGATTCTTCATGCCTCATATGGTCTCAACTGCATCACAAAAATGAAATACCTTAGAAAAATTTTCAGAATCTGTGAAAGGATGGAGAATTTTGCTAAAACACATACTAAATTTAACCTGATAATCACTCTTGGTTAATCAATTGTTTGACCAAATGCTATCAAAGCTGTTAGACGTAATATACACAAGGTATGACAAGGACTAGGAAACTAAAGAATAGAAGATCCTCCTATAGAGAGCCAACCAGGGTCTTTGAGAAGAAATTAAAATTAGTTTTCAATTTATGTTAACAGGCTACAATTTGGGGTATGATCTATTGCTTGCTATTAATAATGTTAACAAAGAAAGAGGAGAGGTAAGTGATTATTTTACTTTTAAAATAATTAAAAATGATTATTTTTTTCTAAATTAAAAAAGGTACATGTGAAATACACAACAAAAATGACATTCCAAAAAATATATATGGAAATTAGAATCAGAAAATAATTTAAAAATTATGGCTTACACACTTTTGTGTTTTGTCATTATGAAGGTATCTTTGCCACAGTAGTAAGGGATAACTTTATATTTAATAGTATCTTCATTTGATTTACACACACACACACACACACACACACACAGACACACGCATTTTATGTGGACCTCCATTCTTCCCTTTGGCACTGCACATTTTCTAGGTAGGACATTTTAATTTCTCCAGTCTGGATCCTTCTTTCCCGCTCCAGACTTTCTTACTTGACACCTCCAATGAATGTCTCACATATATTTTAAACTTAGCATATCCAAAATAAAATTCTTGATTTCCTCCCAAATTTATGACTCTGCTCCTCATTTATATCTCAGTATAAAACACCTCTAATCATTTGGTTATCAATGCCATCTGGAGGTCAACCTCAACACACTCAATCCATCATTTGTAGAGATTCCACATTCAACATATATTTTAAAACCTTTCTATTCCTGGAATTTAAGAAATAAAGCAGATGATCATAGGGGAAGGGAGGGAAAAATAAAATAAGAAGAAATCAGAGAGGGAGATAAAGCATAAGAGAGACTCTTAACTATGAGTAACAAACTGAGGGTTGCTGGATGAGAGGTGGGTGTGGGGATGGGCTAACTGAGGGATGGGCATTAAGGAGGGTATGTGATGTAATGAGCACTAGGTGTTATACGTGACTGATGAATCACTAAACTCTACCTCTAAAACTAATAATACACTACATGTTAATTAATTGAATTTAAATAAAATTTTTAAAAAACCCTTCTATTTCTGCTACCATTACCTTAATCCAATCCATGATCATATTTTTAAAATACATGTTCTAACTCCTAATTGAGGAAATATTGGTAAGTATAATCCATATACAAAGGCTCTTTGGGGGTCCTGAATATTTAAAACCAAAACCCTTGAATGGCTGACTAGGCTGTAAGTTCCATGAATGTGGAGATCATCTGTTTTTCTCACCATTGTATACTAGCGCTTAGCATAGAGGCTGGCACATGATATTTGTTGAATGAATACATGCATGATTAATGAAACAGTTTCAGAGAAATTTGGGATGAATACCAGATTGCAAGAAGTTAGATAAGGAGTCATCAACATCAGTAAACTACTTCTTCCAGAGGTTTCTCAGCAAGTGAAATGAGATAAACAGGCAAGGTGCTAAGGATGGAGGCACAGCCAAGAGATTGCTTCAAGACATGGAATTTGGCTCTGTTTAATTTGCATGTCCTCATGACTGTGTGTGCAAGAATGTGTTCTAGATGAATTTCTTTTGGTTCATGTGCCATGATGAGTGTACTCCGTGTTTGGGATCCTTCGATAGTCCTTTTCCAGATGCCTCCCCTTCCGCACTCCTGATATAAGTTCACAACATATGGATTAAAGCATTTTGTAAGTCTGATTGACTTTGGAAGGTCTTCAAAGCACACAACGTGCTCCTGGCTCCCTGTGTATCATGGCTACAAAGAAAAGATACACCAGTTTGACAAGTTGAAATATCAACCATTGTTTTGATAAAGAGTCCTAAATGAAAGAAAATGTCCTTCCTCCAGTTTGCAATGAGAAAGCAGTAGCAATTACTGATCTCACAAGCCCGGAAAACACCAAGGAGGAATGGAACACAGTATGAGACACAAATGCTGTCATGCGAGCATGTGCAAAGCTAGGAAGGAAGCAATCCGGGCAAGCAATTTCACGTGGTGCAGCGCCATTCACTCTCTAGAATAAACCTGTACGATTAACTGTGCTTTTCTCTAGGGTATTTTTATCTGAGTCTCTCTCTTCCTCGCTCTTTTTTTAAACTCTGATTTTGAACTGCCCAGCTCCTCTATTGTTAGGTGACTTAGCCACTGCCTTAATTCCATTTAAGGTCAGGTCTGCTTGGCCATTGGGAACACATATGGCTCTCCCTCTCTGTTCCCATTTGCCAACTTAGAATTAGAAATGGTTTTTCTAGAATCAGAGAAGAAAGAAAATAGATGAAAACTAAATCCATGGACTAATTTTAATAAGCACACTAAATGTGAAATAAATGATGGATGTAAAAAAAAAAAATGGCTATATGGAAATTATGTTAGTGTGATAATAACAGTAATTTTCAGCCTAACAAAATGTATGACCATTTCATCAGGATAAGTGAAGAAATGTTATGTTGTGTCCCAAAGGGTGGCCCCCCCAAAAGATGTGTTTATGTCTGGATCCTCAAAACCTGTGAATGGTAGCTTATATGACAAAAGAATGAATATTACCTTATACGGCAAAAGATATGATTAAGTGAGGAGGTGCTTGTCCTGGATCACCTTGGTGGCTGTAAATGCAATCACATGTTTTCTCCTAAGAGGGAATTTTGAGACAGAAACACACAGGAGAAAAGAGAAGAAAAGCAATGTGACTACAGAGACAGAGATTGGAGTGATATGACCAGAAGCCAAGGCATGCCTGTGGCCCCCAGAAGCTGGCAAGGCAAGGGACAAATTCTCTCTTACTGACTCACCCTGGAACACTGCCCTGCCGACACTTTGACTTCAGACTTCTGGCCTCCAGAACTGTGAGAGAGGACATTTCTGTTGTTTTAAGTCTCCCAGTTTGTGGTTGTTATTGTAGCCCCAGGAAACTAATATACAAGACAAACATTAGAGTCACACTACTTTTGTTTCCTTAGGGTTCAATTGATATATGTATGTATGTATGTATGTATGCATGTGTAAATATATGTATGCATATATGTATATAATGATATATATAATGATTGCCCCTCTCTTGATAGGCTAATAGGATATTAAATTGAAAAAAATCCAAAACCCAAAATATATGGCACCTATGGGTCAGGGCTGAGCACTAACTATGTGCTGCATCTCTTTCCTATAGACACAGATATTTATAGTAGGTGAGATGCATAAATTGGCAACAAGTGAGTTTTTCTAATGTTGAGGGAACTGTTGATTACATTCATGTAGACATTAAAACCCCTTTCACAAAATAAATATCCCTTTGCAGCAGAAGACACCAGCATCCTATGAATGTATAAGTGGAATGTGATCACAATCATTGTACTGTAAACATCTGTTTGCATTTCCCAGGATCTTGCTATGATTCCTACATTTTACCTAATTTGTCACTACACCATCTGTTTGAAGATAGATTGATCACTGGTGGTGAGATTATTGGGTAAGTAGTGCTTATGTTTATTACCATGTGCATAGTAATACCTTAAAATTATATTTAATGTGAATTAATTTTTAGGTGACAGTGGGTATCCCCGAGGACCCATTCGTTTACAAGCAGTGGGAACCCCAGCAGAACAAAGATGTAATTGTATAATCAGTTATATACAAACATCCTCAGAAATGAGATTTCAAATTTGATCCCAAGCCTTTTTAGATGTGAAAAGACTCCATTTGGTACCTTTGTTAGGACACATCCCACAAGTCTTGCAACCTTTACACCTGATAATGACAGAGTAATATTCTAGCTGAGGAAGTATCCATGTGAACCCTGACAGAGCTCTAGGCAACCTCAAGGCTCAGATTTCTCAAGTTCTGAGTTTGTGGAGGAGATATAGTTGTCGATATGACCCAGTCTTGGATACAGATACTGTGGGCAAGAATCATGAACTCTACCTCAATTTGACCTGTTGAGGCAGTCTTTGAATCTTCGGAAGTATGTTTCAAATTTCAAAAAATTTAACTATAACATAAAAAATAAAAAAATAAATTTGGTTACTATGCTAAAACTTCAAATTATTTTAATTCACATATGAAATTTTATTTAATGACCAAATTAGTTTTAATAAGTCTAAAATTCCTATGCTATTGTATAACTTGCTCTCATAATCTGCTTAAATTCTTAAGAATCTCTGTGCATCCTTTGATCCTATAGTCTTAAAGCCTGTATGTCTTCGTGGACACAATTAAAAATTTATCTAAAATAAATTAATTTTGGGACACCTGGGTGGCTTAGTCGTTAAGCATCTGCCTTCGGCTCAGGTCATGATCCCAGGGTGCTGGGATCAAGTCCCATATGGGGCTCCCTGCTCAGCGGGAAGCCTGCTCCTCCCTCTCCCACTCCCCCTGCTTGTGTTCCCTCTCTTGCTGTGTTTCTTTCTGTCAAATAAGTAAAATCTAAAAAATAATAATAATAAATTAATTTTAATAATATCTATTTCAATATCAATAAGACAACATTTGAAGCTAAGATTCTATATGCCACTGCACCACATATTTTATTTATGTAGAGATATGGTTAAAACTGACACATATTAAACCTGAAATCAAGAGTATGTATACACGCCCATATTTGAGCATTATATCAAATGATTATACTTAGCTATTGATTTGCCTCAGGTTACAATACCTTCCTGCAACCAGCAGTTAAATCCTGCACTCCTAAATAGTCCTCTGAATTTCAAGTGACAGAAATACTTTTCATACATAATTATAAAGTAAAAAGAGATGGTTATAAGCAAACATAGACTACATATTTAAAACACTAGAGAACTAAGTAAAAGTAGGTGATATTTTTACCGAGTCAGAACAATTTATAATCATACCTTAATTTCTATTCTGCACTCTTTATTACTATCAATATCAAAATGACATTTTCCATGAAAATACTATGACTAAATTCTATGATTTTGAGTGCTTTTCTCCCTACCTCCCCATCTCATAGCCTCGTGGATTCAGTGAGGGTTTGGTCTGACAGCCAGGATTCTAATACTCCCACGACCCCCAAACCTCCCAGAGTTATCCAATCCCCAATCTTCTCATCCCAGCCCAGCCAAGTACACCTGTCTTCTCCCCCATCCCCCAGGAGTGCTTTATTTCTGGGTGTAAACTTGAACTAATTATGATAAAAGGACATTCATGCTGAAAAAGTGAGATTTGGTCTCCCGGAAATAAGAGGAGAAAATCTATTTTCCCTAGGTTGCAAGCTGCTGACACAGACTCTTCTCCCTGTGAACACTTGGTGGGACAGGAGCTTCATGGGCTTTTTCTCACTAGGGATTAAGATATGAAGGGGAAAGGATCAGATGTTTGGGAACAGATGGCTGTCCCTAGACTAAATTGTTCTCAGTCATTCGATCATGAGGACTACCAATTAATCCCTTTCTAGGGAAAGAAGAGTATCCTGAAAGGAGAGAAAGACGACATTTTTGTATGGATGATGCCGGTTCTGAAGGAGGATCAATTAGGTGCATCACAGCATGGTGACCCCCAGATTATAGAGAGGATGTTGGACAGAGAGGGACTTTTTTTTTTCCTCTAAAGGTCACAAGCAGCTTGTGAGAGGAAAAGAAGAGAAGCATTTGGGGGGGATGTCCCATGGATCCTTTAGGAAGAGACAGACAAACCCTAAAGAATTAGTCCTCCAGGGAGGCCTGGGCATTGTTGCTTAAGGAAAGTCCCTGCAATGTCAGGTTATGTGAAAAAGAGTTCAGGATGATCTATCACCAATAGTAAGAGTACTCTCGAGGCAGGATGTCTAGATTTACATCCCAGTTCCCACCATAATTTTCTGGATGACCATGGATAAGTCATTATACCACTTATTGCTTCAGTATCCTCAGTAGTAAATCTGAGACTCACAGAGTAATAATGTCAGAATTTACCTTCTACACATGTTGTAAAGATTTGTTAAGAGTTTCTATGTGTCAACTATCTAGCACTGTGCCTGACACATAGGAAGCACTCAATAATTGTTAAATGATAATTTTATTTATTCATGCTATTTAACCCAGAAAAAAAGCTGCTGAGAAATACTGAAGGTTCAGTGACTTGATTAAAGGTTCCCCTTGGTCTCACGTGGAATTGTTATTTCGTTTTGAGAGGAGAGAGTTTCAATCCTATTTTGTTCCCTCAATGGTTGGCATAAGCTTTTGTCTGTGCTTGTTTATCTGGGGCTCATTACTGAACCATTTTGAGAGTCAATTACCTCTTCTGTTAATAACGTGTGTCATGTAAGTGCCAAACTCATAGTAGGGATTCATTATCGTTGATTGTCCTGGGACTTTTCTCTGGACTTTGTACTTACATTAAAAAAGAAAAAGTAATGGGGGCTCCTGGGTGGCTCGGATGGTTGGGCATCTGCCTTTGGCTAGGGTTATGATCCCCGTGGCTTGGGATAAAGTCCCACACTGGGCTCCTGGCTCAGCGGGGAGTCTGCTTCTCCCTCTCCCTCTGCCTCTGCCCCTGCTCAAGCTCTCTCTCTTTCTGTATCTCTCTGTCTCAAATTAAAAAAAAAAAAAAAAAAAAAGGAATGAAAAGGAAAAGAAAAGGTAACATAAGTGACAGAAACTACAATAGGATCTTAAAAATAGAAAAATGTTTGTGCCTGGACCAATCTACATGCTAAATAGCTACAACTTCTTCTTATACTCTAAATTGTGGCTCCTGGGGGAGCAGCCCAGGCTACTTAAGGTTAATCACTGGTGCTTAGAGTTAATTGTTATCAATCCCTTTGTGAAAGGCTGCTCAGTTAGAGTCTTCCATACATAATAATAAGATCCCACAATAGTGACAGGCCGAAAATGAGTTTTCCTTATACTCATCCCCGTAATCAATTATCAAAATATACCAAAGTGTAAAAACAGGCCTCGAATCATTATATTTGTCATCAAGGTATGTAGCTTTTTGAACCTGAGAGTGCATCAGAATCACTTGAAGGGTCTGTTAGAACAGATTGCTGGCCTCAGCCTCAAAGTTTCTTATTCAGCAGGTCCAGGATGGGGCCAGAGAACATGTTTTTCTCTCAAGTTTCCAGGTGCTACTGAGGCAATGGTACCAGAAAAGGAAAACAAGGTTTTACTCTTTGTGGCATTCCTAAAGAAGAAAGGCTGGTGAGCCAGTCTCTTCTGAGTTATCTCGCTTGACTACAAATTGACAATTCTCTTTGTCCGAGCTAAGTCTTTGCTGGGCTCCATTCCTTCCTATCCACACAGCCCCGTCTCTCATCGATGGCCTCTTTAGCCCTCTTCCCCTTTCCATATCACCTATGAGGATGCTTCTTTGTGCATCGAAGAATATGCAGACTATGAGGCCAAAATCATCTCTAAAGCAGAGAGAGACCTCCAGCAGCTCTCTTCTCCCCTGGACTGCTCAATGTCAGAAAGTTTGGTAGGGGTGGAAAATTACCACTTTCTTCCTTTTAGGTTCTTTGGCTGGCCTAATAATTAAATTGACATAAAACAGAGTAACAGGAGAAAAACAAATTTAATTATGCCCATACAGGAGCCCCTCAAAGGCATGAGACTCAGGAAATTTAGGGCTTATATACCATCCTGAGCTAAGGAGACTGGGTAGGGGTCTGGGGCTTCAAAGGGGGGGATGACCATCACATTTGAAGAGCAAATGTTTGGGAAACAAATGTTTTCACACCATGCAGAGAAGTCTTCCTACATAAAAAGTTCTCTCTGATAATAGCTCTCTTCCTGGTACAGGCCTCCTATATACATTCTGTTAGGTAGTTAAGGTACAGGTTTCCCCTGAGTTTGCTGGGTTTTGATTGCCTTTAGCTCAAAATAATCCATATGGCAAAGTGGCACATTTGGGGTAGAATTTTCCGATCTCCTTCAGTTTCAGGTGCCCTTCTGTCTTCACCTGAAGCTCAAACTTGGTATCCACAGACACTCAGCCCCTCTGGTCCTGTAGCTTTAAAGGAGAATGGCCTTGTTCAGAGAGCAGGGAGTGACCAAGGTGGCCTTAACATTTCCTTCAGTTTGCACTTTAAACAGGTTTCTTCCTGACTATAGGCCCCTAACCTCCCTTTTCTTAAAGCAGTTGCTTTAGAAAATGTGCAATTATAAATTCTTTTTCTTTCCCTTTGAGATGTAAATCTTATAAAACCCTAGAATGTTATTCTCAAGAACCTGGGAGCCATCCCTTTGAAATGTAATAATCAAGAAATAGTGTCCTTATCTCTCTCAGTCAACGTGGGAAGGAAGAAGCCAATTAGCAAACACAGATGGCCTAATCACCTTGACCACGCTCCCTACTAAAATCCTCCGGGTACTTTTACATCAGCTCACCCCAGCTTAGAAAACCCTCCCACCTTTTGTTTCAGCAGAGTTGAGTTCAGTCTTTCTCCCCTACTGCAATAGTCTTGAATAACATTTTTTTTTTTTTTTTGGCCTGTTAATTCCATCTGGTGCAATTTTCCTTTGGCAGGAGACTCTCCCTCCCTGATTTGAATAAGCATGTCCCCTCGCTGACTTGTTGAATGAGAATGTCCCCTGCTCCTAACCCTCACCCACCTTCCTGTCCACTTGTTCCTAGAGTTGTGCCTGTGATGCTCATGTTTCTATTCCAGCTACTGAACAAGGTGACAGGTTCAATGGTCTCCTAATGGCATAAGGAAATCCAGGCATTTCCCATATATACTCATATGCTTTCCTGGCATCCTCACACAAAGAGAGATAATGTGTGGCCCCTGCCCTGATTGTCAAACATGTTTTCTTGAGCAGTGGAGATGAATATCATACCCAAATGCCATATCTAGGCAAACTAGCTGTTGGCAGGAGGGAGAAAACTCCTCAGATTTCCCTGATAACCAGAACTCAGGAGACGCCCTGAGGAACGGATTCAGTGCCATTTATCTAGATAGGGAGAGTGACTGAAGATTAAGAAAAATCAGACCTCAATGGTAGCCAGTCATTGATTCCACATGGAACTTTCTACTTATTCCCTAATACTAAGGTGACCTTTTACTTTAATCAGCTAATTGTGATACTTTTCAGTGAGAGGCACACTCGTAAACTCACAGGGACAATATGTATAACCAGGACCATCCTGGGAATTCTGGGGTGTAGGGTAAACCTACGTAACACCAATCATGGAAGCCATTTGTGGTAATTGAAGATCAGAAGATTCTCTCTTCACAGTGCACCTGACACCCATACATATGCATATGTGTGTGTACACACACACACACACACACACACAGTCATGAAGAATATAAAATCATATCTCATTTCAGGATCAAGTTAGTATCAGGACAGCACCCTATATATGCACCTCTGAGAGATCCACAGCTTCAACCCCTTAACAGACAAAATTCCCCCAACCCTATATCCCTCCGCTTCAATGACAGCCCTTCTGACCTATGCTCTTTTATGCTGGAGGAGGAGTGGGACATTAGGCGAGGTAGTCTAGCCCCAGGCAAAAATATATAAAAGAATGAAAAGAAAAAGCTAAAAGAAAGGCCATCTCGTATTGCCAGGTTTAATTTCCTGCTAGCTTATCTTTGAGCATTATCTAAATGGAGTCTCCTTTTCTAAGCCTGAGGCACATTATAAAAATCTCTCTTCTGTTACCTCAGCCTGGAAAGACCCAAACCTGGACAAGTGGAAAGAATTAACCACCACCCTCTTTTTTCCACTTTGGTCTGGAATCTCCCTGGACTCTCCAAAGAGGTCAAAGCAACACTGGTTCAAGCTTCATATTCTCCCAGGGTATGAGTAAATGCAAATCCATTAATTCTGTCTCCTGGCTGAGTTGTAAATGCAAGTAAATACTTTTGGTTTTGTGTTCTTATTCAATAATGCTATCTTCCTTAGGTTACGAGAAGTGGATGCCCCTTCAGCCATTTTCCCAACTCTGATAATTGTCAAAGGACTGTGAGAATTACGATCTCTGGATAAAAGATTAGTGGGTTTTCCTAGAAAGCTAATGAGACACCTCCCCACCCCCTTCGTCAGTCAGGGTTTCACAGGTGGCAAAAAACACTGGAAATAGCAGAGTGTACAGTGTGGAACTGGGCAAACGTGCCAATGTCACTAAGCCCGGAAAAGGAACCTGAGTATAACAGAAGACCAGAAGCAACTCTCAATACTCAGAGCCCCAAACCAGGTAATAGGCCACAGAAATAGAAATACATGTTTAGTAGGCAGGCAGCAAACAGTTCAGAACAAATGCCAGAGGCCCAGATGTCCTGCATAGTTGACTCTTACAGGGGCCTCGGCCTAAACTATGAAGATGAGCTACTACTGCCTTTAAATGATCAGAGACAGAACCAAAACATTATCTGTTAAAGTCTTTGAATATTTTCCCATTTCTTTCCTTCAGGATTAAGCCCATAAACACCTGTACTCAGTACAAAATGTTCTACCTATACCAAACTTTCTAGACTCTTTAATTAGCCTTTCCCATGCATTCCCTCAGTACTCCAGGAATGTCCACCTCCTCATAAATGAAAATATCCTGTATTTTTTTATTGTTCTACCTATGCAAAGCCACAGTTAACCTCTACTGATCTGGAAGCTTCCAATAGCTGTTGCACTATTCTCTTCCCCACACTGCAACGTGTTTGGTATATAGAAAGCGCTTGATGAGTTTAATTGACTGAACTGATGAGGGTTCCTATGCTTTCCAGCCCTGTGTATACGCTTGATATCTCCTCCCTGGGGCCTGAATGGTCAAGTCCATGCATGTTTCTTCTTTGATCAGAACCTCTGTTATAGACTCCATCTATGACACTGCTGCCTCCATGTCTGTCTTCTCTCCTAGACCTGAAAGATTTGGGAGGTCAGGGCCAATGGTTACTCTGTAACCCTGACATCAAGAACATTACATAGGTGTTTCATTGATGTTCACACACAAAACTGATGTGAGTCGATGTTGCCTACAAAAATAAATAAAGTACAAACTAAAAAATATAGAAATAGAATTTACAAATAAAATATAAACTATAATAAAATTTTAAATATAAATTACATAGATACATAAATTATTTTATATTTTTTATTTTTACTATTAATTTTTATTTAAGTATAAATAAAAATATTTATATTAAATGAACATATGTGTATCAGTCATAAGTTATAAAAGTATCATCTATTTTCAAGCAAGTATTCACTACAAAGATAAGAATCCTCTTGGAAAACAAATTCTAGGATTTTAAAGGATTCTAAAACTGGCTATAGAAATAAAGAACAATAAATACAGGATCAAGAAAAAGGTAAGCAGTAATTTAACAGGTAAAATTCCTGGGAGAAAGTCTTGTATTGAGAATTGTTAGAATTCAGTAGACCAAGGCTCAAATTCGGTCTCCAACATGTGTTAGCTGTCTGTAGGGACATTTTATTGGAATTCACCAAGCTTCTGTATCTTTGGCCATAACCTGGAGGTAATACTATCTGCCCTGATGGGTTGTTGTGAAAATTAAGTAAGATAAGGACTTGATAGCATCCGACATATACGTAGGTGCCCAACAAACTTTAGGTTCTATCCATATATCTGCTACTGAAATTAGGACATAGATGAAGAGGATAGCATCTCTGATGAAAAAAATTAAATAAAAAGGGTGATCAATATAGGTGAGATTGATATTAACCAGCTGAGGTGGGAAATTATTATATATTTCTAAAAGAAACAGTTTTGTCCCCAAACTAGATTACAAATAGTTGATTTCTAATCATAATTCAGATGTATTCTATTTTTAAAACAAAGCATGTATCATTCTTCCCATTACTTTCATCTCTTGGAAAATAATACAACTTAATATCTGCAAATGAATACCCTAAGTTTTAAATTTACCAACATATTATAGATCACAACAAAAAGAAAAATGTTTTAATTTATATTTTTGCATCACTAAAAACAACTTAACGTGAGACTTTCTTTGGTAAGGAAAGCAGATTGGGAGCCCTAAACATTTGGACATCTTACATTGTTAATTCAGAACAAGCTCTTACAAAGCCTCGCCCCTTTCCCCTCCTTTGAAACACTGGGCATGGTCTGCAGCTCCTTCTTTGCCTCCCTCGCTTTCTGCTGTCTATACCTGCTCTAAAGAAGTGATCGTTACATGCAATATCGCATCAAGGAAAGGATGGAAACATATCATAAATAATTATCTTTCTCTTGAAGAGATGAATTCTAATCCTTCTAGGTCACATGTAAATATGGCATTTGAGATTTTTATAAATAGAAGCAATGGTTTTGAAATAATGAAAAAATAAAGCATAAGAAGAAGCAGCTGGTGGTGAGAAACCAAAAGGGAATGATTATGGTGATTATTTAGTAAACTGAATTTAGACTGGGAGTGACAGTCAAGATACATCCATTACCATATTTTCCATTAGCTACCTGCCATCCTAAGCAATATCACACTGCTATTCCATTGCTAATTTTAGCTTGAATAATATAAATTATTTCTTATGTTCAATTTACTTATTTGATATGACAATTTAAAAGAAATATATACCTCTGAACTTAGTACGAAAAATGGCATACAATATGTCCATTACTGGCAAAAGCAAGGGTCTGTTTCAATCCTTCCTGTCACCTTGGTGGTAGTTGTAGCGGTTATTGCTTTTCCAGGTTTTGCATTTTGCTTCTTGTTTAAATTGGTGCTTAAAAAAAGAAAAAAAAATGTGTTCGTTTATTCTGCACATTTTTTAAAACCAGTGCACATTAGGGTTCCTGTTAAGAAAAAAAAAACAACAACTTTTTTTGAAAAATGCTAACATTACAAAATATATAAAATACCAGCTACAATTGATGTGATTATCCTTTTGTAGGTAATTGTAGTACTCTGGTGAATATTTTTATTTTAGAGTGAAAAGACAAGAAATGTCCATTTTTTAGATAGGTACTGAATTCCAAAACAAAGACTTATTAAGATATTAATTTAAATGTTCTATGAGGAATTTGGGTAATGATTGTATTTATTAGAAACATAATTTGAGGAAAAAAAGGATTTCACCATTTTTAATGTGTGAACTGGAGAATAGTCCAGCAATCTCAAATATAATCAGACTTCCTTGGTAAATAAGTAGGGCTTTATGAAAGGGGAAAATTTTGCAGGATCAAACACAGTTATCCTGTGACATTATAAATATGGTCTTAATAATGTTATTCTATTTTAAAATCTCAATTTTCAAAAGATTACATTAAAAAAGGAATGCTTTTTTCAAATAAATTAACATTAAGTTAAGCTTAAAAGTAGCATGCCTCTAGTTCTGTTTTATTTAGGAAAGAAGCATTTATTACTTATCTTCTTTAGAAATGCAAAAGCAATTACAGAGGTGGCATTTCTTTAACATCAGCTCAAAACCAAAACTATTTGTTTGGGGAAAAGTTCACAAAATCATAGCAGTTCATGTTGAAAGCCACATTCAATTATAGTGAGTTTTATAGATACTGTAAAATAGCTATTTGAAAAAATATTGTTGAACTTCAGGTCTTCCAAAAGTCCCAAGTCCTTAAATTGTACCTCATATTTTATAACATTTAATAACATTTCCCCTTTCTCAAGCCCTAAAGGTCAAAAAGCCACCTCAAATGTGTTCAAGAAGAAACTATGTCTTTAAAACGAATGTTGAAGAACAAGTTCAATTAAAAGTCTTATAATTAAGTCTTTATACGACTACATGAAACAATTATAAATTAGTTTATTTAAAACTTTTAGTTAAAAATAAAAATTTTTTAACAGTCCCTCAATATATAACACAAATAAATATGATAATTCAGGTTTATTTAAAAAAATTAGCATTTAAGATATTGATAACAATTATGTTCATAGCCAAATTAAGAGAATATTAAGTAGAGTATTCCAAAGACCTGTCTCATATTTTCTTAAGCCATTTGTTCATTTTTTTCACTCTCAGAATAATCGTTACATTTTACATTAATACATATCTATAATTAATGATTACTTTACATTAATACACAGTGTCTATAGAGTAAGACTAGATACTGTTCGTAGGTGGAGGCTAGATTCTGAGCATGTTCTCCCAGGGAGCTCAAACTAGATTTCGATACTTTTTTAATATAAATAATAAAAGCAGTGTCTATTGTTCACTCTCCAAAGAGAAGACCAGAATGACACATTGTTGATCAAGTAAAGCCTAGTTTTTTTACTTACTGCAACCGGAAAAACACCATCCTGACTGAGGTTTAGTAGTGTCTTGGAAGGGGAAATTGAAGTGGATATCTTTAAGGTTAGGGGTTTCCTTGCCAATGATTTAAGGCAAATCTTTTAATGTGGGATCATATCAGGGGTATTGGGCAAAGTTCTTAATAGTTTAGGATTGGAAGACAGAGGGAGGCAAATAATGAATGTCAGTGAAGAGACAGTTGTCTGATAGGCAAGTGGGTTTGACCAGTTGAGAGATCCATCGCCCTGAGAATGGGGTTGGTTGAGTACTATATTGGTTAGATAAATGGCTTTTTCTGAAGTTACGGAAGAAAACAATAAAGTTATATATTGCTTTACAGCCTTATCTTTCTGGGTAAGAATTCCTTGGAACAATTTTTAAAGTCTTGTAATGTTGTCTCAGACCAGAGAGTTAAATTCTAGGGCACCAGGCATATCCATTTCAGTATTTGCAAATGATAACAACCATCACTGGATACACATACTAGAAGCAGAACAAGAAAAAAGAAAATTAAAATCTCTCCTGTAAATGTAAAAATAATCTTATATTCTTATACTATAAAAATATAATAAAGGCAGGACAGTTGCTAGATAAGCACACTCACACACAATCCCACAAGCATTCCACCTGGGAAAAAGTATAATATGAACCACTGGAATAATCTTTGTCCAATATATATCTCAAATTATTTTTCCTTTCTGAATTTTTGAAGAGAAGCATTTTAATGATGAGCAATGACATTTTTTTTTTAGATTTATTTATTTATTTATTTGAGAGAGAGAGAATGAGAGATAGAGAGCACGAGAGGGCAGAGGGTCAGAGGGAGAAGCAGACTCCCTGCCGAGCAGGGAGCCTGATGTGGGACTCGATCCCGGGACTCCAGGATCATGACCTGAGCCGAAGGCAGTCGCTTAACCAACTGAGCCACCCAGGTACCCGATGAGCAATGACATTTAAGTTAGGCATCATATCTCTGGTTGTCACTTTGTTAAAGTATATACTAGTTGAAACTGAAATACATGCCTTGAACTCTAAGATATTCCCAGGTATTCAAATGTGGTGCAATGGAAGATCTGAGCAGTAGCGCATCTCAAAGACCACGTGGGGTCTGTACCAAAGAATCAGCTGGGTGTAAAACTAAGTAGCCACAGGTTTAGCTTATTTCTAGGATCCATTGCCCATACATAAGCAATATAGATTCATGAAATAAAATGGCATTTGGCCTCCTAACAATGTGTTTAAAATTATTTTCTTTAGAATACTCTTTACATTTAAGAAACATGTTGGCTGTATGAACTCTATGAATACTTCTTTCTTTCTGTCCTTCCTTTCCTCTTGGCTTCCTTTTCTTCCCTCCCTTTCATTTCTTAATTTCTTTTCTTTCTCATCCTACAGACAGGTATGTCTCCAGCTCCCACTAGCTACTTTACAAGGAGGGCCGTGGGGACAGAGAAAGATGAATCATAACTATGCATATAGATTTACCTCTGTCTTTTAAATAATGTATCTATATCTGTTACATTTTATTAAATGTAGTAATGAAAGCAACACCTGTAAATGTCAGATATTACCTTCCAGGCAAGTTTTTCTGACATCTCTCCAGTGGTGTCATGTGCACTTATTTCTGAAACACTGCCATTTATTCTATGATTTCTCCTATTTCAAGGGATCTTTGGAATTAGTTCAAATCTACCTACTTACCTATGTAAACTCTCTATGCTTCTTGCCATTACAGGCTTCTTTTTGATAAGTAATGCCATTTTTTTTAAAAGATTTTATTTATTTATTTGACAGAGAGAGACACAGCAAGAGAGGGAACACAAGCAGGGGGAGTGGGAGAGGGAGAAGCAGGCTCCCCGCTGAGCAAGGAGCCCGATGTGGGGCTCGATCCCAGGACTCTGGGATCATGACCTGAGCCAAAGGCAGCTGCTTAACCAGCTGAGACACCCAGGCGCCCCTAGTAATGCCATTTAAATAAAGGAAAATTCTCACCAAAATCACCAGAAAAAAGACCAACCTAATAGATAAATATGCATTTACATCTCTTGAGTAAAGTGGTAGCATTACTTCAGTGCTTTTTGATTGGGCTTTATTTAATTTGTAGCTAGAGATAAATATTGAGTGAAAATACAAAGAAAAGGCATAAGAAAAAGGAAACGTAAAATGTGTAACTAGATCTGGGATCTTCCGTCTAATCATGACTTCATATACCATCTATAATTCAAATGAAACATCTTAAGCATTGATCTACTTCTCTCTTGTTTCTTCTAGGGCCATTATTACTATTAAAAATTAGAAATTAGTTCTTGTCATCCAAACTGGTGTTTGGTAGTTACTTGGGAGAGAAGGCTTACAATAGCTCACTGGATGTTAAATTAAAAATTGTGTATGATGCAAACAGAGTAATAATCGCATTTTCATCTATAAACAAGGACTGAAATTCTTAGACTAGGGTCAATTATTCTGGTAAGCTCTACATGCCTTTGTGAGGGAAACACTTCAGTTAGTGATCAGTTAATGCTATTTTCGAAAGAACAATGGAGTCTCTATAAATACCAATTATTGTCCTCCCACTTTTTGCACTAATTCGTAATGAAAGCAAATTATTTACCTATCCTTTCTTTCATAAATGAATGCACTAAAGACATTAAATTTGTTCAAATAAATATCAATAAATTAGTGTTCCTATCATTTGCTTATATCCTCCAGTTCTTTTTTTTTTTTTTAAGATTTTATTTATTTGACAGAGAGAGACACAGCGAGAGAGGGAACACAGGCGGGGGGAGTGGGAGAGGGAGAAGCAGGCTTCCCGCCGGGCAGGGAGCCTGATGCGGGGCTCGATCCCAGGACTCTGGGATCATGACCTGAGCCTAAGGCAGACGCTTAACCGACTGAGCCACCCAGGCCCCCCTCCTCCAGTTCCTAGATCAGGTAATTGGTTCACTAACCTTCACTCTCAAATGCTTTGAAAATCAGGATAGTATCCCAAAATATAGGGCATTATCAACAGCACAGCATTGGACAACCAAATAAATGTTACTGGCACATAAAGTTATTTAGAAGAGTGAACTTTTGAGTATAAATGTACAAGACACATCAGTCTTGTGGTCATGTTAGCTTGGACAAATCACAATTAATTTGGGCTAAAAACAAAGTCAATGGCATATTCCCTTTCTTTCCACTTCACAGATGTCAGGAAATATGAAGTAAGTGCCTCAGAAAAAAAGACATGTTATAAAACACAGGCTATCATTATGTTTTTAAGTGATTAAAAATCATATTTTCAAAAATAGAGTAAACTTCTAAATATATCTATAAAGAATATTCAAACTTCAGACATCTGTGGTCTACCTATATAATCAAGGGAAGTAATCAGGAAAATGAATACTCCTAGAGGTTCAAGCAAATCACTCTCAAAGAGGCTACACTTAACAGTATAGAATGAAATACAGGTCGGGATTCAAGAATCATGGGGAAGCTTGCATTTTTGTCAAGTTATCATGAGTCTTGTGGAAAGATGATACCATTGAAAGAAATAAGAATTACAAATATTAGAATTCCCATTTCTTAAATTTTATACTATTTAGATTTTTTCAAAAAGAAAACTAGGGGGCTCCTTGGTGGCTTGGGCGGGGGAGCAACCTTTGGTTTCAGCTCAGGTAATGATCTCAGGAGTCCTGAGATTGAGCCCTACATTGGGTTCCATGATCAGAAGAACTCTGCTTGAGATTCTCTCTCTCCTTTCCCCTCTCCCCTCACCCCTATTCAACCATGTGCCTGTGTGCACTCTCTCTCTTTAAAAATAAATGAATAACTCTTAGCAAAAACAAAAACAAAAACAAAAAAAACACTAGGATCACATTTTTATCGATAAGGCAGTAAAATTAAAATATAATAATATAAAAGTTATATTTGAAGATTCTAGTAAATTTTAGCTGCTTACTCAAAGAATTCAACTTTCAAAGAAAAAATATATAATGGAATTTAAAAACTATTTGCATGAGCAAGAAAAAAATAAAAATAAAGTTGCAAATTATCAGGCAGTTCTAGTACTTAATATATATATATATATATATATATACACACACACAATATAGAGAGGGAGAAAGGAAGGGAGTTCATGAAGATTTAGAAGATTCAGTCTTTGGAAAATAACAAACGAGGCCTATAAGTCTATTATTAAAATAATCATAACAACTTGGGCAAATTGTAATCAATTTTCTGCAATCAGTATATTTATTTCAGATTGAATTCAAGAGTGATAAATACAGAAAGAAGATTAGAGCCTGAACCCCTACCATATAAAAAGGAAACACATTTTCATCTTTTTCTATTTTTAAAACAAATGTTCAACTCTAAAATCATAAATCTCTTAATTTTGTTGCCCAACAGAGAAGGGAAGACGGAAGTCAGTTCCAAAAAACATCAGTTTTCATAAACATTTTGACTTTAGGATAAGAGGACCTAAAAACAAAACAAAACAAAACAAAACAAAAAACAAACAATAAAACACCACAAAAACAAAAACCAATATGAGAGAAAAGCTGTGAGTATTTTCTTCTAAGATACTTTATGACAAAGATGCATTGATCTTAGATGCATTGATATTAAACATTAATCCAAATCTTGAATTAGAATTAATAGCATCCATTACATTTTCCTTAGCAGAAATTCAAGCACTAAATACATCAATGAGACTTGTATCATCAATTATTTTAAAACATTTTTTTAAAGTATTGTTCTCAGACAATGTTCTACATCTCCCTTCAATATGTGCTTTCTTTTTAAGTTTGGGAATTTATAACGTTGGGCAGAAAACTGGATATACAAGGATCCATACGCTTTCTTAAGAATTCTGACTTGCTGTAACAGAGTTACCCACTACTGAATTAATATTAAAGACCTGTGGTTTACAGTTGGAAGGTTTTTTTCTTATCCATCTCTGAAGGCCCATAGACATATTAATATAACTCATATTAGTGAAATTAAGATTTTCCAGGAAGCTTAGGAGTATTCTTATACTATATTATGCCAAACTAAAGCCTTAATAAAGTTAGTTTCCATAGCAAATATATTTCCCCCAACATAATATGGAAAATTATATAAATGCAAACATTAATTTTATGAAAACCATGAAATAATCTTTCAAACAAATGGGCATATCTTTTTATATTATATTTCTGGGGCTTTTAGGAGATGTATATTAATAGTTCGTGCTTAGTAACTGTGTGCCAGGCACCGTTCTAAATGCTTTCTATGTAGCATCTCACGTAACCTTGCCTGCAGCTCTGTGTGAGAAAAGTACCTTTACTGTCCTCCTTTTAAAATGAGGAACTAAGGCCCCGGAAGAATAGGAAAACTGCCAAAGGTTACAGAGCCATAACTGGCAGAACCAGCATTTGAAGTGAGTGAGTTGAACTTTAGAACTTGTGCTCTTAACCGCAACAATGTTTTTCTCACTCTGTAAAATATTAAATGTTCCTTGGTCAACACTAGAGTGCTTGAATTATCTAAAGAGGTTTTCAAAATAGCTATTCATCTCTTCTGCATAGAGTATGTAATGCATTTGGTTTTCAATAATACCTAGAAGCAAGGTTTGCTCTTGGCCTTGACAGGCATCCGGCAGAATTGTGAAGGAAGAAAGGGTGACATACTTCCCCCATGTGTTCAGCGACCCTCTTCCCGAGGGCTTTATAAATCCTCCTAAAACCCTAGCTGTTTTAATATTAGTATGCCCTTGCTCTTAAGCCATTATCAACCAATCCTTCTGGGTAAAACTTTAAAAACTATCCTAATACTTTTTGTTCCAATTATTTAATGTTCAATACAATTGTTCAAAAAATCAACCATTTTATGAAAGCAATCACTTTCTTCAAAATCCAATTATCATGAATTTTAGTTTAGGCAAGGGGCTTAGGATAAAATAAATGAATGAAATGAACTTTATAGGCCCATTCTCTGCCTGACCTGCAGCGAATAGAGTTCCAGAGGGGAGGGAGAGGAATTCATATCATCCTTCTCACGATGAGGTATAAACATCCTCACTGTACAGTGATGGACTAGGTGTGAGTAAACGTGAGTGCTAAAAGCTACAAGATAAATACAGTACAGCTTCCAGAAACAACAATTTTACTACATGGTAATTACTTAAAATATTACTTTTCATTTTAAGAAGAGATATTATGAAATCAAATGCAACATTTACATGATTTTTAAGGGATAAAACAGACGAGAAAAATTTTATGTTTACATCTTTTAAAGTCTATATTCCAAATGCTTCCTTCCTTTCCCCAGGACAGAGTCAAGATTTCCTGAACTCAGGGTCTTTTGGAGAACAGGTTGAGAATTATTTGATCAGAAGTATATAGGACATTGAGAAAAAAATAAATTCTCCAATTCATTGTATGATGTTTTTTTTTTGAGTTAACTCTGATTGCATAAAATATACTTGGATACTGACAGACTAATAGGAATCATCATCCTGTCTCTAAATTTAGTTAGTATTATATTGAATTAGGTAGAACAAAAAACATCAATATTGGCCTCTGCGAATGGTTACATTTAATAAGAGCTAAGACATTTTAGAGTTAAAAGAAAAACTAACGATCGCTTAGTCCAAGTTTGCATCTTCCAAATTGGGTACAAGTAAGCTGAAATGACATGATTCAAGTTACGAGGTGCATGTTATAGTTGTGAGCAAATCAGTACTAGAATCCATGTCTCCTACTTCCCCTTTCATTTTCTCTCCATTGTGTCATCAATTAAATTCTTGTGTACTGATAATTGAAAAGCCTTTTGCACCCAAAAGCTGCATGCTTCATTCTTTCCTTTATAATCTTTGGCCTCCAACAGAAAAGGAAGCAGCCAGGAAAAATAGCTAGTGTAGCAGAGGGTTGTCTACAAGGCCCCTCACTAATATAAACAACTCTAGTAGCAGTAGATAGCATAGGAACAGATTGGTTACCCTAGGATACGACAGTTATCAATCTTTAGTGAACGTAATCGTGGGAGGGAGACTACAACTGGGAGAATCAGAAGAAAGCTTCCACCTCTGTCAGCTCTTGATTTGGCTTTGCTCTGGGTTCACCCTGTCTATATAGACTTAGAGCACTGACTTGATCTCTGTATACTTTGCGCATTGGTAAAATAAGGCACCTAGACTAGATATTATACTTGAATTTTTTTTTTTTTAGATTTTATTTATTTATTTGACAGAGAGAGAGAGACAGCGAGAGCAGGAACACAAGCAGGGGGCAGTGGGAGAGGGAGAAGCAGGCTTGCTGCGGAGCAAGGAGCCCGATGTGGGACTCGATCCCAGGACCCTGGGATCATGACCTGAGCCGAAGGCAGACGTTCAACGACTGAGCCACCCAGGCGCCCGATATTATACTTGAATTTAATCAAAAGACCAAAGAGGCATGATGCATGATAATCTTTATGTTAGCTTCTACTTCTTTTTTAAAAACGATTTATTTATTTATTTGAGACGGGGTAGGGAGGGGCAGAGAGAGAGGAAGATCTGAAGCAGACTTCCCACTGAGTGCAGAGCCCCACATGGGGCTCCATATCACGACCCTGAGATCATGAGCCTGAGATCTTGACCTGAGCCAAAATTAAGAGTCGGGCATTTAACCAATTGAACCACCCAGGTGCCCCAGCTTCTACTTCTTAAATTCTATAATGCCATAACCACAAATGGCTTCTTCTTTCTCTAAACATTAGATGTTAATCATGTTCTATTAGTTAAAGGTTAAAAAAAGAATTGGTTTGCACAATTATCTGAAATACTCTAAATATAAAAACAATACTCTAAATATAATATAAAACCTGCCTAAAAGCATGGATGGGTTTGGCAGTACTTCACTGGCCACCTAGTAGCCACTGCACAAATGGAAACAGATGGTC
The DNA here is from genome assembly GCF_009762305.2 of Zalophus californianus. Lineage (NCBI taxonomy): Eukaryota > Metazoa > Chordata > Mammalia > Carnivora > Otariidae > Zalophus > Zalophus californianus. Next base: position 66,741,422 of record NC_045601.1, on the reverse strand, counting down.
TCAAAGAATTAGATATGTTGTCATGTGTCAACCACTCCCACAAGACCATCCTCCAAATAGGGGTTTGTCTAATAACTTTGCAAAGTCCGGGCATTATGAAAGAAGACATCTGAAAGCCAAAAGCATTCACTACTTAAAATGAAACATCTACAGTTATGGAATTTCAGGTATACTGATAGTTGTCAGGAAAAATATTTTGGGGTAGCCATATTTGCTAATATCCTTTTCACACTACTGAGGTGAAAACCTTATCTGTTTATATACATGTGATGATTTGGCCAAAGGCCACAGCCCTACTTTATTTTTTACAAAGTAGGGCTACTTTTGTCATTACCGACAGGAGCAAGCAAACATAATTTTGATTGGGAACTGTTCATCTTTGGTTGGAGAAAAACCAGCATATTCCAGAGGCATCATCCTATCATCTATGACTAGTTTAACATTTTTCTTCAGGGTGCTTTAGTTGTGTCAGATGGAGCTGGAAATACCAATCTTCCTATGACTTGCATTCATTCACCTAATGAATTTACCTTCTCAACCAGGTTCCATGGTATAAATTCAGAATATACCAGACAATGAATTAATCATTTAATCAATGAACCTATAACCAGATAACATGATTAATTAAATGAATATTTACTGAGTCCCAGCAATGTTCTATGTTCTGTGTATGCTTAGCACTAGGAATACAATAACAAAAAATGCCAGTCCCAGTCTTTCTGTTGTTCCAAGACTGGTAAACACTCTGCTTTACCAGCTAGATCTGTCTTTCTGCCCTAGGAATCTGGACCACATGAGTGGTGAGACTCTTCCTCTTCACTTCTTCCAGGACTCAGAGTCAAAGCCAGCCTAAGGAAGAATCCCATCTGTTCTTACTTGCTTCTCTGGTTCTTATCATTCCAATAGAAGAAAGAGACCAAAATGGAGACCTTCTCCCTTAAAACCTTAAAAAGCAAGGGTGTTAAACACTACCTCTTACCTTTACATTGTTTTATGTTCCTCACGTTAGGGGGACTCCCAAGCAGAAAATAGTTCTATTCCCATCATACCACTTCATCTTCATGAGCTAGAAACCAGTGGAAAAGAAGAAGTTGACCATAAGGAAGAACACAGCTTTTACATCCTATATTTATACTATTGTATTTCACATAATTTTGTTTCTTTTACCAAACTTTGACCACTGTTGTTAATTTATTCAGTTTGCTTCTGTCAAGTCCCAGCAGGGGAAGAGAAAGGAGAGAGGGAGAAGGGGAAGTAGCAGGAAGAACAGTGGCCCATCAGAGGAACCTGGAGCCTCCTTCCAACTAAAGCTAGTCCACGTGGACCACATCGTGTAGTATGCTCTGGAGGCAGCCTAAAAAAAACACACGCACACACACACACAAACACAAAACAAAACACGTATCCAGCTTAAGGAAAGATTCCGGGAAAGTGATGAAGATGATTCCCTTCCTGTTATATTCTAGACAGCATATTATTCATGCTGTCGCTAGCACTGAAGGATAAATTAGATTGTCTGAATATTCTCAGCAGAACAGAAGCAATAACAGCAAACTGAGTTATACAACATTCTGAACGAAATGCAATAAGGCATGTAATAGGCCAAATCAACTCCAAAGTTAAGCTTAAGGAAAAGCCCTCTGCTCTTAGTTATGTGTTTGCATGGTAAAACCTATTTTCTATTCTGGAATAAAGACAAAGTGAGAACAGCTATGACATTACTAATCACCTACATCACAGTAAGCTCCATCACACGGACAATTTGTATTGAATAAGATGGTTTAAGGGAGGATTAAAATAAATTATGGCAGGAAAAAAGGAAGTTGGCTGATGAATTCATCATGATCACTGTCTTCTTAATTAATATTTGTTAAACAAAGAAATAATTATACTGTTGAGATTCTCTGAGTGTCAACTAAATAGTGTAGAGCTATGGATCAGTAGTCATTTAGATAAATAAATAAGGTTGTCCTATTGAGAATCTCAGTTTTCTTCACTCTCAAGCAAAATGTGGCTAATATGAAAGTTGATCATCAAGATGTTCTCATTAATTCTAAGTTGTTTTTTTACATTTTGGTTATTACTTTAATTCAAGTTCCAGTTGTTACATTATAAAAAGGGTTTGTTTGGCTTATGGGTGTTTATAATACTGCATTAAACTCTCATTAAAACTATATTCTCAATTCATTTTACACATAAAGTTCTGTACTTAACGATCATATCAACCCCAAAATTCTTAATAGTTATTCTCAAGAAACAAACAAAAAACCCCATAAAAACCAAAATCAAAATGAAAAGCCATGTTTTTTGGTCATCAACATGTGATCACTGAAACTTTCTTTCCTCTCTAATGGAAACATCCCAACAGGATGCAGAAGGTGATTTTGTGTAGCAGCTTTTGGTAGCAGGCATAAAAACACAGAGGACCATCAGGAGGCAGAGGGAAAAGAACAGAGCAAGGAGAGAAAAGTTGATTAGTAAATTCATTTTCAACGCACAATTCACATGCTATTCTTCAAGGAAAGTTTTGCTGAGGAAGATAAAACAACCCTATAAGATTTCATGGAAATTCTGTTGGAAACATTTAACGGCGGTGTAGGCAGAAGCAGGTTTGGAACAGCTTGGTGACCAATAAAAAGCTGTCTCATTATTCAGGCATGACATCAGTGAGTAGCAGAAAATGGTGGGCATTTTGAAAAATGCATATAGTTAGAAGCATTTCAGAGAGAACAGTAGAATCATAATAAACAGAAAAGAAAATGGTATCTTCACGTATAAAACCCAGTTGCAGACCTGAATGTTCAACTGCGCAAGCACCTCAAACTCACCATATTCCTCAAATGAACATAGAGTCTACCCTCCAAAACTGCTTTCTCTCATAAATTACCTATCTCACTAAACCGAGTTACTGTCGTCCCTGTTGCCTGGCCCAGAGGTTGTCTACATCCTCACCCTCCCTCTCTTTACATCCAAGCAATCATCAAATCTTAGAAAAGGAACTACTCTCCCAAATCTTTAGACTCTGCACATTTGCCTTTACCCCCACTACCTCTATCCAAATAAAAAACCATCATCTCTCTTCTGGATTCTTACGGTGATTTCCCTTTCTGGTTTCTCTTTTTCTGCTCTTGTCCCCTTCCACTAATCCACTGAATGCACTGTAGCCAGAGTGATCTTTCTGAAATGCAAATAGGATCCTGCCAGTGACCTACTTGAAACCCAGTGTTTTCTGAATTAAATGAAATCTTCCTATTAGACGCTTCCTCACATGGCCACGCCTCCCTCTCTAGATTCATCTTTCAGCATCCTCCTGCCTACACCACACTCCATGCACACTTACAAGTCTTCCAGGTGTGTGAATGTGCTGTGAGCTTTATTTCACTACTGACAATTGACAGCATTGAATCTGTATCTCTAATACTTTAATAGTTTGTAATCTAAAATATTCTTTTTTGTATTCTATCAGAACCTGGTCGAATTGGGTGGAAAAACCCTGATGTAGGCCTGATGATAAATTTTTTTTTTCCTATGACGAGGCCAATTTGTTTAAATTTTACACGTGATTTGCATTTGAGCCTGTAGCCTATTTGGACCAGCCTCACTGTGGAATTAATAAATTCAAAGAATCACAGGATGTGAATCAAAAATAAAAGTAATTTCCTCTTTCAGAGGACACAGGAGACTCAGTTAATGACCACTAATTCTACCCATTTTCTCCCTCCCATCACCAAAAACCTACCTACTATTCTCTCACCTCCATAGCCCCTTTCTAAACTCTGCACTATGTCCATAACCCTGGCTTCTCTGGGCTTCTTTTAATTTCTCTTGTCTCATCCATTATCTTGATTCTTTAAAAACGCATGCCCAAGAATTTGATGGAGCAAGCACATGGGATAGAAGTAGGGAAATTGTGCAATTCCATACATCAAGGACTTTTCTCCACTGTGCATTTATAGCTTTGCTTCTATTACATAAGTATCACAACATTTCAGTGGTGCAATTACAAGGATTCGCATGAGGAACACATCAAGAAGCAGTCTAAATGTCAATGAAGCAGAAGGGGAACTGATTGAAACTCTGCCTTGCTAAAAAAAAAATGTGAACAACTACGTGGAAGAAGGAGATGACAAATACAAAAGTGTGGCACCCAGGTGAAAAGAAATTAGAAAGGAGATTCAAGCTCTGAGTGAGCCGAGGGCTGTCTTAATGCTAAGGGAAACAGCAAGCATTTCTAGTCTCAAACTTTTTTTTTTTCCTTCCCTCAGCTTAAAAATAGGCCTGCCCATTGCATTGTAGCAGATATGATAGATAGACTAACTCAATATCCGTTCCAACCTCCTTCTTGTATGTCTTCCTGCACTGCAGAAGCTGGGAAACAAAAATCTACATTTCCTAGATGCCCTTGTAGCTAAATTTCAGGATGTGATTTAGGTTCTGTCAATCAGACACTTTCACGTGAAGCTTGAATGTGGAGGAGAGGACCAGTATAGGTATCATAGCGGTATTTTTTTTTTAAACCTAATCTGGCTACATTGTACATTCCCAGTGTCAGTTATACTCCTTTTGCTCCCACTTTTATGACGTTTTTTATTTGTGCACCTTTGAAGCGATCTTAATAACTCTGTAGAGCAACCAATATTGAACTTATGTAGAATTTTGAACATCTTTTTTGTTCAATAACATTAAAAAACTGTCTTCTATAGATTATAAAAATGTTTTTAATTTTTTTAAATCGTGGCTAATCTGTCATTGTTTAATTTGTATCTATGTAGTTCTCGGAGATGCTGAATATTTTTGTATGTATTTTAGCTATTTATAGACCTCTGTTAGAAAATTACGATTTATTTTTTATGCTCATTTATTTATTTGAACTTTATATTTTTAAAGCACATTGTCAGTATTTGAGGGATATTAGCTATTGCTTTATTTATTGCATATATCTACTCAACTAATTTTTCAGCTTTTAATAGTGTCTGTTTTTTTAAACTAATACTCAAAGGAGTATAACCAGGGTGATAGGGCAAGGCTCCTCGTTAAATCCAACAATAAAAACACATAAAGCAAAACTGCTCAACACTTTATGTTACTTAGAATATGTCTTCATTGAAAGATAGAATGAACATTGAAAAGGGTAAACTCAAGCCTAAAACAGAAGAGGAAGAAAACTTAAAACGCATATAGTAATTCTAGATGAATACAATTGTCCCAACTATTAAAAGTGAGTTTGATGCTCTTCCCCTAGCAGCTCACAGTGAGGTCCTTTGAGCACACAGCAACATGGTGGCTGCCCACAACCTGAAGGGAAAGCTCTCATCAGACACCAACCCTGTGGACACCTTGATCTTGGATTTCCAGCCTCCAAAACTGTGAAAAAATACATTTGTTGTTTAAGCCAAAATAAACAAATAATGTGATTTTGATACTATATCCTAAAAAAATCCTAGCCTTGTTAACTAAACAGATGATTAGATCTTGTAAATGATTTAAGAAGAATGATCTACAAGAACCATGACAGTTCTGAATTAGTATATTTTCTTTTCCACTCAGAAAACAAACTAGCAGATCAGGAAATTCCACCTTGTTGGGTTTCAGCTGAATATTTGGCAAATCTCTCATATATCATTGTTGTTAGAAAAAATAAGTATGGACTGCTGGGAAAATTCATACCTGGCTGAACAATGTTTCCTATAGAACTTTGATCGTTCAGTTGAGAAAAATTTCTTAAAGAGGCAAGCATCAATTTTTTTTTTTTGGTTTGAACATAAAAAGGAATATAGAAAACCATTTTGAGTATCCACTCTGTATTTATTCACATATATATTATTTACATATTTTACTGTGCTAAAATTATGTCGATTATAAAATCTATACAGAAGGTGAAATTGACAAGAATAAGATAAAGATTAAGCAAAATAACATCTGAATCATGAACATCCAAAAATTGCTCTAAATAAAAAAATATATTATGAATAACATTTGGAATGCTTCCTTTTTTTAAATGTCCTACCATCTGTGATGCTTTCACTTAATTATTAAGTTAAATCCCAAGGCACAAGATACATTTATTGCGCTGTTTACACATCTTGCCAAATCTGTTTAGATTTTCATGGTATGTGCAATGTGTCTGATTATGAGCTTATACTCGATGGACAGTATCAGCTCTACTATTTACCTCTCCTTTGCTTACATTGTGAAATATATTACTTTCATTTACACTTTCTTAGCAGAAATCTTTTAAGCTCCTTGTGCATTTAAATAACTAGAAAATTGGGGCACCTGGGTGGTTCAGTCGGTTAAGTGTCTGCCTTCAGCTCAGGTTATGATCCTAGGGTCCTGGGACTGAGTCCCACATCAGGCTCCCTGCTCAGCGGGGAGCCTGCTTCTCCCTCTCCCTTTCCCTCTGCCTGCCACTCCCCCAGCTTGTGCTCTCTCTCTGGGTCAAATAAGTAAATAAAATCTTTAAAAATAAGTAAATAGATAATTAACCAGGAAATTCACTTACAACACACAAACTACAGTATACCAAATATGAGCAAACTCTTTAGGTTGTATTCATCAAAACCTCTGTTAAAGAGCTCTCATTCCTTTTACATTAAAACCTAGTTGGATTACGAATCAACTAATATTAGAAATATTAGTAAAAATTGGTATTATGTAATTGTATAGATAAAATATGTATAAGTAAAAGTCATCTAATATTATCTTCTCCTTCCCAATGGTTCAGATCAACTTGTGAAATCCCTGGGATGAGAACACCTTGCTTTACATACCATCATTTTTCATATTACTGACTTAGCTGAAAGCATATGAAGCATGATTACTAACTTATAGATGACACAAAATAGTAGGAGCAATTAAGATTCTAGATGAATCTTAATTAAATCCAAGAACAATATCTCTAAAGAGTAGGAATGGGATCGAGAATGGGAGGGTTCGGGTGGAATCTGCCAGTGACTAGTGTTTCAGTCTTCATGATGTTGAATATGGATAAGGGGAATAAAAATCTCAGAAAGGGATTTATTTGGGATGTTGAATGACAGTTCAAATAGGCAAGTATCTAGAGCAATAGATGATTTTTATTGATATTGAGATATTGAGAATTTAGGAAGTAGATACTGTTGTAATGTCCATTTAAAGAGATCATGTTTGGGGCGCCTGGGTGGCTCAGTTGGTTAAGCGACTGCCTTCAGCTCAGGTCATGATCCTGGAGTCCCGGGATCAAGTCCCGCATCGGGCTCCCTCTGCTTCTCCCTCTGACCCTCTTCCCTCTCGTGCTCTCTATCTCTCATTCTCTCTCTCTCAAATAAATAAAATCTTTAAAAAATAATAAAAAAATAAAGAGATCATGTTTGTATCACTATACAAGTAGGAACACATTGGTTTTGCACCTTGAAATACATTTACTTATGGTTATTGTGAGCCTTACAATGCAATAAAATTGCTTTGAGGTACATCAAGTCCCAGCTATGTACATGAGCTTTCTTTCTCTAGGTAAAACTTCACTTGATTCTTTCTAAAGACCTACATAGTAATTAAAAGAAGTGAAGATGCAGGGGTGGCCATGTGGCTCAGTTGGTGAGGCATCTGACTCTTGGTTTCCGCTGCGGTCATGATCTCAGGGTTGGGGTATCAAGCCCCATGTAGGACCAGCCCCATGTAGGGCCCCGTGCTGGGTGTGGAGCTGCATAGGGTTCTCTCTATGTCTCCCTCTTTCCCTCCCTGAAATGTGTGCATGAGCACTTTTAAAAGGAAGGAAGGAAGGAAGGAAGGAAGGAAGGAAGGAAGGAAGGAAGGAAGGAAGGAAGGAAGGAAAGAAGGGGAAGAAAGAGCTGAAGATGTTAATGCTGGAATTTTTTTTTTTTTTAGAAAATACAAAATGGTCTTAAAATATATGAAAAACTGTAGAACAGAGAGGGATTATGCATAACTGGGAAATTTCCAGAGGGGTAGAACAGAAACCAATGAGTAGAAAGTATTCTTTAATTTAACACTAAAAAAAAGGTTTTCCTAATATTTATTGAGGTACCCAAAAAAGTAATGCTCTATCCTGTGAGGTAGAGATAAGTGTTTAAGGAGAAAGAATGGTCACTTGATCACAGAATTTATATAATGATTTACTCTATAGTATATGGAAAAACTCACACTCATCTTTAAGGGATTTACTGGCTGTAAGAGTCTGTGACTCTTCAAACCAATTTATACTTGAGAATAACTTTGTTTAGTCTTCTTTTTAAAAATTTTTTTAAAGATTTTATTTATTTATTTGACAGAGAGAGAGAGCACAAACAGGGGGAGTGGCAGGCAGAGGCAGAGGGAGAAGCAGGCTCTGCTTAGCAGGGAGCCCGATGTGGAACTTGATCCCAGGACCCTCCGATCATGACTGGAGCCGAAGGCAGCTGCTTAATGGATTGAGCCACCAAGGCAATCCTGTGTAGGCTTCTGAAAGTCTTCATCAACTTGTTATATATATAAAAGATACACAAAAAGAATTCTGAAGTTATATTACCATATACTTAATTAAATCTTTTATTCAATACCATGTAAACAATCTAAAACAAAATTTTTAAAAATTTTTATTTATTTGAGAGAGAGAGAACGCATGAGCAGGGGAAGGGGCACAGGGAGAGACAGAGAATCCTCAAACAGACTCCCCACTGAGCACAGAGCCAGATGCGGGGCTCGATCCCAGGACCACTGAGATCATGACCTGAGCTGAAGGCAGATGCTTAACTGCCTGAGCCACCCAGGCGCCCCAAAACAAACTTTTTATTTTGCTGGTTCAAATACTACATTCTCCCTGCCAACTGAAAAAAATCTCCATTAATTTTTTTATTGTATCCATTTTATTTTAGTGGGAGAGGTATTATGTTCAAGTGAAATAAACATAAGCACAATAATATGAAAATTAAGTATATGTAGAGTTGGCTGTTTGATATTAAATATGCTTTAGCAAGAAGTCAAAAATTACTTATTCTTTGTTATCTCAAAGCATAACTAGAACCAAAAATAAGATTTTTATATTTATGTGCTTGTGTGTCTCACTATCTCTATATAACTTGGAAACAAAATTTAATTAATTTCACTAAAAACATCACTACTGTAGGTAATACCATTGTATAATATATATTCCAAAATTATATAACTATACTCTTAAATCAGAAATACATAAGGAATTTTTAAAGAAAAGGTATATTTTCCTGAATAGATATTTTAGATAGATTGTTTTGTCTCCTGTCTCTAATTCTTTCATAATACGTGCAATGTCTTATCAGGCAGAACTGTGACCATCAATAAGTTCCACACATGGGTTAAATAGAGTATTAGTAAATATTTGCTGATTACAAAGAACATAGTAGATATGCCTCAGAATAGGGACTCACTTATGGTTTTATTCACATGTAGAATCAATCTATATTATCAGTACAAACAAGATTTTAAAAAACAATCTAATGGGGGCGCCTGGGTGGCTCAGTTGGTTGAACGACTGCCTTCGGCTCGGGTCATGATCCTGGAGTCCCGGGATCGAGTCCCACATCGGGCTTCCTGCTCAGCAGGGAGTCTGCTTCTCCCTCTGACCCTCTTCCCTCTCGTGCTTTCTATCTCTCATTCTCTCTCTCTCAAATAAATAAATAAAATCTTTAAAAAAAATTAAAAAAAAAAATCTAATGGGCTTGGGGCATGTGAATGGTTCAGTCAGTTAAGCATCCGACTCTTGATTTCAGCTCAGGTTGTGATCTCAGTCCGGAGACTGAGGGCTCTGAGCTCACAGGGAGTCTGCTTTCCAGCCCACGTCTAGGGCTCTGTGCTCAATGGGGAGTCTGCTTTCCTGCTCTCCCTTTCCTCCCCCTCTCCCCCATAAAATAAATTAAAAAATCTTAAAAAAAATCTAATGGGCTTTGAGTTCTGATACATGAAAATTAGCTAAGAACTCCATTTCAACCCACTGCATGCCATTATAGATTAAATTTTTATTAGTATTCAGAAAACAACTCCCCATTAAAAGAAAACAAAAGGCATCTTTTAAAAAATGTCCAGGGGTACCTGGGTGGCTCAGTCGGTTAAGCGGCCGACTCTTGGTTTCGGCTCAGGTGATGATCTCAGGGTCCTGGAATGGGCTCTGCATTCAGCAAGGAGTCTGCTTGAGGTTCTCTTTCTCCCTCTGCCTCTGCCCCTCCCCCCAACTTGTGCTCTCTAAAACAAATAAGTAAATAAATAAATAAATCTTAAAAATAATAGAAAAATAAAAAATATCCTGAACACCAAAGAGACCACAATGCTAAGTAGAAAGTTTCTATTTCAATGAAAATCTACAAAGTATACATTAAATTTATAATTGTTGAAGAAGAGGATTAACATTTGGTTTTTATCAAACTGTATTTCCTCCTGAGAGTTAATCCCTGGGTAATCTGAAGAAGACTTTACCTCAGCCAAATTCTTCAGAATCTGCTCTTCTCAACTCACAAAATGACCTTTAAAAAGTAATTCATTATTGTATATATAGTTCAGTGCCCTCTACTAAATTCTATTTTCTGCTAAATATAGGAATGTAGCCTAACCCCTCAAGATAATCATCATTAGAATCAATTATTAGTGACACCATTGAAAAATTAAAGCTTTTGGTATATTCAGTCCTATTCACTCTAGACACAGAGCAAGTTTTTCAACAGCAGAGCATTATTCTTGTTTGATGGTGTTGTTTGCTTGATTACTCTCAGCTTTCTTTCTCATATTGAAATAGCTATATTAAATATTTGACCCCAAAGCTTTCTTACTTTGTCACGTTTTTTTCAAATCAGAAAAAAATGAAACTCAATAATTAAATTTGACAGATTTACATTGGCAATTTTCTACTTAATCATAGTAACGACTTTTGTCTTCACTTTTTATTTTTTATGTCATTAATGATCAAATTCATTAATATACCATGACAGTCATTAATTTGCCAGTCCATAGTACTCTGCTAAATAACTTGTTATGCTATTAGTAAATGTTATCTTACACAAGAAAAATCTATTTGGACTTATCACATTTATCTTTAGGAAAATGAGGTATTAGATCTAGGAAGGCTGACCAAAAGGAAAAAACAAACAAACAAAAAAAAACAAAAAAGCCCACCTGCCCCCCCAACCCTCTCCACCAATAAAAGCCTTCACATACAGATTAAAATAAAAACTTTAATCTAAGTTCAGAGTGATACTTTAAATTCTAATTAACTTCTTTTTTTAATGAAAAAGAAAATAAAGCTATGTGTTTGTGGGAAAAATATGAATACATTTAGCATTAAAAATTACATCCAGTTCATGCAATGCTTTTGCTGGAGACAGTAAGTATTACCTCTCTCTTCAAGATGAGAGGGAAAAAAAATCAAGATCTAAAGAGTTAGACTGTTTTTCTTACAAATACAGGGGAATTGTTGCCTTTAAGGCTGCAACTGACACTGGAATTTTTAGTAAGCCCTAATCAATCATAACTCTTGAAAGCAGCTATTAGGAAAGTCATACTGTGTGACATGAACTTTCCAAAAACCAGCCCTGACAGCAGCTCTCTCTAAGGGCACTCATTTTCTTTCTCTTCGCTTGAGAAAAAAAAAAAAAAAAAAAGAGAGAGAGAGAGAGAAGAGAAAGAATGTGAATTCTTTCAAGTTCCAAAAATGGTACTTTTACCTATTAAATAATTTGAATATACAGAATCAATATTTTACACATAAGAATATTTGCAAACTGATTTAACGCACTCAATACAGACACAACATAAAGACAGGCAAACATTTACAGATGAAGAGTAATTAGCATGACTCTTTCTTTTAAAGAAATCCACCCAGACTAATTTTAGCTTTAAATTTTTGTCAATAAATGAAGTTTCACAGAATCATGTATCAGCTCACTGATATGGGATCCATTTAAAGATGACTTTGATTAGGCTGGGTACAGAGAATGCTTATGCTCTTTTTATTTCTATTCCTTAATCAAGAAAGATAATCATACTACTTACATACATTTACTAAATGGGGATGGTTCAGCACATGTGTTTATGTGCGATAATAAATCTCCCTCTGGAAAGGAAAGAAAACCAAATTCAAGCAGGCCATCCTTATAAATAAACAAACGGCTCAGTGAATTTGTCCATAAATAGTAAATCTCAAAAACAGGAGACATTTTTCTTTTAGCAACTGTATTAAGGTGACCAATAGTTCGTTTTGTGAATTCTTTCTTTTTCCCTCCATCCCTCTTTGTTCTGCCTGGCCACATATACAACTGAGGCAGCAGGCGGAAAGATGGAATACTGCTGAAGGGAATCAGAATATGCCATCCCAAAATATGCCACTTTGACATAAGGATTATTTTGAGCTGAAGGCAACTGAGAAACACCAGACACGGGAGGAGCTCGCTGTTCTTCCCCTTTCTGACTAAAAGCAGGGCATACATTTCCCTTTGTCAGGGTGATGTAAATTTCTATTTGTAAAGTTGTCCCCCTCTTAGTACCAGGAGGAACACAATAACTCTGGAGAGGACCTTTATTTCCAGGAACAACTTGAGTCTGCATGACAGACCTTACTGCACGACAGACATTACCATACATTAGCTGTTAACCCTCAACAATTTATTACCTCAAGGAGCCCGAACTCCCTTTTCCTTTGTCTAGTCACTTTTCCACAATTACTGCTTTTTGTCAAAATGGTATAAAAGCCCCCAAATCTAACTGCTTCTTTGGGTTTTCTCTTCTTTGCTTTAAAGCCCCTGGGAAGGTAAAAATAGTTTAAAAATGTATATGCCTATTCTTCTGCTAATCTGCCTTTTTCCAGTTTAATTCACAGGCTCTAGAAAAGAAACTTAAGAGGCTATTGTAAAAGTTTTTTCCTCCCCTGCACTATTATTGTTTATCTAAGGGGTGACATGATATTTATGTCATGACAAGATGAAAACATGTTCAGCTTTCTATATGTAAAAAATGCAACTGGCATACTTTCAGTGCAAAAACTTTTTTTAGTTTAGTTTAGAAATTTTTATAAAAGGATATTTTGACTCATGGAACCATCAAATCTTTTCCTTTAATGTTCACTAACAACAGAAATGTCTCAATTAGCATCAAGGGTATAATTAATATAGATAAAAATCAGAGCCTAAATTTAGTTGATATATTTCCAAATCATTTTTATATCTTTGTTGAGTCTATATTAGGTTGACTTTTTAAATAAAATGCTGACCAACAGATAACTATATAATAGAACCTCAAAGAGAAATGTTCACCTAACTAAATATTTGAAGAAAACTTAGTATTTTCATAGTAATATATAGATATATGAATTATGTTTTATTTATATATATAAACATGAAATTGCATATCTATGAATGTATGCAACTTATACATAGGTTTATATTTGAATGACAGATAATTCAATTCAAATATATGTACTAGATATAATATATAATATATATTACACGGATGGATATGTATATCTTTATAACATATGATATATAATTAACATACAGAATTATAATATATATAATATGATTCCTGTCTGTCAGTGTTTTAATCATCATGCAACATAAGCAGAACTAAATAGGTAACCAAATAAATTATCTGATGTTGAGTAAATGTGATTAAGATGTGTTTTTAAACTGAACAGTTTAAAATGCAACCATTCTGCAAAAATTTGAAGGGAAAGAGATAACATTAAATCTGGCACCAAGAGAGGAGACATTCTACATCACTAAAAACACAATCTTGAACATCAAATATTTGCATCAATAAAAAAAAAAAAAAACAAGTTCCTAATTCTATAAGAAGTTTCTTACTAGCGAATCACTGCTCTAGCAGCATTTCAGCAATGGTGTTTAAACAGTGATAATTATCCTGACCTGGTTTATCTTCTAGGATGATTTTTAAAACCATTTCTACATTTTTAAGATTTGTAGGGGAACAATTTTGATATATGGGTATAGTTAATGCTAAAATGTTTTTTTATCTCAGTGGAAAATTATTAGGATCTAAAGCCCTATAGGAAGGATTGCAGAGAGGTGTCCTGATTTCACTGGACTTGGAGTTCTCCTAATACATGATATAACTTATTGTCTAAGGAATGGTGCACAGGTTATGACACATTCCTAAGCTTGAAAAAAACAGAAATTATCTCCAGTGATTTATAGGATTAAAACTTTGGCCAATCTTTGCATCAGTGTCAAAAATTCATTTTTGCTATCCCAGAATATCTTTTCTTATAGAGGGTCATTGTCTTTATAGGAAAATTATACACAGTGAAGATATCATTTCTCTTATATTTGATGAATTAATTATAATTCTCCTTGAATTTTTGTTAGGTAATATAGCGGAGTATTAGTTGATGAGATTATTAAAACAAATATCACATCAAATTATTTTATACCATTACAGTTTAAATTATAGTTGCTTGAAGCCCTAGAATTTTACTACGCATGTAAAATCAGAATCTATTCTCAATTCTTTGTATCAGTGCAAGAGGGCACAATGAGGCTAGCCACAAAAAGCAAATTTTATGATTATCTTTGAAATATACCTTTTAAAAAATCAATAATTGGTGACTCCACAGCTGCTTAGAGATACTTTCCCTCATTTGTCACTCTAGCTCATTCTCCTCTTGAAGTCCAACATGCTTGGAAAAGGCAAGTCACCCCTCCCTACACACAGGGCTTCAATTCACAGTTTTTCCTATAGAGAAGAGGTAGCTAAATAGAGGCTTTTCTTGTGCTGTGCCTACTGCCAAGGACCACAGGTACCCGGAGGCATACCAACATAGCAACAAAGGAATCAAATAAGTAGAATAATTGTTAATTTGAAAGGAATGTTCGCTCGGTTTGAAATAGAAAACCTACACAAGAGTCGGGGCTTATTTTTTGGCTTTTCATTTTTATGTTTTTTCAACATGTTAAATGAGAAAGAGCTTAAAATCTTAAAATGCAGTTGTATGTATTGATAATGAGGAAGGCAAAGTTTTATCACAGAGTATGAGACAGCACCCTGGGACACAGTGGGGCTGGCTGGGGCTCTCATGAGCTCCAGCTTACTTGTCTCTCTGCTTCAGACCAGTCCAAGTCCCCAAGTCTGTGTTTACCTGGGAAATCAAGGGCTCCATCTGCATGATCTCTAAGAGTAACTCTAGCTCTAACAGGTCCATGATTAACTTACTGGAAGGATCTTATCTAAAAATAACCAGCATTACTCAGATCTGGATTAAAGGTTCATAATTAAAACTCCAGTTTTTATATCAATGGGGCAACCAAATTATACTGAGGCACCTTACTGCTTTTGTTTTTTTTCTGAATCGTTATTGTAGTCTCTCATTTATGACATAACAGTTTTCATTACACTCATCAAAACGGATTGTGAACTAGATAAATTATGCACATTATATAAAGTATAAAAGTTGACTATTTTAAGTGAGACTCACAGATGGTCAAAGTGATTGTCAAGAACATCTTACTGCGGTTAACCAAATGATTTTTCTCCAAATGCTGATGTGATTAAACTAAATTTTGTACTAAATGTGCATTATAAAAACAAGCATTCTATTTCTAGAAATGTGTTCTACTTTTAAAAAAATCTGCAAGCCAGGGTCCAACTACTGTTATTTATGTGGAATAATTAAAAGCTACACTTTTTTTTCAAATAACACAATACAAAATCTACAAGGTTTTGCCTGTTTTTTGTAACGATATTTATATAACTACGTAAATAACAATGTTTAACGATGTAGTATTTTTATACAGATGTCTTCTTTGACTCTTCCTTTTGTAATAATATACTAGAAACTAGTTTCTTTTTTTTTTTTGTTAGTAAAACTTTTACACAATTGTGTAGGAATAGTTTGCCCTGGATATACTAAAATTTGACAAATAGGATTCAAATGGATTTTTCCTATCTGAATAGAGGAATCCTCACAATCAAAAAAAGAGCAACATAATAGGGTTTCTTCAGCAAAGTTCAGCTCAGTTTAAGATAATCATATCAATATGTTACAAATTGAATACTCTTCCTGCTTCAGTGAAAAAAACCACAAAATATATAAAGGCCTCAGTGCTGATGACATTTTGGTTTAAATTATTTTCTTTTGTAGGCCATGTGTGTTCCTTCTCTTGACAGAATACAGATTGCATGAAGGCAATTATGTCTTTATATTTGCCCTCTTTCGGGTCAGTGGTATAATTATAAGAGTTTGCACAGCTAAGTTGGTAGGTGGTATATTTATTTAATTGTTTACTACTTGATTGGGAGCCAGCTTTAGCAGAAGAAAAGTCTGAGATGTGTGTACAGTCAGATCCATCATAATTTATGGTTGGTTGGATTTGCTACAGTCAAATCATCTGGCAGAACGATGCCACAGTGACCCAGGAATGCCCAGCTCTCGACATATGCCTCGGTGGCATTATCCAGTCATAACAAACAAAACTCACCATTTCATGGACCTCTCAGTGTTTGTTCACCACATGCACAATTGAATTATTCTAGTCACCATATGTGTGTATAAATCTCAAGAATATAACTTAATTATGCTAAATCAAATATCAAGTGTATATGATGCTATTTCTGTTAAATTAACTTAGGTAGTACCTGGAGCGTATATGTGAATAAGAACTTCTTTTTAAGACAGCACTTAAGACTATGGCAAACCTCATGCAATGTTGACTTCTTTGTCTTTTTTCTCCCTTTGGCAAATTTATTCATAAAACTTGTGAGGTTTCCCCTCTCTTCCTTAGATTCTTTAAGTATGTAAACATTTATTGAGCTCCTATCTGGGACCCAGATCTATGGTAGGTATTCAGGGTGCTATAATAATAACCCAACAGATGATTATGCCATTACTGTGCCAAGAGTGAGGGACTGTGTTGTAGCCTCAGTCCCTACCATATGGTAAGTGATCAATAAATATTTGTATCTACCTATGGATCGATCGATCAATAAATATTTGGTGAATGAATGAATTCACTCAATGCACATTGCCAGTTTTACCTGGTCATATGGTGAATGATTTTCTCCTGGAACATAAGCTCAACTTTAAGGTTTAATTCAGCGCTATAAGCAGCTACAAGGACAGTTAGCTATGAGAGTCCTTAAATCAGACTATTGTGATGGCTTGATAAAATCCAATACTTTAAAATGAGTAAAAGGTGTTCACAAATAAAAAAAGCAGGTGAAATTTTGAGGTTAATATAAAATATCCTGAAACTTGGAAAAGCATTTTTTTTTAAGTCTGATTAGGATTTGAACAGGAGGTCTTTGGGGCTGATTCTGCAGACACACGTATATTTCAGGCTGTAAAGAACTTTATCTTGTTCATAATGGAGGATTTGGATTATTGCCTTGTGGTTGGTAAAAGCTGTCTTATTAATGAAGGATAATAATGACTGGCTTCCATTTAGAATGTTTTTAATAAACTGTCCACACTTGTAAAAAATAGCTACCTCAGTCATTTGATTAGCTCACTTTGTGTGTTGGTTTTATAAAGGAACATTCAAGCATACCTTCACAGCTAATGAGAGGAAACACATGCCAGAGAAAACTAGATCAACTGAGGCCCGCATCATTTTAGGAGAAGAAAACTGAACAAACATAGCCAAATATCATTCCTTCCCTACCAGGGCCTGATTATTTTTTAGACCTTCTCCCCCAGACATGTGAAAAGTAGAAGCACCTGGCGCTAACATCCTGGAAACAAGAATGCATTGGAAATTCCAACCTAAGCAGGAAGTCAGAATGTTCACCTTTCCTCTACTCAACTGTTTTTTCTTGTGTAAGATTTTCCTCCTTGAAATGCAGTATGCCACACAGTATCTATGTCCAGTGCACGCTGTCCTGAGTTTCTGCCTTCCTCACATGTACTGTGTGGATCTTTCTGGCTGTGATGTCCCCAGGGCGCTCGAACTTCTGTTCTTTTCTCACCATCTGTAACCTACACCCTGATCATCCTGCAGCCAAAAGACTGGAGCTCCTTGAGCCCCCCTTCCTATAAACATGAATTCCCTATGATCAGTTCAAATCTCAGCTAGAGCAATGCTTTCTCCTTAATTTCTCAGCTGTCTCTCTTTCCTAAAAATGTTTATGGATGTATAACACGTACACAAAAGTGCACAAATCATAACTATGCAGCTCTACTTATTTTCACAAAGCAAGCACACTTTAGTAAACCCACCATATATAAAAATGGGGCATCAGTAGCTATGCTATCCTCTCCCTCAACCTCTAGCCACTCCAATGGCTGTATTGGTACCCAGTTGTAGTGGCTTTAATTTACATTCTCCTGATGACTAATTTGATGAAGGATATTATATGTAGTGTCCTTCTTCCCCTAAGTCTCTCTCTCTCGCCTATTTCTTGTTGAGTGGTTTGATTTTGACTAACTATAAAATTTTAGAGTTCTTCTATGTATTCTCGATAGCAGAACTGTAACATTTGTTGCAAACATCTCCTCCTACCCTGTTGCTTGCTTTTTCATTCATTTCATATTGTCTTTTGACAAACAGAAGTTTTTAATTTAGTCACCATTTTTTTCTTCCTTTCTGGTTCATGTTTTTTTTGTGCCCTCTTTAGGAAAATTTTGACAGCTCAAAAGGTAAAGGTAAACAATATATTCTTTTCTATTTGGTACATTACCAATAATGTCGTCCAAATATAATGACCGTTTTATTCTTCCTTTCAAATTCTTAGGACTTCTCTTTTTTGTCACTCTTCCAGTCTGTCAAATAGAAGTAATAATGGATGTGCTTGCTTCACTGTTGATGTCAGAATAAAAGTTTTCACCATTTCACCACTAAGCATAAAGTTTGCTAAAAGAGTCTTTATAAGAACTATTTATCCTTCATTTTATTACTTGTTTACTATGACTTTTTGTTATAAATGGTTAAGTTGTATCAAACGATATTTATGCATATATGATATAAACATGACTTTTCTCCCTTTTGAATGAATTACATTGATCGATTTATAAATCTTCATCCAGGCTTGTATGTCGGTTTAAAACCCATTGATTTTTTTCCTAATTTATTCATGAGAAAGATTGGCTTAGGAGAATTGTGAAGTCTCTTATTGGTGTTATCTTCCACCAGAGAAGGTTTCCCTTATTCACTCATAGGAAATTAGAGTGGGAACAGGTCACTTTAATCCAATAAAAAGCAGAGCAAAGTTTAAGGGTTTGAGTTTTTATAAGACTTGGTATCTTTTGAATTGTCTTCTTTCCCAAGTTGTAGCTCTGTAGTCCCCAGAGCAGAGCAAACCTCCCCAACAGTATCTTCAGAAAAGTGACAAGATTCCAGAGAAAAAAAATAAGTATGTTCAGAAAGTCTTAAAAAGATTCATATGTGTAAAATGTATCATGAAAATGGCAGAGAATTGGTGGTCCTAAGGATGTCTTTTCTTATTAATAATCATTTTAAAGAATATGTTTGTTCTTAGAACCTTTGTAATTTCTTCAGGTTTGCAATTATGATAGTCACCCATATGTTTCTCCGTCGTAAATGGCAGAAGGCAAACCTTTACAAATCTGGGGAAAAAAGCTTCATTTGCAGGTAGGTCAGGAACATAAAGAAGGAGAAGATGAGAAGGAAAGGTTCTCTTCCTATAGCCAGTCAGTATCCACAAACAGTGTATTCATTAGGGGTCTAAGGTTTGCTCTCAAAGGGGAAAGGTCTGACCTGGGCTCAGAAGGGAGCTGAGGCTCAGTAGGGCCTCCAGATTTGAGACTCGTCCTCAGGGCATGATCCCCACCAAGGAAGCCACACCTTCGAAATGTAGAGTGGCATTTCCTCTTGAGAGATTATAATGACAACTTTTCTATGTGAACCTAGGTATAGTCAAGATAATTCTGAATACAATAAATTTTCTAAATTTTGTAAATTTAAACTGCACAGGAAGGCAAGTCTACTTAAGTGTCTCATTATATATATATATATATATATATATCAGAATCAATCTAGCATAATGTATATGTAAATGTCTAATAAGCATATTATATTTTGGGACATTCTTTCCATAATATCTTCTAATTTTTATGGGCTAATTTGCCATGTTATGGAATTTTCCCTCTATTTTTATCTGACTTTTAACATGTACTACTTTAAGGCTCACTCTTGCTAGTGGGATCATCACAAAAAGGGAGAAAAAGTAAAACTCTGGATTAATTTATCTTGGGAAAGAAGTATGGACTTGCCTCTTTGGGTTTTATTAATTATTGTGAGAAATTCTGTTAGTTGGAAAGGCCTCTTCCATTGGCATTTGTGACTTCACTTTCCACCTGTCAGACTACTTCTCAGTAGTCTCCTGCAAGGAGATGTCAGTCACCTATTAAATGCATCTGTTCTGTTGGAATCCATCATCTCTCTTGGCTGATGCTTTTAATATCTGCACACCTTTGCTCTGAGTGCAGCCTCGTATAACTAGATGACAATCAGATGCCTTTCTTGAGAAATTATGCAAATATCTCAAAGTTCATATTTCTGAATCAAAATTCCTGTATGCCCTAAACTTGGATATCTATACCTATCTATCTGTGATTTGTCACATCTCTTTTCTTTCCTTCCCCATTGTTAACACCTAAATTTAAAGCCCCTTACCTGTCAGGTGGGTTATTCTTGTAGTTGTCCCAACTGCCTTTGTTTCTGCTTCCCGCGTGGACTCCACTACAATCCATCTTCCACACCCCTCCTACAGCGAACTTTCTAAACCTTCAAATCTGACCATATCATTGGGGATTTTCAAATCCTACGGTGACTCCTTGTAGCTTTTAGAACAATATTGAAATGCTATTGCTTGACACAGAAAGTCATTTGTTATTTGGCAAGTTCCTATTTGACATTACTTATTTGTTTGGAAGCTCAAAACGTCCCCTCTTCTCCACCCTTACTTCATTAAATCATACCTGCTCATTTCCCAAAACTAAGTACAAGCTTTCCGTGGTCACCTGTTTGGAGTTAGAAGTCTGCCCTCAGTGCAATTTATAGAAAACTGTATTAAAGCCATTCCCACACTTTATTATAAACAGGTATTTCTTTCTTTTACTCTCAAATTAAGCCTTAACAACTTTGAGGACAGCGCTTTTTCCTTAGTTGACATTGTAGCCCAAGGAAATAGCATAATACCTAGTATATAAGTGATGCCCAGTAAACTTGTGCTGTAATCATGGATGAACATTTGCATGTTATAGATTTTATGTATGCAAAGATAATCAATTTGTAACTCAACAATATAAATATAGAGAAAAGAATTTCAATCCATAGAGTACTCAACAACCATAAACCATAAAGAGCTGACAAATCAAAAGGAACTGTTTACCTAATGTGACCACAATGTGATGAGTGATGAAGAAAGGATATTTCCTTTGAAATGCTGTATTTAATTATACCATAAAAATGCATAGGATTATAAAATTTAATATAAGCTTTCTTATTTTACTAACACAAATGCCAACTTTTTAAACAGGGTTTTGGTAGAGTTGCTTTTACAGAGTCCCTTTAAATTTGCCTCTGATATTAGGTCTGTTAATTGTTTCAATAAGTTTTCCAAATCAAAAAACGGCCAATGAGGAGTTGAGCTGTCAATTGCCTCTTAATTATAGTGATTTGGAGAAGTCTGGAAGATGACCCTGAGGGCACTTGGAAACACAGATTCTCTTTACTGCATTGCTGCGGTTCTGCTAATGTGGCTTGTGGTTATTTAGTTAATTAGGAAGAGTAGTTTATATAAACAACAGGCTTTCTGAATAAAACATTTCCCATAACTCTAAAGGCAAGGATTTATTGCCTTTGTCTTTAAACTCATAACTATACATTTGGTAATTAAATTCTTGGGAGCAGTGTCCTAAAATTCCAGGAGGAGGGATGAAAGAAACTTACCTTGAGTCAGGTCTTGACATAAAAGAGGGAACCCCCATGTCTTATGTTCAGATGATTTCTGAACCATATGCTTGCGTGTGTGTGTGTGTGTGTGTGTGTGTGTGTGTGTGTGTGTGTGTGTGTTTATACGTATACATTCATGCGTTAAGGATCAAAAGGAAGTGTATTTAGTGACAACATACTCCACACTGTCTTGCCTTTGTTTTGTTATAACCTGCCTCTATAAGGGCTATTCAAAATAAATTGTGTCCTTTTGTTCTCCACTTCAGTTTGTTTAATATGTATAGTAAATGTATCTACATAGAAATGCTTTAATTTACTCTATATAACTTTCATTCTTCTCTCCTGAACTGCTTTAAAATATCAGAACTTGAAGTATATGAATTTTAAAATATCTCCCCCAACAGGACATATTAAAATGCATGTTTCCATTTCTCATAGCAGCACTTGTTGTGCAAGTGCCTTCAAATTTAAATATGTCAAAGTTATAATTATAGTAAAATGAAAGCAAATGCAAGAATGGCTCTGAGAGGTTTATCCTTTTAAACTGCAAATTTAGCTCTTTTACAAGGCAGGTTTAATTTCAAAGATTTTCACAGTGTAGGAACTAATTAATTAGTTAATAATGCATGAAGCCAGGAGAGCATTATCAGTGCTCTATCCCAGACGGAAAACTAGAACAAATGGGGAAATTGCATTTAAATTGACCCTTTTAAACATGAAAACTTGAGGCTTTTCTTGTTGTCTTCTTACATTTTCATCACTTTATCCTTCCCGTCTTTGGTTATCCCCTGCTCTGGCCTCACACGATTATAGAATTTTTAGACTCTTGGGGTGAAAAAGGGAGATGACAAGAATCTGACAATGGCAAACCACTGAATGGGCTTGATAAAGCTGATTTTAAAAACTAAAGTCATTCTTCAGTTTGATAGCACATTATCTTGTATGAGATACCAGTGTCAATTTGCTACACTGCCTCATCTCTTAAAACAAACGGAAACCTAGGGTCTCGGGGAGTTAATGCCCCCAACCCTACCTAATTTTCCTCCTCTCCTCACACACAACGTGCTAAAGAGACCAAGCAACCTCAGTGCTTTTTCCTTCCAGGTTATTATTCCCAAAGTGCTATATAAAAGCTAAATAACAGTGTGATTTTAATCATCAAATACATTCCCTTCTTTCTCATCTATTCTTATCAAGCCACAATGCTAATTTGACAGGTGAAATTTACTTAATGCTATGAAGTATTATCACTGTTCTACCACTTCTGTGTTTTTATGATCTTCATAGACAGAGGGAGCACAAAAAAATCTACAAATTGAAGTCTGTGTTACTTATTATGTATTTCTCTTTGGCTTTCAGGGCAAAATTCAAACCTCTTTGGATCTGTGTCTCATTTACCAGTAACAAGGCAATGTGCTACCTTGTTGTAAGTATCAACTCCATTGTATTTAGGGAGTATTTTTTTCCTCTGAAAGATTTAAAAAGGAGAAAGGACAAACTTTCATTCTGAGGGATGGATGGTAAAATTGTAAATTTTTAAAGGTCTCTCTCCAAATAACAGCAACAGAACTATAATCATATGTTCTTCTTTTGGAAAGGTGTCTATGTCTTCTCCTATCAGATGAGTGCTGAGAACTGTGGAATCAGTTCGAAAGCACCACTAAAAATTAATAAAATAATTTAAATGCTTACCTATTATAATAAAAGTAGCTTGCCTCTTTCCCCAAATGAAGGAGACTGGTTCAGAGGAGGTATCAGCCCACTGGTCTTACCAGGCCCATGCACGGCTAGAGGGTGGGACAGATTGCAGTTGCTGTCAAGAAAGAAATAGAAGAGCCTACGAAAGAAAAAAACATCTTGAAGAATTCCTCTGGATGAACTCTAAATTTTTTACACCTCCCTTTATGAAAAATCGAGAATTAATGGGAAGGTCCTCATGTTCGTTATAGAACTGCAGCCCAGAGAACAAACCCACATTCCAGGTTATTTTCTTCCAACAGTCCAGAAAAGACTTAGTTTTGCCCCTAATTTAATGGAATCCATGAATAATCCATTCTGCATTTGCAATTTTTTTTCCTATATGCATTTACTACTTCATTTAACATTTACTGTTTGCTATGTTAGCTACTGGAGATACAAGTGTGGATACAACGGGCAAATTTCTTGCTCTCACAGAGCTTCCAATTTAGTTTGGGAATCAGTACTTCTGAAACAAATAACGCAACATATTTTAAGAAAAAAGAAAAAGAAGAACATAGCAGGAGAGGAAGAATGAAGGGGAGTAAGTCAGAGGGGGAGATGAACCATGAGAGATGATGGACTCTGAAAAACAAACTGAGGGTTCTAGAGGGGAGGAGAGTAGGGGGATGGGTTAGCCTGGTGATGGGTATTAAAGAGGGCACATTCTGCATGGAGCACTGCGTGTTATGAACAAACAATGAATCATGGAACACTACATCAAAAACTAATGATGTAATATATGGTGATTAACATAACAATAAAAAAATTAAAAAAAGCAATTACAATACAGTACAATGGCGCAGTTCGTTGTGGTAGAAGAACAGCAGGCTCACAGGAGCACAGATCACCGATGATAAACCAAGTTGGAGGGTGGGGAATGGCAGTGAGGGATTTTCTTCAATGATAGTTAGAAAATGGATGAGGGTCAGTAAAGTGTCCTCCAGGCTGAGAAGGCACTTTGAGACTGAGAAGCGAGGCAAGCCACTCCACAGAGTTTTATCCAAGGTAACTTACCGACAGGGGCAAACGGATGGAAAAACGATCCAAGCAGCTACACAGCTCTTCCCCGCCCACCCCATCCGGGCCTTAATCCACAGGGTAGTTACCTAGAGTAGTGCCGCCTGTGCACCAGTCATCTCTATGAGTTAGCTAAAGTGACGCCTTCTGTGCACCACTTTAGGGACGATTAGAACAAGCCTTTCCACGTCCAGGTCAGGGCATACATTTACCTCCAAGGGACCTGGAACACATAGCCCTGAGGGCAGTTCTTGCAAGGGCATGAACAAGATGGACTGCCAAAGATGGAGTCAGTGCTGTCGGTACTTTTACAGATATGAAATCTAACCTGTAATCTGGGGAATGAGTACAGTATTAACTAGGTGGTGAAGACAGAAAAGAGCTTTGACTGGACTGTTGTTGGTCAAAAAGGAAGCAAGTCATATTCAATGAAGAAAATCATGCTGAGCAGGATTGAGACATGGAATCCTAGAATGAATGGTGAGAAATAGAACAGGCATGGTATGTATATAAAAATGTTAATTATTAAACTACCTTTTCACTTTTTTTGGTGTTATTTTGTGGTAGTAGCAGAATTCTGTGTGTGTATTAATTGTAATTCAGTCTGAATACAATCTAGTCTAGGACTCTGACAGGACCCTAAGCCGGCAAGACTGAGGATTAGATGTTGAAACATGGGGAAAATGCTAAAGTCATCCCAACCAGACCTGGAAGAGATCCTTTTATTTGAAATGGAAAGCATATTTCACTATAAGCCTTCCCTCTACCTCTTCTCTCTTCCTGTCCCTCTGTTCATTTAATACATCTTAATTTGGTAGAATTTTCAAAATAGCATCAGCTGCAAATATAGAGTGATTTTCCCCCCAGCCACTTAATTTACTGTAATTCTTGATTTCCTTTGCAAATTTCAACTCTCTGCTAATGTTGCATTTTGAAAGTGGAAACTTTGTTTTCAGATGCCTTTCCCATGCCTAAGTGCAAACATTTGATTTCTAATGTTATTTCCCAGTACTGTACTGATAGTCAGCTCCTCCCATAAGCAACAAAACCACAACCCTTTGGGATATAAATTGTAAACTAATACAGTGAAAGCAACAACAGAAGTACTTTCTGTACATACAGCACTTGGCATTTGTAGCATTTTCAAGCAGTTTGTGAAAGAAATAAGACACAGTTTGGCAGTGGTCTTGAAGGAGGACTTGTGTTTATTTTGTACACATTTGCTTTCATTGTTTTCCTTCAGAAGTAGGTGAATAGTAATTTAAGACAGCAGTTTATAATTGCAAAAATGAACTCAAGCTGGATTTTTTCCTCACCCAACATGATAATCAGATTTTAATACGTGTGAGTTTCCTGAATCAGATCTTCCCACAGACATATATGCTGGCTAAAATCATAGAAAAATAGTGTTATGCCTACTTTAATAGCTTTACGATATTCAAAATACTAGAATCCATCAAGATCCAATCACCACATGAATGACTATAGTTGTCAGAATCAAATGAAGCAAAGAACAGAGAATTAATTTATTTTATTTGTTGGATCAGGACCTAGTTACCCACATGTGCTACCCATGTAGGAATGTGTATTTGAACGTATCACAGCTTTGTTTTCTGATATCATCCTCAGTATAATGAGGCAAAAATGGCAATCTCGTCGGTGGTCTGTAACCACTTTCCTGGAGGTGAATAAAAACGGTACAAATACAAGCTCCAAACAGTGTGTATTGTGTCACTCTTTTAAAAGTTTCTCTTTTTAGGGCGCTTGGGTGGCTCAGTCGTTAAGCGTCTGCCTTGGGCTCAGGTCATGATCCCAGGGTCCTGGGATTGAGTCCCACATCGGGCTCCCTGCTCAGCAGAAAGCCTGCTTCTCCCTCTCCCACTCCCCTTGCTTGTGTTCCCTCTCTCACTGTGTCTGTGAAATAAACAAATAAAATCTAAAAAAAAAAAGTTTCTCTTTTAAAAAAAAATATTCAGCTGTAAGATTTGAGTATAAATTGCGATCATTCAATTCACAGAGAAATATTTGTTAAATAAAAAAAATTACGTCTTGATCTTGACACAGAAATTACATAAGGAATGAAAAAGACAAAATATTATCTCTACTTGAAAAACATACTTTAATTATTCCTCTTGTATACATACAAAATAATCTTATAAAAACACTTAGCACATCTAGGTTTAATTTATCAGGCCATCTAAAATACCAGCTGATACGGATATGAGTAAGATTTGCCGATTTGGCATTTGTTCAATTCATTCCCTTCATTTCTTCTCTTTCTTTCAGTGTTTTGTTTTTTTTTTTTTTTTCTTTTGAGTTGGGGTGTTGGGGATTAGCATCTTGGTTTTCCCTGGACAGTCACCACTCCTTCATCCTACCTCTATCATAGTTGAAGTGAGCTTGAATTTATCACAGAGCTTCACAGGCAGGGATGTGTCCAAAGCCAGATCAATGAAACTTAATTCCAGGCCTTGTACTGAAACAAGGCTTCTTCTGCTGCTCAACTGTGAGAATGTACACCTAAAGCTGGTTAAGGCTTCCAGAATGGGAGAGCCTGCCTAGGAATTAAGTCAACGAAGAGAAAATAAATAGCCAACAGAGGGAGAGAAATGATTTCCTTACATTATTTGAGGACCCTGACTAGCCATGCCTACGATGTGGGAAACAAAGGCAAAAGAAAAATTAAACTTCCTTACTACCCACAACCCACTGACAAGTCCTTGAAACAGGCAGAGTGACATTCCTCTAGAAACTCAGCTGCCTCGATGTTAATGCTTTGCTAAAGGCAAAAGGCAACCTTAGCCCGACCCCCCAGGATCCCGTAAGTCTACTTTGACAAGGAAAAAGGTCCTGGAAACCTTTCTTCCAAAATTCCTTAGAGACTTAACGTTATCCCTAACTCCTTCCCAACTTGAAAGTATATAATGGGCCCCTCCTCATGACCCTGAAGCTCCCCTTTCTGCCCACGGGTCCTGTCCCCATGCTTTAATAAAACCACCTTTTTGCACCAAAGATGTCTCAAGAATTCTTTCTTGGCCATCATCTCTGAACCCCAACATCTTTCCTGCATTACCTAGACTTTACCATTTTGTTGGATAAAATTTTCTGTTTTTGCATAAGGTAAATCGAGGGTTTCTTTTGCCATTTGTATTTTGTAACTTGTTTTTGGGTTTCTTGTAAAAAGAAAAAACCCTATTAATACACCAATGTCATTCTCAGGAAGTGGACCACGAACTCCCAAGATGTGACTGCTTTCTGCCAATCCACTGAATAAGTCTCTCAGAAGTACAGGATTACAACAATGCATATTTTCATGAAGACTTTATGAGAAGCACTGCTTTAGAAAATATGTTCAACTAGGTTTGGGTCATATTTCATTTATCTGTTTATTCCCAGTGCCTTATACTTGGTCTAGCATATAATTAAAACTCAATCATTATTGAATAAAGTGTCCATAAAGTTCCATACATTAGTTGAGCGTGAGAGCTACAAAAAAAGTACAAAAACAGACTACTTTCCTTTGAGGAAAGCAGAAATCATGTGATCAAATTATCAGAATAATCCATATTTTGCACTTGTCCAAGAGATATTAAATGATGTTCTCAAGAATTAAAAAGGGTTACTTACAGGCTACAGAAAATTGAGGAAATAGACCTACCAATGCTTCAATTAAAATAAAAATCTCCAAGTATTTTAACACATTAAAGACTGCAAGAATTGTTGCAGCTTCAGGAGTCAAGTCTGGTCTACCAAACTTGCAAATGAAAACATTCAAAAAACAAAACCCCTATTACTATCTCACATTAGCCTTCCACACATCACCATTAGAAATGCTGCAGCGGAGCAAGATAAGGACAATACACTGAGAGTGGATGAAATGACTGAGGTGAAGTCGTAAGTGAAGAATATTTGACAAGGCTCTGAGTCATTTTTGAGAGTGTGTCAGGAAGAAGAGGGATTTAGATGTATTAGAGGTGGGGGGCCAAGTATGTGTAAAGCCATATACTTCATCCAACACTATGAGTACAGAGAAGGGCAAAGATTCTTGACACTAATTCTTGATATGAAATAGCCTTGTCAGTGGTGATTAACAATTTCTCCTTTTGCTATATGTTATTTTATGCAATTCTTATAAGTCTATGAAAACAGTGATCTTTCCTCTCTTTCTTAACTATTAAGTGTTACCAGTCACCATTACCACCAACAATAGTAATAACAACAAAAATAAAGATACTATATGTCAGGGAGGTTTTTAAAGACTTCACATGTTTAAATCCTTGAACTCTCACAACAACCTTGAAAGATAAGAACTACATCATTATCCCCTTTTGGTACCAGACTATCAATGAGACAGCGAGTTGGTAGACACTCAAGGTCCTGAGATGGCAGAGCCAGAGCCAACTCAGGAGGTCTGGCTTCAGCACCTGCATCCTTTAATATCATGTTCTACCATGTGTAGCACTGGCCTGGGTACGTGTGTGTGTTGGCAAAGAAACAGACAAGTCCCCTACCCTGGTCATTCTACAGTCTGTGAAGAATATTGACCAAAACAAACAAACAAATGAAACAAACAAACAAAAAAAGACATCTCAAAATAGGAAACCCACTCCTGAAAATCACTCCTGAAATTTCTTAAGTCAATGAAGCAAATTGAGCAAAGGGAAGAGAGGTAAGAGCTAATGATAACTAGTCAATACAAGGTCAATTATAATTTCCTTTATATGAAGAACAACTTTAATTTCTAACATCAGAATTTATTTTTATGAATTTTTAAATGCTTTACCTTGGTAGTTATTGAAAACTGATTCTCTGTGGCTAAGGTGATGAAATTTCCCTAAAAACCTGAATGCAAAAATAAGAAATAAGTTAGGGGCACCTAGGTGGCTCAGTCAGTTAAGCATCTGCTTCTTGATCTCAGCTCTGGTCTTGATCTCAGGGTCCTGAGTTCAAGCCCCATGTTAGGCTCCATGCTGGGTGTGGAGCCTACTTAAAAAAAAAAAAAAAGAGAGAGAGAGAGAGAGAGAGAGAGAGAGAAGAAAATAAATAAGTTAGAATACTATCTATTAGAGGACCCAAGAAGGAGGGACTGGTAACAGAGGGAGAAGGGCCCGAGCTGAGCCTGAAGATGCAAAAATGGGACCAAAGAGGAGGAGAAAGAAATAAGAAATGACTTTGGCAGTGCTTACATTTTGCTTAGTAAGTCCCTCCCCAATGCTTCACCTCTTTCCTCTAGGACACATAAAGGGAGCTGGTGAACAAAGCCCAAATGACTAAATAACCACTAAACTAGTCTCCAAACACCTACCACCCTGGAGCCTGCATTAGTTTTACCTACCTCCTCCTCCATCTCTCTTCAAGTTCTGAAATAACCATTTTTCTCCCATCTTCAAGAAAACTCCCTTTCCCTTAGAATGATTAATGAACATTACCCTGAAAATTACATCTTTTTTTTTAGTTGCCAGTTTTGGTGCTTCTGGATAGAGCAGAGTCCCTTGGTCATCCTTGCTGTTTCCTTTTTAGGAGATCATTGACTGTCACCTAGCCTCCTAATTGGTCTGAGAGTCTACTTCATCTATTTTCTTTGTTTCCAGAGACCAAAATCACGGTAATGATTACTTAATCTCCCTTCCCTCCAAGAACTGCTGAAGATAATGCAAACTATTGTCAGCCAGAGTGGTTTGGTTATTGTAGCACTGAGACAAGCTATGATGGAGATACAAACAACCTTGAGAATTACTGTCTGAAAGCTCCAAATTTGAGTCATATCCATGTTCATGTGAGTTTAATACTGAAGAAACTGTATTTAACACTGTCCATGTATGTCCCGTCTTTATAGGCAGATACAAAGTACAGTCAATAAAATAAAAACTAAGATAATAACAATGATGTTATTTATGTAACTACACAGGACCATGTGTCTTAACCAATAGAATCAAATCCTTTGAACACAACCATCCATTCAATAGTCTAACACCTTTGAATAGCTATGAAGTGCCAACCATGTGCTAAGCCCTAGAACACTTTTTAAGAAATCATTTCCCTCATTTAATTGAGGCTATCCAATCAATCCTCAATTCACTATCACATTCTCTGCCCCAGAGAACATACTCTCAATACATACAAAAGAAACTTAAGCTTTAAAAAGTCTAAAGGAAAAACTGAACCTGACACTTACTTAAAAAGAGACTTAAAGCTCACTTCAAGAGAATAATTAAGCTAGAAATGAATTTTTTTCCAGTAAAAGATTACTCTTTTCTTCCTAAGAGCACTAGAAAACACCTCCTGACTTATATTAAGTAGGTTCACAATGAATTAGAAGGAATCAAGGGTGAAATAGAGTACTCAAGTAAGGAAAGCTATATTGACTTTTTTTTAAATAATGCAATGAATAATCTAAAAATAAAATTGGATTGATAATATTTAAATCTGATGATTGCTTTATTATGAACAGTTTACTTTCTTCAAATGTCATCCTCCAGATTTTATGATACAAAAATAAATCTATTCAAACTGAATAAGAGCCAGTCCAACATTTTATCTCCTGGAAAATACATAAAATCTAATGATCAAAATTGGTTAATCTCCAAAATGATTTCAATAGAGTGTGTAAACCAGTTGAGGTTGCCACAACATACAGGAAGTGTTTTTTTCATATTATATAATTCAGGGCAACCTCATAGAATTAATACCCATTAATCAAAGGACAAAACAATATGACTGAAAGTGCAGAAGTGTAGGTGTTTAGCTACTCTTCAGCATATGACATTTTACCAAAAAAAGAGAATGAATATCAATGCAAACATACTAACACATTTAGTAATTTAGGTCAAGATAAATGAAATATGTAAATAATTTATATTTTCCAGTGCAGTACTTTGCAATGTTATCTAATTTACAGGGCAAAGAGCATCACACATAAATTTTTAGAATCTCATTAAAACATAAGTCTACGGATGGACTAGCAGATTGTGAATTCTAGAAAATCCCTTCAATTTTGAATGATTAAAAAATAGACATTATAAGGAAAGCTTTAGTAATACATCAGCTCATCTGCTTCATCTGGCCCATGAATTTTTACTGTTTACAGGGCCTTTCTACTAAGGGGGGAAATGGAACAGAATCTCTCAAGGGATTTGAAGTCTTTCCTCATAAGCCTACTATGGTTTAAATTTCATGTATGGCTCCTAGGCACAAACATGGGGAAAAATGCACTTTGGAACAAGAAAAGAACTTAGAAACAGTCCAATTCAGGGCTCTCATTTTACAGATGAATGAATTCATCATAGGACAACTCTCCAGCTGAAGTCATTAGAGGTACTGTGATTTTATTCCTTGTGTGCCGTTAATAAGGGAGCTTGTAACTTGTGGGATCTTGTTACTCGGTTTCATAAAATCTGACCCATTGCATCATCTTGGATATACTCTAAAAATTCTAGTAGTTCCTTATAGAGTAATTTTCTGGCTCTATTTACCATCTTGTTTTATGACATACCAAAAGAGTATGCTATATTCCACTGTCCTGCTTTTAATCTGAGCAAAACTGAAATTAAAAAATAAAAATAAAAAAATAAAAACAAACAAATACCCTGTCAGCCAACAGACAGATTGGATCCTACAGATAGCTTCAGTGGTGTGTCTGGGAGGGATTGGTTTCTTACCAAAAATACAGTCCAGGACTCTAATTGTAGTTATTTTCTTTTAAGAAATGGATGGTAAATGACAAGACGCTACTAAACCCTCATAACACAAAGTCATGAAATTTATTGATCCACCTCAAAACTGATGGAGTTTCCATATATCAGGGCTTTCAAGTAGTAGTATACTCTCTGTATATCATGCACATTAAGGTTTTATTAAAAATTCAATGAAATATTTATATCTCAGTTATAAATCCCTAATGGGTAGATGAATGCAATTAAGACATAGTGATTTTCCAATGTGAGTTTTATACATAGAACATTTTTGCCATGGCGATGGATGTCTTTTAGTTTTTAAAAAGATAACAGTTGTTACATGTCCTACTTCTTACACGGGAATGACTTATTTGACCACTGTTTCAACTCTTCTTCCCCCCCCATTCCCATCCTGAAGAGTAAAATTGATTTGCAAGAGCATTCCCATAGGGCCTATTTCAAATTTCCCTGGGCAATTCAGAAATGATTCCAAATTTCCCTAGGTAATTCAGAAATAATTTCATAATAATGCATAATAAATTTCATGCAGATTTTAAAGTTACAATCCTTTCTATTAAAATTCCCAAGATAACATTTCTTACAATAATTCCATTATGTAAGTACAAAGGCAATTGTCAGTAATTCCGAATGACGTCAATATTTGCAGATAGGGATATCTATCTCTTCTGAGTTCCACCATCAGGGTCGCCCTCCCGCTTATCTCCAGGGGCAGCATTCGCTGAGAACAGAAAGTCAATCACATCCTGGGAGTAATGAATGACACTGCAACTCTGGCCTAGGGACTCTCCTCCTGAAAAAGTCACAAACAGATGATTCGGTTATAAATTTAAAATTATTTAAATGACTATATCTTTCTAGAAAGTCTCTTCAGAATTTAAGAGATTTTTGTGGCTACCTTGACTACTAATAAAATCTGGAATAAAACTTATTTCTAAACCATTTTTTTTTTTAATTTACAATAAACATCATTACTTAACATGAGAACCTTTTTGCTAGACTTCCTTTTAGGACTTCTAATAATATTCAGTGGTATAGATACAGGGAGAGCTCATTACAAAGTCTAAAAGAGAAGAAGTAAACTCGATATCCTTTTCCAATTATTTCATCCTGAGTTTCTTTATAAAACACAAGTTTGCAACGTTATAACCAAAGCCTTCTTTAGAAGGGCAAGGGGATCTGAGCAACCAAACTTGATCTCTAACTTATTTCTCTTCCTCCCTTTGAATGTCTCTGCTGATAATCTTCTTTCCTTTCAGTTTTAAACTGTTCATAGTCATCTAACAAAAAATGATACCTTCCATTATATCTTTTGTCAAATAATTTACAGTGCTATTTAGAAGTTTTCAGTCAACAAATAATTTGCACATAAAAAGAGGATTTAAAGTATAATCATTAGAATTCTCTGCCTTGCATTTGGAGAAAAGGTAGTGTCTTTAAAAATAGTAATGTTAAAACTGAATATCCCCAATGCTTTCTACTATAATACAGTTCAATTCTTCAAGTGCATTCCAGGAAGCATTTTTTTATATTGTTCTAAAACATTCACTATAATCTCCATAGTGTTAATCTACCTTTTTACACGTGTCAAAGGGAGATCCTGAGTAATTCCTAAAGAAGGACTAAATAGACAAATGAGGCCACAGATAGAGCAGTAACTTGTTATACACACCTGCTTCAGAGAACACATAGGATTTTAATTGACAACATTCCAAGACTCTCCCAGAGAATCTCTCTTATCAATTGTTTTCTTTATTTAATTCTATCCTTGAGTCTTCTTCCTTTGTGTTAACTTTAGGGAAGTAGAGAATGAGGAGTTAGATAATCTCATATAACCATCTTCAGGGTAGAGAGACATAGAAAGAGCATTTGAAGTAGGTGGTGTCCTACACCCTGGAAAGAAAATTCAAATTGGATGATTGTTATACTGCAATTGAAAAAAAAAAAAAAAAATCATCAACTTCTAGAAGAAATAAGTGAGGACAAGGGGACTATAAAAGAAAGATTTTATTGAGACAGTAAAACTCACTCTTTCTCAATAGTTTTCCCATCTTTTATTCCTGAAGTTTCTGAGGAATTGAAGTCTATTAAAAACAAGGCCAAATATTGTGCCTCAGCCTGTCCCTACGTTGCTCTACCATCACAATCATGTCATAGCACAACAGCAAAGGTCTGACATTGGCTGTTTTTCCTCCAGAGCTATGCTTAACCTCCGTAAATGTTGTTGATGTAACTGGCAGTCCTTGTACTTCTCCCATTTCCTCTCCAACCTGCATTATAAATTAAACTGATTTCATCTCAAGTCTCGACTTTCTAAGCAGACTCCTCACAGATTAATTCTAGACACAACAGACTAGTAGCTGAGACCTTGAAGTTTTATACTTGAGAGTGGTAAGTGAAATGCATAGGAATTCCAGATTTTTGCATTTCTCTTTGTTTTTCTCTTTTTGTCCAAAAAAGGAGTGAATTCTCAAATTTCCTTCATCTAATGCTGGTACTGAGCAAGTATTAGAATTCCTCTGAAAACATAAAATCACAACTCCCGGTATAGCTCAGATCAGCATTTCGCAAATCGGATCATCTTTGACACGTTTATGATTTTATGGTTGCATTGCTAGATATCTTCATTACTGTACTAATTGTGTCAAGTCTAATAGGACTTTTTAATCTAAAGAAAAGTGTGGTTGCTGTCTCCTGAGTGATTTCCTTGAGGTCAGTATGAGGAGAGGGTACTTGCTGGAAGTGTGCTTGATTGTCATTTGTTTAGCTTAAAGGATGTTGAAGCTTTAGAATATAAAAGCAATTCCTGCATTCATTTCTCAGCATTCATGGCTGCCAGAAAATCGGTGGAAAACTTGGCTGTTAGGACAGCCGGTATTTTCCTGGAAAATTTCCAAAATTTACATGAGTTGTTATTAAAAGTAAAGTCTGTCTGGTTTACACAGACATAGACGTTTTGATTATACATTTAGGATAAAAATTCCCAAGAATTCTGTGACCTTTCTGAATATTTTGGCTACCTTTTCAAATTACCTGTCTTAGATAAAAGCTAAATAAAATAACCTTGGTTTTTCTTCAAGTTTGTTTTACTTAATATACATCATTAAAATATATACATGTTTAAATGTGAATGAGAAGCAAAGATACATTCATGACAGTCAATAGTACTATCTAGATAATGAAAATAATGTTCCATAAATTAGAACTTTTCTTTGTATTTTTAATACCTTCAGTAATTATGTCCAGTTTTTTTAAAGATTTAATTTATTTACTTGACAGAGAGAGAGAGCACGAGGGCACACAAGCAGGGGGAGCAGCAGAGGGAGAGGAAAAAGCAGGCTCCCCGCTGAGCAGGGAACCTGGACACGGATGTGGGGCTCGATTCCAGGACCCTGGGATCATGACCTGAGCCGAAGGCAGAAGCTTAACTGACTGAGCCACCAGGGTGTTCCCCTTTAAAAAAAAAAAAAAAAGGGTTTTATTTATTTATTTGACAGAGAGAGAGAGAGAGAGAGAGCGAGCACAAGCAGGGGTAGCAGGAGAGGGAGCCAAACAGTTTTAACATGGTAACTCTAAAGCACAGTGCCAGACATCGCACAGACCAGAACAGCGTGTAAAGTATAATGCCTGGCCTCAAGTCGCTCACATTCTGTTGAAGGCTAACATGGAAAATCAAAACCTGGTGTAGGATGCAATAAATGCCACCTGTACCATAAAAACAAATACTGTTATTCAAAAAAGGAACAACGATTCTCAGTTACAAGAGTTCGAATAATCAAGGCATATTTTGTGACTGAGCCTTAAAGAATATAAAGGCTTCGAATAGACAATAATCTTGGTGGGTAGCATTCCAGGTGAAGAAAGGAGTATGAACAAAGGTAAAAAAGCAAGGGATACATATAAAATAGTGAGTGATCAAGTTCAAACTCCAAAGCCTGACATATGACTTTGTTCAGGTTAGCTACTGCTGTGTATTACATAACAAATCACCGCAAAACTCAGTAGCTTAAGACAGAAATCATTTTATTGCCTGTGATGGTGTCTTGTGGGTCAGGAATTGAGGAAGGGCTGGACTTGACAAGATAGGCTCAGAGTCTCTCATGAACTTGCCCTCAGATAGGGATTGAAACTGGAAAAGTGGGGGACCGGTGCAGCTGAGAGCTGGCGGAGCATCTACTCCTCCTTACGCAGTGTTAGGTCCTCTCCATGTGATCACTCTGTAGGTTCTAGTTTGCTCTTCTTCACAGTATGGTGGCCACTGGGCGGTCGAATGGCTTACAGTATGGCTGAAGTTTCCAAAAACAATTATTCTAGGGGATTGTGTGGAAAAGTTGATTCACCTCTCTGACTGTGAGAAGTCTTGCAGAAAGGCTGCACGTTACTGATGCCACATTCCCTTGTTTACAAGCAGGTTACAGATCTTCCTAGATTCACAGGGAAAGGAATTAGAGTCCCCTTCTTGGTGGAGGAATGGCAAGCTTGTATAAGAATACACAAGACAGGCAATAGTGTTATTGTCTTTGGAAAATACAATCTGCCACAGACATTGTTCATGACCTGATCCTGGCTAAACTTTTCCACATTTAATTCCTTCCATTTCCTCATACACAACCATGTATCTCCCATCACAGAGAATGTTTTTGCATCTCTGTCCACCACTGAGACTCTTGTTGCACTGCAGGAACTGCCCTTTCTCTTTGTGTCTACCAGCAACATCCTGTTTGGCTTCACAACTAGTTGTCCTACACGCAGCCTGTGCTGACTCTTGCAGAAAGTCTGTGTGCTTCTCTGTGGCTCAGAAGACTTTTTTTTCCTCACCTTTTAAACTCACTGTGCTATAATAGACCTAAACACAAAGTTTACCATTTTAACCAAGTGTCCAGTTCATGGCATTTAGTACATTCACATCGTCGTGCAACCATCACCATCATCCATCTCCAGAACTTTTTCATCCTCCCAAGTAAAAACTCTGTACCCATTAAACAATAACTCTCTATTCTCCCCTTCCCACAACCCCTGGTAACCACTATTCTACTTATTATCTCTATGAATTTGATTATTCTAGGTGCCTCATATGAGTAGAATTATAAGATAGTTGTTCTTCTCTGTCTGGCTTATTTCCCTAACATAAGGTTTTCATGTTTCACCCATGTGGTGGCATGGATCAGAATTTTGTTCTTTTAAGACAGAATAATATTCCATTGAATGGATGGATATGCCATATTTTACTTATTGTACAATTGGGTTGTTTTCACCATTTGGCTATTGTGAATAATACTGCCATGAACATTGGTGTATTCTAGGAGTCTTCCACATTAATCTTCTAAGGAAATTTATCACATTGTATTATAAACATTTTCCTACATGCCTATTTGAACATGCTTTCAAACACCCAAACTCCTCAAGTTTTAAGTTTAAAACACTGAATTATTAATTTCTACATCTTTGTAACCTAGAACATAATAGGTGTTCAACAAAGATATATTGGATATTGGACAGTAAACAATTGAGATGATGTCTGTAGCGTAAGACCCATTTTTGGCCTTCCATCCTGATTTGCCAAAGGCTTTCTCAGTTATTTGATCTGAATTTGAAATCATTTTATAGATAGATCAGAATGTACTAGATGCTATAATAAATACAGCTAAAAGAAGGCTTGATATTCAGGAGCTCACACTTTTTTTTTTTTTAAAGATTTTATTTCTTTACTTGACAGAGAGAAACACAGTGAGAGACGGAACACAAGCAGGGGGAGTGGGAGAGGGAGAAGCAGGCTTCCCGCCAAGCAAGGAGCCCGATGTGGGGCTCGATCCCAGGACCCTGGGATCATGACCTGAGCCGAAGGCAGACGCTTAACGACTGAGCCACCCAGGTGCCCCAGGAGCTCACATTTTTAAATTGAGATGGCATTCCTCTATATGGTTTGAGAGGAAAAAAGGCACAGAAAGAGTAGATTTATTTCCTGATAGGCTTAAAGTAAGATGGCATTCTGGAAATCAGATTATGGTGCACTAAATTCTTAAGCTATATGAATGTAATTTGTCTTTTCCCCCATAAATATACGTTATAGTAATTTGTATGGTGTTTAAGCTGGTCACTTATTACTCTTATTCTGCAAGCATAGGTTACTTTCAATTTAAAGGTTATACCATAAATTGAGTTCCAACATTAATGACTAGAGCCTATGTAAAAATAAAGAAGCAAATACTAGGTTCTAGGAAACTGAGCGGAAATTATTGTGCTGCCTGTAGGATGCTCTTCATCTGCCACTGATTTATGGCAACAACTGCAAAACACCATTGTGT
Source organism: Zalophus californianus (assembly GCF_009762305.2). Classification (NCBI taxonomy): domain Eukaryota; kingdom Metazoa; phylum Chordata; class Mammalia; order Carnivora; family Otariidae; genus Zalophus; species Zalophus californianus. The sequence goes on along the minus strand of NC_045601.1, from coordinate 66,702,809 downwards.
AGGGCTCTTGGAGTCCAAAACACAACAAATTCAGGGTTTCATTTATATATAAAATATACACATAGTGGGGAAAGGAGGAAGTATATGCTTTTTATTGGATTTGCTGAATGAGAAGGAAAAAATATTTTTAAATGAAGTTTCATGCTATTGTTTGTTCTCTGAGTTTGAAACCTGTGTTGGTCAAAATATTCTGATAACCCATTATATAGAAAATATAGTAATTAAGAAGAGGTGGCACTTAAAAAACTTCCTCACTTATATTAGCTTTTACGTATTTTTTTGTTTCCACATTGTATATCCAGCCCCTAGCAGAGTGCCTAAAATATTTAAGGAATTCAATCAATGTATAAATGATTTATGAATGTATAGATCTCAAATTTTGGTTTTAAAAATAGACATTTTACTATTTAAAGAAATGGGAAAGCAAAACTACTTAAATGCCCAACAATAGAAAGTGGCCAAATTACGGTACAAGCATAAGTTAAAATATTATGAAGTCATTAAAATTATATTCCTGAAAATGTTTAACAATGTATGAAATTGTTCAAAAAGATAGTAACTTAAAGGGGCATCTGGCTGACTCACTCGGTAGAGGGTGGGACTCTTGATCTTGGGGTTGTGAGTTCGAGCCCCATGTTGGGAATAGACATTACTTAAAAAATAATAAAATCTTTAAAAAACTGCTAATAACTTAAAAATATACATTATAATGGCTCAACTTTGTTTTAAATTATACACACACAAATACTTTGAATATGTAGAGATATACCTACAAATTTTTTAAATATTTTTGTGAAAGAATACACACGTTTTCCACATATACCTAGAAATTTTCGCCTGTATAATTAAAACAAAGTTCTACATCTTATAATACCACACCATGTAATCAGTTCTCAGATTGAAGAGCAGTACATCATTCACATTATTTTACTTGCCAATAGGAAAAAGGAACAGACAGCAATGCATTTTTGTCAGAACACAAGTCCTGTTAAGTGAGATATTTGTGAAAGTGCATCTTTTCAATGACACCCTTAAAATGGACATAGAACTAAAATTCTAGATAAGCCTTTCTTTTAATCACTTGAAGGGACTTTAGTCATGTAAGAAGAGTATTATTTTATGAGAAAAAAATTACATCCGAATTACTATTAAATATGCATTGTTACGATGGAAGTTGCAATATTTCTTATTATCATAAGATAATTCTCTGTTGGGCTCAAATCTTTTTTTAAATATTCTGTTTAGGGCACCTGGGTGGCTCAGTTGGTTAAGTGACTGCCTTCAGCTCAGGTCATGATCCTAGGATCAAGTCCCGCATCGGGCTCTCTGCTCAGTGGGGAGTCTGCTTCTCCCTCTGACCCACCCCCCTCTCATGTTCTCTCTCTCAAATAAATAAATAAAAATCTTTAAGAAAAAAATAAATATTCTGTTTATAGGATCCTCATTTAGAGTAACCACGAACCTAAAGGATAGTAACTCCCATTTTTTTGTAACAGTGAATAAATGAACAAAGCAACCTAACACAAGGTATGGAATGGGACAATATATTATGACATAAAATATAAAATAACCCAATATTTTACATTATAAAATTGATGTGGGACAAAGAAATCCTATGACAAGCCATATCCATAGGTAATAACAAAGAAAATATGAACAACGTAGCAATTTGCTTTTATTGGATTATAGGCCACAAATCTGATCATGTAAAAAGAACATGGCACATCTGTTTATGATTGTTTGATGGGCTATTATACATTGATTGACTTTTGCCACTGGAAACAACTATACATCCTAAAATCCAAGGTAAAATTTGTATCATTGTACTTATAAAAATAAATATAAAAATTAAAAAGACTTAGACCATAGTATTTTAATTAATGATGCAAATAATAAAAAATAAAATGTCACTCTAATCATTGTAAATACTTTTGAAAATTTAGTATGCAAATAACAATAGTAAAATTAAGGGTCAATAGAAGGATCTACACTTGTTTAAAAGTAATGCAATTATAGAACTATAATTATTGTCTATTACTGATTCCCATAATGCTACAATTATTTCTTCATTGTGTCCATTCATCAATATAAAGATTTTATCACTTTTTAAATAGGAGCAGCTTTTTCAGGTAGGATGAAAACTTAGATGATGATTATATTCTTTTATATAAGATTTCAGTATGCAGACAGGCATAAAATTTTTAGATTTACGAAAAGATCAGAATATAGGTCTCCACATTATGACATACAAGATTATAAAGTTATTTCAGTGTTTATCTTCATAATTTTTCATAAATTTATTAACCATCTACCAACTAATTATTTTGGTATAATTTCACTAATACATCTTGGATCATTAAATTCTATCCCTAAATTTATGTCTGTTCTATAGGAAAAGTTATATATTGGTGTTTGAAGGATAATGCACACCAAAGACTCACTCAACTGTACTGACAATGGCAAAGGAAATCAATACCAGCCAGAGTACAAGGTTCACGAAGAATTTAAAAAGAATGACACTGCTAAGCTAGTCATCATCTGTTAAGTTTTAAAATTTTTATATGAAAAGAGAAAGAGGGTGAAGCCAGGGATGTGGATGAACCAGCCTTCCAGCTTTTTTCACAGCATCACCTCCAACAATACTGAAATATGTCAAAGTCTGTAAAAATGAAAACCAGTGACAATGAAAGCATTCAGCTTGAAAGATATATTACCTCTTTCCCATGTTGCACTTCAGAAACAATACAAAACACGATTACTTGTCCCAGAGGGAGGAAGGACTCTTTACAAGTGATATTACCATTTCAAAATATCTTTGTATAAAAGCAGGGCTAAATAAAGACTCTGAAACGTCAGGACTTCTGAGACAGAAGCTGGAATTTCTGTAAAGAGATATATTCCCGGATAGAAGAAGGATGGCAGATGGGAGTGGAAAGGAATCAGTTCATACATCACTGGTTCATGCTTAGTCGGAATATAGTCAAGGGAATAAAAAATTTGTGAATATAAAGGCCATAGATGTGTTATTACCATGAGTATTGTGAGTTTCATAGAGCATAACTTTTAAATCAAATGTTTGTATGTCACTGTCAGAGAGCCAGCCACTCCAAAGGAAGTGCTCATTCAGAGAGCAAAGAGCGAAATATCTGCAAATCAGTTGAAAATTAATACACAATCTACTTGGTGAGGAGGTTCCATTTCTGATCTGTGTTGGCCCTTTTCTCAGACCTCTAGGAAGCTAAATGGGAAAGGGTCATATTACATTTCAAGCACCACTTTCCTTGACTTTTTTTCTTCAGGCACCATGAAGTATGAGCTCACTTTAACAAAAGTGAGGAATTTGCTAGGAACTAAGAAAAAAAGTTCAACTTTTTTGTGAACTGTCTTAATGTGTTTGGGATGCCATAACAAAATTCCACAGACTGGATGACATTGTTCATTTTCTCCAAGTTCTAGAGGCCAGAATTCCCAGATCAAAGTATTGCAAGGTTGGTCTCTGGTGAGAGCTCACATTTTGGCTTGTGGATGGCCACCTTCTTACTGTTTCCTCACATGGCAAAGGGGGAGGGAGAGGTGGAAAGAAATGCTCTCTAATGTGTCTTCTTAAAAGGACACTAATCCTATCAGATCAGGGCCCTACCCTTGTGACCTCATTTAACCTTAATTACCTCCTAAAAACCCCCTGTCCAAAAAGAGTCACATTGAGGTTTAGGGCTTCAACACATAAATTGTGGGGGCACATGATTTAGTCCATAGCATAAACAAAGCAGAAAGGTTACAAAACCCAACCTAATAAAGCTAAAATGAAATGAAGGAGATCATTACTTCAAACCCATTTAAACTAATTTGAGCATATTAAAAGTGATTCTACTGTACTTGTTTTAGTTGAGGGATGCCCCCCCACCACCACTCTGCCATTATGAGACATGCAAATTTTCATGGCTGCTTTTCCCAGTTTGAGTAATCACTGTGAGGATTATTCATGTGCACATGTGTGCAAATGCGTGTGTTGTAAGTCACTTTTCATTGTTATTAGCCTTTTAGAGCAACTATTAGTGCTTAAGAAATACAATTTATTTATTTAAGATTTTATTTATTTATTTGAGAGAGAGTGAGAGAGCATGAGTAGGAGGAGGGGAAGAGGGCAAGAGAGAAGCAGACTTCCAGCTGAGCAGGCCCTGGGATCATGACCTGAGCTGAAGGCAGACGCTTAACTGACTGAGCCTCCAGGCGTCCTGAGAAACACAATTTATTTTTATGTGCTGTCACATCCGGAACAATTTTATTTGGAATATTTGCTGAAGAAAGAAAACCTGTGGTATGTTCTAGAACTGAGATATGGGACTCTGCTTTGTTGAAAGTCATCTAGTACCTACCTTTAGCCAAGATGCCCAAATGATAACTACAGTCACAAAACATTTTATTGCATCCTTTATTCATCCTAACTAAAAAAGGTTATGTCTGTGAGTACTGAGTAAATGAACATTAAATTATTTTCTAGTGTAACACAACAAAGTGTGTGACTAGGATTATAAAAAATCTTTTCCCCTAAATTCAAAGCTTATAATAGTGGGAAAACCACAGTTTAAAAATGATTATTTAAAAAAATGGTAATATAATAGTAAGATATAACTATTTTGAAAATTTCAGATAAGCATCATTAAAAAAATAATCTCCTGTGTACCTAATCTTTCTCACAATTTCCCCATTTCAACTGTAAAGATAACATGCACACAGCTCACTTTATGGTTTGGTGAGAAAACATTTCTACTAATTTACCCACTTGGCATAGATTACAAAGAAATGCATATGATATGAAAGGAAGTTTTTTTTTTTCCTTTTATTCCAACCTCAGGCAGGTTTTGACATAGAGGCACTTCCAAACATTTATACTATTTGAATGAACCTTTTTCTGAGGTGCTGGTATCAAATGGCTATCAGAAGAGTAATGGCTGCTGTCTTCTTCAAGAGATGTGCTTTCTGACAGAAAACATGGTAGGCCTACCTTGGGAGGACTCATTCACAGCCCAATGTTTCATTAATTCCTTCACACAATTTTGTCTATGGTTTACACATTCAGCCATTAGACTTCTACCAAAGAATGATGACTTCTTTGATTTTAAACCCAAACTTTACAACTACTTTTTAAAATTCTTTGGCAGGATCTACTAAAACTGAACATTGGCTTACCCAGTAACCCAGAAAAAGACATGTACTAGGGTGTCCATAGCAGCATAGTGCTCAAATGGCCCAAGCTGGTAGCTCTCCCAAAATGCTCTTAATTTTTGCCCATGAGTAGTAAAATGGATAATTACACCGTGCTATATTCACAGAATAGAATACTATACATCAATGAGAATGAGTGAACTGTAAATACATGGAAAAAAGTATGAATGAGAGCACCGGGTGTTGTATGTAAGTGATGAATCACTAAATTTTACTCCTGAAATTAATATTACACTATATGTTAACTACCTGGAATTTAAATAGAAACTTGAAACTACAAAAGATAAAGAAATAAGCAAAATAAGTATTTTTAATATAAAAAATATATGAACGAATCCCATAGGCAGAAAACAGAAGCCTGAACCAAAAGTTCAGTCTGTATGATTCCATTTATGTAAAGTTCAAAGATTGTCAAAACAATCTATACTGTTAGAAACCAGGAGAGCTGTTACCCTTGGGTTGGCATTAGTGACTAGAAGGAACATAAGAGAGGCTTCCAGGGTGCTGATAAGACTTTTTGATCTTGGTGCTGGGTAAACAGTTACCTTCACCTTGTGAAAGTTTACAGAGCTTATGATTCATACACTTTTGTACATTTAGGATATAATTTAATCAAAAGTAAGAACAAGACAATTTAAATTACAATCTCAGGGGTGAGTATGTTTAGAGATGGTTAAGGTAGCTTGAAATGATGTAAGCTTAAAGTGTATGAATGGGAAAGCTTTTAAGCATCTGACACATTTCTTATAGATGCAAATTTTTTAAATCTAAGAATTTCAAAACTAGTTATTGGGTATCTTATATAGATTTAGCATTATATAATGAAATCATGCCTTCTCAGTTTATAGTTTTCTCAATCTTTTATCTTTCCAAGAGTACTGTAGGAATGTTCTCTGTGAAATGACTGATTTTGTCTTCTTGATTTCTGCGTTGTGTTTATTCACTCTCTCACTTTTGTCCCTTTCATTATAGCTTCAGATTTCAGAAATTGATTTCCTTGATTTTGGCTTCTTTAAAATTACTCTAAAATACATTCTTAGGGAGAAAGTGAAATATGTAGCATATGGCTCAAATTAAAAAATTCTAAACAAACATCAGAATCAATGATCACCACTGCTTACCCACTTGCAAAGCCTAGACAACAAATGCCCTTCATCCATCTCCCCATCCACATTTTACCTAATTTTGATTTCTAAACCTCAGCACAATGCATAAACATTCTAGAAATGAAAGTGATATAAACAGTTCTCAAATTACTTCAGGGCATTATAAACAGAAGGAGTCTATAAGGTCTGCCAAATAATTCAAGGGTGATCTTGTTGGGCTAATACAAGCACCACATGAAACAATCTCAGAGGAGCCCATCTGGTTTCTTGGAACCTCAATGATTAAGGACAAAGGTGGTGGAAATGGATGCGAGTTCTAGAACATGCTATTTGAAAATCTTTAGTCAATTCTTCTATCTTGATGCAGTGAAAAGCTCATGGCCATGCTAAACAGAGAGCAAAGGAGCATGCAATATGCATAAAAGAAATTTCTTGGATACATTTTAGACCATTTGCCTGTGTTTCATACCCAAGAGAAACTGGCCCAGGGTACGAGTTTAGGTCAGTTGTAAGTCCTATTATTTTCTTTCTTCTTTCTCTCTGTATTCCCTCAGCCCAGCATAGTGCATATAGCATGCAGTAGGCACCACAAACATCTTTTGAATATATGCATGCATAACTTGAAGAATGAGCAGAGCCAAAGGGATTCAAGAGTGGATAATTCACTCTGGGCCTAACGAGCAGAACTGTGGATGGCCTATAAGAGTTAGAGACATGTGGGTGTGCATTAACAGATACTTAATGAGCAGTTTAATTACCATGCTGAGTCTGGCCTATATTACAATGCATTATTGTGAGGCTATAAATTATTTATATGGCTTAAACATATGTATCTGCTTTCATCCTTGCTTATTTTTTTTTCTAAGTACTTTGTATTAACTAGCATCTTGACAAAAAATACAATTATGTGTATTTCCTCAAGATAAGGGAGAAAATATATCTCAAATGGAAAATCAATTTGTTAAATCTATATTTTTCATGTTATAAAGTATTTTCACTTTGAGAATTACCAGGATTAATTGCCCTCATTTGTTCTCCATGTGGCAGTATTCAGACCTTCCAATAGATGTATTCCCCCCTGCCCCAAATGAGTGTACAATAATTTCTTAAAGCTCCTTTTGGAAACATTCCCAGATGTAAGTAAATATGTTGAAAATAATAGAAATGAGAAAATAGTGTTTTTCAAAGGGAAATTTCATAAAGGTAACTTTTAGATGGAAACTAATTTCTGTTGAATTAAAGAGGAATGTGTTAGCAGGGGCTCATGAAATACAGCACAATGGTAAGTACTGAGTGAGCACGTGGCTCATCAGGACTGCAGCAGGAACTTCAAACATGACTTTGAAGATGGAAGTGGGTATAATTCTACCAAGTTCTTAAAATAAAGCACACTTGGATCCATTGTATGGGCCTGAGCAGCACTGCCCTTAGTGAAAACATAGGTGAACTGTGATCCATCAACTTATAGCCACAATTGAAGGAAACCCAATTTTGTTAATGGATATAGGTTCCCAGAAAGATTGCATGAGATTGTAATTAACTACTTAAGAAAGACAGGCAGGATGTTAGTAAATGTGGTAGGTTCAATTCTAAAAATTGTGACAGAAGCGGTAAGCAGTCAGAATAGCAAATGGCCCTATGATTTTTTTTTTTTTTTTTTTTGTAATTTGGGGGTAATGGTTTTCCTGCACTGCTGAAATTCAAAGAAAATCATTAAGAGGAAATCCACATTTGTTACAGCAAACTCTTTGTGTGTGTAGCATTTAAAAAAAAAACAGTCAAAAATGTGTCCAGGAAATTTCTTGTATGCATACTTAATGGCTACTTCACTCTCTAGCTTCTGAATATACCATGCTAAGACCAAATAAGCAATTTCAGTTTGAGCCACATAGCTTTGGATTGTCCCAGAGTCATGAATTAAACTATGTAATTAATAATTGTGACAAGAAATGAGAGATGCACCACAGAAGGAAAAGAACTACGAATATATGGCTACTGAGAGTGTGCAACCATAACAGATACATGTGCACACAAATATATGAACCCATTCAGTCCCTCAACCAACATCTGTCTGTGGAGTACCCACTAGGGTACTGCGGGTAAGGCACTGTGGAGAGTTTCTCGAGTTGTGATAAAAAAGATGATTGACTCTGTCCTCAATGAGCTCAGGACATAATGTCACTCACTATGCAGCAAACCATATATACTTTTTGAAAATCAAACGAAAACTAGGAGACCCTCTTTAGGATTAAAAGAAACCTAAATATATTGGTTTTACTCTGAATTTTCTTTTTTTAAAAAAGATCATTTGTTTATTCATTCATTTATTTGAGACAGAGAGAACAAGTGGGGGGAGGGGCAGAAGGCAAGGGACAATCAGACTCTGTACTGAGCACAGAGCCCACGTGGGGTCCATCCCAGGACCCTGAGATCACGACCTGAGCCGAAATCAAGAGTCGGATGCTTAACTGACTGAGCCACCCAGGCGCCCCTACTCTGAATTTTCTTATCTATCTGGTGATTATTTGTAAAATGACAAAGCAACAAAGTGTCAACAATTTCTTTCAAAATATTTCGTGTTGCTGAACTGTTTTTAGAATCTTTTTAGTGAAATCTGGCACCTATTAAGGCATCTCCAGCTTATAGACAACTTCTAACACAAGGCCTACAAAGTTTTCTGAAATCCATTTTAGGTCATGTTGGATATGTTGTCATCAGGAAGCACTAGTTCATGAACGGCTGCCTCAAGGACTTTTGAGGAGGATTGCAAGTTACTGAAGTAGAAAAGCCTTTTAGGAGATCAAATATATCCTAATATCAACCCTGAGGTCTCTTGTTGCATAGTCAAGCATGGCTGCATAAAATAGATTGAATAAAACTGGAACCATTAGATAGTCCTGCTTCCAGGATTAGTGATGGATGGCTCCGGCCAGATGCCATCAACACTAACTTGACCAGTCATTTCATCATGAAAGTTTCAAGCTGTTGGTAAACTTCTCTGGCAAACCAACTTATATTGTCATTGTCAGAACAGAGATTCTCTGCTGTCAGCAGAAGTTGTGGGAGATTAATAATCACAATGTTGACAGGTGAAGGGATGTCCTGTTCTTGTTCATTGTAAGATGGTATCACTATAACCCAGTGACATAGCCTTAAAAATCTTACTCTGAGCTATTCTCAACTTTTCCCAAAATAATTAAACTCAGGAAAGTACCCTTATTCAATGTGATTCAACAGATATTTAAGGAGGATCCTTTAGTAAGTAAGATCAGTAGGATCTCTGCCCTCAGGTAGCTTACAATCTAACCTATGGAGGGAAACAGAACAGAAATATTTATAGGACTGATGAATAGTAATTACCATAATCAGTTTTCATCATTCTTGTGATTAAAGCCATTCCTAGGGCCCACAAAACTTTGACAGCCAACGACAACCTCATGCATTCTTCCTCCTCACCGCTCTCTCCTTCCCACCCTTCCTCCCCCTCTCCTTCTCTCTCTCTAATCTCTTTTTGCTCTTTCCTTTCTGGACCATATATCTTCTCCTTGCCTTTCTGCCTTTTCCACCCTGTTTTTGGCTCAGGACACTGATCCTGAATGGACTACCCAATAGACTGCCCTGCCTTCTAGCTTTCATTTGGGTTTGGCCAATGGAAAACCACACCAGGAATAGAGAGAAAAGAGCAGACTGAACTCAGGGTGTTCATTCCCTCAGCTCCTTACTTTTCTGCCAAGTCCCTTAACCAATGAGTCAACAAAGTCTTACCCTTCATCCTTTGATCCTAATATGGCAATAGCCCCAGAGTATTGCTCTCTTCCCTGTGGTTTCTCAACACATATATCTTTCACCATGGTTATTTTATCAACCCCCTCTTGCATTATCCTAATTTGAATTTGAATATTCTGTTTTCTGCTGAAAAACAGAAAAAAATCAGCTCCATCTATGAGAACTCCTTGCCTTTAATTCTTTCTTCCCCTTATATTAGCTTCACCACTGAGTTATTTGTCTTTTCTCCAGGGCAGATCACAGCTAATTTCATAGATAAGTAAAACCAAATAAACTAACAAAACAAAAAGCTAGGCTCTGCAAGCAAGCATTGGCTAAGACTCACCATTTGGCTCACCGGCTAGCAGTTCCTTCGAATTTTTGTTTCTATCTCTTTGTTACTGCTTTGGTCAGGACTGGAAGAGGGAACTGGTTTTGGAGTCCCAGTGAGAGGAAAGAGGCAAAGTACAGAGTAAACAAGATAAGTACTAGAGATGTAATTCTTCTAGGTTACAATTAACCCATATAACCTTGGTAGGGATTTCTAGAACTGAGAGACCTCAAACTTGAGGAGGAAAAGTAGAGGAGCTGTGAGGGGACAGGTATATTCTAAGAATGCAGCAGAAAAGTACAACCTTTTTCCACACCGAATCTGAAAAATGAGAGCTTACTTACCTTTAATAAGAAAATTAATCATTGAATTCATTTTGGTAGGAAACTAAAGAGTAATTTCAGTAACCATTTAGAATAATTCATACCTTTTCTATTTAAATTTCCTTTTAGTAGGACATTACTACATAAAGTAGAGAAGATTTTGCCACTAAAGTGCTGAATGACAAATGTTTGTAAGGAAGAAAGACTTTTAATTCTATTAAAGCTACCCACAGACACATGGAAGATAATGCAATTTTATCTAAGTTTATTTACTCACTGTGCAAAAGTCATTAGTGCCCACTTGTAAATAAAAGTATATCTGCACTTCACATGCATGTTGGAATTTCACATCTGGAATGAATCTTTTTGTAGAGACTGAAACTTATTCAAATCTTTTTTATGTATGTTATAGGATCATTCCTATAACTAACCAGTAATCACATTTCATTATAAAAATTGAAACAGGCTCTTGTGTAACTCAAAGAAACAGATGGCAACTGGAGAAACCAATACTCCATGACAGGAAAAAAAAAAAAAAAATAGCACCTCTTTCTATTTTTCTTATTATTCTTACTAAAACAATTAATGCTTATAACACATTCAACTCACAGAGTGTATTAGATTAAACATGGCCACAGGTTGTTACTGCTCCTCTCTCAAGAAATGGAGTCTATTTCCTCATTCTTTGAACGTGGGCTTGTCTTGCTACTTGCTTTGACCAGTAGAATACAGCAGGAGCGATGTTGGGGGACTGTAAGCCTTATCTTCAAGAAGACCTGCACTGTTCACGTCTGCCCTTTTGGAAGAATGCTGGCTATGCACAAACTTGGAGAGAGATCACAGAAGAAGGAAGCCTAGCCATCTCAGCCATTCCAGCATGGGGCCCAGACATGGCAATGAGGCCACTCAGGACTAGCCAGCCCCTAACCCACCAAAGGTTTGTAGAAGGAGTTCACCTAGACGTGATATAACATAAAGACAAGCTGGGCCAGTTAAACCTTGCCTAACCTGCCAGCCACAGAATTATAAGCAAATAAATAGTTGTTGCTTAAAATCACCAAGCTTTGAATCTTTGTTATATAGCAATAGACCACTAATACATACCGAAAATTGTGGGACCCCTGGGTGGCTCACTCAGTTAAGTGACTGACTCTTGGTTTTAGCTCAGGTCCTGATCTCAAGGTCATGAGATTGAGCCCTGCCTCAGGCTCTGTGCTTAGCGGGGAGTCCGTTTGGGATTCTCTCTTCATCTCTATCTCCCTCTGCCCCTCCACCCCGCCCTCTTTCTCTCTCTCTCTAATAAATACATGTTAAAAAAAAAAAGAAAAGAAAATTATAAAATGATACATAAAAAATTCTCCCTACACAGATCCTCCATACCTCATTTCCCCAAAATTATCACTGTTACCATTTTTTTGTTGTTGTTCATTCTTCCTGACATTTAAAGAACCTTGGTGAACGGATAGATAGAAAGATAGATGAATGGGTAGGTAGATATCCGGATTAATACATGTAGATAGATACAGAGAGAAAACTATTTCACAACTGTCATACCAAATGATACTCTTCTGGAACTTTTGCTTTATCTAAGATATATCTTAGACAATTTTTCATTCTGATACATAAATGTATTCCTCATTCTTTTCAACAACTGTGTAATACTAGCATTATCATACGGTACTTTATTTAACACTCCTTATTGGTAGACAGTGAAGTGCTTTACATTTTTTTCTTATACAAAATGTTACTGCAATTAATATTATTATAGCTTTTTTTTTGACACTTTTTGTACATCTGAATAAAAAAGACCATAACTATAATTGTTGGGTAGAAAATATTTACCTTTTGAACTTAATGGCAAGTTCTGAATTGTAATCCCCCCAAATCAGTACCCATTTAGTTAATTTTTTCCTGAATTTTTGGGCTGTTTTGCTTATTCCTGACCAACTCATACGGATATACAGATGCTCGCCTCCACCACGTTTATATTTTGAAACACACTGATTGTTGTGGAGATGTTGCCTTTCTACGAGGCTTGAGCCCAACCTCAACTTCTAGAAGATTGTATGTTCACGTGTATTTAGAACAACCAGTTTACCCGGTGCACACGATCCATTTAAAACTGCTTGCAAAGTAAATGCAATTCACCTAAGCACATTGAAATCTGCTGATGGCCAGGAAAATGTTCAGTGCTCTGCCAAATCCATTCAGCTTGAAGTCAGTCATCCTTGCAGTCATTTTCATTGGGTTCTAATGAGATGGTGCCTTATAGAAAATGACAAAAAGGATGTGGAAATTTGTAGGACTGTTGGAGTAAAATAAATAAATAAATAAATAAAGCAGAAGCTAGGTTTAGCTGAGAACTATGAAACTTGACACCACAAACAAAAATTGGAAACGTTTTTAGGGGGGAAAAACCCTATTTACATATATTATACCGCATATAGAATATACAAAAGAAAACACAATAAACCTTCTGAGATTTAAACTGCAGGTGTGTGGTTCCTGCTGCTTCCCTTCCAGATGTGTGAACCATCAAAGAGCTACCCTATGTTAACCCTGGTGGGTAAACAGGCTCTATGAGACAGGGAAGACTCATTTCCTTGGGATAGCTGGTAGTCAGGCTAATGCAGAACTTTGGGCCCTCTCAGTGTCCAGATCTGAAAAGTGCCTCACCAGGCCTTAGGTAGTCCATAAGTTCACCAGGTCAACAGCCTGGTGAGATAACAAAGATAGTAAGGCAGTTGCAGAGAAGACATGCTTCCCTCAGTCTGGCTGCAGCTGTTCATTCCCTACTGACCCGTCCACAACACTTGCTTCCCATTGCTCTAGAAGAGGCTGAACATAATTCTTATCCAAGTGGTTTTGTGGACTACCTGTAGCTAGGGAGAAATCCCCACCATTTAGTTAAGTTTATATTACTGGATCAAAAATCTAATTCCAACTATGATCATTTTCCTTGCCTTTCAGCTATTCTGCTATATTTTCCTTCCTTGGTCTAGGCTCGTGAGAAGCCACGACTACCTCATTCAGTGGTAAACTATCCACATCACTGAGACATACAAGCAAAGTAAGTAAGCAGCAAACCAAATTACCTCTTTGGTAAAGTTTTGTCTAATTCCCATAGCTAAAAGTTGAGTTTTGTTTAATTTGGAGAACACTAAAGTTATACCAATAAGTGAAACTTTAAGTTCATCTGAAAGCCAAAGGGTCAAAAAGTTCAAATAATTTCATCTTCTTTTAGACGTTGTTTTATCAGAAAGAGTCAAAGAAGTAGCTAAAATCATTAATCTTTTTTCTTCAAAACAAACATATTCTAAAATGTGTCAAGGAGTCAGCACAGGTTTAAATGAAACTCCTAACTTATTAGAAGAGATTTAATCTTCACATTCTTGGGTAGGAGGAAATATAGAGTCCTAGGTATTTGGGTTTAACTAAGTACTGTTTTAGTGATAAGGATTTCTTAAATAGTTTAATAACAAAGATAGTAAGTGCTTAATATATGTAAGCAATGTACTAACCAGTAGTCTAAGCACATTTGTTATACCATTTATTTTTTAAAACATTTCTATGAATTCCCATATTACCACCACTTTAATTTGAGGAAATTCTAGTACAAAAATCTTGCACAAAAAGTAATTTACCCTGGTTCAAAGAGCTAAGAGCTAATAAGTATCAGAGTCAGAATTTAAATATGTGCATTCAATTAATTTATAAATGGCGACTTGTTACAGACAATTAAAAAAAAAACTTCAACAATACATGTAATACTTTCTGGCAGTTACAGTAGTTCATTATCTAGTTTGCTCTTCAAATAATCTTGTCAGTTAAGTTCAGAGCTGTTATCTCTACCATTATGCAAATGAAATTAATGAGGTTCAGAGATTGATTTTTTCAAGGTCATCCAGTTACAATATTGAGGTGCATTTGGCACCCAAATCTAGTTCTTTTGAGATGATTTTTCTTAACTATTTCAAAACTAATCAAAGAGGAATTTGGTAGAAAGTAAATTACGACTAAAATGTTATCAAGAAGATGAAAAATTTGAGCATTGTGATCAATTGATATGTGGTAAATTTTAATTCCAAATGGTAAATTAAAAATGTATATTATTAAGAGAAAGTTTATTTTGTATGATTTTATTCTCAACACCAAGAATATGGCCTAACACATAACAGATGCTCAAATACTTGATGGAGTGAATGAATAAATGAATGGATCTATTACAAGACATCATTGTACTAAGATAGTTTTCTTGTTGTTCTTGTTTAAGCCATAAAGAAATTATCTAGTTATGAATTTAAATGTTGAATACTTAAAATTTAGTCCCCCTCTGTTCAAAGTTAAGGAAAATATTTTTGGAAATAATCTAAAATTGATATATGTCCTTGTAGTGTGACTTCTTGTGAAAAATAGAATAATTCAAAGTACCAGACACATGAGCGGGTGTGAGTAATTATGCTATTATAAATTATTAGTGCTCAATTTAAACATTTATGTGGTTTTCAAAATTAATTAACCAATATCTCAATTTTGGCGAAATCTCAAAAAAATATAGAGACAAAGGGCAGCTGGAGTCGGTCCAATTTAAAACGTAATAATTCTGCCCAAATGTTACACTTTAGTATCAAATACTAACATGCATTAGACTCACCTGGAGGGCTTGTGAAAATACAGATTATTGGGCCCTATCAGTAGGTCTGGGGCAGAGCCTGAGAATGTGCATTTCTAACCAGTTTCTAGCTGATGTTGATACTGCCCATCAAAGGACTACACTTGTTGAACCACCACTATCAGGAAAAGTGCTACACTTACCTTGAACTCCTGCTTTTAAAATTAAGAACAGAAACAGCTTCTCTTAACCACCACCCTCCCTTCCCACATGATGTCTCCAGATTTGGTATACTTGATTTACTCATATGCCATATGCAATTTGTGTTTGTAAGAATCTACAATAGAGTTCCTGAGTTTAGAGGTTCCAACACTGCTTCAGGGCTTTAGATTGAACATAGCATAGATTCAGCTTATAATGGAGGACCCAATGATTATAACGACGGTTTAAGAAGTCAGAATGCTAAATCATTACAATTGTTTTTTCTGTCTAATTGAAAGGTACATATAACTAAAACTGCAACATTTTACCATTATTCAGCAAAGCTGTATTAGGTGTTGCGAGTGCTAGTAAATCAATCTAATGAGAGGTATTAGCTATTTCAATCTGACTGTATACACAGAGGTATCAGATCTAAACATCACTTCCAGAGTAGCACTGGCTAGAAGTAATTACTATGGCCTTGGATATTTGACTTCATTTTTCACCACCTTGCTTTTGTTGCAGTCAAAATGATTCTGGCCATATACTGTAAAATCTGCAAAACCTATGCTATATGACTCCATATGACTGTAGTCAGAGGACTGTGTTCAATTCAGGGTTTAAAATAATATTTAGTTAAAAAAAAAAGAAACTTAACCAAAGGCAAAAGAAATGATGTAGAACATTGTTAAAATGTTAGGATCCATGAAAAGTAATGAGGATTTCAAAATCTAAGGAAAAATAAAGAGATTTAAGACAGAGAATGCTACTTGATTGGGAAATGTTAACCAAATGCCAGAATTAGAATAATAATGACCATCACTGATGTGTCATTTACTATATTAGCACTGGGGTCCTTCCAACAATCCAGTTTTCAGATGAAGAAACTGAAGATCAGATATTTGACTTGTCCAACTCCAGCTAGTCAGTATATCAAAGAATGTCTAAATAATGTCTAAATAAGCTGCATATGTTACAATAACCTTGTGTACTAAACAAGCCTGTGGAACAGTGGAAGAAAAAGTTATGTTTTATTGATTTTCAAATACACTCTCTTTAAGTCTTAGATTTAAATAGTTCTCAGTGGTTTATACTCTGTTCTTTCTTCTATTCTCTTCTTCATTATGAATTTGTGTCATCACAGCAGAATTTGTATACTGGTTAATGTACTATATACCCAGCCTCCTTTCGTTAAAGGCTGTCATTTACTAAAGCAACAACAACAGGAACTATTTGGGAATGATACAAAATTGTAACACATCTATGTAGGGACCAATGACTGACTCAGAATTCTTTCCCTTTATGGAAATTTCAGCACCTGCAATTCCATCTTATTTCTCCACAGGCAATTCAAAGATAATATTTTTATTTAATCAAAGGAATGTTTTGAGCACTATAGGGTTAACACATGTGAAATCTATGTTGTTCTGAAACTGATGCAAAACAGATTATTTCAATGTGCTTTATCCAACTCAGCCGAGTTTCTCAAGTGTGCATTTCCAGCTTTTGTAAGTTACAACTTTTGCAATATTTCTATTGTGTTCTAATTATCCCTCCTACTTTTATTCATTTCTCTTATTAAAGTAGTTTAGCATCTCAGTCATTTGAGGTTATCACTGATTTCTTTAATTTCATACCTCTCCTAATTTATTAGTGAGCCTATTTTTTATCTCTCTCTCTTTTTTTTTTACAGATACGATTATAAAACCTCATTTTTTCTCCTCAATGCCTTTTTGTTTTCCTTGTCTCAGGCTTCTTTTTTTTCTTATTAACTTTCTGCATCCTATTAACTTTCCTACAATCCTTATTCAATGAAATGTATTCTTCTTGGTTCATATCACACTTCTCTGATGGTTAAGTCTTTAAACAGTGTGTGAGGGTGCGTGTGTGTGTGTGTATACACATTTGTCTTTATAGAAAGGAGACATTTTAAATTAATTCAATTCACATGATATAATTACAGTATCTCTATCATAGTCTAGTCTTCTATCTCAGGCTATCGATAATATAGAATAATATTATATAGATATTATAGAATATAATATAGAATAATATTCTATAGATAATATAGAATAATATTCTCTAACTATCCCTCCTTATAGGTATTATATTAATTGTTCTTTATATTAGGATTTTCATTTTGGTTTTGCTCACATACTCCTTTAATATTACATTCATTCTCCTTAGATACTAAACGGTTAAATGGAATAATCAATTGACCCTAATTATTTACTTATATACTTTGGGAAAACTAGAGCCAGCATTGTAAAAATAAAGACTATAGCTTTTAAGAATTAATGGAAACTTTAAAATAGCAAATTTCTTCACACCAAGTAATTTAAACTCTAGCTTATCATTTTGAAAATATAAATGTTCTGTGATTAGAAACTCAATATAGATAAAAAAATAATTTGGGTTACATCTTTTTATTCTCAAGTAACATTTCACAAGAAGTGTTGTATTTGACATACCATTAAGACATAAGGCCATGCTTAAAGTCATTTCCGTGGGACAGTTCCCCACCCACAGTGTCAGCTAAGGGATCATCACAGGTAGGTTATACGAGTGCCTCTCCCTACTCTTGGACAAAGACCATGTGACTAAGGAAGAGCCAAATCATAGGTTGGCTAATTATCTATTGAGTGGTCTGGTTTGAAAGTTCTACCCTAAGTTAGGGTAATCCTTATCTTGAACCTAGAAATACAGAAAGAATCAAGTAATTAGCTATGGAGTCTACAATGCAAAGACTACATTCAGAGAGGCAAGAGGAGTCAAAAATCAAGAAAAATTATGTAGAAACTAGAACAATGAAATATTGAAAGAGTACACATTATAACGTGGATTTCAATGGGCAGAAGTGTGGAACGCACCTTCTGCAAAAGAAGATTCTCAGAGACTATGGACTCTGAGAAACAAACTGAGGGTTCTAGAGGGGAGAGGGGTCGGGAGATGGGTTAGCCTGGTGATGGGTATTAAGGAGGGCACGTACTAAATGGAGCACTGGGTGTTATACACAAACAATGAATCATGGAACACTACATCAAAAACTAATGATGTAATGTATGGTGATTAACATAACATAATAAAAAAAAAAGAAGATTCTCAGAGCATGGGTGGAATAAGCTTGAAAATACCTTGTAAGAGATGAGAAAGTGAGAAATCCCCAGGGATACAGACACTGTGGACAGTTGTGAAGAAGCAGTAACAGTGAGGTGCTAGAGTGAAGATTCATGAACTCTTGCTGCTGGAATTTCCAGAACCCGCTCAGACCTAGGACTTTCATCTACTTCCAGTATCAGTAAGGCTACCTGCTAATACATTTTCCAATCTTAGATTTTAATTAGCATCTCTCTTACTGTCACACTTATTTTTATAATAAATTGTCACCAAATTGAGCTGTCTTGAGTGAGTTTCCTTTCCTTATAATCAATGGAAGCCCAGCAAAAGTATCTACTCTTGTTTCATTCTGTAAGTACTTTGTGATCACTTGGAATATGCAACAAACTATGGCTGATGATACGATACGATATGATATGGTATGATATAGATATTTAAAACATCTATTTATATATATTCAAAAATGAATTGTGTACATGTTACATTCTCAAGGATCTTGCCATCTAATAGAGAAAGAAAATCCTTATAGAAATAATTGCAAATGATAAAATACCTGAAAGAAGAAAGGTCAATGCTTGCAATGTTTTGTTTGGTTTCTGTATTATATTATGCTGATTAAGAGTATTCTGTGTTACACCTCACATATTATAGCTAAGTTGTGCTTGATCGCAAGCACCAAACTTAAGTAAAGAATACAGAAAAAGGTTTGAGGAAGGAAAAGTTTGGTTGTAGTAGTTAAGAATAACAGGAAACTGACTATGTAGACTTAGAGCATGATTTTCTTTTTCAGAAAATAAATATGATCGATATCCCAATGCAACTAATGGTAAATGTATCTGTTTTATATATCAAAATTTTCACCTTTTATTGTTGAATCATATTCTATTTTTTCAAATTGCATGTCTTAAAAAAAATCAGCCTTCACAAAAATCTCTAACAAAACGAGAAAAAGTCTTTCATTCAATATGACAGTTGTTCAGAGCTTGATGTTGTCTATCTGAGGACATTGCAGGAATTATCTGCAGTCATTGTAGTCATAAGTAATTATGAGTGAAGACTATTCTGATTGCACTGACAAGACAAGGAGAAGCAGGTTAAGAGAGCAGCAGATGGGATTCAGATTAAAAAATTAGAATGACATTTCAACTCTAAATGAAATATGCTTTTTTGGCAAGAAGAAAGAATCCCTCTTCCCAGAAATTTCTGAGGACAATAACGACTACGGTATGGTGATTCTCAGAAGCAGAAAGAGGGATTTAGGTTTCCATTTAAAATAACTTCTGTTTCTAAATATATATTTGTTATAAAAGTCACTCATATGTTTGAGCCAATAATACCACACTTTACAGCAATAAATTAAATATATGTGCATAGACATATATACACAACCATAACTACTTATCAAGCTTTTCAAAACAGTGTTACAATTATTTCTTGGAAGTACAGTATTTGTCTTACATGTTTACTAATCCATTCATAAAATATTCATCAATTGCCTGTTCCATGCTAACCACGGAGATTGTTGCTGTGAGGGTACAAAGGTAATCTGCACTATATTCTAGGAAAAGATTATCAACTAAATTTACTGCTCTGAGGTACTGTCTTTACTATCACATCTGGCAATGACCAAGGGACCAATTTTATTAAAGTAGCTTGTCTTTTTTCCTTGTTGTTTTTAAATTATGGCATTCCAACAAATGGTCCTATATATGGAAATTAAAAGAAAAAACCTCACATACTCTTTATTGCACAAAATCTCAGGATGTTTCACAATGAGGACCCCCTACAAGCGAAACAAATTGACTCAAGCTAAGTTATAATATTGATTATACTCCTCTATTTTTATACAATCAACACTTTTTTTTAACTCTACAGTCAAGCTATTGGAATAACTAATTAAAATATTAAATTGGGTCAATAATGGGATGGTATATAGATCTAAATTAGCTTTTAATAATCTTGGAATTTTATTTTCTTGAGCAGTAAAAAGTGAAAAATGTGAATTAAATTAAGTGTATTCACATGCTGTACAGTGCAAATAGTTGGGATTAGATAGTTTACGAAAGCAATCTAACTTTATATAAATAAAAACAATAGCAATGATGAGTTCTTTAAAAAGAATGAATCAGATAATCACAATTTAGTATTCAGAAATGTAAGCCATAAAAAGAATCAAGTGGATAAAATAGTCTCCCCACTGAGCATCATATTTTGTATTATCTTGTACAGGAGATGAAATTTACAGAAGAAACATTTTACCTTTAATGAACTCTAATTTTGATAATCGAGTTGCCAATTAATAGAATAATTGCAAGGGTAGCTTAATGTCACAATTCTTATTCAGTTATCTTTCAGCCACTCTATGTATGTGGTAAATATGCAGAGCACATTCTTTTCTTTAGCATTTCCTCAACCCAGATTTTACCTTAACATAATTGACAAATTTGGAGGGCACATTTTACTACAAGAGCCTGAGGACCTGATCCTATCATTAAAAGCACCCCAGGAAGAAAAATTCAAATGCAAATTTCAACTGACCTTTGTGGAAACAACTCATATTATTTTGCACCAGTAGCCACTAGAGATTTGTCTGGCTATATATGGATTTCCACATCTGTCAGCTATAAGTGCACTTCATCTGTCTGCTAAATCAGAGAGCCAGAAATAGATGACAGTGATCAAGTCTTTGAGCTTCTCTTAAATTAGCCACATCATGAGGTAAAGTTAGTTTCTCCACTGGGCTTTCATGCTAAAGGTTTACTCCTCAGAAACTTAGAGAAAAGACTACATCAGAAAAGCAAATGGAGTCTTACCTCTTCCTTTCGGTGATTTTTTTTTTTTTTTCTCCTTGGAATGGAGTGCAGACCAGACAGTCTGTCTGGGGGTAGGTCCTGCTGGGAGAACTGAGCATAAATTACTCTTGTTTGCGGCTCCCTAAGCTGTGCCTACCAAAACACAACAGCAGCGAGAGAGCTATAATGAACTTCACCTGTGCCCAGGTTCTCTTACCGATCTCTGTTCCGAACCCCCTACGGTTTCCTTCCTTTGTGAACTGATTTAAAGAAAAATAAAAAATAAAACCTTACTCACCCTTAGACTTGAGTCCAGGGTGATATGCACACCAGCTGCTAGTGTGGAAAATGCATTGATTTTTTTTTTCCTCCTTATTCCTTTCTGATCCACTCTTCATTAAATAAGGAGTCCATGTGATGAGATAGAGAAGTACAAGCACCTGTGTAAGGCCGCACACTTCTGCCTCACATTTATAACCTTTGGCTCCGCCATTTGACCACTGGACTTTAGAAAATATTTTCTAAACTAACGTTAAGGGAAAGCAAGATGTCTCTGAGTCACTCTGTGTATCATCTGTGTATTATTTTCCACAGTGTGGTCATGTGGAAAGAAAGAGGTGAAGGAAGAAGAATATGTAGAGAAATATCCTTCTGTAGAGAGTTCAAGAAAAAAAATGCTTTGCACTTACGCTGATAACTCAAGTCCCCCTCCCCGTTTAGAATTGTATTTTTAAGGTAGATGCTCTATTATGAAGCACAAAGAGAGCAAGATAAGTTTAAAACCTGCAACCATGATTCAAATCTTCCTCCTTACCAAGGTGTTCACTGTTGCCTTAGCTAGGTTCAGGAAACTTACGCCAATGCCGACACCTTGTCTCCCATGTCATCTGACACCTAGAGATACTCAGTGGTGAATATTGCTTGGCCAGTTATAGACAGGATACCTTAGCTAGAAGTCTGCCATGTTCTTTCTTAGATGAATGGAAGTGAACAATTGCGGTATATAAAGACTCAGGTCTTCATTCTTTCAAAGATGTTCAACTATTCCTAATGGCCTTGATTTTATGGTAGGTTTGGGAGTTTTGAGGAGAAATATGGTATAAGCAGCTTATTATAATTCATTATATGGGTGTTAACATTGCACTTTTTGGCAAGCTGGGAATTCTTGATATATGCCAAATGTCATTTTCTAGCCAAAGAGTTTTAAGGTAATATCATCAACTCCTTCCACATTAAGGTTAATAATTAAACAGATCTTCCAAACTCATGCTAATGTATTTGATATGATTAATAAGAGCAATTGTATATGAGCTACAGCTCAGTACCTATTGCCTGTACAAAGTTAATATCTACATTAATAATAGTTCTACCTTTTCTCTAGGTGTGAAATAGTTTAGTGTTATTATTTCCTGTGTTATTAATAAGAATCTTCACATGTCTACTTTTTAGGACAGGTGGAATTTAGCTTGGGTAAAACAGAAGAAGGAAAAAGAGAAGAAAAACCATCTGATGATAGAAAAATACCCTTTGCATCCATTTTTACTTCTCAAGGGATATTTCCTATAATATTCCTTTTTATTTTTCTGATATTTCTCTTAGAAACATATTAGAAGTTTTTTTTAAAAAGATTTATTTATTTATTATTGGGGGGAGGGCCTGAGAGAGAGGGAGAAGCAGAATCTCAAGCAGACTCCCCAGTGATCATGGAGACCAACACAGGGCTCTACCTCACAACCCTGAAATCATGACCTGAGCCAAAATCGAGAGTCAGACACTTAAATAACTGAGCCACCCAGGTGTCCCTTATTACTAATTTTTAATCAAGTGATAGATTTCAGGTGAACACTTTGAAGAACGCAAAATTCCAATTTCTTTTTTCTTTTTTTCTTTCCTTTTTTTTTTTAGAGAAAGAGAGAGAGAGGAAGGGGGAGAGGAAGAGGGAGAGGGAGAGGGAACCTTAAGCAGGCTCTATGCCCAGCAGGAGCCCAACACAGGGCTGGATCTCAGGAGCCTGAGATCATGTGAGCCGAAACCAGGAGTGCGACACTTGAACAACTGAGCCATGCAGGTGTCCCATAAACAGATTCAAAGTTTTTAAGAGAGTCCAAAAGATACTCTTCTCAAGGAAGTATGTCTTCACCTAGGAGGGCTGGTGATGGGTGATTAGTAGTTCTGGAATAATCAGGAAGGACCTGGCAAATATATTTACTTTGGTTACATTGGTGAAGAAAGAATGGATATACATCATAATCCTGTCAAACACACCTTATATTTACATTTAAATAATGCATATTTTGGGGACACGTGGGTGACTCATTTGGTTGAGTCCAACTCTTGATTTCAGCTCCAAGTCATCATCTCAGGATCCTGGGATCACGCCCTGCATCAGGCTCCATGCTGAGTGTGGAGCATGCTTAGGATTCTGTCTCCCTCTCCCTCTGCCCCTCCCCACTGCTGGCATGCTTGTGCTCTCTCTCTCAAAAAAAAAAAAAAATAATAATAATGAATATGTTTTAAAACTTCATTTCATATTTAATAAGTATTTCCAAAATTAATGTTACCAGGAAGAGAGGCCAACTATGGAAGAAAACATCTCTGTTGTTCCAGATCATAGACAAGAAATAAAGGCAACTGTGTAACCTTAGGCAAACTATTTTAACTATATGTTCCTCACCTATATAATGGAGAAATTATATCTATTTCATAATATTATTGTGGAAATTGAATGAAATACTGCCTATAATTACTACAATCAATTAATATGAACAAGTATGTAAAAAACAATGAGAAAGTCTATGAATCAGTAATTTCCAAGTCAACAATTACCACTCTTATTGCTTCATTTTGTAATTATTTTATTATTACTATTTAAAGATTTTCTTAGATAAAATTCTCAAAATATGGCCCCATCATTTCCAATGTGTGTTATTATTGCTGCAGTGTTACTGACTTTTCATTGCAACTCACTCTGATCGCTAAATGCCAAAAAAGCAGTTTTTAATATCCCTTTCCCCAAATTGATCTCTCTCTATCTTCTCAGGATTCTTACGCTGATACACCCTTTATTTTTCTAAGATTAATCCTATCAAAATACTACCGACCTTTTCCCACAGAGCTGGAATAAACAATCCTAAAATTTGTATGGAACCACAAAAGACCCCGAATAGCCAAAGCAATCTTGAAAAAGAAAAACAAAGCTGGAGGCATTGCAATTCTAGACTTCAAGCTAAATTACAAAGCTATAGTCATCAGGACTGTATGGTACTGGCACCGAAACAGACATAAATCTGAATTTCCTTTAAAGTAGACTTAGACCCTTTTTTAAAATGATACCTTTATAGGAGAATGCAACACAACATCTACTAAAAACAAAATAAACAAAATAAACCAACCAACTAAACAACAAATGCCATAAAAAAAAAACTAGAACTCAGAAAAAAAAAAAATGATGAAGTCTGTATCTTTTAGCTATGCTAACTTGTAGCTATGAAGAGATGGAGGGAAAATTTAATGCCAGAATCCAGAGCAAGTGTAGATCCCAAGTGTTACTAAGCCCATCTCAATTCAGCACCTCAGGTCTCTGGAAGTATGAGGCAGCCAAACAAGGGTCAGATTTAGAGCAAGTACGGACTGGGAGTCCCACACCATGTCCTTTGAGGCCTCTC
Source organism: Zalophus californianus (assembly GCF_009762305.2). Lineage (NCBI taxonomy): Eukaryota > Metazoa > Chordata > Mammalia > Carnivora > Otariidae > Zalophus > Zalophus californianus. Next base: position 66,677,671 of record NC_045601.1, on the reverse strand, counting down.
ATAAAGACCAGCAGTGAAGGAAGCAGAGCAGGACTTATAATACAATTGAAGCCACCTGGTGAATGCAGTGCATTCTGGAAGCAGACCAACAGCTGTGCACATTGCACTCTCTTCTAATTCTGTACCCCCAAACATTTGATAGCTAGCTAAGCCAACAATCCAGATAACAACAAGCTGTATACCCTATCTGATCCAAACACCAAGCCTGCATAGAAATTATTCACCTAAGAATTTATAAAGAGAAAAATATAAGGACACAAATATTAACAAACATAGAAGGAAAAAATAACTTATAATTAAGGCCACAGAAAACAGATTAATCACACATATTTTTAAAACCATTTCTTCAAAATAGAATCTAATCTAACAAGACATAAAGTAATGAAAAACATATGTTTACTGATGGGGTTCACTGAAACCAAGTTTTAAATTTTAATACTGATTAGGAATCAGATTTGAAGAGCATGTAAAAAAAGAAAAGAAAAAGGATGAAAAAAATACCATTTCAAAATCAATCCCAACAATTAGAAAAATGAAAATTATAGAATGTGTTAAAAATGTAAAAGTAAGTAACCATTTATAGAATTTAAAATAGGACCTGGAATTTCCAAAATATTAAAAAGTATAAAAATGAAAAAGAGGAGAGAAAAAAAAAAGTAGAACTAAATGATAGAAATCAACAAACCAAAGCTGAAATGGAAGGAAACGTGTGCTAGATAAACACAAACTAAAAGAAATCAGGAACTATACTGAACTGAACAAAATATTATTAAGCAAGCAAAAAAGGGGCTAATTCATACCACAAATGGAACCATTGTGAACAATTTGAAAATGTCTAGTAACACTGCATTAGAATACATTAAAAAAAACTCTCAGGAGAGAGGAAAAAGTAGAATAAAGATCAGAAGTAGAATAAGAATAGAAAATTTTAATAAATTCAGTCTTAAAGAGGTTAAGGTAGTAAAAGTAATTAAGGATATGCAGGATTTAGAAAATAGTATTATTAGCTTTGATTTCGATAGTTGCAAATTAAAATTTTACCCCAAAATTGAAAAAAGAACTTACTTAAAATATACAGATCATTTTTTATTGAAGTATAAACTTATAAATTTAAGTATAAACTTATAAATTTATAAAAAGAATGTAAAGCTCAATTACTTATCCCACAGTGGACTTCTAGGTAACCATTACTGGGCAAAAAAGTAGAAGCTTCTTAGTACCCCAGAAGGCCACTTCGTGGGCACCTTGTAGTCATTCTGTCCTCCTTCCTCCCCAAGGAGAACTATTATTATGATTTTTAATACCATAAGTTTATTTTACTTGTTCTTCAATTTTATGTTAATGGAATTATATAGTAGATATTCTTTTTTTTTTGTCTAGCTTCTTTTGGGAAACATTATATAGTGAGAATTTTACACGTTTCATGTAAAGGTCATTCATTCACTTTCACAGCTGTTGCTTATTGTCTTTTATTGCTACATAGGTTAAACCACATGAATAAATCGCCGTTTATATTTTCTTTCTACTGTTGATGGATATATGGGTTATTTCATTGTGTTTGTTCATCATTATCAGTGTTGCTAAGGATATCATTTTACTTGCTGCTAAGTTCACACAAACATCCTTCTCTGTAAGATATATATCTTTAAATGAAACTCCTGGGTTGTACCACATGTATACGTACAACTTTAGTGGATACTGGCAAACTTTTCATAAGTGGATCTACCAACTGCATTTCCTATGAGCTTTAGTGAGAATTTCCCATAAGCAAAATCTCCATTGCTCCCATTCTGTCAAAACTTAAAATTGTTTTTCTTTTGATCTGAGCCATTCAAATAGGTGCATAATACGATCTCATTTAATTTTAACATTTGTAGTTCCTTCACAACTAATGAAATTGAATATCTTCATATGCTTATTTCAACAAGTGCCTGTTTATGCCGTGTATCCATGTCCCTGTGAGGTGTCTATCTTTCTCATTGATTTTTAGAGTTCTTTGTATAATTTGTACACAAGCCCTCTTTGACTTGTACTCATTACAAAAGTCTTCTCGTGCTCCACGGGGTGTCATCTATCAATTTTCATAAAGCGATAGTCTTAATTTTAAGGTAACACAAGTTAACAATCATTTCCTTTAAGGTTAGTGATTTTGTATTCTATGTAAGCAATCTACATCTATCCCAAGTTCATGAAAACGTCCTGTATTTTCTTCTAGAAATTTCATTGTTTTGCTTTTAGATTTATATCAACAATACACCAGAAATTGATTTTTGTGTATGATGTTAGGTAGAGGCCAAGTTTTATTGTTTCCCACTATGGATATTCAACAGATTTTGTAACATTTATTGGAAAGAATTTTTTTCCTCATTGCTGTGCAATATAACATTTGTCATAAATCAAGTATCCACGTAAGTGTGGGTCTGCTACTAAGCTGTCTATTCTGTTTCATTGATAAATGTTTCTCGTCTTGTACCAATACCATCTCTAATGATCAGAACTTGATAATGTCTTGATATTTGCTTGTATAAATCTTCTCCCTTTCCTTGTCCCCCTCTTCTGACTCATTTGTGTTTTTACATTAACTTTATATTCAGAATGTCAAGTCTCTCTCTCTCTCTCTCACACACACACACACACACACACACCACTGCTGGCATTTCTATTGGAATTCCATTAAATACATACAACTATTTAGAGAGAATTGAAATTGTTTTCAATATTGAGTCTTCCATATCATAGAACATGATATATCTTTTCATTTATTTGGGTCTTTTAAAATTATTCTTTTCTAAGATTTTATTTATTTATTTGAAAGAGAGAGAGAATGAAAGAGAGTACAAGTCAGGGGGAGGCAGAAGGCGAGGCAGAAGGAGAAGGAAAGAGAGTCTTAAGCAGACTCCAGGCTGAGCACAGAGCCTGATTCGGGGCTCCATCTCAAGACCCTGAGATCACAATCTGAGCTGAAAACAAGAGTTGGGCACTTAGCTGACTGTGCCACCCAGGCACCCCAATTCTACTTCATTTTCCTTGTTATAATGGAGTTCAATGAATTTTTGCATATTGACATATTAACCTCGCATCCAACAACCTTCCTAACCTCATTTATCAATTTCTATAATTTATCTATAGATTCATTTTGATTTGCTATATATACAAACCATCAACAAATAATAATTTGGGGATGCCTGGGTGGCTCAGTCCGTTAAGTGTCTGTCTTTGGTTCAGGTCATGATCCCAACATCCTGGGATCAAGCCCAGCATCGGGCTCCTCGCTCAGTGGGGAGCCTGCTTCTCCCTCTGCCTGCCGCTCCCCTGGTTTGTGCTCTCTCTCTCTATTCTCCCTTTCCTGACTCACCTGGCCCTACAAGGACGGAAAGTGGATTTAAGCCTATTCAAGCCTATACCTGCCCTTTCCCAAATAATACTTTAATTCTGTTTTTAGGTGATGGATGTCAAAGAAAATTCACAAATAATATATGAAAAATAAGGCAATTAGTATTCTGCCTATTAAGCAAATAAGAAATTGAAAAAAATATTACAACTTTGTAAACATATGATGTATAAAAAAGAAAAATTCTTAGAAGATATGAGTAACAGAGAAATAACCATTATAACCTTCATGTTAAGAAGAGTCTAATAAAAATATGAATTCAATAAAACAGGGAGATTAGAAAGCAACTAATTTAGATGAAAAATTGGAAAGAAACAATGTGATTACAAAACTAAATAATTGGAGACAGCAGGCCTAGAAAAGATACAGTTAAAATTCAAATTATACACATAGGAAATAGGCTTGAGGTAATCACAATGAACATAGAAGAAAAATACAAATACGTAAATATTTACAGAGGATTGTTGACACACACACATATTCATATGTGTATTGTTCATGTACATATATATGAACATTTGCATATACATAAACATGTACCTATTTGTGAGTGTGGAGAGTGGGAGACAGAGATATAATGGTGAAAATAACAGGAAACTCACATTTTGAACAGAAAATATATCTAGAGGCATAAAAGAGTGACATTTCTTTTAAATAGAGAAAGAATGAAACGTGCCAAATTTGAATATATAACGAAAAAGTTACATTCAAACAGAAAAGAAAAAATACAAAACCATTATTAAGGAGACATATCCTGGTTGTTTTTCAAATTCAAAATTAAAGGAAATTATTTAGAAATCTAAATAGAAAAAGAGATCTAAAGAAAAAAGATCAGCTACAAGAAGGGAAAAATAGAGTTAGCTTTATACTTTGGCATAGCAACTTTCCATGCCAAAAAACACTGAACAATATCTCCCATTTTGAGAAGACAATTTGATCCATGAGTATTAGGCTTAGTCAAATTGTCGTTCAGGGTATAAATCAACAGACAGATATTCTAAAGATGAAATAACTCAGGGAAATACCACCCAGGGGTCCCTATTGAAAAACCACTTGGCAAGAATAAGTCAGTTAAATAGATGAATCAAAATGTATAAACTCAGAAAAGAAGAAACCATGGTATAAAAGCTGAGTGTGAAACTGAGATCCATTTTAAATATAGAACTTAAATAAAACAACAGATGTTCTGTTTGTAGAACAAATCTAGATGTGATACATTTTGGAAAAATCATTATACTTCTGTGGTGGGGAAGGAGAGAGGGATGAAAAATCCAAGAACTAGAGATCAGTCTTGGTGAGCAAGAGATCAATTAACACTAAAAGAATAGATGTAATGAAAAGAAAAGAAGAATTATTTCAAACTTTATGTTCTTAATTTTTTTTTTTTACTTACCTGAGATAAATATTTTAGACAGTCATATATTGTCTTGGTAAAATAATTACATAGGTTTTTTTTCAGCTTCACATCCATGTCTTTTTTTCTATTAAATAAAAATTAAATTAAATGTGATATTTTCATCAAAATCCATAGCATGCTCCCATTTTTATGTTACTAATTTGGTTTTCATGTCTGCCTGTCAAAGCGTGTGTAAGTTTGTAGAGATAAATGGCTGCAATATTGCTTACTAAATATTTGGAATGGTTAGTATTTGTGGTAAGTTAGTGTCCATTTAATTTTTAACAGTTTCCTGTATTGTTTAATTTTTAATAATAAACATTTGCTCTTTATCAAAACAATGACCTTAAAATAATACAACCAAAAGTATTTGGTCACAAAGCCAAAATAATATAGAATTGCTAGCAATATGAAAAAATACTAAAAAAAAAAAAAAAAAACCTCAGAATTTTACTTTAAGTCAAAACGGAAAAAACATATTTTATTTATATGGGAAGGTTAAATAACATTAAAGGTAAATTTTTCACAATTAACTCATGTAATTAATTAAGAAATCTCAATTAAGGAATCTCAATTTAACCCATTTGGAATTTGGGAAATTATTCTTCCTTTTTCTTAGAAGAATAAACAGGTGAGGGAAGCCAATAAATATCAGAAAAAGGAGTCTGTGAGAGAGAGAACACTTGGAATTATTTTTACCAAAAAATGAGCAAGGAAAAAATTATAAAGAAATAATATTAGCAGTGTAGTAGTGATGTAGTAATAATTAGGCAGATCAGTGGAATAGTACTTATATTTGCTTAAAATTTTTAAAAAATTTAAAAAAAAATTTTTAAATGCTATTTTGCAAATCAATGAGAAACATGGATTTAGTGTTCAGACATGTGAGGCTTTGGAAAAATATAAACAAATTTTTTACAACATATAGGCAAGATACAGTCAACATAGATTAAAGAATTTAAAATTTTAAATAAAGTCATTAAAGAACTATAAGAAATTGATTTGGATATAATTCCATTGTGTGAAAGGGCATTCTCAAATAATAGTAGCAATCATAAAGTGTAAGGTTTCTGTTTTTCAAGAAATACCAGAAGACTTTATGTCAAAATGGACTTGAATTTATTTCTCAACTTTAAACATACAAGTAATGGATAATATTTTTAGAACATTAGAAATATAGAACCTTATTCAAAGAGTAAGGTTTACAATTCTAGAATAGAATAGAAACACAAAATGTTACACAGGAACTCAAGCCAAGAGTATCTAGAACTCAAGCCAAGAGCATCTAGGACTCTAGAAGTGACTGTAAGTTTGACTCTATATGTGTAGGGAAAGCAGAGAGAGGTTTATTGCTTGAAAATCTCCCTGAATGCTGCTGTGGGGAAGGAAACAAAGAAATCCTCTTATTATCTGAGACATGCCATACTTTGGTTCTGCCCTCAAGATTTCTGGGACCAGGTGAAGATAGGCAAAACTACTACCAAAGAGAAGAAACTTGTGGAGAAAGAGAGAAATAGTCACTACCAATGAACTTACAAATATGTAATAGCACTAGAGGGACAACTATATTAGGAAGCACATCCATCAAATTTAATAATCAAAATTCAATTCTGATGAAACGTAAACAATAAAATACTTTCAAAATAATTCTTATGTTTGGAGTTATTATTCATTAGAAAGTTAAGAAGATAAAAGTGAAATAGGTGAAAACAGGTAGATATGTATTAAGAAGATGGACATAAAAAAGAACCAATTAGAATTCCTAGATCTGGGCACGTGGCTGGCTCAGTCTGTAGAATGTGTGACTCTTGATCTCAGGGTCATGAGTTTCAACCCCATGTTGGGTGTGGAGTCTACTTAAAAAAAAAATCCTGTATCTGAAAAAACGAAAAAAGTACTTACTAAAATTATCAAAATATTGCATATGTAGGATAAATTCTAAACTCAACAGAGCTGCAGAGAGAACTAGTGAATTGGGAAAATATGCCTAAGGATTTTATGGTCAAAGGCAGTACAAAAAGATAATGACCAAATATATGAAAGAGAAGCTAAGATACAGAATTGAGATATAAACAAACACAAATCAAATTGTAGGGAAGTAATATTTGAAGACATAATAGCTAAGGATTTTCCAGGTCAGATGAGAGATATATTATCAGATGGGCTCTCTCATTCAGTCCAACACATGCCAGTGATGTATTTCTATTCCTGAGGCAATAGGAATTTAGGATGTTCTTCTTATTGGTCTAATGGAATAAAAATTACAAAGGACACAATACGTAATTCACAGAAGAGACACTAGCCAATAAACCAATAAAAATTATGTCCAACATCACTAGCAATCAGGGAAATAAAAATTAACATATAAATTAGCAACTATTTTACTCTTACAGATTGCATTGGTACTTCAGGAAGGAAACTACATCTGGTGAAGATCTAAGATAAAAAGAGAAAGATTTACTATTGATAGGCATTTGTGCTTTCCCCCAATTCCCCATTATCATAATTAAAACCACAAAAATGGGTGTGTTCCCCAAGGAAGAATATTTATTGGGATATAGGCAAAGGATCAAGGACTAAATTTTATGTGCCACTTGCGGATAGGGGAAGGACAGAGGCTAAGAAGCAAACAAGTTATTGACAGAGGAGGAAAAGAATTAAAAGCTTAGAGTTTCTAGAAAGATATTGTGGTCATCATTAAGTTCCCAGATGACAAGAAGAATGGACCGTGAGGAAATGTCATTGAATGTGATAACTAGAAGATCTTTGGAAACTTCAGAAAACAATTTGACCAATTTGTTGGAAGTAGAAGTCAGATTCTAGAAATCTGTGGGTTGATAAAGAAGCAAATGTAGTAGTAAGTTTCACTCACTTAAGAAATCTGAACAGTTTATGAGTTGCTTGGGACAGAGATTGTTTTATTAATCTATGAATTTGCAGTTCTTAGCCATTTCCTGCGTATAGCAACCCCTCAGTCATATGTTATGAACTATTAATCAGAGAAAGACAAAGTGGGACTGTCTATATATACATTTTTTCCCCTATAACTTTTTTCCCTATTCCTCAGCCTCCTCCAATAGAGCTATATGCCCAACAATCCCTCCATACAAAGCTTTTGCTAAGACTTCCAGTGACTTTCAGATCATTATCTCCCTTTATCTTAACTTTTCAGCAGTTTGCAAACTTTTAAAATACTCACTTCTGATACAACCTCTTTTCTTGGTTTTCAAGGTGCAACACTCCTAGTTTTCCTCCTCTGACTATTCCTGTTTCCTTCACACATCCAAACACCTTTTCTAAACTCTTAGAGCTCCTCGAGATCTTAGGTTATAACTAAATACAACTGACTCAAAAATGTATGTCTTCAGTGCGAACATTTATTTATTCTGCATTCCAGATATATCAACCCTTTATTTGATATCTATTTTGGGGTCATTTAAAGGAACTTCAAAAACATATTTAAACTTTGAGCTTTAGCTCAACACAGTGTTAGTCTTCCAGAAGTCCTTAGCCCAATAAATGGCATAGTCATACCAATGCAGTTAAGTAAGACAGCAACCTGGATACATCCTTGGCTTCTTGCTCTCCATCACTACCCATGTACATCCAATCTCAAGCCCTTTGAATTTACCTCCTAAATATCTCTCTATTACTTCCACTTCACTCCAAGTTCACCAAATCCTTCTAGGACCAAGCTAAATCATCTCTCAATTTAGACTGCTGCATAGAACCCCCTAATTGTCCTGCCTTTATCTCATCTGTCACACTCTCTAATTCAGTCCTCACATTGTAATCACTGTGATTTTTCTTGCCCCAAATACAAATCTAATCACCTTATCTCCACATAATGTTTCAACGGCTTCCTTGATTCATGTGTTAAAAATTGAACAAACAAAATTTAATAGGTTTATAAGAAATTGAACTGAACTAACCCTTGTTCACCTTTGTGGCCTCTCTCTGTTCAAGTCTCATCTGCTTTCTGTCCATTTTCTGTACTCTCACACTTGCCCACAGATGTTCATGTGTGGAAGAGTTCTTCGTGACAGATTTTTGTCTTTTGTTCAACCAACCATGACATCTCTTCTATCAGCTCTCACTTCAACTTCTATTGCTCATTATATAGGGGTTTACAGTACCAAACTCTTGATTAAGGTGAGCACCACTCTAACATTGCATTGGTTTGTGTAATTATTTAATTAATCTGGTTGTTCAATTAGACTGTACACTCTGTGAGGGCAGAAACAGCACTTATTTGTTCACAACTGTGTTCAGTACCTGGTACAAGGTATATACTCAGTAAATGTTCATTAAGTAAATGTGACAAATCTGGCTAGAGGTTTATTGATTTTATTAATTTTTTCAAAGAACCAGCTCCTGGTTTCATTGATCCGCTCTATTGTTTTGTAGTTTCTATATCATTTATTTCTGCTCTAATCTTTATTATTTCCTTCCTTCTGTTGGTTTGGGTTTTTTTTGTTTGTTTGTTTGTTTGTTTCTTTGTTTTTCTTTTTCTGGATCTTCTAGGTGTAAGGTTAGATTATTCATTTGAGATTTTTCTTTCTTCTTGAGGTAGGCCTGTATTGCTATATACTTCCCTCTTAGGATCACTTTTGCTTCATCCCAAAGGTTCTGGTTGGTTGTGCTTTCATTTTCATTTGTTTCTATGTATTGTTTTATTTCTTCTTTCATTTCCTGTTGGACCCATTCATTGTTTAGTAGCATGTTGTTTAACCTCCATGTATTTGTGTTCTTTCCGGATTTTTATTGTGGTTGACTTTGAGTTTCATAGTGTTGTGATCAGAAAAGTTGTGTGGTATGATTTCAATTTTCTTGTATTTGTTGAGGCCTCTTTTGTGACTTAATATGTGATCTGTTCTGGAGAATGTTCCATGTGCACTTGAAAATAATGTGTATTTTGCTGTTTTAGGATGAAATGTTCTAAATATATTTGTTAAGTCCATCTAGTCCAGTGTGTCATTCAAAGCCATTGTTTCCTTGTTGATTTTCTGTTTATGTGATCTGCTCTTTGATGTAAGTGGGGTGTTAAAGTTCCCTACTATTACTGTGTTAATGTTAATTAGTTCCTTTACTTTTTTTTAAGTGTTTTATATATTTAGGTGTTCCTATGTTGGGTGCATCATATTTACAATTGTTGTATCTTCTTGTTGAATTGTTCCCTTTGTGATTATATAATGCTATTCTTTGTCTCTTTTTACAGTGCTTGTTTTAAAGTCTAGTTTGTTCAATATAAGTATTGCTACTCCTGTTTTTTTTTTTTTTTTTGGCATCCATTTTTGTGATGTTTCTCCACCCCATCACTTTCAATCTGCAGGTGTCTTTAGGTCTAAAATGAGTCTCTTTTAGGCAGCATAAAAATGGGTCTTTTTTTTTAACCCATTCTGACACACTACATCTTTTGATTGGAGTGTTTAGTCCATTTATATCCGAAGCAATTACTGAGAGATATGTACCTATTGCCTTGTTGTCACTTTTTGGTCTCTCCTTTGCTCTCAGAGAGTCCCCTTGAATATTTCTTACAGGGCTGGTTTAGGGGTCATAAGCAACATTAATTTTTGTTTATCTGGAAAACTCTATCTCCCCTTCTGTCCCGAATGATAGCCTTGCTAGATAGAGTATTCTTGGCTGCAGATTTTTCCCATTTAGTACTCTGGGAATATATCATGTCACTCCTTTCTGACTTGCCAAATTTCTGTTGAGAAATCTCCCGCTAACCTTATGGGCTTTCCCTTGTAAGTTAAGGACTTCTTTTTGTCTTGCTGCTTTTAAGGTTTTTCTTTATATTTTGCAAATTTAATTACAATATGTTTTGGTGTTGGCCTGCTTTATTTGATTTTAATGGGAGTTCTCTGTACCTGCTGGAACAGGATGTCTGCTTCCTTCTCCAGTTTAGGGAAGTTGTCAGCTACTATTTCTTGAAATAAATTTTCTGCCCCCTTTTCTCCCTCTTTTTCTTCTGGGACTCCTATAATATGAATATTATGTTTGATAGACTCACAGAGTTGCTTAAGTCTCTTCTTGTGTGGCATAACTCTCTTTTCTCTCTTTTGCTCAGCTTCATTATTTTCCATTATTTTGTTACTAGGTCACTAATTTGTTCCTCTACTTCTTCCAACCTGCTGTTCATTGCATGAAGCCTGTTTCCAATATCATTTATTGCATTCTTCATCTCTGATTTATTCCTTTTTAACTCTTTTATCTCTGATTTATTCTTTTTTAACTCTCTTATCTCTGTGGTAAGGGTCTCACTAATGTCTTCTTTCCTCAAGCCCAATGAGTATCCTTATGATCAATGTTTTAAATTCTCCATCATGCATGTTACTTATATCTGTTTCAGTTAGAACTCTGGCTGTAGCGTTATTTCATTCTTTCATTTAGTATAAATTCCTCTGTCTTTGAATTATGTCTAAGTTTCAGCCTTCTTCTATATGTTAGAAAAGCCAGTTATGTCTCCTGCTCCTGAAAGTAATGGTCTTATGAAGAGGTCATGTAGTAATAAAATTGATAAACTTCAAACCAGAATCTTCAAAAAGAAAAGAGAAAGGATTCAAATAAATAACATCACAAATGAGAGAGGAGGAATCACAGCTACTACCACAGAAATACAAAGGATTATAAGAGAATATTATAAAAACAAATTGGGCAACCTGGAAGAAATGGACAAATTTCTAGAAACATATAAACTACCACAACTGAAATAGCAAGAAATAGAAAACTTGAACAGACCAATAACCAGCAAAGACATTGAATAAGTAATCAGAAAACTCCCAAGAAACAAAAATCCAAGGCCAGATGGCTTCCTAGGAGAATTCTACCAAACAATTAAAGAAGAGTTAATACCTATCCTTCCCAAACAATTACAAAAAATAGAAGAGGAGGGAAAGCTTGGATCAGGGTTAACCTGATACCAAAGCCAGATAAAGACTCCACTAAAAAAAAAAAAAAAAGAGAATTACTTCCAAGGCAGTCCTAAGAGGGAAGTATATTGCAATACAGAACTTTCTCAAGAAAAAAAAGTCTCAAATACACAGCCTAACTTTATACCTAAAGGAGCTGGAGAAAGAACAGGAAATAAAGCCTAAATCCAGCAGAAGAAGAGAAATAATAAAGATCAGAGCAGAAATCAATGAAATACAAACCAAAAGAACAGTAGAACAGATCAATGAAACTAGGAGCTGGTTCTTTGAAAGAATTAATAAGATCAACAAACCCCTAGCCACTTATCAAAAAGAAAACAGAAAGGACCCAAATAAATAAAATCATGAATGAAAGAAGAGAGATCACAACCAACACCACAGAAATACAAACAATTATAAGAACATATTATGAACAACGATATGCTGACAAAGTAGGCAATCTGGAGGAAATGGATGCATTCCTGGAAACATATAAACTACCAAAACTGAAACAGGAAGAAATAGAAAACCTGAACAGATCCATAACCAGCAAGGAAATTGGAACAGTAATAAAAAATCTCCCAACAAACAAGAGTCCAGGGCTGGACGCTTCCTAGGGGAATTCTACCAAACATTTAAAGAAGAATTAATACCTATTCTTCTGAAGCCATTTCAAAGAACAGAAATGGAAGGAAAACTTCCAAACTCATTTCATGAGGCCAGCATTACCTTGATCCCAAAACCAGACAAAGACCCCATCAAAAAAGAGAACTACAGACCAATATCCCTGGTGAACATGGATGCAAAAATTCTCACCAAAATACTAGCCAATAGGATCCAACAGTACATTAAAAGGATTATTCACCACAACCAAATGAGATTTATTTCTGGGCTGCAAGTTTGGTTCAATATCCACAAATCAATCAATGTGATACAATACATTAATAAAGGAAAGAACAAGAACCATATGATCCTCTCAATAGATGCAGAAAAAGCATTTAACAAAGTACAGCATTCTTTCTTGATTGAAACTCTTCACAGTGTAGGGATAGAGGGTATATACCTCAATATCATAAAAGCCATCTATGAAAAACTCACAGCAAATATCATACTCACTGGGGAAAAACTGAGAAATATAGAAATTACAAGAAAAGGAGATGTTAAAGATGACAGAGTCAGGGAACACAGAAGGAAAGAATGCATGAACCTTACAAAGGAAACACAATGCTGAGCACATTGTATTAACTCAATGCCTATTTGAAGACTGAACGAATGTTAGCAATGGAAACTAATCATACATTTTCTTTTGGAGATAAAGATGAAAGAATAATTATAAAGACCGTTTTGAGTTTGAAGTTCAACAAATTCCCTTAGTTTATAATTTTTTAGAAGTAAAATGTTCCTTGCTGTCTGGATTGCAGAACCATCCTCTGCTTCAAGTCAAAACTGCTGTCCTTGCAGCTACTTGCGTTGTAAATTGCTAGCATCTTATCAAATGTTCCAAAAGGAACACTATAAATTTACTTTCTTGTTTTGGGCTCTTAGCAACATGCTCCACTTTCCTGGACTAAGCATTTCATCTTATTTAGCTTATCCCACCTTCTCTCTACTCTTATTCCCTTAACTTCTATTACATTAAACAAATTGACAGTTCTGACTCCCCAGCTTGATAATCAGAGACTTTTATTCTCCCATCTGTAGATTGTCACTAGCCCACTATGTCCACCCATCACATTCCCATGGTATTCTTCCTCTCAATCATTAGCAAACCCAAGAGCTGCACTGCACCTTGATTACAGTACAATTTCTTTAGTCTCATCCAAACTAGACATGTCCCTTAATCTGAAATGATTCTGGAAGAGGAAATTTTTATCTCCTTCAAATGCATACTCTCTTGGCTAGCCTCAAGGCAAATTAATAGAGCTAGGTCAGGATATACACGCTGCCCTTCTTGATACTAAATAACTTGTACAAACAGCATACACCTTCTGGCTATTTCCCAGGCAGGATTCCTTAGGGTTAAGTCACATTAAAAATTCAAATTCTCCCATAACATAAACTGAAAAAAAAAAAAAAAAAGATGAAAGAAGTAAATGGAAAGCATCTTTTTCTTCGTATCGATACTATTTCCTAATTTTTTTTTTCCTTTGAATAATCTAGCATACAGGTCTCTGGAAATAAAATGCCTTGAGACAGAAAATATCCACCAAGTTTCATACTGATAGCCAGTTGCCAAGGACAGTGAGGAGAGTGGAATGATCTCACCCCGTCAATGATCCTAAACATATAGACTCCAGCCTGAAATACCAATGAAATTCTTTAGAGCACATATAAGGATATGTAAATATTATAAATCTTTCTTTCCCAATGGGCTCCCATAAATGCAAAACTGAGATTTTACCTCTCCTCATCAGATCACAATGAATTTCTAGCTCTCTGGTAATTTATGAGTTTCACTTCTTCCAAAAATAATTAGTTTACCACGTTAATAATTTTAAAAATCCATTATGTGTAGACTGAATATACTTCTTAGTTTACCCAAGACAGTACCAGTTTAAGATTCTTGCTTCTATGTAATTATTAATAGTATCTTCTACTCTCAAAAGTTTACATAATAAATTGTATGGTCACCTAATTATACGATTTTGATGACTAGCACTAAATGTTCCAAAGTAACTTACAGGAAGAGTGCTCCACAAACCATATGTTTAAAAATGTAATATTTACCTATCTGAAGGCATACAATATGTTTGTCTATTCAAAGAGCACTTTTTCAAAGGAAAAAAACCTCTCAGCAGAGGCCCTGGGTATGAATATTTAGAATCCATGATTAGATTCCTTTGAAAATGTCACATTAGTTATTACCATTGCACTGTGCAAATTGCATTCATCTCCCTAGTGGTCATGAAACAAGAGGAACAATAGTTTATCATCCACTTCACAAATAGATGTAGTACTCAGCTAACAATTTCCTGGGGAATCTTCTTACATACTTGGTGTGGAAAGAACTGACACGTGTCAAACCTTGTCACCTCTCTGTGTTTGAGTACAAAGTGTAGCAAACTAAATCTTTGGTTTTTCTGGGGACAAATAAATATCACATTGGTGGATTAATGGAAAGACATTTAACTTCCAGTTTGCAAGACAAAAATATATCTGTAGCAAATCCTACCACAATGGTATTTGAACCATATGTTAATGGCTGGAAACATCTGCAACACTGTAACTAGTTCTAAAAACCCTGCTGGTTTTAAGCACTGATGGGAAACAGCATGTAAGCTCCAGGGAAAACTGTTCTTTGACAAATATCACCTCCCCCTTGCTCACTCTCCCCCCACGTCAGGATACCCATATTGTTCACAAAGTATTGCTAGGAAGCAAATTCTAACTCTTCTCAGAGTTTGCCAACCCATCAAGAATCTAATATGCAGAGGCTACCCTCTAAAACTAAGAAAAAGTTCTAACACAAGAAAGGAGAGTCAAGTCTAGCATAATCCCAGGAATTAAAAACAAACAAACAAACAAACAAACAAAACCAAAACCAAAACAAAAGCCACTTGATAGTCCTTCTGTGACTGTGAGTCATCACTGCACGGTAAGTTATGATTTCTCTGATAGGAAATAAATTATACTTAAGCAGGATGATATAGGCAGAGAAGTCACATGGAGATGTACATGGAGGATCATGAAAAGTATAAATAGCAAATACTATATTATTTATTTTATATAAATGAAAAGAATGGGTTTATGTAGAAAACTTAACATGAATTCTTAACTGAAGTGTCTATCTATAAACTAGAAGATGACATGTATAATCTAGAGATTAGAGCAACATCAAAGAGAAAGGAAAAGAAACACAAAAACAAGATAGACCATGAGACCATAAAAGAGTCATTTGGATACTTTAAAGAATTTCATGGTGCCAGGCCTACCCAAATTATTTTCCGGGACTTTAAAGAATCTGTGAATAAAATGCTTATGGAATGGAGACATGCCAGAGGACTGGAAACATTCATCTGTACCCTGGTTTTTCAATGGCAGCAAAGGATCAGTTCTGGAAATTGCCAAAAACTGCTTGATTAAAGCTCCTGGCAAAATTCTACATGGCACTATTTTACACACACAAAATTAGAAAAATAAAAGAAGAAATGTCAAGGATGACTTGAAGTCTTCTCTTTCATGAGTTCAAAGCTGACTTGTAGTTCCACAAAATAAAATTAGAGTGCTGAACAACTTTATGCTTTTATTTATAAGGTGTCTCTTCAGTTGAAATTGCCTGTCACTTCACACATTTGCCTCCCCTTCCTGTGAGGTGGAGTTGCTTCTAGGGAAGATGGTGAGGAAAAGGAGAAGAGATGCTGTAAAATGTCAAATGCGGAACCATTCCATCTTGTATATATGGTTTCCAACTTGTCTCTGCCACTTGGTACATCTCCACAAAAGAAATAGAAGGTGTTTTTCTACTACTGCATTAAAAAAACAATCCAACAAAACCCCTCAGGACCCTCCGCCCTCAGTGTTAGTTTTCTCAGTGACCAGTCACTGCCTGGCTGTTAGCCATCCAACCAATTCTTAATATGTTATCTCCTCATTAGTCAAGACCAGCTGTATGTTTCACAGGAATCCCTTTGTGCCAAGCTTTTTTTCATTCTTCTTTTGCTTAATGCCCAGATTCCAGCTTCCCCAGTGTGTACCATTCTCTGGAAAACGTGGAAATGCTATTTCCCATGGCTCTATTCCCATGGCATTTCCAAACAATCTTCCAATCCCCCTTCTTCCTATTGCCCCATTACACTGGTTCTTCCTGTTTTTGAAATAAGATCCCAGGTAGAGAATCCAGTTTCTTTTCACTCCTGACCCACCCCCCCGCCTCTCTCTCCTTTTTAAAAAGTTGTATTTGAGAGAGAGAGAGTGAGTAAGCAGAGAGGGTCAGAGGGTGAAGGAGAGGGAGAGAGAATCTGAGACAGACTCAGCACCCAGCACAGACTCTATCATGTGACTCCATCCCACAATCAGGAGATCATGACCTGAGACGAAATCAAGAGTCAGATGCTTAACCAACTGAGCCACCTAGGCGCCCCATCTCTCCTTTTTTTTTTTTTTTTTTTGGTCCAAGAAGAAAGAAAACTTTCCCCCAAAGTGTCCTTCATTCAATAAATAGATGCTGACCACTTAAAATGTTCCAGACACTGTCCTTTAATCTTGTAGCTACATTAGACTTGTCCAACGTATGAGACGGTCACTACCAGTGTGGAGGTGTAAAGAGCTCTGAGGTGAAGATATTATTGGAGAAGTCAGTGCAGAATTTTCCAGTGATTTTGCCATAAATTAAAGCAAAGAGAGAAAATTTGTGAGCTTAGTAATTGTGTGAAAACTATTCCATGGCTGTGGCATGTTTGAATGATGAAATTACAAAGAATAAAGGCATATATGAAAGATGAAGTAGAAGTTCTGAGGAAGAAGGAGCTCAGAGGTAGAGACAAGTTATACAAAATTAAGAGAGAGAGCAAGGTATCCAGTAGCAGTAGGACAAGTAGAGAATAAAGAAACTTTATAAACAATATGTGAGTCATAAGAAAGGCAATATTTGAATTTTTCATGGGTCCTAATTCTTCTGTGGCCTGGAATTATTACATTTCTAACCTTCCCTGAATATTTACCATTTCTTTGACTTTCATATACATATGTATCTTTATGACTATAACTTTACTGAAACAATACCTTCCAAAAATTCTTGAGCAATCAAAATGAACTACACAAGAACTGTATGATTTACGTGTATTATGTATTCTAAATTTACAATAAAAAGTAAATATTTCACTCCCATTTTTTATAGTGAGAAACTGATGGTCAGGCTGACTAAAAATAGTGTAGTGCTTAAATGGAAGAGTATTTTACCAGAGATTAATTTTCTTCCTCTCTTCTTCAGTGAGAAAATTGCCAGTTCAAGTTTTTCAATGTTAAGCTACAAAATCATCTTTAAACTTCTGAAGATAGGTGCTCAGAAAAGAGATAATAACAAAACCTCTTAGTTTTAGTTTTGATTCCTTTATAGAAAAGAAAGAGAGAAAGAAAGAAATTTTCTTATCTCTGAAATGAATTGATTTTCAGGGAAACAAAGGGATTCAATTCTGTCTTTGATGTAGAGGATGCTGGAACTTGTCCAAAATTCACACTCCCATGGCTGATGAGTCCCTAATAGGTGCAATGTGTATGAACTGAGAGTTTTGACTCTAGGATCCAAGTGTAGTCCCTCTTTATCAGGCTTAGTCCTGAGGGAGTGGGATAGCTATCCTTAGATGAACAAGTGAGCTCTGGGAAGGTCTCTAAGTTAACCACACCTTCAAGAATCATGGAAAGGCATCACCAATTGAATAATTAGGAGAAAACCTTCAAGAGTGATAACACTAGGAAACTGACTAGATTCTAGTTCCCTGTAAGATTAATGTGGAAATTCTTTGGACTGGTAACTGGGAAAGATGAGGAGTAATGGCTCAAAGGTAGCATCCTGATAAAAATGTGAGGTGAACTAAATGGTTAATTAGAACGATGAAATGAATAAGCTTTACAAGAATTCTTATCCCTTCTCTTAGCCTCAATTTGTGTAGTGGTTCATATTGGTTTCATAAATAATTTGCCCCAAGTACGCAGTTAGTAAATACAAAAACTAGGATTAAGTTCTACAACCCTATGATTCCAAATCCAAACATTTGTGTCATGCTGCATCCTCTCTCATTAATTTAAAAGTGATGGAAATAGTTATACAAATATATGTATAAAATTATAAATTGTCACTCATTTAGTTTGATGAAATATGGTTCATATTGTATTTAACTATATTCCTTTTTTCTTCCTTTTATTTATATTTTCTTATCAAAATGCATGAATCATATTTGTTCTTCTCTAAGAATATATTAAACATATAAATCTACCCAGTCATTTAGAGTCTATAAGGTTGTGGAAAAAGAATAAAACAATATTAATCCATCTACTTTTCTAGTTCTTTATCTTCTAATAGGAAGCTGGACTACTGGTAAATAGACACGGTGATTTTTTTTATATATTAAATATATTCTTTTATAACCCATCCATAATATTTTGGACACTTTCTTGTTGAACAAAAAAATACAGAGCGGGGAAGTTCCCTAAGGAAGAGCATGGGATGAAGTAGGTGCCTGGAGAGATTTGGGGGGGAAGGGCAGTTAGCGACCCATGGCCTGATTTTTCCAAAATTTGAAGCTTTTTTTTTTTGGAAGATCCTTTCTGATGAAGAAATAATCACCCCACTCTGTTGATCTGGCCAATGAAATATGAGAGTAAGTGGCAAGTGACACTTCCCAGAGAGACGTTAAGAACCATTGGTTAATCCACTATTCAACATGTCCATATCCAAGATAAGGGATGCTCCATTACTCTGGTCTCTGGAGTGAAGAACTGAACTGACCCATAATGAACAAGTAGCATGAGTAAGAAATAAATGGTTGCTGTTAAGCCACTGAGATTTGGGGTGTCATTTATTATCACAGCATAATTCAGCTAAGCTAATTAGGCAGAAAGTGGTACCCAAAAGTGAAATTCTGCTCTAACAAAAACAAAAACAAAATATTGACTCTGGAGTGCGTGGTGAGGAAGTTATTAACAAAGGCTGGAAAGATGATGATATATGTTTGCAGTGGCAAAACAATTGGTAAAACTATCATGTGCTATATCTTAGAAAGCAGATAGTGTACCTAACATACATTTTGGCTTTGGTTGTAGAAGTGGGAAAATAAGATATTAATAGCTTGACTTGGTTGCATTTGACAAGGCACTACAAAATGAAATGAGTTCAAGAAAGACTTTGCCAGATTTTAAATGCATTTGGAAGACAATTGAGAAAGTTCTGAAATGCTAGAAAGTGTAGATTAGAAGATGCAACTGGTTGTCATTTTCAACAAGTAAAAGATAAAACTAAGAAGTCCTTTGAAAAACAATGGCTGGTTAAAACAGTCTCCTTGAAAATAAGGAGCAAAACAAGGCACACTTGTAACAACACAGAAAAGAAAGAGAAAGAGAGAGAAAAGAAAATCCTTGGGAATCTAGGCACCCAGTGAATCTTTTCAATTGGTGAAAATGGCTCAAGTAAGAAACTAAAAGTGCACCTATCTTAAGAAAATTGATAGACTTAAATCACCAGCAAAATATAGAGAGAGAGACAGAGAGAGGCTTGTCTTATTAAAAAAATGTGGATTTGGGCCATTTATATGCAGATCTGATTGTAACCAAATAAATAAAAAGCTGACTCAAGATCATAAGAGAACTGTATGGTCAAAAGAACCATCAGGCTAAAAGAATAATTCACAAAACAAATTTTACATTCCCAACTTTGTACTGACTGAAAGCAGGCTGAGAAATTTCCTCAGTCCTGGAGGAAGACATATTTTCTACTCTCTCTTCAGACATAAACATGAAGGAAAATTGAAAAGCGGGTGAGCAGAACCCAGAGCCATGGGGAAGAATGGATAGGGGAGCTGCTCCCAGTGAGCAGAATCCAAGCCTGGCCAAGAAGGCCTTTGCTGTTCTCACCTAAAATGATTACCTCCCCAACCACTTGACTCCAATTAAAAAAAAAAAAAAAAAAAAAAAAAAAAATATATATATATATATATATATATATACCTTTCCTAGAACACCAGATTTATTGGGGCTCTCTCTGATGGTATACTGCTATTTATATTTTTAAAACTCATTTTGTAATCATACATTTATTTTTTTGATTATTTCATTGATTCATGTCTTACTTACAAAATTATAATCTCTGTGAAGGCAAGGACTCTATTTTGGCTCACCATAATAGTCCTATTCCAGAACACGATAAAGTAACTGGTAAACACTTGTTACATGAACATTTTCTTTTCTTCATTCCCTCCAGCTGAGAGTATTTTGAAGATGGAGTTTTCACCATACCCCTGCCTTGTAGGATCAGGTTTATGGGTACACTTGGTAGCTATGAATACTGATTCCTTGACTTCCCTTTCTTTTCTTGGTACGTACTTTAATCCAGTTTGGAATTGAGCACCATGATACTCTCCCTAGAGACTCTTAAGTATGACTACAAGTTCAAGTGTGTCTGGGATAAATGTGGTTTTCACCAGGTATCCAAGCATAATTATTAATAATGTCCCATTTCACTCTTAACAATAAACTATATAGTGCCCCTATTTCTAGTGGGGCTATGCTGCTTGAAGCTTTGAATTCCAGGTCTAAAATGTCAAGGTTCCCCAAGTTCAAAATAAGGAAATAAAATTTACTCCATCAGGATCTGGAGTGACAAACAAATGTTGAAGTCCAATTACAGATTTTTCCTGATAAGTTATTATGGGTATTTAACCTGGTCTGTTAAAAAAATAAAACCAGTTACACAGCTTTCTCAACTGAACCAAAACAGCAAAGGAGGTCAATAGCAATAATAAATTGCAATGAGTGCCAAATTGTTCTCCATTTTGAGGACCTGAAGACTCTGAAAATGTTCCATATGAGACAAAAAGATATATGGGAATTTCCCTGCCTTGGAGACACTCCCACACTGAGTTCAATTGCGATGTCTCTGCATTAGAGAGCTTTATTGCTAGAGCAAATGAAAATGCAATCTGAGGGGAGTGAAAAACTTGGAAAATCCCACACTGTTAGTAAATGAGGTCTTTTAAAAAAGGAATATCCTGGCAAGCTCAAATAAATCATTGTGACTCTAAGAAACAACACTGAAAGGTAAGTGCACTTTCACAGTTACATCTTTGTTCAATTTCTTTCTTAGCTATTTGACTCATGTAGTGAAGTAAATCTCTCTTGATTTCTTTTCTTTCATGATCTACAAGTTACTGAGCCTGACAGGCTTACTCACCAGAGTTTTAATTACAAAGTAACACAGTTGCTGTGCGGAATGACAACGCCATGTTACTGAACCAGCTGGGCCCCGAGATGTGTGGCTGGAATCCTGTATTCCCTTTGCTTTATAAAGATGAGAGACTGACCAGATGCCCTAACAGCAGGGCTTCTTTTTGATAAAAGGTAATTAAACCTTACAGACAAATGCAGTGATTTAGTTCTTATAGAACCAAACCTATTAACATCGTCAAAAAAACAAATAAACAAAAAAACACCAGCACAATAGACACAAGAACTGAATGAGTCACTCTGATGGGATTTTCAAATATTTCTCTTCCTTCTCATTAACTTTTCAAAGTAAATCATTTGTTATCCTACTCTTTTCCTTTTGTTCAAATGGAACAAAGCTCAAAATTAGAAAAATATAATTTACCTGCTAAAGATGTAAGGAAAACAGGCCCCAGAAATTCAAACTGCTCATACCCATTTAGGTGACCAGCTCTCTTAGTTTACTCAAGGACTGTACTGATTTTCACACTGAAAGTCCTGTGTCCAGAGAAACACCATCCATCCTGAGCAAGATAAGACAGTTGGTCGCTCTGCTACTTGTTTTCAAGGCGATGGTCAATTTTATAAATTCAATGTCATTAAACCTCCCTACATTTTTAATGTATAATGTATATGTATATAGTATATAGGCCTATTTAATATACATAAACCTACCTACACTAAGTGTAGGTAGGCCTATTGGATGCGTTCTTTCTGTACATTTATTTTGTTTTACTTATTTTTAGTTAGTTTATTTTTTGACTTTGTGATTAAAAGATAATATTTTTTGAGGAATTTTATATGGATTCATCAATATAAGAATAGTGGATTGATATTGTAGAGCGGTATTTTCTATAGTTCTGTACACAAGATTTCCATTGTCAGGAATAATGACCTAAAAAAGGCAATGGGGTAGGAAAGGCATGAGGTGGAAGTGACAGCTCATTGTCCTCAGGGAGACAAGATTACATGAAGATGAGAGGGAAAGATTAGGATGCATTTTCTGCAAATTTGGGGTAAGGCCGGGCTTTATAAATCTAGGAAAATTTCCTGGAGGAAGCATATTTTTAGTACCTGTGCTACCAACTTCAAGATGTCTACTGAGAGCAAGAGTATAAGGTAAGAGTTACAATATAAGTGAGTTTTTTTTTTTTTAAAGATTTACATAATCAGAAATAACAACTGGTAAGGGAGCTCTCTCCTTAGATTCAAAAAGAAAGCACAGCTAAACCTGGGAATACATTGACATTAGAGGGAAATCTAAAAATTCTTCACAAAACCATAATTTTTACCTTATTATGATAACATATGAAAGCAGAAATTACAAATCAAAATTTATAGCAAAAACATTCTATACAGAGAGCTGTTAATTTCTCCCACAAAAATTCAACTGCTAAAGGTAGGCAATATCTAATGGCTATCTAAATATGTATACATTACATGAGATTTCTTTAAGTCAGAACTTTATGAACATAAATGATTTAATCCAAGTGATTTAAAACACAACATGAAATCAGAAACATATATATTGTGGTGCAGTTAATTTAAGCCTAAGTACTCTTAACATAATTTGACTGCTAAATAATTCCATCCTAGTATCAATCTCTATTTCCAAGTCACTCACTAAAAACCTAGAATAGGCCACTATTGCTGGGAACATTTTTTCCATTCTTCTTCCACGAGTATTCCTCTGCTTCCTTCCAAGTTCTTCTGTCTTCTCTGTGTCTCACACTGGTTTCATTTCTGCTGGCTTGTGCTTTTCTGCTTACGTTTATGAGGCATATTGGCTTCCTGCCTATCTCCTATATCTCAATGTTTCTTAGTCTATGAGTCTGATCATACTACAGGGAAAGAAGCTAAGTTTTATAATGTTTTGAGAACCAACTAACTTCCTGATTGGCAGCCAAATTGAAAACTGATTTTCCCCATTGGCCAGAATCATGGAAACCATTGCAAGTTCTGTGGAACTTGTGTGATAGCATTAAACAGACTTTTGGCCACAACAATCTTGGATGGATCTCTTTATAATGATTTCTCACTCAGCATCATGTGTGACACATGTACAGTGCTAGCCTCTAAGTATATGTTGTTTAAAACCTCCATGTATACATATTTATGTCCTGTGTTTTCTTTTAAAATCAGCTTTTGCAGTATATATTTGAGTGGCTATTCAAAATTTTAGTTAAATTTTCTAATTTTCAGTTGTCTTCTCTAAAAGTAGCTTTGCCTTTTTGTGTCTAATAAAAAGATGACCACCCTCAATGAAATCAACCCTCATAGGTCCACAACAAGACACATAGTAATTAAAATGGCATAAAGTAGGAATAAAGAGAGAAGTTTAAAAGCAGCAAGAAAAAAGAAAATAGTTAGACACAAGGAAAACCCCATAAGGCTATCAGCTGGTTTCTCAGCAGAAATTTTGCAGGCCAGAAGATAGTGGCATGATATATTCAAAATGATGAAAGAAAAAAAACAAAACAAAACAAACAAACAAATAACCCTGCAGCCAAGAACACTCTATGTGGCAAGGTTATCATTCAGAATGGGAGAGATAGTTTCCCAGACAAAAAAATGTTAAAAGAGTTCATGGCCACTAATCCAGCCCTTCAAGAAATGTTAAAGGGACTCTGAGAGGAAAGGAAAGATCATAAGTAGAAGTAAGAAAAGTAGGAAGCACTGAAGCAGTAAAAATAAGTAATCCATAAAAATTAGTCAAAGGATTCACAAAATAAAAGGATGTAAAATATAATACCATATACCTAAAATGTGATGGGGGAGAGGCATAAAAAATGGGTTCAATTTTAAGTGACCATCAACTTAATGTAAACTGCTACATGCAAGGATGTTATATATAAATCTAATGGTAACAGCAAATCGAAAATAGTAATAAATATGCAAAAAATAAAGAGAGAGGAATTCAAGTATATCACTAAAGAAAGCCAGCAAACAGTGGGAGAAGAGAGCAAGAAAAGAACACAGAAGAACTACAAAAACAACCACAAAAACAAGTAACAAAATGGCAGTAAGTACATACTTATCAATAATTACTTTGAATGTAAATGGACTAAATGCTCCAATCAAATCACATAGGGTGACTGAATGGATAAAAAAAAGCAAGACCCATTTATATGATGCCTACAAGAGACCCATTTCAGACCTAAGGACACATGCAAATTGAAAGTGAAGGGATGGAGGAGCATTTATCATGCAAATGAAAGTGAAAAGAAAACTGGAGTAGCAACACTTATATTGGACAAAATAGACTATAGCAAGAGAGAAAGGACACTATATAAACACAAAGGGGACAATCCAACAAGAAGATATAACAATTGCAAATATTTATGCACCCAACGTGAGAGCACCCAACTACATAAAGCAGCTAAAAACAAATATAAAGGAACTAATTGATAGCAATACAGTAAGTGTAGGAGACTTTAACACCCTATTTACATCAATGGATAGATCATCCAAACAGAAAATCAACCAGGAAACAGTTTTTATTGTTTTTTGTTTTTTGTTTTTTAAATTTTAGTTATTTGTCAGAGAGAGAGAGAGAGCACAAGCAGGGGGAGCGGCAGGCAGAGGGAGAAGCAGACTTCCTGCTGAGCACGGAGCCCGATGGGAGACTCAATCCCAGGACCCCAGGATCATGACCTGAGACGAAGGCAGCTGCTTAACCCACTGAGCCACCCAGGCGTCTCCAGGAAACAGTGTATTCGAATGGCACATTGGACCAGAAGGATCTAATAAATAACTTCGGAACATTCCATCCTGAAACAGCAGAATACACATTCTTTTCAAGTGAACATGGAACATTCTACAAAACATATCGCATATTAGACCATAAAATAAGTGTCTACAAATTCAAATTGAAGTCCTATTATGCATGTTTTCCAACCACAACTCTATGAAACTAAAAGTCAATCACAGGAACAAATCTGGAAAGAACACAAATAGATGGTGGTTAAATAACATGTTACTAAACAATGAATGGGTTAACCAATAAATCAGAGGAAATAAAAAAAAAAATACATGGAGACAAATGAAAATGAAAACACAATATTCCAAAATCTCTGGGATGCAGCAAAAGCTGTTCTAAGGGGGGAGTTTATAGCAATACAGGTTTACTTCAAGAAGCAAGAAAAATCTCAAATAAACAACCTAATATTACACCTAAAGGAGCTAGGAAAGAACAAAAAAAAAAACCCAAAGCAATTAAGGAAAGGAAATAAGGGGTGCCTGAGTTGCTCAGTCATTTAACTATCTGCCTTGGGCTCGGATCACTATATCAGAATCCTGGGAATAAGCACAGCAGTAGGCCCCTGCTCAGTGGGGAGTCTGCTTCTCCCTCCCCCTGCTCTTGTACTCTTACTCTCTCTCCCCCACC
The DNA here is from genome assembly GCF_009762305.2 of Zalophus californianus. NCBI lineage: Eukaryota > Metazoa > Chordata > Mammalia > Carnivora > Otariidae > Zalophus > Zalophus californianus. Next base: position 66,651,671 of record NC_045601.1, on the reverse strand, counting down.
AAAGTAAATAAATAAAGTAAAATAAAAACAAGAGACAGGATAAAACTACACGATCATTTCAATAGGTGCAGGAAAAGCATTTGACAAAGTACAACATCCATTCATGACAAAAACCCTCAAAAAAGTAGGTTTGGAGGGAACATACCACAATATGATAAAGGCCATCTATGAAAAACCCACAGCTAACATCATACTCAACGGGGAAAAACGGAGAGCTTTTCTCCTAAGATCAAGAACAAGACAAGGCTGTCCACTCTCACCACTTTTATTCAACATAGTACTAGAAGTCCCAGCCACAGCAATCAGACAACAAAAATAAGTAAAATGTATCCAAATTGGTAAGGAAGAAATAAAATTTTCACTAGGTGCAGATGACATGATACTCTCTATAGAAAACCCTAAAGACTTCACCAGAAAACTACTAGAACTGATAAATGAATTCAGCAAGTCACGGGATACAAAATCAACATACAGAAATCTATTGCATTTCTATACACTAATAATGAAGTGCCTGAAAGAGAAATTAAGAAAACAATCTCATTTATAATTGCACCAAAAAGAATAAATTTGGGAATAAACTTAACCAAGGAGGTAAAAGACCTGTACTCTGAACTATAAAACATTGATGAAAGAAATTGAAGATGACATGAAGAAATGGAAAGACAGGGCGCCTGGGTGGCTCAGTTGGTTCGGCAGCTGCCTTCGGCTCAGGTCATGATCCTGGAGTCCTGGGATCGAGTCCCGCATCGGGCTCCCTGCTGAGTGGGGAGTCTGCTTCTCTTTCTGACCCTCTCCCCTCTCATGTGCTCTCTCTCTCTCTCATTCTCGCTTTCTCAAATAAATAAATAAATAAAATCTTTAAAAAAAAAAAAAAGAAATGGAAAGACATCCCATGCTCATGGATTAGAAGAATAGTATTGTTAAAATGTCCCATAGTACTCAAAGCAATCTATAGATTTAATCCAATCTTTATCAAAATACCAACAGTATTTTTCACAAAATTAAGACAAATAATCCTAAAATTTGTATGGAACCACAAAGGACCCCAGGTAGCCAAAGAAATCTTGGAAAAGAAGAACAAAATGGGAGGTATCATGGTTTCAGATTTCAAGTTACAAAGCTTTAGTAATCAAAACAGTATGGTACTGGCACAAAATGGCCAAATAGATCAAAAGAACAAAATAGAGAGCCCAGAAATAAACCCACGATTATATGGTCAATCAAAGGAGGCAAGAATATGCAATGGGAATAGGACAGTCTCTTCAATAAATGGTGTTGGGAAAACTGGACAGCTACATGCAAGAGAATGAAACTGGACCACTTTTTACAGCATACACAAAAACAAATTCAAAATGGAATAAGGATCTAAATGTGAGACCTGAAACCATAAAAGTCCTAGAAGAGAGCACAGGCAGTAATTTCTCTGACATTAGCCATAGCAACATTTTTCTAGATATGTCTCATGAGACAAGGAAAATAAAAGCAAAAATAAACTATGGGAACTACATCAAAATAAAAAGCTTCTGCACAGCAAGGGCAAAAATCAACAAAACAAAAGATAACCTACTAAATGGGAGAAGGTATCTGCAAATGGTATATCCAAAAAAGTCTGAGTATCCAAAATATGTAAAAAAACTTATATGACTCAATACACACACAATAATCCGGTTAAAAATGGGCAGAAGACATGAACATGTATTTCTCCAAAGGAGACATACAAATGGCCAACAGACACATGAAACGATGCTCAATATCACTCATCATCACGGAAATGCAAATCCAAACTACAATGAGGTATCATCTCATACCTGTCAGAATGGCTAAAATCAAAAAACATAAGAAAGAGCAAGTGTTGGAGAGGATGTGGAGAAACAGGAACCCTTGTGCACTGTTGGTGGGAATGCAAACAGGGGCAGCCACTCTGGAAAACAGTATGGAGCTTCCTAAAAAATTAAAAATAGAATTATCATCTGATCCAGTAATTCTACTACTGGGTATTTACCCAAAGAATATGAAAACACTAATTCAAAAAGATATATACACCCTTATGTTTATTGCAGCATTATTTATAATAGGCAAGATATGGAAGCCACCCAAGTGTCCATTGATAGATGAATAGATAAAAAAGGTGTGATATATATATATATATATATACACACACACACACACACACTAGAATATTGCTTTAAAAAAGAATGAAATCAGGGCACCTGGGTGCCTCAGTTGGTTAAGCATCTGACTCTTGATTTTGGCTCAGGTCATGATCTCAGGGTTGTGAGATCATGCCCTGCATGGAGCTTAAGATTCTCTCTCTCCCTCTGCCCCTACCCCTGTCCACCCCCACCCTGTCCACTCCCGCCTCCACTGGCAAGTGCACTGGCATTCTTGCTCTCGTTGTCTCTCATAAAAAAAAAAAAGAAAAGAAAGAGAAAGGAATGAAATCTTACCACTTGCAACAACTTGTATGGCTCTAGAGAGTATAATGCTAAGTAATATAAGTCAGTCAGAGAAAGACAAATACCATATGATTTCACTCATATGTGGAATTTAAGAAACAAAACAAATGAACAAAGTAAAAAAAAGACAAACCAAAAAAACAGACTCTTAACTATAGAGAACAAACTGTTGGTTACCAAAGGGGAGATGGGTGGGGGGATGAAGGTGAAGTAGGCGAAGGGGATTAAGAATGCACTTATCATCATGAGCACTGAGCAATGTATACAATTGTTATATCACTATTTTGTCACCTGAAACTAATATAACACTGTATATTAACTATATTGGAATTAAAATTTAAAAAAATAAAAAAGAAGCTATCTACTCTCTATATCATTATCATTTTAAGAGTATATCAAGACTAGTCTTTTTTTCTGTACAGTTTGGAATGATTTTGCCAATCTAGAAAATCTTCCTTGAAAACAAATGAGCGAACAAACTTGTATTGTAAATATGCTACTCACCAAATAGAGAACTCGAACTCTGATCTGTATCAACAAGTGATCTGTAAATCCTACCACCACGACCAACATGTTCAGGGTTTGTGTTCCTAATGGGACACTAGTCAACCTGAAAAAAAAAAAAAAGGCAAGAAATGGGCAACGATGTTCCCCAGATTAAATTACCATATTGAAATCATATGACTTCTTTTGTTTATGCCTGGAGATTTCTAAGAACTCCTCTAGGAAATGGTCACTAGAACACAGAGCTGTTCTGCAAATTGAGGCAGCTTACTTTGCCAATCTAAAAGAAAGTTACAAGAACAGATAAGACATCAATATGTAGTTGTAGCCCTGGAGAAAATGACCTGCAACTCACTCATTTCTTTTTTTTATTGTGGCAAAAAAATTAATATTCATAACAGGGGATCTGCCTTTTCAACAAAATTTTAAGTGTACTCTATAGTATTGTTAACTATAGGCACAATGTTGTACAGAAGAACTCTAGAACTTTTTCATCTTGCATAACTGAAAATTTATATCAATTGAACAGCATATAATTTTAACCACTAAGACCTTTTGATCTTGCTACTCAAACTTGCTCACAGCAGCAGCTCCAGCATCATCTGGGAGCTTATAAAATGCAGTATCTAGGGGCGCCTGGGTGGCTCAGTTGGTTAAGCGTCTGCCTTTGGCTCAGGTCATGATTCAAAAGTCCTGGGATAGAGCCCCGCATCAGACCCTCTGCTCAACGGGGAGTCTGCTTCTCCCTCTGCCTGATACTCCCCCTGCTTGTGCTCTCTCTCTCTCTCTCTCTCTCTGTCAAATAAATCAATAAAATATTTTTTTTAAAATGCAGTATCTAGGCCCCAATTTGAATAGCAAAAGAGAGTCAGGCCTAAGAACTTTAAAATCAACTCAATATTCCAGGTAGCTAATAGTCATTTAAATGAAAATCATGGCCATGATAAACAACCACATCAGCAATAAATTGATTCTTCTGAATCAGAATCACCTGGGCAGGTTAACAAGCTTTCTGTTTGAAGGTACATTAAAGTTTGAAAACCATGGCTTTAAAACATTGCTTTGTTGTATGTCTCCAAGGCAAAAGCCTTAGAAAAAGTGGATATATTTACTCTGCTATGGAATACAATGATGAAATTTGTGAAAACAACGTTTAATTCTTTAAATTTGTGGTTTATTCTCTTCAACGAGCCATTCTGAAGTTGAAACACAAACATTGTCTTTAAAAGAAGAAGGTTTTTGCTTTCGGGTTACCTCCCAATTGTTGCCTCCTAAAGAACCTGCACATTTGTGGAAACAATTCTGTTTCTGCGGCTTTCCCTACGGACAGCCTGCCAGTGTTGCAAAAGGTATGGGTCCTATCCAGTGTGGCCATACAGTTCTGCGTCTTTACTTTGATTACTTTGGTTGCGTTTTGCTCCACTGCTGTCTGTGTCCTATGTCCTGTGATACTAAGCAATCCAGTGTGCAATTCTAAAAGCATCATTCACAACAAATAACTACCTTGGTTCGATTTGAGAAAAATAACATAAATGTGCTCTTTTATTCTCCCAGCGTCACAAGATAGAAAACACACCTGAAAGTCATTTACTTCAGGAATCATTTATACACAGATTTCGGGAGCTTTTTGGCAGAAACATCTAGTTAGAATATGAATGTCACCAGGCCATTCTCCAAAGTGAGCAAGTAAAAATCATGACAAGGCAAACACATTCTCCTCTTAGCATCAGGCTTACCTGGTTTCTCAATTCCTCTGGTAGTACTTGGGTTTCTGACTTTAGGACAAAATATAACAAAACTGCTTACTAAATCTGAGAAAAGCATATCTTAGAATGGACTTTCACCCACTTATCTTTTTTATTCTTTCCTAAATCTATTTTTAATATTCTATCTCCAAAGTGATATTGGACAATAATTGGAGAAGCTCTGGGAACTTATGGCATATTATAAATCTATGATATTCACCACAATTATGCTTTATTACTAGACATTTTGTTAATCTTTTTCATTAAAAAATGAAAGGGTCCCTATAATTACTATTTAGGGGAGACTGCTTTGGATTTTAACCATATTTTCTAAACTGAAAATTGAACATATAAATGACTGCTAAGTGTCTGTTTCTTTCTCCGTTTAATGCGGGGAGGGTGAGCTAGGAAAGTTAGCGGTTTCTGAGGATTGTCACTTGTAGAAAGGATCCATGTCACGGATAAGCCATTCGGCTTCGTAAGCATGTGATCACGCACTGTATTTTCTCATTACCTGGGTGGGTTGAGACTATAACAAGCCCAGACCCCTTTTCTAATCCTCTTAGGCAGTTAAATTGCTAGAATCTTTGCAAGGTAGCCTCATGAACGTCGCATGAGGGGATCCTTCTAGCAAGAGGGGATGACTTCTAGCCAGTACTGAGAAACCGGAAACTGTCAATAATTGCATCTGTCTAGGACAAGTCTCTTCTTTGTTAAAATAAGCAGAAAATGTAAAATATAAGTGTCCAGGCAATCACAAAAATATAATAAGCCAAACTTAAGTTGTGAAGTTAACGATATATTTGCATCACCGATTTGAAATCACTAGAATCGTATTAATAATCACGATTTAAACCATTAACATTCAGACATTTTATCTAACCTCTCTACACTTGATCTTAGCCAAAAGGCCGAGAAGCGATTATCTAGCCTCTCTATATTGCTAACGTGCACATTTGAAGTAAAAACGATACAACTCCATGTGAAAGACTCCTAGAGGAAATGTTCTAGACTTAGAGCCGCGGCCTCTCCCCCATTCTGGACGCAAGCGCTCCAGCTGCGAGAACCATGCCTGAACTTCCTTACAATCTTTCATCCTTACAATGTTAAAATGGCTATATGCATGTATATCCACAGTGAGGGCTTTCTTGTGTTTTTAATAAAAGAATTAAACTTTGCGGGAAAGTGAAAGGAAAAGTTGTTCTTAAAAAAAAATAAAATAAAACATCACAGTATAAGTAAAACCTGTGGGGATTCAACAGTACTTGAAAGGCTACTTTTAAGTATTCTTGATCTCAGTGATCTAAGGGGATTGTGAGAATTAATGAATAGTGGGTTGCAGAGTAGGTCACAACAGAACTTCTTTACCCTATTTCCCCAAAAGTTTTTATTGTAGACGCATATTCTTATCACACAATTTGGGGTTTATTCAGTTGGATATGTGCATTTCAAATAGTCATTTAAATACCAGACAGCTGATGGAAATCTAATGAAATCACAGAAATAAAACCATTCACTTTTTAAAATATGCCAGAATTCCATCAATTAGAGCAATCGATTTGAAATGTAAATGATATAAACTCAACACATACTGAGTTCCTGTTGTGTACAAAACACAATCTTAAGCACTGGAGGGAGGGTGGCAAAGCATAATAACAGCCTTTGCTGTTCTTCACATGAATATCACCCTAATCGGCAGGAAAGAAGAGGCTGAAATATTTTAATTAAAATTACAAACAGTAAATAATAAATCTACAATACTTAATGTGTCCCAATTGATCATTGTAAAATAAAGGGAACAAATAATATCAGGAAGCGACGTATTTTGAACAGAGGATGAAATTTTGTAGTGCGTATACACAGATACAATATTTTGGATGGGAAAAGCAAGCCAGTCTTGACTCTCTTCAGTTAGGACCACTACACCAAAAGTCAGCAAATTTTCTCTGTAAAGGACCAGATTGCATACATTTTGCCATTGTAGGTCATTCAGTTTCTGTCACAACTACTCAGCATTACCGTTGGAGTGCAAAAGTAGCCACTGACAAATATGTATGTAAATACAAATGAAGGTAGTTGTGTTCCAATAAAACCTTATTCACAAAAATAGACTGTGGGGCTGGATTTGGCCCACGCATCATAGTTAGCCAATCCCTGTTCTACGTCATGTTTAATTTAGCACTTGACAAGCATATTCCGTCATGAGAGGGTTGGTTGTGGTGTTTGCATGTGTGATAATCCAACCACCACAAAATGTGCCTCTAAAGATTAGAAATCTGTCATGTGTGCATATTGTGATGAGTCAAGCACTGCAATTACCCAGTATATTTTGAACAGGGGCCACTTAATGGCTTATGATGGGGAAGATAAAACAGTGGAGAATATATTTCAAGGGACAATTTTATTGTAGCCTCGGGGTATAGATTAGCTAAATTGTAACATTTTTCCCCATTTCTGTTTTCTGTATTTTTATGATTTATTCAAGAACTAATGCAACAGTTTTTTACTTTAGATGCCATGTATTGAAGTTTAATAAGCTACAACTTCTAGTCAGAATAAACTATTTCTTTTAAATGACAAAAAAATTATTTTCACATTTTCTTAAAGGAGATGTATTACAAACACATACCTACAAAAATATCAAACTCAAGGCACTATAACCCATTGCAAATATCAAGTTTCCCTAAATTAGAAGATATATTTGCCATCTCTAATTTAATTCATTACCACTTTGACTACATTTTTTTATTCCCTAGGAAATTGTAAGAATAAAATGTTGTAGTTTTTATTCAAAGATGAATGATCATGAAAGGTGAAAGGAAAACTGTATGAAATACTTGCAATAAAGAACTCAGTATCTAACTGTAGAATATTAATAAAATGGTGCTTTGCATTGTAAATGGCCTTCTCTATGTCTCTCACTAACCAGTTTTTTTTTTTTTTAAGAATTTATTTATTCATTTGAGAAAGAGAGAAAGCAAGAGCAGGGGCAAAGAGAGAGGGAGAAGCAGACTCCCCAGCTGAGCAGGGAGCCCGACATGGGGCTCCATCCCAGGACCCTGGGATCGTGACCTGAGTCAAAGGTAGACGTTTAACTGACTGAGCCACCCAGGTGCCCCACTGAAAAGGCAACAGTCTACTCGGAGTCTATAACATCTGATCAGTTAAAGTGTAATTTTTAAGTTGACAACTGTAAATGTCCAGTGCATGTAAATTTTCAAATAAATAGCACAAACCTGTGATTTACCAAGTGTGATTTTTAAATTGATGAGATATTAGTCTACTTAGATTTATTTTTCTTGAAGCTTTATAATTTATAGCCATAAGCAAATGTATGAGAACAAAACGTTGAAGCCCTTCACTGAAAGATCCTAGAGCTTTTAAGATAAGCTTAAGCAGGACATTTTTATTTTTTTGGTTGTGAATGGGGAGTGAATTTTTTTTTTATTTCAAGTTTTTATTTGAATTCTAGGTAGTTAACATATAGTGTAATATTGGTTTCAAGACTAGAATTTAGTGATTCATCACTTACATGTAACACCCAGTGCTCATTACAAGTGCCCTCCTTAATACCCATCACCCATTTAGCCTATCCCCCCCCACCTCCCCTCCAAGCAGGACATTTTTAAAACTTATTCTTCTATATAAGATGTTGAATTTAAAGAAATTTAGTAATGGGCATAAATAATCTTTAAGAAAATATTTAAGGGTTTTATACATCTACAAATATTCATGAGTGATCTAGCCTTTGTAATTCTATATTATAATATAGTCTTTCTTGAATATTGGTATGCTCTGAATATGCTTTGTGTATGCTCTGGACTTTGTTCCAATTACAGCTGTATCATTAATATTCTTAACATTCAAACTGCTTAAAAAACCAGAAACTGGGTGGGAGGGACATTGACTCACTTGAGGTTATTTTAGGGTTTAACATTGTTCAGGCTCCTAGTGGCTTCTCCGTGATAAATTGAAGTAATGATATCTTTTATTTGATTGGGGGCTATTTCACAGACCTATTTCATACTTGAATTTACAAAAGTGTTATGGCCTGAGTGGATATAGGTAAAGAATATAGGTAGAAGGCAAAGCAAAACAATAGCTTGTTTTAGAATTCTTATGCAGAACTGTTTTTCCAGAAGGTGTTCTCAGATAGTCTCTAATTAAACACAGTTTGGCTACCTTGCTCTTTTCTTATTGATTGAATTTTTCCTCCAATATCTGTGAACATCTAAGGATAAATCAACTTTTGAATGGGATATTCACATCGTTTTTTTCTTATTTTCAGATTCTGTGACAGTGATAATTTTGCTTTAGACTAGAAATAATTAGATTATTTTGCAGTTAAGCCTTATTGAAATGTGTTATTTCAAATGTATCTTCAGTATTGACATTAATCCTGAATACAAAGAGTACAATATCTTAAGGAGTTACAGCATTTTTACATTTTTCTTGTGATTTCTTTTTCCATAGAATATTTTCTTCTGAGTTTTCATGGGCTGTGAAACCATCCAATGACCAAATATGGTGAATATACGTAAAAAATTGAGTATGTCATCTGCTACTGTGAATAATTTTAGATTGCATTTCTTAAAATGAATTCTACAATGTCAAAATGCACAGTTTGTAATGAATGTGTATTTACATAGGCAGAATTTTGTGACTTTTGGATACCCCCAGAATTATCAATTACATGAGGAAAACTTAAAGTGGATTATTACAATTTTATACTTAATAATAGGCCACAATGCCACGAATCTGAATCCAAATCCCACAGTCATCTTCGATTCTGAGATACATTTCTAAATGCAGATCTGTTTCTTCAGCTGACCAAATAGAGAAAGGAGCTGGACAAATTTTGGCAATCTCTGTTACTGTCTCAAAATTCAATGTCCTTAAGGATTATCAATTCAGTATCTGTTTTTTTATTATTTCTTCATACAATACAGGTAGGTATGCTTCATTGTTAGGATTTTATTATTTAATTTGCCTGCCTATGACCTCCAAGTAAATCACAATACATTTTTTATTAAGGGAGTCTTAATAAAACTAATTATTCCTTAAGAAACCAATTATTCCCTATCATATAAGGCCAGACTATTAGTAAAATATCATCAGGAAAAAAATTAATATAAGGAATAGCAAGAATAGACATTGGGATTATATAGGCATGTATTTTGAGATAGGACAAAACCTTTGCTTATCTGGACACTTGAATACTTAGTTTTAATTTAAATATGTTATAAATAGTTCCAGACCCAGTGGATAAAATAATCATAAAATTACTGTCATATTATATGCAATAATAGGGAAAAACTATTATACATAGGATGATTTGTCACTATAAAAGAGAAATTAACTACTTTTACTCTTATCTAATAAACTTCAGCTAACAGAGTTTCCTTAGAGACGCTAGAGGTCTGGTTTTAAATTCATTAGTTCCTTACATCTCTATTACATTATATACTAACTTATAAGAATACTCTGGCAGCTTATTTTGGTTAAACCTAAAAAAATATCTCTTCCCAGTTGAGAAGCACACCTCCATTTTTATCATTATTATAATGTCAACAGCATTAGTTTGTGAGGTTCTTGAAATGAATTGTCCAGAACAGATATATCCCAATTACATAAAAATTACCTCAGAATGGAAAAACAATCATTAAAGATATCCGTAAAGGAAAAAATGCCTATTACAAAGCCAGAGGAAAGTAGTGTCCAGATCTTAAGACTAACACAGATTTTTTTTACAATGGTTATTAAACTTGGAGCGTCTTTGTACACAAACTAGAAAATAATTCATTTCATAGTAGCAAAAAGCAGCTTTAACTACAATTTTTTAATTATTTAGAATTTTACCCAATTTTTACACTGGTAAATTTGTATGAATTTAGGCTAGATGTGAATGTGATTTGGCCAATGGGAAATAGAATCATAAAGATGAAAGAAACCATAAGTGTCCTCATTATTTCAGAGGTTTCTGAGATTTCATAATTCTTCTGCATCGCTTCTTTTTTTTTAAGATTTTATTTGAGAGACATAGTGAATGAGAGAGAGAGAGCACAGGAGCAGGGGCAGAGGGAGAGGGAGAGGGAGAAGCAGGCTCCCCTGCTGATCCTAATGTGGAGCTTGATCCCAGGACCGTGGGATCATGACCTGAGGCAAAGGCAGGCAGACCCTTAACCAACTGTATCACGTAGGTGACCCTCTTTTGCATCATTTCATGAGAGCAAGTGTCAATAACTTCACAATGTAGACTCCCTGCTCTCTGAGGTATACTTCATATGTTCACTGAACAGAATTTCTTTTAGAAGCAAATTATTATAATTTAAACCTAGTTCAAAAAATATTATTTTCTTGAAATATGACATAAAAATGTTCAGGTTTTTACTGTAAGATTGGAAATCATAAAAGCCATTTATGAATGAGTGATTAGAGAGAGAATAATTCCAAAGATACTATAACTGGAAACCATTTTAGCAGTCAAACTAGCTATCTGCCTTGTGAGAGAGATGCCCTCAAGGTGCATGCCAACAATGTGAGGGCAGCATATTCCAAAGGGACACAGGCACGTGTTTGATTCACTCGCATTGGAACTCAAAGTGGCATCTGGAAATAACTTAGAAAGTAAGTTGTGCTTTGGGTATGGGCAAGTCTTTAAGTCAAACTGAGTTAAAGTTGATAAGATTTAAATGGATGGCTAGAATGCAGTTGTTCTGTTATTATACCACTTCCTATTGATGATGACAGTGTCTTAGGAAGTAAATTCAGAGCACAGAGGCAGCATTGTTCTAATAGAGAGTTTCCAATATGTTTGTCATTTGTCACATGTAGCAAATCTGCTACAGTCAAACTAGCCAAACTATGGCAAATTGATGCTTCCCACTTCGTTAGAGACCAAGGTATGGGGAGGTGGTCAATGTATTACCATGAACAGCGATAGCATTATATCTCATGGTTTCCAATCACCAAACAAGAAAAATATTCTAAGGATAACTCCTCTCTCTCCCTGGTCCCCACAGTTCAAAACATGAGCAGATTATAATCCTGATGGACACCAGTGGACTGAGTTACACTGTATGGCATTGCCATTTTTATATAAAATATTAGCAATTTCATATAGCTCAAATTTAAGAGGAATCATGTTAAATTCTAAGTGGGATCCTCTTTTTAAGAATCACTATTGGCTGAGGTCATAGCTGAACACAGGAAGCATGAGGAACACCATAGTCCAAGTTCTAAAAGTAACCAGTGCTTGCTGAGAGGACAGGCCAATCAAGGAACTAACACTGCCCACCTCACCATGCTCCCGGGGCAACACAGAAGGATGACTGGGAAAAAGACTGAAGAACATAATCACATTTTAAGTAAATGCAGTGTTTTTGAAAAGAGAATGCCCTCTCCCCTCACATCCCTGCTGTAGAAGGAAAAAGTGGTACATCTCCTCCCCATAATAGAGTCAGGTACAGAACATATAAAAAAAGGAATTGGTCATAAAATTAGGAAATAATTATAGCAAGAGTTATTGACTGGTTGGATATTGCTAAGGTGCCCAACTTGCTGCTGGCACATTGCTATAGACTGAATTGTGTCCCCTCCAAATATATATGTTGAAGAAGCCCTAATCCTCAATGTAATGGGATATAGAGATGGGCCCTTTGGGGAGTTAACTACATTTAGATGAGGTCATGAGGGTGGGCTTCTCATGCTGGAATTAGTGCCCTATAAGAAAAGATACCAAAGAGCTTGCTCTCTCTCTCTCGAAATCTCTCTCTCTCCCCCCAGCATCCCAGGACACAGGAGAAGGTGGTCATCTGCAAGCCAAGATGAAAGCTCTCACCAAAATCTAACCATGCTGGAATTCCAGCTCCAGAACTGTGAGAAAATACATTCCTGTTGTTTAAGTCACTCAGTCTATGCTACTGGTATGGCAGCCCAAGCCAACTAATACAAAGAGCAACGGAACCTTGCAAGCAGACATTGAGATGGAAGGACAAAAAGAAATCCAGTGCTACCACCTCAATTTTTCAGTTGCCAAGTGATATGGAACTCATTGTACATGAATTTGGTGATTATGGAAGGTGGGTAAGATTAGAGGCCACAGTCTTGCCTGGAATCAAAGTCCTATGGGCCCCCCATGTATGATGCTCCCAGGTGAGTTTCTGTCAATAAATATAGCACAGAACCACCAGTGGTACAGAGAGCCCCTTGTCATAAGGAATATTGGAGTTTTAAAAAAAGGTCAAACAAATAGACAATGATTCCAGATGATGCTAACATAAGAAAAGAGTTATGTCTCAGAACAGGAGAAGCTCTACCTGAGGCCCAAGATATTGAAGTCACAAGTCTGATATAATTCAAGTGTTGGAGTGATGATTTCAAAGCAACGGGACTGTTTTAAAAATAGAATTATACTGTTCTAGTAAACAAGCAAAAAAAGAATGAAAAGTTAAGGAGTCGGACTGCTGCATTTACTACTAATAAAGTCTGCTACCCAGAGTGAGAGGGAGTAACCACAAGCAGTTGGTGGCAATTACTGGGAAAAATAAAATTACTCCATATTAATAGCCCAACAATTTGAAGCTCTTTTCTAAAGCATTTATACCAGTGTTTTTGAACATAATTACATTCTGAAACTATGGGTATTTCTAGGAACATTCATTGTTTGTCATTCTTTTTATATGTAGTGCTCTGAATTACCATAAAATTGTTTCTCAGGAGATTTATACTAGACACATGAAAACATCTTTGAATGTTTTGCATCAGAAAGTATCACTGACTCAGTTCCTGTAACCAAGAAGAATTAACTGAGTACTTACTATGAGCTGAAATTTCAAAGAAGGAAAATCATATTGACCCTGACATCAGTAAGCTCCATGTTTAGTAGAAGAGACCAATACTCAATGAATTTTAACAATTAAGGGCTTATATATTTTATTTCTTTCCTGATTAAGTACATTTGTGTTAGCGTCCAATTAGTATGACACAAAAGAATACATTGCTATTTAAATTCTTTATGCAAGCATGCTAATATATTCCAGGAAAGAAATTATATTTGTTAATTGGGCATCTTTGAAAATTAATGCTTTGCACCTATAACAAATTTTGATTTAATATCTCACTGCAAATAGTTTTTAAATGAAATTATAAGAACCATTAGGCACAGAACCCATGATGGAGATCTTCATAATTATTTACTCTCACTTCTATTTGGTCTAGGTTCCCTGCTTATTTCACTACAAATAGTTCGTAAATGATAATAACTTAAAATTTTTGAGTGACTATGATAATTATTCATGAAGTTTATGCAACTCCTAAAGTAGCCCTAATAACTTCCTTAAATGTACCCTATTGTCTACACACAAGATGATTTGTGTAAGTATCCCTACATTTCCCAAGGTTAGACTTTTTGAAATCACATACATTCAGTTAATGATTTTCCTTGTGTTACCTAATGCAGCACACTTTGTTAACACTTCGTTAACCGATTAAGAGGTTATACACGTTTTTTGTTGTTTCTCAGCTCTCTTGTAACCTATAAATTTACCTAACATATTCCACCGATACTTTGAAGGCTTTCTAATTTCCCCCCTCCTATTTCCCTTCATATTCCTGTTTCTTTGGTTACTGTCTACTGTGAGAGCTTCTTTCTGCCTCTGGTTTTTACCTGCCACATGTCATATTTTATAAATCTATGTCAACTATCCGTGTTAGAAATGCATAGAGTAAGTCTGATGTTTTAATGTTGCTTAGAGCAAAGTCTATACTCTTCATAATAACATTCCAGGTTCTTTATGGTCATTGACAGTTTCATCACCAGGTTTTTTCTAATCTCTTCACTTTATATTCTAACCACACTTACTCCCCAAATATGCCACAGATGGACATAAGCTGTATTACTGACTTGAAACAACATTAACTGTGACTTAAAGTAACAAAGGTTTATTTCATAATCATTACAAGTTGACTGAGAACTCTGCTTTCTGTCCTCCTCACTCAGGGATGCAGGCTGACAGCACCTGCAGAAAATGGCTGGGAGGAGGGAGCATGGAACATGTTGGACAGGCTCTTGTATGCTTTCCTTCAGAAGTGATACATATGTTATGCTCCCATTCTATTGGAAAAGCAAGTCGTATGATCACACCTGTGTAGGGCAACCAGAGTATATGCAAAGTCACATGTCTTCATGATTCTGCTTATTCTAATTGTTCTTTTTCCTTTTGCTGCCCAAATTGTACCCTTTTCTATATGATAAAATCCTTTCCACTCTTCATGGTTGAGCCCCCTTTATATGCCTACCGGCATCTTGTTAATGTGCTTCATGAGCGTTTATCTCATTATAATAATAGAATTGATAATAGTAACAAAACCAAAAGCATTACTTTTTGAGCACTGTGTGCCAAGCCCTGCACTAGATACTTTATAAATATCATATTCAATCCAGACAAAAACCCTATGACCTATTAGGTACTTATCCTTTTGGCAGAGAAGCAAACTTGGGGCCCTGAAGGCTAAAGGATCGGCTTTATCTGCACATCTGATGGATGGGCAACTCAAGATTTGAATCGTTGTCTGTTTGGCTACAGAGACTGGTGGCGGCACAACATTTTGTAGTCTCCACCTTGCATCATAGAACCCATTCTAAGTTCTTGAAATTCACAGCTATTTTCATAGTCTTTCTACAGAAGGAGTGCGCAGTAAACAATTGGTGAATTATTTAGTATCATTGGTGTATTCTTTCATGACTCCATTGTCCTCTGCTTCTCCTTTAGGGAAGGATAACAGTCTTTTAAATAAATAGTTGGGTTCATCTATACAGGAAGAAAAAAAACTGTAGGAAGCCTGGATCCATATTTATTGAAGAAATCTTGTTAGACTTCCCTTATCATTAAACTATGGCTGAATCTATTGGCAGAGCAAGTAATGTCACTGCCTCTGGATTCCAGCTGGCCAATCCTGAAAGTGCAAAGACGCAATGGCAATTCAAAAAGAATTCTGAAACCTCCACGGGGTGCCATTTTAGAGTTGAATGCACACCACCACTCCGCCTCTGTGAGGCAAGTTGGCTGCAATTTTTAAAATATATCTAGTTTCACTGTGTTTTAGCAGCCCATTTACATGTTATGAACTCTGACTACATTAATTACAGCTGCCACTTTCTATAAATAAATATCAGTAGCAAATAAAACTAGTATTCAATATTGTTCTGTACTTCTGCAGGCATAGCCTGTCAGTAAATTGGTTAGAGTCTTTGATAGTCATTTTACACTGAGCTTGGTTAGTGCCAGTATAATTGGTGTGAAAGTAATGAAATTACATCATAATTTCAGAAGCAATATACTTACCATATGCTTACATTACAATATAACTGTTGGTTTGTTTGCAGATTACACATGCCTCAGGCATCCTTTAGAATCATTTCAATTTATTTAGAGAAACTTCTACATGCATCAATTGGAATGACGTTCAATGAAAAAATTAAAGAAAAATAATTGCTTAATTAAAAAATATATAGCATCTATGTTTAGTCCCACAACTAATGATCAGGAAAAACAGTGTTTCTTAAGTTTTTGCGAGGACATTATGGATAGGCAAACAGAAATTCCTTAGGGTTGAATCTAACAGAATTAACCAAAGCAGAAAATATTTAATTTTTTTCAATAATGGCCATTTGTAGGTTAACAGAAGTCAATTTTTGAAATTATATCAATTCAAACTATCACTAGAATGCTTTTGGGATTTTTTTTCTTTATGACATCAGGAATTATGGGGAAGAGTATCAGACCAAGATTGGCTATGAAGACTAAAATACAATTTAAATAAGTGGAATTGAGAGTTGACACATCGGGGACAAAAATAAACAGTTCTGTGGATTAAAATTTGGACACGTGGATGCTCTTTGTCCCTGAATCTTTATAGTTACCAAAACTTTGAAAGGATCATAGCAAATATTGTGGCATAGAAACACTAAGATTTTTCTGGTCAATTACTTGATTTTTAATTTTTTGAGATAGCATTTTCAAAGATTCAGAATACATAGCCATATACTTAAAATGCATTAAGCAGAGTTTATTAAACATTCAATAATTCAGAAGATAGTCATTGCCTTGCTACCTCACAGCTCTGTAAGAGTCACTTATCATGGGCCCAGAATTAAACATAGGCTGTCTACCATTGTGATTTCAGAGGTATACCTCTTAGACTAAACTTAGCTGTTCAAAAATGTTTGAAATGATTTTACCAGAGGACAAAAATCTTTAAATGCACTAATAGAGATAAGGCTTAAAATGTAAATATTCATGATTGAGCAAATATATTAGATGAGATTTGTAATGAGGCACACATTATGGTTCTTGGTTTTTCCCCCCAAGAGTCAGTTTTTACTGGAAGGAAACGGTGGTATATTCAAAAATGAAGCCAGGAGCACCTTGGACTCTCTCCAACTCTGCTGTGATAGATTTCTGACTAGCCTGATGTGGAGGCTAGAGAATGTCAAAATGGAGCACTGTGTAAAACAAACATCAGAGGAGCAGAAAGGAAGATGGGCACTAACATCCGAACATAAGTAGGCACATAAAAATGTATCTCCCTCAATTACTTACTGGACTTTAATTATCACCTCTGTTTGGGTCACTCCCAAATTTAGGTATCACTCATTATCTCTTACCCGTGTACTAGCTCCACTGGATATATCTACCATCATCTCAAACTCAGTGGACTTTCAAGAGCATTTTGGTCTTAAAATTATGATGAACATAACAATATTTTTTCAGTGCTTCTACCTTGATCCCAAAAGAAAAACATTCGCCCTCTCATTTCAATCTGGAATTCATACAATTGATTGCCTCTATATGTATTATTTCAAAGTCTTACATTTGTTTCTTTGAAATTTTATATTCCATTCTCCTTCTCCACACTCATGTCCATCATGTTATCCTGGTCTTTGTTACCACATGTCCAAATCAGTTGATGGTCTCCTGCTGGCTCTTCTTATCTTCAGTACCCTGAAGTCACATATCTTTAAACTTCTCACTTAGGCAAACTTTCCTAAAGCATTCTTTTTACTGGGCCAGATCCCTATTTAAGAATATGTGATGAGGGGCGCCTGGGGGGCTCAGTCGTTAAGCGTCTGCCTTTGGCTCAGGTCATGATCCCAGGTTCTTGGGATCGAACCACGCATTGGACTCCCCACTCAGCGGGAAGCCTGCTTCTCCCTCTCCCACACCCCCTGCCTGTGTTCCCTCTCTCGCTATGTCTCTGTCAAATAAATAAAATCTTAAAAAAAAATAAGAATATGTGATGGTTTCATATTGTCTTTTTTAATAAATATTATTTTTCATTACTCCTTAATATACAGATAACATTCTTACTCTGTGCATTGTGTAACATACTATGAAGGCAATTTCTTCACTTTACATATATAAAACCTATTCTGTTCATTGACTATAAAAATTACTCCTTCTCACCATATTTATCTATCAAATTTTTCCAATCCTTAAAATTCCAGGTTATATATTTTTTCTCCCATGAGATTCTAGACCACTAAGATTTTCCCTTTGAAGTGCTGTCCCATTTGCTGTTAGTGCTTACCCACTGTAAGCTCTTTCCCTAACACCTTCAAATGCCAAAGTTGCCTTGAAGACAAGGGTGATACCGGTATTATTTTGTAGAACTTACAACACATAGCCAATAATGACTACATATCAGGTGATAATATTTATCATCTTATATATTGATTTCCCCTGAGTTTAGGGCTAAATTACTTGACTAGTTAAGTATAAATTATCAAGTAGCTTAATTATTTTTTGGCTCCATCCAGGTGTTAAATCCCAATAGGCAGTTATGTCTAGTCATTCAGTTAGGATTTATACTCTCCCTTCTACTCCTCTTTTCCCAAAGATAGTTGATTGAACTAGGTGGCCACTAAATTCCATTCTGTTCCTGAGATTTTATGATTCTGAAACTAGATGACTTATATGGGAAAGCAACACTAAAGTCAAATTAGCGGGCATAAGGTTAAGATAATCCATATAGGAAAAAATTCTGAGTCAGGTTACTGGAAAATTTGCGAAACAAACAGTAATGTTAATAATATATAAATAGTCTATAATTTTATATTATATATCCATCAGAAATAAAGATAAAATGATATGTTAGCAAAATTGCTAACAATGATTATAATGAGCTGGATTTCTGATGCAATGTGAACATTGGTCTAATTATCAGAAACTGAGAGAAATAGTGTAATGATAGCATTTAAATGTGATTGAAGGACACCTGGGTGGCTCAGTCTATAGTCTGTCTTCAGCTCAAGTCATGATCTCGGGGTCCTGGGATTGAGCCCCACATTGGGCTCCCTGCTCAGTGGTGAGTCTGCTGAAGATTCTTTCTCTCCCTCTCCCTCTGCCCTTCCCCCTACTCATGCTCTCTCTCTCTCTCTCTCTCTCAAATAAATAAATAAAATCTTTAAAAAATGTGATTCCAAAATCATAGGTAACGTATAATTGCTATTATAACACATTTATGTCCTTTCAGAATTGCATGAGCTCTAATAAATACTATGGCTTCAGCAGTTAAGGAGAGCATATTGTCTAAGGTCAGGGATTTTAGGAAACCAGTCCCTACCTGGCTGGCCTCATCCTGTAGCTGCATGATTAAACTGGCTAGTAGAAATTCCCGGACAATAGAATGCCAGGGAACAAAATATCCATATGTTCTTTTTCTTCATAATAGACAAAATTAGAATGTCTGTTCCCTCCCTTTTACACTGTAACCTTGGACCATGCTTCACCTTTTTTCCTCCCCAACTCCCTGTTCACTTACCTTTCTCATTTCCTACAAAGGAAAAGATTTATGTAAAGTTATCTATATAAATCCTAAGTCTGAGGGGGAAAGTTAAAATCTTTGAGGGAAATGTCTATTATCCTATGCAAAATTGATTCAAACCCATTTTGGGTCAACAGGAGACAAAAGCAAACCACACTCTTGTGCATGTCCATCCTATACATGACTCCCAACAGTGCAATTGGAATAACTAACATGGGAAATTCTTGGGATAGGTTTTAGAGATGGATGTCCAATGTAGGAATTACTGTTTGGTAATAAACATACTTACCCTCTCCTTTCATGATTGAATAAAATAGTCTACAAAGTACACTAACAGAGGACAACATTACAGATAAAGTATTATTGATTATTAAAGCTTTCTGGCAATTTTTATAGTAAGATTCTTTGGATTACTTCCAAGGAGGAAGGAGCTCACACCAAATTTTAAACTAGCAAGTTTCTAGGGTAGTTTGGTTAAAATAAACATCTGTTTCTGAGAGGAACAAATTTACACACGTGGATGTGAAATTACCTTTTTTGTCGCTGGGTTGATCTTCCCCCAGTGATAGGTGCGAAGGAGATCCTCTGTTAACTAGATTATAGGCTAAGAATAAGACATGGGTTCTGACTGATACATTGATGCATATAATTACTTACATAGCTAATGAAAAGGCTATTAATGGAGGAAATCATTATGTTCTACTGCAAATAAATTCTTAGAAAGGACACAAAGAACAGCTGGATGTTTTAGAAAATCAAACTTGAAACTAAAGAATTTAAAATATTAGTAAAAAAACATACAACAATGTTAATAAACATATACAATTTCTAGCTTTTTCTGGTACCATCTCTTTTTTCTTACATTTTTTTTTTTAGAGAGAGAGTGTGTGTGAGCCTGAGTGGGGGAGGGAAGCAAGGGCAGAGAGGAAGGGAGAGAACCTTAAGGAGACTCCATGTTGAGCACAGTGCCCCTGCAGGGTTCGATCTCATGACCCTGAAAGCATGACCTGAGCTGAAATCAAGAGTTAGAGACTTAACCAACTAAGCCCCATTTACTTTATTCAAGATGGCCAGTCTGCTATGACTAAATTATGGAAAATCTATTCTCTGAGAGTGACAGAAACACCAAGATTTAAACATTATACAAAGATTTTGGTCTGTCCTCAGATTTTTTTTTAAAGATTTTATTTGAGAGATAGAATGAGATAGAGAGAGAGCATGAGAGGGGGGAGGGTCAGAGGGAGAAGCAGACTCCCTGCTGAGCAGGGAGCCCGATGTGGGACTCGATCCCGGGACTCCAGGATCATGACCTGAGCTGAAGGCAGTCGCCTAACCAATTGAGCCACCCAGGCGCTCTGTCCTCAGATTGTTATCATTCAGGTATCCCAAGATTTTCCACCAGAGCATATGTAGAATTCAATTTTAAAATTTCCCTCCAAACTCTCAAAGTCCTTGGAAAGTCATACATATTACTTTAAAATATGTTTAAGTCAAGTGTTTTGCTATGGAATTTAAAGTAATAACAAAGCACTTGGAATTTGTAGAGCAGAGGACATGCCATTACATGAAAAAGCCTACTTTTACTTTATAAATACATGAAGAACACTAAAATGAGAATAACTTTAGAAGACACATATCTTAGCACACGTGGGTGGCTCAGTCAGTTAACCATCTGCCTTCAGGTTGGGTCATGATCCTGGGGTCCTGGGGTCCTGGGGTCCTGGGGTCCTGTGATGGAGTCCCACATCTGGCTCCTTGCTCAGCGGGGAGCCTGTTTCTCCCACTGCCTGCCACTCCCCCTGCTTGGGCTGCTCTCTCTCTGACAAATACATAAATAAAATCTTTAAAAAAAAGTAAAAATAAAAGACATATCTTCTCTTTGGGTTGACAGTTGTCGTATGGACACTGCTTACCAGGACTTATTGACCCAGATATTATAAATTGTCAACTAATGATGTAATATATGGTGATTAACATAACATAATAAAAAATAAATAAAAAATAAAATAAAATTAATATTAGTGCATATGTAACAAATCAATACCCCCTATTATCATGACAATAAAGTATTATAGAATAAAAAAAAAGTATTGTCCTCAAATTCAAAGAGCCATAGGGGCTTCCAACAGAAGTTTGCATTTGAAGAACTTGTAAAATGAAGACAACTTATTGGGAGTAGGTAGAAGTCGGTAGTCACAAACGCCTAGTGTGTCGTTTATGATCATTGGTAATGTCTGCTGACTTGCAAAGCATGTTAAGAGGCTTTGGTAGAAACAGCCACATGGTGATGAACTGGAGTAGATATTATTGCATTCTGATATTAAATTATGCTTTATAGTGTATCTGTAGGGTTGCATCAATCCAAAATATAACATTTGCTAAGCAAAAGTACTTTAATGTCTTTTCTAGACAAGTAAATGGCAGGGCAAGTGTACATTATTCTCAACAGGGAAATTCAAGTATATTCTGCTGCTGCCGACGAAAAGATTAAATAAAGGAAATCCAATTTAAAATATCAGTGTTCCCAGCACTAACCTGTAGTGAAAACAGAATTCTGAAATAAGAAATTTGTCACTGTCTTCAGGTATAGCGACTTGCACAATTTAAGACGGTAAAGATATCCTATCTTCTTCCATTTTTAAAAAAAGTTATCAGCAACTGCACTTTCATGCATGGACACCAGATGTGGAAAGATACTTCCTCTTCTAAGGCCAGGAATATCATCATTTGAGTGCTTCCCAGCATTTAAGAGACATTATCTAATTAAAAACCTCCCAGCAGCCTTAAAAAGAATGTATTTTGTTAGAATTTTACAAAGGACAAAAGAAGAACCAAAGAGTTTCAACACATACCTCATGTTGCCCAGCTAGGAAATGGCAGAGCCCAAATGCCAACGTCTGTCCCTGAAACGTCAAGGTGAATCAGAGCCCTTCTCAAGATGTTGCACTCACTTGTGCCATATACCTGTGTTCACCCAGTCTAGCACTTTTTATGTAATAATTACATAAGTAATTTTATGTAATGAGTCTCTTCTGTGATTTGAAATAAAGTTTCAGTAGCCAAAATATGGTGGTCTTAATTTAGGAAATTCTCTTTAATAATTTACTATTATTATTTCACAAGCATTTCAATGACAATAAGCCAAGCGTAGGGGCAGGGGTAGAGAAAGAATTATGGCTTGTTTTCATTTTACCTTTTAAAGTCATTAGTAACACTGCAATATTTTCTTATATAAATATATGTATGTATACATATACACATATTTAAACTGAGGCTAATAACTACCTAATCTGTATTTTAATAATTACATGATAGTTGGAAAAGCTGCATATTAGAAAGAAGTATCTTCAATCTAATTATCTTTCAAATCCTAAAATAGTCATTTTAAGTTCAGTTCTGCTCTTAAATATCATATACATTAACTTGGGAGTGATTTGAAAATGAACTTACTCATCTCTAGCTATTCATTTTGCAAAATACTTAGCTGTCCTAGATATGTAAGGACATATTAAATTAGATGAATAATTTATTTCCTGGCTAACAAATGCAACCCAATTTCCTAAAAACAAAAACAAATAAAACAAAAACAAAAACTCACCCAAACAATCTCTATAATGAGACTACTAATTTGTTTCTTTAATACCTTAGTATCGCTTTCTCACTTGGTAGTCAATCAAATATAATCGGTTTGTGGTAAGTGCTAATCAAAAGACACTAGAGATGGAATTCATATGAATGTTTTCTTGCAATTTCCTTCATAGGCTATGTAACACTTATGTCTGGGTTATCAGGTATTCAACTTACCTAAACCTTGTGAAGGATGCCATAAATGTTTTTCTCACCAATTTCTTACACAAAGCTGGAAACTCAAGCTGAAGTCAGGAGGTTGATTTCTCCTGCACAAGAAACAGTACGATTCTCTTCACACCCCTGCCAGAGGCAATTATGGCTGTATTTAATTCCTGAATATACAGTTCTTTGAACTCTTATTCACAACCTCAGAAGGGAAAAGTAATGTGCTTTGTGTCAAAATACAGTATCTATTTTCTCTTAAGACTTAATTTTTTTAGGGCAGCTTTAAGTTCAAAGCAAAATTAAGGGGAAGGCACAGAGATATCCCACATATTCCTCACCCCATAGATACTTAGTTCCCCCATTATCAACATCCCTCACCACAGTGGTACATTTGTTACAACTGATGAACTTACACTGACACATCATAATGACCCAGACACCACAGTTTACACTTCGTTTCACTCTTGATTTCTGACTTTGAATATGTAGGTTTAGAGAAATGTGTAATGACATATATTCATCATTATGGTATCATAAAAGGTATTTTCACTGCCCTAAAATTCCTCTGTGCTCTATCTGTTCATCCATCCCCACCCACCAATCTCTGGCAACTGCTTATATTTTTACTGTATCCATAGTTTTGTCTTCTCCAAAATGTTATATATCTGGAATCGTACAATATATAGTCTTTGAAATCGGCTTCTTTCACTCAGTAATATGCACTTAAGTTTCCGTCATATGTTTTCACGTCTTGATAGCTCATTTCTTTTTATCACTGAATGATACCTTTTGTCTGAATATACCACAGATAATGTATTCATTAGTTTACTGAAGGACATCTTGGTTGCTTTCAAGTATTGGCAATTATGAATTAAAGCTGCTCTAAGCATCCGTGTACAGGTATTTGTGTAGATATAAGTTTTCATCTCCTTTTAGGTAAACACCAAGAAATGCAATTGCTGGATCATATGGTAAAAGTATGTTTAGTTTTGTAAAAACTGACAAACTGTCTTCCGAACTGGCTGTACTATTTTGCATTTTTACCAGCCATGAATGTGAGTTCCTGCTGCCTCACATCCTTGCCAGCATTTGGTGTTGCCAGTGCCCAGATTTTGGCCATTCTAATATGCATGTAGTGTTATCTCATCGTTTTAAGTTACATTTTCCACAAATTACATGGTGCACCTTTCCATATGCATACTTGTCATCTGTATATCTTCTTTGGCGAGGTGTCTATTAAAGGCTTTGGTCTGGCTTTTAATAGGGTTGTTTGTTTTCTTGTTGTTGAATTTAAAAGTTCTTTGTATAGCTTTAGTAACCATCTTTTATCAGCCGTGTCTTTTGCAAATATTTTTTTCCAGTCTGTGACTTGTCTTATCATTCTCATGATATCATCTTTTGAAGAGCAGAAGTTTTAAGTTTTAACAAAGTCCAGCTTATCAATTATTGATTTTATGGATAGTGCCCCTGGTGTTGTATCTAAAGAGTTATCACTGCACCCAAGGTCATCTAGGTATTTTCCTATGTTATCTTCTCAAAATTTTTAGTTTTGCACTGTGCATTTAGGCCCATGATCTATTTTGAGTTAATTTTTGTGAGGGGTGTAAAGTCTGTGTCTAGATTCCTTTTTCACGTGTGGATGTCGAATTGTTCCAGCACCATTTGTTGAAAAGACTATCTTTGCTCCATTATACTGCCTTTGCTCCTATATCAAAGATCAGTTGGCTATACTTATGTGGGTCAATTTTTGGGTTCTTCATTCTGTTTTATTGGCTTATTTGTCTATTCTTTGGCCAATATCATCTTGTCTTGATTACCATAACTTTATAGTAAATCTTGAAGTCAGGTAGTAGTCCAATTGTGTTCTTCTCCTTCAATATGGGTTAGCTCTTCCGGATCTTTTTGTCTCTCCATATAAATTTTGGAATCAGTTTGTTGGTATCCAAAAAATTACTTACTGAGGATTTTGATTGGGATTGCATTGAATTTATAGATCAAATTTGGAAAAACTGACATCTTGATAATATTGAGTCCTCCTAACCATGAACATAGAATATTTCTGCATTTATTTATTCTTATATTTCACTTATCTGTTTTGTACTTTTCCTCATATAGATCATGTACATATTTTGTTAATTTGTATCAAGGGGATGCTAATGTAAATTGTATTCTGTTTTTAACTTCAAACTACACTTGTTCATTGCTGGTGTATAGAAAAGCAAGTGACCTCTGTATATTAACCTTGTACCCTCTAACCTTGCTATAATTGATTATTAGTTCCAGAAGTTTTTCTGTCAATTCTTTTGGATTTTTAATATAGAAAATCAAAGATAGTTTTATTTTTTTCCCCAATCTGTATTTTTTCTTTTGTTTTTCTTGTTTTATTTCATTAGTCAGAACTTTCAGTATGATGTTAAAAAGGAGTGGTAGGAGACGACATCCTTATCTTATCTTATACTTGGTCTTAAGGGAGAAAGCTGAGTTTGTCACTATTACGTATGATGTTAGCTGCAGGTTTTTTGTAAATATTCTCTCTTTTTTTTTTGTAAGATTTATTTATTTATTTTAGAGAGAAAGGACAAGCAGGAGGGTCAGGAAGAGAGTGAGAGAATCTCAAGCAGACTCCACAGTGAGTGCGGAGCCCAATATGGGGCTCAACCTCACATCCCTGAGAGTACAACCTGAGCCGAAACCAAGAGCTGGATACTTTACCAAATGCACCACCCAAGTGCCCCTGTAAATATCCTTTATCAAGTTAAGGTAGTTCCCGTCTATCTCAAGTAGACTGAGACTTTTTATCATGAATGACTCTTAGATTTTGTTAAATGATTTTTTCTGCATTTGTTTCTATGATCATGTGATTTTTCTTTTTTAGCCTATTGATATGATGAATCATATTAATTGATTTTTGAATGTTGAACCAGCCTTGCATACCTGGGATAAATCCCACACGGTATATATAATTCTTTCATACATTATTAGATTTGCTCATATTTTATTAAATATTTTTACATCTGTGGTCAAGAGAAATATTGATGTGTAGTTTGCTTTTCTCATAATGACTTTTTCTGGTTTTGGAAGTAGGGTAATGTTGGCCTCATAGAATAAGTTAGGAAGCATTCCTTCCATTCTCTGGAAGAGATCATAGAGAATTGATATAATTGTATTCTTAAATGTTTGGTGGAACTTACCAATGAACCCATATGGGCCTGGTGCTCTCTATTTTGGAAGGTTTTAATTATTGATTCCATTTCTTTAACAGATATAAACCAATTCAGATTGTTTATTTCTTCTCATATGTATTTTGGCAAATTGTGTCTTTCAAGGAATTTATGCAAGTCATCTAGGTTATCAAATTTGTGGCATAGAGTTGTTTATAGTATTTCTTCATTACCATTTCATGTCCATAGGATCCATAGTGATGATTCCTCTTTCATTTCTGATATTGGTAATTTGTGTCCCCTCTCTTTTTTTCTTAATTAGTCTGGCTAAAGGCTTATTGATTTTATTGATCTTTGCCAAGAACTACCTTTTAGTTTTATTGATTTTCTCTATTGATACCCTCTTTTCAATTTTATTGATTTCTGCTCTGGTTCTCATTATTTCTTTTCTTCTGTTTACTTTGAATTTAATTTGCTCTACTTTCACTAGTTTCTTAAAGCATAAACTTGGATTCTTGGTTTTAGATTTTTTTCTAACATAGGCATCATGCTATAAATTTCCCTCTAAGCATTGTTTTCACTGCATCTCACAATTTTTTTCTTTTTTTGGGTGGGGGTTAAGTGAATTTTTATCAGAAAGGGAAGTTGTCAACTTAAACAGCAGCAAATGAAGAATGAATAAGGAAACTTCCTGTTGTCACAGATACACAAGACCTCCATCATATATGATATGGGAGGCATTTCAATTTGTGACCCCCAGCGCAGAAATGCCAAATGCTTTTCCATTCAATCTAGTACTTCTGGATTCCTACCAAAAAGGAATACAGTAAGAGCATGGAGAAGTTTCTTACTGAAAGGAAACCCCCAAAGAAGAGTAAAGGAGGGAATGTAGAAATTAAGAATTATGTAGAACACTTTTTAAACCGTAATGAGCTACATTTTCGGATCTTCACCGTAATGCAAAACACAATCACTTGCTGAACTCGTTTAGATTACTTAAATACTAGATACCTTTTGGTCTTCTACATAAGTGTTTGGAAGTTACTTATGTTTGTATGAAATAAAGGTATGAATACTTTTCTACAGCAGTAACTGCACACCAGGAAGGCCAAGAAAAGCACAAATCAAGGAATGGAGTTTTCCCAAAGCTGCAGTATGAAAAGACTATAAACAGTTGATTCCATCCATGTGAATGGGTTTCTTTGCTATAGGAAATCCAAATTGAATAAGGTAAGGAGATGAGTAAAAAGGTTTCTTGAAGAGAAGAAGGTTGATACCCTATATGCATTTAGTTTTCTGCCCCTTCCCCAGCATCAAATTCTTCTTCACTGTCTGAGGTCCATAATATTAGGTTGTCTCTGAGCAACTGCATGATGAGGGTCTTCTCTTTGTATGAGTCTTCATTCAGTAGATCACAGCGTGAAATGGCCTCATCAAAAGCTTTTTTAGTCAGTGTGCATGCAAGATCTGGGTAATTAAGGATCTCATAGTAAAATACAGAGAAGCTAAGAGCCAGTCCAGGAGGGTGAAGTGTGGGTTGTATCTCTTTTTTGCTTATATCAAAAGCCCCTTGGTAAGCATCTTGGGAATTATCTATACTTTGTTTTCTATCATCACCACATGAAAATTCCGTAAGGTACCAGAAGTAATCTCCCTTCATTTTCAGATAGAAGACCTTACTCTCCAGATTAACTGCATTGGCTATTAATACTTGTCCAATAATTACAGCACTGTGTTGCAAATGGACCTCAGTTCAGACTCGACTTTCTCCTGATAGTCTTTAATCAGCTGCAAATTCTTGTCAGAGTTTTTCTGCTTGTTGCTCCAGATGACCCTCCAGATGGACCTGCAGTCCCCTATCATGTTCTTATAGGCTCCCTGCAGCAGGTTTCGCTCCTCATTGGACAGCTCAGTGGTCCGCTCAATCACAGCCTTCATGCAGGTGGCCATATCATCCAAGTGCTCTGCCTGCTCAGCCACTTTCGCCTTCTGGATCAGCTCTTTCTTCTCTATGGGGACAGGGAGAGGAGAGTGAGGGCAAGCACCCACCTGGATTGGCCTGAGAGGTGCACCTCTGGCACGAGTCCCACCACCTTGATCCGCTTTTGGCCTCAGCCGAGGACCCTCCAGTCTCCTGAATCTCACAAATTTTGCTAAGTTGTGTTGTTTTCATTTAGTTCAAAATATTTTTAAACTTATCTTGAAATCTATTCTCTGACCAATGTGTTATTTAATAAGGTGTTCTTTAATCTTGAGGAATCTGGGGATTTTCCAGTTATCTTTCTGTTATTGATTTAATGTTTTATTCCACTGTGGTCTGGAAGCAAATGTTGTATGATTTTTATTCGTTTGGAGTTGCTAAGATGTGTTTTATGGACCAAAATGTGCTCTATCTTTGTGAATGTTCCATGTGAGCTTGAGAAGAATGAGTATTCTGCTGTTGCTGGATGAAGTTGTCTATAGATGTCCACAATATCCAGTTGATTGGTACTATTGTTGAGCTCAGCTATGTCCTTACTGATTTTCTGCCTGCTGAATATGTCCATTTGTGATATAGTCATGTTGAAGTCTCCAACTATGATAGTGGATTCATCTACTTCTTTAGTATCTATTTTAATGATCCTTGCTTGGCTTCTATACTTTTGATTCACAAATAAGTGTTTGAACAACGATGTATAATTATCTTCCAGTTGACGCTTCTAATTTTAAACATACATGTAATAGATTAGTATTACAGCGTTTTATTTTAACATTTTACTTTTTTATGTTAAAATTGAAGTTGTTAAAAATTAAAACTTTTTAAATAATTTACCTCAAATTTCACAAACAGAAAAAAATAAGATCTTACTTATATTTATTTTTCATAATTACCATCTTTGATGTCACTAAATCCACTTATGAATAAGAATTGCAAAGAAATTTTCATACCAAGGCAATTCTTTGGTTCATATCAGTCCACTTGGCATGAACCTTCAGTTCTTGTCACTCATTTCCTTATGTCTATAAAAAATAACTGAATAAGTTTCCATCTTCTTTTCCACCTGTGTCTTGGGTTAGCAGGTGGCTCCTCTTCTCATATGGTCCCTTGTATTTATTCTTATTTTATATGTATATATATATATATATATAATACTTATTGAAATTTATTTGTACTCAAATAAATTCAATATATTTAATATGAAGAAGGCTTTTATACCACCAATAAATCCCTCAAAATCTACAAATACTGAATGTCTAAAGCAGTGTACATTTTTGCCAAGTTTTCTTTTTGTCCTCATTGCAAAGGTTTGAAAGTTTCCCAATCTCTTACTTAAATTCCCTCTTGGTTTTACACTTTGTCAATGTAAAACCTTAGCAGCATTTCTGCCAATGAATTTCCTACATGAAAAAATTGCCAAGCAAGACTGTAGTTAAGGTCATTTCTTATGAAGTATGGACAAAAGAGATGCTACTCTGTCCACTATAAAAGAAAGTGCCCAAAAGAGAATATAATCATAGCACAGTGGTTTGCAACAGTGACAACAAACATTATATTCATGGCTAAGAAAAAGGTACGTTCGTTTGAAGTTTAATATATATGCTTGTTTTCTTGTTCTTCATTAGAAGTACCAAAAGTTAAATATTTTCACTCTACTTCTGTGAAATATAAGTAGAATTTAAAGAAACTGTTAAGAAAAAAGCGAAACTTCTCCTTAATAGTGCAATTTTAGCAACCAATTCCAAGTTCTATTCATTTTTTTGAATTCAATTTTTATGTAAATTCTAGTTAGTTAACATATATGGTAAAATTGGTTTTCGGTGTAGAATTTAGTGATTGATCACTTGCATATGACATGCAGTGCTCATCTCAACAAGTGCCCTCCTTAATACCCATCACCCACTTAGCCCATTCCCTGCTCACCTCCCTCCATCAAACTTCAGTTTGTTCTCGGTCGTTAAGAGTCTCTTATGGTGGGCGCCTGGGTGGGTCAGATGGTTAAGCATCTGCCTTCGGCTCAGGTCATGATCCCAGGGTCCTGGGATCGAGTCCTGCATCGGGCTCCCTGCTCCTGGGGAGCCTGCTTCTCCCTCTGCCTCTCTCTCTCTCTCTCTCTGTCTGTCTCTCATGAATAAATAAATAAAATCTTAAAAAAAAAAGAGTCTCTTATGGTTTGCTTCCCTCTTTCTCCCTTTTGTTTTTCTTTTCCCTATGTTTACCTGTTTTGTTTCTTAAATTACACATATGGGTGAAATCATATGGTATTTGTCTTTCTCTAACAGACTTATTTCGCTTAGCATAATACACTCTAACTCCATCCATGCCATTGCAAATGGCAAAACTTCTTTCTTTCTGATGGCTGAGTAATATTCCATTGTGTGTATATATATATATATATATATATATATATATACACCACATCTTCTGTATCCATTCATCAGTTGATGGATATTTGGGCTTTTTCTGTAATTTGGCTATTGTTGATAGTGCTACTATAAACATTGGGGTTTATGTGCCCTTCAAATCAGTATTTTTGTGTCCTTTGCATAGTGCAGTTGCTGGGTCCTAGGGTAGCTCTATTTTCAACTTTTTGAGGAAACTTGATACTGTTTTCCAGAGTGGCTGCACCTGTTTGTATTCCCACCAACAGTGTAAGAGGGTTCCCCCTTCTCTGCATCCTCCCCAACATCTGTCGTTTCCTGTGTTGTTAATTTAGCCATTCTGACCAGTGTGAGGTGGTATCTCATCATGGTTTTGATTTTTATTTCCCTGATAATAGTGATGTTGAACATATTTTCATATGTCTGTTAGCCATCTATATGTCTTCTTTGGAAAAATGTCTGTTCATGTCTTCTGCCCAAGTTCTATAATTTTTGACCAGTATTTAAATTGTGGGCTATTGCTCCAAATACAAGCTTAGTCCATGGATATGCTTTCCTGTTATTAAAACAGTGACTTTAAATTGGGCATAAACTGATTAGGTGGTAACACTTTAACATAACGAGGCTATAGATTATAGAAGTCCAGAGCATGATCGCTGGAGCCAGATTATCTGGATTTGCTCATCTATAAAAGGAAAACGACTACAGTAATTCCCTCACAGGAGGTTCTAGGGATTACATGGGTTCATATTGCTGAAGTGTGCTGAAGAGTGTGTGGGAAATATTGAGCGCTTGTTAACTGCTAACTCTCCTTTTGAATGCTGCAAGTGGTACGAGTTAGGAAGCAAGGAGGAAAGAGTCAATAATTCCAAACCTAGTGCTATGAAATAGGCAGATGCTCAGATCCATCTCCAAACAGAAACATTTCATTCTCCTAATAAAGACTGAAGTAATCATGAAGACAGGTTGCCAATTATTGCAAGAGAGATTATTTTGGATTATCCATGTAGGCCTGACATAATAAGTCACAAAGTCCTCACTGGGATAGAAAGAGGGGTCAGAGTCAGAGAAAGTGACATGGTGATGGACGAAGAGTCCAAGAGAGAAAAAAATTGAAGATGCTACAATTACCTTTGAAGATGAGGAAGTAGTCAGGAGCTATGGCTTGCAGGATGCCCTTAGAAGCTAGAAGAGTCAAGAAACCAACTTCTCCCCTAGAGCCTCTATGAGAACAGTCCTGCTGACACCTTGGTTTTAGTCCTTCTGGCCTCTAGACCCATAAAATAAATTTATGGTGTTTGAATCCATTGAATTTTTGGTAATTTGTTATAGATGCACTAAGAAACTAACACAATTGGCCATCAAGAAAAGAAGCTTGGGGGAGCCTGGGTGGCTCAATCAGTTAAGCGTCTGCCTTTGGCTCAGGTCATGATCCCAGGGTCCTGGGATCGAGTGTCTCATCAAGCTCCCTGCTCAGTGGGGAGTCTTCTTCTCCCTATGTCTCTCCCCCCTTGCTTGTGCTCTCTAACTCTCTCTCTCAAAAGAAAGAAAGAAATGAAAGAAAATAAATAAAGGAA
This sequence comes from Zalophus californianus, assembly GCF_009762305.2. Taxonomy (NCBI): domain Eukaryota; kingdom Metazoa; phylum Chordata; class Mammalia; order Carnivora; family Otariidae; genus Zalophus; species Zalophus californianus. Next base: position 66,619,248 of record NC_045601.1, on the reverse strand, counting down.
AGAAGCTTGGATGTACACATTCCTACACAAACACACACACACAGACTAGGGCTATCACATCATTGACTAATGCTAATCACCAGTTCCTTGGTAGGAAATAGCTAAGATAGTACTCACTGTATATTCTTTGCACATTGTTCTAAGTGTGGTAGGATAAAAGGAAAAACTCTTTTATCCTTATTAACAAAGTGTTCTGTTGACTTTCACCAGGTCACAATGAATTATAACAATAACCTATGGTGTGTGCACAATTCCTGAGCAGTGAACCATGTTTCTAGTTTTCTAAGTGTGCACTGGACTTTAAGGTCTGCAAAGCTAAAGTTCATGCTTTATTCCTCTTTCTACTCCTAAAACCTAGCTCAGATTATGGCACTGAATAAGGTCTCATTCAAAGTTTGTTGCACTCAATTGAACAATGTAATAAAAGTAAACGGTATTTCTTCTATGACTTTTTGTTCCATCATTCTTAGTATTATATATATTTTCTTACATGTGTATGCCTATCTAGGTGTGTGTGAATGTATGGGTGTGTGCACTCCCTGTCAGCAGATGATGTTTGTGGCTTTTTCTTCTGTAGTAGTAAAGGATTTCTTGCTTTATGACAATATTTCACATTTATTTGATGTCTGACCAGAAATATGAATGAGGCCTCTGTTCACGATTTAGGGGAAAGAAAAGCAAACTGGTTTTCAACAGAATCTTGCTCACACAGCATTCAGAACAGCATATTGATATCGATACTAATTATAAATTAAATGACTTTGGATGATGATGACAATAAAATAAAATTATTCCTCTTAGTTATGTCTTACTTACAGAGTCTGTGAACAAAAATGGAAAGCCCAAATGTTACAAGTGAAAAAAAATCTCACGAATTAAAAAAAAATGGATTGATTAAATGTATTAATATTCAGCTAATATATATTCTAATCCACACTAAACCCTTAAGCACAAATGTCTAAGTTATTAAAGACACATGGTGGTAAACTGTGCACGATTATTTTCTGGTAATCTAACCGCCCAAGTAGCTTGAAAGTGGAATGTAACAAACGAGATTAGCCTTCTCATCTGAGTGCTAAATATCTTATTGCTCTCCAGAGCAGCCAAGGAAACCTCAAGGTCTCCTATAGCTGGGCAAGAAGAGGAGGTAGAGTCAACCCAAAACATTGACATTTTTAGTGCATCACTTCCTTCTGCTAAGAACTGTCTAACAGCTATCTCATTTTCTCCATTAAAATCCCAGTTCTGGTCACTCTATTCTATCTTCAGCAATAAGCAAGTAATTAATCAAACCCTAAGGAATACTTAAAAGGAGTCCCTTTATAAGCCTGTGTCTGTGGTGTAAGTATAGGTCTTCTCTATCCTGCCATTTTTCTTGAGCCTTCCATCCTCACATATGTGCAGAGACCATAACTGTCATCAGGAAGAAATGGGAACAGGTTTCTGAAAGGGTTCCAAGATATTCTGCCCTCCCAGACCTTTCCTCCATTGCCCTTCTTGAAATTCTGCTTTGTTTCTCCTTATAACCTTCCTTTCTATCCTTTTGAATGCAGCTTGATAAAACATTCTCTAGATGTCAGTCTCTTCTGGGCCAGTTTTCTAGAACAAAAATTCTAAGGAAAGAATTGGGGCTGCTGTTGCTATTTTTTGTTTGCATTTAAACCAGTTTTATAATAAGGTATTATCCAAAGAGCTTGAATACAAATCTATAAGCCACTAAAAATAGTGGAAAAATGAGAATAAAGCTTATTTTCAAAAAGACCAAAATAAAGCACAGCACAAAGAAGAGACAATAAAGTGGTAGCCAAACATAAAAAAAAATTCTATTTTGGCACCGTAATCTGGATGGACAATTTTTTATTTTATTTATTTATTTATTTTTAAATATTTCATTTATTAGAGAGAGAGCACAAGTGGGGGTTGGGCAGCAGGGCAGAGGGAGAGGGAGAAGCAGGCTCCCCGCTCAGCATGGAGCCCAATGTGGGGCTCAATCCCAGGACCCTGGGATCATGACCTGAGCCGAAGGCAGACGCTTAACTGAGCCACCCAGGTGCCCCATGGATGGACAATTTTTTAAACTAACACATACATGGGGAACAAACAATATTTCATTCAATTTGAATGCTGAAGTGTGGGTACAGTTGAAGAAATTACCCAGAGACCTGCAGTCAGAGGCTGGAGGGATGAACTGACCTGCATGGCAGGGAGCAGGCAGATGGCCCCCATAGGCTCAGCCCCACCCCTACATTCTGCTCTCACAGGTATGTGCCCCGGGGCTGGGGGTGGAGTGATGTTTAGTAGTCCCTCATTTCTTCATCGAACTAACCTAATTTGGAGCACAGTGCAAATGAAATTATTTTATCACATTTTTTATGTACAAAAGCCAATGCGCATTTGATACAGTGCTCCCTAGAGAACTAAAATTAAAAAACGTTCACTACTATTTACGTGTTAAAATGACCACCAAACGTGTTTAAAGGAAAAGACATTCTTAAAAATTCGATTAAGAAAACAGTACCATCTTAGAGAGCAGTACTTCTTTACACAGTTATATATGCACACATGTATGATATATAATTCACGTATATTTGATGCTTTTTAAAGTTACATAAGAGATTAAGTGCTAGGCAGAGTCTCAGCCTGCATCTCTCTCCATTCCACTCCACTAGCATGTGTTCCAATATCACTGGGAGCATCTTGCTCCCTGAAGATGAACCTAAGGTTTAAATTACCCATTTTTCAGAAAGCATGACCCCTACAGACCACCCAACTGCTTCTTTTAGTGCTCAGTGACAAATCAGTGATTAATTCTTTAGCACGACTTTCAAAAGAACTGTTAAGAGGGCATGGTAGCAGAGGAGGAGCAAGATGGTGGAGGAGTAGGAGACTTAAATTTCGTCTGGTCCCAGGAATTCAGCTGGATAAGGATCAAACACCTATGAAATCAACAGGAGATCGAAGAAAGGAATAGCAACAACTCTCTAAACAGAAAAGCGACCACTTTCTGGAAGTTAGGTCATGCGGAGAAGTGAATTCGAGGCGGTATTCGGGAGGATAGACGGCAGGGGAGGGGCCTCTGCTGGCCGCTTCTGGCAAGTGATAGAGCCGCGGAGCACAAAATCGGAACTTTTAGAAGTTGGCTCCGCTGAGGGACGTTGCTCCAGTGGCTAAGCTGGGGGTGGACCCTCTCTGGGACAGTGTGGTCTCAGGACGCTCGGGGTCACAGAAAGACCAGGGGTGACTGAGTGAGGCAGAGCTCCCAGGTATCAGAGCGGGGAAGGCAGCTGCAGAGACGGAGCCGAGGCCCGGGCTCTCAGCTCGGGGTTGCCATAAACCGTGATCCGCGGCCCAGTCGGGCCACTACTCCTCCAGCAGGGACCCAACAAGTGGCAGATCAGGGGAGACTCCCCTTCCTCCCCTGGGAGGAGCGGCGCGGGAGTGCACCGCAGGGATCTACTGGGTCTGGAGATTCCACACGGTGTCGTGAGCCAGAGATAGAAATGCTCGGTCACAGGCCAGGTGAGCACGGAGTGCGGCCAGAGAATGGGGAGATGGGAGTGACTGACTGCTTTTCTCTGGGGGCGTACTGAGGAGTCGGGCCCGAGTTCTCGGCTCCTCCCAGGAGGAGATTGGGAGGCAGCCCTTTTCACTCTCAACCTCCAAAGCTGTATGGAAAGCTTGCTGGGAACAAAAGCTCCTGAGGGCAAACCCGAGTAGATTACTTAGCCTGGCCCCGGGCAAGGGCGGTACAATTCCTCCTCTGGCAAAGACATCTGAGAATCACTGCAACAGGCCCCTCCCCCAGCCAGCCAAGACCAAGTTTACCCATCAATGAGAACAGCAAAACTCCAGCACTAGGGGAATACAGCTATACAATTCATGGCTTTTATCCCCCTGATTCTTTAGTCTTTCAAAGTTAATTTTTTATTATTCTTTTTCTAATTTTTTGAATTTTTCTTTTTCCCTTTTTCAACTAACATCTTATCAATCCCTTTTTTAAAAACCTTTTTTTTTTTTTCAGTTTTAGTCATATTCTATCCCTTCATAGTAGTTAACCTTATTTTCGGTATATATATAAGTTGTTCTCTCTTTAAAATTTTGGGATACAGTTTCTTCTAACAGACCAAAATATTCCCTAAATCTTTAGTGTATGGCTTTGTTCCAGTCTCCTGCCTGATCACATTCTCTCCCTTTTTTTAAAAAAAATTTCTCTTCTTTCTTTTTTCAACCAACTTCTTATCTTATCAATTCCTTTTATAAAATCTTTTGTAATTTTCATCTTTACAGTCACATTCCATCCCTTCATCATATTTACCCTTATTTTTGTACATATACGTTTTTCTTTCTTTAAAATTTTGGGAGGCAGTTTCTTCTAACAGACAAAAATACACCCAGAATCTAATGTGTGGCACTGACCTATTCAACAGCCTGATCATATTTGATCATATTCCTTTTTTTCTTTTCTTTTTCTTTCTTTTTTTTTTCCTTTTTTCTTTCTTTTCCTTTCTTTTCCCCAGTTCCAGGTCTCTTCTGACTCGTTTAGTGTATATTTTTCTGGGGTCATTGTTACCCTTATAGCATTTTGTTTTCTCATTCATCTATTCTCCTCTGGACAAAATGATAAGATGGAAAAAATCACGTCAAAAAAAGAACAAGAGGCAGTACCGACTGCCAGAGACCTAATCAATATGGACATTAGCAAGATGTGGGAACTAGAGTTTAGAATGACGATTATAAAGATACTAGCTGGGCTTGAAAAAAGCATGGAAGATACTAGAGAAACGCTTTCTGGAGAAATAAAAGAACCAAAATCTAACCAAGTCAAAATCAAAAAGGCTATTAATGAGGTGCAATCAAGAATGGAGGCTCTAACTGCTAGGATAAATGAGGCAGAAGAGAGAATTAGTGATATAGAAGACCAAATGATGGAGAATAAAGAAGCTGAGAAAAAGAGTGATAAACAACTGCTGGATCACAAGGGCAGAATTCGAGAGATAAGTTATACCATAAGATGAACAATATTAGAATAATTGGGATCCCAGAAGAAAAAGAAAGAGAGAGAGGGGCAGAAGGTATATTGGAGCAAATTATAGCAGAGAACTTCCCTAATTTGGGGAAGGAAACAGGCATCAAAATCCAGGAGGCACAGAGAAACCCCCTCAAAATCAATAAAAATAGGTCAGCTCCCCAGCATCTAATAGTAAAACTTATGAGTCTCAGAGACAAAAAGAAAATCCTGAAAGCAGCTTGGGACAAGCAGTCTGCAACCTACAATGGTAGAAATATTAGATTGGCAACAGACCTATCCACAGAGACCTGGCAGGACAGAAAGGACTGGCATGATATATTCAGAGCACTAAATGAGAAAAATATGCAGCCAAGAATACTATATCCAGCTAGGCTGTCATTGAAAATAGAAGGAGAGATAAGAATCTTCCAGGACAAACAAAAACTAAAGGAATTTGCAAACACAAAACCAGCCATACAAGAAATATGGAAAGGGGTCCTCTAAGCAAAGAGACAGCCAAAAAGTAACATAGACCAGAAAGGAACAGAGACAATATACAGTACAGTCACCTTACAGGCAATACAAGGGCACTAAATTCATATCTTTCAATAGTTACCCTGAATGCAAATGGGCTAAATGCCCCAATCAAAATCCAGTCAGATTGGATTAAAAAAAAAAAAGACCATCAATATGCTGTCTGCAAGAGACTCATTTTAGACTCAAAGACACCTCCAGATTGAAAGTGAGGGGGCGGAAAACCATTTACCATGTTAATGGACACCAAAAGAAAGCTAGGGTGACAATCCTCATATAAGACAAATTAGATTTCAAACCAAAGACTATAATAAGAGGTGAGGAAGGACACTATATCCTACTTAAAGGGTCTGTCCAACAAGATCTAACAATTGTAAATACCTATGCCCCTAACATGGGAGCAGCCAATTATATAAGGCAATTAATAACAAAATCAAAGACAACAATATTGTATTGTTGTATCAACAACAATACAATAATAATACGGGACTTTAACACCCCCCTCACTGAAATGGACAGATCATCTAAGCAAAAGATCAACAAGGAAATAAAGACTTTAAATGATGCACTGGACCAAATGGACTTCACAGATATATTCAGAACATTTCCATCCCAAAGCAACGGAATACACATTCTTCTCTAGTGCCCATGGAACATTCTCCAGAATAGATCACATCCTAGGTCACAAATCAGGTCTCAACTGGTACCAAAAATTGGGATCATTCCCTGCCTATTTTTGGACCACAATGCTTTGAAACTAGAACTCAATCACAAGAGGAAAGTTGGAAAGAATTCAAATACATGGAGGCTAAAAGCTAAAGAGCATCCTACTAAAGAATGAATGGGTCAACCAGGAAATTAAAGAAGAATTAAAAAAATTCATGGAAACCAATGAAAATGAAAACACAACTGTCCAAAATATTTAGGATGCAGCACAGGCAGTCCTAAGAGGAAAGTATATAGCAGTACAAGCCTTTCTCAAGAAACAAGAAAGGTTTCAAATACACAACCTAACCCTACACCTAAAGGAGCTGGAGAAAGAACAGCAAATAAAGCCTAAACCCAGCAGAAGAAGAGAAATAATAAATATCAGAGCAGAAATCAATGAAACAGAAACCAAAAGAACAGTAGAACAGACCAACGAAACTAGGAGCTGGTTCTTTGAAATAATGAATAAGATTGATAAAACCATGGCCAGACTTATCAAAAAGAAAAGAGAAGGACCCAAATAAATAAAATCATGAATGAAAGAGGAGAGATCACAACCAACAGCAAAGAAATACAAACAATTATAAGAACATATTATGAGCAACGATATGCTGACAAAGTAGGCAATCTGGAGGAAATGGATGCATTCCTGGAAACATATAAACTACCAAAACTGAACCAGGAAGAAATAGAAAACTTGAACAGATCCATAACCAGCAAGGAAATTGAAGCAGTAATCAAAAATCTCCCAACAAACAAGAGCCCAGGGCCAGGTGGCTTCCCAGGGGAATTCTACCAAACATTTAAAGAAGAATTAATAGTTATTCTTCTGAAACTGTTCCAAAAAAAATAGAAATGGAAGGAAAACTTCCAAACTCATTTCATGAGGCCAGCATTACCTTGATCCCAAAATCAGACAACGACCCCATCAAAAAAGAGAATTACAGCCTAATATCCCTGATGAACATGGATGCAAAAATTCTCACCAAAATACTAGCCAATAGGATCCAACAGTACATTAAAAGGATTATTCACCACGACCAAGTGGGATTTATTCCTGGGCTGCAAGGTGGGTTCAACATCCACAAATCAATTAACGTGATACAATACATTAATAAAGAAAATAACAAGAACCATATCATCCTCTCAATAGATGCAGAAAAAGCATTTGACAAAGTACAGCATCCTTTCTTGATCAAAACACTTCAGAGTATAGGGATAGAGGGTACATACCTCAATATCATAAAAGCCATCTATGAAAACTGAAAGCTTTCCCCCCCTCACTTCTTCTTTAAATGTTCGGTAGAACTCCCCTGGGGAGCCACCTGGCCCTGGGCTCTTGTTGTTGGGAGAATTTTGATTACTACTTCAATTTCCTTGCTGGTTATGGATCTGTTCAGGTTTCCTGATCTCAGCTGTGGATCTGGATGTGCTAGTTCCAAACTTCTGGAAAGATAGGGGTGGACAGAAGTAGAGTGAAAGGGGGATGAAGGATCCAGTCAGATGCAAAGGTGTTGCAACTAAACTTGTAATTGCTGGCAGGAAAGTTTGACTTTTCGAGTTTGACAGATCAGCAAAGAGCTTCCTGGAGATTCCCCATAGAAAAGTTCAAGAAGCCCAGGGACTACAGGGACCATGTAGGTACTGAAAATGAGGGAAGGGGGCCAGATGTAAGTAGTGGTACCTAAGATGAGCTGGAGAGCTCATGCCTGTCTAGAAGTGGCAGGCTTTTTTTCTGGCCCAGCAGATTTTTGCCCACAATTCGCAGATTTTCTTTTTCTCAAGAGAAGAAGAAATCTGCATCTGGATGTGAAAGTTCCTGTTCTTTTTTTTTTTTTTTTTAATTGGTTACTTATGTGGTTTTAAGAACAAATACACAAATACTATTATTTCTCGAATACTGGGCAGGAGAAATAAATCGCCTCCCTAAGATGAACGTTAAACAAGGGTCACCATTTTGCTGTCCCATTCCTATTTAGAAAGGGTATTATTTTTGCCCAGGAGAGAGAGTGGAGTCTGGATAAGTGGGCACCTGACAGGAAATTACCAGAACATCAGCCATGCCCTCAGCAATCTCAATCCTGGCTCTGTTTTTGTTTTTTGGTGCCATCTGCTGAGACCCCTCATTGCATTTGTCAGTTTTATCTACATTCCTATTTCTTTTTGGGTAACTGCTTAATCCATACTGTGTGCAAATAGTGTTGGTGGGAGAATAAATCAAACTACCTTGGCCTCATCTTATGAAAAGCCAAAAAACTTCTTCCACCAGATCCTATCTCTCACCCTCTCATTGCCCGGGAAGAGTTAAAGGGTGAACATCTTACATCACCTGGCCAGTTCAACTTTCTGTCCTGAGATTTCACATTTCAGTAATGTAAGGATAATAAACAAAACGAATAAATAAATGTTGAGCCCTAGTGAATCTATTAAGTGATCTCTTCTGTGAAGACCTTTGATAACTATCTGGTCTCTGCCTTTCTCATGGTTCTTCAGCCTTCTATTCCAGCCATACTCAAAAAAAAAAAAAAAAAAAAAAAGAAGAGAGAGAGAGAAAGAACAATTTGTTTGATCCAGGTTCCCAGGTCCCCTAGAGTTTATTTCAGTTGCTTGCAACCAAAGAGTCCTAGCCGCTACACTCCCAGTGGAATCAACAGAACGGTGGAGAAGAGGAGGACACTCCACCCAGGATTCTACTGACCCTTTCGTAGATATGTTCTTTTGTGCTTATAACCATGGTCTTCAGCCCCTTCTCAAAGGACGCTGCTGCACAATTTCCACTTGTATTGTCAGCAGGGATGCTTTCCCTGAGAACTGTCAAACTCTGCTCTACCAAAGCACTCAAAACTGGAGCCTCTCCCGCCAGACTTATAAAGAAATGAGAGAAATGTAGAAGGATTAAGAAGGTGACAAGGGGCAGAAGAACCTCTCCTATCCTGCCCATCTCTGTTTTTCCCTCTGGCCTCTGGGAGACTCAGCATTAACTAGGCAATGAGCCTCATAGGGAGGATTCCCAAGTCATTACAACCATGGGTTTTGCAGAGATAAGACTAGGGTTCACACTCTAAGTTTGCCACTTACTAACTTCAAACCACAGGGTAAGTTACTTCAGATCTGAAGCCATTTTTCTCATCCACAAAGGAGAAAAATAATTCCTATTCCATCTCACTCAGATATTCTGAGAACTGGATGGCATGACGTTCGTAAATGCTTATCATAGGGCCCAGAACACCATAAGGAATAATAAATGAATGTGCAAGGACATATATAAGCTCCAAGAAATTGACAGCTTCTATAAAGTAGTTAAGTACAGAGCTAAAAGCTAAAGGTTTGGAGAAAATTATAGTTCCTTTTATGAGCTCAGTCTAGTAGGATCATTCCCACAGTCATTAATGTGATAGAGAAAGAGGCTAACAAAAACAAAGTTTTCCTGGAGCAAGAACAGAACTGACTTGGTAGTTAAGGACTTATTTCTCAGAACCTATTCACAGAGTATTATTTTATTATGTTGTTTTCACAATTATATTTTTTAAATAAATCACTTTAAAAATGAAAATGTTAATAGCTGTCTTTGATGAATTTGGCTAAAGAGAATGTACTAAGTTGTTTCTAAAATTTAGCAACATATTATCACGTGTGGGCCTCTTAAAACAACTGATGCCCAGGCCCCACCCTAAAGCAATCAAATCAAAATCTTTGGGATGGGACCCAGACATTAAGATTTTCATTTTTATTTTTAAGATTTATTTAATTGGGGGGGGGGGGAGAGGCAGATGGAGAGAATCTCAAGCAGACTCCCCACTGAACTTGGAGCCCACCTCCGAGTTCATGGCGCTCAATCCCACCACCCATGAGGTCATCACCTGAGCCAAAACCAAGAGTTGGTCGCTTAACCTAAGCCTGAGCCACCCACGCACCCCCAGTATTAGGATTTTTAAAAACTCCCCAGGTGTTATACTAAGGTGAGAAAAGGGAAAATATTTTCACCATCATAGAGAAAGTAGGAAATTTCAGAAATCAATGAGAAGTGAGAAGTGAAAGTAATTTCAAAACCAAAGTCACCTGATTTTGAATGACAAACTTTAGATGGTTCTAAAACCAGTGGAAAAAGCCACAGAAAAGTTATGATAAATGGAAAACATTCTTGTCATATGATAGTATAAATGTTCTGTAAACATCTGTGTTAGACAGGTTGTAATGGTAAATACAAAGCTGAAATGCAATTAAACTTGTCTACAAAACACAAGTATGACTTTGATTCAGTAATTTATAGTTTCATCTCTATTTGAAAATCAAATCTAACTAAATATTCCTAATGGCAGTCTTTCCCCTTCACTTAAAATCAGGGTTTCTCAACCCTAGCACTATGGACATTTGGGGTCAGTAATTCTTCTGGTGGCGCCTATCCTGTGCATTGTAGGATACTTAGCAGCATCCCTGGCTTCTACCAGTTAGATGCCAGCATCACCACCACCCCCAGTTCTGACAGCTGAAATGTCTCCAGATCTGACCTACCTTGTTTTCCCTGGGGGCAAAATCATGCTGCTTAAGAACCAGTGTGTTAAGCAGACTACCACACACATGCAACTTCAATCAGTATTTGCCTTAACTGGTTACATTTAAACACATTTCCTGGATTCAAAATGAGAAATGAGGAAACAAAGATTGATTTCAATTTAAACAATGTTTACTTCAAAAAAAAATTATAGAGGAATTGCAAGAAAATTTTAGAACCAAGCCCTTCTAAGGAAGAAGACTGCGGGCTGCATAAAACGGTTGGCCTTGAGTATCTCTGAAAGAAACAATATGGATTGTAAGGGGAAGAAAAATGGCTTGGTATGTGGTCTACATCTGAATGGCTATGAGAGCAGAAGTAGGGGAGATGCTTTGCTCGATTCTTTTCACCTCAGACCAGCTTTTCGGTGATCAGGGCACCAGATGCCTATATTACAGCTGTAATATCATCCATTGGACCCCATAGCTGGATCAAATTTTAGTTATATCTGGTGTGGATTATTGACCTCAGTTCAATAAACATGCAAATGAGTATCTATTAAGTGCCCAAAATTATACTAAGTGCTAGGAATGCCAACACGAATACAAAATATTGCTGAACTTTAAAGACTTCACATTCTATCAGAGTAAGACCATAATTCACAACTTAAAATCTCTACCATTGTGTAATTTTTAAAATATGAAATGTAAAGGTTATTAAAAAGATATGAAGATTTAATCAATCTTGTAAAAACTGGATTTAGCGGTGATATTTATCTGGAAGATGAGTTTGGACTCTGAGGGAAGGGTTAACCTTTGCTGATCACCTATTTGTTATGTTCCAAATAGCGATTCATTTTGCTCTCACATAATAGTGCAAAGCGATAATGATTATCTCTGTTTTAAAAAGAGAACATTGAAATGCAGAGAAGCCAACTAGCTTATCTAAGATCACTCAGGATTTCAACCTGCATCTTTCTGATGTCAAAACCCACATTTTTTTTTTAAGATTTTATTTATTCATTTGTCAGAGAGAGAGAGAGAGAGCACAAGCAGGGAGAGCTGAAGGCAGAGGGAGAAGCAGTCTCTCCACTGAGCAAGAGCCTGATGCAGGACTTGATCTCAGGACCCTAGGATCGTGACCTGAGCCGAAGGCAGATGCTTAACCGACAGTGCCACCCAGGCAACCCAAAACCCAGAATTTTTAAAAAAAAATTTATTTAGAATTAACTGCAAACATACAGAAAGTGGCAAAAATAAGAAAGCATATAAATACCCATTACCAATACTAATACACTACCTGGACTCCCCTCTTATTAAGAGTTTGCCCCATTTCCTTTGTCATGATCTCTCACTCTTTATATATACTGTATACTATAAATATATAAATATAGAGAGATTAATAATATATAAATTAGTATATAAATATGAATAATAAATAATATATCTATACATTATATATCTATAGAAATCTATCTTTCTATAGGTATCTATGTAGCTATAATATATAACATTATATAATATAATATTGAATATATATATATAATATTTTCCCTGAACATTTGAGAGTAAGTTGCATACAAAGTGGTCATTTACCCTAAATTCCTCAATATGTCTTTCTGACAAATAAGGATATTCTCTCTTACGTAACCACATACAGATATCTACTTCAGTAAATTTTAACTTTAATATAGTGCTTTTGTATAATTTCACAACTATATTCCAATTTTTAAAAATTGATCCCATAATGATCTTTATAGTAAAATTTCCCTTTAGGATCCAGTTTAGGATCAGGTATTATATTTAGTGGGCATGCTTATTTTTTTCTCTTTTGATCTGGAACATTTCCATAACCTTCCTTTGTTTTTTGCTTTTGCTTGTCATGACATTGGCATTTTTGAGGGAGATAGCCTTCTCCCCACTTCCTAGAACATTCCTCATTCGGGGTTTGCCTGAAGTTTCTTCATGAGTAGATTCAGATGCATTGCTGGCTGAAATGCTGTCATAGTGAGGGGTCTCCTTCCCAGAGCATTACATGGCAGCTACATCATACCCTTCTTTATGAAATGTCCATTTCCTAATTTATAAATTAGGGTTATTGAATATATAAAAGAAAAATGTGTATTTTTCTCTTATATTTGTACTGATGTGCATGTGTATCTATTAGATATTCATTAGTGCTATTTCCTTCCTTCTCATAATTATCTTTAATCTCTTTTGGCTTAATTTCTAGGCCAAAAAAAAAAAAAATCACATACTTTTAGGCCAAACCTTGGTAAATCTTTCTCCATATATAAGTAGTTACCTCTATTATGTCCCAGAATTGTACAGTATGGACAACTTTACATAATCACTACAACATTTAATTTCTAGAAATCACATAATTAAGACTAAGAAAATCTCACCTAGTTTCCTCCTTAGGACTTCCAAGTCCCATGATGATCAACTGTGGGGACATCATTTTCCTTCAGGGCCAATTGCAAGTTCTATCAAGGAAGATGTGGCCTATTCCCCAAATGCTGTGTGAAATTAATACAACACTTCTCAAAAATGGTGTTATTTTCTTTCCTGACACTCATCTGAAAAGCTCTGAATGGGCCCCTCACTCAGGCTGCTGACACTGGGGCAGACCTGACTGGCACCATAATCCCAACCCTGGCAGGTCACACACAAAGCAGAGTCAGCCAGATTCCAGAATCCCGACGTGAAGACCTCAAGTGCCAAGCAGAACTACCTGGACAACATAATCTCAAACTGAGCACCATGCATACACAGCAGACCATCTCCAGCTGAGTCACAGCTTAAATAACAAACTCAGATACAGTCAGCTCCTCAGCCACATTCAGAGACCTTGCTTTCCTAATATGGGACAGCGGGGGGTTACAATCTTCTCCGTTGAAAAGACCCACTCCATTTCTCCTATTGCACTCCTCATTTTCAAGAGCCTTCCTAAACTCCATGGTAGATTAAGGTCTCTGCTTGGCAGTAAAACTTTTTATTTCCATTCAGTGTTCAATCTTTGGTTGCTGTCATCTTTTTTTTTTTCTTTAATATACATCTATATACTAAAGCCTGCTTACTGCAAATACTATGATTCTCTTGGCCTGAAGCCTTTTTCTTGAACACGGGAGCATGTTCAGCTCCCACACAGGGCAAACTCTAAGTCCCAAAGAATTAATATTCCCCAGATCGGCCCTTGACCAGTAATGGATAAGGTATTAGTGACAAATATCTTAACTTCTACCTCCTTGGGTAACTCTGAAGCATGTTTTGTACTGTATATCAGATTCTGGCCAAAGGATGAGCTCTGTCATCTATGGACACTGTGAGTGCCCTCACACTTTCTCTATTGGCTTTTCTCTCTTCCATATGTCATGTTGTTACTCTCCCAGTGGTGTTTTCTCTGACTTGGCTTCACTTTCCAAATCAACTATTTGCAGACAACCTTGTCTCAGAGTCTGCTTCTAGGGAGACCCAAACCAAGACAGTTGTCTTTTTTTTTTTCCCCCAGTGAGGCATTCTTTATTATTCTTACAGATTGTGAAAAAGGAAAAAACAAAGTATCAAAAATCAAGACAATTGTCTTTTTATGGGCTTTTTTTTTTTTAAGATTTATCTATTTATTTGACAGAGAGAGAGAGAGAGAGAGAGGAAGAAAGCATGAGCCGGAGAGGAAGCAGAGGAAGAAGGAGAAGCAGACTCCTCGCTGAGCAGGGATCCTGACTTGCGGCTCGATCCAGGAACCCTGTGATCATGACCTGAGCCAAAAAAAGACACTTAATGACTGAGCCACCCAGGCACTCCTTTATGGGCTTTTCTAAAGGATGAAATAAAAAGAAGTTTAATTCTCACTAGCATGACTGGTTTTAGTTTCCAATCTTTGTGAAAACTGATGGCAAAAAGTTAAAAGCATATTCTATGAATAATTAATAATCCTCAGGCACTGAGAAGTCTAATTCCAAATATAAGAGAGGAAAATCATTCTGAATCTTCAGAAGAACTCAATTTACCTTAAAAGATTGAGCATATAACTTATTTTTCACCATCTGCATTTGGGAAGAATTCAAGGAAAAGTAAGTAGTATTTTCTCTACAGCTATATGAATAAAAGGACTCCACAATTTTGTTGAAAGATCTTTGTCCCAAAGGTAAGTACGAATCTTCCACTTCTAGAGACAGAAAATTGTGTAGCTTTCGTTTTGTTTTTAAAGTTTTTATTTAAGTAATCTCTACATCCAACATAGGGCTTGAACTCAAGACCCAGATATCAAGAGTTGCATGCTTTTCCGACTGAGCCAGTCAGGCACCCTGAAAATTGCTGTAGCTTTTAAATAACAGTCCTGTAGTATCATACTTTCCTTTTAACACTACTGTTTTAAATATGATGGCGCACCTGGGTGGCTCAGTCAGTTAAGCGTCCGACTCTTGATTTTGGCTCAGGTCATGATCTCGTGGTCGTGGGATAGAGCCCCATGTCAGGCTCATGCAGTCTGCTTGAGATTCTTTTTCTGCCTTCTCCCTCTGCCCCTCCCCCCCCCACTCGTGCTCCCTCTCTTTCTCTCTCTAAAGTAAATAAATCAATCTTTTAAAAAATATGTTTATAGACAGGGTTAATACTTACCCATCTTTATTCACCTAGCATCTTGCAGGTGAAATTTAACTTAATTGAAATGGCTTCTCTAGACAATTTACCACACTAACCAGTGCAACTCTGGGGTCATTAAAGTAAAATAACCACTGAGTTTTGTTCAACTAATTGTGAAGCCAGTCAACAATTAATGAATGGATTTCAGATAGAAGATAAAATAGATTTAAAATCAAATATAAAGATTAATAATGCAATTGAACAGTGCAGTGACCTGTGAAACAATATAAATAGAGGTTGTAGATAGCTTCCAAAATCACATTCTGGTGGTGCGCAAAGATGATTTTACCAGATCTCAGCTGAATTAGTTGTTTAGTAGGGTTAAATATGTAGTGTTGACAGTAATTCCAGTAAATGGAAATGTAGTAAAGAGTTTTGCATAAATACACAATTAATGCACATTTGCAAATCATTATTAAGTAGATTATGCTTTATTTATAAAACCTAAATGAACTTGTTATAAACTCATAATACTACGTGTATTATGTGTGCGTGTATATGTGTGTGTGTGTGTGTATATATATATATCATTAATCTATTTGGGGGCAAGAAATCTTGCGATATGCTAAGTGTTTGGATATATTGTAAATATCACTGATAATGAGGTTTCTAGTAATAGGGTATTAGTCTGTGACACAACCATGCTATTTAAAACCATAAGTATAATTTACCTAATTATATCTCAGCCTTGCTTTAGCTACTTCCTCAGAAACACATACTTTGTTCTTTATACTCAGACTTCCACAGTGTTTATGTTTTAAGTCCATTACTTTCCCTGGTTTATTAATTTTTATCAGATAGAAGAATGTTTGCATAGCTACACTCCGTTGACCTGTTACTATGGCTATAATGAGTATTTCATTTCCCTCGATATTGCACATGTCGTTAATGTTAATACTTTTAAGGATATATGGAAATTACAAACTACATTCCCATGAAAGCCTAAAAGCTACCTAGTATGAGTCTAATTCAGCCCTTTAAACAGATTCCTCCTCATCTAAGACATTATCAATAGTGCATTCAAAAAATATACGCCTTTTCCTTGAAAAATATAAATCAAGATCAAACGGGAATGAATTCATAGGAAATGTGTCAACATTATAAGACTGTTAAATTGGAATATACTTTAATTGGGCTTCTGTAAAGAGTAGTAGAGAATTTCTAAGAGAAAAGGGGGAAGAAATCATGATCCAGTGGTAAATTATTAGAAAAGATAAGATCCATAGATATTGAAACGAAAATATTTTTACATACAAGGTTACTTACCTGTTAGGAAGTTGGAAAAAGGGTAGAGAACATTATGAGAACATTCAGAGCTGTACTATTGATAAATAGAGACGTTTAAAGACAAGGGTCTCCCTCTTTTCCTCTGCTCCCCCAACACAATGCTCATAGGCCTTGTGCAGCTCTCATCATTATTAATGGCTCTGGAGAAGAGCCCTATCACTAGCCAGGAAGCCCCTGGGGGGCAGCACTAAAACAGTCATTTCTGTGTCTCTATCCTTGGAGCACAGGCTGCGCTCAGGCTTTCTTGACTGCTTAAAGCTGGGTTGCACTTATTTTTCCCAAGACTTTTAAAATTCATGCTTTCATAATTCTCTCTTTGCACTCTAATACTATCACTAAATAGATGCATACTGCTTTCCTATTAGCATAAAAAACTCACTGAAATTAATTTTGAAAAGAAAACAGCAACAATTCTACATTTGCAAACCATAATGTACTAAAACTCACTAATAACGTTGCCTTAAAGTCTGTTTTCTCCTTTTAATTTCAGTCTAATACACAAACCTACTTCCTGTTCTGCAGTTTTTATTCCTTTGAGGTCCCTTCAGTGGCACAAATGGTAATGGTGGTGGGAAGAAGAAAATGTGTGACTATATATTGAGCCTGTGTGATTTGTACGGACAGTATAAAACTTGGAGATTTCCTCAAGTAAGTCCCACCTTTCTCTTATGCCCTCTAAGTGGGCCACAGGCAGAAGAACAATTCCTGCTTGGTTCCTATCAGAGCTATGTCATTGTCCGTTAACCAACAAAAAGACCTTCTTGTTTTGTTCCCATATCACTTTCATTTTCTTGTCATTTTCGAGAATTTTTAATTCCACACTTTCCATTACTGAACATGCAAGCAAAGCACTTATTATAATGACTATAGACTTCCTGAAATCTAGCTCTCTTTCAAAAGGAGGAAATACAGATTTCCATTATATGTTTGATTTGTTGACCTCTTTTAAAGTCATAGCATAGAATGAATATGAATTAATAATGATTTTAATTATGACCCCAGCTTCTATCTTCAAGAGAACGTAAATGGAGGAGGGGGGGCAAGTTTGGAAAGCCGATGTATCCAACACATGCCATGTGTACTTACTCCTGGATAACTTAGCATTGGTGGTTTGATATGAACTATAGCTTTCTACATTTTGACTGAATTTCCCATTCTCAGTATGGAAGCCACATCAATCATTCCATTAGTGGAAGGGGTTATATTTCAGAACACCAAATTTGTTTTGAAGACACCGTAAAGAGAATTAAGTGTATTGTTAAGTATTCTTTCTTCAATGTTATAAGTGTAAATTGTTGACACGAGGAGGGAAGAGATGCCACATTGCAGATCATTCTTGTTGGATGAAGCACGAACTGAAGTATCACTTTCTAACAATTAAGAAATTAGCACTAACAATTATGTGTCATTTCTTCTCTAGAGCTCACAGCATGATTAGTTTATGCCTAATTAAGGGCCTAAATCAGCAAAGAAAGTCTGGCGCCAGCCTGAGGGGAAATTCCTATAGGCTACTTTCTAAGTTTTCTCTACTTAAATTAGAATGTAATTCAATTTTCAGTGATAATTTGAAAGGACTCTTTATTATTTCACAATTCTCTTATTTCAAACAAACCTTTGATCTCTCTATCTCCTATCTTTTTCTATGTTGTCCTTTTAACTTGTTAAAACAAAATAAAATTAGCTTTAAAAGAGAGAGACAAAAGAAAAGAAAAACGACATAAAATTGAAGAAACGTTCCTGGAAGTTTGTACAGTCTTCCTTCTCTCTTCCAACAGGCCATCATTCTCAAAACTTCAAACTCCCAGGACACCTGGGTGGCTCAGTGGTTAAGCAACTGGCTTTGGCTCAGGTCATGATCCCAGGGTCCTGGGATCGAGTCCTGCATCGGGCTCCCTGCTTAACAGTGAGTCTGTTTCTTCCCCTTCCTCTGAGTTTCTGCCCGCTTGTGCTCTCTCTCTCTCTCTCTTTCTCTAAAATAAAGAAATAAAATTAAAAAAAAAAAGAAGAAGAAAACTTCAAACTCCCCAGGAAACCTTTTAAAACTGAAACCGCTAACTCAGGATCAAAAGCCACACAACCTCCCCCAAAGACAGGGGAAGTAAACATTTTAGTTTGACAAATTTAAAGTGTTTCATTGAATCTTCAGTTGGATAGAGATTTTTTTCAAACGCCCTATTCAAAAATGGCAACACGAGGAAACGATTAGAGACAAGATTCCCAGAAAAATGAGTGAAACAAATAAACAACATGTATGTACACGTGTGTATATATAAATGCATATGCACACCTATACCCTATGTATATACATACACACATATATACATATATAAAGCACTTGCACACACATGTGAAATTTATCATGCTTTATATTCTTACATGTATCATATAATATTATCTCTGTTGTACAGCTTAGGAAAGTAGAAACCAAAGCTTAGTGGTGTTTATTAACTTTCATGTTGTCATACAGCTAGTAAAATGGCTGAAGCGCAAAGTAAAGAAAACAGGACAGACTGATACAAAATAAAGGTCAAAAGAGTGCAAATAAAATTCCTAATTTAATGTTGCCTTTATGATTAGTTACGCCCTTTCAAAACTAATTTAACCCTAAAGGAACGTCTTATTCAAAAATATAAAACAAATGGCTCTCACAGTTTATCAAAAATAAGAAAGAGGTTTTTAATGCAATTTTTCTTTTTTCTTTTGACATTTCTTTGCATGGCAAATTTAGAAAGTATGACCAAAGGGAAAGCTATTTTCCTTAAAAAAGAGAAATGACAAACTCTTGTGATATCAGTAGGGTAAAAGAAACCAAGAAACCTCGAGCCTGTGGACATATAAACAGCAATGCCTATACATTAGAAACTACCTACAAGAAATTTTCCATGTTTAACTGAAACTGGTTTCATCCTTCTCCAATTTCCAGAGTGGAAATCCACGACTTCTGAGGAATAAAAACAAAAGAAAACTAGAAGAGGAAACAAAAAAGAAACAAATTATATTTCTTTAATTGGAAGACAAACTTGGAAGATGAAAAATGTTTTTCTAAGCACCACATAGTAATCCCGGTCACTCCTCTTCACTTGAAATGCAGTGATTTGGTTTACTAGACTGCTTGGGTTAAAGGCCTCCCCATCCATGTGTATAACTAAGCAAGAAAGCACTTTGTTTCTTTTTCTTTGAGAAAGCAGAAAACTAAAATGAACCCAGTTAAAATCCGAAGATATGCTTGTCTCCATCAGATGCAGAATTTACCTTCAAGCTGCTTTTCAAAAACCTTTGAAAGACTGGCTACAGTTGCTGGAAGGAGGTCACAGAAACACAGCATTACTGATGACAACTGACCAATGGTTTTAATTTTGCTTAGTATTTCAAATATATTTATTATTGGGGGAACATTCTTAGAAATTGTTGTCATATTCTTTGAGGATCGATGTGTTAAAGCACATGAATGTATATGTACATATACACATATTTATTTTATATACATATTTACACACCTACATACACACGTATATGCATATAATCTAAAATACATACACTGTTGGTAGTTGGACTTTGTCATCAGCAATGCTTTGATCCTGGGATCCCTGAAGAGCAAATGGCACACAATACAAAACATACTAAGCCATTAACAACTATTCACATAATTAGGGTAAAACAAAAGAAAAAAATCAGACCGGAGCTAAAGAAATCAGGGATTTGACCTGAAACAACTTCTCTGCCGTTATATTTTATTTATCTCCCCTTGAAGTGGAATTTTACCTGGAGAATATAAAGTCTGGATTAGATTTTATGGGCATCACCACCATACATGCAGAAAACACAAGCCTCAAAAACTTATTGCAACCTGTATTTTATCAGCCTAAAACTATTTCCTGCTGAGTTAGAAATAGGTTCCCCCCTCCAACTTCATATATGTAATAGATCAACATAATAGAACATTCCATTATAATTTTTAAAATAATTTGATTAATAACGGTACTTATGAAAATGCTGATTTCCTGGCATTCATTTTAAAGTACTTATTGGGCAATTTCCACTTAATAGTAATAACCATAAAATAAATAAATTTTTACATCTGAGAAACAGACCAAAAAAATCATCTATCAGCTTATTTCATATTTAGAAGTTATCTGGTTAGAAAACATTTCTACAGTGTTTTGTCCTTTTTATATCGTCTTCAGATAACATCCTGTATTTTTAAACCAGTGCAACAAAGCTTATCTTTGTTCTTCACAAAGGCTGCAATTTTAAACTCCTTTGTTTCTCCTTTCACAATACCTGTATTTCCATCGTTTTGAAGAAGGGGGATTGGTAGGGGGAACAATGGTTTATTTATTTTACCCAGAGCTCTCACCTATTAAACAGTCCCATAGAATTGACCCTGAGGATTAGGTTATAGCAAAATTCCAATGGACATTTTTTTTTTTTTAAGCAGGAGTTTTGCAATGCAAATGATCACTAAAGCTTTTATATGTGTTGTAACTGAAATATACTACGTTGGGTCACAATACTATTGAAAAGAAATGGAGGAGGAAAAGAAGGGAGGAAAACAGTTATTTTGGGAATATGGGATTGAAAGGCACTGTAAATAACCACCTTTGCTGGAATTTTTAATGTTATTTTTGTCCTACCTTTCTCAGTCTGACTTAGAAAGCAATTTACAATAAGACATTGACCATTGCAGTCATCCAAAGAGAAGGCCTTTTAATGACAAGTTTCTACCCTATGGTAGTATTCAGTATTCATTTGATTTAAGAGCATTATGTAGTGAGCACAACTACTTTATAATGGGTGAATTAATGATTTATGTTGGACCAAAATATTCATCAATTAATAATAAAGAATACTGTCTGCTCTTTCAGAAACAAAATGAACAACAAATAAACACACACGGACACACACACAAACATAAACCATCAAAATCTGGTCCTTCTCATTTGTCTCTGATGGGGCAACTTCTGAGATAGTACAGAGGAGTATTAATCCTTAATGAGGGAATAATAAGTTTGTGAAATATGAATATAGGGGAAATAGTCCCTGGTCTGAGCTACTGATCTGGTTATGCCACTGGGAAAGATGGTTGCCTCTTAAATATTATTCTAAGTAACATTACAGTTGTCCAAATAAATGGCTAATCATTTTTCTCAAACTGCTTGTTAATAATTTATAGAACAACAAGTGTGAACAGAAATAGGATACAAAGATTTCCATAGTCATTGCCACTTATGAGAATTTGAGGAAGAATTTGGGTAAATTTTTTATTTTATGGACAATATCTATCTTTAGGAAAAAATGATTTAGAAAGCTTGGGATATTTCATGAAATACACAATAATTTCATTAACTACCAAGAAATAAACAACTTCTTTGAAGTAAGTTATGGCTGTTTCAAGGGCCACATGCTAGGACTCAGAGCTATGCCATAGGTCTAGAGGGTGGAAGGAATTGAATTGATGCAATGACCTCCACTTGGGTCATAATTCAAGTTCCATAGAGATCAGGAAACTTTTCTTGTACATCTGTTGTTTTCCCAGTACCTAGCACAATATATAGCACATGACTACAAAGGTGTCTGTGATCATTTGTAAGGTCCTTGAATTAAGAATTAAGCCTCCCAGTATGCAGTGGACTGCGTGGAATTAAGATGTCCACTAAAGACATAAAGGAGGTTTGAGAAGAGAACCTCACAAAGAATCTTGAATTTTCACTAAATACCTAGTGAGGTTCCGGAACACACCAGTTGGCAATGTCAAATGATAACACAATGCAATGTCAGTAGGTAGACATGGCTGGATATGAGTATGTAGGTGATGCAAATAAACGTTACCTTTTAAATGATGAGGCCAGACAATAATTCCCAACAAATCTTTGTGTCTTTTCCAGAAAGTCCTAAGGTAAAAACACCATTAGGTGTTGTTAATGGTAAAAGTAGGGCCATCCAAGAGGAAATATCAAACTTTGTGTCTTTGGGTAATTTACATAACCTATCTGAACCTCAGTTCCTCATCAGTGAAATACCCAAGCATGGAGCTTGTTGGTAATGGTGTGAGAATTAAATGCATTAATAAACTTAAGGTAACGTTTGAGAACAATGACCACCACATATTAAGTGTTAGGTATCTATTATCTATGGTTTGAGACATGGGACTAAAACTCCAGAGATAGTTGGCATACAGGCTTAAGATTCCAAGATTTAAGATTCTATGACATTGGGTGAAGCCATGAGAATAAATGGTTTATGTGAGAAAAACAGTACAATGAGAGAAGCACACAGGTCAAGTCTGTCAAGTCAGCTAAGTCAGTCAAGTCATTTATTTAATTATTTATTTTTAAGGATTTATTTATTTTAGAAAGAATGGGGGGGTGGGGGGGCAGAGGGAGAGAGAGAGAGAATCTCAAGCAGACTCCCCGACTCAGAGCTCGATCTCCCGACCCTGAGATCATGACCTGAGCCGAAATCAAGAGTTGGGCACTTAACTAACTGAGCCACCCAGGTGCCCCAGATGCATATTTAATAAGGAAGAAGAAAGCTGTAGGAAGAAGTGAGAGTGTGGTCATGGACAGAATACTGGCAATGGAGTTGGATAGGATCTGAATTCAATGTTTTGCTCCTATTTACTAGCATAACCCTGGCATGTTATACATTCTCTCTGATTCTCACTTCTTCAGTCTATAAACTGGGGCTGATATCAAAATGTCAGGCTTGCTGAGAAGATGAAATTGCATTAAATATTTAAAAGCACATAGCATAAAAATATTAGTTACTAATGTATGGTAATTATTAAGAAAAGTCAAGATGGAAGGAAGGAAGAAGAAGAAGAAAGAGAGAAAGAAAGAAAAAAGAGAAAGAAAAAGAAGAAATGGAGGAAAAAATCAAAAGGGGGGAAGAAAGAAGGTAGGAAGAAAGGGGGGAAAGGGGAAATAAAGAGAGAAAGAAGGGAAAAAGAAGAGAAGGGAGAGAGAAGGAAGAAAGGAAGGGCAAAAGAGGGAGGAAAAAACGGAAGGAAAAAAAAGAGAAAGAAATAAAAGAAGAAAAAATACACATAGCCAGGAAATTTTAATTTTGAGGAAACTATGGCATAGTGTTTCATGAATGTTGTTGGGACATCTGGGTGACTCAGTCAGTTAAGCGTTTGCCTTCAGCTCTGGTCATGATCCCAGAGTCCTGGGATCCATCCCAGCCTCAGGCGCCCTGCTCAGTGGGGAGCCTGCTTTTCCCTCTGCTCCTCCCCCCAACTCATGGGAGTGAGCTCGTGCGTGTGAGCATGCTCTATCTCTCTCACAAATACATAAATAAAATCTAAAAATTAAAAAAAAAAATGTAGTTAATATTCCTGGCGGAGGTGGGAGGAAGGGAAGGGCAAAGTAGCCCCAAAGATAATTTTACTACATTGACTGTTTCCTATGTCATTTTCATCATAACTCTAAAAATGCGTTTTGAAAGAAAGTTTGCTATATAAACACACACACATGAAAATAGCAAGTTTCTGTGACACTTTGAGGGTTTTTTTGAAATTTTTATTCAAATTCCAGTTAGTAAACAACCGGTGAAAAATCAGTTTCAGGTGTAGGATGTAGTGATTCAACACTTCCATACAGCACCTGGTGCTCATCACAACAGTACACTCCTTAATGCCCACCATCTATTTCACCCATCCCCCCCCACCTCCACTCTGGTAACCATCAGTTTGTTCTCTATAGTTAAGAACAGTTGTCCTATTTTTTGTTGGTTGTTTACCAAAGTAATGTTTTTCATTACAAAAAGTAAAAAAGATCACAAAGAATACCATATCTCAGACATAAAAAATTACTATTTTATACATAACTTTTCATATTTTTCTAAGCATATAGATACATATGTTTTTGTATGGCTTCATACAATACATATTTTATGTGCTGTGCTAATTTCCATTTAGCAATATACTAATTGATATATTTTCACATGTCATTCTAAATGATTGTATATGATGTGCTATGCTTTCTAAACTAAGTCCTTATTGTTGAATAATTAGGTTATTTTCCTTACTTTACTACTGAAAATAAAATTGCAAGAGAAGGCCCATACATAAGTCATTTCCATAGAGTATGTTTTAGAAATGAAATATTTGCATGCAAGCATTTAAAAAGTCCTTGTAAATCATAAATAATTACTTAAATTGAATCAATTTAAAGTGAATTATAAAGAAAATTAACACTGATCAAGGAATGTGTACCAATATAAAATACTACAAACTAGGAGGAAAAAAAACCTTTGCAGAGTGCTGTTAAATGGGCAGTTCAACATACAGATCGAATGATCGAAGAGCGATTGATCTCACCTTCTTCAGTAGAATCTCAGGACAGCAAGGAAACAGGCAACATAAAGTCATTTGTTAATTTTTTTTTTCTAATTGTTTTACCATATTCCTTCTGGCCATAAGTAAAGGAGAAAAAATGTAATTGGCTCCAGATGATGATGCCCGTTCCCTCTTGCCTTAGTCTGTTGTGAGGTCTGGCTCTGGAGCCAAGTGGAGAAAGCTTGAATTGAGAAAGGCGGAAGGAGAAGAAATGTGACAGGTGGGCAAACAAGAGGAGAATCCAAAAAGAGGCCAGGAAAGGAAGCGGGGAGAGGGACTCTGAAGTGGCTTGCACCTGCTCAGAAGTGGAAGAGCAGAATGAAGTTCCATCCCTGAAGCTTTCGACAGGAGTCTTTCAAAACCTTAGGCAAGTTCCCTCCCCTACACACTTTGTTCCTTCTTGATTAGAGAGAAATCTATTTACCTGTTAGAGAAACCTTTTTAGAGCATTTCTATTCCCTTTTGAGATATCAAGCACTTGTTCCTAGGAGGCAAAATAGTTCCTTGCTGAGTAAAATATATTCTTAAAAATAGACAAAATTCTAGTTTAAATGAATTTTACAGATTTTTATAATTTGTGTTTATATATAGTTTAATTCTACATACTTACATAAAGAGAAAAATGAAAAAAAGGAAGTACAATGAATGTTTAATATGTATTGTATGTACAGTAGGGGAAGTTCTAGGTAGAGCTTCTTTGACAGTTGGGTCCCAGCTTGATGATGAGGACAATGAGGGGCAGGGCCCCAGTCAACCCACCAGGACTGGTAGCAGGAATAAGAAGGGGAGGGGAGGGGAAGGGAGGGGAGGGGAGGGGAGGGAAGGGAATCCTTTGTCATTGAAAACTACTGCGGCAAAATCTAGGTTAGCCTGAGTGATGCACATCAGATGAAAACAAAGAGAAGAACCAGGAAATTCACACAAGATAAAGTATAAATGAAACGTGGATGAAATACAGACAGATGAAGGAGCTTTAGCTTCATAACTAATAAAGTTAAATCAATGATTGTGTATGTGTTTGCATTACATATATTTTTAAATAGGAATCAAAACAATGCTGGTAAGGATTGGGAAGCTAGCCACCGTCTTATATTTCTAATAAGTAATCAAGAGCTTTAAAAAAAAAATCAGAGCTGCCTTCAACTGTTATACACAAAGATTTCTTCATAACAATATTTATTACTGTCAGACAAAAGAAACCTACATAAAAAATCTTTTACTATTCCCAAGAATAAGAGGATGGTTAAATATATTTTTATACATTCCTACTACATCTATTATATAGACAATAAAAGCATGTGTCTGAAGATAAGAAGGTATAAACATTTGTATAATTTCCCATACTTTGCAAGCCTATGGTGTATAGACCAAATGTGTGTGTGTGTGTGTGTGTGTGTGTGTGAAATCATTCTGTAGCAATGGTTTGTGACCTCTGAGTCTCAGATGTCAAGACAATCACACAATAGGAAATGGGGGAAACAATTTTGGTAGAAGACATCCACTGTGAATGTACTGAGCAAAATGCTATGCCCTGTGCAATGGGAGTCATCCCTGCGAGGCCATCAATCTTCAGTTAAGTTGTAAAGATTCTTATAGAAGAGTTTTCTGCATACTCTCTAAAAATTTTCATGGTTAACATACATTCCCCAGGATTTGGATTTGCAGGGTATTTTTGAAAGTATTGAATTTGGATCAAAATTGGAGGTGGTCTGAAAAGTCAGCCATCAGGTTATTGGAAATTGTAGATATGTCTATGTTCATAAAGCTATGACTCAGGGAGAAAAATGACAGGAAGTGAATATATCTAAATGTTAACAGTGATATCTGTAGGGGGTATGATTTTAGGATGTTATTTTTCTTCCTTATTTTTTGTCATAGCATCCAAATATTCTATAGCAGGCTTACATTAGTTTATAATCAGAAAAAGGATATAACTTTTTCTTTTTGTATGTTTTTTTATTATGTTTGATTCACCAACATTTTGTACATCATTAGTTTTTTGATGCAGTGTTTAATGATTCATTAGTTCTGTATAACACCCAGTGCTCATCACATCACGTGCCCTCCTTAATACCCATCATGCAGTTACCCCATCTCCCCACCTCCCCCTCCCTTCTGTAACTCTCCGGTTCCCAGAATCCAGAGTCTCTCATGGTTTGTCTCCTTCTCTGAGTCTTCCCATTCAGGTTTCTCTCCCTTCCCCTGTGGTCCTCTATGCCATTCCACATATGAATGAAACCATATGATAATTGTTTTTCTCTACTTGACTTACTTCACTTAGCATAATCCCCTCCAGTTCCATCCATGTCAGTGCAAATGGTAGGTATTCATCCTTTCTGATGGCAAAAGGATGTAACTTTTTTAAAGGAAGATGTTTTTTTAAAGTGTGACTGTTGAGAAGTTTTCAACATACCCTAAAATTTTTTAATGTAGATATAGACCATTATATGAAACAACAATAAATGAAGATTCATGTCATAAATTCTTCTTTAAATTTATATTAGTAAAAAGCTAGACTCTCTTAATGAATTAATTGTATTATGGTAAAGATTTTGTTTCCTTCTTTGAAAATTATATTTTTATTTTTGCTGCCAGAAAACTCAGAACTAAGTTTAATACTTGTTTACAGCAAATTCCTTTTTCCTGGATTTTCTGTGTCCATCTCTTATTTAAACCATGTCTTAACATTCTTTTATTCTTATCTTTATAGTTTCATTGCACATTTATCTTGCTGTAAGCTGCTGCATCCACTTTTTTGAATTTGTGTACTCCTGCCATGCTCTTTGCATTGTTGTCACTGAGCCTATGGCTCTCAAATGGAACGCACCTCCATGTCTATGCGTATATCATTCTCTCTGCCTCAAGTCTACTTCCCTTTGTAGCCAGGCTAGTTAGATCTCGATTCTACAAGTTTCAGACTGATTATTAGCTCTTCTGGGTCCAACAACAACTGTATATTACTTTCAAGCAGTTTTTGTATTAAGTTGTAATGATCACTAATCTTTCTCCGGGTTTTGAGTTTCTCGTGGCCTCCTGGAGTTACCATACTCATTTTTGTCAGCAGAATGGCACACCACATAGTGAATGCTCAATAAATACTTACATAATATTAAAATATAAAACGAAGAAATGAAACTAATGAGCTCAATCAACTACTCAAATAATTGCATTCAACTTCTGTTTTAGGAATTTATTTGCAATTTCTTTGGAATTGCAGATTATAAAAACCACGTTGCCTTCTACGAGAATCTGGCTTCCATTTTTGTGGTCCGATAGCCTGTTCTGTTCCATCGTGCCATTTGTACATTTGCCCAATGTTTAGGCGGCATCCACATTGTGCCTCATATGGAGCTAGAAGCCAGAATCAGTGAACAAGGACACAGACGTGATCAACGCTCCCATGCGGTTTCATTAGAGCAGCAGAAGCAGATATTAAACAATCATTACCAATTTTAAAATGCCAGGAAACATGCAGTAAGCTCTGGGAATTCATAAGAGAGGTGAGGATGTTACATTCTGAACCATGAGCAGGAAGTGAGTTTATAAAGGCGGTGAGAGTTGGAGGGTGGACAAGTAGAGGGCTCTAAGGGCCGCAGGAACATCAGTGTGAGTCCCCAACTCTTCCCAAGTGTTGACATAAACTGGTGGCCAAGAGAAAAATATACATTGTGCAGCCATTGTTACTATGAAAAAAGATAAATCTAAGACCTAAAAGATTTATCTACATAGAAAGATTAGTCTCACAGTAGAATTCCTCTCCACTAGACACCCTCAAGAAGAAAGATGCTTTTCCATCTTTGTGTGCTTGAGAACTTGCAGGGTTGGACATATCACAGAAACCTGAGTATTTCTTGACGTGTTTAATCCATCATCAGTGAAATATTACTTCTTATTTTCTAGAAGAAACTAGGAATTTTTTATTCATTCTTCTTGAGGAAAGTGAGAAACTGTTAACATAGAACACTTTAATATAGCACTATGATGAGCAGTGGGAAATGAACACTTAAAAGCAAAGATCTAACTCAAAAACAAAAATGTGCAGAAACACAGTCATTTAAGGAATAAAAGGGCCAAATCACACTAATGACATATGAGGAGGAAACTAAGTTTCGATGTAACATGCATTTTTTCCTAATATAAAATATCTTATATTTGTATGTAGTTTCTATTCAAAGTTCTTTAGCATAAATATCTCTTTTGATAGTTACAGTAATCCTTCCTATAAAATATTTTCAAGCTCTTCTTATAAACTCCCAGCAGAATATGATTTACATTAAATCAAGTTTGTCAGCACGGAGCTACGAACACATATATTTTATTACATTACAACCCGACTATTTGTGGTACTTCCTATTTTGTCTCTAGTTCTAGAAATGGTACCTAGCGGTGAGTAACAACACTCCTGTGCACAGAATTGTCAATCAACAAAAATTTGCTGATTGATTTATTGACCTTGGTTATATTTCATTTCTGTTGCCATCTTGATCTTATGCAACTCAATTAATATATTTCACATTTAAAATCCACTTTGACAGAAAGGTGTTTTTTTTTCTTTTTATATCTTTCTACAAGTCTGCATAGCCTAATGACAAGACCAAGTTCCAATAAATATATTAATATGTACCAAATTAACCAGAATTAAAGTGTATTTGTAGCCACTTAGATATACGTGATTTTGCATATCATGCCCATTTTTAAATGCATTAATTATCCAATAGACCATGACAATTCTTCAAAGTCACTTTGGTCTATCATCTAAATACATATGCTATGTAAGAATTAATTTTGACAACAGATT
The DNA here is from genome assembly GCF_009762305.2 of Zalophus californianus. Classification (NCBI taxonomy): domain Eukaryota; kingdom Metazoa; phylum Chordata; class Mammalia; order Carnivora; family Otariidae; genus Zalophus; species Zalophus californianus. The sequence continues at coordinate 66,589,440 of NC_045601.1, read as the reverse complement.
ATTTATCCATTAGCCTGAAAAAGCTCAACGGCAGCTATTACTAATTGTGGAGTCTCATATGTTGGCACTTTTTGATAAGAAAGGTTTTGACCCAAAATACTACAATGGCTTTTTTTTGTTTTTTAGATAGCGAAATATTGACATAATTCTTCTATGATTAGTGTGAAGGTTTACAATATGTTCACCAACAACAACAATGCACCAATCTGCTTTCTACTTCAGCGGGAAAAAATTCTCTCGAGAAATGAAAGGCTGATCCAATGGAAAATAATCTTTTGGGAAGTAAATTTCTACTGTTATTCAGTAAAAGACCAGATTTAGTAGCAGAAAAAAGAAAAAGTAAACTTCAAGTTTTATATACACATACACAATTCTTATTTAGAAATTTGAAGATGAATAACTGCAAATAAATTTGGGAAATACAACTTTATTAAAAGTTATTTGGTGTTATGGAAAATTGAATTTGCACTAGTACTCAATCCCTTTATTCTGAAAATTCTGTTGCAAACAACACTGATGAAACATTCTGCCTCCCCATCAAGGAAATTGCGATTCAGTGCCTTCTGGATTTACGTGAGAATTTTTTAGTAGATTGTTCATATTACCTCACAGACTTTACTAATAATAATAATAAAATTATGATCACTCAGTAGTGGAAAAGGGCCTAAACCAGTTGTGCAGTAGATCTTAGTATGTCAGGGCATCCTGTGGAAATCATTCAATCATTCAGTGACTATCATTAATTTGCATAGCTTCGTCTGCATGTCTCAGTTATCACTGAAATAACCACCACACTCTTCTCCACATTCCCACTTGATGGCCTTCTGTCTGTCTTCCAGTTTGCATTTAGGATAACATTTTCAAGATACCAACACTGTCATGTCACTTCCCCACTCAAAATCCATCACCTTCAGGGCGCCTGGGTGGCTCAGATGGTTAAGCGTCTGCCTGCAGCTCAGGTCATGATCCCAGGGTCCTGGGATCGAGCCCAATATCGGGCTCCTGGCTCAGTGGGGAGCCTGCTTCTCCCTCTGCCTCTGCCTCTCCCCCTGCTCATGCTCTCTCTCTCTCTCTCTATCTCTGTGTCTCAAATGAATAAATAAAATCTTTAAAACAAAACAAAACAAACAAACAAACAAAAAACAAAAATCCATCACCTTCTAATATATCAGCTCAAACACCCCTTTCTGTGCACCCTGTAACTGCTACCTTGGGGTTGTCTCTTGCTTGTATCACAAAGCTCCCATGTACCTTTTCTTCATTACACGTATCACATTTATCTTTTTTTATTTCACTTTTATTCCCTACCTCCTTTACTTGATTCATGAGCATAAGAGCAGAGTCTGGCTTTGCTTAGCATGTGCTTAGTCTGATGCATAGCACATTTCCTGGTACATAGTTACTGCTCATTAACCCATGCTGCATTTGAATGAGGGCTAAACCAGGAATTGAAATCTGTACACTCAATGTTTACTTGGTTCATTCAATAAACATTAAGTACATGCCAACTATGGGCCAGCTATCAAGCTTTTTCAGAGATTCAACAATGAATGAAGTCTCTATAACACCTTCGAGAAGCTCATCAGGTAATGAAAAGCACTAGACACAATTATTCATTATTGTGATTTGACTCTATCAGGAATGTTTTATTTTCCACCCTTACTGCACAAATTATCTAAAACTTCTTGTGTCATTTATTATCTAATCAGTCAAGACCAAAATATGAATTACTTCATTAAAATCTGTTTTGTCCAAACTGTGAAGCTTGTTGCCATTGTTATATGGAATTTTGTACATTACTTAATATAAATAAATGGTTAATTACTGAAAAAGATCCAATTAATCACTAATGCATGTTGCTGGTTGTAATTTTTTTTCCAACATAAAGCACATATGGAAAATATTACCTTTACTCGGAAACAATACAGACTTAATCCTTCAAAAGGGATGATAGTCATGTCCATTGTCTGAGTATTCTAATATAACACACACTTTGAGATTCAACTCAGTGCTGCTTAAATTATACTACAAAGACAAGATTTTAATGGGTATTATGTGCAAAGTAGTTCTAAGATAAACAACTAGACCTCATTCTCTCCTCCTCCCAATTACCTCCTATTTCCTCTCCTTCCTAACTCCTATTTCAGAATATTTCATGCCCAGAAGATATGTTGGGTGCCAGCAATCAACGCTGGTAAGGCAATCATTCTCCCAAATATTTAAAGCCTGTGCTAGGCACTGAGGACAGATATGCTGGAAATTAAAAAAACATTGCTCCTTCCCTGTTCCTCAGAAGGCAAAGAAATAGGTAATAAATAAGAAATGTAAATAAATCATAACAAAGTGTGGTAAGAATTATAAGTAGATACAATAGATTACCATGTGAGAACATTTCTGTGGGGAGGGGTTGGAATATACGTGAGAATGGACAAACAGGAAAGTGCTGTCATCAGAAAGAACATTAAGCTGAGGACTGAAAAATGAAGTTAAGCCAGTGTCACAGAGCACATTCTCTGGAAAGCAGATTGAGATGGAGATGAGCATCCAGAAGGTCAGCATTGTACAATGAAAGGGGGGGGCAGACTGGCAGAAGGAGAAATTGGACTGATGTTCTCTCAATGAATGTCTCCCACAGAGACCTCTGAAATTGTAGTGACCCTATGGAGTTGTCAGCTATTGGGAGAAAAAGAGAAGATGAGAAGGATAGTGAGGGAAAAATGTCCATTGGATTTAGTGGACATGGAGGTCATTTAGATGCTCAGAAAATAAATGAAAAGTAGGACTGCTGGGTACTGTGTTAAGGCTGATTTAAGGTTACAGGTCATATGTGTTATTTTCTTCAGTAGTGCTGACCATACCCATAGAAGGTAGATGTTGAAAAGATAGAGTTGGGATTTTTCTCCCCAAGTCTAATAGAGGAAAATAGGGATCAGGGAGATGAATGTATTTTCCATAGTATAATTGCAATGATGAAACATAGAATCTAAGAGTAATGAGAGAATTAAGGGCAGAAGGAGCTGAAGAATAGAAAGGAAGTAGAGCTAATTTATTAAAAGACTCAATGATGAGGTCTAAGAGTATAGCAGTCAGCACTTAAACTGAAAGAGATAGAAAGATGTGGCTGAAGAGTCAAATATGTAGGATATTTCCACTTGCTCTTCCAGCATATGATTGGTAAACTGATGAATTGCAGCATGTCCTTTCATTCTCAAAATTTTCTGAGTTTGAATAAGTTATATGAGTACTTTAAGAATATTAAATTTATGAACTCTAAAGTAGTATATATTCTGGTGTTGACAATCCACTGAATGAGACCATAGAAATGTGTTCATCATTTGGCTGAGGCAAAGAATCATTGACAATAAGATAATAAGGAACTGGAAAGCCAAGATATCATCTATATAAATGTGAGTAATCAAGCATGATGAGTAAAAGAAAGTTGCTCAGACTTGCACAAATAAGAGAATTTTAAAACTGGATGAATTTGATTCTTTTTTTTTTTTTTAAGAGAGCAATGGAGACTTATTTCTTGGAGTCTATCTTCTTAATCTTCAACATTCAAAATAAATTTCCAGATGTTCTTTGTGATCATCATTCATCTCTGTTATTTGGAAGCATATATCTTATAGAATAGACTCACATGGAAAAGTTTTTTTCTAAATTATCCCATTACTAATTATCACTAGTAATGATTGGCTTCTATAAAGAGATAGAATGGGCAAGTTTCTCAACTTATTATCTTTCCCCATATAAATAATAAGGAGACTAACATGGAAAAATGGTTTAAAGATATGATAAATGTTGGGGAGCAAAGGAGCAAGAAACATCTTTCCCAAGTAAGGTAGAGACATTTATTACTTAGCAAATACCTATATGCTGCCCCACATTCCCCTGTCCCTTTCAGTTAGGTGGAGTTATGTGATCTTTACCGTGTAGAGAAATAATGTGTGTCACTTATGAGTTCAGACATTTAAGAGAAGCAGTGAATCTATACTCATTCTTTGCTCCTACTGTGGTGACCTGGAAGCCACATGCTAAAATCGTAGAGCCAAAGATGAGGGTAATCTGGATTACTGATTCATCATGGGGGAGCCACCCTGGGAAACCTTTGGATATACAGCAGAGTTTACATTGAGTTGTTGTGTGCTAATTCATTGACATTTCAGTTATGCAGCATAACCTGGCCTATTGTGACTCACATAACAAGTGAACAATATTTTTACAGGAAAAAAAAATATTAAGAGCAAACAAGAAAAGTGAGTCATCATCATTCCTGTAAATACTTTAAACCTGTGGCATATCTTAGAACATTCAAATCAAATTATAAACGATGTGAAAAGAAATGTTTTAAGGAGGTTGGACCAACAGATATTTATTCCTAGGTCCTTTGTATCACTCTTCTTTAGAAAAGAAAGTCCTTGATACATTCCTCCTTCTAGACAAGGAGAGATGGTGAACCATACATGTGAAGTTGTCCAAGAGGCCTACTTTGAATACTTACCAAACACACACGCTGACATTTTTCTTGAAAACATTCATTATGTGACATCCTCCTGCCCTTACCAAATAAGTCACCTTTTGTAAACAGAGAAATGCTCTGGTTTTAGTCTGAAGAGATTATGGGAACAATGATTTATTGTCCTCCTGGATCTTGTGTTCCTTGGATAAATTGTGCAATCTCAGCTTCCTAGCACCTCCCTATATCTACAACCTATTTGAGAAGCCACTGCTTGGGTAGAAGGTAACTGATCACAGCTTTCTTATGTTTTTGAAAACCCAGAAAATAATGGTCTTTTTACCCCAGTTCTCAAACATTATTGATTTGGAGAATGACTGCAACGCATACTTAGCGAAGCATGTGACAGTGGTGGGAAGAGAAGAGGGGAGGCAAGGACAATTTTGCTTCCTGAGACCCCACCCTAGAAAGAACCTATGGAGAACCTACCCAGGTCAGGAATTAGATCTGCAGTGTTACCCTCTGAGCCCTCTGACTGCCCTTCACAAGACTCCATGGAATGGTGGCAGAGCCGTGACAACTGGGGCAGAAACCGATGAATGACCCTTAAAGGAGGCCAAATGGCCAATCTGACAGCATCTGGAATTGCTTTGCCTGCAGTTAACCACATATTTTATCTCTGCTGCATGGTATCCTTTCTAATAAATCTAATGAATCCCTTGTTTTAGGGCTAGGAGTGGGGTTGTTACTTTTGTTTTAGCGAACTCTAAAGGAGTAAATAAACCCATGTGCTTTGAAAAAGGATAAAAGGTCAAAAATCAGGATGGGACCTTCTAACCCCTTGGTGACCAGGCAGAAGTATGGAAAGGAGCCCCATGTATGAGCCCTACATGGACTTGGCCTCCAAAACCATTCAGTAAAGTAATTATGAATTGGGTAAAGTCTGTATTCAATACAATCCTTGCAACCATCATAGGGCCGTGCTGTGTCTCCTTTGTTCATTTCATTACAGATTTTCAGCTTTCTTTCCTCCAAAATTTAATGCCTTCAGGCTTCCCTAGGTCTCCACTGACATAAGGAAAGATAATTAAATGGCAAATCAATTAGCATTAACCTGTGATTACTATATGTTTCAGCATTTCACTAAATATTTACATTTTATAAATGTGAGCATGCAATGGCGAGGCTTAACACAACAGTATGCATTCACAGTATTTATAAAACATAAACATTTGGTGAATATCTCTGTACAATATGGGATAATATTTTAGGGAAGGGGGCATTTCCAGTATCCCTCATATGATGCTGGATAACTGATCATGTACTATTTATAGGAATAATGGCAGACTTGGAATCTACTTTTTATCTTCTCCAAACAATATCTTAATTAAATCAAGGAGAACACACACTAATACTCCACCCTTCCAGAATTCAGAACAGTGCCTGGAACATAATAGTCATTCACTAAATATTTGCTGAATAACTCTAATATCTAGAAACTAGCTTTTATAAATTGACAGCCAGGTTTTGACAGGTAATTATATAGCTATTCTTTTTGTTCTTTTCAATAATCCAGTCATAAAGAATTAAGCCCTTTTGTCCATATAATAACAGACATATCTATGAGTTTAATAAACTTAAATTCATAATAGGAAAGCTGTTCCTATTCACCAAACTGAGCAAGACCCACTTTTTTATATAGATTATGCTATTTTCGTCTACCTAAATGTATAGTAACTAACATTGAGCACCAAATATGGTTTATGAATTGTTCTGGATATAACACTTACTAATAGCTTTTCATGTTTACACAAAATATTGACTAATTACTATTATAATCAAATTTTGCCAGTGAGAAAACAGACCCAGAAAAGTTAAGTAACTTGCTCAAATTCTCAGAGCTAGAAATATAGAGAGAATTAGTACTTAGGATTCAGACTTAATTATTTTCAGTTCTAAAGCCTGGAGACTGTCTACCTACTATACTATATAATAAATTCTGCTTTAATACTTGATCATAGTACAAAAGTAAATCTTAAATTATGTTTGTATTCTGATTCATTAAATTATCTTCAATGGATATTTTGACTAAATACATACAAATTACCTTAATTATTATTGTAAAGATAATAGAACTTTTCAATAAACATGCCCAAGTAGCCATGGACTCTCCCGGAATTACAAAAACCCAGAACACCCACAATCAGTTCCTGCCACCACAAACATGTCTGTGTTTTCTCTCCAGTCAAGATAAATTCCTCTAATTGTAACCGGCATCCAAAGACAGGCAAAAAGTCTTTTACAACAAAATACTAGCAGACAACCAAGCATCAGAAAACATTTAAGGAAAGCCAGCATCATGACAAAGAGGTATAAAACTGAAAAGTATTTTTTGAAGAGAGAAATTTTAAAAGGAAAAAAAAGTTATCTTTAGAGATATTCCATCCATAATACATACAGACATATTGCAAAAGAAATAATTAGTAATATTGGAAATTAAATTATTTGATTAGCAAAATGAGTATGAAAAAGAGACAAGTTTAAAAATAGAATGGTCACAACAAAAAAGCTAGTTAGTGAGGTAAAAGATGATCTTCCACAATAAACCATAAAAAGATAAAGGGTCTAAAAATATATGAAAATTCAAGAGATTCAGAAGATAAATTTAGAAGATTTGACATCCATACAGTAAGATTTCTGGAAGGAAAGCATAAAGATAATGTAGGGAAGAAAGTAAAAAGTGAAATAATAGAAAAAATGAATATTGTCAAAAGATTTCCTAGATATGAAAAGGTATAGATCAAAAGGGCTCACCAATTTCTATGAAAAAAAATGATACTAAAATATATGAGTGGTATTTTAAAATAAAGAATAGAAAAAGAATGTACTAATAGCTTAGCATTGACATAAAAAATGTAAAGACTATCTCCTAAAGATTAATAATCAGACTAATACTAGGTTTCTCACTGACTAGAGACTATAAGACAAAGGCTATAAGAGGCCATAGGGAACAATGGCTACTAGAGAAAATGATTTTGAATCCCAAGTCCCATGTAAAGTCAAATCAGCATGCAAGTGCAAGGATAAATTTTAGGCATTTTTTTGAATGAAAGAATTTATTATGTTTCTTATAAATACACAATTCTGAAAGAGTAACAAAACAAAACAAATTAAAATTTAAATATGAATCCAAAGAAAAGAAAAGCATGGATTACAAGAAACAATGGTATGGAAAATATAACAAAATAAAAGAATCAAAGAAGATAAACTAACACAGTTAGTATAAAGTCTGTTGATTCACTATATAAAAAGTATATAATAAATTGGAATTAAAATTCCAAATGAGGTAAGCATGAAATTTAGTCAACTGAGAGAAGAGCAGGAAAATGACGTATTATATTCACAGTAGAAAACAAGAAAGATGAAAAAGTACAGGGTTTTAGAGGGGAGGGGGGAGGGGAGATTGGTTAGCCCGGTGATGGGTATTAAGGAGGGCATGTACTGCATGGAGCACTGGGTGTTATACGAAAACAATGGATCGTGGATCACCACATCAAAAACTAATGATGTATTGTATGGTGACTAACATAACATAGTACAATTAAAAAGAAAAAGTAATGACCTAAGTATATAATTCAAGAAACTAGGAAAAAACGAATGAAAGCCTCAAATTCATTAGATTAATTACATATACAAATTCATAAAATAGAAAAATTTTTAAAAGCTGATATTTTCCGTCTTGCTATTCAGACCACGTAATTAAAAAACAAATAGGCATAACATTAAGAAGAGGAACAGGGACAAAGTTGGAGGATAAATGGATTAAAAATTCTGTGACTAATAGGGATACTTTTATTTCAGTATATTTGAAAACAAATGAATTAGAAAATTTTCCATGAAAATATAAATGATCAAACTTGGTCCAAGAAAATAAAAATATAAAACTTAAATATAAAGGGGCACCTGGGTGGCTCAGTCGTTAAGCGCGTCTGCCTTTGGCTCAGGTCATGATCTCAGGGTCCTGGGATTGAGCCCCGCATCTGGCTCCCAGCTCAGTGGAAAGCCTGCTTCTCCCTCTCCCACTCCCTCTGCATTCCTTCTCTCGTGTTGTCTCTCTCTGTCAAATAAATAAATAAAATCTTTAAAAAAAAACAAAAAAAAACACTTAAATATAAAAATAGACCAATGAACACAGAAAAAATGTAAAAACGTAGCCAAGGGCCTACTAAAAAAGGCATCAGATCAAAGTAGATTTGTAGGTGAGGTCTATCAAAACTTCATGGAATAGTTAATTATTATCATCTCAGTTATTCCATACCATAAAAAATTATTTAATTTTTCAACTTGTTCTAACATTACTCTGCTGTGAAAACCTAACAAAAGTAGTGATACATCACATGTGCACACACACACTCTCACACACACACACCCCTCCACCTCAAACTTATATGTGAATAAATGTGGGAAAAGAATATAAGTGAAATATTAGCAGTTTGAATTCTGGAAAAGACCAGAAGTTTATTACATCATGGCCAGGGTTGGTTCACCCAAGAAATAGCATATTAAATAATATTTAATATAGCTTTTGGCTGTATTATGAGATTTAAGGTGAAAGAATGATTATCTTAATAGATGTTGATAATATAGTAGATAAGATTGGACATTCATTTCTATTAAAAAAAGAGAAATGTTCTCTTAGGAAGCTGGAAATAAAAGTTAGAAATAAGTCAAGGATACCTGCCCTCACCATTACCAGTAAGCATTGCCTGAAGGTCTAGCTAAAGTTATATGAAAATAATACAACAATTCTGAACAACGGAAATAAAGAAACAAAGAAAACAAAAATGCCATTATTTTTAAACTTTGCTACAGTTACATGGAAACACTAAAATAATCCACTGTAGTCATTTAGTTATTTTTCCATGAGAATGTATGGATATTAAATTGTATATTTTTTAATTAAAAGCTCAGTAAAAAGAGTTTGATCCCAAGGTTCTCATACAACCACCTCCTAAATTTAAAGCAAAACTCTCTTATCAGCTGACTCTATAATTGAATCTTTCTTTTAAGTAGAGAGCAATTAAAGAAAGGAAAAGAAAACTCACTGATAATAATAGGAGAAATGTTTTCATACCTATAGTACCGTCTTACAGGATTAAGACAATTAAAAATCATTTCTAAGGGGCCATCATTCCTTTATCTTGAGGAGATTAAGTTCACTGACCCTAGGGGTGTGTAGAGATCTATGGAATTCGAAGAGATTGAATTGCAGCCTGAGCAAATAGCTTAATTGTTCTGATACTGAAATTGCCCTACACTCATAACAGGCCCAAAGCAGTTGTCATATTGTTGTCCATCTCTCTGCATGCTTAAGCTTTACATATTTCTACTCTGAAGACAAAACTTATTAAATGTTTATCTTGTTATCCTCAAGCTTCTTAATCTTTAATCTCATCTAAATTCCAGTCTTTAATCCAGTTTAGCAGTTACAAGAATTCTGGGGATAGAACTGGAAGATTATAAAGCCGAAAAAGAAATTACACTTAAAAGAAAAACCTCATAAGAATTGAAACTCTGCAATTAAAAACTGAAGGACGGAGCAACAGTAGACTACCAAGAAAAGGTTAATGAGATTCAATCCTTAGCAGACTGGGAGGCAAAATAGCCTTGTGAATAAAAGCATAGGCCATGCTGCCAGATTCGTACTTCTTGGGTCTTCTTGGATGCTAACTAGCTGCGTGACATTGCTCATTTTATGTAACCCCTCTGGGGTAAAATTTCTATTTTCTATAGATTGGGATAAATAAGACGTGCCTCAAAATGTTGCTGGGAATTTTTAATGACAACTGGTTTCTCACTGATGATATGCAATGTAGGCACTAAATAGAGTATCACCCCCAAACGCTGCACAAAATGAAATGTGTCACCACCTATCATAACAGATTTTTTTTAATCATCTTTGATTCAAAATCCTAATGTCTTGTGTCCTCTGTGAGGTGACAAACCTATATCAAAATTAACTGATACACTTAGCATAGGCATTGAGCTTAAATGACGTCTACTGAATTGTGTTATTAAAAGGAAACATTTTTAAGAGTGGAAAGCATTTAGTGGTATTCTATAATGCATTATAAACTGCATTTTTCATGTAAACCATTAGTCTGCATATGATGAGCAAATGCATCTTCAAGAAAGAATGAAACATGTGAAGTTAAATTTTTAATGTAAGCCCTAGTCTTCTATTAAATTTGGTTGTGGAACAAATGGGAGAGATCCCAAATTGCCTGTGTTATGCTGGTTTTGCCTGATTTTATTTTACTTTTCTTTATAATAATCTTAGAAAGGTTTATTTTGTAGAATCACTTCTATTTTTTTTCGGGAGATATTGTATAATCATTTTTCACAGATATATCCTTGTGAACAGATCTTGTGTCAAAATAGTCAAGACAATTGTCTTTGATTTATTTTAGAAAAGAGACAGGGAAGGTATAAACTCTCACAGACTGCCAGTCTGTTTTCTTCTAGCTTTAAAAAAATAACATTCATGAGATAGAATTTGTGGTACCTTAACCTTATGAGGCAAGAAGAAATGACACTTGAGATATAATGCGGTTATTTATACTTTTATCAAAAGAGGCTGAACTCCCTCTGCAGTAACGTATTATGCAGATGAAATTATTTTTTAATTGAGAAAATAACATCACAGGTGGTGCAAGAAATCTCAGCTGTGGCCATAGCACATGTTAATTTCATTGGTAACAGAATCCAAAAGTCAGCATCCTATCTGGGCTTTCACTTCAGGCAAACGTGGTTTTGACTTTTGGCTCTGTCAGTTACTGCATTTGTGACTACAATTTATTTAAACTTTCAAAGCCTCAGGTGTCTCATCTGAAAACAAATGATACCTGCTTGAAGAATTGTGATAATTAGTGAGATGATGGGTGTATGAGAACTTAGCATGCTGTCCTGAACACCGTCAGAACACAATAAGCATTAGTTGATATTAATACTGCGGCGGCGGGGGTGGGGGGGGGATTGTGCGCAGGAATATTCAGGGGAGGAAACGGAATGGGGGGGGAGGGGAGTGTTAGTATATAGTGCCAAAATACTCCATTAAGTTTTCTGCTTTTTAGGCTTTCTTTGAAAAACTCAATGTAGGGAACCGATTTCTTAATCTCTTTTCCATATATTGGAAAGAAAGCCATTAAATGAAATGTGAGCTGAGGAAGGCATTCAGCTTCTCTTGCTGCTAATAATATTGCCATTTTATTCCCAATTACTAAGTAGTCTTCCTTTCTTTGTAACAGATAAATTTCTAAATTTGGCATTGTTCCATTTCATAGATTTGGCAGGAGAAACCATAAATTAATGTACAAACCCAAGAAACAGGCTTCCTACCTTAGCTTTGTTACCAAATATGCATGTTAGATTGGTAACATCTTCAATATGACAATATAATGTTGAAGGTTTGGGGGCCCCAATAACAGCACTCCTATTCTCTACCTGGACTCAAAGCAAACTGAGAAATAGAGCAAGAAAATAAGGAAGATGCAGAAAAAAAAAAATTCTCCATTAGTGGTAAGGCTGAGATTAGAGAATGTGACATACATGCAGCATCATTGAGCCTCCTAGTACTGACGATCAGAGTTACGCTTGCTTCCCCAGTCCTTCCCCAATGCCCCCAACCCTCTACATTGTCCCCCTCTGAAAAGGCCCAGTGTGTGGTGTAGCCGACCAAGTACTTTGTGAGCAGCTCACTCCAGAAAAAAGGAGAGGAGAGATCCGGGTACTTTCTCTCCCTTAGTTTACACCCAGATCTAGTAAATCTCTCCTCCTTCCCAGGGAAAGAATGAGGGAGGGGTTGGAAGGAGACCAGAAGTGTTATGTTAACATATGTCTCTAAGTGTAAGGAGCTGTTAGGAAGGGGAATTAAATGTAACTCTCACTAAGATTTCCCAGTTTAACCCATTGACTAGGCAGTTGTCTCACTTAGCCTATTAACTACCAGAGAGTGGCTATTGCCCTGGGGCATCAAATGAAGAACAAGCTATCAAGATAGGCTTCTGGGCATCCTCCTGGGTCCATGCAAACCACTATTTTTCTGGGTATTTTCTTGGGGACTATGTAGTAAAACAAAAATAATAATAATAAGATTTTGCCCAAAAACGGGTTATAGTTTTAAACACTACATTAAATCAACTGGAAGACTACTCTGTACCCAAGAAACCAACATAGTCTGTGCATTGTCTTCTCTATTTCCTATCCCAAATTATGTTTCTTTACATTTTCCATTAGATCTCACCAGAAATTCTGCAACATAATGTTTAATAATATCATAGAGGTATTTTAATAATTACATGAATAAGCACATTCTAATACTATAATATCAGAAAGAAGCCCCACATGTCAATAAAACACCTTTCTTTATCACATTCTCAGGTTAAGTTTAAAAACTACTTGTAAAACCAAGTTCGAAGGCCAAAGGAAATTAATATACAAAATATTTTTCTTTTCTGAGCTAAAAGTCCAAAATATCTATCCCCCCACCCCACTCTTACACACACACACACACACACACACACACACACACACACATACTTCGTTATTATCGTGTTTCAACCACAGGGATTTTTTTTTTTTGGAAGATTTTATTTATTTATTTGAGAGAGAGAGTGTGTGCATGCACAAGCCGGGAAAGGGGCAGAGGGAGAGGGAGAGAATCCCAAGCAGATTCCACGCTGAATGTGGAGCCTGACATGGGGCTCCATCTCACAACCCTGAGATCGTGACCTGAGCTGAAACCAAGAGTCGGACACTTAACCAACTAAGCCACCCAGGTGCCCCTAAATCATAGGGATTCATGATGCTTAGGTGGAGCTAATACTTTTTAGAAACTCCAATAAGTTCATGTAATTTGCAAGGTGATCATAGCACTGGCCTCAAAGGAAGCCATTCCTGGCCTCCACAGTGATTATCCAAGATGCAATTATATTCCTAGAAGACAGTAAATATGCTCCCAAAGATGTGGCAATGACTCAGAAGTGTTTGAGTGAAATAGGACAAATATAAACCTTCCTTGTTATAGCCTCACGATGCCAGTCAGTCTTTGCTAATTGCCTGTGAATTTATTTAACTGGGAGAATTCTCTGAGCAAGATGTTAATTTTTGCACTATGTCTGTTCCCTTGTTTGGGGAAAATTCCATCGAGCATGTCTCCTCTCTCTGAGAGTGGTATTTGAGATATTGAAAACATCTTGCAATGTTTATAAATTTGCAATGATGACTGGTTCTTTTTGAGGTGCCTTTCTCCACCAGTATACCAAGAAGCCCTTGGTTTCCATCTCTCCTTCTTTCTGCCTGCCTGTGCTTGACACTAACAACTTCATTCTAGAACCTCATCTGTGCTCTGCTTCAATATAGAACTCAGCAACTGTGTGGTGTAAAATTAATAAATTCTGTACCGTCCACCAGTGCATAAAGACCTGTTGAGAAAAGGGTTCTTTCACCTATAGATCATTGCCTCACAATTTACTGGGACCTCTGTAGCATACCTGGCCCTCAAAGATTCCTGAAGAGCCTGCACACATATTTTAGGATGCCGGCATCCATTAAGTTTAAGATCAAGCCATAGAAACATGTATGATAAAGTCTTCTGTGTGGACATTAGCTCTTTTGCTGAGACCATGTAATCCAATCCAAGTTTCTCAGTCCCACAATACTCTGCTTACCTCTCAGAAGTAAGTAACGGGGAGGTGAGGCACCATGAGTGTTTCACTGACTAATGACCCTCTTTGTGAAATTGTCAGGACCAGGGAAGGATCATTCCCTCTCCTTCCTGAAAATGTGTTTATATGTTTTAAAACAGACTCACAGAAATCACTGTAGTTGTAAATTGGCCAATAGGGTGTATTCACACACTCAAAACACTTAATTCAGAAGTAAAATCAGTATTATTATCATGAAAAATTAAATTTTTATTAAAATTCAACACCATAATTAAAAACTAAGTTGTTTTAAGTTTACTAAGCTAAATACCCAATGTAAAAATTTTTAACTCATTCACTTAAGAGTTTTATTAACTTTTACTTTAAGTCGTACGTTTGAACTTAATAATAACGGGCTTTCCTTTTCATATATGTAATTGATATTTCAATCCTGCAGCAATTTTACAATGGATATGATCCTACCAGTGATGGGGTCAGTAATAATCCTGGAGGCTAATGCTACAGTGGAAGGTTTTATAGATGGCTAAAATTAATAAGTGATAAAAAGCATATGCCTTCTCTTTTTAGTTATAAATGATCTGGCGGTCATTTGTAGAAAGAAATCCATGTTCAGCCATAACAACTAAAAAATACTTTTATAGACAAAATATGACAAATGTTTCCCTCATTCCTCATAACTTCGATGAAGCGGGTAGCACCGTGGTTGCTGTACTCACCCTTTATCCAGGGCTGGCCATGCTTATTTTGCTTATCACACTCACTTCTTTGAAGTGGGTCCTTGAGACTTTGGCTTGGTACCTATTAATGACTTGAGCACAGTTAGTTTTTCTTTAGCTAATGTGCCACCTTTTTATTTTTTTTAACCAAAACCACTTTATCCCACAACCCAAAAATGTGGTGGAGGAGGTAGCTAACAAAATGTTTAAGAGAGTGTTTTATTATACTTATCATCATCATTGTTAACACTCATTAGGGCTTTTCATCTCTTAAGTGCTTTGTAGGCATTAGTAAACTCCTCCTGCCCGCCTTGCCTATCTCAAGAACTCTGAGGGATCTTTAACTTCAAATGACCTTTGGGTTTTTATAAAGTGCAGTCATTGATGACGACTACCCTTTGGGTTCAGTCTTATCTGGTGGTAAGGAAGAACATGTGCCTTGAGGTTCAAAATTAATAAGAAATAATATGCATTCCAAGTGGAATTCAAGAATGCCTTTGAAACACATCTTGCTTTACTCACCTCTCCATGCACCCCCTCTTCGAGTCTTTAAAGTAAAGCAAACATGCCCACACTCCTCGAACACGTGGGGCTCTATTGCCAGATAAGTGAGTAACTATGCCGGGGCCCAAACTTCTCGTTGCCAGGAGATAACCGAAAAGCAAATGTAGATTTTTAAGACGAGGAAGAAAAGAATTCAACCAATTGGTTAACAGAGTATAGAATAGGTTAATACCAGAAAATATCATTTGTGAAGGGGGGCCTTGGTGGCTCAGTCATTAAGCATTTGCCTTCGGCTCTGGTCATGGTCCCAGGGTCATGGGATCGAGCCCCACATCGGGGTCCCCGCTCAGTGGGAAGCCTGCTTCTCCTTCTCCCACTCCCCCAGCTTGTGTTCCCTCTCTCGCTGTGTCTCTCTCTGTCAAATAAATAAATAAATAAAATCTTTAAAAGAAAAGAAAAGAAAATATTATTTGAGAAGACCACATGTTTAAAAGAAATGAGGCATTAACTCCATCTGTAGGACTGCCTGTTGTTCTTCATCAGTGTCTTCCTCGAAAGGACCATTCATGAGGGAGAATTCATTCCCAATGGCTACCCAGGAAGGATCAGCCTTGGACATATATACTCAAATCAACTACCTAGCTGAACAGGAAGAAGCGGAAACCAGACGTGGTTATAAAGAAATGCTGAAGCAGCATTCCTGAAATCCAGGCACGTTTTGTTTTTGTTATGAAAAGTCACAATTATAGATTTTTCATCCATTAAGCACTAAAGAAGGGATAACAACCTTGTCAGCAAAGGGGAGCCTTCTTCCAGGGGCCAATGGAGAGGTCAACGAGAAAAGAATGGCAGAGTTTGTGCATGCGGGATGCTTTTGCATAATCGATGACACCACGGTTAGACTGGAGGGCTTCTGCTATTTACAGGTATGACTGGTGCTCCTTTATGTTTGCAACCGGCGCTGTGATTGCAAGGGCCTGAAGAAAGGAAAATTTCTGAGGTCCCATCTGAAGTTATCCATTTTTGTGTTTTCTTGGCACTCTTCCCTTAATTCTGAGATGAACGCTTAGCAGTGATAAAAGAATGTGGTTCTGCTTTTTGGAAAAAGAGGGATGGGCCTGTGTTTTCTTTTTTAACTGTTTTAATCTGGGATAGGTTAGCCTGGGATATAAAGTGCTTGCCTTGGGCAAAGAAAAACAAATATTCAACATTCACATTGTTTGTAAAACTCTTCAGCAATGATTTAATGTTTAGCAAATGGCAGTCCTAAAAAAAGTTAACTTTTGATGAAGTATTACAGTGTTTCAAAGAACACTCACAATTATAGATTTCTATATCCTTTGTTTTGTTTCCAGTGTCTTTTTTTTTTTAAATTTTCCATACAAGAGAAAGTATTCAGCCTTTGTTAAAGTCACTTTGATAAAAACCTATTGCAAGTTAATCAGTTCCACATTTCTAATTGTTTTCTCAAAGAAGCTCGGGATTATTAATTTGGTGAAAGTTGTAAATGTTTGGCACTGGAGTTTCTGGGGAATACTTCGGTAAGATTTGTTGGAACCATGTGTTATAAACTATGCTCTACACCCTGCATTGATAGAATAACAGGATCCAGTGTTTTTCAGCCTAATTGCTCTGTAGGGATCAAAGACATGTTGCTCACTCATCTTACGCTAAGTTTTGGGATCAGAAAGAAAAGTAGCTTGATCCAAAAAAAAAAGCTGTTATGAGGCAAAATGGAGTGCAATAATCCCTATTTGAGCCAGGAGAAAGGGGGAGCATAGATTCCTAGGCAGTTTTATATAATGGGTGATATAGGAAATATATGATCAGTAGGGGGAAAAAATGATTGTAACTCATAGTTAACTTGGCAATTACAGTCAGTGGGTATATAAAGACCTGCTGGGAAGTAGTTTTTTCTTAAGTATTTTTAAAAAATCACATGTATTGGCAGAGTTTTAGATTAACCTTCTTTCCCCAAACTTAACCATTAAAGAAGAAAGGCTTTTGTTTGGATTAGAGTTTTGCAAATATCTGGACTTCTAAAATCACTCATTTACCCATTTGCTTGTATATATAAATTGAAATTTGAAAGAAACAAAAAACACCTGATGAAAAACATAATGTGAAAAGAGTTCTTAAGATATCGAGAGAAGTGGAATAATTTATCTCCTAAAACAGTAAATGAAGTAAACAGAATTTCTTCATGTCTACTTGAAAGCTTATACCCACTATCTCTATATATTTAAAAAAGACTTTAAGACTTTCCACTGAATTCTCTCAAATAATTGCCTCCCACTCTTCCAGTGCATGTCCTATTAGAGTCATAATTTTCAACCCTAAACTGAGAAATTTACATGGTATATTTAACCCAAGAAGATCTAGATAATAGTAATAGCTGAAATTTATCACACAGTTGGTAAATTATTGACACTGACTTAAGTGTTTTGTGTTCCTAATCTCCCTCTATACACAGAACAGTTCTAAAAAGTAGAATTATAATTATCCTCACATCCCAGATGAGGAAACTGAGTCACAGACAGTTTAAATGATTTGCTCAGTATTCACCAAGATGGCAGACTTTGGAGCCCATGTTTTTGACTGTAATTCCCAATTTGTAAACTCAGAGGCATCCTTTCTTTTGTGTGTGTGTGTGTGTGAATTATGAATCACTTGTGGATTTGACTTCACCTAAATCGATTCTCCTTTCACTCAGTTTCTTCATTTGCATGTCTGATCTTCCTCCCTGGCTCTACCTTCACATCTATGAAGCATCATTTCAGATCTTGCTACCCTCATGGAACACAGAATACTTTCTTCCTCAAATCAGATAGTGTATGTGGAAATTATACTGAAAAGCACTGTAAAAATGACTCCAGGGGTGCTTCAGTGGCTCAGTCGGTTAAGTGTCTGACTTAGGCCTGGGTTGTGATCTCTGGGTCCTGGGATCAATCCCTGCAGGCTCCATGCTCAATGGGGAGTCTGCTTCTCTCTCTGCCCCTCCCCACACTCCTGCACTTGTGTGCTCTCTCTCTCAAATAAATGAATATAATCTTTAAAACAAAATGACTCCATTAAAAGGAGCCTCCGATATTCCAAATAGATTTAAAAAAAAGCAAAAAGAAAAAACCTTCCTTTCATAAGAGATTTACTTTCTTATTATTCAAAACATGCCACTTTCATGGTTTTCTTCCTTTTTTCTTTCTTTCTTTCTTTCTTTCTTTCTTTTTTTTTCTTTTTTCTTCTTTCTCTTTTTCTTTCTTTTCTTTCTTTTTCTTTCTTTCTTTCTTTCTTTTTCTTCCTTCTTTCTTTCTTTCTTTCTTTCTTTCTTTCTTTCTTTCTTTCTTTCTTTCTTTCTTTCTTTCTTTCTTTCTTTCTTTCTTTCTTTCTTCTTTCATCTCTAGTCACTAAATTCATTTGCCAGCTCCACATTAATCAAAAACCATCATTGTCCAACTTTTACAATCATCTAGAAGTGGACTAGTCTGACCTAGAGGCCAGTTAACTGAAATAATAACTTAGGAAATAGTGATATAAACAGTCTTTCCCTGAAAAATGCTTAGCACACTAAAAGAAAACAAATGTTTGTCTAATATACAAATCCACACATAAGCATAGAGTCAATTATAGCATAGTTCTAAAGTAACCAAGCTAAAGTGACTTCCAACAGACCATTACTGTAGCTTTGTTAACAAAGTTGGAGTTTCAGATTTGAATTTGAAATAAAAACCATTTCTGTTAAAAATTAAGAATCTTAATTAATTCCAACTGGCAATTTGACTCCCTATAATTAGACTGCCTTGGTTGTGTTTCACTATCCTATGGGTTAATTTTCCTTAGTAATTTTCCATTTCTGTTCATACCCTTAACACATTTGGCAAATCAACTTAACATCTGTTAAACTGTAAATATTCAAGATAGGGTCTTCCGTTTTACTTTTTAGACTAGCATCAGGTATGCCTGAATGTTTAATACAGTACTTGATGTGATGATTATAAGGATGACAAAAATGACAGTGATAATCTAAGTTTGAAGTTTTGAATCTCTGGATTTATTTTTTAACTTAAAGAGGCGACTGAAGATTTAAATGGGAAACAAAAATGTGAAACAACACAACAAAAAAAAATTCTCAACAAACTGTCACCTTTGCCTTTCCGACTTAGGAATTATTTATTTTTGAAGTATTCTGATTATAGATGTCATCCTTGATTTTCAAATCCCCTATTCCTCAGTTTGTTGTTGTTGTTGTTATTGTTTTAACTTAAAATAATTGTCTCTTTCCATGGTTTAAAAACAGAGCGCATGTTTTCTATGTCTCCTTCAGCTAAGAACCACTTCACCACTACAGTATGACCACTGCACCTATCCCTATTCAAGTCTTGGGATCTCTAAAACAACATCTAGCCTGCATTTACATCGTTTGCAATAGGCAGCATGTATTTGGGAAGCATTAATGATTGTAAAAGGCTCTGGCTCTTAGAATTTTTCTTAAGATCCTTTGCATTTTTCTTTTCAAAGGGCTTCAATATGGGGACCTGGTAAAGAAGGATTAATGTAGTTTAACAAAGTGAAAAACTAATTGAATCATTAACTCACTATTCAGATTCAAATATCTTCATTCCAAACCGTATTCACTATTTACACTTCTGCTTTGCTCCTCTGCCTGACTCTTTTCTTCTCCCTTATTGGTAAAACTTCTTAGTCTTAGTTCTAACCCTGAAAAGGTCATGTGAAAATGCACATCAAGCATGCCAGAGAAAGTCAGGGCTTGCTAGGGTGAAGGCTCAGAAGGCTTTTGCTCTAGAAGTTTGAAATCTCACATGTCAAGATTTCTTTGAATACCTACAACCCTGTGAATTCATTTAAACTGATACAAAAACATAACTATCACTTCTTTTTTAATAATTAATATTTGATAGTTGTGAGTTCATTTGTATACCTTGTTGAACTATCTTGTTCCTAATTAAAACAGAATTTGAATTCAAAATTACAATTCAGTTTCTCTGAAATTTTGCAATTGACAGTAGTTTCTTCAGATAATAACACTCCTGTGGCTTTCCTATCGCTTTAAAAAAAAACGGGTAAGATGATTTTAAATGCTTTTAGGGTCCAGTGTAGACAAGTAATCATTTCATACAGAGAGAGAGAGAGAGAGAGAAAAATCTACGGTGGGGGAGGGGTGTGTTTGTAGGAGGCGATTTGACAAGCCCATCACTAATGAGACCTTCCCAATAGTTCCTTTCTATATATCACCTCCCAGATTTTATTGGACCACAGGAATATTTTAATCTTACATACCAAACCAGTGATAATAACATAACCTTCTTAAGTGATATGTTCAATGTATTATGAAAATTATGACATTTCTGTTAGTCTCATCTATTTTAAGCTCAATGATTTCTTCTAGATAGACACATGCTAATTTATATGGATGACACAATACAACATTGAGTTAACTAAAAATAATGTACTAACGAAGAGAACCATTCATGGACTTTTACAACTAAGCAGTTTTCTCCTTGATCACTGGTAAACTCAAGTCCATTTTAGTTCATTCATCTTCAGAATAGGTAATTATAAAACAAACATGAGCAATTACTCAGATTCGTTTTAATCTCCTAAATGGAAATAGTTAGTCCTGAACTTAAATTTAAAGCAAAACTTACTCTCAGCAATGTCTAATCATTTGAAGAAAAAAGTCACTGCTTTCTTTAAATAAGATCATGGCAGATAAAAATTAAGTCTTAATTAAATGCAATTCCATTTGTGGAAGCACCTAACAGGAGTGCCTTGGATATAGTAGGTGCTCATTTGGTGATAATTATGGTTATTAGCAGAATTGGATCTAGACCAAATGTTCCAGGGCTCCCAGTCCCTTTCCCCATATCCTATTTCCCCTTATAAACCTCCAGCACCTTGTCCTATGCAATTTATCATGCTTGCACTAATCACACTCAAATTGCTGTTTCCAAGAACAGGAAAGGGATGAACAAATCAGGAGGGCTTGTGTGCAGTATTGTGATAGACTTCCCTGAAAAGGCCCTGGTGTCAAATTATTTAAAGTATCAGCTACAAATAGCCATTATTTTTCTTCTCTTCCTGACTTATTGCCAGAGGCCAAAATGTACCTGAATATCAGCACCCACATAACAATTTAAAAAGTTGAAGTGTTCTTGTGTTTGATGCCGTAAAGCTCCAAATCAGTCTAATCAGATAGATTTGGGCCATCTGTCCTCATCATCAAAGATAGCAAAATGCATTGTCTCTTCTACATATTGGACTAAAAGACAAACATGGTCCAGACCTTCAACGATTCTCTTCTTGATACACCTCAAACCCACTGAGAAGAGAGACAAGATTTAAGATAAAAAATGGGGATAAATTCCCCATTTTATCCCCAAGGATACAATGGGAGATTCCCCAACAGTTTTTAAAAACAGCACAATATTTTTTTCTCTAAACCCTCTTTGGTCATTTGGTGTCCTTCACTAAACAAAAACAAACGGAAGAAATTTGGACATAGCAGCAAAACATCCAAGGAGACTTTTGCTGCTTCCCCCACACCGCCTTGAGCTGCCCTGTGCCCAGAGCTGGCGCTGAAATCTACAGGAGGCCAGGCCAGGAAGGGGCCCCAGGGTCGTATGAAAAATTTGACAATTTTCTTCTCTCCACAGTCAAGCTTATGCCTTTTGAGGGTGGGCATCTGAGGCATAAACTTCCTACTAACGCAATCCAAAAGAAAATGAATTAAGCTGCTCCCTGCGCTTTTTCAGGCTGTTGCCTGGTCTAAACAAAAGGAGGACGGTGACTTGGATTTACCTCATTCTCACCCTCCTTGCCGAGGCAGATGTCTTCAGCACTCTATTTTAAGGATTCAAAGCCCATAATATTACTAATAACTCCACATACTTGTTTGCATTTCCCATGTTACATATAAATGTCAGAGGCAATGACTTGCAGCCCCCTTTAATCTCGTGACAGCTTTATTATCATTGGTTGGCTGAACTTCAGGAAAAGTTATGACAGTGGTGAAGTTCTGCAAACTGCAGCACATATTTCGGTAATTAGGTAAAGGAGGGAGAGCTACATTTAGAATGCACAGCTGAAATTATTTGCTAAACACTTAAGATGCTGAGGTATATCACATTCCTCCCAGGACAGCTTTTGAAGGATGATTTACAAAGCATTTCTTTTACCGTTTTACCTTTTTTTTTTTTTTTTCCAGTTAGACTGTTTTAGCAGCAGCTCTTACTTGAAAATGGATCTTCTGATAATGGAAATATTGTATTTGCAATATGAGAAGGTGAAGGAGGGAGTGGTCTGAGAGGTTGTGTTTTTCATTTTCTCCTGTTTTTGAACTCAACTTAATCGAATGACTGCATCTCTTTCATGAATGCTTTAGCATTGAACACTAAAGTTGATTCTTTTTCATAGTTCTGGAATCAGGCCAAGGTTTTCCAATCTTGGGGGAATGATAATATAAACTGCATGAAATGCATTTGATCCCACCCAAACAAAACCATTTGTCTTTTTTTGAAACTTAGTTATCAATAAGTTTCAGGCTAACAATTACCTAATAAAGTCGCTGGTTTTAGGTCTTGTTAAAAGGTCATATACTTCAACAATTTCTTAAAGGAATTTTTTCCAGTATGGTACTGGGTTTCAAAGAAAAATCCAAAATCATGGACAGAAAGAGAGGGTAGAAACTGTAACTGAAAATAATCCAGATATTGCTTAAGTGCATAAATTTAGTCTAATTAACACCTAATTTTAATTCCTAAAGTTAGCCTGTCCAGACTCATAGTTAATAAAACCTATTCATTGACCACTAAAGCCTCCAAGTTTTGTTTTGATATGAAACTCAAACTATTTTGATCCAATTCCATAGCTTTCTTGAAAGTTAATCGGAGTATCATTTAACAGATGATTGACAGAAACTCTTAAAGTTTCCATAGTTAAAAAATAGAAGTGCTTCTTGTACAGTAGAGGGGAAACTACCAATTCTATTTCTACTATCCCTTCTGTTTCAAGGTACCATGCCTCATGCGAGGAGGAATACAAAGCAACATTCTCTCAGTCTTCTCTTTTCTTAAACTGTACATCTGGATCTTGATCCAAAATAGATTTAAGGAAACTTAAAATATAGACAAAATAAGGAAAAATAAAATAAATTACAAGTACATAACAAGATTAAGCCAAGGAAAAGAACAAGAGCTAGAAATTAGAATCTCATAAAATGTATGCCATTATCCAGTACAATTTCTAAAAGTTGGCTGTGAACGGACGTTAAGCAGGATGAAAAGAGGTTGATTGTTTATGATTATATTCTCAATGTTTTTAAGAAAGTGTGAAACCAAACACTGAGGGAAGCACAAACATCCTTAATCATAGAATGAGAAAGAAATTTCTTTCAAGGATGCTTACACAAAAGACACTGTGTAATATTGCGGAATAAACAGTGGCATTTACCGCTTGATAAGCAGCACTAAGAACTACATAGATTTATTTGTCATACTTGTCTTCCCATGGCTTCCTACCAAGACCCAATTCAGAAAATACCATCCTACAAGTGGGCTAGCAGGCTTTGGAATGTCCTGGATGAATTTAGGAGTATACTGTTTACTCTGTAAAACAATGGATATACTATATATCTTTAGAATGATCCTTCATCAATATTATTTCTTTTAGCTGAGTTTTGTTAGATACTAGAAAGCACTGAATATACTTTAAAAAGAATTTAGACTATAGCTAGTCTGTGTTGCAGTATGGTACAGTTCCTTATGGTTTATCAAGATTTGATCCTATCTTTGTTTTATTATAGGTGGATACAGTCTAGAAAACTAAGGGTTTCCCCATTGTCCATCTTCAAGTTTACCATTTAAAAAATTACCAATAAATACAAAGAGACAGAGACGAAGAGAGAGGTAAAACATAATATGGTTTTCATAGAAAAGAGATTAGGGAGTCTCTGGCTGGCTCAGTCAGTAGAGTGTGCGACTGTTGATCTCAGGGTTGTGAGTTTGAGCTCCATGTTGGGTGTAAAGATTACTTAAAAATAAACTCTTAAAAAAAAAAAAAAACAAGAGAGATCAGAAGAAAGTTTGATACCTATGTTATTTTAGCACATGAATAACAAGTATTTGAATAAAAATTTTTGTAATATTTGCAAATGAAATTTGTGTCATAAAATATATACATGGAAACCCATATTTTTGCCTTTCATATTCTGAAGCATGTTTGAAACAATTTTTTACCCACCACACTTTATTTAAATAAAATGAACTTTTGTCAGATATTTTTATTTTTATTTTTAGGCTTTCAAAATAAAGATTAGCATAACTTAAATGCAATAAATATTGATTTAAAATTTATGTTAAAAGTAAATACGATATAAGCTCTGTACAGATAAGTATTTGATTTCTCTGAAAACCATTTAGCTAAAGCTTAATCCAGTATTTGTTTTGTTATTAGAACTCGTTAGCTATCCAATATTTTAAATTAGAAGTCAGAACTAATACAAAGACCTTCCTTGGAAATTACAGAGTCCTGGAAAATTACAAGAATGAGTATGGTAAATAATGTAAATGCTCACATATAACCTTGAAAAAACAGTACTTGCTAGGTAGCAGCACTACCAAGATGGCAACATAGGTTATTTCTGACTTAGCTTCCTTTCACAAGAAGAACAACTAACAACTACTCAAGAACAAGACACCACTGAGCCTTCTGTTCTTCCACAGGAAAAGGAGAATACAGGGAGGACAACTACCCTCCCCCCATCCCACTCCCTCCCCACCCCCAAACAGCAGTGTGGTTCCCTTTGTGGGAGCCACTACTCTGATCTCCACCACAGGGATTTCAGGGGCAATCTGTACAACCCAGCCACTAGGAATCTGACTATGATGGAGAAGTGGGGAGGAGCTTGCAACAACCAGTACATGGATCTTGGTAGACCAAGTTCATACATGCAGGATCCAAATAGTAATCCCAACTGGTGCGTTTTGCTTATCTGCGAAACCAAGTCGGTGATGCACTCAGATCAGGGAATGTGGCAGGGTACAGATCTGCTTGATTCTAAACCTTAAACAAAAAGGCTTGCCAACCCCAGAGCCTAGTTTACCTGCACCCAAGCAAGAAGCTGAGTCCCAGTCTCACTTGCTGTGGGGAGTGTCTCCCTGCCACATCTGACCAGAGGCACTGGAGGGAACTCCAGGAGGCTGGGCAGCCCAGTGGTGCTTGAGCAGAGAGTCAGGGTGGCAAAGCTGATTACCCCCAGAGCAAAGCCTGTAACAGGGGTGGAGAAGTCCCATGGTATGCACAAGCAAGGGAATTAATTCATAGCCAAGGCTAAGGGTAGTTTCCAGCCCTTCCTAACCAGAAAGCCTGTCTGGAAAATTGAGAGTTGCCTGGAGTAGACCCTCATCTTCCTGTCCAAGCAAGGGAACTGAGATATAGCTCCACCTACCTGCTGTGGCTCCCAGCCCCATCTAACCAGAAGGATTAGTGAGGACACCTGGAAGCTGTGTGACACAGTGACACTTGAGCCAAAAGGAGGGCAAGCAGAGCTGAGAGTTTGCAGGGCAGAGCCAGTGGATCTGTTCAGCCAGGGAACTTGAGGTGAGGCTTGAGTTAAGACAACAAAGAGCTTTATTGGCCTTAGATCTGCTTCTCTCACTGTGCCCAGGCAAGGAAACTAATGCATAGCCCCGCTCATTACTGAATACAGCCTCCATCTGCCTGATCAGGGAACCCAACCAGAGCATATGAAAAACAGCACAGCTCACCCAACAGCCCTGCTTACAGTGGCATTTGAAAAGAAAGTGTAACTGGTGGCTTTCCCTCTCTGCAGGTTAAAATGTTGGCCTCACCTGACCAGGGAATTTCATGCTCACTCATGGCTAATTCAGGTCCCCAAACAACAGGACAGACAGGCCCTGGGTTCTCTCTTGCTTCTCTGTTCTGATACTAATTCATAGCCCCATCTATAATTTAATATAGTACCCATTCCCGATCATCTGGGTAGCCTAACCAGAGAATCTAGGCAATGACACAGCCCATTCTGTGGCCTTACTTGAGTAGAGAACGAAGCCAGGAGTCATTCAACTGTTCTCAGCCAGTGGCACAACATTCCATCCCTAATCTCAGATCTCAAACAGTTGTCTTTTCCAAAAATAGACTATCACAGTAGCTCCCACCTGCCTAAGGACATTACCAGTAGACACACTCAGAAACCCAAACTGAGCTGACTGTTGTAGATCTGTCTCTGCCAAAGTAAACCTGTGAAGTCTAGAAGAGGAGCCCTATTACTCAAATTTGCAGATACCAACCTATGGTATGAGGGATCGTGAACAACCAGGTAAATGTGACATTACCAAAGGAAACTAATAAAGCTCTAATAACTGATCTTAAAGAAATGGAGATCTATGAGCTGTCAGACAAAGAATTCAGAATAACCCTCTTAAAGAAATTTAATGAACTACCAAAGACACAGACAACAAAACAAAATTAGGAAAAAATCATGAAAAATATAAAAAGAGAGCAATAGAGAACATAAAAAAAAAAAATCCTAGAGTTGAAAAATACAGTTAACTGAACCAAAGGACTCAATAAGGAGTTTCAAAAGCAGACTTGACCAGGCAGAAAAAGAATCAGCAATCTGGAAGATAAGATGTAGGAAATTAGTCAGAAGAGCAAAAAGGAAGAAAAAAAGAATGAAAAAGAATTTAAAAAGCCTATGGAAAATACAGGAAACAATGAAAAAGAACAAGAATTCTAGAAGCAGAAGAGAAAGAGAAAGGGTTGGAAAGTATATTTAAAGCAGTAATGACTGAAAATTTTCTGAACTTGGAGAAAGAAATGGACACCTAGATCCATGAGGCCCAAAATATCCCAAATAGCTTGAATCTGAATAGGGCTACACCAAGACACATTAAAATTAAATTGTCAAAAGTCAAAGACAAAAAAATAATTTTGAAAGCAGCAAGAGAAAAGAGAGAATTTACATACAAGGGGACCCTCCCATTAGACTATAGGCAGATTTCTTAACAGAAACATTTTAGGCCAGGAAAAAAATGAGGTAATATATTCAAATTTTTGAAAGAAAAACTATCAACCAAGAATACTATACCCAGTAGAGCTGTCCTTCAGAAATAAAGGAGAGCTAAAGACTTTCCCAAATTAAACCTGAGGAACTTTATTACCACTATATCTGCCTGACAAGAAATGCTAAAGGGAGTCATTGAGTGGAAGTAAAAGAAAAGACATATATTAACATCATAAAAACATAAAAAGGTAGCATAAATTCACTATTAATTGTAAATATATAGATTAAGTTTGATTCTGTAATTTGGTAATGGATTAACGATGATGCATAATGCACTTACAACTCTAGCTTAAAAGTTAAAAAAAGAACACAGTAAAATAGCCATAGCTACCATAATCTGTTAATAGTTACACAATACAAAAAAATATGTAAATTGTACAATAACCTAAAATGTACAGGGGGAAAAGTAAAAGAGTAAAGTTTCTTTTTAAGATTTTTCTTCTTTCTTTTCTTTATATTGTATCTATATGAGATAATGAATGTTAGCTGAACCTATTTTGATAATTATTTCACAATATATGTAAACTAAACCATCATGCTGTACACCTCAAACAATATGGTAATATATATCTATTGTGTCTCAATAAAACCAAGGAAAAGAAGAATACTTGTTAATGTAATCTTGTTTTTTTAATTTTTCACAAAAGGGAGGGAAATTGGGGGGGAAATCTAAGGAAAAAGTTTAATGTAGATCTGTGAATTTGTGCAAGAAAAGAGAAGTAGAAAAAAAATGGACTTATTCTCTCTCTCTCAAGTCACTCAGAGCAAGTAAATAAATGTTGGCAACAGCTCTTGGTTGTATTCAAAATTATATTCAAAAATGCTATGATCCATTTTACAAAAGAGATTAATCTATTATATTACATAAGGTATCATTAGCTTTTTAATGGAGTATCTAAAAATTTAGCTTTTTGACTCACAATCCTCTATATAGTTAAAAACAATTAAAGGTAAACTTTCCTACTATCTTCAACTAACTAATGAATCAGTCATGCAGCCATGCATAACCTCATAAAGAATCTACAGAGACCATGGCACATCCACTTTTCTGCATCTTTAGTGTATGTACTGGTGAGCAAGCTGCCAAAAACCTGAGAATAACTTTGTTTCACAATGGGGTAAAAGAAAAATGGTATACAGCAAAATTGTTGAGTATCCTATAAATGAAGTTTCACTTACATTCTATTGTTTAAGTGCTAAATGCAAGGGATATGAAAAAGAACAAACCCAGGGCTATTATCAAGGGGTTTTCAGTTTAGTAGGAAGACAGTCATCCAAGCAAACCTGCCTTGGTGAAATATATAAAATAAAACTTTGGCAGCCAATGTTGATAAGCCTATTCTCTGGCCGTTGTGTCTTACTGCGGTGTAATAAGAAATAGATTTGGTCTTTGTCCCCAGTTGCTGGCACAGATCTCCTTAAACCCTTAGAATTTTCTAAGTGGTGGGAATGTCTTTTGTTATTCATAAGGGGCCCCTTTGAATACACTGAAGTTTATACTAATGAGGTAACTTAAGGTGGGGCCCTTAGATAGCTTCAGGATGGGCTTGGTCACCAGAAAAACCAAGTGATTAGTAGGTTGGAACTTTCAGCTCCACCCACCAACTTCAGGGACAGGGAAAGGAAGCTAGAAATTAAGCACTATAAAAACTCTGGAACCATGAGATTTGATGAGCTCCCAGGCTAGTGAATGCATCTACAGAAGGTAGGATGACACGTCCAGTTTCATAGGGACAGAAACTCCTGTACTCATGGACCCTTTGAGACTTTGCCTTATGTACCTCTTCACCTGGCTGTTTATTTGTATCCCTTATAATGTCTTTATAATAAACTGGAAAACATAAGTAAATGTTTCCCTGATTTTTGTGAGCCATTCTAGCAAATTATCAAATCTAAGAAGGGAGTCATGAGAACCCAATTTATAGCTGATAGATCAGAAGTACAAGTAACAACCTAGATTTGGCGACTGGTTTCAGAAGTGGTGGCAGTCTTACAGGGCTGAGCCCTTAGCCTGTCAAATCTGCTGCCATCTCCAGGTAACTGATGTCACAATTCAGTTAAGTTTGTAAGAGGCCCAGTCTGTGTCCACTGAGAATTGCATGGTGGTACTGGAAAACACTCCACACTTATATCACATTGTTTCTTTTGAAGGACTCTGATTTTGTTAGACACTGGGCAGTTATCTGTTTCATGGGCCTCTCCCCAAATCCAGGGGTAGGATGTGAATCAACCTAAGCCAATTAGGAAAATTCCATTCCACTTGACAATTCTAGTTTAGTATTGGGTGTGATACAAACCAGACCAATGAGACGTGTAGGAGCATGTGCTGGGAAAATTTTTCTTCTAAAAGGATATGCCAACCGAGTATTCATCCAATTTTAGAAGTCCTTATGCGAGTTGGAGATGCCTGAATCTGCTTCAACTCTCTGTGTTTCTAGGACTGACCTCCTAGGAATACCTCATGTTGAAGGTATTCTCAGTCTTATTTACCTCACATGACAAATCTCTGTGATAAAAATAGATTGCTCTTAGTGACTTTATTCATAGATAGATGCATGTATAGATTCACAAAATCACCAGAATTATTCTTATTGTGGAAAATTAAGAAATTATGGCAGTGGATGAGGTATTTAAGTGATTCTATAATATCAGCATGCAAATGGCCTTCTGACAGAGTTGAAACTAAGTATCTTTTTTTTTTTTTTAATAATTTAACCTACGTTCTCTTCACTTCCTTTTTTGTATTGCCTTTTTCTATACTCTGGATTGTATCCTTTCATGTCTTTCTCCATGCTCATACAAGGACATTAATTGCACATCGAAAAAGATTAGGGATGTAAGGTTGGTTTTTTTAAAAGTCATTTTATTTATCAAAATGGGATCATATATTTTATTCCTTACAACTTCCTTTTCTAAATTAACAACTTATATCTACCGTAAGTCATTAGATATCTACACTGCAACATATTCTATACTGGGTATACAATAATTTGTTCAACAATTTTCCTACTGAAGAATATTGAGAACATTCCCTTTTCCCCCTACTTAAAATGCCACTATAGTGAAAGTTTTTGTTTACATATCCTTATGTGTCATATACCTTTATAAGATAGTTTCCTGAAGGTGGGATTGCTGTGTAAAACATATGGGATGTTTCCCACCCCCTCATTTTTAAATAAAGATTTCCCCTTGTTGGGAAAAAAATATATATATTTTTTTCTTTTTCAATTCCAAACCTTTTCTTCTTGTAGAGAATTGAATAAAATATATCCTAGTGTATTTAATTAGGTTTAATTGACCATAGAATATATGTTCTGAGACTACTTACTGAAGGGACTACTATCTTCCTGAGATTACCCTATTGAATTTCATTTTACTTATTCACTTGTAGAGTTAAATAAGAGATAGAAAGAGAATCTGAGCTTATAATACTGTACTTCAAGTTCTCCCATTGTGGGATTGTATTGTGTAACATATCTCAGTACTAAATTATTTTGCAACCACTACTTTGCTATAGTGAGCCCACAACTCATAGTTCAAGTTCTTTATTGTTATTTCATTCAGAAACAAGCTGACCTCAAATCTCTTGGTATTTAATCACTTCTTCCAGTTCACAAAGAGACAAAATAAAGAAGTCCTCACTGATGATAAGTAGTGTGGTTTCTTTTTTCATCTCTTCAGCTTAGAAGTCAGCACTCAGAACCAACACTACTCTTATGAGGTATCTGTTCTTCTGAAAAGAGCAGTGTGAAACAGCAGACGACCAGCTGTGGAATTGGCATGTTTCTAAAAAGGTTGCAAGGACATAAAGATTGTTCGACAGGAGTCCAGGGAAGCCTTTTGTTTATTAGTTTATTCCTTCTGTATTAGTCCTGGAGCTTGAGACTAGCAGACACATAATTACAGTTGGCATTTGCCACGATATGGTTGGCAAAGAGGCTACAACGGAGCGTCTCTCCTTTCTGGCTGGAAGCAGCCATGTTGGCAGGCTACCACAGAGAGGGTTGCCCGCCTCTTCTATCCTCTCTTGTGACAAAGAGATCAGTGTCATCTGTCAGTCTGGCACCTTTCACAAGCAGAAAATCCACACAAAAATCAGAGATTGAGAAGGATCTTCATTAGAAAGCGATTGTGGGTAGCAGTAATCTAGAGAGAGGAGACTTCTAAAGATACAGGGGGCAGCACAGTGTGGAAAATTGAAGTGACATGCTGTTGAGAAGGCTCATTCCTAATACTGGAGTGACTTATGATACGTAAAATGAAATATACGACCCAGGCACATGAACAAAGTGAACAAAAAACAGAATATGCACCTCACTCCTCACACCGTGCAGTCCAGTGTGTGGTTATCTTTAAAGCTGATACATCTTAAGGAAATGATGGCTAAAATTGAACTTGCCTGATAACAGAATATCTTGAAGTATGAAAGCAGAATAATTTACTACATAATGCCCTGTTGAGCATAACAGGCAAAGGAATATTAATCCTAATATTTTTAATATTGATTGAGCTGTCAGAAAGCCCTCACTTATAGGAGAAACTTTGCGGTTATCTAATCAAAACTGAGGAAATTGATACCCTCTGTCTCTGTTTTTGTTGTTGTTTTAAGACTGGTGAAATTGAAATACTCCCTAAAATTACAAAGATAAAATATAATGATTCGAATAATACCTAATAGGTATTTATTGGTGATCTAAATTCATTCTGACATTTCAATGCAATGCATTACATAGAATATTAAAAGCCAGTTTTC
This sequence comes from Zalophus californianus, assembly GCF_009762305.2. Classification (NCBI taxonomy): domain Eukaryota; kingdom Metazoa; phylum Chordata; class Mammalia; order Carnivora; family Otariidae; genus Zalophus; species Zalophus californianus. The sequence continues at coordinate 66,557,186 of NC_045601.1, read as the reverse complement.
AACGGGAGATCCAGGTCAAGGTAAAATTGTATGGTATATGTAGAAAACAGTAGAGGGTAGTAATTCAGATATCAGACTTGAGCATGAGTCGATGTCAGTTAAAATTCCACTTTCATCCTTAACTGTCTGTGGAACTTTAAACAGGTACCCTTTCTGTGCCCTGATTTCCTCATCTGCAGAATGGTTGAGAATAATTATAATACCTGCCTTAGACATTGTTATGAAGCAATAAGCCTTAGTCAATGTCAAATCTTAGAACAAAATCTGAGGCATAACAGGTGTCCAATAAATACTAGCAAATATTGCGGGACAGTTTGCCTTCACCAGGCCCAGTCTCCATCATACCTTCCATTCTCCATTGCTTAAATGCTCGGTTATCCTGTATCACCCCCTACGCTTGTAAGGAGGAAAGGTCAAGAAAGACTCTATTCTTCTCTTAAAATTTAAGTCAGTGTGTTACCTTGTCAGTGCTCTTTAAGTCTTGAGGGTTTTTTTCTCCCCTCTAATTGTGCAATTAAACATTTGCCATCTGTCACAGATATGGCAGCAGCTCGGAATGACTTGGAGAAGTATTTCAGGCCCAAAGGTGTGATTTCATATCACAGAGAAGATACTCCTACTTTACTAATTCCACCTACACGGACAGCCTGCCTGGTCCAAACACTCCCAGGAATGTAAAGCAGACATCAAAGCATTAAGAATGAGGATTGGTATTTTTTTTTAATTCAATGTCTGACAACAGAAGATTTTTAATTTGTGCTCCTTTATTTAAATTTTTCACACCCTGTTTTATTCTATAGAGTGGATTTCAATTAAATTCTACCTCCCCTTTTCTCTAGCTCCTAAGAGATATAGAGAAAAGAAAAACCAAAAAGGTATTTTACCAAAATATCCACACGAAGTGACAACTTTCTTTCAAAATACAATTAACCTACTTCTTAATCCCCCATTATTGATTAAATCTGTTCATTCTTGCCTGTCCAGATCTGCATGGTCATATGTAGCAGCCATTTAACCATATGTGGCTACAAGAGTTTGAAATATGGCTAGTACAAATTGAGATCCAAGAGTAAAATATACACTATATTTCACAGACTTAGTTTGAAAGAAAGAATGTAAAATAGATCATTAATAATTTTTAAATTGTTATGTTGACAATGTTTTGTTTGGGTTAAATAAAATATACCATAAAATTAATTTCACCTGTTTTTCTTTTTTTTTAAATATGACCACTAGAAAATTGAAAAGTACATATGTGTCTTGCATTTGTGGTTTTCATTTATTTCTATTGAATAGTGCTGTTTTAAACTGATAAAAGGGGAACATTGAAGGTATTAAACACACACACACACACACACACACACATTAACTGGAATTTTAAAATAAAAATTTAGAAGAAAAATTTAATTCCAAAATTCCATTTCTATTTGTCATGGAGTATTTCTCTTGTTAATAACAACCATGGAAACCAGATTCATTACTTGCCCCCACCAAAACTGTTTGAAGACATCAGAGAACTACTGAGGCAATCCATACTTGAGAGCAGATGGCTATGAGGAAAGCCATTGCAGAGACGTAAACAAATAAGACTTAGAGAATCCACTGGCCTTTCTTGGGAGACCAGCAAAGTTTCTGACAGCCCTCAGGGGGTGGAAAGACAAAAATTGGGGGTTAGGACTTTCAAGCAACTAGGATTTGAGGTCGAAGATTTTCGAGAGAAAGAAACAACAAAGACGTGAACCAACACCAATGAATTTCCACTTCAGATATTTGCCAAATTTTTTAAACTGTTCAAGGCTAAAGACTAAGAAGTTAAGCAAACAGTGTCTAAAAAGCAGAAAAGTTGTTGGCTGTTTTATGATCCCAAGGAATTAAAAATTGGGCTTTTAGGAAATGTTAAGGAGGCAGTGCCATAATAAAGACTCCAGGCTCTCAACTGGGACCCCTGGACGACCAAACCCTATTGAGAATCAGAGTGTGATAGAATCTTATGAAAACTTAACCCAGTCTTGGGAGGTAGAGCCCCCATTTTATAAATCTGCCAGATGGGTGTGAACTCTCTGGAGATAGTACCACTTAGAACTGCTACATTTTTTCATACACAAAGTTAGCTATTTGATTAAAAATTACTAAGCACTTGAAGAAACAGAACCCAAAGTGGGAAAAAATAGATAATCAACAGACTTACAAATGACCCATGCTATGGTCTGAATGTGTTCCCCCAAAATTCATATGTTGACATCTAACCCCTAAGTAATGGTGTTAGAAGGTGGGATTTTTGAAGATGATTGGATCATGAGGGCAGAACCCTTGGGAATGGGATTATTACTTTTATCTATCTATCTATCTATCTATCTAAAAAAAAAAAGACACAGTGAAAACGTGCCTTTTAGGAGGTGGGCCTTCACCAAACACCTGACTATGTCAGGTGGTCTTTCCGGCCTCCAGAACTGTGAGAAAAAAATTTTTGTTGTTTATAAGCTACCCAGTCTGTGGTATTTTCTTCTAGCAGCCCAAACGGACTGAGATAACCCAGTTAGTAAAGTTATCAGATATGGTCTCTAATTAACAGGCTTAAGAAAATAGATGACAGATATAGAAATTAAGAATCAAATGGAAACTCTAGGACTAAAAATGCAATTACAGAAATTAAAAAAAAACTCAATAGATGGATTTAATAGCAGGAGATAGGCTTCATGAGCTCTAAAATAGGTCAATGGAAAATATCAGGCTTACTCAGAGAGCAAAAATGGTGGAAAATACGCAAAAGAAGGTAAGAGACATATGGGTCTCGATAAAATGTTCCAATAAGAAGTACCAGTGGAGTCCTGGAAGAGGAGGAGAAAGACAACAGGCAGTAATCATATTTGAACAGTCACTGGCTGAAAATTTTCCAAAACTGTCAAAAGATATCAGACCTCAAAGGCAAGAATCCTACCAACCCGACTAGGATAAATACAAGGAAAATCACATTAGGTACATCATAGTAAAACTTTGGAAAACAAAGACCAAGGGATAATCTTAAAAGCATGGGGGTTCAGGGTTGAGGGGCAAGAGCTTGTAGACTATTCACTTGCTGCAAGAAGAAAAGAATATAACTTGGCAAATTGTGAGGCTGGATGAAATTAGGCATCAAAAGAGTTCTGCAAAGCTCATAATTCAACATACTTGGAAAGGCTGCTGCAGATTAACATTTGCCACATGCAACTCTCAAACTAATCCACACAGGGAAATGGTCAGTTAGCTGTAACAAATTATAGTAATTACATGGGTGCGCAAGATGCTCAGTTCTCTGTTAACTATGGGGACAATATCTACCAGAAGGAAAGAGCAATAATGAATGAAAATTAAGAAAGATGATCCATTTTAAAACCATTTCATTAGTTTTTATGCCCTGATTTTAGGCATATGTAACCCGTGAACACTGGAAAATTCCTTTGAGAGGTGTAGATGTGGAACAGCTATTGTAATGATATGACTCTACTTCCTGTTTAAACAAGGGTGATAGACCAGTTAGGTCAACTTTACAAACAACATCATAACCTAAATCCTTTACAAATGCCAAAAAGTTTTACCAAATTTACTTTCTCCGTTCATATTTGTTTGTAGCCTCCTCCAACAATAAATGATATGAGTGCTTATATTTACTACAGTAAATGAATAAGAACAAAACCAGATCAGAACAGAAAGTTTTCTTTATCAAATATCACTAAGAAACACCAATAATAGGTGAAGAAAAAGAAAAGGCAGATGCGCATGGTCCTATCCGTACATGCCTCTTACCTTCCACTGTAAGTGGATCCGTTCCATCACCGCACCACGAGCTGTGGCGCCTGAACCATGTGGTCCATTTTGAGGGGAATTCACTGTTCTAGTGGCCTGACCCCTTCTGACTTTAATAGTCTTCAACACCTCTCCTTCGGCTGTCTGTTCATTTTTTTACCCACTTATTCTGCAAACATTTATTGAGACCCCCTGTGTGGTAGGAGCTACTGTAGACACCGAACCTATATAGAAAAAAGACAAGGTCATTAAGTAAAAGGCATGGCACGTTAGATACCAGTTAGTGCAGTGGAGAAAAATTAGGTAAAGAAGAGGTCAGAAACTGATGAGATGCAATTTTAGATAGGGTAGCCAAGGAAAACATGGGTACGGAGGTAAAGTTAAAGACACGGCAGAGGTGAAGGAGTGGAGAAATTGGGGGCAGGCATTCCAGTCGGAGAGTCCAGTAAATGCAAAGGCCAGGGGGCAGGAGCAGAGCTGGTATTGTTCAAGAACAAGGGGGCCTGTGGACTGGAGGAGAGGCAGCTTAGGGAATGTAATAGGAGATGCAATCAGAAAGGTACCTGAAAGCAAGTTCCTAAAAGGCCTTGGTAGGTGATTGAAGAACTTTGGCTTTTATTCTGAATAAGATGGGATGCCACTGGAGAGTCTTGTACAGAGGAGTTACGAGACTGAAGTTGGATTTGAAAGGTTCATTCTGGCTGCTGTGTGGAGGACAAAGATTAAAAGGGGCCATGAGAAGGAGCAAGGGGTCTAGTTAAGAAGTTATTAAAATGATCCCGACATAAACTAACAACATCTTAGTTTAGAGTGGTACTGCTACAGATGGTGAGAGATCATTGGATTCTGGATATATTTCACCCATATAGCCCATAGATTTTGCTGATGTGTTGGCTATGAGGAAAAACAAAAGAAAAAGAAAAAGAAAAAAAAAAAGAGTTAAGGATGACCATAAGGTTTTTGGTGTAAATAGCTGAGGAAAATATAGTAAGCATCTGCTAAAATGGAGATTGCACGAGGGGTGGATTTGGAAGATCTCAGTTTGGGACATGTTAGGTTTGGGATGCTAAATATATATCTTATTCTGCATGTCTTATGGCAAATAATTCAGAAAGGGAAGTAATTTAGAAGTAAATACTCTGTAATTTTTGACAATTAATTATTTAGATTCATAATGTCAGTTATTAGAAGATACTCTCTTGGATTTGGCTGCCCAGCATACTGTTTTCCCCATCTTCTCACTGTGTTAAAACTTTCTATACAAGTGGGAGATCCACATGATCCAACCTTGTTTAGTAGTAGAACCTCATGCTCTTTGATCATGTGATGTGGCCCAATCGAATGCCTTTCTGCTACTGATGTTTTGATACCTTGAGTCAAGAGGAATAAGTTCTCTTTCTCTGAGGTTACCAATTTGGGGTTTTGTAAACCTGCAGCTGCCAATCTCCATCTTCCCTGATTGCAGATCATGTTATAGTAGGAGACCATGAAGACAATACCGAGGGGAAGGACTGCTGAAAGGTGGAAGGCAGGCTTTGAGGTCCTATACCAGGCTCCACTAAAATAAACTTCACCCTAGAACTTCAGTTAGTTGAGTTGATAAATTCCTTTTCTTCTCCCCTTTCTCCTCTTCTTCCCCTTTCTCCTGTACCCCTATTTTTCCTCCTCCTTCTTTTTTGATTAAATGACTTTGAATTGAACTTCTTTCATGCAACGAATACAAATAGAATTCTTTCAAGAACCAAAAAAAGAGTCTTTTAGAGATGTATTCATTTCTACATGTAAAAACTGAGGCATGCCAAGCTAATGACTTTTCTTTTGCTTTTTTTCCCCCGGAACTTCTTTGAGAAACAACTAAGATTTTGCATTACAAAAATCAACACTATTTTAGAAATTAAAATTTATTAATGACTTATTCTGATTCTTCTCAAAGCTAACTTTCAACCATCCATGTAAGTAGAAGACAAAATTATTAAATTTATATCCATCATAAAATTCCTAATCTACATTAAAATCAACTACTTTCATTCTCTGTCCTAAATATTTTTATAGAAATTCCAAAGTTTAGATGTTAAATATATATCTAAGTGGTGGACCTTATCCTGTCTACCTCATGTGTAAGTTATGTATTTATAATTTACCATACATATAGAGTCATTCTTTGCTGAAAGAGCAAACCTTGGTATGACCATAGAAGGAAGACATACCCAGGGTTCACTGAGTCCATAGATTTTATAATTTGTTTGGAATGATTAAGAATTTATCGTATTAACAATCAAGAGCCCAGAAAACATTTTAAGAGAAACTGAGTTAAAATTAAATTAGTAGTAGATTCTTAGCCGAACTCTGGATTGCTATTATTAGTCTCAATCTTCAGTTTACTACACTTTAGAATTATTTATTTATTGTATCATATGGTAGATAGCTTACCTTCTCAGTTCAACTATTCAACACATACTTGAAATTCTTATTCCATATGGGTTAGTTATTTTATAAATGTAACAATGGCTTGGAGGTTGATCCAAAAAGCTGCAACTTTTGTTTCATGTTCTTCACAAACCACCAAAATGCATGCATTTATTTCTCTCAGTAAATTCAGTGTCCAATAAGCCAATTTTTAAAAATCAAATATATAATAAGAGCTTTCTTGAAAATGTCATCTCATGTTTTGCTGGAACAAAAGTCTACATTTTTAGCTCTAAAAGTAAATTTTCTTTGCCCCCAAAGGGGACTGTTGCCAGATGAGATTTTTATTAAAAAATAAAACCTTTTAGATAATATCCAGCAGATCGAGTTTGACTCTAAAGGAGGATGATTTCTTCTCAGCTTCGCTCCCAAGATTCAGAATGAAGATCATTTCCAGTATCCCTATTGAAGATGCTTGACACAAATACAGTTAGCATCTGGAGGGGAAAAAACAAAGATACCTTTATCTTAGGATTCCATGACTTGGAGACATCAACATTTTCTTCTAATTTAGTTTAATTCTTGAGTAACTCTTTGAGTCTAAGGATTAAAATGCCAAAAAGAAAATGAGAGGAGGCCTAAGATAGAGTGGGCTGTAGTTTAAACAAGAAGAGAGGCCCTGGGCATTATCTTCATGTGAATGGAGATCCTTTGGATAATGCCTACAGACTGGATAGGAAAAAAGGCTTTGCACACAGCCACCCATTGTTCAGTCTTTGTTAGGACCAAAATAAGTGGAGACTTGCTTTTCAGGCCCACTCTGTGAAGACTGAAGAGAGGAATGCCATTGGAGCCCAACAGTGTTTGATGTCTTCATTTTCCAAAACTCGTCTAAGAGAGACCTGGCAGACAGGGGAAGTCTACATAGAGAAAAGGCAACTCCTAAACCAAGTCACTTCCCTGGTAATGAGCACTGGAGCACTTCCATTACGATAATGTGCTTTCCTTGTCCTGGCAGAGCTGACAGAGCTATGATGATATCACGTGTTCTGTAATGGAAACCAGTGCAAGGAGGGGAAACGGAAAAAAAGTCCTAGAAACCATGAAATTCCCCAGAAGGCCAAGAGTGCAACAGACAGATATGTGACATGTGACATTAGGTAAGAATGGAGAAATTACCTAAACTTTTAAGCCATCGTCTCCAACTTTTGTCCAACTGGCCCATCCCCTAGAAGGGTGGGAGATGGGAAATTGAGAGATGCAAATAATTACTACAAGTTTTCTGGGTTGGCAGGCTGTGAGGATTCGGCAGTTTTCTTAGATGTAGGATTTTGGCCTGCTTTGGCCCTTATAGGACTGTTTTTGTATATCCCGCTATTTTTGGTTTTAGAAATATGATCTTATTGTAATTTCAAATATATTCTAGAGATGCACTTCTAAAAGCCCCCAAATTGTGTCAGACAGCCATTTTACAGCTCTCTAGATTTCCAGTACTCAGCAAAAATTACTGGCCTTAGAAAAAGCCAAGTTCATTGTCTTGTAAAATACTGTGGGTATTTATATCACAGCATGATAAATCTCAGAGAGGAGAGAAAGCGGGTATGAGATTTTTAGATCTATTACACCATTTAACTCAAAGAATGTTTATATGACCCATTGCACAAAGTTTAAATACATGAGGCAGTTTTGATTGTTAACTCCCCGAACTTGCTGGCGGAGCAAAGTGAGACAAGACATTTCTAAACAGTGTACTCCGGTATTGTTATCTGCTAGAAGGCACTTTCTGTCTTGTCAGCTGCCTCAGACATCTGCTCAGCTCCATAAAACCTGCACGCAGCATGGGTCATTTTTGTTTGTTTGGAGCTGAGGAGCATTAAGTATTAGTTGACTATAAGTTAGCTCTGTTACTCAAAGTTAGAGAAGACAAGAGAATTTTAGTGATAAAGTCAGTTCTCAAGAAAAAAATTTGCAGAACCCACTCAGTCTATTTCCTAGATATATTTCCATTTTTCAAAAGTTTATGTTAGAGCATGTACTTTTATGTTACAGTCATTTGAACAGTAAAGAAAAGAAAATGCTTCATCCTAGCTTTCCACATAACTAATAGGTCATTTTAGAGTATTTTTGTTAACGACTTGCACATTATTTAAAGATACAGCAACGTGAAATGTTACACTTTATCATTTTCCCTCAATATGTTATTTCCTATGTTGTCCTTTCCTTCCTAGAGCACCATTTCAAATTGCTGCATCATGTGCAGATAAGAAAATTCACTTACTCGTTACCCTATTGTTGATTATTTCAGTTGTGCAGTGAACTGTGGGGCCCAGTTGTGAGGCTAATCCTACACTTGCTTCTTATGTTTTCAGGTGTCCTTTCCCACATTACACAACCCAAGCAAATTTCTCTTCATTTTATTTAAAAAGAAAACCAAAACCAAAAAAAGGCCTAAATCACATATTAGTATTTGGACAAATTGCTGTGTGTAATTTTTAGTAGCTTTTAAAGCATACGCATGATAAAATGCACCCAAGATATGTGTTAGTATTCCAACGCTATGATTGTGGTACAATTCTGCCCTGGGGCTCATAAATACAGCCAGACCCACTTGCTATGTTCGTTTATCAGCAGGATTCCTGCTAGGCAGGGGAATTAATTCTGCTTGGGAAGAATGGGTACAAGATTATGATAACCAGGGTCTTCCTCCCAGGCTTTAGAAAGAGAACTGATCAAGCTGTAGTTCTAGGGAAAACTTGCAAGGAGAAGATTCTAAATTTAGATAGAAATATATAATTAAATGTTTAAAGCTGTAAGGACAAGGCAACATTTATCTTTTGGACCCTTCTAACCGTCTCCCTCCATGTCTTTCTCTCTTATCCTCTTCACCAGCCACTTTCCATTTGTTGAGTCTTTGGTCCAGCTATTATTATTCTTGGGGAAATCGAAGGCGTGGCAGAGGTGAGTGACCACTCTTAGTCATGATCCCATTGCTGTCAGGCCTGGCTTAAATTCCCTTTCTAATGAGACAAGTCTAAATTTAGCTCCTGCACTTTGTTCCTAAGTGGCTAGCCACCAGGGATCTTACGGGAGTAGGGCCAGAATAGAGCTGGGGTATTATACTGGAGAATGATAGCAAAGGCACCTCATGGAAATAGGGTTGAGCTCATGTATTTTAAACAAAGATCAAGACTACAGACTTAAAGGGGTATTATTAACCAACTAAGGTCATTTTATGGAAGATTTTATTTATTTATTTATTTATTTTTGAGAGAGAGAGAGAGAGAGAGCATGCATGAGGGGAGGGGAAGAAGAGTAGGGAGAAGAACAAGCAGACTCCACACTAGGTGTGGAGCCCTACCCAGGGCTTGATCCCATTACACCGAGATCAGGACCAGAGCCGAAATCAAGAGTCTGACGTTCAACCAACTGAACCACCGAGGCATCCCAATCATTTTGAATTTAAAAAGATGTTTATTCTTTAAAAAATAATTAAAAATTTAAAATGCTCTAACATAAACTCATTAATTATGTAAGAATGGGAGAAGTTTGTTGCTATTAGCTGAACTGGTAATCTGCACAGCCCAATGTTTTGTCTGATATTACTATCATATGAACATTGTGTGTCAACACTTGTTTGCTTCAGTAAAACACCTCCTCAAATTTGCAAACAAAGGAAACAAAAATGTGCTAATATTCACATCTTTTGTTGAATAATCATCTCTTGACTTACTAACAATCTCTTGATCAACTTTTCCTTCAGTTACTGCATCAACTCTTTGCTCCCCTTTTTAGCAAAACTTCTCCTTAGAGTTGTCCATAATGGCTTTCTTCAATTCCACGCTTCTCCTTTGATCTTAGATACACTTTAGCCATCCTTTAACCCCAGAGTCCGCCTATAACTGCCTTGTCAAGGCCACTCATGGGGTCCAGACTGATCAGTCTTATGCCATTTCTCATTCTCTCAGTCTAACCTCGGCATTTAGTCCAGTTTCCCTCTTTTCTTCATGAAACATTTCTCCACTTGATATCTAGGACACCATATTTTCCTGCTTTCCATCCTACCTGACAATACTGCTGGCTCCTCTTTATGTCTCAGAACTTCAACTCCAACGTTAGAACACACCAGTTATAATTCCCTGAACTGCTGGTCATTTTTGTCTATACTCACTTCCTGGTTCCCCTGTCGGTCCACAGGCTATAAATACCACATATCCATCGATGACTCCCAACTTCACACCTCCAGCCCAGTCTTCTTTTGATTTCCAGGTTTAACCACTCCACTTGGAAGAAAGGCACATAATTCAAAATTAATTGATCCGAAGCCCAACTCCTGATATTCCCCCCAAAACTCCTCCTCCTCTCCTATTCTTCATTATTTCAGTAAATGATATCTCTGTCCTTGCAGTGGTATCGCCAAAACCTTGAAGCCATCATTGATTTCTCTCACTCACAAAGTCCAAATTGGTCAACAAATCATTTGGTTCTATCTTCAAAATGTATTCAGAAATTGGGGCGCGTGGGTGACTCAGTCGGTTAAGTGTCCAACTCTTGATCTTGGCTCAGGTCATGATCTCAAGGTTGAGGTCAGGGCCCGTATTGGGCTCCACCTTCAGTGGGGAGTCAGCTTGAGATTCTCTCTCCCTCCTCCCCTTTTCCTCTCTCTTCCTGTCGCCCTCTCTAAAAAAAAAAAAAAAGTATTCAGAAACATACCACTTTTCATCACCACTATTATTACTGTCTGATCTAAGTAACATCAACTCATCCCACCTGGATTATTACAATAGTCCTCTAACACTATAGTAGGATCGGTCTGTATTAAATAATTTAGATATGTTAGATAATATAAGAAAGTCAGAAAATATCACACCTCTATTCACAACCCAGAGTGTCTTCCCTTCTTAGTCAAAGTCTAAATTCCTTGCCCTGGCTTACAAGAACACCTTCCACTTTCTCTTCCTTATCCTCCTTCTTGCTAGACTCCATGATGTTCCTAAAACTGTCTTGGTGCAGAATTTTAGCTTTATTGTTTCCCCAGCCTGGAATATTCTTCTCCCAGATTGCCACATGGCTCATTCCTTTTCTTCCTTTAAGGCTCTATTCAAATGCCCCCTTCTCAGGAAAGCCTTCACTGATCGCCATATGAAATGCACACTGCTCACTCCTCCAACACTCCCTGTCTTCTTTCTTTCTCTTTTTTTTCTTTTTTAAGATTTTATTTATTTATTTGACAGAGAGAGAGATAGCAGGAGCAGGAACACAAGCCAGGGGAGTGTGAGAGGGAGAAGCAGGCTTCCTACAGAGCAGGGAGCCCGATGTGGGACTCAATCCCAGGTCCCTGGGATCATGACCTGACCTGAAGGCAGACGCTTAATGACCGAGCCACCCAGGAGCCCCTCTCCCCGTTTTCTACTTTATTTTTCACCATCTGCCATACTATATATCTTCTTACCTCTTTCCTCTTAAAAACAGATTCCATGAGGGGTGCCTGGGTGGCTCAGTCAGTTAAGCATCCGAAGCTTGATTTCAGCTCAGGTCATGACCTCAGTTTCCTGGGATTGAGACCTGCGTCAGCTTCATGCTCAGCCGAGAGACTGCTCAAGATTCTCTCTCTCTGCCCCTCCTTCCTGCTTTCTCTCTCTCTCTCAAATACGTAAATAAAATCTTTAAAGAAAATGAAAAAATAAAAATAAATAAACATATATTCCATGGATAAAAAGGACTTTCCTTTCATTCATTGTCATATCCTCACAGCCTATGTATGATAGCACCAAGCATTTGTCAGGAACTTGATAAATACTTGTTGACTGAATATATAAATAAATGAAAGGTAGAGGCAAAGAGCAGGAGACTTTCTCAATAGTCTAGGTAAGAAATTATGGTGGCCTGAACCAGGGTGGTGGCTGTGGAGGTATTGCTAGATTGCAGAGGAAATGCTAATAAAAATCTTGGGATTCCTGTTACCATTATTTTTGTCACTATCCAAGTAGAAATCTGCATTGTACCTGAATGCATCAATATTGGGGGCTCCTTTATGTGAGGCATCCCCCTAAAGGACTTGATCTGCTCTCAATGTGCCAACAACATTCTGATTGTTAGTCTAGAGAAGCAAGGACCAGACCCTGAACTAGGGTTGTCAGATAAAATGCAAGATACACAGATATATTTGTATTTCAGATAAATAAGGAATAAAGTTTAAGTATATCCCAAATATTGCATAGGACATATTTATACTAAATACACAAGTACATATAAATATATATGTATAAATATTGTATGCATACTATATATACACGATATAATATATACATTAGATGTATACACATACATATATCCAAATATTGCATGAGACATATTTATACTAAACATATCTATTTATATACTACATAATATATATGTATTTATAATATATTTTATATATCTATGTATATATGTTTATATCAAATATATAATGTATATGTATATTTAGTATAAATATGTCCCATGCATATTGAATGTGTGTGTGTGTGTGTGTGTGTGTGTGTGTGTGGTGTTTACATCAAATTAAATCAAACCATCTTTTCAAATTTAACTTTGTGTATTGTTTGTTTCTTTATAGCTAAAGATGGCAGTCTGAATCTGGACTACTAAAAATTCTTTGAAGTAATGAATGTTACTTTGAGTATTCTTTGGGGAAAAAATTCTAGCTTTTTGTTAGTAATAATAAACTGAATGAGCCCTATTTTTTCATCTCAAACATCTATTTTACTTTGCAGTGATAGGGGCTATGAAAGTTCAGAGCCATAGTTTAATTGTCTTTAAGTTCACTTATTATCCTTGTGTCACTAAAGAATAATTTTCAGTCAATAACAATAGCAAAATAGAAAATTATCTATCTTTATAATCTAGTTAATTAATATTACTTTGCACCTAGTAAAATTAGGCTTATTTCACAATTCTCTCAAGAATGTTTGTCTAATAGTCTGCCCCTGACTCAATCTAAACTTTTCAACAAAAGGGGGCCAGATCTGAGCTCTGCTCTGCCCCTCCCCCCGCTCCTCCTCCTGACCCCCAACTCTGTAAGGTTGATGCCATGCACAAATCACATGTTATATTATGGTCTCAGGATCCTGCCTGGAGTCAGCAGTGAATGGACTTCTTCCATTTTACCAATGTGTTCCCTGGTCCTTTAACTCCTACATTTGACCAGAGCTCAGTAATAGGTGAAGAAAAGTCACAGAGAAAAGAGAGGAGCAGAGCAGTCTTAATCATATGAGCATAAGTAAAAAAGAATTCAAAACAGAGTGTCTTGGATAGAAAGGTCAGCTCCTACATTTACATAACTCTTATAGATTAAAAATTAAATTATAGATTAAAAAATATTATCTCAAATGTTGTCTCATTCACATTTTATTTGTCTAGTTGTTATTTATTTTTAACAAATGTAAACATTGAAGTTCATGTAAGGAAATGTTGAATAACAAGGTAGGTGGGCCTTAAGTTGCAGAAATACAGTGTGTGATCTAATTCAAGTCCAGATGCTTCACCTTCTCCACCAGAGGCCTCTTTAGTTCTGAGTAAAAAAGGAGGAAACTCTAAAAAACAATGTGCCTTTGGGTTACCTGGGTGGCTCAGTAGGTTAAGCATCTGCCTTCGGCTCAGGTCATGATCTCAGGGTCCTGGGATTGAGCCCAGTGTCAGGCTCCTTCCTCAGTGGGGAGTCTGCTTTTCCCTCACCCTCTGATCCTCCCCCCTCCCCCGCCCATATTCTCTACCTCTCTCTCTCTCTCTCTCTCAAATAAATAAAAAAAATCTTAAAAAAAAAAAAGCAATGTCCCTTCAATCTAAAGGAATTCTGGATGAATAGAAACTGAAAGCAACCCCAAACTTAAAACAAAACCCCATTTGTGTCTTTTAAGCAAATGTTCTTTTGGGGAAAAAAAAGATGGAAAGAAAATTAAAAAATGAACTTAAATAGGTCAAAGACTTAAATCTGTATTCAAAATTTATTATATCTTACATAATCACACTAAAGGAGTAGCATCCAGGGTGTATTTGGGGACCAATGGGTGTTATAATCTGTCCTTATCCTATATATTTAGGCAAATCTTTTCCCACCAATCCTACTTAATTTTCAGTAATTCTTTAATTGGTTTTTCCTTCGTTAGAATGTCACTTTATCTTAAGATGCTTGTACACCACCTTGTTCACAATAGTTCCTCAAGACAAATTTCTCTATTGATGAATAAATTAGAAAAGTCACTATGCCTTTGTGAGAAATCGCTTCTCTGTGCAAGTTATTTTCTCAGCACTCTGTGCTACTGTAACTCTTTTGTTCAGTTCTTCTTTTTTTATTAATTTAATTTTATGATGTTATGTTAATCACCATACATTACATCATTGGTTCTTGATGTAGTGATCCATGACTCATTGTTTGTGCATAACGCCCAGTGCTCCACGCAGAACGTGCCCTCTTCAATACCCATCACCAGGTTAACCCATCCCCCCACCCCCCTCCCCTCTAGAACCCTCAGTTTGTTTCTCAGAGTCCATCATCTCTCATGGTTCGTCTCCCCCTCCGATTTCCCCCCCTTCATTTTTCCCTTCCTACTATCTTCTTTTTTTTTTTTTTAACATACAATGTATTATTTGTTTCAGAGGTACAGGTCTGATTCATCAGTCTTACACAATTCACAGCACTTTTGTTCAGTTCTTCTTAATTGCATGTGTTGGCTCCATCTGAAATGTGCTCTCAATCTTTCTCTTCCTGTCAAAATACTACCCATCCTTTAAATACTTGCTCAAATGTCATCGGTGCTCTGAAGCCTTCACTGATATTTTCAGTGTACACTGTTCAATCCTATTTCTAAACTTTTGTCACCTATAGAATTTAACATTTAATTATATACCATCTCCTTTTATTCCTACTTTCTTCAAGATTAATGACGCCTTGAAATCAGAACATCCGTTTCATTCTCTTCCACTTAGTTCAAGTATCTATCAAAACACTTAATGATTTATTGATGATATGAGTAGAAATAATGGTTGTTAACATCTACTAAGTGAACAAGCAAGTAGCTGGACCAGTGAAGATCACAAGAATTCAGAGACTAGTAATATGGAGCTGACCCTGTTGGGTCAGTGCCTTGACTATAATATTAAGAGTCGAAAAAAAGCCTAGTGCTGTGCACATAATAAGTACTTAATAAATATTTATGGAAGTCATATATTAATAAATTAAGCCCAAATTTATGCCCATGCTTAATTAAGTGCCTGTTAACAACTTCAACAGCATTCACCTTAGAGCCATTTGAAAAGTGAAATCACTACTTTTATTTTCCAGTCTCTTGTTTTGACCACATAAATAAGCTTCATCTAGATGATTTGAAAAACATATGTGATCATTGTTAGGCTTGGTATCAGCCTTTTATATCAAAAGCCATTAGAAGCAATAAAAATATTTTAATAAAAATTGTCATATATTGGCAAAACTGAAATTGTGTGAAAATATGTAGAAGTAATAATTAAATAAAAATATTGACAAGGATCAATACAAGACAAGGACCAGGACACAGAACTGTCCTGGTTAAGGGCACCTGGGTGGCTCAGTTCAGGTAAGCATCTGCCTTCAGCTCAGGTCATGATCCCAGGGTCCTGGGATTGAGCCCTACATCGGGCTCCCTGCTCAGTGGGGAGTCCGCTTCTCTCGCTCTCCCTCTACCCCTCCCCCACTGCTTGTACTCTCTCTCTCTCTCTCACATGCTTTCTCTCTCTCTCTCAAATAAATAAAATATTTTAAAAAAGAATTATCTTAGTTAAGCACTTTAGAACATCAACCATAACTTAGTATTTTTAAATGAACACCAGGTCACAATGATCAGTTATCAGTACGCACCAGAGATAAGGTTGCAGATGCAAATTAAAACAGTAGGAGACATGGGACTAAATGGGAAATGCAGCAGTAACCAAGACATTTCATTAAATCATTCATATTAGCTAGACTTTGAGTCATTTGCCTTTTTTTCTTTTTTAAAAAAAGGTAGTAATTGCTCTGCAGCTGCATTGCTCCCAACAAAGCAATGTGGCTAACTTTTTCAGAACTAGTGAAACATAAGCTGAAATAATCTTCTTCCAAATGGATCTCTCCATATCTGGAAAATCTTCCTAATTACCATGGTTGTGCCCCTGACTGTTACATCACCATTCCAAGATTGAGTTATCTCAATCTCATTGATGTATTGCTCACTTATTCTTTCAAAATTATTTGAATCAATAATATACACAGAGTTATCCTTCATCCTCTACAATTTCATGCCAGGGACTTTGGTGAGGACTCACTCCACTTCCTGAACATCTAGTATCTATCACTTATAGGTGACATACCTGCTCTTAGGACACAGCCCACAATCTTCTTCAAGCCCTCTGTCTTTTTGAGTATTTCCTGTAGGCAATATTTAAAAATGCATCTTTAATGTTAAGCAAAATGTGAAGCATTATGAAATCATTGCTTTCCCCTTATACCATATTCCAGATAACACCATAATTCCAGATGAGCTGGGTGCAGGATGTCCAAAACCCAACATTTCCAGACACTAACCCTACTTTCTCAGATTGTGCATCACAGTTGTGTGTAGTGGAACAACAATCACAGCGCTTATACGTCACTTTGCAGTTTACAATACATGTTCACCTATATGACATTTGCACCAGAATACATTAGCAAGGTTTAGCTGAGTTCAGAATTCCAAAATAACAATTTATCACAAGTATAAAATGACTGTGGAACACTTCAGATTTTTAAACAAGGAAAAAGGTGGGGATTGTGCAACTATGCATGAATTTGCCCTATATCAGCCACATTTTTATAAATGACCCCTTTGCAAACACCGTGGATATCATCTTTTGGATGTTCTCATCAGAATTACCTGTGTTGCATATAAAAATATGGAATCTTGGGCTCTGTCTCATATCTCTGGAGTCACATTCTGCATGCAAGTGAGAGAGGATGGGTTTCCCAAATTGGATATTTTTACTAATCTCCATTAGTTCATTCCAAGGCACATAGTTGATGGTAAAATTTTGTCACTTGAAAGATTTTACTTTATGGAAGCAAATACTTTTTATACCTTAAAAGCCTTACGCCTGGAGCAAATTAGTTGACACCTATTCCTTAGAAGTAGCCGATAAATAACAGGAAAATAGACTGACTTCATTAGTATGGTAAACCAACCATGGGCTAGATTGTGCTTAATTGCTATTTTTAGTAGAGATACCTAACTATTTCATTCTTGGATGAAACACTTTTCCAAAATTACATAAGCCTCAGTCAATTATATTTACTTGTTAATTTGGCCTGCCTCGGTTTTTCTCTCCTTTCCTTTCTTAATAGCGGCTTTTCATTGAACTTGAAATAAGTGCCCCCAAAAACTCTAATCTGTGCAGTCTTTTGAAGAAGTCACATTACTTGGTGCTAATTTACTTCAGTTACTTCATTAAATGACTCAGGGCTTTCAAATAACTTTGGTAAGTGCTTTTTCCTCCTAAATACTGATATCACTCAGTGTAGATGAATCCAACTATGCTTGTCCATTTCAAGTCACATAGATAATTATTTTCACTGTGTAAGTTAGTAGAGATCATAATTGTATGGGATGCTTTTAATTAGGAGATTGGAATTCATATACATCCACATATCCTTATAACTGTCCGTTAAAATCAAAATGTTTTTTGACCTGTTTAGTCCTTAGAACCTAAGATCTAAAAGTATATAAATAAATATCTCACCCAGAATGGTGAATTCTACTAATAGGCCTGCTTTCAGTCCAGGACACTGATATCTTTTTTTTAGGATGTATTTATTTTAGAGAGAGAGATAGAGAGAGAGAGAGCACATGCACACAGGAGCAGAGTAGGGAGGGGCCAATGGAAGAGAGAGAATCTCAAGCAAACTCCCTGCTGAGTGCAGAGCCTGACATAGGGCTCCATCCCAGGACTCTGAGATCATGACCTTAGTCAAAATCAAGAGTCAGACACTCAACCGACTATCCACGCAGGTACCCCATCAGCACAGGACACTGATGTCTCACTGAACAATTGAGGCCACTGGAAATCACCTTCCATCTTGTACTCCCTGTCTACACACACACACACACACACACACACACACACACACACACACAAACACACACACAGACACACACAAACACTACTCTCAGTAGAAGTGCTTCAAACAGTGTTTCAGACTGTTTTAATAATCAGTTTACAAATGGTCTCTGACTCCTAGGAAAAAAATTATTCTGTCTTCTCTTTTCCTGACTGCCACCTCCTTCATCAACCTGTGTTATTTCCTGCTAGTTTTCTTCATGATGATGCCTAATCTCCCTCACCAAAACGACTGTCTCTAGTACTCTCAGATTTCTCACACTTCCTTGTACCTTGTCTTCCTCTTTGTCTAATGCTGTTTCAGACCACTTGACCTATGTTCTCATAGTTCTCCAGAGACTTCTTTTCTTTCTGCTCAGAAAAGGGCTCCTCTGCCTACGCTATAGGTACTAGAGTGCTGGTGCTATTTCCAACAAATTTTGTTTCTCTGTTATTTTTTCTTTGTCTTTCCTGAAGTGCAAAATCAAAGAGCAAAGATCAAGGGCAAGTGATGTTTCTTCCAGATGTAGGACAGAACCAAGGCTGGTCTCAATATACTTGAGGTTCAGTATAGCTCTCTGTGTTTCCTGGGAGGGGTTTTGGAGGATGGGAGATGCCTTTTCAATTTTGTGGAGTATTTTTAAGTATTTTTAATTTAAGATTAAGATTCATTTAAGGTTACACTAAGTCAAAATATAAACTCAAATGCTATTTTTGTTAGCTCAATTACATCTTGCAAATATTTTGCTGTTCCTTGCAAGTTTAGGGAATATGTTTTTTTTTTCCTTCACCCTCCCAATAAGGGTTTTTATATTTGTAGCTCACTTAACTAACACAAGATGTCTGAATATAGGGATGAAATATTATATAAAATAGTCTCTCTGATTGATTTCAGCTAGATTCTAGTAAGAGAGTTCCTGAGACTATCACCTCTGGAACTCAAGAGCTTCCAGGTAAATGCCATTGTGTAATGAGACTTTTTGTATCTGATTCCCAGATCTCCCTCCTACTACCTAAAACCTGTAAGCATCAGATATAAAGTCAATTAATGCAGACTTCTTATATTACTATTGTATTTAGATACAAATGATGCGTTTGTAATAATAGTGTAAGGTAAATGCAGCCTGAACACTACACACCTGGTCATCAGCAGTCCAGCCAACTCCTAGTATGGACTCTTTCATTAAGAGTCATACCAAACCCAGCGGGTCCTGTAAGGAACTGGGCCAGGACAGGCAGGGGCATGTGGGTGGATTCTTTCTGGGTCAGAATGGACAACAGGACGAATGCTCACTGTGCAAGTCCTGCTCATGTTAGAAACCATTGATGGGATTTTTTTTCTTTCCTTTGGCCTGTGAACAAAGGATTCTGCTTTCTGAGGGCAACACACCAGCCATTCCTAGCCATCTGTGTGAATGTTAATCTCCTTGGAGTGAGGGAGATCACTAACTTCCAAAACCTTTCTTTGGCCAGGAGTTCCCCTTTCTCATGTCTACTTCTCTTGGGAGCAATAGGAGGTGACATGAATGTTAGCTTTGTTCTAATTCATATCCTGAGTCTGTGACACTATGTGAAAAGTTGCTTCATCTAAAGAGAAAGAAGTTATTTAGTTTTATGTCTGAATCTGAAAAGTTAGTTTCTCTTGAGACTGAAAGGTGTTTACATTCTTCTTTTTATTTAGTCAAAAGCCAATGCACATTAACAACACCGTGAGATAATAGAAAATATTTATTGTTCTCAGCTCCCAGTTCGTGGCACAGAGCTCCTAAGACCTTTATAACTTCTTAAGTGATAAGAATCCTAGGAGCATCTCTTGTTCTTATACTGGTCTTTGACCTTTGTTCCTGACACAGAGCTTCTGAAATCCTTGTAGTTTCCCAGGTTATTAAGAATGTCTTTTGTGCTAGGGTGCCTGGGTGGCTCAGTTGGTTGAGCCACTGCCTTCGGCTCACGTCATGATCCTGGAGTCCCGGAATCGATTCCCGCATCCAGCTCCCTGCTCGGCAGGGCGTCTGTTTCTCCCTCTGACCCAACACCGTCTCATGCTCTCTCTCTCTCTCTCTCTCTCTCTCTCTCTCTCATTCTTTCTCTCAAATAAATAAATAAAATCTTAAAAAAAAAGAATGTCTTTTGTGCTAGTGAGGCAATTCTGGCTGGGTTCCTGGATGGCTCCTGGATGAGAGCTAATCATGGGAAAGACCAAGCTATCATCAGGAGCTGAGAATTTTCAGCCCACCTCACATTCTCTTCAGAAGGGAGAAGGGCTAAAGATGATTGATCACGCCTACATGATGAAGCCTCCGTAAAATCCCCAAAAAAGGAAGTTTGGAGAGCTTCCACACTGGTGAACAGTGGGATGAGTGGGGACAGTGCCATGCCTGGACAGGGCAAGAAACTCCTGTACCTCTTTCCACATACCTTGCTCTACACATCCCTTCCATGTGGATGTTCATCTATATCCTTTATCATATCCTTTAATAATAAACTGGTAAATGTAAGTGTTTTGCTGTGTTCTGTGAGCCACTCCAGCAAATTAAGTGAGCCCAAGGAGAGAGGTATGGGAACCTCTGAGTTATAGCTTATGGGTCAGAAGTATAGGTAACAGGCTGGGCTTATGATTGCCATCTGAAGTGAGGTGAAGTTAGTCTTGGGGGACCGAACACTTAACCTATGGAATCTGACACTATTTCCAGGTAGACAGCGTCACAATTCATTTGAATTGTAGGACACCCAGCTAGTGTCACAAAAATTGCTTGACGTGAGGAAAACCTCCACGTATTTGGACCAGAGTGTCAGAAGTGAAGGGTTCTGTATGAATAGTAAAGGAGACTCTGAGGATAAAGATCCATAACAGGTAAAAACTGGGTTTTTCCTTATGTAGGAAGGAAAAAAACCTGAGTTTTTCTCTGTTACCCATGATAGGGAGCAGCAGCTGTGCTTTAGTCAGTGTCTAAAGGTAGAAGTTATCGAATGGCATTTAGTTATAGATAACGCCTGGGAAGTTGGTTCACTTGATGTATAAGGAAATAGAAACTAAAGAAAAAGACAAAATAGTCTCTCCTTTAGTCACTGTTATCTATAATAACCAAAAGTAAAAGAACATGCCGAGTTGGATCTTGATGCTAGACAAACTCAGATTTCAGTGAGTCTGAGTTTCAGTCACTAGACTCAAAAGTCACTCGCCAATGGTAAAACTTGTGCTGGGATAATAGAAAGTACTTCTGAGATCTCTGGTCACCAAGATGGTATTCAAAGTTGGGGTTGGGGAGGACAAACCAAGAAACTATTGGAACCAGAGTATAATATGAAAGAGGTATTCCATTTTATGAATCAGTATCATCAGCTTCCTGAGGAACCTTCACTGAAGTGGATTGTGATAGTGACAAATTTGGGGGCTGTGAGTTTGGTTTTAAATGCTGCAGGGTGGAAGAGCATATTTGGGTTGATATAAAACCCACCTCTCACTACTGAATAATCACAGATGTCTATATGTGATCTAGACACTTGGGAGGTTTTCCTGAGGGAACAACCAGTTTGGCAGACTGGTTAAAAGTCACTGGAAGGTCTGTTTAATCTCAGAAAGAGGACCATCCATTTTTACCTATGAATGCAAAGTAGAATAACCAAGAGGAAGCAACTGATATACTTTGTTTATAAGCCATGTGGGACTGGCTTTATGATGAGTGGGATATTCATCTGCTGAATATGTCCGTTATCCATCTCATGACAAAGCTATAGTTAAGGGGGTTCCATTCAAGTGGACACCCTATATAACCTCACTGTTGCAAAACCAAAGGACAGTTGGCAAAGTCTTATAGAATTTGCTATTTCTGCTTCCCCTCATGGGTCTTAGAGATGCTAACAAAACCTTAGGTTAATAAGCAGGAGAATGAGGAAAGACAGAGGAGAGAATTAAGACACTGGTCATTGCAGACTGGGAATTTTTAAACAGTTATTAAAGAATAAGATAAATAAAGCAAATAGTGATCGAAATGAAATGAAGGTGAACAAGGAAGAAGAGAGTCATGAGATTCTCCTCAGGAGGGGAATATTTTTAGGTAGTTTTTAAGAAATGGGATGAATAAGGGGCACTTGTGTGGCTCAGTCAGTTAAGCATCTGCCTTCAGCTCAGGTCATGATCCCAGGGTTCTGGGATCAAGCACAACATCGTGCTCCCTGCTCAACAGAGAATCTGTTTCTCCCTCTGCCTCTTCCCTGCTCTCTCTCTCTCTCAAGTAAATAAATAAATCTTTAAAAAAAAAAAAAAAAGGAGGGTCGCCTGGGTGGCTCAGTCGTTAAGCGTCTGCCTTCGGCTCAGGTCATGATCCCAGGGTCCTGGGATGGAGCCCCACATCCGGCTCCCTGCTCGGCAGGAAGCCTGCTTCTCCCTCTCCTACTCCCCCTGCTTGTGTTCCCTCCCTCGCTGTCTCTCTCTCTCTGTCAAATAAATAAATAAAATCTTTAAAAAAAATAAAATTAAAATAAAAAAAGAAATGGGATGAATAAAATGGACATCGACAGGATTGGAACGAAGGTTTTTAGTACAACACTACCAAAAGGTAGGTGGACAGAGGGACTCCCTGTTGGCACCCCGATATTAAAGTGCCCCAAATAAGTCCATTCTACTTCTCACAGTTCAGAAAAATTTTTAAAGCCTGAGACAGAGAAAAGTTATGGGAAACCTGACCAACAATTGCTTATACTTGTGGCAAGCTGATTACTCAAGTTCAAGATTGACAAAAGGCCAGGGTCCATTGACTTAACCCCTCACTGGGGATGCAAAGTCTTTTTCACAGGGTAAGTAACATGGTCAGGGGTGCAAAAGAGTCTTTTCCAGCACTCCTTGATACAGCAGTCCATGTGCTGTGGTACTATAATCCATTGGTGAAGCCTTGACAGGGGCTACAGTTAGACTGAGAGAACATAAAAATGTGAAAGCCAGTAAGACAATGAAAGTTGGAATGTTCAAACAGGCTTTGTGTGAAGTGGTTGTATCTCTTTTACCTGAATGGCTTATGAGAATGGATATCATGTCCTGCTGGGGAACTCCCCCTACCTAGCATGGTGAAACCAAAACCTGTTGACGGAATCCTAATAGAGGCTACAGTAAGGAACATAAGAGTTGATGGAGTTACCGTGAAAGTTTGTGAGAGAATTGGTACGTTTGAACAGGCTTGATTGCCTGATTGTATTTTGGGGATAGACATTGTGCCTGACCGTAGAACGTTTCCCATACCTAATGTTGTAAAACAGAAGGCATGTAAATTCATTCTTCAAGCAATATTAATTGGACATGCTTAATGGGAACCAGTAATATTGCCTGAGCCCACACAGTGTGGAATCGGAGCTGGAGTTCAGGTAGGGACCAATTCTCTGTGTGACAGCCCTCTGTGCGGGGCTTATGGTAAAAGCTTACGGTAAAAGCCTTCTCAGCAATGACTAATGGAATTTTGAACTGGAGAATTTCCATTTGAAGGGTATGTACTACCCTGCTATCAGACATTAGTTGATGAATGAAGGATATAAAATGATCTTAAAGCCTAAAATATCCATAATGTTGAGGGTGACATCAGAGGGGGATGGCAATGCCCAGAAGACTTCCATTAATAGAAATCACTTATATAGGATCATGCTGCCTGGGAAATGCAGGAAGGAGATACTCATGAGCAGGGAGTCTCTTTTCCCCCAGGACTGACTCTGGAACTGTGTAAGGAACCACTGCATTCTCCTGTCACTTAGTGCTCTACAAACAGCTCTCAACTGACCAACACAGAGCTGCTTGGTTTGTAGATGGCAATTCCACTGTGAATGGACAACATCCTGTTTGCAAGGCCACCATTCTGAATGAAGAAGGCAGAAACAAATCAGCTCAGTGGGCTGAATTATATGCTGTTTTCCTAGTAGTGATGGAAGAATGCACTGAAAAAAAGTCTCTATGTTTGGGTTTGTACTGATGACTGGGCAGTGGCCAATGGCCTGGCCGAATGTTCTGGCAGGAGGGCAATGGAAACCTGGCCAATTAAAGGGATATTCATACGAGGCCCAACCCTATGGAAATCACTGTGGGAATTTGAGGGGCACATTAGAGTCAGACATGACAATGCCCATCATAAGATTCTCCTAGGTTTAGAAGATGATTGAAATCAACAAGCAGATATTCCTGTGTGCTCATCTAAGGTGGCCACCCGGGTCCACAAAATGAATAGATGTGTGAGTGCTGCAGCAGTGCAGCATCCTTTTGCACCCTCTGTGCAAAAGGTGCCAGTAAGAACTGTTCCCCAGCAAAAGGGACTGTCACTGCAGATGACTATGTGGCAGGTTCTCTGGTGGGGAGGCCCTGACCATAGCTGGTGAGTGAGAGTAATGCTGGTGGCCCTGGGGACTACAAATAGGCCCTGACGGGAATAGACATTGACTCTATATTGGGTTTTGCTTACCTTGTGGTAGATGTTAATACTCAGAATCCTATAAAAGAAACTGAGCCGAAGATACTGCATCAATTTGGATCACTGACCATTATTTCTTTACACGAATGGACACATTTTATAGTTTATTGTATCCAGCAAAGGTCAGAAAGATACCCTCCTTAGAGGAGAAGTTTTATAGAGAATTGGAACGGCCAATGGAAACATCAGCTGTGTAAAAAGGAGGAGATAAAGGCATGAAGGGCTGGCTCATACACCTTTATGAGTGTGCGCTAACACTCAACATGAGCATGACTTTAAAAATGCACACACACACACACACACACACACAGACACACCAAGATAGATTCCTGTTTTTCCAGTGGGTCCAAGGAAGAGAAGGTGGGAAAGATGCCTGTATACTTTCTTCACCACATCACCTCAATTTTTTCTCCCTATTGCAGTGGTCATAGGATGAGGGCTGCAACTACAAGAGCTGGAACAGGGATGATTCCAAATGAGAAATTACAACTGAACTTTAAACCTTTTGTCAGAATGCGTAAGGGCCTGGTGGGGCAGGATATGCCTTCCCCACAGCTGGCAAGACTGGGGCTAACACCTTGCCTGGTAGCAAAGACAGCACACTAGTTCTGCACCTGGGTAACCTTACTCAATGTGAACAGCAGCGGCTTGAGGGGAAAGCGCTGGCCCTATTAAGCATCGCTGCCAGAAATCTAGACCAGCACAGAGGCCAGACCTGAAATCTTCTCCAAACATAGAAAAGTTTGGCTATAAATGGAGAGAAGGAGGAAAAATAGCAAAGGGTAAAGAAATGAATGAAGATTTTATTTATTTATTTGAGAGTGAGAGAGGCAGGAGAGAGGGAACACAAGCAGAGGGAATGGGAGAGGGAGAAGCAGGTTTCCCACTGAGCAGGGAGCCCGATGCAGGGCTCGATCCCAGGACCCCGGGACCATGACCTGAGCTGAAGGTAGACGTTTAACAACTGAGCCACCCAGGCGCCCCAGAGTTTCTCATTTTTAGATGCCATGTCCAGAAGAGGAGTTAAATAAATATTTATTAAATTGAACAGAATGTACTCGGGACCAGACAGATGACTTGCAGCATTTCCATTCCTACTCAAACAGAAGACTCACAGTGCAAAACACAAAACCTCCTCTCTACATTTTCAATCATTCTCCTTCATAAGGAATAAATAATCTCAGATTAAAGTGAAGTTTATTTATATTCATATAGAAGTGATATGCAATCCTCCCTTCCCCCCCCAAAAAAAGACTAGTTCTGTATGATTGCAGTAGCATCTAATCAGTTACAATTTGTGTGGTTTCTTGTTTCTTTTTTCCAGAATGCTATCTACATTTACATGATCAGCATGATACATATAAAAATACATGTTAATGTGAACTCAATCTGAATGATACCAAGTGTTATGAGTTTTATGGAGCTGATTCACCAGGTGGGAGTGCTTGATTTTTTTTCCCCTTGCAAAATTTTTAAAAACATTTTGGAATTTAGGAGCTAGTGAGAAGCTTAATTAAAGTGAAGCAGAAAAAAAAAAAAAGTCTTTGAAGGAGTGATCTTAAGATACCTAAATTTCAGTAAGTCATTCTACCAAATAATTATGTGCTGAAGGAATTTTCAAGCTTTCTAATGTTTGTTTCATATCTTTATTCTTTTTTCCCCCTCTGTCTGATTCCCGGATTTAAATTCCTTTTGAAGCCTGGAAGGAAATTGTTGGATTTACTTTCTCTCCCACTTTGAGTTTTTTGAACTAACATTTCTAATCAAGATTCTATCTCATGGAATAATTTGTGAGGTCGACATTAGAAACTGTCCCCAGTACTGATTTTCCCTTTCTCCTTTCCCCTCTCCCTTTGGCAATAGGATCTCCTGGACACGCATCTGTGAGGATTAAAAGTACTTTTCTCGGTCTCCTTTGCAATGAGATGTGGCCATGTGACTAAGTTCAGAACAAGGGGTTGTGGGTGGAAGCGAGAGATGCAATGAAATATCTGGACCTGATTTTTTTTTTTTTTTTTGGTCTTATGTGGCTGCTATCTTACTTTGGCCATGCAAAAGGAAGAACAGCCTTAGGAAAAGTTGGATCAATAAAACAGAAGAAATCTGCATTCTTGAGGGACCATGGTACCCTACTGAGCTGGACCAATCATCTTTAGATTTATGTATAACAGGAATAAACTTTAACCATATTTAGGACACTTCATTTTTAAATCTGTTTGTTAAAGTAGTTTAGCCTTTGATCTATCTGATACAATTTATCAGAATCCATAGCATTAGTAATATAAATAGATGGCTTTTACTTTGCTGTGTTAGCTGACCCTTCTGGCTTGGGTTCCAGGCCCAAGATACTGTTCTCATCACATAAATCCCAGTCACCTACTCCAGGATAGGCTTTACTAACTGAAATCCAAGGCAATTCTTGATTTCTTCTACTTTTAAGTTCTTTCTTATTATTATTTGTTTCTTATTTCAACGATATGCTAAATTAATTAATTGAAATCTCATGGGCAGTGTATTTCTCCATACTTAGAACTTCAGAATAAGGACTCTTAAACCTTCCCTGATTAAGAGATTTTAACTTTGTTTTCATATGAATGCCAAAAATGTTTAAAAAAACACATTGTGGTTGTCATAGTAACTGTTCACAGCACCCATCCATAGAGCAGGTTGCATTAGATGCATTGGGTTTAGTATTCTGGTCTTTTAGTAGCCTTTCATAGGGAGTAGTTGTGTGGATTTCACCCTGTAAGAGCTCCTTTTTCAGAAGAACCTTGAGACTCATTGCCGATTGGTTTTCTCCTTAGTTTGATTACTTGTTCCAGTTTACAACCGATCAATAATATTTGTTGAATGCATGAATAAATAAGTAAATAAGCTTACATGGTTACCTTTAAAGGATAAAGTTTTGCTAAGTGGTTAGGAAAAAGTTTTCCACCATGACATGAGATGACAGGCAACTTCCAACTTTCCATTTGCCACCTAACAGCAAAATATTCCTTATGTCCTAAGATTTTCTTCTGTGAGCATAGTTTTGTGAAGTTTAAATTAAATCTTAACAAGAAAATCTCAGTTAACATAACAGAAAGGCACTGCATGAGGAAGCGGAGGAAAGCCATTAACATCGTTGTCAAAATAGATGTTTTTGGCCCTAGTAGAAAAGGTGAATATATCACCTGTATTAATCTCATACTTTCCGGAATTGAATGTTGGTATAATGTTTTAAAATTCATATATTTTTCATAAGTTATTTACTATCCAATTTAGTGATATTGTGAAGAAGGACACTGATATTTTGCTGAGCCTCTTGAAAGTATCTTCTGCTGTTTTTTTTCTTTAATTTATATGAAGAAATTATTCTGATTGAAGTGTTTAATGACATCCCAATTTTTAGCATCTTATTCTTTTGAGGTAGGTTTAGTGACATTAATATTCTTCACACTCTTTAGCGGTTGAAAGGTCACATAATGCCCCTTGAACTCTAAATGCTTCCATGTATATTTCATAAAGACAAGGATATTCTCTTAACTACAAAACTGCACAAACTTAAACTTTCAAAATCAGAAAGGTAGCATTAGTGTAGTACTACTACCTAACTTAAGAATTTATTCAAATTTTTCCAATTATCACAATAATGTTTTTTATTTTTATTTATTTTAAAGATT
Source organism: Zalophus californianus (assembly GCF_009762305.2). Classification (NCBI taxonomy): domain Eukaryota; kingdom Metazoa; phylum Chordata; class Mammalia; order Carnivora; family Otariidae; genus Zalophus; species Zalophus californianus. Next base: position 66,528,772 of record NC_045601.1, on the reverse strand, counting down.
TTATTTACTTGAGAGAGAGCATGTGCTTGAGTGCATGAGTTGGGGGGAAGGAGCAGAGGGAGAGGGAGAAGCAGGCTCCCAGCTGAGCAGGGAGCCGGATGTGGGGCTTGATCTCAGGACCTGGGACCATGACCTGAGCCAAAGGCAGATGCTTAACTTACTGAGCCACCCAGGCGCCCCAATAATGTATTTTTATGAAAGAAAAACAATTCTGGTCCAGGATCCAGTCCAATATCACACATTAGATTTAATTGTTCAATCTTTAAGCTCCTTTGAAACAGAGCAGTTCACAGATTTTCTTTGATTTCCATAACTTGGACAAATATGACTAATGCAGAGCAATTATTTTGTAAATGTTCCTCAGTTTGAGCAAGTCTGATTTTCTGCATAATTACGTAGAGCTATGCTTATTTGGACAGTGATACCGAAGAGATGTGTCTTTCTTTGTGCACCCAAGAAAGGCAGCACTCCTATAGATTTGACCTATTGCTGAAGAGGAAGCTGTTAATTTTGATTACTTGCTAAGGTGGTACCTGCTACATTTTCCCACTATAAAGCTGCTATTCTTCCCTTTGCAAATAATTATTTTTTATTGTTTGTTACTTATTTTATTATTATTTAGTATTACTGTTATTATTTATAAGGCAGAGCTTTTCTTTCTCACCGTATTTTCATTTATATCAGTATGGAGTTACAGACTTTTATTTTCTTGAATGAGTTATATCCATTATTATCACTATCTGGGAATTCAAATGGTTCCAGCTTTGCCAGCAGAATCCCCTTCAAGCAGACCCTTGGGACTTTTTGATATGCTGTCAACATTTTTTGAGTAGATCTTTATATTCCAGGATATTCCAGGCCCATTTTGTCCTTTACCTGTGCCAGCCTGGAGTCAGCCATCTCTCCAAGTGGTCTTGGTTTCTTGTAGTGGAGAATGGTTCAGAAGCCACCATGTGAGTGGTAGGTATGCCTGATGTTCCTGGAGAGACGTTGACTACAGGATCTTTCAGCAGAGAGCTAACAGTTCTATGCTTCTCTCTCTCTCCAACACATGTGTATCTAGTATTTCTACTTCACCTTTGTATCTCTCTGTGCCTCGAATACATGCTGATACTTCCAATGCCAACCCAACGTCACAGAGTTTATTCTAGCTTTCCCTCTTTCCATATACATTTCTCTCATCTCTTGACAGTGAAATCTGGCTCCCATTTTCCTCAATATATTTACTTGTTTGCTCAAATCTAGAATACACTGAAAGTAGTGTCAAAACTGCCAGCCTTTCTCACTGCAAAATCAAACCTACTAACTAGAGTTCAATATTTGCTTGTAATTCTTTGTCTTTACCCTAAGGATATAAATCAAAATGCTTTTTCAATATTACTTAGCTTAGTTTGGCTCTTGCTTTACCTCTTCACTGTGGTTATATTTTCATTTCAAACTGAGTTAGATTTATTCCTTTCTGTTAGTATTTAATATTAGAATTTTCTCCACCTTGGTTGATATATTATTGTTGGTGGTGGCAGTAGTTATTACATAAAACATTAAAATGGGTCCAAAATCCATTACACTTACTATAACGTGTACTCAGGAAAGTTTCCTCCATCCCTCACATCCCCCCTTTCTTATTCTCAGTTCCTTTCTGCTCAGTTTTCACTCCGCATCGCTTATACCGCATTTCAAGCCACTGATAGAATTTTATATGTTCCCTCCATTCTTACACAAAATTTGTTACTATGGTACTTTTTTTCATTTTGCTCTTTTCTATTTACTATATCCTAAGAACTATGCCATATATGTTCCTACATATTCCCCTTATTTTGTTTTATGGTTACATAGCGTTCCTTTCTATTATAGCTTATTCAATCACTCTTCTGTATTTCAGTATTTAGGTTTTTGCCCAAAGTTTGCAATTCTATATAATACTACCATAAATAACTGCCTGTCTAAACTTTTGAATTGTTGAATATGGAACATCAAGACAAATTCTGAAAAATTAAATTGCTGAATTAAGAAGGAAAATGTACATGCCATGTGTTACATATTGCCAGATTCTTCTCCATAAAGCGTGTACCAATTTTCTTTCCACCAGCAGTGCGCATGCCTATTTCCCCATAGCTCAGCCAACAGACAGGGTTGTCAAATTCTTAACATTTTTACCAGTGTGGTAGGGGAGAAATTATATCACAGGGTAGTTGTATTTTCATAAACTTAAAGACTGTTTTTATATTTTTTGTAACATGTTCTTTTTTTTGCCTATTTTTGTATTAAATTTTTATTTTATTTTGTTTTCCTCAAGCTTTAAGAATTCTTTGTGTACTATGGACATTAGCTCAATATTTGTGTATGCAGATATTTTATCTCTGTCATTTGTCTTTCAGTTTTCCTTTGTTTAGATTGTTTTTCTTTTCTTTTCTTTTGTTTATACAGTGCAAAGGTAAGGTTTTTGGTAGTTGAATGTATTTTTATTGCATTTGAATTTTCAGTTCTTGTTAGAAAAGCTTTCCTTGTACTCAGGTCATATAGGAATTCACCCTTTTTTTTAATATTTGTCTGATGATTTAATTTTTATGCTTAAATATCTGGATTATTTGCAGTTTATTTTTTGGCATATTCTGTGGTTTGGGTCTAATTTAATATTTTTTTCTGAAAGCCACTCAATTGTCCCAGTACCATTTATTAAACAGGTCATCCTTTCCCTCAGTGACCTTTTCTTTCTTTCTTTCTTTCTTTCTTTCTTTCTTTCTTTCTTTCTTTCTTTCTTTCTTTCTTTCTTCTTTTTTTTTTTTTTTGTAGGCTCCATGCCCTGTGCAGAGTGCAATGTGGTGCTTGAACTCAACGACCCTGAGATCAAGACCTGAGCTGAGATCAAGAGACGGATGCTTAACTTAACCAACTGAACCACCCAGGCAGCCCTCCCTCAGTGATTTTAGATGTCACCTTAATCATGGCAATATTTCAATCACCTCAAAATGTCTCTATGTACTTGGATTTATTTCTGCATATTTTTTTTTAATAATTCACTAAACTGCATCTCCACTTGCATCATCACAACACTGTTTCAGTTGTGGAGTCTTCACAATATGATTTAACATCTACTAGAAGCAGTGTGCCCTCACGGCTTTTCTTTTCATTCTTTCCCCAGCTGCCCTTGACTGTTTATTTTCCATATGAGCTGTAGTCTCAACTATGGCTACCTAAGAAGCTAGTTGTTTCATTTTGTTTTGTTTTGTTTTAAATTAGAAATGTCTTAAATTCATAAATTAACTTAAGATGATGTGACATCTTTATGCTGTTGGGTCATTTTGTTTGAAACAAGGGCTATCTTTCAAGTTAATTGTGTATCCTTTAGGAGAATACTAGCTTTTTTTCTCATTAGCTGGTCTGCAAATTTTCCTGTTCCTTTCATTTTATCTTCTTCATCAGAAGCATTGTCTTATCAAGATTCACTGAATCCCAAAGAATATTTAAGTCCCTTCCATATGGTCAGACCTCTGGTTTATTATGGCTTTTTAGTATTTTCACACTTAGGGTTGCCTTTCTTCTAGAGGGCATTTTACTCACTGTAGTCTTCTCTCTCCCACACAGCTTTCCCACACCACCTTAGTGATCCAGAAAGGTTAGCAACAGGAGCTCAAGAGCTAGCTTTGCTGGAAATCACTTTTTTTTTTTTACCTAAATAATTTGAAGTCTTTTGTTTTTGTGCCTTTTGATGATGCTGAAGGCATTTCTGTCATTTTCTTTGTTCTCCTTTGTAGTTTATTTGTAAAAGATTTGGGTTTTGACTAATGATATAACTTATCTACTTGCAACAAAAAATCACTTTTTATTGTCAAGTTAGACACGACTAACATACAGTCCTTGCAAAAGGATGTTTGTTACAAAATCCTCCCATAATTAAATAATTCGATCCAGCTCAACCTTGTTCTTCCAGACAAATTTAGAATCTTCTTTTCATCAGTCAATGATTTGTAACATATTGTGCTTTCTCTCTTTCAGTGGAGAGGGAGATTCTGGTAACGAATATTTGTTGTCTAATTTAGGTCTAGATGAGTTAACCCCAAGTTCCCAGTGTAAATATTTATTTCTACCCTCCAAATCTGTGGTTTTAATTTGTGTTCTGTAGAGTCTTAGTGGTTCTGTGAAGAGGGAAGAGTGGACATGTGAGCAGGCTACACTATCATTTCATCAAAGCAGGTCAACTTTTCATGTCTTTCTTTTGGCCTTGGTATAAATGATCATAAGAGAATATGGTTCAAAGCTTAAAAAGTACAAATAAAAAGAGAAAAAGAAAAAATGCATACCTCTAAAGGAATTTGTCTTTTTTTTTTTTTGCCCTTCTAAAGATGCATTGCTTTATGTTTATATATATTTTCTTAGTAAACCAACTCTAATCCCACTTGAAAGTGGCTCAGTAGAAATAGGATATATGGATAAAAGTTATATTTAATTAGCATGTCACTGTTCTGACTATTCCTTATAACTGAATGCTATTGTTTTAGTTATAGATTGCTGAAAAAGATACAACTCTAAAACTTAGTATTTTAAAATAGCAACGTTGTTAACTCCTACAATTCTGTGAGTTGACTGGGTTCACCTTGGCAGTTTTCTGCTGTTCTACTTGGAATAATGGTGTGGCATTCAGATGTCAGCTGAGGATGAAGTCATCTGGACATTTGCCTGGGATGCTAAATGGCTGGGCCTCTCTCCATCTCAACATAGTCTCAAGGACTCTCACCATGTGGTCTTTTCACAGTCTCTTAATCAAAATAGCCAGACTCCTTACATAGTGGCTTAGGACTCCCAAAAGTGTAAAAGTAAAAGCTGTCAGGCTTTATTAGGGCATGGCCCAGAACTGAGATGGTGTTACTTTCTCCTTATTCTACCAGTTAAAGCAAGCCACAGGCCCACCAGAGGTTCAAGGGGTGGAGACAATAAAAGGGCATAAATACCAGGAGGTATGGTTTATTGTGGTCTGTCTTTGCTGTGCTCAAGAAGTATTGCTGTACTCAGAAGTACTGAACCAGGAGCAAATGATTTCTTTTCAGTTCTGCTCTTTTCACAAAACAAACCAATCTTCCAATGATGTCCCACTTCTTTACACGTGTTCTGGGTTGTTATGTGCTTCTACTCTTTGACTTCTTACTTTTCTAGTTTATAGTTGTTTAGATTGCCAGAACTAACCGCCAAGCCATGAATATTTACTAGGCAAGGTTTTTGTTTTTTTGTTTGTTTTGTTTTGTTTTCTTCTGCAAAATGTCTTTTAATATGGAGGATGCATTCCCCAAATATGGTATGTATGGTATATTTCTTTGGTATGAACAGTAATGATATAAGAGTCAAAAGCCTTAATGGCTGAAATCAGGTTGTTATTACATCACTTGCCTTGTACATAGTAAGTGATAAAACATACTTGTTGTACTGAAATAAATTCTGTAGTGAAATCCTGTGTCCCATGTTCCTACTAAGCCCAGTGAGAAACTGGGCCTAGACAAGATACTGCTTTCTCAATAATTTCATGCCTCCTACACATAGGCACAAAAGCCATATTTGTGTTATGAGCATTCCAGTCCTAGGCAACTTGGTGTGGAATCCCTGGAACGAGATCCTCCCTGAGCTTACAAATCTATCACTGAGAGCTTTGCTCCTGAATTTGCTTCCCTTCTTGTCCTTGGTCACTATCAGAATGAATATAGTAGTGAATATCCTAGAACTTCCATCCAACACATTCTATGCCTGAGAAAACTTTGTTAAATTTCATTTCCTGATGATTAGTTAATTAATGTACCAAAAAACTTCAAAAGAATAATCAGGTTAGATTTCAGTTGACAGTTTTTCCTAAGCCTTATGCTTGTAATCAACTATGATATTTAAAAGATACTTCCTGAACGGTTAATTTTACATGTCATTTTCAATCTCAAAATGCCACCCATAGGTTAAGAAGATTGGTGTGTGTTCCAGCTCGATTTCATCTGATGGCTAAATTTTCAGTATGCATCCAAGTTGAGTCCTGATCTGTGTTCTGTGGCTCCTTTGAACTCTATCGACTGGGTGCCTACCAGGAACTGAACTAGTAAATTCTCTGCTGAACTTATCTCAGTAGGATTTTTCTCTATTGAACATTTCACAGCAGCATAGCATCCAGTGTGTGGGTGTATTTCAGCAATTAGGAACTTAAGGTGTTTAATAATATGAGAAATAATTTTGAAGTCATGCTATCTTGGACTACAAGGTATCTGTGAGTTTTCTCCCTAAGAACTTTTCTATGAGTAGAAACAAGAGAAAGCAGACAACTATCTTTCAACTAAAAGAAAAGAACATAGTTACTGGGTTTATTCCTTTCCCACACTTCAGTGCAAGGTCATAGTTAATCTGCCACAGGCCTGTGTAAACCATCCCAATTCTTTTTCGAAAAGGCAAATGTAAACAGGGCAGAAACAAGAGTTCACAATTTATATTGGTTAGTGGATATGTATGACATGTTTCGCCACTTACAATATATTCATTTATAACCTTGAGGATCCATTTACTTAGCTGTGTAAACTAATCAGTGGGAAGTATTTTAGATACTTTAGCTAGGTACCAACTCCTATTATGCAGAACCTCGTAGTTGTAACATTTACCAGTGTCTAAAAATTTGTTCCTTAGGAGGAAAACACCAAAACAAGTCTGAAGAGCCTACTTAGATTATGTAATCTATATATACACATGCATGTCAACATATATATGTAGCTTCTCTATAATTTTTTTCCCCCCAGTTTGTTTGTGCTCAGGCTTTGACCGGGTACTTCCAGAGCCGGTACAGCCTCTCGTTCTGCTGCTGCTTCTTGGTCTTTAGCTCTTCCTCATGCTTGTTCTGCCCATGGTGCATGGCACGTGTCTTTCAGGGGCTTGTACTTCTTATCCTGGTAGAATTTCCTGCGTTTCTCTTTCTGCGTCTGGCTGATGACGGGGGCAACACGGGTGACGGATTTGCCAACATCTGGGATCTTGGAGAGCTTTGGGGACACGCAGTGGGGACAGCTCCACCTTCAGATTTTTCAGCTGGTGAAGCAGCTCCTCCTTCTTGCACGAAGGTCTCGAGCCTTCATCTTGACCCCCCTCTGCGCAATCCGCTGCTGCCGCCCTATAATTTTTAACTTTATTCATCTAGGGCCTTATTTTTGTAACTTTGCTGAGCGGTTTTGGCTCTTCCTTGCTAAGTTAATTTGATCTTCAAAGCTTCCCTGAGAGATTTGTCCTGTGCTTTGACTCTGACTAGGCTCCCTGACCACCTCAACTGATCATAAAAGAGGTCATTCTCTTTTTGTGTCAGCAAGATCCTGCATCTCTCCAACATTTCCCTAGTTAACTTTTCCTCTGTTAGCTCAACTCTATTTCTTTGTTTTAATAATTAAAAGAAGAAAGAAAGAAAACACATAAAGATGGAATGAAAATTATTTCTAATCAATATTAATTGTATTCTTAGAATGCTTCAGATTCACTCATCAAACTAATTTATTCTGTGTTAAGTTACATTACTGCAGACTAGTAATAGTGAAAAAATATTTGCATGATTAACTAAATTAAAAGAGAAAATAAGTGTCATATTCTTATAACCATATAGACCATTCTTTCTTTTTTTTAAGATTTTATTTATTTATTAGAGAGAAAGAGAAAGAGAGAGAGAGCGTGAGTAGGGGGAGGGGAGGAGGAAGAGGGAGAAGCAGGCTCCCAGCTGAGCCAGGAGCCCAATAGAACGTTCCTTCCAAGGCCCCTGAGATCATGAGCTGAGCCAAAGGCAGACACTTAACCCACTGAGCTGCCCAGATGCCCCAATATAGACAATTCTTATATAGTACTGTCTATATGCTAAGCACAGACCTATAGGCTTTATTTTTATTAAGTCATTTAATTCTCAAAATACCTTTCAGAATTTGAGTGTCCGAATTTTGGTGTCATTGTTGTTCTTTTCTGTGGTAATTGTTCTTGTTTTGCTTAATGTTGTCATTCGAGGTAAAACAAACAAAACAGATCATTTATAATGTTAGGGCAAGTAGCAAATACAGCGTGAAATGTCAAAAACTGGAAAACTTGGAAAACTAGGGCTTAACTCCTGGAATGGAGAAAACTGTTGGAAGACTGAGTCAAAATGCTGGTAGAGGTACGAGCTTTTAAGGGGAAATGAAAGATTTCTTCATCTGAAACTGGAAGAGAACAGAGAACAAAATAGATTTTGATGAACTGATAGCTATGAGAGTAAGAAAATTATTTTAGTTCAAATCACATGTCCTTAATTTTCTTGGAAGAACTGGAGGTAAATTTATGTTCCAAGCGGGGCTAGAGTATGACTTCTTACACAGTGGAACTTTAACTATATTCAGTATGAGCAGCCAGAGGAAGAAAGCCGCAACCCGCAGCACAGATACTCCATCACGGGAGAGCACAACTCCCAGCAATGTGTACCTTCCAATTAAAGGATTAGAAGGACCTCCTGAACTCAAAGGTACTCCTCCCCACAACCTGTCAACTAAGTTTTATTTTTGTAGTGCAGGGAATTGGGGATGCTTGAAGACAGAAACTAAAAATGATTTTTAGTCAATGAAATAAGTATTGAAAAGCTCTAGGTAAGTGATTCAGGCCTCATTATCTTTATGGGGGGGTACTTCATATTAGAATCCTAGCTAATTTTAAGAAATTAGATAAATCACATTTCTCTCAGAATTTTTACTTTTTGAACTATTCTGTTATTTAGTATTAGGATGCTAGATCTAAGATGGTTTATTATGTTTTTTTTTTTTCCCCTGTAAAATGTATCCCAGAATGAGATTCAGTTGAAAACTGAGATAGAAATCTGAAATGGTTCTTTCCGACTTACTAACGAATAATAATCAGAATCTATGATTCATTCAATGAAATTTCCCACCAAACAAAATTCTGACTTTTGTGTAAGTCTTTCTTCTATTTTGTAACTAATACAGTATCTACATGACCTCTGGTGCTTAAAAATCCTTGTGTGGTTCTCTATAATTTCCTTGGACCCTTAAGAAATGGGTACATGACACAGCTATTCCCGGGAAAGCTGACCCAGCCAGTGTGGAGGCAGGCTTGATAACTTATTTCTCCAAGGACTAGATTCTAAATATAAATTTCTAGGACCTTTATGATTTTCATCATAGCAGCCAATTTATATGCTTGTATTAATTTGCGAGGGTTTTGATCTGTACATCATCAATATGTAACCGAATTCGATTTGGTTAGATTTTTATTTATTTTTTATTTTTTATTTTTTTAAAGATTTTATTTATTTGACAGAGAGAGACACAGCGAGAGAGGGAACACAAGCAGGGGGAGTGGGAGAGGGAGAAGCAGGCTTCCCGCCGAGCAGGGAGCCCGATGTGGGGCTCGATCCCAGGACCCTGAGATCATGACCTGAGCCGAAGGCAGACGCTTAACGACTGAGCCACCCAGGCGCCCCTAGATTTTTATTTAATATGCTAGATAATTTGAAGCAAACACCAAATTTGACTGGCATTTTCACTAAATTGACAGTTGCTTTACTTACATGACTGGTTATTTTGGCATTGGATATAAGCAAAATCTCTCTAGTGAGTCCAACATAATTTATGATAGCATTGTGCTTCATGTGTCAAGCCAAATCTTATTTAACTAGCTTTTTCACATCTGGTGACAACAGTAGGCATTACTAACTTGTTAAAATTCAGCAGTGTGCCACACATAAAACCTCCTCATCCTTTAATTTTAAAATAACCATAGCTTGGAGGCCTGGGTGGCTCAGTTGGTTAAGCGTCTGCCTTCGGCTCAGGTCATGATCTCAGGGTCCTGGGATTGAGCCCCTCATTGGGCTCCCTGCTCAGCAGGGAGTCGCTTTTCCCTCTGCCTGCCACTCCCCCTGCTTGTGCTCTCAGTCTCTCTCTCTCTCTCTCTCCCTCTCTCTCTGACAAGTAAATAAATAAAATCTATAAAATAACCATAGCTATCAAATACAAACAAATAAGCACACACATATGTATACCAGCATCACAAAGGCTTTTGTAATGACTTTTCTAAGTAACCAAACTGCAAGGAGGCCCAAAGAGCTTTTTTTTTCTTTTTTTCTGGGATAATTTAAAGAATGAACACAAAAGATGACATTATTTACAAAAATGGAGACAAGTTGGTTTTATGCTCTTTCAGGGTACATTCTGGAGTAAAAAAATGACTGGGTCGAACTTGGTCACTGATGGTATATATTCTAAAATTTAATTATTTTTATCATTGGCTAGTGATAGAAATTTTTTTTTACAGTTTAGCATCAGTATACATATACACATATACATAATATACATACACATATGCATACATACACACACATATATAGTCTCTGTTCCCATCTGCTGCAGGTTTCATCACAATGTTCTTACAAATAAAGAATTCTATAAGCATCTATTACTTTAGTCTTAGAAGTTCAATCTCTTCAAAACATATGCTGAGAAAGAAAGACAAGTTAACAATGGGCATCTTGTATTCATTGTTTAGGATCACTTTAAAGCGAATCATTTCCTTGTCAACCCTTCTTCCTAGCACCTAAGTCATATCTGCAAATAGCTTCCATGATAACCGTTTGCTTACATGTCCACTTGAAGACAAATGCGGAACATTTTCCAGTTGCTTATAGGGAGACCTGAAAGCAGAAAACAGAAGTTTTTCTGTTATCAGACTGTCTAACTCCTATCTTCCCCCTAATAAAAGACCTTTTAAGTAAGCCTATTTTTGTCTGTAATCAATACTCAAGAGTCGCCCTTGAGTCATATACATGCACTTCCTTCCCTTGTTAGAATTCTCTCTCTAAAGCCAAGAGTCCTCTGTTGACTTTTAGCTCAACAGCTTCTGAAAAATGCAACTTCCATTCTGCTGTTTTGGATTGATAGTAATCTCTCTGCACATGGATTCTAATATACAGTGACATGGTCGCCAAAGTTTCAAATGCCAGCGGAAATGCAATCCACTGCTAGAAGGAAGCACTTACGAACTGGCAAAGAATAAATGACTGCCATTGGGAATAAGTGCTTGTCATATCAAAGCTTTGGCAAATGTATATGCTTAGAGGACTTAGTTTAATGAATTTCATCCACACCTACCAGATGTGATATCTAGAAATTTGCCAAGTGTTTGCACAAATATATATTGCCTGGAAACTTTTAGGAATAAAAGAGATTTCATTCTGAAATTGATTAAAATTTTATTTTGGTAAATAGGACTGCTTTAGAAAAATTGAAAAGCATATTTATCTATGCTCACTGTTGTTCATTTTTGCCAAATCATTGATATTTGAACAAGGAACACAATTAATTTGTAATATATTTTATACTGGAAGTTTCCAGTATGTTTACAGCACAACAGTATACATATAAAATAAAGAAAAAGACATATGAATGAGAATGATCCATACCCAGCCATTTGCTAACAATGTTTTATTTTTTTTTAATCTTAGAAGATTTAGATTCACTTTTTGATTGTCTTTTGAACTTTTCTTTTTAAGACAGGTTAGAAGCTGCTTAAATTAATATGTTCTTCCTCAACTCAAATGCTAAATTGGTTTCTGGGATGCAGTCTAACAATATATCCAATAATTAGAAGAGGAAAGGGAAAGTAGACAGTCTTTTTAGGTGTTAACACCAGAGAAATTTCATCACCCAACAAAGAACAAAATCTGTCTAGAAAAGACTTTAGTTGAATTACCTGTTGCCAACAGTTCAAAGAAATCAAAGCAGGATTAGTATTAATGACAAAACAAACATGATGCATTGTCTTAAGCATAAATGAGATACAGAATATCTGTACTCACTGAAGATTAAAGGATAATTTTCAATGAAAGTGCAGCATACTTTCCAAAAAGGCATGAGAAACCTAAAAGGAGGAATTCAGATTTCTTTTTTTTTTCCCTCATATGATTCTTTAATAAAGACAGATTGAAATTCTTTCTCAAAGGTGTCATATTTAGGTGTTGAAATGTGTAATCTTATTATTACAACTTTGCAACAGTAAAGTATCCTTTTTAGTGTATGTTCTGACTTGTTAGTATTTGAATAGAGACGCTGTAGGAAGAAATACTTAAACTATCAGAGTTATAGGGAAACAATGAAGACCTATAGACACTACGGTAGCTTGAATTCTACCTGCTCTCCAAAGTAGGGAGCTGGAGACAATGGTATTTCTCAGAAGAGCCTCATTCTAAGAAAGCCAAAAGAAAAGTATTCTTAAGATGGTGTCTTAGGCCTACACTAAAAAAAAGAATGTTCAGATAAGGCATAGGTGGCTTGATCATGAGATCTTATCTTTTGGAAACTCTTTTCCATCTTATAATATTACCACATTCTAACCTGTCATGAAAATGGGCTTTCCCAAACATGTCACATTCTCTCAACCCAAGGCACCATCTAGCAAGTTGTTTGTCACTATTTGGAATACACTGCTCCTCCTCCACTTGTCTTTGTCTTTGTTCTTTATCTTCACACTATTTTTTTTTATCATTATTATCTCATCACAGAGACTTTCTTGACCTCAAGATACTATTGCCAGACTAGGTTAGATGCTCTTCTATCTTACATCCTACTTACTAAACAATATTCGCATCGTATGTGTGCTTATCACATCTTCTATTAGATTGTGAATTCCTCAAGGGCACTTAGAACTGTAACCATTATAACTCTCAGGTTCTTTTGGTACTGTCGGCATGGTAAAATTTGCTGAAGATAAAACTTTTCCTGAAAGTCTTCAATCCTGGCCCACAAGTGCATTCATGTCCACAAAATCACCCCAGTTTGCTAATGAGTCTTGTAGAATCTCTGAGAGGTGGAGACTGGCCATATTCTACTGTTCAATGCATCAGGTTCTTTCAGGACCCCTGGCGACATGAAAAGGCCAGAAACTACAGTCACCATCCAATAAGGTGATCATGGACAACAACTAAATGTGTGACTTTCATTTCACATTGTCTTTGCCCTATGATTCCTTCCTAGGTTTACCCAATGTCTTGTTGCCCTATGACTCTTTCCAGTGTTTTGATGTATGTGTTAATAGAGGTGTAGGTAAGGACTGAAGGTCAATAAGTCATTGTTCCCCGCCACCGTGAGAAAACCAATGTTAATGTTATCCCAGTTTTACTTCCAAAATTTCCCTTTCAGTATTCTTTTGTATCTAAGAACCTAAATGGAGAGGAAAATTTTGCAAAACAAATGCAAAATTATTTCCCAAACTACAATACTACATTATTAAATAAATGGCTGCTCTGAAATGTTTAGGACAGTCTTTTCCCTAGTTCTTCATTATATAACTTTATTGCTATATCATAGAACCTCAGAGGTATTATTTGCATCCCAAAATTATTGAACTGAAAAAAAAGTTATTTTAAAATATTTTATGTACAAATTTGCCATTTGAACTATTCTCAAGTTCAGAAATGAAAACTGTAGCTATGGCAAACATTTTCTATGGTTTAAGGAGATTATTAGACATTCATGAGGTTAAAAAGAAAAGAAAATTATCAGTTTCTACACTACTCTGTGTTTGAAAAATGTATCACAAACTACTTAAAGTCTTGGACATAAAATAAGTTTATTACTTCCACTTAATAGAACATTTACTGCCTCAGAAAGAACTAGAACTTGAATTAACAAGCACTTGTTTTTCATGTATTTATTCAATCATGCATATTGTAGTATACCTACAATGTGGTACTCACTTTATCTGGCTAGTGATATAATGGTGACCAAGAGAGCCTTCTTCTTACCATTAAGTATTTTAAATGGTTAAATATGTGGCCACACATCTGTGAAAAAATCATTCCTCTTAGTTTTTACCTGCTATCAATTACTATTACTGCTACAAAGTTAATATTTGTGTAGAAGTTGCCCAGAGAGCAGTGTGGGTAATGGAGAGGGAGTGAGCTAATGGGGAGGAGCATGAGGCAGAACAGGAGAGCTTGGACAAGACCAGATCGTACAGGACCTTGTTGAACATGGCAAGCAGTTTTACTTATATGCAAAATACAATGGGAAACTACTAAAGGGTTTTAAAGCAGAAGAAAGATACAATCTTATCTGCATCTTGAATACTGAGCGGCTACTAACAGCACGAGCAGAAGTGGAAGGAACAGTTAGGAGCAGGAAGCCTGTGGCTTGGATGAGTGAAATGTCAGGAAAGATGGATGGGGTGGATGGATTTAAGATCTTTATTCTGGGTTTAAGCAATAGGACCTTTGATTAATTAGATGTGGGGGCTTAGGTAAGAAAAAGAATCAAGGTTTCTAGCTTAACAACTGAATGAATGCTGATACCATTTTCCGATAAAGGGAAGATTGAAGCAAAACAAATTAGGGAGAGGAAATCATTTATTAGATTATTTATTGGATGTGTTACATTTGAAATGTCTATGAGAAATCCGCATGAAGATGTCAGACAGGACTTGACATGTCTGGCTTGCATTGGAGATATACATGGAGACCATCAGCTGTTAAATACCATATAAGGCCATGAGACTGGGGTAACATTATGTAGAGATAGAGAAGAAAAGAAGTCCTAAAACAAAATACCAAAGTTCTTCAAACTATATGCCAAATCCAGCCACTTCTCCCTACCTAATCTTTGCTCCTGCAATCATTTCCGACCTGGATTCTTTCAAACTACCATCATCTCCCACTTATTTTGACTCTTCCCTCTGAAAATCTAGCTTTTAACATAGAAGTGAGATGATCCTGGGGAAAATTAAGTTGTGTTTTAAACGCTCCTCAGATTAAAAAGGGATCTTGTGGTGACGGGTGAGACCCTAGCTGATCTGGCCCCCATTTAGATCTTGGATTTAATCTCCCCCCTGCTCCTGCCAGCGATACTGCTTGAATCACCGTTGCTTGAATCCACCAAATGTGCTCCTGCCTCCTATCTTGGCTCTTAATGTTGCTCCTGTCTGGAATGCTCTTTTCCTATAGATGTATATGCTTCAATTCCTTACCTCTTTCAAGTTTTCACTCAAATATTACCTCAGTGATTTCTGCAACCACTCAGGATCATCTTTATGGGCATGTGATGTGTATAGTTGCAGAGGATCCCAATATTAAAAGGGCCCATTACTTGGTTTAATGCTCTGCTACTGCTCTCTTGAAATTCTTAACATTTAAACAAAGTGTCCTGCATTTTTATTTTGCCCTGGGCCACAGAAATTATCTAGCTAGTCCTGTAACCACCAGCTCTAATCCTCTCACCTTTTTTACCTTGATTTCTTTTTCTCCACTTCTCACCCATTACATTTTATTGTTTGGTTATCTCCCTTCATCAAAATTGCACGAAAGTGGGATGTTGAAAAAAATCGTTCATTGTTGGGTGTCCAGTGCCTATATGACTAACACACTGTAGATGCTCAATAAGGATTTTTTAATAAAAGAATAAATAAATGATTGAATGAACTCCAACATTAAGAGTTAAGGTAGAGGAGGAAGGAGACTATGATGGAGTAGTAAGTGAAGTGGGAAAAAAATCAAGAGTATTTCCCAAAAGGAATTAGAGAATAATGTTCCAAAAGGAAGAGTAGTCAGATGGGAAAATTAGGAAGAAGCCCAGTAAGATGAGGCCAGTGATTTGTTGTTGATCTTGAGAAGAGCAATCCAGTTACTGTGGTGGGGGAGGGAGGGAGGCAAGGACATATGGGGGTGAATTGGAGAAAGTAAATGGGACATAAAGAAGAATCGCTTTTTAATACATTAGAAAAATCTCTAAGCTATTGGTCTATTTATCATGTATATTCCGTGTATTTATCTGTCTAAGTAATTGTATTCATATAAAACTGATCCCCATGAAATATATTTTTTACCCTAAATCTGTAAAATTCAAACTGCTACAGTACTTTTTCTAGACCATACTCAATCTCCATTATTCTTGAATACTTCTGAGGGAGGAGATGAAAAAATATAAACATTGTCTCTGTGCTCAGGAGCTTTCAACATAATTAAGGAAATAAGACAATCATCAAGTAAAGAAAAAAGGAACCTGAATTTAAATAACATTTCAAGGAAATATGAAAGGAATATCACAATGTTATTCATAATGTATGATTTGTACCCAGCAATAATTACAGTTAAGGTTTCTGTGGAGAGAAAGAGTATTCAGATTGTGGTGGTTAAGCAAAGCTTTAGAATAAAGGTAGACTTTCAAAGTGATCTGAAAGAATGGATAACACAGATGCAGATAGCAAATGTTTTAAAAAATACTCCACATCTTTAAGGAAGAAATCAGGATTAGGGAAAATTAGGAGATCAGAAAGTATAAGATTGATTGAGGGATTGACTTATTTCACTTAGCATAATACCCTCTAGTTCCATCAGAGAAAGACATGTATCATATGATCTCACTGATATGAGGCATTCTTAATCTCAGGAAACAAACTGAGGGTTGCTGGAGTGGTGAGGGGTGGGAGGGATGGGGTGGCGGGGTGATAGACATTGGGGAGGGTATGTGCTATGGTGAGCGCTGTGAATTGTGTAAGACTGTTGAATCACAGACCTGTACCTCTGAAACAAATAATACATTATATGTTAAAAAAACAAAAAAGAAGAAGATAGCAGGAAGGGAAAAATGAAGGGGGGGGATCAGAGGGGGAGATGAACCATGAGAGACTATGGACTCTGAGAAACAAACTGAGGGTTCAAGAGGGGAGGGGGGTGTGGGGATGGGTTAGCCTGGCGATGGGTATTAAAGAGGGCATGTACTGAATGGAGCACTGGGTGTTACACGCAATGAATCATGGAACACTACATCAAAAACTAACGATGTAATGTATGGTGATTAACATAAGACAATAATAAAAAGAAATGCAAAAAAAAAGGATTGATTGAGGGAGGCATATTTTGAACTAAGTTGGTTAGGAATAAAGAGGTTAGGAAGATGAGAAATTGGATAAAGTAGATTGGGGATAAAGTGACTGTAGGGCAACATGGTGTAATAAAAATAGTATTTGTTTTGGAGTCACAGAGAACTAGATTTTTATCCTGGTGCTGCTGCCTATTACTAACTTCCAACTGTGTAGAAACTCAGTATCTTTAACCTGAAATATGACATAATGCTATTTAACTTAAAGGTTTGATGTAAGGGTTAAATCCACTAAGTAACCAGTTCAATGCACCTGATAGGTAATCAGTTCCCAGTATATGTTGGTGAGCTCCCACACATACCCAGCATCAAGTTACAGATACTTCAAATGTTTAAGATTTGCGGTTTATTGTCTAGATGGAGGGAAATCATTAAAGACTTCTAAAAATGCAGGCTATATGTTTGAAAGCAGGTATTTTGTTAAGATTAATCTGCTTTTATCGTGCAGGAAAATTCGAAGTGAGACTGGTTAGAAACCTTATGGAAATGTTGACATAGATTAGTAGAAATTACTCTGGACTAGTATTCTAGTTCTATTCCACATATCAGTGGTATTATAATCTGTATATATGCCTAAAATATTAGCCCCGACAAGCATTTTCTTCCTTAGTATTTAATAATGACTAGAAAGGCAGATCTCATGTGCACAACTTGGTAGATTTTACCAAGAGTACAGACCTGTACACACACTACCCAGATCCAAATTTAAAATATTCTCTGCCACCCAGGTATCTTTTTGGTGCCTCCCTTGATCTATTCCCCCAGCATTAACCTTCCCTGCTCTAAAAGGTAACCACTATTCAGTGACCATTCATTATAATTGTTTTGCTTAGTATTGAATATTATATAAATAAAATCACACAGCATTTGATCTTTTACGCATGGTTCTTTCACTTTCTATCTGTAAGATTCACCCATACTGATGGATGTAAGAGTAGTTCATTCTTTCTCCTTGCTATATACTATTCCATTGTATGAATATATCCCAGTCCATTTCACAATTGATCAATAAGTATTTCCAATTTTTGGCCACTATGAATAAAATGACTCTATAAACATTCTGGCACGTATTATTTGGTACACAAATGTATGCACTTCTTCCAGGTACATACCTTGAAATCAGATTACCTGAATCAGAGCACGTATTAAATCAATTAAAATGTTTTATTTTTATTTATTTATCTTTAAAGATTTTATTTATTTATTTGACAGAGAGAGAGAGAGAGAAGCAGATGCAGAGGGAGAAACAGGCTCCTGGCTGACAGAGAGCCCGATGCGGGGCTCAGTCCCAGGACCCTGGGATCATGACCCGAGCTGAAGGCAGACGCTTAACTAACTGAGCCACCTAGGTGCCCAATTAAGATGTTTTATAGATGAAGTTTCTAGAAGATAACAAAGGAACATATTTTTATAAACTTAAGGGAAGCAAATATTTTTAAAATGTTTTAAATAAACCACTAACTACAAGGTAAAGTTTGAAAAGCTGACCTTCACCAGAATTACAAATTTCAGTTTATCTAAAGTCACCTTTAAGATTTGAAAAGGCATGGGAGAACACATTTTGAATTCATTTACCCAACAAAAGACTCATATCCAGAATATCTAAAGAACTCATTAACACATCAATAAGAAAAAAAATCCAACTTAACAACAACCAAAAAAAAGACAAAAAAATCAAACAGGCACCTCACAAAAGGAGCGATTCAAATTGCTGAGAAACATATGAAAAAAACACTTCACTTTATTAGTCATCAGGAAAATGCAATTAAATTTATAATGAAATAGAATTACAAACACACCAATATCTGGAATAAAAAAGGTTGACAATATCATGTATTGGGAAGGATATAGAGCAAGTATGACTCACAGGCACTGCTGATGGATGTAAGTTGATACAGCCATTTTCATTCATATTTTTTTTTTAAATGTAGGTCAAGCAAAACGTATCTGCGGGCTGAATCTAGCTAGGACTGCCGACTTGCAACCTCTGACAACTCCTTCATGTAACAGATACGGACCCTGAGGCACCAAGAAGTTAATTGAAGTTTAATTCAAGGTCAAATAGCTAGAGGCCGTGTCTCCTGACTACTCAATTGGTGTTTTTTCTGCCACACAGTGTGGCTTTCTCTAAATGACTGAACAGGAAATGAAGAGTAAAGTATATGCTTTGAAATTTAACATATTTCACATTGTGCAAGTAAAATCCATTTCATGCAATCTTAAATGAATAAAAGGAATTTAAATCAAATTTATTTCAATGCTACTAAGGAAGTTTAAGGCTTAAAATAATAATAACAGTAAGCCTAGAACCACCTATTAGAGATTAAAATTTAGACGGTTCAAATACAAAAGGCTTTCATAAAAGGATATCTGGGTATTAGTCACCATTGTTTTCATACACTTGAAAGAACTTAATAACCCATCTAATTATTTTTTTTCTGGAGTACAAATGAACTGTTCCAAAAAGATCAATTAAATAATAGGACTGAGAAGCATCTTTTTATCAGAGGAGTTTCTTATGAATTTATTGCATTAAAGTTAATTCCCTTGCTATTATTGAGGAAATAGTATGGTTGTGTTGGAGTTTTAAAATTTCTACTGATGTAGGAGCAGAATTTCTTGGCAGATTAAACAATAGAATCTTTGGAAACACCAAAGTAGTCTTAAAAATCATCTCTTCTAAATTGGTACATCTTTAATCAGAAAGAAGTTTTGTCTCACTGTGAGAAAGCTTTTAATTGCACAGCTAGTGAAATAAATTATTTTCTCTCACATAAGAATTTTATGTACAAAAACTTGAATAATATGGTCATATTTTTAAATGCATAGATATAAAACTTTGTATAGTTAAGAAGTACTACTTCTTCAGATTTTTTCTAGCTAAATGTCTTTCCCATCCATTGTATTGAAAGTCCATCTGCTTTTAATTAAAAGTAATTATCTGAGGCTAGTAAATCACAGAGACCATATAAAAGTCTTTAAAGTGTCCAGTGAGCTTGTCTAAATTTCTCAGGGAATGCTTAAATATTTTAATGAGACTGAAAATTTTCAGCTCACTGATGAAATTCTACCAATCACATAAACAATAAATATAAATTACGTGCAATTTAGATCCATCATTTAAAACAAAAACAAAAACAAAAGACCATATACTACTCTTACTGTGGGACAATAAGAGAGCATATACTTTTCCACAAATATTAGTTCACGTATAAAATGATCTCCTGTGCTTTCCCCAACATGACAAAACTAAATGTGTTAGCTGTATAAAGGGCAAGGAGCCAAAACATCAGAGAGAAAAAAAGAGGGAAATGAATTTTTGCAGCACACTGTGTAAAA
Source organism: Zalophus californianus (assembly GCF_009762305.2). Taxonomy (NCBI): domain Eukaryota; kingdom Metazoa; phylum Chordata; class Mammalia; order Carnivora; family Otariidae; genus Zalophus; species Zalophus californianus. Next base: position 66,508,538 of record NC_045601.1, on the reverse strand, counting down.
CTTTGTAGAAACTTTTAGTCGCTGCTATTAATCCTTCACTTTGATGAGAAATGTATTCAATCATTATTCCTTTTTAAGAAAATGCTCTCCGCTTTTAAAACAGTAATTGAAAGACTTTTTTTAGACTTTAAATATCTGCTTTAAAGTGCTTAGAACAACTAGCTACATTCATTTGAATCCCTTTATTGCCAAAAAGTCGGAGAGGGGAGAAAAAGTAGCCAGATAGAGTTAGATTTAAATAATTTATTTCCTCCGAATATTTAACACACAAACACGCATAGAGAAGTACAAATACAGACCAGACCTTTAGTTTCTTGCCAGCATTTTCAACATGCTAATGTTTCTATAATATCATTTACATGGTTGCAGTTGTCTATAATTGATCTCCATACTAAGAGGAGCATTGCGATTTCACTGTGACCTACAGCTCTGATCCTTTTCTTTTCTCCTTTTCTAGTCCTTCTTTTGCCCTGGAGAATCACATGCACATACAAACAGAAACAGATAAAGTCACACAGTTAAGATAGGACTCAGCATGTTAGCCATTCATTTCATTTGAACGCCTATATCATTTTACAGTTTGTGTGTTTGTTTTTTCCTAACTGGACACATACATGTCCTTTCATCAGTGGTTTCTGGTGAGCTCATCTGGACTTTGAAACTGGTTTTCAGACAAAGCTTGATGAGCAAAACTAAGTAGACTGGTACTATATTGTCATTTTCTTTGCTTCTTTTGTTTTTAAACCATAAGAATATTGTACATTATGATTCATATCTATAACAATAGAAATATGAAGTTTCAACTGGGAGAGATCATTTGGAAGAGCTGTAACAAGGAATGGAGAGGAGACAAATTAAATTGACTAACACATAAAACCTTCCCTAATTGGAGTTTACCCTTAGAGTTGGAGTTAACGTCAAGCCAATGTATCATGCATTTTACTTGAAAATGTTTAATTGAATTTATAGACTATAAGAGTCAAAGGATTCTGAAACATATAGTTGAGATCTTGAATTTGTAACCTGAGATCTTCTTTTTTTTAAAAAAGATTTTATTTATTTACTTGACAGAGAGAGACATAGCGAGAGAGGGAACATAAGCAGGGGGAGTGGGTGAGGGAGAAGCAGGCTTCCTGCCAAGCAGGGAGCCCAATGCGGGGCTGGATCCCAGGACCCTGGGTTCGTGATCTGAGCCGAAGGCAGACTGAGCCACCCAGGCACCCTATAACCTGAGATCTTCCTAGCCTATTTCAAAGGGAAAAAAAAATCAAGGGGATGCTGATATATGCTCTCACTCAACCCCTTTGGAAGTCCTGAAATAAGCTTGATTAGATTCTCAGAAGAAACCTGGAACGCTGCTGGCCCCTGAAGACCTACTAAATTTCTAGAAGTATGGGAGATGTTTTATAACTAAACTTATTCCATCAAATCACTCCCTGCTCTGGGCTCTCTATTATCTAATATATTGATAAGCCTGTCTTTTCTAGATGGCAGAGAGCAATCTTGTGTTTTACTTACCGTTTCGTACTCTATAGAGCTGCTGGTATTTGGGGAGAGAGGGACACACAGGGCCACATAGGTATTTTGGGTAATATAATTCAGCAATAAACTTTTCATTTCAGTTGTAGCCTATTTTTCATACTTCTGCTGAAAATTTTTCTGTTAAACAAATGAGTTAAATCCTTGATATTGCCATTGGACAGCACATATAATAATGTTAGATGATTGCTACATAAAAAAAAAAAAAAAACACTTCAGTTACTCTCACCTTATACTAAGAGCAGTAGTATATCTGTTCCTGCCAGGCTTTTTTCACTGCTTTCTTCAAGCTGTAGATGTGGGAGGAAACACAATGTGGTAAACATAGCTAGGGCTATGTTAGACCCTGTTCTGCCATGATCCAACTCTGGCCCGTAAACCTGTCTAGTGACATCTCAAAAGGTGTTTGCTCATAAAGAACAGGTAATATTTCACAGAGGTGGATATAGAAATCACAAGAGTATGTAGTTACCAATGAGGAGTAAGGCATAAAACTGCACGAAAGTGTTAGATATTAAAATTGCATCTAGGTGGTTTTGGGCAAATCATTCAACCCTCTGTATCTCCATTTTTTTTAAAAGATTTTATTTATTTATTTGAGAGAGAAAGAATGAGAGAGAGAGAGCACATGAGGAGGGGAGGGTCATAGGGCGAAGCCAACTCCCTGCTGAGCAGGGAGCCAGATGTGGGACTCCATCCAGGGACTCCAGGATCATGACCTGAGCCGAAGGCAGTCGCTTAACCAACTGAGCCACCCAGGCGCCCCTCTGTATCCCCATTTCTGATCCATAAAATATGAACCTGTTGATCTCTAAGGTACTTTTTAATGACAGCTCTAAATTTGTACTTATTTATGTTTAATAATTTGACAACTACATTGAAGGGTCGAGAATAGAGCATATGGTTGGTCATCACCAGGGTTGTTGTGACTCAGTCCCTGAATAAAAGTGGAAGTTTAGGCAGATTGGAAAAATGAGAGCAATTTCTGAGAGCCAGCTCAGACACTAGTCTGGGCTGACACTAGTCAAGGATTAAGAGACATCTCACCAGGGCACCTGGGTGGCTCAGTCGGCTAAGCGACTGCCTTCAGCTCAGGTCATGATCCTGGAGTCTCGGGATTGAGTCCCACATGGGGCTCCCTGCTCAGCGGGGACTTTGCTTCTCCCTCTGACCCTCCCCCCTCTCGTGCTCTCTCTCACTCATTCTCTCTCTCTCTCAAATAAAGAAATAAAGAAATAAAGAAAAATCTTTAAAAAAAAAAGAGACATCTCACCTTTGGATCTAGCCATCCACTCTTATTAACGCTCACTTCTTCCCATTCTTTCAATATACAATGTGTTTACCCTGATCCTTTTGGCAAAATATTTTTGTCTTTGATTACTTAGAATAATGCTTTCTGCACCAGCTGGAAAATTATGGTTCCTTACATCAAATCCAAATTGTTTTTCAAGATCACATCTTCTACCTTTCCAAGCCAACTTGGCCTCTCATATTTTCCTTCTTTAGTCATTTTCCCACATCTTCAGAGTTTTTTTTTCCATAAACATTCAAAATTCATATTCATTTATTCCATGAACTCTTTCTCATGTTTCCCCAAAACAACAAGACAACATATGTTATTATAGAAGAGTCAGTGATTCTACATTTAACATTTTATTAGTCAAAAAGTCAACGTGTCATCCACCAATAGATGAAATTTGGTAACAGAGGATACAGAAAAGTCAGAGAGAAAATGCTGTTAACCTTCATTCTTTCCACAGAAAGTCAGGCCTGATCAGATAACGGAGGTATAAATCACCTGGTGTTGGAAAAAGGACAAAGTAGAACAAGAAAAGGAGAGTGGAAAAGGACTTTTAAAAAGTCAGTTCAATTAAAATAAGTATGTTGGACCATGATGTCTTACAGTACATATTATTGCTGATCCGCTAAATAATAGTATGGGAAATCTGGGGAGGATATAAGCACCTTCGGACTTAAAAAAAAAAAAAAAAGAGAGAGTTTAGAGTACTGACATTCCCCAAAGAAAATTAGAATTCCAGATGTTGAGTTCCATTGTGCAAATTATTGGTCCCCCTGCCAATAATTAAGTTTGTTTGATGAGAAATTCATATTCTTCCTGTGAAATCATTTTTTTCACACCGTATCTTCCTGCTTCATGTGGCATCAAACAGGTAGGGGGCATCAGTAGCCTATCTGCACAAGCCTCCCGGAAGGAGTGGGCACTGCAGGTAACCTGCAGGGCTCACACATGATGATGCTAGACAGGGAGGTAACTTCCTTCACAACTGGTCTCATATCCAGAGAGAAGGAGCACCCGTATCAGAATATCATACATTGGGGCACCTGGGTGGCTCAGTCATTAAGCGTCTGCCTTCGGCTCAGGTCATGATCCCAGGCTTCTGGGATGGAGCCCCGCATCGGGTTCCCTGTTCAGTGGGGAGCCTGCTTCTCCCTCTCCCACCGCCCCCCCCGCTTATGTTGCCTCTCTTGCTGTGTCTCTCTCTGTCAAATAAATAAATAAAATCTTAAAAAAAAAATATCATACATTGCATTGTTCCAGGACATTGACTCTAAAGTTCCTCCTGGAGGAAGAATAACTAGCTAGTCATGCTATGTGCTTTAGAATAGAATAGTTAACATAGAACAGTCGTACTGATACTGCCCATTTGGCCCCACACGTTTTTTGCCTAACTGAGACGCAGTGAACGAGCTCAGCTCTGAGTTCAAGAGGCTGCTTGGGTAGCCGATAGTCCAGGTCAGCCTCCTTCTCAATAGAGCCAGCCAGATGATCTCTAGGCACTTCCGCAGCACCTCAATTGCCAGCAGCTACCAGAGGCATAGGGAAGAATTTGAACCTTTCCGCTTCCATCATGCCTTATCCTACACGGAGTGTTGCAGGGGTTTGAATTTGAAATTGTCTAGCATGATGTCTAGTAAGTGAGTCATAGCTTTTTCTTATTCACTAGGTACCATAAATATACAAAACTAGGCATCCATTTTTAATGAAAGATAATGTTTTGAAAGATAATAATGGGTCAAGAAAATGCGTACATTTTAAATACCTTTTTAAAAATCAAACTGTACATTTTTCTCCATTTGAAATATCTCCACCATTCTCCAAGTGTTAGCATGTCAGTCAGGTAGGATGAAAGAATGTAGAGGTGATGACAGAATGAAATAAGTTTGTAGGCAGTCGAACAAAGCCACTTAAAACAGAATTTATCAGGGTGTGGGGGGAATTCTTAACAACTTCACTCCTGCATTCGTGTTTACTTTGTAAACACGTATGTACATATGTATGTACATATGCAATATGTAATGGAAGCATCCATATTCATTACCCACCTCCTTCATCAGAATGATATCATTAACATTAAAGGTAAATGTGCATTTATAAGCTTTAAATCATTTAGATGTATTTCTCTAAACTTAAAGCAGAGAGGACTTGCACATGGGACATCATATTAAGAACCAAGGATTTTGCTGTGTAGTCCCAAAGGATTTTTCAGGATGCCACCTCAATATCTTAGTTTTTTGCTAAGGAAAAATTATAGACCTACACTTACAATTTACAATTAACAATATCAAAGTGTTCTCCTTTTTGTTAAGACTCATTCTGTTCCAAAGTTCCTCTATGGTAGTACTAACTGCATCCTATGCAACTTTCTCGTTCCCACAGTATGAACAAGGTCCAAGTTCTTTAAAAAGTAGTACATGATCTATACTTTTTTAAAGTTTCTTTTTTTAAATTATTACTTAAATTCTTTTTTTAAATTATTAAATTCAATTAGCCGACATATAGTACATCATTAGTTTTGGATGTAGTGTTCAATAATTCATCAGTTGCATATAACACCCAGTGCTCATTACATCATGTGCCCTCCTTAATGCCTGTCACCCAGTTACCCCATCCCCCGACCCACCTCCCCTCCAGCAACCCTCAGTTTGTTTCCCAGAGTTAAGAGTCTCTCACAGTTTGTCTCCCTCTCTGATGACTTCCCACTCAGTTTTACTCCCTTCCTCTATGATCTTCCACACTGTTTCCTAGATTCCACATATAAGTGAAACCATATGATCATTGTTTGTCTCTGACTGACTTATTTCACTTAGCGTAATACCCTCCAGTTTCATCCACATCTTTCAACTAAAGGGCTAAATATAGTTTTTTTTTAAGGTGTGGGGCATGTAGATTTGATACATTTGTGTATTGCAATATGATTACCATCGAAATATAGTGCTTTTATCTCAAAAACCATGATATGTTTTAAGAATAGGCAAACAGGGGCGCCTGGGTGGCTCAGTCGTTAAGCGTCTGCCATCGGCTCAGGTCATGATCTCAGGATCCTGGGATCGAGCCCTACATCGGGCTCCCTGCTCAGCGGGGAGCCTGCTTCTCCCTCTCCCACTCCCCCTGCTTGTGTTCCCTCTCTTGCTGTGTCTCTCTCTGTCAAATAAATAAATAAAATCTTAAAAAAAAAAAAGAATAGGCAAACAAAATTAATCCCATAAAAGTGAAAAAACCAAGTAGGTGAAGAATATATTAATACGTTTAAAATATTCTAATTTAAGTTAGTGGGTAATATTATCATTAGGTATGTACAAAATGTAAGGATTTAAATCATGATATTATGGTAAGAAAGATTTACAATCAATGATTTCAACTGATAATTTTAAAACACATAAAAACTAGATAGGAGTTTAATTTAAATTAAAATTAAATTTAATTAAATATAAACATGAAAGATTATATATATTTTTGAGATTTGAAATCATTCAGATTCTGCATCTTTTAACTGGTGTTTGTGATTTATTTTAAAGTTAGAGTTTTCAGCCTAAGAGCCTGTGTCCTCTAAAATCTGAAAAGTGTGCATGGGCATAGATGCCTCACTAGATAATGGAAATCAATTGCCATGGTCTGCTCTAAGGAGCATAATGATTACTGACTGGCCTCATCCCCATGCTAGCCAATAGCATGAGTTAAACATAAGATAACCAGACATGCTTCTTTTGCACTCTTGTTTCTTTTCTCCTAATTAAATCTCCTTTGAAAAGAGGGCAGAAATTTCATTCCCACTGAAATGACTCTCTTATTGTAAAATTGATAAATTTAGAGAGAAAAAAATTCAAGGGAAGAACAATAAATGTAATATTGAAAAATTAAGATTTTTACAGAGGTAAGGAGTAATATAAGGAGAAATTCTCCTAAAAGTTTATTTGTAACATTTACTGGGTACTAACACATTATTTCAATTAAACTTAAAGTCTCCTTACTATTTTTAGAGAAATATGGTTTCAGTAAAACCCAACAGTCTATCCTAACAACGGGAGACTGGAATCTCCAAACCTTATGACCTAACATTCTTATACGTATTTAACTGAAGTTCTTTACAATTGTCGAAGGAGTCCTGCTAGATTAAAAAATTTCTGAGTATTACAAAACCATACGTTTACAGAGCCACATGTTTATATGTGTTTATACAGAAAGCTGAAGTACTGGACTACATAGCTACAAAAATAGAAGATTGTACCCATTTTGACTATGTCTGTATAAATGAGACTCTTTCAGTGTAAGCTTAGTGAGACCCCATGTCTTAACAAAATTAACAACACAAATTCATACCTTGATTTTGTAACATTCAAGTATATACCAAATTTTACATGAGTCTCTCTACTGTCAAACTAGGCATTTCAATTTTTCAGTTAAGAGGCTGAATGGAAACAAACTACAAATAAACCACCATTCAACACAATTGATGTGCTCCAATGGATCTCTGGGAGTCATTCTGCCTAAAATATTTACATTAGTCAGCTGTTTGTGGAGTCTTGATTGCAATTTTCCTTTTTTAATTTTTTAATTTTATAATTGTATGGTTTACTGAGTGGAATTTCAAGTGAAACAAATGGAAAATATCCTTTTCGTTTTCTTTTTGCAGTGTTTATTGGGTATGCACTGTCTTCTCTGCCAGCTGAATAGGTGAGACCATTGCTGTTCTTGCCTTTGGGAGCTTTTCTACTTGTAGACAGTTCAGGTCTCAGACTTCCTTTTTTTTTATTTTTAAGATTTTATTTATTTATTTTTTAGAGAGAGAGAAAGTGAGAGGCAGGGAGGGGCAGAGGGAGAAAGAGAATCTCAAGCAGACTCCATGCTCAGCATGGAGCCCCACATGGGGCTCCATCTCATGACCCTGAGATCAGGACCAGGGCTCAGACTTCTTTAAGCAGTACCTTCATGACCAGGAGCCCCTGAACATGGAGGAAAGATAAGAAACAGAACTTGCTGATCAAAATGGGAGTTGAAAGCATTGAGGATTTCTTTTTTCTTTAAAGAAGTTATAAAAGAGGGGCGCCTGGGTGGCTCAGTCGTTAAGCGTCTGCCTTCAGCTCAGGTCATGATTCCAGGGTCCTGGGATCGAGCCCTGCATCGGGCTCTCTGCTCAGCGGGAAGCCTGCCTCCCCTTCCTCCACTCCCCCGCTTGTGTTCCCTCTCTCGCTGTGTCTCCTCTGTCAAATAAATAAATAAAATCTTAAAAAAAAAGAAGTTATAAAAGATAAGGAGCTAGGCTTGCCTGAAAAGTCTTAAAATTATAAATTAAAAAAAAATTAATGGACCTGGATGCTGAAGAAATGCTCTTCCATAGATATTTAGTGCATTAAATATCACCTAGAATATTGGAAATCTGTTGATCTGAATATATAAATACCAAAGTTTAAGTCTGAAAGAATTAAGTTCTATTTATACACCAGTGAATTTCATGGGAATGCTTTATAATGTGCAATTATAGAGGGCAAAAGCATCTTTCACTGGATGAAATGTAGTGATTACACATCAAAGAGACAAAACAAAGTCTATTAATTACTAATAAGGAGACAATGTAATATATAAAACTGAGCTAGTTAGCTAGTTTACTAATATCCTCCCAATCTATAACCTTATCCTTCATCAGCCAAACTCAGTAAACTTGTCTCTATGTTTCTTCAAAAGAAACTCTACACTTAATATGTGAAAACCTTTAGTTATTACCCCCTTCCTTTTTGGGGCTGGGGTCGGGGAGGTAGTTGCAGGGAGAGAATGGGTGTGTTCACATAATGTTAGCTAGCTCTAAACACCAACTGGCACCTTTACACAGACAGAATATTATTATTCATATATATTGTTGATTATTTGTCATTCTTACATTTCTTACATATAAGTGTAAATAAAGCTTTCCACAGTTACTGCTCGTTGTCTATTAGGAAACTTTGGAGACTTTCACATCTTATTTTCTTAGCAGATTTTCAGAGTCTCAAGTAGAAAGCAATAGTTATCAAATTATTAACTTTACCATTAGATGGCCAAGCTCTATTAATTTATATCAAATTATAGTTACCTATCTATTCATTCACACACATAACATGTGTTGGCTCCTTTTTTTTTAATGTTGTATTGTTATGTTAATCACCATACACTACATCATTAGTTTTTGATGTAGTGTTCCATGATTCATTGTTTGTGCATAACACCCAGTGCTCCATGCAGAATGTGCCCTCTTTAATACCCATCACGAGGCTAACCCATCCCCCTACTCCCCTCTGCTCTAGAACCCTCAGTTTGTTTTTCAGAGTCCATCGTCTCTGATGGTTCGTCTCTCCCTCCGATTTCCCCCCCTTCCTTATTCCCTTCCTGCTATCTTCTTTTTTTTTCTTAAATTATATTGCATTATTTGTTTCAGAGGTATAGATCTGTGATTCAACAGTCTTGCACAATTCACAGCGCTCACCATAGCACATACCCTCCCAAATGTCTATCACCCATTGGCTCCTTCTTTTCATGCACAGTCCCTTTCCTATTAAGTAGCCAAAAAGCTGAAATAGAACATTTGGTCTTTGGGGATAAACAACTTACCTCTCAACTTGGACTTCCTGCCACTGAGATTCCCCAGGGTGATGGTCCCACACAAATTAATCTCCCCGACCTCTTCCCTTAGAATTAGATTCCACTAATCATGAATCTCAGTGGGGACTATTTTAGCAGAAAGATTAAAAACACATAAATGAAAGAAATCGTTAAAGGTGGAATTAGCTTTGTGTCTAAAGCATCAAATCATTTTTTTAAACGTCAAATTTCTTCCAGTTTTTGCCATTCATTTGTCTCACCACAAATTTACTGTGCTATAAACAGGTTGTTGAAAAACCAAAAATCAAAGCTGCAAATAAGTTACATTCTATAGGTTATTTGCTCATAATTAAAACATATGACCAGCTCTTAGCTCTGTTAAGACTCAAGAAGATAATGAGTGTCATTATTAGAAGTGTTTCCAAGTTCGAATATTTAATATTGCCCATAACCACACTGTTGATTTTATTTCTATTATAAAGGCACACCCAACATGTTTTCAATAAGCTAGCTTTTGGGGTTTTCTGGGCACGTAGCATTGTACTTACCACACTACCTCTGCAGCCAACCTCATATTTGAAATATTAATCTCTCATAAGAGTGTCTTTATTCCTGCTGTTGTGGTCTTCATTTTTTATTTATCCTTTTTAATAACCTCATGAATAGTTCCACTTGGCCTTTGCTTAATATCTCTCTAACCTGGTTTTGGACTTCCTTCTCTTATGCACTAATGGGATAACCATCTTTCCCCACGTTTCTCCCCTCACCCCCATTCCCTGTGTTTAAACAATCAAAACCATGGGAAAACTTGAAAGTTGGAAGGTAAAATTTTGAGAGACCTTAGAAGAATCATGCATTGGAAGACATGCAAATCATACATTCACAAACATGCAAGGGTCCAGGCAGTACACATATATTTGAACTACTTATCAGATGAGAATTCTGCTTTACGAACTCAAAAATTAATAGAAAAGAAAAAATTGATTATGCAGATTTCCCTTCCTCGTACTTGTAGGCATGCATCTCTCTTGCCCTGACATTTCTGAAATCTTAAACACAGGATGCCGTGCCACGTTCTCATTGCCTTATCTGATCTCGATTGAAATTACATGTGGATCCTATCCAAGATTAATAACTGTACATCTGTTCATTTACTAGTGCAGCAAGTTTGTGATCAATGGACCTACACATGTATCTGAAATGATTAGTAAGTCTGAATGAGGCTAACCATGTAATTACAGAAAATGTCTTTTTTATAAGTCATCTATGTCTCTGTGTTTCGATGATGTTGACTGCTATAATATTAAGATTGTTTGAAAATAAATGCAATGGGAAAATCAAAACTGTCTATTCACATGATCTCCTTTAACCTTTAATAAAACTATCAAGATGGGAATTGCAGGCTTGTTAACAAAACTGTCTTGTAATAGAACATTCTACTAAGGGACTATATTTTTAGGAAAGAGTCCAAATCTCTCAGCCTCCGGATATTACCTCCAGATTTTCTGAAAAATAAGTTAGAACTTAGAAAATATCATAAGAGACTTATAAATGAGAATATCAATAGGATCATCTGGAGAAATTTGGGCACAAGTGATCAAAAAACAAAACCAAAAAAGCAGTCTATCATCTCTCCCCATCTTAGTTTAAATTCCCAACAAAAAAAATATGGGGAGTTTCATACGTGGAATCTAAAAAACAAAGGAAATGAATAAACAAACACATCAAAAGCAGAATCAGACCTATAAACACAGAGAACAAACTGACAATTGCCAGAAGGAAGGGGAAAGGGATGGGCAAAATGGGTGAAAGGGAGAGGGAGATAGACTTCCGGTTATGAAATGAGTAAGTCTTCAGAATAAAGGGCACAGCAGAGGGAATACAATCAAAGGTATTGTATTAGTGTATGATGACAGATGGTAGCTACTTTTGTGGTGAGCAGAGCATAACATACAGAGAAGTTGAGTCACTATGTTGTATACCTCAAACTTAGTGTAATGTTGTGTGTCAACTGTACCCGAATAAAAACATTTAAAAAACACAGGGAGGTTTTTTTTGTTGTTGTTGTTAGTTTTTGTTTTATTTATTTTAGTTAGTACTTACTCTAATACGAACTTCAGTGAACTCATCTATAGAAAGTTCCCCTCTTGAACGTAGTCTCACTGAGTAAACATGTTAATTTGTCAATTTTACTTTGAACCAAAGATTTATTTATTTATTTTCTTTAGCTAAAAAGTCTATTTTTACATTTTGCTTGCAAACAGGCAATATAAAATAATTTTTAATTAATTTATAAATGTATTAATTTATAAATGTATATTTTTTAGAGTATAGGTGTTTTTTTGGTCAAAATAAACATAGTTCAATGCCATGTTCCTTCTATATGACTGGGTGTTTTTATATACTCTAATGATTTTTATTGCTATCTTTAAGCTAATGTTAACCATAGGTTATCTCTAGTTTTGACTATATCTCTGGACTAATGCCTCCTGGATGTCCTTATTCTACCCTGGATGCATCATCTTCCCACACCTAAACTAGCTCCTGTCCCATTAGACCTATAATCCACAAATTGGGCATTTGTAATTCACTTATGACTTCTTGCTCTTTTTCTTTTCCTTTTTTTAAAAATAACTGATCAGTCCTGATATTATGTGGTATTACCTCTTGTTCATGTTTTGCAATTTATTAAAATTTGTGTTTATGATTGTTATTAATGTTATTCTGTGCAGTTCTCCTTATATAAGTCATTCTATGACTCTATGCACTTGTTGGAGACACTTGCCCTTTCTGAAATGCTCTTCCAATTTTCTTCAGCTAATTGTAAAGGAACGCAGGGTTGAAATCAAAGCTAATTCAAACTCAGTGACTGATTTACCGTACGTCACTTGAGATTTTGTTCATTCTATTTCAGCCTGGTAGCCCCATCCGTTAAGTGAGTAGCTTTAAGAAGGAAATGGATATACACTTCATGGAGATTTTTTAAGGATCAAATTAGATAGCACATATGGTATTTAGAAAAATAATCAACATACAGTAAGAAATTAGAAAGTTTATTTTACTAATATTATTGGTCTCACTTAGGTATTATCTCTACCATGGATCCTTCCACAAATCATTGGTATCCATTACACTCCTCCTTTTATCGTATGGGCTCCCATATGAACTTATGCCCATTTCTTGTATCTCGTATAATATGTTGAAATTTCCCCCTGACATGCCACTGTACTATATGTACAGAGCTTTGGAGCAGGGATTCGTCCTTAATCATCTATGTGTGCATTTAGCATAACCTAGTACAAACTGAACATTCCATAAATTTCTATTGAACATAATTGCATAACCACAAAGTAATCAAGAGATTTTGAGCAATCTTATTAATACATCAAAAAAATGAATAAATGAATGAATGAATAAGTGAACATTTCTTAAATATCTTTGTGACAGCTACTGTGCTGGATATATATCAAAGGAAATACAGTAATCTTGTGACATAATGATTATCATCTCCAATTTACAAGTGAGACCATTGAGATTTGAAGAGTTTATATGCCCAGATCATATTGCCAGTAAGAGTTATAAATCAAATTGCAATTTTCAGCTCCAAATTGAAATATCATTTTATGAAAAATATAGAGTTATATATTAAAATCAAATTATTGGTAAAATTGGTTATTTCTGCTTTAATTTGGATCAGGATTTTTTAACCTTAAGTCTGAGGATAGCCTTCAAAACGTCCATAAATCTATGACTCCATGTACGATTATGTGTATGTGCAATTTGCCAGGAATAGCATCCGTGGCTTTTATCATAGTCTCAAAATAATTTACGACCTGAAAAAGGTTATGAAGCAATGTTCTAGATGATAGTTTTTCATTACTCAAAATATTTGATTAAACAGTACACTTTTATTTTTTACTATTATTTATTTGCCATCAGCTTGTAGGTAAAACTAGTGTCCGATGCTAAGAGCATATGAGTAACACAATTTAATTTACATTTCATAAATACAATAAAATTAATTAATTTGACACCAATTTTTGAAAGTGATATTCAGTCATAATGTTACTTGACCTACTAAGCAATCATAACTTTCAAAGTAAATGCCTATTTCATTTAAATAAGCTAACTAATTTTCAAGAATCACTATTCACATAAAAAGATGTGTTAATTACATCTCATACTATTCATTAAGACATGCCACAAAGAAATTTATTTGACAATGCTTTGTTAGTTAGTGGTTACTATATATTTTGGTAAACATTATCATTTTCTGTTTCAAAAAATATTTTAAGGAAGAAGGCTGACCTAGCTGGCCTCAAAAGTCCCTTCTAATATGGTAATAATTTAACTTCTTGATTCATGTGAATAATTCAGACTTTTTATTTAAAAAAAAACTACAACTCAAATAAATCACAAATGTGCTCCTAACAAAATCTAAGAAAAATAATACCATATGCTTTTTCAATGAAATGAGCCCATCCTGGGTTGAGACTCCATATGTTCATTTATTTGTCCATCATCTAGCCTTTACTGGTTCCTTCACACATCTCTTCCCTTTCTCACATTTGAGACATCAGCAATATTCACTGATATCTCTCTTTTCAAATATTCCCCCGCCTTAGAAGATTCACTGTCATAGGCAGTGTGTGTTAGGGTCCTACACACTTCCAACCACCTTTTAACTTGTTGTCATGTTATAGGTGCTGAACAGCTTAAAAACCAAACTTCCCAGACTCCATTGCAGATCAGGGGCTGGGAACTCATCCAATTCTCCCAAGACGACAGACCCACACAGAGGACCTGGAAGCAGATGGAAGCCTGGGGAGCATCTGTAGCTCAAAAGCACATTGAATCTTCTGGTGAGTCGGTGATGGAGTCATTTGGTTCTTCTGGGGTTGCTGTGGTGGAGTGTTCTGGTCTCCACTTGCAGAATCGTAGATATTGAGTGGCAGGTAGGGAAGGCAGTGGTGGCACCCTCCAATAGTTCTGCTTAATGTGCCCATCTTCTCTTGCACCTGAATGTAAATTACCACATCACTTCCTTATTGAGAAAATTGCACTGTGAAAATGATTGTCAACTAAACTAAGTAGTGTGCCTAGCAACACAGTTCATTTGCAATCTGGTGCAAGCACTTTTTCTCATCCCAGACTAGGAACGGTTTGCGGATCAGCAGCTGGTGCCTAGCCTACAACTTAAGTGGCAATAGCTAGGTTGTTAGACATTTTTTCTTGTGTAGCTTTGAGCTATAACAATGTCTTAACCCCAATTCCTTGAGTCTTCTAAAGTTTCTATGAACGACATAGCCCTTTTTTTCTTATATTATCTACACTGAAGTTTGTTTTGTCCAACTAATATGGTTCTCACATGGGAATTTGTCCCTGAAAATATTATCCACTGATCAGGTAGACCTCTGACTTTAAGTCAGATTTATTGGTATTGCAGGCTTTGGCCTGCATGTTGCTTGCACTTTTTAGGTCTCAATTTTTCTTTCTTTCTTTTTTTTTTTTTTTCCCATAGGATCCTTTTTTTAAATTGTATTTATTTTTATTTAAATTCAATTAACATATAATGTATTCTTTGTTCCAGAGGTAGAGGTCAATGATTCATCAGTCTTATATAACACCCAGTGCTCATTACATCACATGCCCTCCTTAATGTCCATCATCCAGTTACCTCATCCCTCCCCTCCCCGCCCAGCAACCCTCAGTTTGTTTCCTATGATTAAGAGTCTCTTATGGTTTGTCTCCCTCTCTGATTTCCTCTTGTTTTATTTTTTCCTCTCTTCCCCTGTGATTCTCTGTTTTGCTTCTTAAATTCTACATATCAGCGAGATCATATGAGCATGAACAGGGGGAGGAGCAGAGGGTGAAGACTCCCTGCTAAGCAGGGATTTGGATGTGGGGCTCGATCCTGGGACTCCGGGACCATGACCTGAGCTGAAGGCAGATGCTTAACTAAGACTGAGCCACCCAGGCGCCCAGGTCTCAACTTTCTTTTGAACTAATCCTACATTTCTTCCTATGGTTATCTCAACTTAATATTTCTTTTGTTCCTGCAAATAACCCTTTGAAGAATATTAAGTTCTCAAATTTCCTTCCTGATTTCTTTTTACCTTCTGTCTATCCTATCTTGCCTGACTTTATATACATTTTTTACAACTTGGGAGTGGCAATTGTTTAATAATTCTATTAAACCTAAAATAACCAAAGTTATGTAGCACTTGTTAAATATTACATTCATATGACACTATTCACATCTAAAGAATACATGATATGTGTCTAAAAGAATAACAAATTATATACCTTCAAAGTGAGCTAGGGGAACATAAAAGCCTAGAAAAGGTCAGAAACTCTTAAATTAGCTAACCAAAGACAAATTGGGATTTCCCTGAAGTCATTTCCCAAGCAAATTCACTAAACAGCTTTCTCTTTCCTACTGTGAGTGGTAAAAGCCTGTGACTTCCTAGGGCTTTATCCAACGTACAAAATTTCAGATTCTGACTTTTTCAATAACATTACATGTAAAATATATCTGAAGTTTTTATTATTGGAAACACTCTCCCATGGTTACAGGTCACTCTTTCTCTAATGGAACTCCACTGAGATTCATGAGGACTTACTAGACAAGTCCACCTTCTAGTTATTTTATTAAGGACTTGGGAGCAAATTGGATAATAAAAGTCATTGACCTACAGAAACAAAGCCCAGAACATTTTTGCTGTAAAAAGAGAATTTATAACATCACAAAACTGTTAACTAGGGAAAAAACCAAAAAGGACAATTATGAGTGAAAAAGAGTCTAAATGTCATGTAAGATGCTGAACTCGTCATGGCCTTTCTACACAAATTAGGCCATAAAGGATTCCCCTGCTCCCACAGGAGTGATTACCAGAGTTTATAAAATTTAAAATATATTTTAATTTTAAACAAAATGCAGTAGTGTTGAAAAAACAAATAACTTAGATTTGAATAAAATAAAAAGTGACCATTCCTCACCACTTCTCTTCCACTCACCCAAAGGCATATCTCCTTTTAGCCACTTCCTATTGTGGAAAAATAGGATACCAAATATCCTGTGTACTCCCCTATGTTTCTCAGCCTCCTTGCAGGTAGGCAAGTCCCATTCAGTAATTATGTCTATAACATTTGAATAGAAAGGATATAAGTCCCTTCCAAACAAAGACAGTGTGCAAGGCCATGCCCAGTTCTCCAATTGCCCTTCTTCTCCTGCTGGATCAATCGACCACACTCTGGTTCAGGCAGCAGAGTAGAGGATTGAAGGGTCGAGATCACTGAGTCACTGGAGGGGACAGCTACCCTGTAAAGTTGGCCACACCTGCAATGAACTCATCAATTCTTATTGCTTTAAATCACAGAGACTTAAAGATTGTGTATTACCACAGAAAAACCTTTCCTCTCCTGACTAATATACCTATGCATATAAACATACATAAAGAGAGATAAACAGGAGTATGTAGAAATACTTTCACTTTCATTTATTCAAAATTGAGATGATAGTGATAAGGAGAAATCTGTGTCTTAAGATGGCCCACCGAGCCAGCAAGGGAGTCCCAGCTCCTGCCCCAGGGCTCTTCCGGGTCTTCTCTCTGCTCTGCTTCCTGCGTGGGCAAATCCGGTTCCTCTCCCGGCCCCACTTCATGCACGTGCGAAGAGTGCCCAGTATGTGGAAGTAGAAGTGTATAAATTGCTCCCTTTTATTTGTGCTCGGGGCTCAGACCTTTGGAGATCACTCTCCTCTGAGCCCACCGGCATTAAATAAACCTCCTATCCTCCAAGATCTCCAAGTGCTGCTTTGTTCTTCCGTGGGGCAATCCTGTCCAGTTTCCGTAATATTTTTGGTTCCCTACTGGGAAAGCCAACTGTGCTGGCCCATTGTTGCCACCTGTTTGGGGGCAATGGCGGGGCGGTGATGGAATGAGAGATCATAACGCAGAAGGCGCGCCCTGCCTAATTTTTGGCAGTCTCCCGCCCTGGTCTCCTCCAGTTGGCCCCGCTCCGCTGTTCCCGCTGGACTTGAGGAGACTTGGCAGGTGAGGACCTGGTCCTGACGTTGGATTATGGTAAGGCCTGGGGCCCCAGGACTCAGATAGGCCCACCTGTTGGGATAGAAAGGGAGCCTGATCACCTCCCACAGACCTCTTAGAGGTCTCACAGGTAGGGATTCCCAGGGAAGGAATGTAATAACTTCTGGAGTGAATGTGTGAGTGAAAGTGCAGTCTGACATGGCTTGCTCAAGCAGACTGATTCTGTGACTCCACTGGCTGGCACCCTTAAGGTCCCTAGAAGCCTACGGAGTCTGAGTGGCCCCATCTGCGATTCCGTGGTGAACAGCATACAGTCTATGGTGGCATCTGAATAGTTCCCGATTGTAAGTCACAATTCTGAGATCACTACGGCTAAGCCTCACCTAAGCTCCTTTGGAACACGGCCAGACAGGCATCTGATGGTCTCCTCACCTCAGGAGGCACCCCCCCACTTGTCTGGTTCTGCACCACCCCACACGGGAACCTCACCATGGGGTCGGGGCAGAGTAAACCTACAGTTCTAGAGACCATGATCAAAAATTTCAAGGAGGGGTTTTTGGGAGACTACTGAGTCAGGATGAACCCCAGCAAGTTGAGAACCCTATATAAATTGGAATGGCCCACCTTTGATGTCAGGTGACCTTCAGAAGGGACATTGGATGTCCCAACGATTTGTCGAGTATGGCAAGTCGTAACAGGAGAACCAGGACACTCTGACCAGTTCCCGTACATTGACTCCTGGCTAGGAATTGCCCAGACCCTTCCCCCCTGGGTGCGATTTGCTTGCAATAAGCAGGGACAGGTCAGGGTCTTAATCACCTCAACAAAGCAACCTAAAGAAAATCAGCAAAAGCCCCAGTCTCCACAAATCCTAGCCGGAGATCCCGAGGATGAACTGATCCTGCCCCCACTGTACGCACTCCCAAGACCATCTACATTAGGCCCTTCAGCTCCAGACCCTCTGCCGCCATCAGTTTCACCTCGGTGACTATGTGAAGCCTAAGGGATATACACTCCATTTGACCCCGAGGCCGAATCACCATTACTGGCAAATGGACTTTCCATCTTATTCCCCTCAATCCCGCACCAGCACCCCCACTGACTTCTTCCACCTGGGATGGGCACACAGTGAAGTTGACCTCCACTTTGATGGATGCCAACTTCTTGGTACCTCCTGGGAACCTCATAGACAGTGTTCCTACCATGGCCCTCACTCAGGTTACTGGCTGGCAGATATCCATCCTTGGGGACCCTATGCCTCAACAGCCAAACACCTGTCCCCAGTTCTGCTCACAAGCCTGGGGATGCGAGTCATGGGTGGTGACTTGGCCGGGAATGGAACAATGGTCTAATGGGTGGTGGAACCTCAAACAGCGCAGTGACATACGGATTTCCTTGTCACACAACGCCACCCCATCCTGTTGCCCTAATAATCACTGTATACCACTCACTCTCTCAGTCCACGAACCCAACACCACATCATGGGCCACAGAAATCACTCTCCTGTTGGGCCAATATCACTCTATAGGGGCCGACCCCATGGCCAAGTTTATGATTAAGTCTGTGTTCACCCCAAGCCTTGCAGTCAACCCTCAGAGTCAGACAGAAAATAACTCGCCCTGGTGTATCCCTGGGTCCCCCATCCACACACAGCAAGCGTCTATAGTGCAACTGTTAGATATGATTAACATCTCCCACCAAACGCTTAACCACTCAAATCCACCCCTAGCGCCTGACTGCTGGATCTGTATGAAGCCCGGTCCCGTCCAATGCCTAGGTGTCATCCTCAACCAGTCCACCTTGTCACCTCCCACCTCGACACTGGGGACCTCAGATTATCCCTTTCTGGCTCCGGTACTGCTGTATGGAAACTCTTCTCCCGTCATGGGTCACAGTTGGGTCTGTGCGCCTAACAACACTTTTCTGGTTTGTGATCAAGGTGTATATATCTGCATCACCCCACACAATCAATCATGCACATTTGTCAATCTCTTACCCGATCTTTCAGTCCTCCCCAGAAGTGATGAGCCACTTATATGGAGACCTCCTAGCCACCTCCGATGCTCCCCTGTGGCCATCCCTCTTATTGTGAGCCTGCTGGCTGTGTCAGGTGTTGCCTTTGGTGCCACCGGCGTTGGGATGTCTCAAGTTAAGTACCAGGGGCTAACTCAACAAATCACAGCAGATTTTTCTGCCCTCACTCAATCAGCCCTGGCCCTGCAGTGCCAACTCAATTCACTGGCCTCAGTGGTCCTCCAAAAGAGGCATGGGCTCAATTTGCTCACAGCTGCACAAGGAGGACTCTGCCGCTTCTTACAGGAGGAATGTTGTTTCTATGCTAATGAGTCAGGGGTGGTCCAAGAAACTCTGACCCAATTACAGGAACGAGTGGGAAGCACTCCAGTGGACAACTTGGTGGGATTCCCTCTCACAATGGTTCCCTTGGTTCACCCCCCTCATCGGCCCCCTCCTAATGCTCCTCATAGCAGCATTTGGTCCTTGTATTCTTAATGCCCTTACTAGGTTTATCACTGCTCAAATTGCTAAGATCAGACTCCAGGTGCTCCTTACTATCACCCCTTAGAGAATGAAAATGATGCCTTCTAAACTAGGTGTTTAAAGAGGCATCAAAGGGGGGAATGATAAGGAAAAATCTGTGTCCTAAGATGGCCAACCAAGCCAACGAGAGAGTCCCAGTCCTTGTCCCGGGGCTCTTCCAGGTTCTTCTCTCTGCTCTCCTTCCCATGAGCGCCAATCCGGGTTCTTCTCCCTGCCCTGCTTCGCGCACACACCCAGAGTGCCCAGTATGTGGAAGTAGAAGTGTATAAATTGCCCCGTTGGTTTGTGCTCCGGGCTCAGACCTTTGGAGATCATTTGCCTCTGAGCCCACTGACGTTAAATAAACCTCCTATCCTCCAAGATCTCCGAGTGCCTCTTGGTTCTTCCGTCAGGTGATCCTGTCCAGGTTCTGTAACAATAGTATAAACACTAATTTACAACTTGCTTTCATATACACAGTATCTTTATTTAAAAGATTTTATGTATTTGAGAGACGAGGGTGGAGGAGCAGACTCCCCACTGAGCAGGGAGCCCAACTCAGGGCTCCATCCCAGGACCTCAGGATCATGACTCGAGCTGAAGGCGGATGCTTAACTGACTGAGCCACCCAAGCACCCCACAAACGCAGTATCTTTTGGTTATCCCAAGGAAAATTTAATATCTTTGATATTAACCAAGCATGTAATAAGGAGTTGACACTCAGAATAAATATTTACTTCAGCAATGGATGAATATAACTATCCTATGAAGTCTACCCAATCAAATGATAATCTGTGATAATATTGATAATCAAAGCCTATTTTATAGTTTCTATAATAAATTATCTTAAAATAAGTATGGTAACTCACAATACACTTTAAGTTTATTTGAAAGATTTGTTTTCCCCATTTTAGGTCACCATTAAAATGTTATTCTTCCAAGCATACTTGCTTTGAGCAGAAAAAGTAGAAGGTTCCAAAAAATATATTTTTTTGCTTATGCCAGGTGCTATTCAGGATGAGTTTTGCTCCAAATCATCTAATAGATACAGGTATCCAAAAGTGGCAGAAGGTAAAATGAGAAGCTATTGAGACTTAGAGGCCCAAACCCACACACAAAAACCCCCGCCTGTCCCTAAATTTAAAAATCTAATCACGTGTATTGAGATTGTTCTCACCGGTTCCTATTTTAGTGAATACAATCACAAAAAGAACACCATTTCCCTTCCCAAATCTTGGGCTCTTAATATAGTGAGAATCTAGAGATTGTGTTCAATTAAATGTGAATGGATTTTATTTAATTCTGTAAGAATGCTTGATAGGTTTATCTACAAGTCACTGTTAGCTTTACAGTTAATTGGGTAGGCCAGTGACTTGTTTTTCTTTCCACACAAGTGATTCTTTTAAAGCAAAAGTCAGAAGCAAAATTCACAAAGTCACCCGATCAACCAGTTTGGTTAAATGGTAGCCTTTATACCTGCCATTCAAATGATTTCAACAAACACTGTAATTGCTAGTTGACCTTGAAAAAGAGGTAGCTTGAGGATTATCTGGTGTATTGTTCAATAAACTCTGTATTGTCAAACCACCCAGACTTTAAAAGCAACAAGATGTTATAGAGTTGTTTTCATATCCTGTTTTTAGGATGATCAAACATGTCACAGAACAGGCTCAAAGATTCTTCTTTCTTTGGTACATTATATCCTGAGGATGATTACTTTATTCCAGATGACTCTATTTTATACCTCTTGTCTGTTCCATAAGTTCGGAACGGGTTACAGTTCTGCCAACACAAAACATTCACTTTCTACATTCATACAAAAGAAATTATGGCCAACTCTGTCAACTTTCTACACTTTCTACAAACTCCCTCAATAGGAAAATCTTATCCAAAGAAATAAAGGGAAAAAGCCATGTAAAAACAAGCTTTTTAGTGTTTGGGAAGGAAGAGTGAGGACCTAAAGCATGAACCAACTAGGTTTACTAAAACAAAGTGACTTTTTCACTGAGCTCACCTGAGGAAATTCACAGGTTCCAGCAGGAACCATCAATTAACTTAACTGACAGCAGCTTCAGTGTGTTTCCCATTGAAGACTTAGACGCTTTTGTTAAAAGAAAAAGTGCACTTTCCCCATGGCTTTATAATCACTTAAGACTACAAAGTTCTACCAAGTAAATTTACAAAGAGAACTATGAACAATAGCATGGCATTGTACTTTATTTATTTTAATACCCCCAACTTAGAATTTGTTTGCCCTTTTTTTATAATGCGATTAGTTGCCACAGTTACTGTATAAGAAAAGGTTAGGGCCAATTTCAAGCAGAAGTCACTAAGCCTCCACTATTTGAATTATCACTCTGGTTCCAGCAACATTGCCCTCACCTGAGAACTTGTTTGATATGCAGAATCTCAGGCCTGACCCAGACCTACTAACTGAAAATCTGCATTATAACAAGCTCACCAGGTTATTTACAAGTCACATTAAAGACCGAGAAATACTAGACAATACAACCTCATGCTGGTACTTCCATAATGGACCTACTTTTGTGTTTATTGGGTCGGTGGCTTAGGTTCTCACTGAAGACTACTTCTAAGTGCATTCATTAACTCAATCAAGATATGGGTACTTACTCTATACCAGACACTCTTCTAGGCTCTTCTCTATGGCTCCCTTGCTTTAGGGAAGCCATAGAGCTTAAATCCTAGTGTCCTTGAGCAAATGAAGCACATTATTTCTACAGAAAATTTTGACGCTTCATCTTGTTAATTCTTTGGTGAAGCAGAATAATTTAAACAAATAGTGGGGCTCTGCATCCAATAATTACATATTGATGGTCTACATTTTACATTAAACTTTTGTTCTTTACCTCTTCAGAATGGGTGAAATGGTGGTATTACCTAAATGGCCTTTGATAAATTAGTATTTTACTTACTTAGTATTACTTAGAATAATCTTTTTCTCTGGATATCTATTTCCAGGGTAACCCCTGGAGAAGAAGCATAAAAACATTTAATCAGTCACAGAACACTTAATAAGAAAATAATTGCAAAATTATATTTCATAGAGCAAATTATTAGTTCTAGGGCAAGACAAGTAGTTAAATAAATTGTGAGTTAACTTATTTGTCACCTTTAAACATTGGTGTTACATTTCTAAAAGTGAGTCCCATTATACAGTTAGACCCATAAGAAAAACTAGAACAAATCAGTGATGTAATTTATTAACCTGGACTACATGGTACACAGATTTTCTGTGCTGTTGTTAATATTTCAGTTAGTACTTAAGTGTTCAGTAATGAGCTAATTCATTCATAGTTCTCAGTGTCTAACTTCAAAAAGAATAAAAACAGCATATGCTGGAGAAAAAGATAAGTTGTTCTCCATCATTTTATATATTTTTCCATGTATACACACATATCCATACATATGCATGGATATACATATATTTATATACATACACACATGTGCACACAGACACAGTATCCTGAATGAGTACATTGATGATTATGTTGGTAAAAAATAGAAGACTAAAAATGTTTAAAATTATTCATCCCATATGTAGAATTGTGATATATATAAATAAGAGCTTCTGAAGGACCCTTTCTTTTCCCACATCTGCTAAGTATGCCCATGGATGTTTCTTAATTTTTTTTAAAGATTTATTTTATTTATTCGAGAGAGAGAGAGCGTGCATGTGCAGAAGAGGGCAGAAGGAGAGAGAATCTCAAGGAGCTGAGCCCAGAGCCCCACATGGGGCTCAATCTCAAGACACTGAGATCATGACCTAAGCTGAAATCAAGAGTCGGATGCTCAACTGACTGAGTCATCCAGGTATCCCCATGGATGTTTCTTTTATTCCTGCTATTTGATCCTCAGGAACCCTACTTTACTTCAAAACCTCTACCACATTTAGGATTCCAACAAACATGCATTGAGCATCTACTACAAATCCAAGAGGAACTCTCTAAAAACAGATGGATAAAGACTTTGTCAATTAGCTAAGTGCTCACCTAGACTCAGTTATCAAATACATTTGCAAAATTTGGGGACAGAGGTATGAAGAAGATCATGATTGAATCTGGTTGTAGTATATTTGTAACGCACAAATACAGGTTTGGGGGGTGAGAATAAAAAGGTTTCCACAACTCTCAGAAAGGATGGATTGTTCTGTAGCCATGGTAACAAGGAGCCACTAGCATCTATGGATGATGTCAACCCACTTGCATTTCTGAATATTTGTCAATGCTTGTACTCTACCCTTCCCCAAAACCCATATGGAATCAGTCCTCTGCTCTGCCCAGAGAGACCATGCTGACCAATACAGCACTCCAATAAATTCAGCTTTGTGTTTTTTATTTTAGGTATTGTGCAATGGTGTCATCACCTTTTGACAAGGGATAGCATACCTGGTCAGAAGAGAAAGGTCCCCTTGAGTGCCCAGTTTCTTTATAGCAGAGCACCCTGTCATGCTCTCTGACTGAATGATGAGTTCTCCTCAAAGTGTGTTATGGGCAGCGTCAAGCATCTCCAGGGAGCTTGTTAGAAATGCACATTCTTCAGCCATTCCCAGACTTGTTGGACTAGGAATCTCTTTAACAAGCTCTGCTAAAGTTAAAGAAGCACTAATATGAGGTACAGAGCCTAAATGTTATTGAGCCAAAATTCAAATTCCTGGAATACCACTTCCTAAATATTTGACCTTGAGTAATTTACTTAACTGTTCTGTGCTTCAACTTCCTAAATAATTAGGGGATAATACAGTACTTAACTTCTAAGGTTATTGTGAAGAGTAAAGGACATATGATTTTAAAGTGTTTAACCTGGCATGTTGTAAGTACTGCATAATTGCTAGCTATTTTGTTATATTTATTATTATTAGTTATTAAATCCATTCATGTGTAACTTCATAAATTCACTGATAACTATATTCAAGTATATGCAAATTATTTACAAGGAAAATAGATAGCATTTTATATAGCTACTTACTCTGATTGATAATCAGCTGCAGTTTAATTTAGAGAATCATTTAAACAAATGATAATAACAAGCCAAAAAGTAAACTATCTTGACCTAAGATTACCATCCATCTTACACGATATAGACCAGTCTTTCTCAAATGAGCCATGGTAAAGAATCAGCTTTTATTTATTTATTTATTTTCTCCAGTCTCTTAGACCATCTAACTCAGCAGCTTGAACCATAAGTGCCTCACACAGAAGTTAAACAAAATAGAAACTCATCTATTCTTTGGTCAATGAGACAAGTCCTCTGATTTTGTGTGTGTGTCATGAGCAATGGCAAATTGTTATGAAAGTTTCTAAACTCTCACTCTCAATTTTTGTAACTCTTACACCAGCAATGACGGATCTGTAATTCATAGACTGCAATTTGAGTAGCACTGAAATAAACCATAAAGACAGCTGACCTCACACAGCAAATGTTTTCTTCCTTTTCCATATTGTTAACTAACACACATACAGGTAGAGACACTTAGCTTTCATTCAAAATTATGTAAAAATGAATAAATCTTTAAAATTAATAACATTATAGTACTTGTCACATAACGAGTATATTTATTTATTTATTTATTTATTTATATTTTTTATTTTTTTAGAGAGGGAGGGGGGAGGGGTAATGGGAGAGGGAGAGAGAGATTTTCAGCAGGCTCCATGCCCAGCACCAAGTCTGATGTGGGGCTCAATATCACGACCCCAGCCGAAATCAAGAGTCGGGCACCCAACCAAACGAGCCACCCAAGCACTCCTAATGAATACTTTTATACCAAAGTTAACTATTAAAATGAATTCTTTCTCAATCTCTGAACATAAGTATATCAGTGCAGTATGGAGTCCTAAGTTGAAGAAATTAAGACAGACAACTTCGGGACACTTGCAATCCAAAGCAACAAGTAAACTGCACAGTTGTGAATATTTGGGAACTGTGAACAATGAGGTTTTTATTAAACTAAAGGCAGGTTCTACTACCTTCACGTTTTCACCCTCCATGGCTTTGACAACTCAATTTTGAAGTATTCATTTCCTGCATGTGTGTGTATATGTACTTCAAAATCTTTTCCAGCTTTTTTGATATATCATTGCCATATAATATTGTGTAAGCTGAAGGTATGCAAGGTAATGATTTGAGACATATATGTTGTGAACTGATTACCACAATAAGGTTAGTTAACCCTTCTATTAACTCATAATTATCATTTTGTGTGTGTGGTGAGAAGATTTAAGATCTACTCTCAGTAACTTCTAAGGATGTGATACAGTATTGTTAACTATAGTCCCCATTCATCTTATCACTGGAAGCTTATGTTCTTTGATTACCATCTTCCCATTTCCCCCATCCTCCAGTTCCTGGCCACCACCATTCTACTCTCTGTTTCTATGAGTTCGGCCTTTGTACACTCCGCATACAAGTGAGGTCATACAATATTTCTCTTTCTCTGTCTGACTTATTTCACTTAGCATAATGCCCTCAAATTCTATGCATGTTGTCACAAATGGCAGGATTTCCTTCTTTTTGGAGTGTTCATGCTTTAAGATTTTTTCTTTAATTTGTCATTTAAATGTGTCTTGAAAATTTTAGTATGTATATGGTAAAGTCAGTTTCAAATGAAAAAGCGTTCAGCTTACCTATAATGTAAAATTATAATTATCAAGTATAGTTTAGTTATAAGCTATAATAAAGAGCATGTTGCATTTTATTGGTATGTATTAATTACATTATGTTATAAATTCATATATTGTTATAATGAATAATTTTATAAAATGATAGTTTGCATTTATAATTTAAAATGACAGACCAAATTCTATATAGCCACTCAGGCTAGTAATTCTGGCAACAGTGTGCCTACTTATTTGGTAAAGGATGACAAGAGGAGCATGATTAGTGGCCTTGGTACTTTCCACAAATATACATATTCAGAGTTCTTTGAACAGTCACTGGAGTTCTTTGCTAACCCACTATAGGTGTAGTTCCTTACTGTAAGCCCATCGCTGACTATTCACCACTTTCCAAACATTGTAAACCAATGACAACATCTATAAAACTTAGACCTCTGTATTCATTCATTTAAAAAAAAGATGGGTAGCTTCTCCCGCCCCCCCGGCCCCCGCCGCCCCATCCTTTATATACTCTTTTGTTTTAAAGTTTCTATTCCTGGGCATAATAATCTGAGTATGAATAAGAAAGCCCAACTGAAAGATTGTTTCTTTGATTAAAAAAAAATCATCTAAAGACAGATAGTAACACGGTGCTGTCATTATACCACAATATCACTCTATAATACTGTGTTCTTAAGAGTTCACTAGACTTACTCACCAGCATAGGTACTTGAATTGAATTTATTATATCATTAAATTATGATTTTCTGTACCTTATAACTTTTAATGGCCACATTTATCCCTAAAATAGTGTATATGAAGATGAACTTTTTTCCCCTAATTGAATGAACTTTGTCTCTATTTCTGCTGATTTTGATAAGTTTAATCTTGTTAATTCATGAACACAGTTGCCTCGAGTTTAACACTCTGTCTCTAGTCTTTTAAGATGTGTTTGCTTTCAGATTCTTCTCCCTTTCTTTTTTTCCCTTGTTCATTGAGATGATCTAATTTACCAGGACTTTGTTTTGGCCTGGCATCAGGAGACAACAGTCTTATCTGAGAGCCACAATATGGCCTTGCCCTTTGATTGCTGGATAAATCAATCAAAATAGATGAGATAATACTGCCAGTCCAAAATCTCACGCTTAAAACGAGAGAACTTTCTTTTTTCTCATGTTACGTGATCAAAGTGGGTCAACAGATGGCTTTGCCCAAGTGTCTTACCACTAACTTTGTCTCTTAATGCCCTAGGTTGATGGAGGCTCCATCATCTTATGATGGTGACATTTAAACACGTTCCCACAACTGCCGTGGTAGGGAAGAGAGAGAGATTCACACACACTAGCAATAAATGCTTCCTCCACAGTGACACATCTTATCAATTGTCACCATTCCCTGGCCAAAGAGAGCCAATTGCCGTGCTTAACTTCCAAAATACAATCTTTCCCAGTGGTCTGAAGGGGTATAGATCCAAATATCAGTGAATGATGGGCATGTCTGGCACAAGAGTCCTGCTGGACTTTTAGGACTCATTTCCTGTCTTTGTCACAGCCTTTGCTGAAGCAGAAGCATGTCCCTACACACTGTGTGCTGCCCTTCACTACGCTCATACACAGCACTCTTGGGAACTCTCCACATTGTTCCAGGACCCATCTCCCCAAGTCTCTGCTACTCTGTCACTCAATCACCTCATTATATTTGTCCGTGAGACTGGCAGTAACCAGGCTAGATGCATGGGAGCCAAACAGTAGCTCTTTACATTGCCTGCATTTCACTGGGGGTATATGAAATTTCAATGGACCTCAACCCCTAGAAAGAGCAGAATATGGTCCTTCCAGCACCTGTGCTCTATCTTACAACTCGTATTTCCTCCCCTATGACGCTACTGCTAGTTGTTCCAAAATGTATTCTTTCCTTCCTCCCTCAGTCCTTTACTTTTTTTTTTCACTTCCTTTCCCTAACCCTCATAGGACAAGACCCTTAGAATACATTTACTTCTCTCCCTCTTCTCTGATTCTTTCCCCTGCCCCCCAGCAAGACCATGAGAATGACTTCAACCTCTCTTCTCTCACTCACACCCACTCCCAACCCTTAGGTTTTGCCAGAATAATTCAGTGATTATTGTAATTGTTTTTGCATTAAATCCCTTAAGTTTTAAAAGTCCTCATGTCTTCATTTATTGAATTCACGTATTTTTTTTTTTTTTTTAGATTTTTATTTATTTGACAGAGAGAGACACAGCGAGAGAGCGAACACAAGCAGGGGGAGTGGGAGAGGGAGAAGCAGGCCTCCTGCGGAGCAGGGAGCCTGATGCGGGGCTCGATTCCAGGACCCTGGGATCATGACCTGAGCTGAAGGCAGACGCTTAACGACTGAGCCACTCAGGCACCTGAATTCACGTATTTTAAGTTCATTGCTCACCACTACCTCCTCTTCCTACATGCTGGGTTCTCTCTTTTGTCTAATGATTATCTTTGCTTATGGTCTTTTCTCAAGTATTTTCCTTGGATAGTGTACCTGCATGGAAAACTGTCTGAGTTTTTACATTTGCAGGAAAATTAAGTATAGGGTTCTTTGCAATGTTGGTTTGTTGTTGTTGTTTTTTCCCCTGAAAGTACTAAATAATCTCCTGTTGTCTATTAGCTTCTGATATCAAATAATAAGGCCTATGTCTTGTTATTATTATTTTTCCTTTTTTTTTTAACTTGTTCTCTTAAGTTGGAAACATACCTTGTTTTTCTTTATCCTTGGAGTTCACACACTTTGCCAAGTATTTACCAGGTTGTGTATCTCTTCTTATTAAATCATCCTGGAACTTAGTCTGCCTTTTCAATTTCTAGACTCAAATATTCTCTCAGTTCAGGAAAATTTATTTCTAGAAGGTGTATAGTAATTACCTCACTCCCATCCATTCCTCTTTCCTCCTTCCAAATCATTGTTTTTTTGTTGTTTAAGCTATTCTCACAATTTCTTTTTTCTTTGTGATTTCCCTTCATCATTTTTTCCCTGTAGTTTGAGATATTTCTTCCAATTAGATCATCCATTCTTAATAGTAACTATTCTCCCCTTTCATTTTATGTTTAAATTTTTAGTCCCCAAATCAGGAATTTGGGGTGTGCATGTTTGTGTTGCATTTGTGTTTCAATGCTTCCTTCCTTCCCTTCTTCTTTCTTCCTTCTTTCTTTTCCTTATTTTTTTTTTAAGATTTTACTTATTTATTCATGAGAGACAGAAAGAGAGAGGCAGAGGCAGAGGGAGAAGCAGGCTTCCCGCCGAGCAGGGAGCCCGATGCAGGGCTTGATCCCAGGACCCCGGGATCATGACCTGAGCCGAAGGTAGATGCTTAACCGACTAAGCCACCCAGGCACACCTCCTTTTTTTTTTTTTTAATTCAGTTGTCAGTCTGCTCATATATCACTTGATGTATATTCAGTATCTCACCCTGACCCTCATCTCTCTGGCTGTCATGACCCCTTAAACAGGCAGTTAATCTCTCAAGGAGCTAACCGAAGCTCAGTTCTGGGGGCTGAAATGTATGCAGGGCAGGGATTCTTTACAGGATAAAAGGTCCAAGAGTTATCTTCTTTCTTTCTTTTTTATCTTCTCATGTCTTCAAGGCAGGCTATCTGCCTCTTCCAGACACAGCCACAGTGGCCTCTCTGTTTTTTGCTTTCCTTGCATTTCCACAGGTGTAGGATCAGGAAAGAATCAGCCAAAACTAGTTCTGGCCTTTAGGGAAGTCATTTGACCAGGGTCACTTCAAAGAAGTGGTCATAAACGTCCTTTGGTAATAGAGTGCACACATTCCCAAACAAGGAGATCTTTCTAAGACCTGTTACTCACCTTGCCCACTCCTCTGGGCTTTGATGGCATTCTTTAGTCAACTGAGTAGCCCACATGAGAGGGACCTCAGCCAGGAATCCAGTCACCCCTGGTCATTTACAAGTCTTGGTAGCTACCAGACTCAGAATGACAAACTGCTTGCGATTAAGAGCAGGAGGAAAGGTGGAGGGGGTTTGTGGGGTGGCCTCTAGGTTGCTTTGTTGTTGTTATTGTTTGATCTGGGGAGATATGAGCTAGTAAATACTACTATGTAAAATAAGCCAAAAATGTGTTAAATATATAATAAACTACAGTATTAGGGTTCCTGTGATCATGGCACATATAAGGCAGAACAAGACAGAATAGTTGCTTGCTCGAGAGGCATCACTTCTTCTCCTTCTTGGGGCCAAAGGCCCTAATTTTCTCAACGATCATTCTCTTATATGCTCAGCCTAGCAACCCTCCCTCCTCCCAGGATGAAGCACAACAAATAGAGCCTAGTCAAGGTGGTGTTGATCCCTTTGCCAATGTCTGGTTGAGGCTTGCCCATGTGAATCTAGTCCTAGGGGAGAAAATTTGTTTGGTGGCTTCTGGAAGTTTTCCTTATTGATCCAAATAGATTCAGGATGAGAAATGTCCCTCTTATTCATTAGATATCTTTGTGTCTCCAGCAACTACTTCATGAATTTATCAATTTTGGTTTTACTCTTCTTTTGTGAATTATCTGTTGATTATTTGAACATTTGTATGGATTTGAAGCTAAAAACAATCTCTCTAACACATGTTGTAAAAAAAAAATATACGGACTTTAGGGTCAGATGTAAATGGATATTCTGCAATGTATTTAATCACATTAAGTCTGCTTTATCATTAGTGATTTACCTACTTCATTGGTTTGTGTTAAAATTACATTTGATAGTTTATATAAAATCCCTATATATTAAATATTACTCCCCCACAGGGGAGACAGGACCAACTCTTCTAATATTTTTTTCAGATATTGAAACAGATGACACCATACATGGACTAAGAAGGTATGAAAAATGTGCATTACTCATACAATGAAGGGTAAAGGTGGCTCCCAAGCAAGTTTGAAAACGACCTGAGACAGCAAGGAGGAGCAATCGACTTGGGGATTGTACTTTGAGGGCAGGTCTGGAGTGAGGGTTCCCAGGCACTAGCAGTTAGGGTAGTTCGGTAGTTTGAATTTCTTTCCCACTGGCACACAATATGGAGCTCCAGGGTCTTCTTACTGATTTTCCCAAAAGTGAGGCAAGGAAAGGAAATATCAAAAATGGAGTCATAATCCATTATAAGATGCTCACTTAATGCTCCTGAATTGTCATTTTCAGTGACGCATCATGAAACAATGATTACGGGGTTCGTTTTAGAAAGATAGAGTAAATGTGCTCTTGATATGAAAAATAACAATATAAACCCATTATTTTACATATCTTTTTTTTTTTTTTTTAGGAAACAGAAAGCATATGAACTCATTTTACACATCTCTAAATACTGATGTAAGACTCCTAACAGATCTCATTTTAGAATAAGATCTAATGTATGGGCCATCAAATAGACAGTAAACAGATAAATAAATGAATGAGTGACAGAGTAAATGCTTTCTTGGTCCTATGTAGCTTCTATGTTTAATTTATACCAGTCTGAAAATTGTGTTAGGCGGATGCTAAAAGAAAACACTCCTTTTCATGATGTTCTCTTATTTGAGATCTACTTAGGCTTCCCCCATATTGATAGTTAACCATAATCTTTTGCAAACTTAAAACCAAGGCCAAAAACCCAAAACAAAAAACCCAGCATGTTAAGAGTACTGGTGTTCCCTTCTGCTGTGTGCTAGTTTATTTGGTTACGTTGCAGCCAGGACTTGCAGGTCTATAGCTGACAACACTGCACAACAGGAACCATGTCCTTGCAGCCCGAGTTTTCAAAGAGATAAGGAAAGGCAGCTCTGCTTTGCACATTCCCCTCCATTTGCTTTAGATCAGAAAGAGGCGCATGGCAACATTATTCATTAATGGTACAGAGATGAGTGATTATTAGCTTTCCCCTTTCTATTACTTTTGAGACCAGGCAACTTAGACAGTCAATGTTTAAAATATTGGAGACGTGGTGAGCTATCCGCCCCTCAGTTCAGAGAGGGGATGAATCCTCATTATAACATCCCATCTCTTCCAAAGTTGACTAGGCATGCTGTGCAAAGAGTTTACTGTATGCTTCCTTCCCCCAGCGATCGCACAACCTTGTCAGGGCAATTTTTTTTTATACGTTCTCTGTGCTCTCTAGCTCAAAAAATTTCTTTTCAGTTCATTGCCATGAGCTTTTAGAATACAAAAGCGTGTGAATCCAGCTCATTCTACTCACTATGCTCTTGATCTTAGCCAGGCCTTCGCTGCCAACCAACCCCCACCCCCCACCACCCCAGACCAATGCTTTCCCTTGGCTACCTCAAAAACAGGTCTAAACACCTGCTCACCACTCAGGAACAATACACAGGCTCACTGTAGAACTATTTACACAATACAACGTAGTCTGTTTTCTATTTCTTTAGGGATGAACAAACATTAGTTTACTTTCTAAGCCAATGTGCAGTCACTCAATCAGTTACAAATATTCCATATTTAGCTTGGCAGCCTGTGGTACTTCAGGTTATAATGAAATATAGGACTTGACCATCGGGCTGGAGATTTGTCCTCATCAG
Source organism: Zalophus californianus (assembly GCF_009762305.2). Taxonomy (NCBI): domain Eukaryota; kingdom Metazoa; phylum Chordata; class Mammalia; order Carnivora; family Otariidae; genus Zalophus; species Zalophus californianus. The sequence continues at coordinate 66,475,388 of NC_045601.1, read as the reverse complement.
TGACAAGAAAAGGCAAAGCTTGGGTTTCTTTTTCTTTTTTTAAATTTTTTATTATGTTAATCACCATACATTACATCATTAGTTTTTGATGTAGTGTTCCATGATTCATTGTTTGTGCATAACACCCAGTGCTCCACGCAGAACGTACCCTCTTTAATACCCATCACCAGGCTAACCCATCCCCCCACCCCCCTCCCCTCTAGAACCCTCAGTTTGTTTTTCAGAGTCCATCGTCTCTCATGGTTCATCTCCCCCTCTGACTTACTCCCCTTCATTCTTCCCCTCCTGCTATCTTCTTCTTTTTCTTTTTTCTTAACATATGTTGCCTTATTTGTTTCAGAAATACAGATCTGTGATTCAACAGTCTTGCACAATTCACAGCGCTCACCATAGCACATACCCTCCCCAAAGTCTATCACCCAGCCACCCCATCCCTCCCACCCCCCACCACTCCAGCAAACCTCAGTTTGTTTCCTGAGATTAAGAATTCCTCATATCAGTGGGGTCATATGATACATGTCTGTCTCTGATTGACTTATTTCACTCAGCATAACACCCTCCAGTTCCATCCACGTCATTGCAAATGGTAAGATCTCATTCCTTTTGATGGCTGCATAATATTCCATTGTGTATATATACCACCTCTTCTTTATCCATTCATCTGTCGATGGACATCTTGGCTCTTTCCACAGTTTGGTCATTATGGACATTGCTGCTATAAACATTGGGGTGCACGTACCCCTTCGGATCCCTACATTTGTATCTTTGGGGTAAATACCCAGTAGTGCAATTGCTGGATCGTATGGTAGCTCTATTTTCAACTGTTTGAGGAACCTGCATACTGTTTTCCAGAGTGGTTGCACCAGCTTGCATTCCCACCAACAGTGTAGGAGGGTTCCCTTTTCTCCACATCCCCGCCAACATCAGTCGTTTCCTGACTTGTTATTTTTAGCCATTGTGATGGGTGTGAGGTGGTATCTCATTGAGGTTTTGATTTGGATCTCCCTGAAGCTAAGTGATGCTGAGCACTTTTTCATGTGTCTGTTGGCCATTTGGATGTCTTCTTTGGAAAAATGTCTGTTCATATCTTCTGCCCATTTCTTGATTGGATTATTTGTTCTTTGGGTGTTGAGTTTGATAAGTTCTTTATAGATATTCGATACTAACCCTTTATCTGATATGTCATTTGCAAATATTTTCTCTCATTCTGTCGGTTGTCCTTTAGTTTTGTGGACTGTTTCTTTTGCTGTGCAAAAGCTTTTTATCTTGATGAAATCCCAATAGTTCATTTTTACCCTTGCTTCCCTTGCCTTTGGCGATGTTTCTAGGAAGAAGTTGCTATGGATGAGGTCGAAGAGGTTGCTACCTGTGTTCTCCTTTAGGATTTTGATGGACTCCTGTCTCACGTTTAGGTCTTTCAACCATTTGGAGTCTATTTTTGTGTGTGGTGTAAGGAAATGGTCCAGTTTCATTCTTCTGCATGTGGCTGTCCAATTTTCCCAACACCATTTGTTGAAGAGACTGTCTTTATTCCATTGGATATTTTTTCCTGCTTTGTCAAAGATTAGTTGACCATAGAGTTGAGGGTCCTTTTCTGGGCTCTCGATTCTGTTCCATTGATCTATGTATCTGTTTTTGTGCCAGGACCATACTGTCTTGATGATGACAGCTTTGTAATAGACTGGAAGTCCGGAATTGTGATGTCACCAGCTTTGCTTTTCTTTTTCAATATTCCTCTGGCTATTCTGGGTCTCTTCTGGTTCCATACAAATTTTAGGATTATTTGTTCCATTTCTTTGAAAAAAGTGGATGGTATTTTGATGGGGATTGCATTGAATGTGTAGATTGCTCTAGGTAGCACTGACATCTTCACAATGTTGGTTCTTCCAATCCATGAGCATGGAACATTTTTCCATTTCTTTGCATCTTCTTCAATTTCCTTCATGAGTATCTAATAGTTTTCTGAGTACAGATCCTTTGCCTCTTTGGTTAAATTTATTCCTAGGTATCTTATGGTTTTGGGTGCAATTGTAAATGGGATCGACTCCTTGATTTGTCTCTCTTCTGTCTTGTTGTTGGTGTATAGGAATGCCACTGATTTCTGTGCATTGATTTTATATCCTGCTACTTTACTGAATTCCTGTATGAGTTCTAGCAGTTTTGGGGTGGAGTCTTTTGAGTTTTCCACATACTGTATCATATCATCTGCAAAGAGTGAGAGTTTGACTTCCTCTTTGCCGATTTGGATGCCTTTGATTTCTTTTTGTTGTCTGATTGCTGTGGCTAGGACTTCTAATACTATGTTGAATAGCAGTGGTGATAGTGGACATCCCTGCCGTGTTCCTGACCTTAGGGAAAAAGCTCTCAGCTTTTCCCCATTGAGAATGATATTCACTGTAAGTTTTTCATAGATGGCTTTTATGATATTGAGGTAGGTACCCTCTATCTCTATACTCTGAAGAGTTTTTATCAAGAAACGATGCTGTACTTTGTCAAATGCTTTTTCTGCATCTATTGAGAGGATCATATGATTCTTGTTCTTTCTTTTGTTAAAGTATTGTATCACGTTGATTGATTTGCAGACGTTGAACCAGCCTTGCAGGCCAGGGATAAATCCCACTTGGTCATGGTGAATAATCCTTTTAATGTACTGTTGGATCTTATTGGCTAGTATTTTGGTGAGAATTTTTGCATCCATGTTCATCAAGGCTATTGGTCTATAATTCTCCTCTTTGATGGGGTCTTTGTCTGGTTTTGGGATCAAGGTAAAGGTGGCCTCATAAAATGAGTTTGGAAGTTTTCCTTCCATTTCTATTTTTTGGAACAGTTTCAGGAGAATAGGTGTTAATTCTTCTTAAAATGTCTGACAGAATTCCCCTGGGAAGCCATCTGGCCCTGGGCTTTTGTTTGTTGGGAGATTTTTGATGACTGCTTCAATTTCCTTAGTGGTTATAGGTCTATTCAGGTTTTCTATTTCTTCCTGGTTCAATTTTGGTAGTTGATACATCTCTAGGAATGCACCCATTTCTTCCAGGTTATCTAATTGGCTGGCATAGAGTTGCTCATAATATGTTCTTATAATTGTTTGTATTTCTTTGGTGTGGGTTGTGATCTCTCCTCTTTCATTCATGATTTTGTTGATTTGGGTCATTTCTCTTTTCTTTTTGATAAGTCTGGCCAGGGGTTTATCAATCTTGTTAATGGTTTCAAAGAATCAGCTCCTAGTTTCGTTGATCTGTTCTACTGTTCTTTTGGTTTCTGTTTCATTGATTTCTGCTCTGATCTTTATTATTTATCTTCTCCTGCTGGGTTTAGGCTTTATTTGCTGTTCTTTCTCCAGCTCCTTTAGGTGTAGGGTTAGGTTGTGTGTTTGAGACCTTTCTTGTTTCTTGAGAAAGGCTTGTATTGCTATATACCTTCCTCTCAGGACTGCCTTTGCTGTATCCCAAAGATTTTGAACAGTTGTGTTTTCATTTTCATTGGTTTCCATGAATTTTTTTAATTCTTCTTTAATTTCCTGGTGACCCATTCATTCTTTAGTAGGATGCTCTTTAGCCTCCATGTATTTGAGTTCTTTCCAACTTTCCTCTTGTGATTGAGTTCTAGTTTCAAAGCATTGTGGTCTGAAAATATGCAGGGAATAATCCCAATCTTTTGGTACCGGTTGAAACCTGATTTGTGACCTAGGATGTGATCAATTCTGGAGAATGTTCCATGGGCACTAGAGAAGAATGTTATTCCATTGGTTTGGGATGGAATGTTCTGAATATGTCTGTGAAGTCCATTTGGTCCAGTGTGTCATTTAAAGTCTTTATTTCCTTGTTGATCTTTTGCTTAAATGATCTGTCCATTTCAGTCAGGTGGGTATTACAGTCCCCCACTATTATTGTATTGTTGTCAATGTGTTTCTTTGCTTTTGTTATTAATTGGCTTATATAATTGGCTGCTCCCATGTTAGGGGCATAGATATTTACAACTGTTAGATCTTCTTGTTGGATAGACACTTTAAGTAGGATATAGTGTCTTTCTTCATCTCTTATTACAGTCTTTGTTTTAAAATCTAATTTGTCTGATATAAGGATTGCCACCCCAGCTTTCTTTTGGTGTCCATTAGCATGGTAAATCGTTTTCCACCCCCTCACTTTCAATCTGGGGGTGTCTTTGGGTCTAAAATGAGTCTCTTACAGAGAGCATATTGATGGGTCTTGTTTTTTAATCCAACCTGATAGCCTGTGTCTTTTGATTGGGGCATTTAGCCCATTTCCATTCAGGGTAACTATTGAAAGGTATGAATTTAGTGCCATTGTATTGCCTGTAAGGTGACGGTTACTGTATATTGTCTGTGTTCCTTTCTGATCTATGCTGCTTTTAGGCTCTCTCTTTGCTTAGAGGACCCCTTTCATTATTTCTTGGAGGGCTGGTTTCGTGTTTGCAAATTCCTTTAGTTTTTGTTTGTCCTGGAAGCATTTTATCTCTCCTTCAATTTTCAATGACAGCCTAGTTGGATATAGTATTCTTGGCTGCATATTTTTCTCGTTTAGTGCTCTGAATATATCATGCCAGTCCTTTCCGGCCTGCCAGGTCTCTGTGGATAGGTCTGTTGCCAATCTAATATTTCCACCATTATAGGTTACATATCTCTTCTCCCGAGCTGCTTTCAGGATTTTCTCTTTGTCTCTGAGACTTGTAAATTTTACTATTAGATGTCGGGGTGTTGACCTATTTTTATTGATTTTGAGAGGGGTTTTCTGTGCCTCCTGGATTTTGATGCCTCTTTCCTTCCTCACATTAGGGAAGTTCTCTGCTATTATTTGCTCCCATATACCTTCTGCTCCTCTCTCTCTTTCTTCTTCTTCTGGGATCCCAATTATTCTAATGTTGTTTCATCTTATCGTATCGCTTATCTCTCGAATTCTGCCCTCGTGATCCTGTAGTTGTTTCTCTCTCTTTTTCTCAGCCTCTTTATTTTCCATCATTTGGTCTTCTATATCGCTGATTCTCTCTTCTGCCTCATTTATCCTAGCAGTTAGTGCCCCCATTTTTTATTGCACCTCATTAATAGCCTTTTTGATTTCAACTTGGTTAGATTTTAGTTCTTTTATTTCTCTAGAAAGGGTTTCTCTAATAACTTCCATGCTTTTTTCAAGCCCAGCTAGTATCTTTAAAGTCATGATTCTGAACTATTGGTCTGACATCGTACTAATGTCCGTATTGAGTAGGTCCCTGGCTGACGGTACTATCTCTTGTTCTTCTCACTGAGGTGATTTTTTTCATCTTGTCATTTTGTCCAGTGGAGAATAGATGAATGAGAGAACAAAATGCTAACAGGTTAACAACGTCCCCAGCAAATATACTCTATACAAATCAGAAAAGACCTGAAACCAGGGGAAAAAAAGGGAAAGAAAGAGAAAAGAAAGAAAAAAAAAAACAAAAAGAAAAAGATAAAAACAAAAACAGAACAAGACAAAAAAAAACAGAATATGATTAAATATGATAAGGCTAGTGCATAGATCAGTGCCACACACTAGATTTTGGGTGCATTTTGGTCTGTTAGAAAAAAGTGCCTCCTAAAATTTTAAAGGAAGAAAGACTTATATATGTACAAAATAAGGGTTGATACAATGAAGGGATGGAAGATGACTGTAAAGATGAAAATTATAAAAGATTTTATAAAAGGAATTGATAAGATAAGAAGTTGTTTGAAAAAAGAAAGAAGAAGATTTTAAAAAAAAAGAAAAAAAGGGAGAGAATGTGATCAGGCAGGAGACTAGAACAAAGCCATACACTAGTGATTTAGGGTATATTTTGATCTGTTAGAAGAAACTGTATCTCAAAATTTTAAAGAGAGAATGACTTACATATATATATGCCAGAAATAAGGGTAACTACTATGAAGTGATAAAATATGACTCTAAAAATGAAAAATAAAAAATGTTTTTTTAAAAAAGGGATTGATAAGATGGTTGAAAAAGGGGAAAAGAAAAATTTAAAAAATACAGTTAAAAAAATTAACTTTGAAAAACTATTGAATCATGATAAAAAAAAAAAAAAGCCATGAATTCTATGTGCAGTATTCCCCTAGCCCTGGAGTTCTCCCATTCTCCTTGATCTGTAAACTTGATCTTGGCTTGCTGGCTGTTCGTCCTGAACTTCTGGGGGAGGGGCCTGTTGCTGTGGTTCCCATATGTCTGTGCTGGAGGCGGAATTGCCCCACCCTTGTCCGTCCAGGCTAAGCAAGCTGCTCGGGTTTGCTCTCAGGAGCTTTTGTTCCCTGCAAGCTCTCGGTACAGCTTTGGAGGACCAGGGTCAAAATGGTGGCCTCCCAATCTCCACTCGGAGGAGCTGAGAACTTGGGGCCCCGCTCCTCAGTGCGCCCACAGAGAAAAGCAGTCACTCCCGTCTCCCTGGTCTCCGGCCGCACTCCGTGCTCACCTGGCCTGTGATCGAGTGTTTCTATCTCTGGCACCTGACCCCGTGTGGAGTCTCCAAACCTAGCCGATCCCTGCGGTGCGCTCCCGCGCTGCTCCTCCCGGGGGAGGAAGGGGAGTCTCCCCGGATCTGCTGCTTGTTGGGTCCCTGCTGGAGGAGCAGTGGCCCGACTGGGCCGCGGATCAGTTTATGGCAACCCCGAGCTGAGAGCCCGCGCCTCGGCTCCGTCTCTGCAGCCAGCTTCCCCGCTCCGATACCTGGGAGCTCTGCTGCACTCAGGCACCCCCGGTCTTTCTGTGACCCCAAGGGTCCTGAGACCACACTGTCCCGCGAGGGTTCCACCTCCCGCTTAGCCACTGCAGCGACGTCCCTCCACGGAGCCGACTTCTAAAAGTTCCGATTTTGTGCTCTGCGGCTCTATCACTTGCCAGAAGCGGCAGACGGAGGCCCCTCCCCCGCCATCTATCCTCCCGAATATCACCTCGGATTCACTTCTCCGCACATCCTACCTTCCAGTAAGTGGTCGCTTCTCTGTTCAGAGAGTTGTTGCTACTCTCTTCTTCGGTCTCCTGAAGAACTCCTTGAGTTCGTAGGTGTTCAGAATGGTTTGATCCCTATTCAGCTGAATTCCTGAGACCAGAGGAAATCCAGGTCTCCTACTCCCTCCTCCATCTTGCTCCGCCCCCTCAAAGCTTGGGTTTCTGACAGCAAATAGTTTCAAAGAGGAGAAGATGCTCAAACTGTGTGACTTCTCCTCTCCCTCACAATTCACTTGCAGCAAGAAAGACAATTTGATTTGGGGGAAAGGCTTAGAAGTAGGAGTAGGAAAAGGAGATCCAGTTCCCTTTTGGCCACTAATTGATTACTTGTGTGAGTATGTTTAAGTTCCTTATAGACCCTGGACCTCAATTTCTTTAGCTGTAGAATCAAGGTATCAGATTTCTAAAGGCCTTTTCAGCTCCAACCTTCGATCAAGGTGGCTGCATCTTTCTGACCCCATTTCTCCCCAGTTGCCCCTTGAGCTTCAGTGTCCTTTTTCTGTCCTTTCTTTCATTCAAGGTTGCTCTTTAACTTGATATCTCCTGCAAATAAACATGGGAGAGATTGGAAAAGGGAACCAGAATCTCCAGAGAAACAGCCCTGTCTGCATACCAGTGCACCAAACACTAATGCGAGATACAAAGAAATGTCTTTGCCTTTGAGATTTCCCTGCTGAAAAACAAGAGAAAAAAAAATAAACACAAGCACTTTCACCTTTGCTCTAGAGGACTCTAATATTTTTCACAGATTTAGAGAGGCTGGCAAGATTTATAAAAGGTTTGGACTTCTCTCCTCTAAAAAAAGAATCTAATGAAATCCTAAAGCCAATATTTTTTTCTCAGCGCACTTTCATAAAACAGAGTCAACACCTCACATGAATACACGTGCATAAACCAGGGAACAAACTGCAAGTTTACATAGATATCCAGTGATTTCCCTGTTTCCTTAGTTGTTTGCTTAACTCAAACCACAACATGTGGTCACTTGGTTTTGTTTGGCTTTATGATTATTGCAACTCTGTAGAACTGGATATAAACACTTATGACAAAAATCCTCACTCTCTGTAGCCAATGCTGAGATTGTTGTTCTCATTCCTCTTGGTCTAAATATAGTTTTAAGGATCCCTACTCTAATAGTTACGTGTTTTTGCATAACACAAAACAGAACTATATCGAATTGCCAAAAATACCTATGGAGAAATACTAAGAATGTGTCCAAGCGATTTTTTTGTATGATCTCAGGTATCCTTGGCAGCTGGCTTAAATTGTTCAGGCTACAGAAGGAACTGTGTATCCTAAACAATTCTACAGTGGCTTTCCAACTACCAGGCTGTGTAGTCTCTTGACCTCTCAGAAAAATTGGGGTTTGTGCTATTTATTGCCATCTCCTTCAAAGTCTGCTTGCAAACACGTGTCATTCTCGAGCCCAAGCCCTCAGAGAGTCTTATGGATACCACCTTTGAGCAGCTGCCCACTGATCATCAGCTATAATCTTTCCATCTCAATCCATCTCCAAATGTATACTGATAGCCAATGTCTATGGGCCACACATCTCAGTGCTAAAAAGACATCAAAGATTAAGAAGAGGCATTTCTACTCTCAAGGAAATCAGAATCTGTTTGGGAAGATAAAATTTACATATATGGGACAACTGAAGACTGGTACAAGATAATTTAAAGCCACGTCCTAAATTATGTAACTCAGAAAATGAATATGTTAAGAATTTGGAAGAGCAACAGATCAATAAAAAAGACTTTAATAGACTTCTCACTGATCCTAAGGGACCGAAGCTTGTAGAGAAAAATAGGAATGCCAGTAGTTGTGTGTGTGATCTGATGGTATCCTTCCTGACTAACCCATTTAGGTCTTGGGAAATAGAAATTCAAATCCTGTGGTTTCCTTTACAGACCAATCTCTTCTCTTTTTCATTTTTTTCTAAAGATTTATTTATTTATTTATTATTATTTTTTAATCCTTTAAAATCTTAGATTTTTTTTTATAATCACCATATATTACATCATTAGTTTCTGATATAGTGTTCCATAATTCATTGTTTGCGTATAACACCCAGTGCTCTATACAGTACATGCCCTCTTTAATACCCATCACCAGGCTAACCCACCCTGCAGCCCCCTCCCCTCTAGAAACCTGTTTGTTTCTCAGAGTCCATAGTTTCTCATGGTTCGTCTCCCCCTCCGATTTTCCCCCTTTCATTCTTCCCCTCCTGCTATCTTCTTTTTTTTTTCTTAACATATATCGCATTATTTGTTTCAGAGGTACAGATCTGCGATTCAACAGTCTTGCACAATTCACAGCGCTCACCATAGCACATATGCTCCCCAATGTCTATCACCCAGCCACCCCATCCCTCCCACCCCCCACCTCTCCAGCAACCCTCAGTTTGTTTCCTGAGATTAAGAATTCCTCATATCAGTGAGGTCATATGATACATGTCTTTCTCTGATTGACTTATTTCGCTCAGCATAACACCCTCCAGTTCCATCCACGTCATTGCAGATGGCAAGATCTCATTCCTTTTGATGGCTGCATAATATTCCATTGTGTATATATACCACCTCTTCTCTTTTTCTCTCTTCTCCCTCTCCTCCTCTCCCTTTCTCTCTCCACCTCTCTCTCTTTCACATTCTCTCAGCTGACAGAGATTTGCCTAAGCACATTTCCCTGAAATTTGCTAGGTTGAGTCATAAGGATAGCACATTTTTTCAGAAAAATAATTTTAAAACCTTAAATGCTTAATGTTTCTCATATTAAGGTCAGAAGTTTTCTTTCATTTACTTAAGGCTTTATTATCACAGAGACAAATTTCATAGTAAAATCATTTGAGGTGTCACTACTGTGAGGACCATGTGTAAAATGTTAAACAAGCAGTGAGATATCTGAGAATAGGAAGGAAGGGGAAAGGTATCAAAGAAAAAACAAAGGTTTTAGATTAGAAGAAAATGTGTACCCTCAAAAAAGAGCTCTCCAATAGCAGACTAAGAAAGTTTATGCCAAAAGAGGCTAGACTTCTCTTAGAGAAAAGAGAAGAAGCAGAGGAGAGAAAAGATGGTGACTGAGAGTAGAGGTAGTACAGGAGAACTATCATTTCAAAACAAATAGACTAATAAAATTTAAGACCATCTCCTAAGTTGCACAAAATGCGACTTTTTCGCTCCTTCATACTTAATTAATTTTATCATATTTATTTTCCATTCTTGTAAAAAAAATAATCATCACCAGCAAGCAGGAAAATTATTCTGTTTTCATTTGTTTACTTTGTATTTTGTTTGCCTTTTTTTGGTTTCTATATTCAGTGAAGGACATTCTATCCACCAGGACTCCGTGATACATGAGGTTACTAACTGCGTCATTTGTAATTTTGGAGAAAAGTTGAATAGACTGAGATGAATAAACACACACACACACACACACATACACACACACACACATTCCTTAATGCTACTTAATTTCTTATCTTGGGGCATTAAAGCCAAATAAGGCAGCAGACGTGGTTATTTCTAAATTCAAACTGCTACCGACTTCCTGTTCACAGCACAATTTATTTGTGGCATAAAATAAATAATGTTTTCACTCTCCTTTTTGAAAACCTCACTCCACAGATAGAGAAGCAAACAATTTGGTGGCTTTGTGATGAGTTTTATTAACATAGACCTGGATATAAGTAAAACAAGTGTAAAGGTTCATAGTAGAGTCTGCTGGAACCTGAGGAATTTGAAATCAATATCCAAAAATATGGTTAAATGGGAGAGAAATAAACAAAATAAAACAAAAATGGCAATTTCAAAAATAAGGTGCCCACCGATAAATTCAGAACAAACAATGAAGTATATTACTTGGCTAATGACTTCAGATTTATCTTCAAGGTATATGCTAATAGGTTAGATCTCACCTAAAATTCAATTCTAAGTAGTTTCTGGAATGGCATGGGTTTTACTAATCCAGATTTTTAAAAAATTGTGATCCCTTAGAAGAAAAAGTTAAGAAAGTTTTCTAAATTCACCTTTAGAATACCTTGCAGAAAGAAGTCCTTTAAGAGAAGCAGCTTTTATATATGGGGGAATATGATCATTTCATTTTCAACTTAAAATACAGACACCTACCTTACATTTCCATAAAAGAATCAAGGAGCCGTTTGAGAAGCCACCTACATAAATGCTATACACTGAAATATACCCAGAGGAAAAAGAATTGCAGAAGTTATAAAGTCAGATATTTTTCTTTTCCATCATTTCTGCCATCAGCAATAGCTTAGGGAGAAAGCCTTTAACTAGGATTAAAAATATCAAATGTTCTATTAGGTGACATTAAGTGTAATGGAATCTCAAGGTTGAATTAATTTTGTAGCTTCCCTTATCACTCCAAAGATTACTATCTCAATAACTGGCATCAACAGTCAACACAAGAAGACTTGAATAATTGGTGATCAATCATGACAAGTGGGTGACCTCATCCTTCCCCAACCTTAATACCTTAGAGATCTTGTTTAGAAATAGTAAATAGAAAAACATAGCTACAGTTAGGTATGAGTTTAATTCGCCTGTTTGGAAAGTAGTCTAACCTTGCATTTCCAATTTTCATTATACTATGCTAATAAGCACATGAGAATTTTATGGGCTTGGTAGTTACTCATTTAGGAATGTTTCATATCACTGAAAGTAATACATTTAATGACTAGTCAAACAACCTCATAAAATTCTCAGAGATAAGATTTCATAAAACTTGGACAGCAGTAAGGGATGAAAAAAATTTCATCATAATGAAATTCCAAGATAAGCATCATATTTCCCCTATGTGAAATAGTTCACAGAGAAGACACTTTACATCAAAGAATCTAAATTAGGATGAGTGCATCTTGGAGTCGAAGCCCACCATTGAGAGGGGTTTCAACAAATTCTCTTCTCAAGACCAGCCCTCTGTGAAAATAAAAATATTTACACATCTATTTAGTCAGTGACAAACAGAGAGGAAACCATCTGGCCATTTGAATCAGTGCAAATTGCCCAACCACTCTTGTGAAAAGAGGAAGCTAGTCAAATTAAATGCTTATTTTGTTTTGGAGCTAAACAATTGTCCTAAACTGTAATCATAAAATCCACATTGGCAGTATCAAATAAACAAAAGCACATCAGTGAAGAAAACTTGTTTTTGTGTCGTAATTGGCAGGAGGATTAGCATTTCAGTGGATCCGATTTCCTAAACCTCCTCGTTCCTGATAACAGCTTCAGCCGAGAGGAAACGGGGCAAAAAGCATAAATTATCTAAAGCTGGAATAAGCAGAGGGCATTTGGGGGTTCTGAGTGCAACGTCAATAGATGCAAAACAGTAGGAGAACCAGCCCATCCAAAACCTCTGAAGGATTGGCTGTGTGAGCTCTTGACTGCTCTGCTGTTGTTAGCTGTGATTTATCATCAGACGGTAATGGAGACTCGGCCTCATCTGTGACAATTCAGTGGCTTACTGGCAGTACCTTGATCTGGAGGTCATCATTAAGCTTGTCTAATCAGCCTGAGAACAAGCACCTATGCTGTACTGGAGCCCTAACTATTGCTTTCGGTGCCAGGGGTATAGCATAATAAGAACAGCATCGGAAATGGCATTAGTAATTTTGTTCAAGGGCTGTGGTGAGTTATTACTTATCTATAAAGCAGAATCCCCAAATTGGGAAGGAAGAACAATGCGTTCCAAATTTAGAAACTTCTATATCATTTAGGGTTTAAGAATACTAGGAAGCTTCAGTCTCACGGGCTTGGACTTAAAACTAATTTGAATATAAAACCCAAATATGGTAGCATTAGCTTCAGCTAATAAAAGCAAATGCTTATTAAAAGAAAAATGAACATTTATTGCATCCTACAATTGAAACGTGTTAACAAACTCCCGTATCTCTTCGAAAGTAATGGGAATTAGAGGCATTGATTCAAATAGACATAGTAAAACTTCATTCATCTGAAATTACTGGACGGAAGTTTCATTTGATTTTGAGAAATATCTGAACTATTAAATATTTTAAATGAACTATATTTTATTACTTTAAAGTACTTAACCTAATTTGAGCTAGCTGTTACATATTTCTAAAAGGAGATCATGTCAAGTCTAAATTTAATAGGAGGCACTGAATTTAGCCATGCCATCTGGTCGCAAAGAATGAATGAGTTAAAACATGCAGTAAGAGTTTATTTTTAACTGTGTTAAAAATATCACTTGTGGTGATTTTACAAACAATGCTCTTTTCTTAAAAACGTGCACAGGTAGATTTTATCTAGCTCAGGTATAATTAATCACAAAGTCTGAATTAAAGTATTATAAATCAATGATGTCTTTCAGCATTTGATTGTAGGTTTATATCAATGCTGAGTTTTATAAAAATTAAATAAAAACTCCTTTATAAAGTATTTTCACATAAAGCTGAATTGATTTAATGAATACCTGGTCCTATCCCTCTTTATATGTAATATGGGATTCTGTTTTGTCTTGTAATATGGGGTTTTTATAAAGTCCTCCCCTTCCAATGTTTAAGAACTTCCCACAGACTAATATACCACGGGCAAAGCCAGATGCACTGGGGTCAAGTCACTGTTCTGCCACACACTGTGTGACCCTGGGAAATGACTTAATCAAAGTTTCATTTTGTCCCATACAGAAGGAAGCTGATAGTTATGCCTGATAGAGATGTGAGACTCCAGTAAAGCCATTTGTGTGAAGCATTTTGCACGATGCCCACCACACCCTAACCACACCGATCACTACCTCTCCAGTCAGTGCCCCTTCTCATCTTTGCCCAGCCAGGAACTTGAGGGAAATTTCCTTAAAAATGTGGATGCCAGAGAATTTAAGAAATCTAGTTCTCAAGAGTGATCAAATAGATGAGGAAGTCAAGACTATAGTCTAAGTAACAAATCAACTCAATTTCACTGTCTATTCTACTGATTAATAGATTCTCTCTTTAAAAAAAGATTTTATTTATTTATCTGAGAGAGAGAGAGAGTGCGCCTGAGAGAGAACATGAGTGGGGTAAGGGGCAGAAGGAGAAGCGGACTCCCCACTGAGCACAGAGCCCAATGTGGGGCTCGATGTGGGGCTCGATCCTGGGACTCTGGGATCATGACCGGAGCCAAAGGCAGGCACTTAACAGACTGAGCCACCCAGGTACCCCTAATAACCTCTTTCAAAAGCTTGAGTACTTTTCATTTGATAGTAACAGATACCTTATTGTCTTTTCTGCCCATAATTATATTTACAGTCTCCTGGAGTAAATTGTCAGAAGGAAATATATATGTATAGTTTATTATACATATGGTAATATACATACATAAATGTGGATTAAGTGTGGCTTATTTTTTTTTTTTTACTAAATATAAGGAATTTTTCATCTCCTGAGTAAGAAAACTCATTATTTATATAATAATGGATATATCATACAAAGGGGTTGTTTGAATGGTGATATGTGATTATTTGCCTTGAAAACTCTGTTCTCGCTAGACCCCAAGTAAAAGTTTCAGTATATAGGATCAGAGAATTTAGTCGGCTTTGTTCTTAGTAAGCAACTGCAGCATAGAAATTGGGGCTTTTTTAGCTCCATATTGCTAAACCTCAGGTCCTGTATAAGGATGTGCTCCAATATTCCCGAGCTTCTGAACAATGGAGTGATCACCATAAACCTGATCTCTGAAGCAGGAGCCCATTAACATCCACAAAGGTGAAGGAAAATACCCATTCTCTTCCAAGGTGGGAAATATTTTGTTAAATGTACCATGAGAGTTTCTGAGATTCCTGTGCTCCCTAATTAGAGGGAAAAAAAAAAGAAAGAAGAAAGAAAGAAAGGAAGAAAGAAAAAAAAAGGACAAAAACCAAAAAGAAACAAACAAAAAAGCCACATAGGAACAAGAGTTGAGAATGCACAACCACCTTCTGGGTTATGCCTCTGTCCTAGGAAAAAGAAGTTTGAGTCAGGAATTCTTGGAGGCAAAAAGAAAAAAAAAAGGTGGAAAGAAAGATTTGGGTTAGACTGTTATTAGTATCACATTTTTACAGGTCATTTTAAGGTCATCTACTCCATCTACCAATCTATTCCAACAGTCAGCTTTCCATCTTGTAAAGCAAATCCTCATTTCTTTGGAAACTATTACTACAAGTTATTCTAATGTTCTGCTACTTCCGTTCATTAGTACTTGTTCTTCTCATTAGATTCACATTAGGCAATCTCATCTTGGACGTGACATCCCTTAGAATATCTGAAATTATACAGCACATCCCACATGATATTTCTCTCTATAAGGCTACATCATAGGCATCGTTTTGAAAGTCCATATCAAGTAAATCAGAAGACTGGGGCAGTAGTCAGGCTTGAGAACTTTCTAACCACCACCCCCTCCCCCGCCACCGCCAAACACCACCACCACTACTATCGCTGAGGCAATTCTGATGCGATTTGGGAATCAGTGCCCCATAGCCCTTGCTATTAACATATTTATAATGTCAGAATTTATATTTTTTTCGTGGCTCTGATGGGGGGAAATGGTATTCCGCTGGTCTTTCTAAAATGATATCTCTAATTACTGGCAATGTTGACCACAGTTTCCTTGCTTGTTGGCTTTCTAATGCTGTCCTCTGTGATTACCTCTTGATCGTTCTTGTTTGACTATATTTCTAGTGGGTTGCTTTCTCTTACTGATTTATTAGACATTTTATATTTTGTTGATATTGAGTCTTCTTATTATCTGTTTTACAAATGTTTCCTGGCTGTCATTGAACTTTAGAGTGTTACTTCATTTTTATTTTTTGAAAGATTTTATTTTTAAGTAATCTCTACACTCAATATGGGACTCAAACTCACAATCCTGCGATCAGGAGTCTCATGCTCCACTGACTGAGGCAGCCAGGCACTCCTAGAGTTTTACTTTAAGTGGGGCATCTTGTGTGGTGTTATAAAATAAATGCAGATTTTTCATTGCTGGTACTCTCGTGGCTTGTT
Organism: Zalophus californianus; assembly: GCF_009762305.2. Taxonomy (NCBI): domain Eukaryota; kingdom Metazoa; phylum Chordata; class Mammalia; order Carnivora; family Otariidae; genus Zalophus; species Zalophus californianus. The sequence continues at coordinate 66,459,428 of NC_045601.1, read as the reverse complement.
TTAAAAAGCCTTAGCTTCCCAAGAAAATTCACTTCTTCCTGATGTTACATCGGCCAGTTCACAAACAAAATGTAAATCTCCGTTTATTCAGGCCTTATATTGTGTCTTTTAATAGAATTTTGTTAGATTAATTCTCACATGTTTATTGTATGCTTTCTATTATCTTTTTGGTTCTTGCTGGTGTGGGGGGATGCTGATGACTTTGGCTATTTTTTTAATCCAACAATCTCGCTGAAGTCTTTTATTGGTTTTAATAGCTTTTCTGTCCCTCCCCCCCTTTGGTTTCTAGGTAAATTACCAAATAATCCGGAAATAATGACTACATTATATTTTCTATTCCATACAGCTTTTCATACTCTCTTTTCCAGGACCTTCCATAATATATTGTACAATAGGGGAAATACCAAGAATCCGTGTTTCCTTCCAAACCTTGAAAATAGTATTCCTAACATTTCTTGTCCATTTGCTTTGGGTTTTTGGAAAACAGCCTTTATCAGGTTAATGAATTTCTTGTCTGTTCATGCTTTCTATAAGTCTTTACCATAAGTAAGTGCTGAAATTTCTCAAATGATTTTCTGCATGTATGAAAAAGTATGTGATTTTTTCCCCCATTAATGTGGTGGCAAATATTGGGAGATACTTAGCTATTTAACTGAGTATCTTGCATTTCCAGGATGAAATCTACTCAATTATAATGTATCATTCTGATGATATCCTGCTCTTTTTGATCAGCTAATGTTAATTTAGAATTTTTACGTCTATATTCATTTGAAATTTGTCTATAATTTTGTTTTCTTAGATAATTTAGTATCACACTTAGATAATTAAATTAATTGGACATTTTGCCTAACTTAATATACGGATTTAATTTGTGGAGACATATTGAGAAAGAGAAATACAATCTGTTCATTGACATTCTGATAGTATTTATTCGTAATATTCTCTAGGTCTAGCTATTTGAAGAGAATGCCTGTTTATTGCATTCCTATTTCTTTATTGGTTATCAGCCTGTTCACATTTGTTATCTTTTCTTGCACCAATTTGGGCATTTTTCTTGTTTCCCCCAAATTTCTCCATATTTTCAAGTTTATTGACATGTAAATGTACACAACATTCTTTGTTTTGTATACCCATTTCCCTTAAGGTTATTTCTCTCTTTTATTCAATACTTGGTCTATTTAGTCTGTTTTATGAGGTGCTTAGCATATTAACTCAGGTCCATGGGGCATTCCATGGAATTTTTAATGTCTTTTTCATGATATTGACCTTCTTTGTGAGGCTGATGATTCTCGGTTATGGGCTAATGTTCTGCAACAGCATTATCCTATCCTGGCCTTTGGCGAACACGTGAATGGCATACCCATTTTCTAGAACACTGGAGTTCCTTTGCTCTGACAGATAGTTTTTAGGAACCCTGCAGAAAGTGCTTTTATCTGGTTCCTCAAATGCCTCTAGAGTACCAGGCAGGGACTTGACTTGCTACGGAAGATGTCATTCTGCCCTGCCTGGCATGGCCCGAGGTGCCACTTATCAGAGAGCCTTAGCTTGGAGCCATTGACTTGTAGACATGAGCTATTACATCTCCTCTCCCTCCTTTAATGGTTTCCATAGTTAGAAGAAGTTGAGGATGGAAGTCCTTGTATGTGGTCAGGAAAAACTTGAGAACAGAATGGGACTTGACTGAGACCCTGTCAAAACTGTTAGAGATCAATAGAACCAGATTATCTGGTATAAGCATATGGCCTTTGGACCACAGTTTTTAACCTCCATAAGAATGTAGGCACCTTATTAATTTTTGTCCTTAATCAGTGTCCTGGTAAGTTTTCTGAAATTTTTTCTAGACAATTATTTTTTTTTTGATATACTCAAAATTATCTTAAATTGTAAAGCTATTGATCCACAATCACTAAATTGTCACTTATTTTATGAGCCCATTCATTAAGCATCTACTGCCCAGGTAATATTTCCATATATGGGAAAACACGTATTTGTTTTGCTGCAGCATCCCTAAAATGCTTACTAACTTCCAAATATCTCTTTTTTATGGCACGAGGTTCACTTTCAGAATACAGCCTCTATTTCCAAATTGTATATATCTTTCCAAAGATTCGTCATTCCCATTATATTATTAGCCTATCCCAAGTCCTTAGCTCAGATGAAAGCCTCAGAGTCTGGGTCCAGACAATAGGGATGTTTATATTTCATAGAACTCTGGCAACATTGTCATGTAACATTCCAGATTTTCGATATAGCTTTTCAGAGGAATTTTGGGTCTGAACTATGGGCATTACATTGATTTGCATGCCACTCCTTTTTGGGTGTACTTCAGGAACAAGGAAAGATTCTTGCAAAATTCTAAAAAGTCTCTATTCAGTCATATACTTACCACATTTTATATGTCCAAGTATTTTAAGGCATTTTGTGCACTTTCATATTCATGCCTGTCCTCGTTAGAATCATTGTATTTCCAAAATCCATAATTAGTTCTGACGGTCCACTGTTATCTTTGCCCTGTGAGTCTTGGGACAATCACAGCCTGTGTTCAGGGCTAATAATTGGACTTTAGCAAAACTACACAGTCAAGGAGGATTGCTAGCAAACTCCAAGCAGTCCCAATATGTAACACGTTGTTTCTCAGTCCACAGTCATAGATGTGCACCAGAGTATCTGCCTCCTCTGGTAGAAGATTTTTTCCTGTTTTTTTCCTTCAGCTCTGCTCCCAACCCCTCAAACAGTGCTTAGAACAGAGGAAATACTCAATAAGTATTTGTTGAGTGAATAAAGCATCACTTTATTTTCTGTAACTCCACCTAAATTCTGATTTCAAATGAGATGGCTGAAAATTTAGACTCAATCGTGGATAGCACTTTTTGTTCACTGGGGCACAAATCCAGGCAGATTCAAGGCAGATCTATGCTGAGCCAAAGAATGTTATTTGTTTGTCTGTTTGTTTTGCTCAACCAAGATAAGAAAACAATTTAGACATGCACGTGTTCACAATGAAGCTCAATTACAGACGCACACTTGTCAAGCTCTAAAACTAGAAAATTTCTCCTTCCTCTCTGCTTTTGTGTCCCTGGAAAGAGTGTTGCAAACAGACTGAGAACATTGGTGGAGACTGCATGAATGGGATGTTGAAAACCGAGAAGTTTCGTAGGAACAAAGTGGCCGTCTCCTTGTAGATTGGCATGGATGGCCACACAATGACTGTACCATTCTGGGCTGGCCAACCACACAAATGGTTACATAGGATTTTTTTTTTAATTTGTCTATTTCTTTATAATGGACAGGGCAAAGAAAGCTGTGTGGTAGTAACTGTTTCTTGAAGCCGAAGGATACAGTCCCGCCCCAGAGAAAGTCAAAGAAGGTGATTTATGACAGCTATTTTTCTTCATGGTAAAATTTATTTATTTATTTTTTTTTAAAGATTTTATTTATTTATTTGAGAGAGAGAATGAGATAGAGAGACAGCATGAGAGGGAGAGGGTCAGAGGGAGAAGCAGACTCCCTGCCGAGCAGGGAGCCCGATGCGGGACCCGATCCCGGGACTCCAGGATCATGACCTGAGCCGAAGGCAGTAGCTTAATCAACTGAGCCACCCAGGCGCCCTCTTCATGGCAAAATTTAGAAAGGAATAAGAACAAAGTGCTCTGACACCTCTGAGAGAATAAAACATGCGCAATTTACAAAATAAGTGCTTTAAATGACCTATGACCAAACTGACAGCCTCTTTAAAAGCAGATATAGCTTGCCAAGATAGACAGAAAAGCTATGACCTGTTCAGAAGGATACAGGTCTCTAGCAGGAGGGGATGACATTTTTTATCTCAGCAACATCAAAGGCATTGCCCTACGAGAAGACCAATTAGTTCTCTGGAACATATCTAAATTCAAGTGGGATGATTTATTGGCATTGAAACTTTTATTTTATACCCAGCAGTCACTGAAATTTTGTGGATCAAAAATGGAAAAAAGCAAAGGTCAGAAAACGTGGTTGCGGTACTGCTGGGAACACTGAGCTTGAAGATGGTCTCTCCAAAGATTGCCTTGAGAAAAATCTTCAGAAATGTTTTTATTGTTGTTGATTCAGTGAATATAGGTAACAGGCAATTCCCTTTGTGGTATTCTGATCTGGTAACTAAATGAACAAAAGAAGTGCCATTTGAAGAGGAAGGAGTAGAAAGAAAAGCAGGAGGAAGTGGAGCGAGAGGAAGAGAAGGAGGGAAAGAACGGAAAAAGAGGAGCAGCCGGGGGGGGGGAGGGCGAGCACCAAGATCACAATCCATGTTAGTCTGTGTCCCTTTCATGATTCTCCAAAGTGCAAAAGGAGCTCTTACTCCATTTGGGGGTCAATCTGGACAAAATAATTAAAATGAAAATATAAAATAGAACCTAGTCAATGAATCTCCCTCTTGTATTGTTGGGTTAGATCTTTTCATGTAATGACTGCAAAAAGAAAGTATGGTAATTATATTTGCTTTTATTGTTTAAAGAAGACTAATTGCAAATGGTAAAATTGCTTCTTTCTTTGTATAGGCAAATTGGACTTTTTTTTAATAAAGATTTTATTTATTTATTTGAGAGAGAGAGAGAATGAGAGAGAGAGAGCACAAGAGGGAAGAGGGTCAGAAGGAGAAGCAGAGTCCCCGCCAAGCAGGGAGCCCGATGCGGGACTCAATCCCGGGACTCCGGGATCATGACCTGAGCCAAAGGCAGTCGCTTGACCAACTGAGCCACCCAGGCGCCCGGCAAATTAGACTCTTTTAAAGAAAAATTTAATCATGAGAATATTATTTCACTTTTCTATTTAAACAAATAAATCACATTTTGGGTTTGAGACCTTAATTTTTCTCCTAGTACCAGTGTGCTTTTTGAGAGATAGCTTAAAGGAGAAGAATTCTCTTGGCCAATAATTCTGAGCATTTGTCAATATTTTAAGTTAAAAAAATATGCATGCATGCATTTTTGTTTAAAAGACTTGATCGATATAGAAGTAACACCAACAAAATATAAATGTCCCATTCACTTTTCCTGTACTGTTTCCCTTTTCCTTCATCAGAGGTAACCACTATCAGAGATTAAGTATCATCTTGTAGGGTCTATTCTTATGAATTCTCTCTTACACACACACACACACACACACACACACACACACACACACACACACACACATCCTTTGTCATTTGGCTGGTTATACTATTGGAAATATACTGTGTAGTTCTAAGACTTCATTTTTTCTTAGTTTTCTTGAGGTCTTTCCATGTCATTATTTATAGGCCCACCTCCTTATCATTTTTTTGTTGCATATAATTCCATTGTATAGATGTACTATAACTTAATGACCACTCCCTTAAAGGCACAATTTTATTTTTCCAATTTCAAATAATGCTACAAAGAGCATGCTTGTACATTTCTCTTTATGAGGCTGTCATTCAGCTGTTAACACTCACAGTAAAGACAAACCGAGGACATAGATTATGTTGAGAACATGGTTAAGTATGCTTTCCATTTTCCTTTTATGAGAAAATGTAGGCATTTAAAAGGGTAAATTTTTATATATTTTTAACTCTTATTAAAAAGCATAAATATTAATTATTAAATGTTACTAAGTTCTTTCTTTTAAGTTTATACCAAACATTTAAATGTAAACTCTTGTTTGAATCATAGTACGCATATATTTTCTTTTAGTGATGGTGATATTTAAGCACATCTCCAGGAATAGGATGAAAAGTAAACTTTATGCTTGGAGGAGCAAGGGGTCAGAGTGATATTTACCGAGTTCCTGGTATGTGGCAAACGGGTGAAGTCATAATCTTCATAGAAATTTTATGAGGTAGATGTTTTTATTTTACTTTTTACCTGTGCCTTTGGTTCACAATTAATTTTTTTTTCTTTTTGTCAAGAACCTCTGTTTTATTAGAGGAAAGCATATTTCTATCAGCTGAAATTTTAAGTTTCCTTCTAACTTGGTTTCAATCCACTGAATCTAGATTCTCAGAGTATTTATTCAGCCAGTCCAAACCCTTCAAACCAACCCTCACAGTGATGTGGCGCTGCTATGAAATGTCTTGCTGAAATCAAGATGTGCTGTGCACACAGAGCTCCCTGATTTCCCTGTCTGATTAAACAAGCACAAAGCAAAGCGAGCTGTTCGCAATACTTAGCGTAAAGGGGCAGGTGGGAGTTTTTTTCCTTGGGTTAAGGATTCAAATCCGTTCTGTAATTTTATCCAAGGATGTCAATGGCACAGGGTTTCTGAATTCTCCTTCTGCCGTTTCCTTTGAACACGAAGAAGGGATTCGGCATCCCCTGTCACCTGGCACTTTCCTGTTCCCCACGACATTTCACAGAGTGGCAATAACACCTCGGCAATCACAGTTACAAATCAAAGCACTTCGAGGGCAGGATCTTTATCTTCTTTCTTCCATGTTGCATGAGCTTAAACTGAGAACAGTCCTGGCACTTGGCAGGCCTCAATAAATATTTACTGAACCAATGAAGGAATTGTTAGCTCGAACGGGGTTTTCATTTTTTCGGCCTAAAGACGTGAATTTAAAATATCCAATTGCCATCTTACTATCATGCATAATATTCTCTTTTTCCTCTTCTGAACCTAGATTCACACTTAACACTGTCTGTTGTTACCATTTCCCCTTTGGTGACCCTCTTTTGCAGAAAAGACTTGACACAGTTATGGAGATGAGGTGAAATCATGTGAGAGCGCTTCCAGGATGACAGCCCTGTTTTGCCTTCCCAGGTGCTCCTTTCGGGAAAGGCTCTCAGCTCCACAGCCACATGAGATTGCTTATTCGAAGTAGGCTTTTATGCCTTCTGAGGTCAGTGTCAGAGACCAGGTCAGGGCTGTTCATTTCACAGACTGTCAGGAAAGTGCAAAGTTAAACTGCCCTGCCCGACTCTTGTCTTACCTTTAAACTAGAGGGCGAGGGGTGGCCTCGAGAACAGGGGCACCTCCCCCAGGTAAGCTGATCCCAGGGGTGAGTACGCAGAGGTCATTCAGGATCCCTGACTTCCTTTCATGTGACACAGGGGTACTCTCTGTCCCTCCAGGTTTTCAGTCCCCTAAAAATGCCTTCAGAACCACCCAGAAGGATTGGAAGTCATCCAATCTAGGAGGATTCATAAATTTTTTAAAGCTGGAAAAGATCTTAACAATCAGCTAGGAACAGGCACATATGTGATTTGTCTAATTATAAGAGTGATTAATTCAGCCAATTGCTTTCCTAAGCTTAAGGTATGATGTGACAAATACAAAAGAAAAATTAGACGATATATGTTCATAACCCCTCTCTCACGCACACAGACCCAAACACAGACCACTTTGTCAGAAGGTTTCCGTTTTTTACCTCTTTTGAAGTCAAGCCTTTTTAATCTAAGAGATGGGTAGAAAAGGATTTGAAAGAAGACTGGAAAGTCTGTATTGATTTACATTAGAAAGGCAGACGCAAGAAAGGCTATAGGAGGGCAGAGAAAGAAAAGCTCCTACTCAGGCTTGGTCTGGCAAGTGTTTCTGGGCAGAGTTAGTGCTGAGTCGTTGGGGGTCTGGCTCAGCTGAAGAAGGGGGATTCTAGGAGGATGGCATGAATGGAATTTTTTGTCTGGTACCTCCCATGTCTCTCTGAAGAATGCTCAAAATAGTTTTAAATTCTCTTTTAAACACTGGATAACATTTAAGTTTATATTTGTTTACTTTCTTAATCTAAAACAGATAAATGACACTTTGCCTAAATTGGATAAAGGTGAGTGTTGTATTCTAACATATAGAGGAAGAAGTTAAGGTTTCCACTTCCGACCAAAATGGAACAACAGAGAACAAATTTGTGTTTCTTTTGAAGCCGACCAAATAAACGAAAAAATATATATGAAGCAATGGACTTCCAGAGTCTGGACAGTGATCTCTGAGGGACAGGAAGCCTATCAGCTTTCCTCTTTAGAAATTTTCCAGGTTGCAGTTTGGAGAGGGGGGCCCAGACAAGGCATGGTATGGCAGACTCTCTGAGTTGCAGAGGCAAAGCTGAGAGTCTGGGGACATCAAGGTGCTAGACTTTATAGAACAGAGTACTAAATAAGTAAGTGTTGCTCAGTGAGAGAACTCTGAGGATCTCAAGAGAGTCCTTCTTGATTATGCAGCATAGTGTTGATTAGCAGATCAGAGGAAGGAACTTACCTAATTCCAGGGGAAAAAAACACTTGAGAAGATTAGAGAGAACATTACCCAGTACTCATACATACAGGAAGAGTGTCTGCCTCATTGATCAGAATGGAAATCCTCATAATTCATGGGGCACTGGGTACAGTGCTCAGAAGTGTTATGCTTCAGTAGTAGGGAAAATTTAGACCTAGATCAAATGCAGACCCAGTCCCTCCTATCAAAACTTAAAACCAATATCTGAAAGGATTGGACTATTTCCAAGTAACTTATTGTGTCCCAGAACAAAGCTCAAAAATATTTATAAAACTACAAAAATATTGATTAGAAAAGATATCAACAAAATAGTGGAATAGGAGTTTTCTACATCTTCTTTCAAAAAAACATTGATTTTGATAATCACTCACAGACAAGATATCTTGTCCAGGAGTCCAGAAAAGTTCCAACACACTGTGGGAGGGGGAGAAAAAGGAGATAAGGTGCAGTGAAGACAATAAGGGATCAGTTTCCCTTTATCCACCTCTCCCCTCCCCCAAGGCCGCACGCCTCAGTGCCAAGAGAGACTGTCTCAGCCAGTGGTTTCTCCTACAGAGAAAGTAACAGTGCCTGAGTGAGTGCTTGACTTCTCCAGCCTTCCTCAGCTTTGAGACATCCTGCCAAAGAGGCCCATTTTTTCTCATCCCATCCAGAATACTAAGGTGTGCTGCTGAACTAGGATGGGAAGGGGTTGGGAAGACAGCTGCCAGGGCTCTGAGGAAGCATCAAGGGGACACAGTTTCTACTGCCTGCTCTGTAGACTCCATCAGGAAGTCCACCCAAGAGCCACCTGGGACACCTCACCTGGTATCAACCTTTATATTGACTGTTAGCAATATAAATTGTATGTATAAGGAACCACAAAGGAAAACCTATAGTAAATACAGAAAAAAATAAAGAGAAAGGAATATAAGTATACTGCGAAAGAAAGTCATGAAATCAAAAAGGAAGAGAGGAAGAGAAGAAAGGAACTGAGAAGGACTACAATAACAGCCAGAAAATAATCAAGAAAATGGCAATACACACATACCTACCAAGAATTACTTTAAATGTAAACAGACTACCTTCTCTAATCAAAAGACACAGAGTGGTTGAATGGAAAAAAAAAAAAAAAAAGACTCATCTATATGCTGCTTACAAAAGACTCACTTTAATTTTAAGGACACACAGACTGAAAGTGAAGGTGATGGAAAAGGATGTTTCCTGCAAATGGAAACCAAAAGGTAGTTGAAGTGGGTATACTTATATCAGACAAAATAGACTTTAAAACAAAGACTATAATAATAGACAAAGACAGGTGTTACATAGTAATAAAGGAATCAATCCAATGAGAAGATATGATATTTGTAAATATTTATGAACCAAACATAGGAGCACCTTAACAAATAAAACAAATATTAACAAACCCAAAGGGAGAAATACACAGCAATATAAAATAGTAGCAGACTTTAATACCCCACTTACATCAATGGATAAATCATCCAGATAGAAAATCAATAAGGAAATATTGGCCTTAAATGACACATTAGACCAAATGGATTTAACAGATATTTATAGAACATTTCATTCAAAAGCAACCAGATGCATATTCTTCTCAAGTGCACATGGAACATTCGCCAAGACAGATCGTATGTTAGGCTACAAAGCAAGTCAATAAATTTAAGAGGATTGAAATCATATCAAGCATCTTTTCCAACCACAGTGGAAAACAGCATATACTATTTAGACATTGGGGCAAGTACAAATGAATCTTAATCAATGGACAAAAGACAAAAGCTTAAACACATTTTCTTTAATTCTTTGGTTGTTATAAAATGTTATCAAAATATTATCATTTGAACAGAGGGAAGTGTTAGCTTATTTGTGTCCATTTCATAGTAACATCTTCTTTAAACCCAAAACTGTGTTTTGTTTCTATGGCAAGTTTATATCATTGTTTTAAAAAAATTATTCTTAAAATCACAAGTTGAGAAAAATTAAAAACCATGATGAGAAGTTACAATAATATATGTAGATATATGCAGAACACTGTGCATTTCACAGATTACTTGGCAATCTTCTGATTGTTAAAATTTCTTCAGAAATAAATGCAGATGGCTAAATTTTATCAAAGAATTTGTGCATTTCTCTTTTCATACAGAAGTTTGTAAATATTGTTTTAAATCTCCCAATAATACTATATACACCAAAGGCCTAGGGAAGACCTGAACTCATCTCCTTTCACCTGATGATCTTTGTGCTGTCCTAATGTTTCATCATATTTGGGAGGAATTACAGATAATCAAGTAATTGATGGAGTACAGAGCCTCCTTTTAACATCTAAACTTTATTCTTAAAATTCTAAGTACAATAAAATGTTTGACATTAAGCGCCAATTTTCATGTTCACTGGAGTAAAACAGCATCAATTTTTCCGCATGGCATTGAGTGGGGCAGACAGATGGGAGAATGTGGCCCTGAGGTCTGTGGAGTGAAAGTTTTGGCAGAAAGATGAAAGAAAGAGTGGCAGACTGTACATTCGGTTCAGAGATGCTCACAACTCTATTGACCAACCCACATGCCCTTCTGCAATGACTACTTGACATTTCCCCTTAAAAAGTAGAATTTATTTCTCCACTTCATAGAACTTGGTGGACCCTGTGTCTTCTTGTGCAAATAGAAATAACCGCAGAAATAGTACTATGCCAGTTCCAGGCTCCGATCTTATCTGACCTGAGAGTTTCTGCTTCCTTCCTCTTGGAAGCCATATGCTACATAGTTAAGTGGCTCTACCAGAGAGTACCATGCTATAAAAAGTCCGAGTCAGGTGGTGAGACCCTGAAAGATGAGAAACCATGTGGAGAAGGACAAAGAAGCCAATGAGCATTGAGATACCAGACCTGTGAGTGAAGAAGCCATCTTGAAAGTGCATCTTCAATCCGAGCTGCCCCAGGTGATATCACACGAATCAGAGACAAGCCTCCCAACCAAGTTCTTCCCAAGTTCCTGACACACAAAACTATGCAAAGTAACATGGTTGATATAAGCCACTAAACTTTGTAGCAGTGCTTTTTTTCCCCAGCAATAAATTACTGAAACAGAAACTATATCTTGAGATTACATCCTGCTGTAACAAAAACCTGAAACAAAAAGCATTTGCTTTAGAGCTAGAAGGCAGATGGAACCTAAAAGAGTCTTGGGAAGACCATTAGTGAAGAATGAGGATATTGTGATCGGAGCTAAAGAGACACTTCCTGTTATGGAGGAAAGTTTGTTAACACTGTTACCCATGACAACATGGAAAATAGAATGTACCTACCTGGCGTGTTTTGCTAAGGAGACTTCCAGGCAGAATGATGAAAGTGACAACTTTTTTTAGTGGCATGGTAAAGAGATTGAGAAACAAGTTCAAAATGGAATTATAGAGCATCTGAGACAGTTTTTCCATCTAAGGAAAAGTTTCTCAAAGTGAAAAACAGTCTCAGGGTAAAGAAAAAGTCAAGGATACAATGCTAAGATCCTTTGTTGAGAACTCAAAAAGATTTAAGGGTATGATCAAAGACCTTCTAAGAATAAAAGAATGAGACTTCTAAGAATCTTGAAGATATGCCATTTAGATACTTAGCTAGATAAAAGAAAGGATGTTTATGGATCCTAAAGGTGTTGTCCCACAGCCATCTTGACTCTCAGAGTAGAAGAATCTCTATCTAAGAGATCAACATACCTGGCTTTTGCCTAATAGACTGATTTATAAGAAACTCATGAAGTTTGTAAGAAAATTTTACTTGCTAGCTTGGATTGAAAAAGACAGCGATAGTTCAAAATGAAAAAAAGTCCTCTGGGCCCCCAATCTTCTGGGGCTGGAGGCAGGCTGGGCAGGATCTGCAACTTCATACATAGACCAAAGCTCAAAGCCCAGAGCACAGAGCCTAAATCCACACTCCTTTGGGAGTGATTCTCAAACAGAATCAGGGCCTGTTTCAAGGAAAAGGCAACATGTATCTGGCTAGATTTCAGAAATGCTTTTTATCAGTGACTGTTACATACATCCCATTTTACTCTCTTTGCTGTGGGTATTGGGCCAATTCTTACATTGCCCCATTCTTCAATCAGCATTGTATGCTTGATGTGTGGGAGACAGATAACTTGTCTCCTCAGTTCACAGGTCTCAGATTGAGAGTAATTACACTTGAGAAACCCCTGCCATAGCTGGACCTTGTTTAGGTAGTGAGCTCCTGGACTTTGAGCTAATGTCATACTGAAATGAGAACATGAAGGCCTTGAGATGGGACTGAGTGTATTTTGCATAAGGCAGAATAGTCCATTGTAATGGCCAGAGGCAGACTCACAAACCGTCTTGTTCTCTAAATACATGCAACTTCTCATATTAAGAAGTGGACTCTAATGTCTTCTCTTTGAATATGACAGACTAATCCCAGTGGCTTAACTGACCCATGGAATATAGTGGAAATGACAGTCTGGGACTCCTGAGGCTAAATCATAAGGAGCCTTTCAGTTCTAACTTGAGTTTCTTGGAATATGCCCCATAAGACAGCACGTGGATCAGAGACAAACCTCCCTACCAAGTTCTTCCCAAGTTCCCAACGTACAAAGCTGTGAGCCAAGTAAAATGGTTGTTATAATATATTGTATCAAATATGGAATATATAATAACACAATATATACTGTATTAATATAATACAATTATAATACATATATAATATATATTTCATTATATATGATGTAATACATTATGTATCATATATCTATATGATATCTAATGGTTGTTATAATCCCTCTCAAACCTAGGAGCCATGCTGTTGAAAGCTTAGCCACCACATCCAAAGTCTACATGTGTGTGTTCCAGTCAACAACCCAAGGCGCCCTCAGCCAACAGCCAGTCTGAATAGCCAGTCATGAGAGCGAGCCATCTTGGATGTTCAGGCCACTTTGAATTTCACACGACTCCAGCTTCATGCACCATCTGCCTCCAACATGAGAGACACTGAGAGATGAGAATAAATTGTTGTTTTAAACTGTGAGGTGTGGGATAGTTTGTTACACAACAGTAGATAACCTATACAAAAGGCTTATATTTAGCCAGAAGAAAGGAATTGTTACTTTAGTGATGTTACTTCAGCTGAAACATGTCCATATGTCAAATTGTAACAGACCCTACAGATTACCCTGTATTCCTCCACTTCCTTTGCTAAACATCATTGATTAAGAAGCCAAATCCCTTGCAGTGTGGAGGATAACACTCTCCAGTAGCCAAAAAAGAAAAAAGAAAAGAAAAATTGTAAAATTTGCACATGACTTATGATCTGGGCTGTACAAATGTTTGTATACTCAGTATTTCTAAAAATAACAATAATATAATTTAAGGTCACCTTCCTTGATTTTATTTGAAAGTGAGATATGTACGGAAAACATATGGGGAAAACATTTTTAGTATAATTTGTTGGAAGGGCAAATATGTTAATGCACACATTTTAAAAGAAACATTCTCCATTATCTCTTTTTGAAATATGATAGATAAAAGGTTTTAGAATCTGTCCCACTGGATGTTACCAACATATGAGAACTCTCCCAAGATGATTACACTTCTTTAGGAGTGAACCAAACCAGCCTGAGGTAAAGCATTCATTTTTGGTCTTTGGGATTCTTAGTAATCTTCTTGCTCCTCACACCCCTGCCATATCAGCAGTGCTAACATACGCCTCTCCTCGCTTTATCTTTCCCAGTATTAGTCTTGTAGGCCTGACTACCATGCTCTTCCTGCAAGCCACTGAATGGTGAGGAACTTGATTTTTTGTATTCCTCCCAGAAGCTGGCCTGGCGACATGCTCAAAATAGCTGCTCAGATACCTGCTGAACGAGAGCACATCTTCAAAGTACAGAGAATGGAAAACCACACTGCATTTCATTTCTACCCTGGGCAAGGGTTCTGTAGCTGTGCTCACCATAGACTCTGTTCCCAGAGAAGCATTTCACATCAGCACGCATCATTATTTTCAAAGAAAATCCCCCGTGTTCATGACATAGTCCCAGCTAAGGAACACAAGTGAAGGTTAGGGAAGGAGATGTGACAGGAGGGTGGTTGTTTGAGAGAAAGATTGGTTTAATCACTGAGCTTTAAAGTCATGATGTGTCATGGAAAGGCTTGGGAGGCCCCGGAGAGTGAAGACCATGGAAACAGACATTGGATTGTTAGGAAACAGGCAGCATTGAGAAGTTAGAGAAAGCAGGAAGGCAGAGCCTGAAGAGTCAGCCAGAGCTAGAGGAGACATACATAGTGACAGAGAACCAGTCATAGGTGGACAAGGAGGAGACAGCAACGGAAGCGAGCAGGAGGGCCATGAAAGCCAAGTGAGTGGTCACCTCGGCAGGTCTGAAAGTACTCTTTTGGGTGGGTAACACCAATCAAATAGCCAATGCAAAGAGAAAGCTTTTCTTTCAACCCATCTATTTATAAAAAATAAGTACTCATTAACTGCTTATGATGAACTCAGTGCCAGGGTGCTGGGGATCTAGACATATGGACACAGACCCATTTGTTCCTTTCAGAGAACTTACATTCTAGAACCAAAGTACTTAATCCAATGCATATCACCAGCCCCACGGGGCTTACACAGATCCTGGAGGGTGAGCAGAGAGAGTTCTTCTGAGGCTGGGACATATTTCTCCCCCATCTCCCCCCAGTCCCCCTGCCCCGTTCAGGGGGCCATCCCACCTGCTTTTGTCCTGTCTGGAGATGATCACCAAGCAGCGTCCAAAGGGATGGCCTTGGAATCCTCACTCACTGTGGCAGGAACAAATTGAGAAGCCACTGGAGTCCAACCAAGGAAGACTGCTCCACCAGAGCTCTCACTGCACAGCATTGGGAAGTCACACACATCTCAGCACAAGAGGGTCTTCAACACCTGGCGGGGAGCGACCACTGCCCTGGGTTCTGCCAACTAATGAATGCTGAGCCAGTTATAGATGGCTGCTCTTATTAGGGTGTCAAAGCAGAACCCGCCCCAGGAATTTTTGAACATGGAGCAGGAACATGAACATGGCAATGGCTGAGTAATTTTGTCAAGAACAAAGAAAGCAAAGCTTGTTGCCCTCTGCAAAAGGTCAACTATGCCCCCACCTGATTCAGAGGCTCATTCTGTGGACCTGGCATGCTTCCTAAATCTCTTTTAAGCTCTCCGCTCTGGTTGCAACCCACCCAGACACTACCATTGCTCTCGGCATGTTACCATGCAGGCAGAGGCTGCTTCTAAATGATTCCCTTGTTTAAAAAAAAAAAAAAAAGACAATGAAAGAAAAGAAAGAAAAGCCTATGAGCAACCAGCATTGACTGGCATTTCTCATAAGCTCAGTTTATAATGACAGCCTTGCCTCCTTCATGTGCATTGTTTGGTAGCTTCCTCTCATTGTCACCTGAATACTAATGAGGAACCTGTTCTCAATATCACAGCAAAAGAGAGTTTTTGAAATAAAAATAGGGCATAGGAAGGATAGCTGTCCATAAGAAGCAAGATCTAAAGTAATAAGGGAGATACAAATCACTAAATAAAGAAAAATAAATGCATGTATCCTCATATTATACATGGGCCAGAAGTGATACTCTCCTTTCTAATTTTTTAAATAGTATTTTAGTGAGTCATGTAAGTTCTCATTCTGAGAAATAATTAGTGGTTAGAATTTGAAATTTGGAATCAGACCTAGATTTGAATCTCCGCTCTGCCACATTCCAGCTGTGTGATTTTGAGTGAGATATTTAATCACTTATTCTGACTCAATTTTACCATCTACAAAATAGAGGAAATCTTACTACTCCACAGGCCAAAAAAAAATAGATAAGAAGCCTCTTGACATATGTTAAGCCCTCAAAAAATTGTTGTTAAGTAGCCATGTGAAAAGCCACCTGGGCTCGTGTTGAAGCGGACTGGGCTATGGGGACTGCCCCTGATACCAGCAGTCAGCAGGGGCGGTAAGCAAAGTCCCTCACAGAATCTTGCCTCCAGAAGGCCTGCAGACCTGTTCATGCCCTTATGCACAATGTCCTCATTGCTCATAGATGTCATCATGTTATAGAATGTCCCCACTCTCCAAATGGGCACCAAGAGGAAGTAAAATTTCTAGTTGTCTGTGTGTTCCTCTTCATAAATAAGGCAAAGATAAAGAAATTCATCTTCACTAATATTAATAGATGCCTGAGCTGGCCCTGTCATTCCACGAGTGTGGGACAACCACACGGGATGGAGATTCTTTGAGAAAGGGGTAAGGTGTGATGGGACCCTGACTGTTCCATTAGCTTTTAGCAATTTGCAGTGCTTGCGGTTTACCTGTGGCTAATGGCATACTCTTTAAATTTAGCGAAATCAACACTCACAAAATAGATGGGGGGGCTTAAGAAGATTTTCACCAAGTAAGTCTGGCTGTTGATAAGACAAATAATGCCAGCACAAGAGAACAGACAGAATGACAAGGAAATCTCTAATGTTTGTTCCCTGGACAAGCATCCACATTGTGGCCACTTCCTTTGTGAGAAGGGCAGGCATGGGGTGCCTCTCTCTGATCTTCCATGGAGAAAGAGGGTGTTGGGTGGGGGGTTGCAAAGAACAGTTAGCTGACAGGCTCTGGGCATTCATGCTGTATCCTCTGTTTCTGTTCTACCCTGTCACCCTACCCAGCAATGGCTGAGCCTTGGGGGAGGGGAGCACCTGGCCATTTCTGCCCCATGTGGGACTCATCCCGTGCCATCTTCCCTCTAGAGCGCCTTGTTGGCACATGGTGGAGACACTGTCAGATCTCCAACTCCGTCAGAGGCTTTCCGTGTCCACTCCTGCTCCTCCTCACTTCTGTCCCCCAGCTCTGCCCTCCCTCTCATGCATGTCAGCCCTGCTACCTTGCAGTCTGAAGGCTTTCTTTCCTGTCTGGCTTCATTTTTATTCTACCCAACAAAACGCTTGGCCTAGCATCTCTGCCTCACTTCCTAGAGAACCTAAAAGACACAGGGAATCAGAAAATGTTTAATAACTGAAACTTGGGACCTGGAAATTGGGTTCCCACAGAAAGTGAATTAATATGATATTATTTGCCTTTTCTTTTGCTTATTCAGTTGTCTACTTTGTTTCCTTGTACCTTTAATAATCAACATTTCACTCACAATTTTCAGTATATCTCGCATTGCTTATATCAGATTTGTTTTCACATCATCGTTCACATAGAATCTTGGCAGTTTTGTTATTAAAACACATTTGTCCACTGCATTTTTACAATTCTCCCCTAACTTACCACCAAACTAATTTTTCAAAAGGTAAGGAATTTTACAATGAATTAATAAGAGATGTATTGAATTTTTAATCTGTACCAGGCACTGCTGAAGAACCAAAGGTAGCTGACAGCCAAGACTCTGCACTTGTGGCATTTATATTGTCCTGAGGGAGAGAGACAGGCACCGAGCAAACCAACCTCCTGTCTGGAGACTGCTCAAACTTACCTAAGGCTTTGTCCCTCATTTTATTCTGGTCTCTGCTCTAATGTACCTGATAGAGGCCTTCTATGGACTTTTCAACTCAAATAGCATTTTCTCTTTGTCTTGCTGACTATTTCTTCCTTGCCCTGCTTGCTTTAGAGTCTATAGTTGTTTATCGCTTCAGCTATTTTCCCCAGTAGAAGGCAATCCTCTTGAAGCCAGGCAAGCTCCATGAAGCCAGGGACTTTGTCCAGATCCCCAATTATCAGAGCTCTTCTCCAACCACATGAAGAGGTAAAAAACAATGACAATGTGACTAGGAGTTGTTCCCCTTAAAATTAAATAAACAAGGAAATTATTTGAAATGTCAAACTGTATTCATTAGTGATATGACGGACCTCTTCTTAAATGCACATTGCTCCTGAAAAATTAGATAATGGTATGAAGCTATGATGAAAAGAAAACATTTAATATGTTCCCTCTTCAGGTCATTCTTTAGACTGTCCATGTTTGTGTATGTTTTAGACATTCCAATTTCTAAATAAATAAATGGATAAATATTGTGGGTATGCATTACAAATATTTTTTTAAATAGGATATACACTCAAATACAGTTGATAAACACTGCTGTAGGCATGAGTTTAAAATTGTTTAATATGATACAAAATGTTATAGCTAAATTGTGCCCCACACCCTCAAATTGTTATGCTGAATTCTTAACCCCAGTACTTAAGAATGTGACTGTATTTGGAGAAGACATGCAGTCTTAAAGAGGTAATTAAGTTAAAATAAAGTCACTAGTGTGGGCCAAATCCAGTATGACTGGTGTCCTTCTAAAAAGAGAAAATTCAGACACAGAGGCACAGAAAAGACTATCTGAAGACACAAGAAAAAGACAGCTATCCATCCAAGGAGAGAGACAGAAGAAACCAACCCTGTTAAGACCTTGATGGCAGACTTTTAGCCTCCAGGACTGTGAGGAAATCAATTTCTGTTGTTTAAGCCCCCCAGTCTATGGTATTTGCCTTAGTAGCCATAGAAAACTAATACAAGAGATGATAAATATTTCTTTTTAAAATTTTTAAAGTAAGCTCCATGCCCAATGTAGGGCTCGAACTCACGACCCTGAGATCAAGAGTTGCATGCTCTACCAACTGAACCTGCCAGGTGTCCCGAGATGATACAGATTTCTGTAAAATTCTACATAAATTTGTCCTTACTCTTTCCCAGTTAGTATTCAAGGATTCCTTTCGTTATGCCCGTAAGTGTGCTTATTATATTTAAAATCTGATATTTTAAAATTATTATACCATATGAATGATACATCCATTTAAATTACCTATGCCTGCATCTAGAAATCCCCAGAAATAAATAATAGTTATCATATAGTCTGAGATCACTATATATTTATGTGTGTGTATGTATATCTGTGTTGAAATTCTTGTAATTTATGTAATTATAAATTTGTCTATTCTTACCAATTATTCTAAGTGGAAAAAGTCAATGCTCAAATGGAATGGTTTAGGGGAAAAATAAATATTCTTCCCCAAATTGCAGGAAATTTGTGTGTGTTATTGAAATCCATCTGTTTGTACTGAAGTTGAAACCAAGTAGATTGCTAGGAACACATTGCTCAAAAGAGCCAAACTTTTTTGGTCTGTCTGGTGATACACTGAGCTCAGGACTATGAATATGCATTATCAAAAACACTCAACAGTGTCTCAGCTTCTGCCATGACCCAATATCAGGCATCTAGTAGATGCTGTTGAAATACCACCACTGCCCAATGAAACTGCTATCCAGAAGCAAAGAAAAAGATTGGTTTTTGTTCTACTTTTTGTGACAAACCAGTCACAAAAATCTGTAAAACAATACAATTCCAGAAATGAAGGATTCTAGCCAAAATTTAATAAGAAATACACACACACACACACACACACACACGTAGTTAGAAATGCTCCAACTAAATTATTTACAAATTCCTGGGTAAAAAGCAATTTACTACAGACATTCAGATGAGCCAGACTGCACTAATACTAAAGAAAAATAAACCGGCTAAGGAATGTTCTTTTTTACCCACTAATATCCTTAGGAACGAGTCCAAGGTACAGGTTGACATTTTGGCTCACAGATTAGAAGGTTATTTAATGGTGTGAATCAAAGAGTAGATTCTCATTCAAAAGGATAACATTATTAATAATTGTATTGCATGCCATACATCTCAATCATCACAGTGGACAAAAAGGCACAGATGTTTTATTAGACGTTAAGAAGGAATTTATTAAATTAATTGCCATGTAAGTTTTACATTTAGTAAAATGTCTAATAGCAAGTAAATGTTTCCAAAAGATTAAGATATAAACTCCAAGGGGGAAGCCTAACGTCAGTACTCCCAATCTTCAGTTTCTCTTCTCTCATTCTCCCTAGAAAGGACTCCAGTAAACATTTCACCCCACCATTCTGCAAACACTGCTGTCTAAAGGTCACCCTGGGTCGGTATTCAGTGTGCATTTTATTTGATTCATCTGTGACATTTGACAGAGTTGATCGCTCCTTCCTGCATGAGGCCCTCTTTCCCCTGTCTCAGATAACACTCTTTTCTGGGTTTCTTCCTTTCTCCTTCATCTCTTTCTGTGGTTTCTCTTCCCCTCTCTGGCCTTGGGAGTGCCCTGGGTTTGTCCCTGGCCCACTTCTCTATCCGCACTCATTCCTGATGATCTCATCCATTTTCACAGTTTTCCTTGCCATCTACATGCACTTCAGCGTCTACTCTAAATAAACCACAGACCCTCTTGTCAAACTACTGCTCACCACCTCCACTTCTTTATCCAATAGCCCCTGCTCCAAATCAACATCTCCAAAAACAAACTAATTTCTACCTAGCTTCAAACAGACTCTTCTTCCAGGACCCTCATCGGCCTTTATCTTTTTCAGTTGTTTAGTTCTTCGAGTAACCCTTCACTGCTCTGCTTCTTTAGCCCACAACTTACCTCTGATCAGTGTCAATTTACCTCCACCCTCAAAATAGATCCACAGTCTAATTTTTCTTACCAACTCCACCACTGCCACCAGCTCCAAGCTACCATCATCTCTTTCCTGGATATTGCTTCATTAGGTGGTCGGGCTGTGTCATAGGATAGAATATGACATGGATGCAACCAAGGTCAAAAGTAAGACAAGTATCACACAGGGAAGAGACCTGAGTATGACTTGAGGTCACCAAGACAAACAACATGCACACCAGGCCCAAGTGGTACAGCAAGAGGAGAGAGAGAGGACACATGATCTAGCCCCTTGCAATGTGTTGGTCCCCTATGGCCAGAGGATGCATTCTCCAGCTGAGGTGGGCATGCACTCCAATTTATAGTAGAAGGACCTTGACCCTGAACCAATGAGGTCTAAGATACAGAAAGCTGGGAGCATGTCTGAGGGCCATTGACATGGGCATAGCCAAGGAAAGTCTCTATGTGTCCGATTTGTGGGAACAGGGATGTCCTGACTCTGCTCTGAGCTCTTTGCATGCAGTGTGATTGTGAGCTTGCTGGTTCATCCTGTACAAAGCACAAGGTTCTTCTTGGGAACAGAAGGAAGGCATCAGCTGTGCTAGAATCCTTCCCTCACAATACTCTTGGTGGGCTCTTCCCCGATCCTGTTCTCCACAAAGTAGCTGGAATAATCCTAAAACAGTACATCAGAGCATAACACTTCTCTGTTTAAACCATCCAGTGTCTCACTGTTTCACTCAGAATGAAAGCTGGAACTGTTACAGTGGTCCAGAAGTTTCTACATAATCTCTGCCCCTTATTACATTTCAGATTTCCTATTAGTCTTCTCTTGCTTATTTTTTACTGTTCCTCAAGTTTATCCAGATTTTTTCCACCCCAGAGCTTTGCACTTGCTCTTCCTGGAATTCCTCCACCCAGAATGTTCTGGCTTCATTTGCATTAAGAGTACTTAAATCATGCCCTCTTCCTGAGGTCCACACAGACCTGGGGCTTCAACAAAGCCTACGGTCCTTTGCCCCTTTTTGACTATATTTCTCTTCATAGCATTATCAACATCTAATAAACAATGTATTTTACTTAATCATTTTGTTTGTTCATTACCTTTTTAGAGACTAGAATGTGAAGTATTTAAGTTTCTGTGGACTTTCATTCACTGCTATAACCCAGCCTAGAACAGTGCTTTCTTGCATACAGTAGGCTTTCAGAAAGTAGGTGTTGAATAAATGCAAATAGTGACTATAACCATTATTGTACTTAATTCCACCTGATGGAAACATGGGTTATACCAAAACCTTTTATAATGATGGTTTGAAGGGAAGAATTAATTGTTAGACTTATTGATCACTACATATGTTCCAAAAACATTCTAAGTTATTTACATAAATTAACTCATTTCATTCTTACAAAAGCCCATGGAGACAGGTGCCATTATCATCCCATTTCATTTTACAGAGGAGGAGACAGATAAACTGAGTGTGCGAAGTTTCGGAATTACTAAGTGACATACATAGACTATCCAAATAATCTAGTTTAGGTTTTATGCTCTTAAACACCATAACTTATTAACTCTCCTCAGTTAATGATGTTAACAATTGAGAACTCATTTTCTAGTAACAGAAATCCAAGCCAAATTAGTTTACAGCTCTAAAGGAACTTATTGTCAAGTTTTACCGGGATAGAACTGGTGTCAGTGACTCAAGGGACTCAAATTTTATCTTTAGGACTTTCCTACTCCCTATATAATCTCTGCTTTTCTGAACACATTTCCTTTCCTTTCTTTTTTTGTTTTGTTTGTTTATTTTGTTTAGTTTTCTTTTTTTCAGATAGATTTTCTTCACAAGATAGCAGGTGAGGGGAGATTGGCAGCAGTGCATGGGTCCTAAAATCCTCATTTAGCAAATCCGGAGATAGGAGAACATCTCCATCTTTCACCATTGGTGTGCAACATTCTGATCATCTGTCTTTGGTGAGATAGCCATCCTTGGTCTCTTCACAGTAGCCAGGTGGTGCTTTGCCATGATTGATCAAGCCTGGACCACATACCCATCCTGTGGCTAGTTAGGGTCTTTGCACTGGCAGACCACCAGAATTGTATGAAGCAGGGTTGTGGACAGTGAGAAAACAAAAACCATTTGTCCACTATCACCTATTTTGTCAAATGGTCAGAGTGTAATACCTCTATTTATTTGACCTTTAACAAAATCAGTACAAGTAATAATGATCGATATAACAATTTCATAGTTAGACCTTTGAGATGTCGGGTCCATGTGTTCTTATTAGAATGTTAAACTCACTATTTAATGAAATTAAATAAATATATAAAAGTGGGCCAGGTTTAGACCAGCGAAATAAGTGCATCAAGAGTCAAAGATCATTAATCGAAACTGTATACCAAAAGTTCAAATAAGAAAACTGAATTAAAAAGTTTCATTACATAGCACCCTCCTCTTGGATATAGAGTGCCAGGAGGATGAAGCAATGAATGATGGGAAAGGAACTGACAAATACTCACCATAGCAGCATATTGTCAAGTGCTCCTCAAGACAAAACCTGATGTGTGCTGATGTTGGACACTCGTACCTCCTTGCTCCAAGCCTGCCTATTGTCTGTGTCCCCATGCTGTCACCCTGTGCCATCTCTCTGTGAAAAGCTGCTCAGGGGAAGGTTCTAATAATAAGCCATAATACATTTGTGCTTGTTAACTCAATCTTTTACGTTCCCCAAAGTGCTTGGAATCGTAAACTTATTTAAAGTTGTGGACTGATTGTCTCTACTCTCTTAAATTAAATGTAAGAAAGTCACAAAATTATGGGAGGCAGAATTTTTTGATATGGATTTTTTTTCTCAGCACAGTAAAAATTATTTAAAACACCATATGTATGTACATATATATGTACATATGTGTCTAGACTTACCTTTTGATATATATGATTGACTAACATGTATGGTAATTCTCTAGTCCAGTCTAGACATTAAGGGGAATCTGAATAAGTTTTAAATTATAAGATTCACTCTATTTAGAATTAACATTTTTATGGCATCCTCTATAATCAAACCTTACAGTGTTTTTTTAATAACAAAAAATCTGCTTACTGGGTGCCTGGGTGGCTCAGTTGGTTGAGCGTCTGCCTTCGGCTCAGGTCATGATCCTGGAGTCCCGGGATCGAGTCCCGCATCGGGCTCCCTGCTTGGCAGGGAGTCTGCTTCTCCCTCTGACCCTCTTCCGTCTCGTGCTCTCTACCTCTCATTCTCTCTCTCTCAAACAATAAAATCTTAAAAAAAATCTGCTTACTGTGCTTTGTGCAGATATTTACAAACCTTAATTTTAATTTTTATTTCTCTCAACAACTTTGTGAGGCAGTTATTATTATCCCTTGTTCTAAATGAGACAACTTTGACTCGGGGTGCTAAATAATCTCCCAAAGTCATAGCTAGTTAATGGTAGAGTTGATATTTTAACTGTTCAACTCCAGAAACATCATTTAAATGCTTGTAAGAGAAGAACAAAATATAACGGGATCTTCACAAGAGGAAGAAGGATGTCCAGGTAAGAAGTAGGATTTGTAGGACTAGAGTGTGCAGGATGCATGTGACAAACACTGAGGAAATGTTAGCATTCTAGTCTGAGGGCTTTTTGAAGGAAACATGGCTGCCTAAAGCTTGAGCTATGCATCAAAGTGATATCTAGCCTGATTGTAGAGGATTTTCATCACAAGCAAGTTTATATACCTAATTTGATAATCATGGCAACCTATTGAACATTTTCTCCGTACCAGGCAATTAGTGTTTTTACTCATGTGATAACACTCTAATGGGAGTATATTCTGACACTCAGCAACATGAGTAGAACTGTCATTAGTCTTGGTTCTTGCTATTTGTGCCATGGTACACAGCTCGGAACCTATTGGTAATTGAGGAATATTCAAAGACCCATATGTCTCCTCTTTCAGACTTTATCCCAGTGTCTGAAATGACCAGCAATCACACAATTCTTACTTTTATTTTTTCATTATTTTATATTGATTTATATTTATAACATTATTTACAATAAGGAATTATACTAAATTGCCCAGAGCAGAAAATTTATGGCAAAGTCCAGATGAAAAACCTTGGATACCAAACTATAAGAATGAAGGTCCCAGGTGGTACTCCGGAGCCACTCTAGAGTTCAGAATTGTCAAATCCAGTACAAGAACATGAAGACTGGCTGGCCAAACAAGGCTTTTTTCCTCTCTGACTTCTGGGGAGGGTGACCCACCTCACCACTCAGCCCTAATGAGCTGGCCAGCCCAGGATTCAAGACCAGACCAGTGCAAGTCTGCAACTACCTTAGGATGTTAGGAGATAAAAAAGACCCTTGCCCTGATAAGAAAGTGTCTTAAATTACACCTGTGTTTTCCAGGTAGAGAAGACATGGTCTAAATCCAGATACCAATAAGTTGTGTGGATTGAGTACAAAAGGGGTAAAAGGCAATGCAATCTTTTCCTATCAACCAATATATATGGAAAAACTAATTTGGGTCTGCTGGGAGGAAACTGACCAAAACATCCCAAGCCCCATAGCTGTTATGAAAGAATAGCCCTGTTGAGATATGAGTCTGCCCTAGGATTCCTCCTCGGGCTCTTTGTAGACAATTCTTTGCCAAGAATGGCAGGAACAGCTGGGTGGCAGGAGAGCGCCTGAGATACCCGGCAACTACATAAACTTGTCCCAGCCTCATGACTGCTAAAGAGCTCTTGTTGAACTTGTCTCTTTGAAAAAGGGTGGAGGGGAAATCACTATGGAACTGATATTTATACCCAGAACTCATATCAAAGCTGACACATCAGATACACATTCAAACTACTATACTGGGCTGTGATAATAATTATTCTGACTATTGATATTGTTGTGTTCACACTACTACTCAGAAAAATTGCACCTTGAGATTGCTGTGTTGATTCAGATTTGAATCTATTCATGTCTAGAGCACATAGAGATACCAAAATAATTTCAAAATCTTTCCTCAGTGGAAGATATGGTGTCAGGCACATCTCTCTAAAGCAAGATTGAACTAAAGCATAATTTAGTGACCCAGGAGAAAAAAGCTTGAGTTAAACTTGGCTTTTTTTTTTTTTTTTTTTTAACTAGCAAGTTTCTGAGGAAGTTAATTCCTCTGTCTTCATATCTGTTAATGTGAATAATAAGAATAACAGACCAAGGACAATTGGTTAGGTATAGTGTAAGTTTCGTTCTCCTAAAAAGATGCCAGAAAATACTAATGTCTGCCTGTACGTATACTATCCAGTATAAGGATATAGTTATTCTATTCTTTGTGTAACAAAAACATGAAAAGGCCGGTATTAACAATATTGTTGGGGGGAAAATTGGAGAGATATTTTGAAATCTTCACATAGAAAGATCAGAATGATAGACCCACATAGGGACCTTAGATGGCCTAATTCAGTCACTCTCGAAGTGTGTTCCCTAACCCAGCAGCATCAGCATCATTCGGACACTTGTTAGACATGTAAAATCGCCCACCTGAGCTCAAAGCCAAAGAATCAGAAACTCTGGGTAAAGTGCACCGAAGGGGGAAAGGAGGCTCAGACAGGTTACCAGAGTCATTATTTTGGGCAAAGTGAGATTAGAAACCAAGTTTCTTTTGCTGGTGCTATTTGTTCTTTTCATACCTAAGCACTTGCTTAGATTTTGAACTTGAGTTATGAATTAAGTAATCATTTGCTTTAAAGAATAGCCATGAGAACTGGGAAGTAAAGAAGTCTGCAGGGTAGAAGCGAAGAAGCAGAACCACCGTGGCAGGATCATGTTTTTCTTGAGGATTTCAGTCTTGAATTATTAGCAGAGACCCAGCATTCTGCTACAACTTTAGGGCACTAGTAACATTAATTTTAGGTGTTTGTCATTAAAGATTCTAAAATTGCTATAGTCTTTCCTGCTGTTTCAGTTTTAAGTTGCTTAGATATTTTCTCATATTTTATGCCACTTACGCTCTTTTTTTTTCTCCAAATAGCATAAATCATCATGCCTCCCAAGCACCTGAAAGACTAGGTCTAGGTTTTTTCCAGCATCTACTGGGAGGATGGAGTCATTTTTGTTGATTATTCAGTTTTCAAAATGTTTTCATATCGCCTATTGAAGTTTATTAGAGTATTTCTTTCAATATTTTAAAACCATACTTCTAATTTGGGAACGGCAAGATATCAAATTCTGTTATGTTTCTAATTGGAAATTATTTGAAAGACTAAACCCGTCACTAAACAAGCCTGAAATAAAGATGATTTTTAGTAAAAACATTTCTTGATTTACATTTTTTGATCATTTAATGGAGAGCATAAGATACTTACATTCCATGGTTCTTAAAAACTTTCATGACAAAATTCCAGGGTTATACCCCTGTATTTCTCTCCTGCTCAGCAAGAGCCCATTTAGAAACAGTAAAGCAGACAAAAAACAAATAATTTAAGTTATTGTGGTATGCAGCAGAAGAGCATGATGTTTCGGAGTCAATATAGCTATCAAGGCTATCGGATCCTGGATATGTTACTTAACTGCTCTAGAACTTGGCTTTCCCATTTGTGGACTGAAAATGGTGATAGTACCTGTCTCATAGAATTATGATAAATAGGGGCGCCTGGGTGGCTCAGTCGTTAAGCGTCTGCCTTCGGCTCAGGTCATGATCCCGGGGTCCTGGGATCGAGCCCCTCATCGGGCTCCCTGCTCAGTGGGAGGCCTGCTTCTCCCTCTCCCACTCTCCCTGCTTGTGTTCCCTCTCTCGCTGTGTCTCTCTCTGTCAAATAAATAAAACCTTTAAAAAAAACAAAAAAAAAAACAAAAAAAAAAAAAAAAAAAAAAAGAATTATGATAAATAAAAAGAGGCCACCATATTGAGTCTAGCAATGTACTCCCCTACAGATGGCTATGATGTAATGATCTCAGCCACAAATACCCATCAACGTTTAATTATTAGATTTATATGCCTCTTTATTCTCTCATCAAGAGACTACATAACCCTAAGTGTTCCCAATATGTATGAAAGTGTGTGTGTGTATTTTCAGCAGCCTCGACTACCCCAGCATCATCTCTGAATTAAGAACAATTTTTATTCTTGCAATTCTGTTTATGTTTATCACTACTTCTGATATGGTTTTTCAATCTGCATCCAAAATGTAGTGAATTCATTTTTAAATGGTAACTCTTCTTTTTAGAATTTATAGACAATTAGCTTATTAGACATTCCATCTAAAATGTATGCCAATTTCTATCTGCAATTATGGAATGGCAGTAATTTACAAGAGGAACTGTTGAATTCTAGGCATTGTCTTAGCACATCAGAACACATATCACCTTGTGAATGTAGCTACAAGAAAAACTTAACATTGCTCAGGTTTTTGTTTTTGTTTTGTTTTTGTTTTTGTTTTAATTGGAAGTCCTTGAAAGAAACCAGTTATGGGTTAAGTTGTTTGAGTTTGATGTTCCAAAGAGCCTGGCCCCTGATGCGCCTGTGATTGTCAGATAATAAGAGGGTGAAGGAGGGATGTGAGGTTTACACCCTAAATGAGCAATAAATATTCTTCTATTTAATGTATAAGTTTATATTTTTTAAGAGCCTCACTAATATATATCCAGATGGTGATAATTCACAGAGTCTTTAGTATTTAAAATGTGTATGTGTTTATTCTGAAAAACAAAAAAAAAGAAAAACCTTTTGGATTTTGTTAATTATCAATCCATTTATGTAAAAACAAAGACTGCATGTAAATGATAGCAAGTATTTGGTCAAAAATAAAATCCATATATACTCATGTTTCTAAATATCTGAACAGCATATCACATTGGCCAATAAATAGTGACTGGCTTTTAAGCTTTCCTTCAGGATGTTTAGATGTTACACATTTACTTAAGTTCTTGTGTTAATTGTATTATGCTACAGTGAGCATGGATTCTGGAGATAACTTACCTAGGTTTGAATCCTGGCTCCTGTGGTTTATTCTGTGTGTAACTAAGGAAAATCATTTAATCTCTCTAATCTTATTTCCATTTCTAGGAAGTGGGGATAATAGAAATTCTTTCCTTACTGAACTTCAGAAGACATAAATGAAATAATTCGTGTACCATATTCCTGGCAAAATGTTAACTACTATTACTATTAATAGAACTTTAACCATTATTATTTTTATTACTGATTATTTAAATATATTTGGAATATATGTTTAGTTAATACTAGTTACGAAAAGAAAGAAAACAGATAAGCTCCAGAGCTCCTGATACAGTCAATAAATTAAATTTGCCAGAGGGAAGGAGGGTGGGGGATGGGTAAAATGGGTGAAGGAGAAAAGGAGATATAGGGTTCCAGCTAAGGAGTGAATAAGACAGGAATAAAAGCCACAGCAGAGGGATACTAGTCAATGATATAATAACAGTGTTGTATGGTGACACATGGTAGCCACACTTGTGAGCACAGCATTATGTAGAGAGATGTTGAATCACTATGTTATACACTTGAAACTAATGTAACATTGTATGTCAACTATATTCAAATAAATAAATAAAAATAAAAGTTTTAGAGACTGTGAACAAAGTTGTACTATTAATTATAAATATCTAAAGAACACTTCTAATATTTAAAATATCAGAAATCACAAACCAATTTCAGTACTATGAAATCTATGGAAATACCTTTTGTCTTGTTTTTAGTCCATCTAAAATGGTTCTAAAAGCATATTTACCTCGTGTCTAATAAAAATCAGACAAACTTTGTAAGCATTTCTGTATTTTGTAAAGATGTTACAAAGCCCTATTATTACATGTCTGAAACTTGCCATTTACTTGAAAATCCCGATGATGAGCTAGAGCTGAAAATATTTTCCATGAAGAGGCAAAATCATGATGACTACCATAGAGTTAAATTGGCGTACTCATACAGAATCACTTAGAATTCTGAGATAATAACATTAGGAAATTAAAAAAAAAAAAAGTCTTAGCCTTTGGTATTCTACATGGTATAGAATGACCCACAGGGAAATATAGTGCTCTTTCGTGAATCTTTTACAAACCTGAAGGATGTATTTAAATTGTCCCCAAATAATTTTATGGCAATGATAAACATATTTCTGTTGATCCAGAGGGATGATCTCAACTTCCCATTTCTTGGCTAAGGAGGATTAACATAATGAAGATGAATATCCTTCCCGTCCTTTCTCCCATTGTAGACATGTCTAAAGCTTTATGAAAAATCACGAGACAGAGGCAACTGTTTCATTTTCCCTGAGGTTATGAGGGGTGGGAATGGAAAGGAAACTTGCAAACAATCATCATTTAAAAGATTTCTTTTAAGCGAGGAAGGAGCTGAGAGAGTGCTATTCTAGTCCATCCCAAAGCCTGTAAATCCACATTCCACATCAGCGGTTCCCAAACTTGGCTGCACAATAAAATCTCCTGGATTTAAAAAAAATTAAAATCCCCATGTGTAGATTGCACCTCCAACAAATTATATCAAAATACTGCTTGTGGGAGCAAGACATCAATATTTTTAAAAGACCCCCAGGGGATTCTTCTGTGTGTCCAAGTTTGGGAATCACTGGATTAAATGTGAGGTTGGAGACCTCAGCCCTGGGCTCTGCTCTGTCTTCTTACATGTAACATCAGCTTGCAAACTAAAGTTTTTCACACTCAAGCACAGACACTTAGGCTAAATTATTTGGAGTTGTCTCCTGACTATGAATTTTGGCTTTTGGTTGAAGTAATACCCAAATAAAGTGGGAAATTAAAAAAATTAAGAAATTTCTATCTGGCAAGATTTCAAACTGTGTGAGCAACATAATCAGGGCTGCTACAGAGGACATGAATGGGGTGCTAGCTGTTATGAGACTGGGAAGAGAATCAGAATGCTTGGGTTTAGATAATCATAGGAAACATTTAATTTATCGCTCATTAAGCAATGGGAACTCTAATTCCAACTATAAACAAGAAGGCTATTCTCCTACACTTTTTTGAAGTAAAATTGTTTTTTTAAATTCCAGGGTCCCTCAAGGTTTTTGACAAATGATTCCCCATCTGGTGATGGTGTGAGACGTGCTAGTTATCGGAAGAGTTTTGACCAATTGTGCTTCTATTTATCTCTAAAGACAGTTAAGAAATTGGCAAATGCTTCTTGGTAGTGTTATGAAAATTACATGAGGTAAACAGGGAAACCGCACTTCTGTCAAGATGATCTTAGGTGACTTAATACCATGTAATTTATTTGCTTATGTAATTATTTTTGGTTATTTAAAAAATAAGGCCAACGGCCAACTCTGCTTTCTTTTTCTTCCTTAAGATCCCTACAAATAAATTTGTATGGCCTTTCCCTCAGAGATAGTTAAGACAATTGAAAGTTTTAAACAATAAATTAGTTCAAGCAAGCCTCAACTACCACCCTCCAGATGAAAGAAAGAAATTAGAAAACATTCAACACCAAAAGCTTGATAAATAGGTGGAAATACTTCCAAAAACGCAGGAATTCACCACTGGAATTCTACAACATAGAAATCTTGACAATACTTTGATTCGTATTTTTGAAGAAAAGCAGAGAAGTCCAACTATTGGAAGCTTTTTCTTTTTTTAAGCTTTTCCCAATATTTCAAATGTAGATTTTGTCCAGTACAACATTAGCCTGGCCAGAACTGTAAATTTGATCACTGCCTGCCATCCAACTAGAAGTTTACATGCTCCCATTTTAAAACCTCCATAGAAGGATGAGGTGTAGATACTTTCTTTACTTGCATTTTATTGCTTAGCTGAAGCTCTTTCCATAGTTATTCAAATAGATTACGTTTTATATGCTGAACTGTGCATGAAGGCAAGATATTATTTTTCCTACCGGTGACACAATATAGAATGCATATCAAGATAAAGTAGAGGAAGATTGTGTTTTTCTATAATTTTCATGATTCTGCCTATAGCTATTTAGAAAATAGGAAAGAAAGGGGTTTTGTAAACCTATGCAGTTTTAGAAAGGCAGGCTGTTGCTAGAATTCCTTGAAAATTAACTTTCAATAGGTCGTTTTCAATAGTAGTAAAAGGAAAGGGAATTTGGGCAAAAGGGGACATTAAGTTATAAAAATAATAATTAGGCATTTCTTGTTCTTGCCTTACATTTCATCACTATTAATATCAAGTTCTGATAGAGAATTAAACAATTATCCACACTACCAGAGGTATTGGATTGCATTATACATACCAGGTTATCCTATGTACTCACAAACACCCTGTTCAGTGAACTTATTTCTTCTGTGTGGGTGTGTGCTTGTGTGTATTGCATCAATATGCCTGTGCTTCCACAAATAATTGGCTTTTAATCTCTTTCAACTTGACTTCCCCCCCTCTTTTTCTACTTAGATTCTGTACATCTGTGAGGTTAGTTGAATTTTAGAAAATGCCAATTCAGAGTAATTCAAATATTTTTGCTATATTGTTAAAAATTTGGTATCCTGATTATATATTTTTTAATTTTTTTAAAAATTTTATTTATTTATTTGCAACAGAGAGAGAGAGAGAAACAGAGAGAGCACAAGCAGGGGGAGTGGCAGGTAGAGGGAGAAGAAGACTCCTGGCTGATCAAGGAGCCCAATGCAGGACTTGATTCCAGGACCCTCCGATCATGACCTGAGCCGAAGGCAGACGCTTAACTGACTGAGCCACCCAGGCATCCCAATCCTGATTATATTTTGATCATGGGGGTTACTGGTGCAGACTGGATGTTTCTTTTTCTTTTCTCTCTCTTTTTTAAAAATTTTTAAAATTTATTTGAGAGAGAGAGAGTACACAAGCAGGATAAGCAGCAGGCAGAGGGAGAGGGAGAAGCAAGCTCCCCACTGAGCAGGGAGCCCGATGCGGGGCTCCATCCCAGGACCCTGGGATCAAGACCTGAGCCAAAGGCAGACGCTTAACCCACAGAGCCACCCAGGTGCGCCCTTTTTTGCTTCCCTCCAGAAACGCTGTAGCTGATCATAACAAAAACTAGGGGTGCTAATCTAAGGGACTGAGGCTGTGTCACACCTTGATTGCTCCTTACTATGGAGAGAATTTTGGGTGGAGATAAACTGGAGAAATTTGCTCCCTCAGCTTCCTTGGCAGAAAGAGCCCAGCCAGGGTATTCTTGTATACACTGGAGCCCGGTAACTGCTACACCTGCTGAGCTGCAGCATTTCCAGCTCTGGGGACAGAACCTGGTATGCCAGGGAAAAGGTGCACTCTGCCTCAGTGTGTCCTGTTGAGTGCTTGGTGCAGTTAAGGAGAGGAATGTAAGCACTGTGTTACAGGCAGTGTGCTGTGTTCTCTCTCCCTGCCCCCTCCCCTCGCCCCCGCTTCCTTCTCCCCCCCTCTTTTTCCTCAAAGCTGCACTTTCAAGCAGATATGTTAGCCCTACTTGGCTGGTGATGACACAGGTTCAAATAGTTTGAGGCGTTTCCTCAAAATCACAATGAGTGAGTGGCCAAGTCTGTACCATAAGCAAAGTGTGTCTTGCTCCAATATCTGTGCAATTGTCTCATTTGCAACTGATTAGGAAGAGGTTTAAGAAATCCACAGTTCACATTTTTACCCTAAAGCAGTGCCGAAGCAGGTTTTCTCCCAAAAGTTTATGCTTGACTCCAGAAATCTGCATATTCAGGTATAGATCCTTCTTTTGAAAGTTCTCTATAGCTACTTTCTACATTCTCTACATCTTTTATCATTAACTCTTCCATAATCATAGGGCTCTGAGGTCTAACAAAATGTTTAACATTTAAGTTGCTTTCAGAGAACCTTTCTGGATATTTAAAATGTGGCAAACCATCCTCTGATTTGTTCCTGCCCCTTAACTTACAGATACTGAAGGATCTTTAGTCACAAAGCTTAATGATTAAAATAGTAACCACCAGGCATGCTTCTAAGATCTTCACATATATTAATTTATTTAATTTTAGGAGCAGATTTATGAAACAGGTATTATTTATCATTGTCATTTTAACAGAAAAGAAAATGAGCCAAATCGTGATTATGTAGCCAGCTGAAGGTCACATCACCATTAGTGGATAGAACCTTGATTTGAAAGAAGAAACAAAAGAGTTTTTTTTTTTTTAAAGAATTTATTTATTAATTTGACAGAGAGAGAGACAGCAAGAGAGGGAACACAAGCAGGGAAGTGGGAGATGGAGAAACAGGCTTCCCGCAAAGCAAGGAGCCCGATGTGGGGCTCAATGCCAGGACCCTGGGATCATGACCTGAGCCGAAGGCAGACGCTTAACTACTGAGCCACACAGGTGCCCCAGAAATAAAAGAGTTTTTTACCTTCTTCAGTCACAAACAGTACTAACCTTTTCCTCCAACCAAGTGCAAGTATGTGCGGGTGCCTACCTTGCTCAGACTTGTTATAATTTGAGAACAGAAGAGACTTAATTGTCATGTCTTGGAATCCCAGGAAGGTAGTGATTTCACACATCTTTCAGAAATGCAAACAGGGACTACTGTCACCTTTTGACATCAGATGCTGAAAAGTCAAATTGAGAAAAAGATGCTGCACACTTGATGACCAAAGGTGTGAGTTTTGAGAAACAGAATTGCAGGCGAGTTTTAGGAAACTGCAAAATGCAAATCAAGACATAATATGCCATATATTATAAAAATTATATGGATCTGCACATGATAATAATTATAATTTTATTGTCAAAGATGGAGAAACTACCAAGTAAATCAGAGTTTACCTCAGTAACTCTTTGAAATGTATTTTTTAGTCTCAATAGCATTTATGGATTCACTTATCTAGTCACAATAGTCTTGAAATGGTTAGCTTTAAAGGATTGCTATTTATACACATGCACACACATTACTACCTGTCTGAAGTATATTAAAATAAAAAGGCAGCAATGCAGTCTATTTTATTTTAAATGGAATGAGCCTTTTGAAAATCCAAAGAGTAACCAGAAACCAAACCAAACAAAAAATGGTCCCCCAAATACCAATCATCGTCTTACTTGATTTTGAGATCATCTGAAACACAGTGAGAAGGGCCAGAAAAGGCCTTCCGTGGTGGAAAGTTCAATGTGAATATTTATATCCAAGTTATAAATCTCTAAAATTATACAGAGCCTAGAGGCAGTGTTGACCCAACCTTAGTCATGTTGTTTCAACTCTAGATCTCCGGCTCTAGTCCTGTGGCTGACATTTCAGGATGAGCAAACTCTAGATAGTAACATTACCTAACACTCTCCACATTACCTAACACTCTCCACACAGTGCTAAACCAACAAGCATAATTAGACATGCGTACCAACAAGATTAAAATAGACAAATCAAAATTCACTGTACCCCAGAGCACTGCTGAACAAACAAACATCCTTTATTCATGCAGAAGTTACAGTTATTAAATTTAGGCAGCTTACATGTGTTCTGAGTAACACCCAGGTCCCATAACCCAGGGGCCAGCACACAGAATTCATGACAATGGAGAAACTCCAGGTAGGTTGTAAGAACAGATAAATGGTATGTAGTGTGGAGAGTAGGGGATGTGATTCAGAGTTTATGGGATTAGGAAACCTTGTAGGTTACATGCTGCAAGATTGTACGAAGCTTTAGAAGCTAAAAAACAAGAAAACACCTTGAATTTGAGCCTTCACTTGACTGGAAACCACGAAGTGAAGGCAAAGTGGAGGAATTCTTAGATGACATAATGTCCAAGTCAGGACACTTGAAAAGCCACGATGACATTAGGAAATACCAACCCAGATCAGAAGAAAATATACCAAAATCATGACTAAAAAAGAAACCATCAATGTCTTTTCCCACGCACATATATTTAGAACTTGCCAGGCTAACTGGAAATTGTAAAGAAGCAATTGGCAAGACGATAGCATCTCAAATTCAACTAAAAAAAAAATAAAATCACCATAACTTGAATTTAAAACTTGCTCTATATTATTTAAAGCTCATTTGTCTGCTTAATTTTATATGTTCTTCATAAAATTGCTGTTAAGAAAAAAGGAAGGCAGATATATCCATTCTGACGAATGAGAAAACTGAGTTTCATAGACTTGAATTGTTCTGTGAAGGTCTAGGGATCAGCAAATGGTGAAACCAGGGCTAATATTTCTACAAATCAGAGATTCTCAATTTTCCCTCCAACTTGGTTCCTATTTGTTCTCTCCAAGTGTGAAGATTCTTCGTTGATATTACATTTATATAGAGTTACACATGATAGTAGTTAAAACTTAGGAGTCAAAATTGAGATACTATCAAGCAAGTAAAAGATTGCATTTCGGTTGAACTTGAACTGTATATTGTTAGCCCCAATGGCAACTACATGATTGTTCATTTAGTCAAAATTATTGATTATTACCTACCATGTGCAAACACTATTTATTCAGCCTCTAGGCAATGCTAGGGAAATATATGGGAAGGAGACGCCCTTGCAGTAACTCCAGGGCCACAGCTCATGCACAGAGAAAATTTGTACTACTATAATAGTAAATTAAGTCTCTATTTATAAAAGAAAGAAAGAAAATGAGAAACATGATAATATATTTACTCCTGAAAGATGGCAAAAGCATGTAATTAAATGCATGTCTCTAGTAGCAGATTTTGGTTCTTATCAGTGCATTAAATGCATCAAGACAGCAGATGCAAAAACGCTTCAGCCCTCTTCCCAAACATACTGCTTGGGCAAGTAGCAGGGTTGGCTGCTGCATTGGGAGCAGATAACAGAGATAGAGTAAGAAGTACAGAAGCACAGGTTTAACCTATTTAACTCGACTTACATACATACATAAGTGATAAAGCATGAAGGTATGCATTTTAAGAATATTAAAGTCAAGAAAACAAGCTAAATACTGAGTGTGATATTGCTTTGTGCTAAGGCCACACAGACCTCTTGCTAAGAAAAAGAAGTAGCTGGAAGGCTAGGAAAATACGTGAAGTGGTTGATTCTTCGGTAAAAGATGGGTAGAAGAAATATATAGAAGTTATGGCAGTTGCCATATTTTAACTGGTCAGAATGGTGCTTTGAAACAGTGAAGTTATAATTGTATATTTGTTTCCCAAACAAAAAAGTTTGTGAGCAATTAATTAGATATAAATATGATGCTTTATCAAATCCAAAATTAAGAAGTGACCCTCAACCGCTGATTTCATTCGGATTATGTGTTGGTCCAAAGTGTGTAGATCATTGTGATACTGTGGTCTGGAGGCTCCTGATGGGGTTATAGATAGCTTTAAGGTCAGTAAAGATGAGAGATATGTAAGGAATGGCACAGGGCAGCATCTGGGAAACTTCTGTGACACTGGAAAGAGATACACTTTAGTAGGATGAGAGTGATTAAGGGGCTCAGTTTGGGAGATTGTTCTTTATGCATTAGGTTGGGACCAACTGCTAGAGTATCAGAGCCCCTGGCTTGAGGGTCACATAACTCTCAATCACTCAACACACACCTCTTAACAATCTGCAAGGTGCTGGGTACTGTGCCAAGCTTTGAAATAGAAATGTGAGCTGGTCAATTGTTCTACTTCCTGTCTGTGAGGCAACATAATTGACACATAAAGGAACAATGTAAAATACTGTATAATATAACTGGGTAAAGAAAAATTAGAGAAGGTTCTCCTTTTTTTAAAAAAGATCTCATTTATTTTTTAGAGAGAGAGAGAGCGAGCATGAGCGGGGTGGGGAAGGAGAAGCAGAGGAAGAAGCAGGCTCCCTGCTCAACAGGGAGCCAGACGCAGGACTCTGGGATCATGACCTGAGCCGAAGGCAGATGCTTAACCAATTGAGCCACACAGGTGCCCTGGAGAAGGTTTTCCAAATTCCAGACAAGATGGTAGGATAAAGCCGTGCAAGAATCTACCCACCCCTTCTTCAATAAAGTGTTTTTCTTTTTTTTTAATGATTTTTAAAAATTTGTTTAAGAGAGAGAGAGAAAGCGAGAGAGAGAGCACAGAGGGAGAGGGAGAAGCGGACTCCCCGCTGAAAGGAGAGCACAATGCAGGGCTTGATCTCAGGACCCTGAGATCATGACCTGAGCCGAAGGCAGACTCTTAACCAACTGAGCCACCCAGGAGGCCTGGAGAAGGTTTTCCAACTTCCAGACAAGATGGCAGGATAAAGCCGTGCAGGAATCTACCCACCCCTTTTTCAATAAATAGCAGTCAAAGACAAAATTTTAAATGTTTGTTTAGATGAAAGAACATGTAAATTAGCATATAAACATATAATCTTCTACTAAAGCTCAGAAGGCAATGTTTATTAGCCAAATGATCTGTTTTGTCTTATAGTTCCAGAGGTATATTTAAGTCATTGAAGGAGATGCATAAAAAGTGGAAAAAATGACATTTTGATATCAATTATAAATTGGGGGGTTATGTGTTTTTCCTCAAACTTAATTTTTTTCCAGTATTTGTTTTAAAGGTAATTACGTATTCCTGCTTTGAGGTATAGGAATAGAAACTATTTTGGCCTTTAAAACTGTGTTGGGCTCAGTAGGTACTAGGAGGAATAAGACATTCACTTGCCCTCCTCAGAAACCTCATAATGACAAGGGCGTGTGAAAGAATTTGTATGCCAAAGACACAAATTGTTCAGTCCAGCAGGAGGTGACAATGTGGAGACCACACAGGCACGATCCCAGTTGATGATGATATGTTACATAATTGAATGCAATTCTCCAATTAGTGAGGGGCCATTAAAGTCTTTTAAACTGGGGGAAAACATAATCAGACATGTGTTAGAGAAATGACTCTGAAAGTTGTAATTAAAAAGGATTAGAGGAAGAGAAACAGAGTAGAGGTTGTGACATTAGTCTAGGTGAGGGGTGATGAAAACCTAATTTAGGGCAGTGGCTGGGAGGTTGGTGGTAGATTCCAGAATTATCAAAGAGGTAAAATCAGTTGGATGTAGTGAAGGATTGTTTATGACCAGATGAGTGAAGTTTGACTCTTTGGGTACTGACTTAAGAGATATGGTTAATGGTGGTTAAAAAGCTAGCAAGCAAACAAAGAAACAAACCTGAGAAAAGGATAAGGATGAAATTTGGGACAAAAACATATAATTTATATTTTAAAATACATTTGTGTGTTAGGTCAGAATTCACAGAAGTGTGTTCATGAGTGTTTGTTAAACAGATAATCAGAAATATAGACAAAATATTTGCCAAAGAAATGATAAGAGCTAACACGTATTGAGTACTTATTGTGTAAGTACTTTCCAAGTATCAATTAACGAATTCGACAACTCTTAAAGTGGGTACTATTTATGTCTATTTTACAGGTAAGATAAGAAGAAGGAAACAGAGAAATTAAATCATTTGCCCCATGTTGCACCTGTCGTGACAAGAATGAGTCCCAGGGGGTGGTCTGTCTCCCAACCCTCTGCTGTCACCTACCACTGCTGCCTCTTCATGATGTAAATGGTAAGAAGACTTACAGGCTGGCTCACAAAAGTCAACTTTATAATATATTTACTCAGCTGTAGAATTACTGACCCTGTCTTGAGTTTGAGAGCTGGGGTGAAGGGTGTTTTCATTATAGAAGGAGAAAAACACTCTTTTCTCTTGTCGA
The DNA here is from genome assembly GCF_009762305.2 of Zalophus californianus. Taxonomy (NCBI): domain Eukaryota; kingdom Metazoa; phylum Chordata; class Mammalia; order Carnivora; family Otariidae; genus Zalophus; species Zalophus californianus. Next base: position 66,420,209 of record NC_045601.1, on the reverse strand, counting down.
AGCCTGATGTTGAATTAGTCACAATCACATCTCATTCATTTTTGCAGATTACTGTTCCTTAAGAAGACATTTTTGCCATGCCTTTGTCTCATCAAACAAGATATTGGTAAATCGCCCTTCATTGTTTCTCTCATCAAGTCCAATTTTTTCTGCTTGATTTCAAGTTCCTCTTTAATCTTGTTCTGCATTTTGCCGCCAGGCATACCTCCTCCTTTCCAACAGCTGGAAGATCCTGCATTTCGTGCGTCCTGGTCTTGCTTACTAACCAGCTCCTTCCGCCTCCCTTATCTCACACTGGTCCATGTCTCCATCTCTGTGCTCCTCTGCGGGGTCCCTTGGGCGGTCCCTGCTGCCCCAGCCTATCACAGGGGCAGCCATCCATGCTCTGAAATTAGTTTTCTCCCTCAACACCCAGTTTAATACCACCTTCACTGCACCCCATTCATCCTTCAGAGCTCCTGATCCTCACTACCTTTTAAGAAGAAACCCATTTGAATTAATTTGCACTTCAAGGATTCTAAAATATTTATAGAGTGTCTACTGAGTGCCCGAAACTGCTAAGTCCCCCAGGATGTAAAACAAAGATTTCCATTTGGCTTCTGCCCTCCAAGAGTACTTGGTCCAGTGGGAGAGAGAGACACATGTGCAAAGAATCTGAGAGAGCACAGGGGGAGAACCACAGCACAGCAGCGTAAGCAAAGCACAGGGACGAGGATTCTGGCTCCTGGGGGTCAGAAAGGGAAGACTTGCAGGAAGGGACTTTTCAGATGTGTCTTGAAGAGAGGAATTTCCCCCATTTAGAAAAGTAAGAGGGAATGTGAAAATGAAGAGCGAAGGTATGGAGGCATAGAGTATATTCTGTGGCTCTGATCCAGAAATAAAGAATAATTAATTCATATGTCAGGCACCACTGCCGGGCTGTGGTCCCTCAAACTTCATTCCCACCACAGCCTTTTTTCTGGTCAGAAATGCCGCTAGCTCTGCATTGTCGCTCTCATTAAACTCAGCTTCTCCTGTCTGCCTCTCTCCATTTCCTGTAATTTATCCCTGCCTTTAATACACACTTCAAAATCTGAAGGATAGTATTATTTGGTGTTTGCTGGCTTTGTTTTGTTAGGAGATCAGAGGACATTTAGGTGCTCCGTGTTCGGCTGGCCCCACACCAGACCTGACCTAACAGGTGGCATTTTTTTTGGGAGGAGTGCTGTCATTGAATGAGCAGTAACAGCCCATGCGTTAACTCCGGTGCGTTTGTCAGGTAGAGCTCAGCAGGTCTGTTTGTGGCATCAGGTCCCTATTGTATTTTGTTGTGGTGGTGGTTGTTTTGTCTGTTAAGTTGGGTTCTGGTGAATACACATGGAGCTCAGTGTGCAACTAACAAAGATCTAGTGAAAACATAGAATTACAATAATGCACAGCCAGCAGATCCCCTGCCCAGTAGAGCCTTGAAAACACTTCTGCAAACGTCAGAGCTGAAGAAACGTGTGGATCTCTTTCCTCTGGAAAGAGCACATTTTAGCCTCGTATTCTGTCCGGTTTTTAATGTTAGCAGCGTGTGCCTCTCTAGCAAATTGACAGAAGGCTATCAGGTTAAATTTACGACTTTCTCTTTTCATTTGCCGCAGAGTCTATCCTAGCAATGTAGGAAGTGTCTGCAAATTCACTTCACTTTTAAAAAGCATTCTCTCTCTCTCCTCTCTTTTTTAAGACTTTATTTATTTACTTTACAGAGAGAGAGAGAGAAAGAGCACAAACAGGGGGAGTGGCAAGCAGAGGGAGAGAAAGCAGGCTCCCGAGCAGGACCCTGGGATCATGACCTGAGCCAAAGTCAGGCGCTTAACTGAGCCACCCAGGCGCCCCTTAAAAACCATTCTTGAGTTGTTTGCCTCATTGCTATGCATTGCAAAATATTTTTAAGAGCATGTGACTTATCTGAACACTCGTTCTACACTTATAGTCTAGTTTTCTCTCTTTGTTTTACTAGAGTTTGTTGCCCAGTCATTGTCTTTAATTAGCTTTGGTTACATAGTGGAATGGTGAGATTTGAATGGTATAGGTTTGTTCTCTACTATGCTAGACCCAACATTACTTAAAAAACAAATGTGTGCATGAGCGTCTTTAATTAAGATCTATGAATAACCACCCATTTTAAAATATATTGTGCATTCTTCATTTAGATATAAAATCCACAAATATACTTAATTAAAGGCTGTGAATTTCAAAAGGGACACAAGAATTATTTTCAGCAGTAGAAACCTGGGATACTTGAAATGATGATACATATATTGCAGGTTATATCTGATTGAGCTTTATTTGCTATTTATGGAGGCTTCGAATAGACAACACCTCACTTGCTACTATCTCCAAATCATCAAATGCTGGAAATTTGGAAATCCTTAATACTGTTACACACGTAAAGAATTCCCAGTGCTGTTACATACCTACAGAACACTAGAGCTACTTATTGCTACCTACCAAACTTTGTGCAATAGGTCCAATTAAATTAGATCAAATAATTAAATTTATTTCAACCTCAAGGTCCATCAGAAGAGGTCTTTTATTGTTTAATTATAGATTTAATTACATTCAATCACTGAACTTGAAAAAAATATCCCCTTACAGCACTTAACTCTGATGAGGCTCACAGAAGCATTCCTTTTGAAATATTATATTCTCCTGCCTGTATTCTTCAGGCTGAGATGTACTAGCCAGAGCAGGAAAAGCAGCGAGGTAAGGGGTATTGAGGGGACACTGACAATAAGCCAAGAGGTTGGTGTTCCCCTCAGGGCAGCTTGGACCTTTGCCAGTCACCGTGCACTGTCTTTTCTCATTTGTTAGTATCAGGAGTTAGTTAATGATCTTTTGCATTCAGGAATTTGATCACCCTTTTGCTTTACATGTCTTCCTTTCAGCAGCTTTCCTCAAAACTGAGACTGAGTTTTCACTGCAGCTAATAATGCAAAACAAGTCGTAAAAGGAGGAGTTAAAAGTGTTTCAACAACAACAACAAATTGTTACTGACGATCACCATGAGTTTCACATCTATTTCTTACCTAGTGATGGAACTTGTGTGTCTTTAATAGCTTTACAATTTTGCAGGGAAACGCGGGCTGGTAGGATAGCATATTTTTGTACTGCTTATGAATCCAGTCCTTTAAGAGATCATGTGACTGCCCATCGGTGTTTTGAGCTATATAATTGTCACCGTGTGAACATCTCAAGAGCATTGCCTGTAGAATAGCCAGGGACAGCCCAGACTTCAAGATTAAACTTTGTGTTTTGGCTCAGCCTAGACTGAGCCTTGGCATCACAAGGGATAAGCAGTGATAGCACCTCATATGGTCTTAATCTATTCTCATTTTTGAAAACATGTTTAGATGTTTGTTAAGAGTTTGTAGAGCTTAAAAAGGTGATGCTGCAGAATAGGGAGTGCTTTGTTCTCCGTGCTGTAGGGACAAGTTAGAATGATCACTGAGTCAGGGTCAATGGCAAACAATCCAATCAGACCACCAGTTTATCACCTTTTCCGTTTGCTCCGGATCCTCTGTTTGCATCCTGCAGCATCTTAAATGCCAAAACTCCCCAAGTTGCCATTTTATATCAAATGTCTAAAGTATTTGTCAGGGTCTGATGACAAAATATTTCCTTTCACACGCAAATATTCTTGTTAGTACCATGTAGTTGCAGTTTCAAAAAAAAAAAGAACAATAAAGGTTTTAACTAAAATATTTGATAGTAGGGCTCTTTGAAGATACAGTCTTAACTTGTTATTCTGTAATAATTAGAGTGGAATTAAGTCACTGTGCAAAAGGATGAAGGGAATCAGTGGCTATTAATTTTCTTTGTATTCTGATTGGTCCACTGAAATATTTCAATGAAACCTTTACTCTAGACATCTCCTTTCATGATATTGTGTAAGAAAATAAGTGAGTAAGGGACATAAAGGAACCCGCCAATGATTGGAGACAGGATTTTCTTTACATTGTCTAATAGACTCGTTTATTATTTAAGCTGGTAAAAAGAGACTTATGATTCGTGTTGAAGAAAGAGTTATTTGTGCTTGATACATTGAAGACACTGTTCAAAAGCAGTTTGTCCTTATAAAAGGATGACCCCTGTAGTAATTCTTAGGCAAGGAGGGACAAATTCAACCAACAAAAAGCACATCTCGCCCAAGTTCCCCATGATTTCTCCACATAGAGCAAAAAAAATACACATCGGTAATTTATTTGAACATGCACATCAGCGAGTAGCACTGTCTGGCCACTCAGGAAACAAAAGGGAGAATATCAGCATTACCTAAATTAAAAAAGAAAAAAAAGAGGTGAATTACACCATTTTAATTGTCTTAAAAAACACAGATAAGAGGAGCAATTAAAATATAGTCCTAAATAGTACTAGCTAATGTAGATTACATAAGTATACAATATGATTCAACTAATAGTGCTCTGACAAGCATAAACCACCAGTTCGAGTAAACAAGGCCCAGATCGATTGCTGAGAAAATGTTAGATTCAGATGTAATAAAACTTACTTTTATTTCAGTACTGAATGCAAAACACAAGTCAAGTGTGAAGACAGCATTTTAAAAAAGGTGGCTCTGTTAAAGCAAGGAGGCCATTTCCTTTTGCATTTTTATAATTTTTGACTTCTGTTTTTGACGTTCGCTTTTTCTACCTTTCCTCCCCTGAGCACTAATTTATCAAAAAATGATTTCAAGGTGCAAGTTGTACATTCTTATCGTTGTACCATTTCATCTCTTTCTGGAAGAGAGTATTACAATCAGCATTACAATGTTAATTCTTTTTCTCTGAATATTTGTTTCACATACATGTATTTCAAAATCATAACGTTGGTTGGGAAAAGAAACCTACGAACGAGAGAGTGATGTATTCATACACTTCCTATTGTGCTGTGTGTCTTTCCCATCCCTACTCCCCTTTCCCTGTAAAGAGCTGTAAAAAATTTAAGGCAGATGAGGTATATTGCTGAAGAAAAAAGTTATTTTTGAAAAAAAACTCAAAAAAACTTTTATTCTGCCCTTCTACTCAAGAAAGACTACTCAACTATAAATCTAGTGCTAGAAAAAAGCAGGAAAGACACCATTTGCATGTACCATACTATGTCTTCTATTTCTAGAATGGCTTTTTGTTAATTTAATTTTAATAGAAAAAATAAGCACCTTAAGCTATGAACAGGAAAAGAACTTCATTATTAGTGAGTTTAGAATCCAAACGGAATTAGGAACACTCACTCAAACTCTTTCACTCATTCTCTCAAAGGCCAATGCTACTGATTAGAATTGTAAAGTGCTGTACTTAGTATAAACACTTGTATACACTGCAGACACTGAAAAATAACCCTCAAGCACATTGTGTTATAGTTCCAAAAATATATTTACAGTCTATTACAAAGATTACAAATGGAAGTGTCTAGGTGACTGTATTATGCTAATTAAAATTATCTTACAGATTATGTTTCCTTAGGGACAAAAAACATTTTAGTGAAATTAAAGTGATTTTTCTAGTCAATCGAAAAATAAATTAAAATATCAAATAACACTGTACAGTGATTTAAAAGAAAAAAAAAAAGGGTGGGGAGGGGTTTGGGAAGCAATCCATTTGAGTTTTTCTATAGCCATCTTTGGTCCTAAATGTGGGAAAACACATTATGTAGCACTGAAAATACCTGTTCTTTTGTGATGCTCTGCAAGTAAAATAGAAAAATATAGTGCATTTTCAATGTATTCAGAGCCCACTACAGAGAAATGTGTGTACAAAACAAGACAGTATAAATAAAATTTACAAGTTTTACAAAGGAACATTTACAGGTTTTTGTTTGTTATTTGTTTGTTTGTGGATGCCCACATTATCAAACAAGACCAATTATGACCGATCCCTGGGATCTTTCTCTATTAAAATCATTATAAACAGCCCAATTCTCTTTGGAAGTACAACAGTTCAATTCTGGGGTAGTTCATGATTTTCGTAACTTTGAAAGCATTACTCACAATATGTATACATTCCTGAAATATCTATAAAGACACATTTAATTATTGCTTATGAAATTCTAACACAGTAATCAAATAATATGGTTTAATAAATAAAGCTTAAAAAAAAACAGATCCTTTAATAAGTCTTCTACATCAGCTTCACAAAATAAGACTTTTTAAAAACTGCAGTGGTGATATTCTGTGCAGCCGATTTGTTTTTGAAAGGTGAAAATGTGAACTGCCCCTTTTCTCCTGCTTCAGAGTTCTAATGTAAAACTTCTTTCTTTTTGCTTTTGGACTGCATTAAACAGAATAGGATATAAAATATATGTCAACTACTTCTCCTAAATTTCCTAATGTCTCAATATTGGAAAAAATCTTGATGTGCTCGGATTAAATTTTAGATAACACTGGATAGTTCTTGCTCTTAGAGACTTCCCTTCACCAACACTCTTTAGATGAAGTGCCTCAATTTTTTTATAGTCATAAACCTACAATTTGCGTTTTTTTAATTAAATTCTGTCTAGTAAAATCACTCTATAAACAATCTGTTAAAAGTGCCTTATAGTATTTATGGATCATTATTGCTTTTTTCATTGAAAAGATAGTGTGTTGTCTGATCTTTACAAAAAAATTTCTTTTTAAAAAATACCAGAGCTCTTGGCAACTTGCATTTTCTTGACTACTTGCCAATTAGCAAACGATATCAAAACAGCACTGATTAAACAAAATAAAATGGCACAAAAAGGATACCAATGTTCTGACAGAGATATATCTTCAATCATGCTATGTGTTTTTTTTTAATTTATTTTTTTTTAATTCTTTCGAAGGTACCCAGTGTAGTAATGTGTCATAGATTAACACTAAAAAGGTCCAAAGCTATAAACAACTTTCTAAAACAAAGTCCTTATGAAGAATAAACACAAATGATTTTAAAAAGGAATCGTCTGAAATCACATATTTAAGGAAAATATTTCATTGATTTTAACAATAAGATCATGATTTTATTTGACAAATATATTCTTTTTTAAATTCTTTATGTACATTTTAAAAAGTCTATAAGATAAAAAGGTTAGAGAGCTCAAGGTGTTTGGATGTTTTCAGGTAGTACTTTGTTTATTGTCACTGCTGTTTTCCTGGCCACCAGTGGTGGATCCTAAATTCCCTTTTTATATATTCTGGTGGCACTTAGGAGTTCAAGTCTATAGGTGCTTCTTAAATCTTCTCTTCACTGTAGGAAGGACCCAGGACATCAACTGTCTTCTAGCAGCATTCTTATGCATATACCGAAGGCCAGTACTGTTCTCTCGCAGTCCATAATCTCCTCATGAGGGAGAAATGCTTATCACACTTGGATGCCAGTTCCATGTAAATGTAGCATTTGTGCTCTCATAGTCTGAATGCTGCTCATGATTTTCTTCTGATGGCCAACCAGTGTGATCCCTAAACTCATCACATCTCTGAAAAAGACAAATGTATTTTGGTAGTTACTTTACAAAGGATTTATTTGGCACTCAACTGTCATCAGCTCTTTAATTAAAATCATCTGTTTATCTTAGGCAAATGGACCTTATCTTAGCGGTCTTGGGTATTATGATCATATTCCTGCAGTGGGTCAGACTAGCAAACTTCATCAGCGTGCTCCTTCCCAAGAACCTAACTGCTCAGGCTCTCAATTTGCCATAAGTTATTTTTAAAACTGATCTGAAATTTTGTATACGAAATTAGATTCAATTAACTGTAACTGAGAGTTTAGCTTATGTTTTGGAAGGTGTGTGATTGACTCATTTTTTTTTTTTAACCTGAAGAATGACCTCATAAAACAACTTTGGAAATTGCTGTGAACTGGAAGTGAAAGAAACTAAATTTTCCTTCCTGGCTCCTCACTGACTATGTGGTCTTAGGAAATCTACTTAGTATCTCCGAACATCAGCTTCTTTGGCTGCAACATACCTCTCAAAGTCTTAAAATTATTCTTTTTTTTTTTTTTTTTTTTTTTTTTTTTTTTTTTTTTTTAAAGATTTTATTTATTTATTGGACAGAGAGAGACAGCGAGAGCAGGAACACAAGCAGGGGGAGTGGGAGAGGGAGAAGCAGGCTTCCCGCTGAGCAGGGAGCCTGATGTGGGACTCGATCCCAGGACCCTGGGATCATGACCTGAGCCGAAGGCAGACGCTTAACGACTGAGCCACCCAGGCGCCCAGTCTTAAAATTATTCTTAAGGTAAGATCAGGAAATGTTATTTGAAAGGTATTCTTGAACCTAAGTGAAGTTTAAAATTTTTAATGGTTACAATAGGATACAGTACAAATATAAGCATCTTGGGTTCTAGTAAATCAAGAATCTTCGACCATCACCAAAAGATTTATACTGAGCTTCATTATTATGTGGTAATCCTGAGCATATTATTGGTTGCATACTCAACTCCGGTTTCAGTTTGATCATTTGACTACATTTTAGAAAAAAAAATCACTTTCTAAAATGTGCAATACTATGTTTAATAGCTTAAATGTGACATCAACTAACTGTGTCTGTGTATGCACTTTAACTTTTCCTAATAGCCAGGAAGATTGAGCTTAGGTATTTGCAAGAGGCCTAAAATACAGCAACAGTACCATAGCGTAGTATTTCATAATCGTGGTCTAATAAGACTTTGAGGATCCTCGTTTTTCAGGGAAGTAGATTGCTTTGGAGAGATGAGATATACTTATGCTAGCTCTCCCATGTGGTGACAGGAAGGAAACCAAACAAGATGGCATGCACACGCTTAACTTCACAGAGATGCCACCTCCTGATGTGCCAGGAGAGTGCTGGCCTTCTCAGCTGAAAAAATGTGAAACCCTTCGCACAACAGTACCTAAGCTGGATCTGCTAATAGAACCTTGAAAACTGTTTCCCATTTTCAAACACATTGACCCAGAGGAACTTCATAGCCCGTGAGAGGTATGTTGCAGCCAAAGAAGCTGATGTTCGGAGATACTAAGTGGATTTCCTAAGACCACATAGTCAGTGAGGGATCCGGGAAGGAAAATTTAGTTCTTTTCACTTCCAGTTCATGGCAATTTCCAAAGTTGTTTTATGAGGTCATTCTTCAGGTTAAAAAAAAAAAAAATGAGTCAATCATACACCTTCCAAAACATAAGCTAAACTCTTAGTTATAGTTAATTGAATTAAGCTGCCTTGGACCTCTTCAGAAAGGTGGATGTCATAGTGGATGTCATAACGCATTTGGCATTGGGTATGAAGCTTTGAATTTTTCATGTCATACAAACATGGGGAAAGAAATCCTCCTTTGCAATGGAGAGAATTTCTTTAATGAATAGGCACCTAAATGATACAGGGTTAAAGAAAGAAGAAGGTTCATGGTGTGGTGTTTAGTACACTGGCTATGAGCTACCACTTACTAGTTGAAGTCAGTTTTGGGAAAATACATTCTTTGAGCCTGTGCTTGTTGTGTATAAAACTGCTGACTTAAAACGATTGCTGTGAGAGTTTAAAAATTTACTGTAAGTTCAAAGGTCTATTTAGCACAAACACCTGGCACATAGTAGGCACTTACTAAAGAGATGCTTTTCTCTCTAATTCTGTGGTTTACTTCTCTTTAATATATGGCAGATATAAAGCTTGGATTGTACATAACATAGGCTTAAATAGGATTTCGAGAGTTTCAACTTACTCAATAGTCATCCTGGCCACTGATTCAAGGGAGTTGTAGCCAGCTGCTGTGAAGTTATCTTTATACCTTTCCATCTTAATAGCTTGTAGCCATTCTCCAACTGAACAGAAGGTAGTGAAGTCAGGAGTGTTTTGATCCAAAAGAGGACTTATTGGCCTAGATACAAATGAAACAGAAAAGCAATTTTTTTTCATGAACTATGAAAGAAAGGATGTCTTGGCCATACAAAAATAAAGGGTATAAAGAATAAAATGACATATTCTAATGGGTGTTACAGTAACAGATAAACAGACAAATCAATACAAATCTAAGGTAGCCAGGTAACTACAAACTCCAAAATTTACACTGTATTTAGATTTGACGACCACCAGATGTGTCTTCCCACACATTTTTAAAAAGTACAGCCAACAGTATTTGTGATCAGTCCACATTTATTTGTTCATTTGCTTCACCAAAAGCAGCTGGGATAAAGGAAGCACATTTAACTGTGGACTAACTTGTTCCGACTATGTGGTGCTGTCGAGAATGCTGTGCCCTTCGCCGTACTGACTGCATCCTGGCTAGCGCCTAGTGAGCTCCTCCGCCAGGGCGCAAGGAGCACCAGGTGTACCCGGCCGCTGGAGCGGAAGGATTTCTAGTAAGCCTCACAACAGGGCAAAGCCACGTGCAGAGAATGGATGGAGTGTTTTGGACTCCTTTTAATGGATAATCCTCTTTCATCACATACTGAGCTACCGTCATAACTTAACTTCACAGAGTCATTTTACTAAATGACTCAAAGCAAAGAAAATACGGCATGCAAAAATAATAAAGTGATAAAGTAATATAGTGATAAAGACGCACATAACAATAGTACTGACTTGAAAATGTGAAATGCCACCTAATCACTAAATTCCAGTTTGGAAAGTCTTCTAAAAATGACAGCCAGTCATAGCTGCCATAACTTTTAAGAAAACCAAAAGACAATAATAACATGTCTCGTTTAAACACTAATTTACTTAAGGTAAGCCACCTGAAAACAAAACTTCTGTGAACACAATAAATTTCACACTGGTTTATAGTTTAACACAAATGTCAACTTGCCATTGGGTTAGGACCGAGGAGATAAATGGCTCAAGTGAGTATTTGAATGTCCCCCAGATTCCATTCCCTTAGTATTTCTTACCTACTACAAGTTCCCAGGGGCGTTTTCAGACTATTTGGGTTTCGAATCATTTTGTCTAGAATTCCAACTATCTGTTCAAACTTTGGCCTTTCCGCACGTTCCTTTTGCCAACAATCCAGCATCAACTGATGAAGACCAGCCGGGCAGTCCATGGGTGCTGGTAAACGATAACCTTCTTCTATTGCTTTTATAACCTAATAGCCAGAGGGACATTAAAAATATTACTGATTGAGGTTCAATTATAATAATATGCATTGTCTAGTAGGCAAAGTGATTTATCTAGGTAAGAGAGAAGCGCCCTTTGAAGCTTTGCAAAAGACTTGCTTATTGTTTTCCCGAACACCCATGAACATTCAATGTGTTATTAAGGGGTGCATGAAGAGCACAATATCATGACAATTCCTAGTTGATTCAGTAATTAGGAGCAGCGATTAAGGTCACCTGGGGTGCAATAGATGGAAAAACTTTCAAGTCATCCCAGAGGTTTTGAAAAAGGAATATGTTATGAAACCATTTTACTTGCATATGGCTGTACATCTACATATTTGTCTAGGGATGTATAAATTCTACTGGTTGTTAAGAGGAAGGTCTGAGTTACCCAGAACTGCCCCCACCCAAGTTTCACTTTTTGCGGGGCTCAAATGACACTTTCCAACAAGATCTCAAAATATGTGAATGTGCTATGATAGGAAATATTACCAAGCACACTATTATTTTAAATAATATGGAGCCTAACTACTTAGGAAATGTATAGGATTATAATATATAGTGGTGTGCTGGAACGAGTAGTATACAGGAAAGTGACTGTACTACTTTCCAACTCCAAGTTTAGTGACCTCACACTGGCCGACTGAAATCAGCCTTGATGCCAGCTACTATATTCATCCCAATAGGCAACTTTTTACATTTCGATGTGCTATTCTTGAATGTCAACAGGCATCTTAGGGATATGTTTCCCTACAAATATTAAGTTAATCAACATTTCTTAAAGCCAACTTTTTGCCTACATTTGGCTTTATTTTCTTCAAAAATTCAAGGTTACCTCTGTTTTTTTCAGTCTTTTTTTTTTTTTTTACATTTCTACTGCCATTTTATGTCAGTCAGTATCAAAGAGGATTTGTTAATCCCCCTGATGTTAATGTTTTACAAGTCCTTATTTGTGTTGCTTACCATCTTAATTATATTTCCTGTGCTTCTCCGATTTGTAGCAATTTCTGGTTTTTAAGATCTATTTTTGCTTTCCATATAAATAAAAAGAAACAAGTCTGAGTAAGTAGCTTTCAGACTACAGAAGGGGCCACGGAAAAGGTTACACCCGGAAATTGGGGAAGGTTAGAAATTAGGGCTTTCCCACTCAGAGTGCTGGTTCAAGTTTTAGCAGCACATCACTTTCTATTTATATCTAATAGCAGCCTGAGACACTGCATCAATAACTTTGCATGTTCATGAAAAATAAGTCTCCAAAGACATGGGTACATGGCAATCAAAAAAGTCTGAAAGCTACTTACTCAGACTTGTTTCTTTTTATTTATATGGAAAGCAAAAATAGATCTTAAAAACCAGAAATTGCTACAAATCGGAGAAGCACAGGAAAATAATTAAGATGGCAAGCAACACAAACAAGGACTTGTAAAACATTAACATCAGGGGGATTAACAAAGCCTTTTTGATACTGACTGACATAAAATGGCAGTAGAAATGTAAAAAAAAAGACTGGAAAAAAACAGAGGTGACCTTGAATTTTTGAAGAAAATAAAGCCAAATGTAGGCAAAAAGTGGGCTTTAAGAAATGTTGATTAACTTAATATTTGTAGGGAAACATATCCCTAAGATGCCTGTTGACATTCAAGAATAGCACATCGAAATGTAAAAAGTTGCCTATTGGGATGAATATAGTAGCTGGCATCAACAATTTTTACAGAAAATTCTTCATATAAGAAAAATCTACATATGCAAATTGATAAAATTTAAAAGGTAAATAGATTAACTTAATTATAGTAAATTTTGAAAAGTACTGTAAGATAAAATCCTCAGCTGAAAATTTACCCCTGATTACTACATTGTACATCCTACACATCAGTTTACTTGTACTTTGGAAAGCTAGGTTAAGTTATTTAAACAGTGGCTTAAGTTGTGAATAAATAAATCGACAACTTCTAAAAATTTATATATTCAAAATGACCAATAATAAACAATCGGGAGGCATTTTTTTTAACTGGGAAAAGAGTGGCATTCTTTATATTTGAGGTTGCTTGTATTTGAACATAAGCAGTATCTTTCTGATTTGACAGGACTCTCCACTCCCATCCTCATAACATCAGTGCAGTCCTTATTTTAAACCACCTTCTAACTAATGTCCCTGCTTGTAGTTTGTCTTCAGATGTCCAGAAAGGAACAGTGCACATAGAGTGATCTTTCCATTTTTCTTGCCCTGTAAATAATCTTGAAAAATGCAAATCTAGGGGTGCCTGGATGGCTCAATCAGTGGAGCATGAGACTCTTGATCTCGGGGTTATAAATTCGAGACCCACGTTGGGTGTAGCGATTACTTAAAAATTAAAATAAAAATATAAAATGTCAATCTAAATCTTATCATGATCCTCCTGACATTAATACTCTTCAGCAGCTCTCCAAGCCTTCATAAAAACATTTAGAATTCTTCATCACTGAACACAATATATTCTTAAGTCTTTGTGCCAATGAACATAGTACCATTAAAAGATCTTACAGGAATGAGTTAATGAACCCTCTGCGGTTTGTCCTATTGCATTATAGGAATTTCATGATTCTTATGATTACAGCAGGGAAACATTTACCTCAGCACAAAATTAAACTTCTGGCTTTCAAAGATACAGTGGGTTTACAATTTTTTTAAGGAAGAGCAGCTAAGGACAGCATTTAAAATAAGAGACTCTCTGGATTGGGAATGGAATTTGGGACCCTAAATTTCCCATTAGGAATCATGCACCTACCTCTAGGAGCACTAGAGAGAATTGCGGGGAACCTTCAGCTTCTATAGAGCACAGGTCAGCATAATCCAAGGCATACATACCCTCTGAGGGTAAACCTGCCGATGGGGGATGATTCAGGCACAAACTGAATCTAGATAGTTTTTATTTGGTTAGCTGCATTTTATTTCCAATTGGGAATGTAAAAAGTACTTTCTGCAAATAGTTATACATTCTTGGAAACAACAAGGCACACAGGTAAAACGATTGAACCTACACTTCTTAGAGCATTATGTAATTATTCACAAAATTCATTTAAGACAACTTCTTCGAAACTACCAGAAACCCCTTGGACAGGGATCTGCCCATCCAGATCTAGCCTTAATATTCTAATAAAAGTGAAAGAAAACAGAAAAACGTTAAGCAATTTCTAATTCTAGATAGGTCCCAGATTAATAGGAAGTGATTTTGGTAAATGACATTTATAGAGGAGGCACTTCTTTGGTATATACTGTAAAGAAATACTTAGAAATAAAAACAAGAGTTGCTTGCTGCAGTGTTTGAGTATTATTATAGTATGATCATTGTAATTAAAAGAAAAAGAAATACAGAAAGACCCCATGATAATGGGCCTGTAATAACTCAAAATGGGATCTAACATGATTGACTTCTGCTCTTTGCTTATGCTCATTTCCATTCTATTAACCTCACAATAATATATAACCCACATTTTATGCAATTAAATATTTTGGACCACATATATGGGATTATGGCAAAGTTTTACCCCCCCCAAAAAAATCACAATTTTGTTTCTATCATAATATAAAAAATACAAAGTCATAAACCAGTGGTGGCTTTTAAAAGGGGGAAAAAAAAACCAGGGCTCACAATTTAACTGAGGTTAAATTTAGTTAAAGTGTATTATATTTTTGAAGCTCTTAAAATGTCCTTTAGTGAACCATTTTAATAACTTAACTTTATGGAAATTTGTTTTTATCATCCTTATGACTACCTGCCAGTTAAACTAACAATTTATTGGTCTAGCTTAAAGTGAGAAGAAATGACTTTGTTGAGCACTATAAATAGAAAAAATATAATCTATATAAAGAATTTCAAAATTTCAAAATTTGAGGGTAAAAGTTTTATTTGACCTAATTAAGACACATTTAATTAAAAATAGCTACTGTGAATGCTGAGTATTTTCAATTTCTGTAATATTTATTATGTTTGACTGAATTTACATACATAAAGATTTTTCTTTGAAAGGCCATTACAGAAAGAGCCAAACATCTGCAGATTTTTAAGAAAAAAAAAAAAAAAAAGAAGAAAGAAAATTAGAAATTTATTGGGAAGCTCACCCTCAATTTTAATAGCAAATAACTAAATTCTAACTGCTCCCCATTGCAGTGAAAATTCAAGAAAGTTATACGTACATGAAAATACATCAAGAATCCGTTCAAGTGTTAATCAAGCGATAACCTGTTTGGATGTGGGTATCATCAGACACATGCATACTATCTTTTCCCAAGTTTTTCTGGCTCACTGCCCTGCCTAGGATGCAAATGAAGCCTTCTGGAAACTATCTACCTCACTGACTTCTATAATACACTTGGTCTGTTCAGAGTGATCACAGAAACCTCCCTTTATTCAGCATCAGCCTGGAATTTTGTGGACTTGCTTATCAAGATAACCATCAATTTACACGTTTCTCACGGTGTCTTAAGAAAGTCTTAAAATCCAAGGCACTTGAAATGTGAAGGCTTTCTAAAATCCCTGACAAATTCCTAGCAAATAAATCTGATCAACATAAAGTTAATTAATTCACTTAATAAATCAATCTAAACTAATTAAAAAATAATAATATCTGGTTAGATCTGTTGAAAGCAAACTTCCCAGAAAACACAATCTATTCGCACACGCACAAGATTTCCATATGCATCGGAGGTTGTCAGAAACTCTTAAGTCTCTCCATGAATTCCTACCAGAGACTTCAAGTAAAGAAGCTTTTATCTAGAGAATTTCTTGCCAGAATGAAATTCATTATTTTGAATTACTCATTTTTTTCACCATTTGCATTTTGAAACTTAAACATGTAATTGCTCAAATAGCACTTTAACGACGTAAGTATAAAATAATAAGTATTATCCTATAAGAAGAATATTAATATAAATTTCACCATAAAAACAACTGTGTAGGTAATCTCTTTCCATTATAGAAAATTGTGTCTGAATTTATAATACAAACCTTCAAAATTACAAAAAAGAAGAAAGATAGTGCTAAACATTCTAGGTCAGAAGTAAACGTCCTTGTAGACATAATTTCATTTGATCAGTAAAAATATTTATTAATTCTTGATATGCTAATTATATATTTTTGACATTTCACTTTCAGGAAAAACAATATTTAAGGAATTCTAAAAATTAAAATTGAAGACGTTTTTTCTTCTTAACCATTTCTATTACTTGTTTTTTGGAAGTTCAGTGAACATTGAATTTAAGTCATCTTATATTCCTGTCATTCCCTTTATGTTTGAATCTAGTACAGAAGGAAGGTGTCAAAAGAAATGAAACTCTAGTGAGTGTCTAGGGAATGTAAATATTTCTCTTTCTCTGCCCCAAGGATTTGTTTGCCCACATTTTGACGGTCCATGGAATCCTTGACACTGAGTCCTGTCAAATATTAACAACTTTGCCTCTGCCAAACGGATGCATCATTTAGACTTTTATCTTTGAAAAACAAAAACCGAAAACAAAAAAACAAAAGAGTTTCATGTCCCCTCTCAGTTCAAAGCACCAAAACATTTAGATGACTTAAAAGCTCCACCTCTTCAGGTTCTGAGCTTTTCAACTAATTCAGAAACTTGTTCAACCTTACCAAACAAACCATCTGACTTTAGTTGTCAAAAAATAACTATTTACAAGTTTTAGGAATTTGATACGGTAAAATCTAAAAATAAACCTCAAATACTGATTTTATATAACAATGTTTGTGACCTCTTTTTTAAAAATAACTCAATTTTTAACTTTAGTCAGCTTCTATTGCTGTCCATAGTTTATAATACTTCAAGAATTCACTATGCCAGTTTCCTGGTCACATTCTTTTAAATGGCAATACTGACTTTCCTCAAGCACCACTTACTTCTTTACTCGTCAAGAACATGCATTTGTACCATTTCCAAACTCCTTCATAAAGCCTTTCATCAATTTGCCCCAACTTAATCTGCATATCAAATCACTACCAATGTGAACATCTCTGTTTTAGGATAGGGAGTCTATTTGGTTTGTCTCTACACACTTTGCTAAGCTTTTGCTTCTGGACTGTTCAACGTGTCCCCTTGGAAAATTTTCTTATTAGTTATGAACCAAAATCTTCTCAGATTTCCAGTTCAAATCCAGGGTACCTTCCTAGGTTTTACACTTGCTCTACTTTTATCTAAATTTCACTCACATTTTCAGTAAGTTGAACTGTATGAATCTGCCAGTATTTGAAAGTTTCTGACCTACACGAATGCCAATTTCATAAAATTCAACCTAACAGAGGCAAATATTCACTTGCACTTATGCTATATTATTTCATAAATGGTCTCTTGGGGTGTGAGATGTATGCTCCCAAGAACTACCCTCAACTTCTTTTCTCAAAGGTTAATAGCATGTCTTATGCCTTAGTGTGTATCAAGATGCATATTTAATTAAGTGCTAATTTTTTAGGAGTTTCCAAACGTACTCCCATTGTGATTACATTCTAAAATATCACTATGAAACCCTTACCAATACTGATCATAACATCTAGTTTGTCTCATGAAATTAAAATTCAATCAAATCAACCAACAATAGATAATTTAAACCCAGGACATTAAAAGAAAAAGAAAGATAAGCTTCGAAGACAAAATAAAGCACAGCCTTCCTTCCCCTCCTCTCTGCAAATGATTCTTTAACTCATGTGACTTTCCCACTACAGCGGTGCAAGCACAGCATCATTGCATCATTATCTTTACTAGGAGGACATACCTTTTGAATGCTTCTATTACATCGAGAGGATTTAAGAGAAAAAGAAGAAAAAGCAGTTCTTCAAAATGAAATTAATTGAACCACTAATTTATGGTAATTTTTGTGGGAATAACTGTGAAAACTCAGCAATCATATTTTTCTAATTCTATAAAAGTTTCTTCTTATGAGCCATTACCTACATGTTCCAATAACAATGGGTATTAATATATGAAATCCCTTTTTGTTTAACTAGCGTAACACCTACATCTTGATTTGACATGTCCCAATAAGGTCTTTCTCCATAAGACATAACTTCCCACATGACTATTCCGTAGCTCCATACATCACTGGCTGATGTAAATTTCCGGTATTGGATGGCTTCAGGTGCTGTCCACCTTACTGGAATTTTTCCACCCTGTTATAAAAAGAAATTGGAATTTTAAATATGCATAATAACTTCTAAATCATTTATAGCAGAACTATAAAGCTACCGTTAAACACTTGTATATTTGGTTAGCAATTCAGCAGTATCCATCTATCCATCTTGAATCTAAGTGTATTTAAACCTACTAATCTGTTTTTAAAATGCCATTACAAGTTTTCATTTTTAAGGCAACTCAATTTAACGGGCCTTTAGGTGGTCTTAGGGCAAGAGTCTAGCCAAAAGACAATGACAAATTAGGCAACATAACTATGAAAATAGAATGAAATATGGGGAATTTAACTAAATCCTCATATATTTTCCTTTTTTTCCAATCTCACAAAAGTTGTAAGAATTAGCATAGTTAATATTCTTTTAAAATCTTTATTTAAAATGGGATTATATTTCTCTGCTACAATTATGAGAGCTTGCAACGAGATGTTATTGTATAAAACTGTATATAATGTATATGAACACCCTGATATAAGACAAGCATGTTGCCGTTTTTATCTTACTTCTTCTCTTAGTCTATACGTAGAGTGGAAAAGCAGCAATGATTCTTCTAAAAGGAAAAAAAACAGCAACAACAAAAATCTGAGATCAATTTCCCTCTTTTCTACTGTTTAGTTTCATATTAAGTCCTGCTTTCTTGGTAGGAAAACCTTAGGAAGACAAAGAGTTGCGGTAAGAGACTTTTTCTTACAGTTGTCGTATAGACAGCTTCTGGATCATCCTCTATAACCCGGGACAGGCCAAAATCTGACACTTTACAAACAAGATTGCTGTTGACAAGAATATTGCGAGCTGCAAGGTCCCTGTGAACGTATCCCATGTCAGCCAAATATCTCATTCCAGCAGCAATTCCTCTCAGCATTCCTACTAACTGAATGACGGTAAATTGCCCATCGTGTTTCTACAGGAAGACAAGAATAAAAGTCCTTTACTGTACTTTCAAAGGGGAAAAAATTGCCATGAAAACTCTCTGCACACTAGTCATTTACCATAGTATAATAGGAATTATTAACTAATTTTCTATATAATACAGACATTTGTGAAAAACAAAACAGATGCTGATTCAACTGACCTTCAAATAATACAAAACAGAGTTTTGGTAATCATTTAGTGATTTAGATTGATATGTTACTCGTATTGATTAAAAATAGTGTCAGGTTATGCAGATCCAAAAGTATACACTGATTTTTGAGTCAAAGTTAGGGAATGGAATATCTGAAAATATTATCCCTGACAGATCCAAAAGTATACACTGATTTTTGAGTCAGAGTTAGGGAATGGAATGTCTGAAAATATTATCCCTGACAACTATGTGTTTTTTTCCACCTGCTAAAAATTATATAAATAATCTACAAGTATATAAAGGGATGAAGACACATATATTAAGATTTTTTTTCTCCAAATGATAAAAAAGGGAAAGGAGAAAGTTTTTGATTGAAGATGAAGAAAAACTAAGAAGTAGAAAATGGTTATCCTGGCTGACTTTGTTCTCATTTTGTATTTTTCCTTGTTTTGCTGTTGGTGGGAACATTACTTGCAAAAAAGATTCTCTAAAACAGATGCACTAGCAAATGGGATCGAGAGCTCTTTGCAACCAGATTGGCCACCATCTATTTCTAAGCCATTTTTTTTTTATGATTTTATTTATTTATGTGACAGAGAAAGAGAGCACAAGTAGGCAGAGTGGCAGGCAGAGGGAGAGGGAGAAGCTGGCTCCCCGATGAGCAGAGAGCCCGATGTGGGGCTGGATCCCAGGACCCTGGGATCATGACCCGAGCCGAAGGCCGATGCTTAACCGACTGAGCCACCCAGAAACTCCTCCAAGCCATTTTTAATTCACAGATTTCTCCAACTGAATTGTAAATATGTTGCATGATGATATTGGTTGGAGTTGATAAACTTGCTAGATGATGCTTTATTCCAAAGAATTGATAGTTATGCATATCATAAAGATACAGAAATAAAAATTTCTCTAAATCTTCTGATTGTTTATAATTTAAGTTGAATGTATCATTCCAGATTACATATGATAAAACCGCATGTTCTCTTATTCGTTAGACTATTTTCTCCTGGCCATTTGGAAAAATGTTAACATGTGTTTATAGTCTTAGGTGAAAAGTCTCAGAGCAAAAATATGTATGTTTACATATTTAGAATTTATTACAAAAATAATCACATATTATTAATTTGCAAAATGTTAGTAATTCTATCTTTTACGTTCAGTGTTCACATAGAATATGACAGAAATGGTTCCACAGAGCAGAATTGGGATCGTCATGCTGATATTGAATGGTTATCTCACTTTGTAGTCTTCTCTGTATTACCTCTTTGTACTGAAAAAGTAAAATGTTACTCTACAACATGTATTCAGATTAAAGGGCTTCTGGTAGGTATCCTCTGTGCTTGAGAGACTGTATTAATGAGTACTATTGTTTAAATCACAATGTATCACTTACGTGCTCAAAAGGATTCTAGTTCAATCCAGAGTAGGACTCTGATCTTTAATCTAATCTGCCTTTTTAAAGGCAATTTTCTGATTTGTTAAAGTTTATAACGCTTACATTTTATACTGTAAAAAAATCAAATAATTATACTGGTAGTATGAATAGTATATTTAGAACGAGAGGATAATTTTGTTACTTACCCTGAGAAATGCATCAAGGGCTCCATTTTCCATGAATTCTATTACTATCATGACTGGTTTCCCTAAAATTAAAAAAAAAATACACACACACATATAGATATACATACAAGAAAAAAAGCATTGCTTCAGGAACCATAACCTAAACTTCAGGCTTATTCCCATTCTCATCCTTGATAAAATATGTGGCGCTCTTCTGAAAGGCTGAATGGGTGAGCTGTGAGTGTTTCTAATGTCCCCAGTGCAGCCGCTAAACTCAGTCTGCTTGGAAGTCTGTTTGGAAGACAGTTATGATTCACAAAATTAAATAACCAAGTCAGTGTGTTCTTCTGACTCCTCTCTGAACGAAACTCAGAAAAAATGACACTTGATATAAAGTGTAAAGACTAAAGTGTATCACTTTTATGGCTATTGAAGCTGAATGAAAATATCAGTCACTCCATCTGTCTATCAGATTTATTCTTTGATTCTCATCCTTCCTTCATTTATCCTGATTTCTTTCAGTGGTAGTAACATAAAAGAAGAAGTAGTCCATTATATACCAAGAAAAAACATTCGTTTAGAATATGCAATATATTCATGACTTGTTTTTTTGTTTAGGTACAAAATAACACTAATTTCTGACAGTCCACGTGACAAACGAAAGATATCAATATCTACCTCTTGTAACCACCCCTTCCAAATGGACAACATTTGGGTGGTCAAACTGCCCCATGATGCTTGCTTCACATAAAAAGTCTCTCCTTTGTTTTTCTGTGTAACCAACTTTGAGGGTTTTTATGGCTACTGCAACATCTCTTTTCCCTGGAAGTTTCAAACGACCACTGCAGACTTCTCCAAATTCTCCTGAAGTAATAGAACAGGCAAGTGCATTTTAATTTCAAAAATATTTCTTCTTGCAAAGTAAATGCATAATTCTAAAAATACTGTTAAGCTTTGCTAAACTATCTGTTATGCCAACTACTATTTTTTAACTGGATTAACACAAACTTTTTAAGAAACGAACATTTAGATTTGAAGTACAGTATATAATGTACACTGGTGATTAAAGCAGAAGGACACAGTTGCAAACTCTGAATATTGCTATTGTTTTTACTGTTTGAGAAGCAAATATTTTTTTAAAGATTTAAAAGTCTGGAATTCATATGCACCCGGACTGCTAAACTTAAGGGAGTTGGATCCAACATGTATAGTTACTATGAAAATATGTTTTATACGTAGGAAATAATATTCCTTTTAAATAAGTAACATATTAGTTTTTTGCATGGAATGAAATGGCTAACTGATACCTACAAATACATGAAAAAAAGATAAAAATGAAAGCCCAGCAAGAAGATGGTAAATCAAGTAAGAGGAAATGTATATTCCAGCAAAATTCTGGAACATTCTAATTAAAAAAAAAATACTAAGTCATTTCCTAAACAACAGGCCAGAACTATTATGAAGTAGTAGAATGATATCTTAAAAATCCAAGAGAAGACAAAAGATACACAGGTTTTCTGTGCCATTCGCTTCTTTTTCACTTTTTTTTTTCTTGAGCTCTCATAAACAAGTACAGCCTCATTGCTTCCAACAGTTCAGGTAAATGCAAAAGTTCTATACTTGAGGTATAATTATTTGCCTGTCATTATGATGTATGACTTTCGATCCTGGCTAAATGGAACAGCTGAACAAGGAAGCTACAACAGCCTTACCTGCACCAATCACACGCTCAATTTTAATACAGGAGGCATCTAGCTCCTTGGCGAATTGATGGACAGCTCTATTTGGGTCCTCATAGGTTTCAGGGTCAATGTAGGTTTTGGTGCCTGGAAATTTAACTGTAATGATGTAAGAAAGCATGACTGTGATGAAGCAAAGCACTTATTGTGCAGTCAGCCCAGGAATTTCATTATGCAGAGTGCTCCTTGGAACAGTGAACTTGCTTCCACATCACCTGAGTCACAGCAGTTTTAACAGACTACTTCAGTCTGTTGGCGTATGGGTATTATCTGCAAGCTTCTATAGGTAACATAGGATCCAGCTCATAGGTTACTAACTGAATTGCTTTTCCAGTAAATCAACAAAAGACATCACCAAAATTCTCTGACATGACTCTTATCAGACTGGAGGTTTAATTAAATTCACTGCTATCGTGGCATAGTTCAAGCCATATTGAGGTTTGTAATGGACTTCGAAACACATTTGTAAATCTACCAGTCAGTCAATCAATCAAATTAATACACTGGGAAAAGAAGACATTTCATTTACAGGTAGCCTACTACACTGACAGCAATATTAAAAACATTTAGACATCTTACTTATTCTTTTGATTTATTTTCTTAAAGACCAACCACCGTTGACATATACATAAAATTAGTACAAGATGTGAGGGACCACTGTCACAGAATCAGAGAGAAATTTACTAAAGACACAGTTTCATCTTCACCTTGAAGGGCAGTAGAGGCCAGATGTACAAAATGCAGAGTAAAGTTAGAAAATTTACAATATTCCTGGGATCTGCTAACCATGTATGACAGCAATTTGAAAGAGGAATGGTTTATATGAACTTTCAATTATAAGGCTCTGGAAGGAGGTAGCCAATATGCCTCAGAAAAGGTAGTCAAAATTCAAACAACACAGAATCATTTTAAAAGTTAAAATCTTCTTAAAATGCACCCAGAAGCATGCAGGTAACAGATAATGCTAAGTCAACTTTAAATCAAATTCATTACAATAATGTATTCCAAATCTAATCATTTGGTTAAAGACAAAGATAAGATAGATAGGCATATATTTGGTTATATTAATGCAATAAAAGAATTACACTATATCCTCAAAAAAACTTTATTGTTTTTAACAAAGCCACTGAACAATCTTTTCATTAAATCTTACTATTTTGAGAACAATATATTTCTTCATGTATTACACTGCAGCCTAACTGTGCTTATGTCATCACATTAAGTTAAAATTATATTTTAAAAAATAAACACATAACAAACAAAAAGAAGCAGAATGTCTAAAGAAAATGGGATTAAAAAATCTTGATTTATTCTGCTGTAGTTGATTGTTTATCCAAAATTGATTGTCTTAAACAATTATTGTTGCAGTTTATAAAACTGACAGATGCTCATTTGTTACTAAAGCTGAACATGAAAAAAAAAAACACAAGAAGAAAAGAGAGAGGGGATAGAAAGAGAAAAGAGAGAAGAAGGAGCAGAGGGAAGAGGGGGAAGAGAAAAAGAGAGAAGGGAAGAAAACAATAGGTTAACCTCCTAGATTGGCAGGCAGATGGAGAATGAGCCATCTTCTCCCTGTTTATTCTCTTTCTTTCTCTCATTGTTTTTTTGGTTTTGTTTTGTGATAAGGGAGCTAGATTGGAGGTAACCTTCTGCATCTCAAATGGGTCTCTGATGGTTCTTTATTCGAGCTGTCATAAAACATTTTGACAGGCCAGAGCAATTTTGGCATAAAAACATGAAATACTGCCCAGCTTGCATTCAAAGACATTGTTAGAAGAAATGGTAGGAGGAAACAAAATGTAAATTGGAATTGCTTCACTAAACTTCTCCATTGTGTTTATGTCTTTAAATGTAGCACTTGGGGCCATGGAGAGTTGAGGGCGCCTGATACAAATGACTGGACATTCTATTAAATGCAGTGCTCTAAAAGCTAGTTAAATGGTTGCCTTCATGTTTCTGTAAAAATTCAATCTGGTGTCTTAGCACCTAAGAAAATTGTCTGTGTACTAACAAAATAAAAGGACACCAACTTGTAAATAGCTGGTGACCATAGCTTTGTACTTTACGTATTGTAGATACAGCTATGAAAATCAAATAAAATGCCTGGTACTCATCAAATGACAAGAAAAGATATCTCTGTAAAAAAGGTGATTCGAAAATATCAAGCATTTACCAAGATAGATATTGTTAAGTGCACTTTAGTTTTTCATTATTCATTTAAAAATGGATGTTTTAAAATAAGGAAAACATTAACAATTTCTGAATAGTCTGGTTTGTTGCTTCTCTTAAGAGTACGAGCTTTTTTGTGTTTTAATATCTCATTTACATTTCTCATGAGTGTTAAGTATCTTAAAACCACCATTGATATTTTGTTCTGGAGATGAAAACTGTTTTTATATATCAAATTTATCTTGTCTATGTCAGCAAGTAAGACATGCAGCTCTATTTTTCTCTGACTACAAACTTGATGTCAAATGTAAAAAAAGCAAATGGCATCAAAATATTAAAACTGAGTGATGACAATTTAGCATAAGGCTATACAACATGTTTTAGATAAGCCATGTTCAATTTACCTTCTGCATTAACCTGAAAGCTAAAAGCAAATAAGCTAAAACGTATTTGATAATTTGGGGATGTCTCAGATATATTCAGTAAAGGAAAGAAAAGTGACATACTGATGAAGGTAAAATTAAATGATTCTGTCATCAAATTATTCACAAAATGGGTAGAATTGGGCATTTTAGGAACTAGAGGTTACTCGTCTAGATACATTTTAAACTAGATATAAAAGTTTAGGCATTCAAGTTTCGATTTGCTCCTTCCCGTTGGGAAAGTTTTACAAATACTCTCTCATGTTGTGAAAGAGAAAAAAATGTCACCTCCATTTTTTCTGTGTATCTCATCACTGATAATAATAGTAAAGATAATAACAGTGCTCACAATTTGTGTCTTTAAACCACACATTTTCTTGATTGATGTTTATACAGTTTTGTGACTTTCGGATGGGTACATGAGAATATCTTCTTAGATACTGACAAAGTAATTTGATAAATAACACAATGATTGATGTAATTCTTAGGTCAATTCTTAGAAATCTATCTATCCATGAGAAACTTTAGCAAAGATTATGCTACCAAGAAAAATAATAAATACAATTGTTTTTTAATATTTTTAAGGATTAACAATAAAAACAATGGGTTTGGATAAGAACATCATTAAACGTCTGAACTCAAATCATATGATCGTGAGGTTTTTACTTTGGCTATATGAAGTAATAACATTTATTTGCATAGCTCTCAGTTTTTTTCCTGGCCATCCACATTGCAACAGGGATAAGATTAATGCAGAGGGGCATCTATTTTCTATGGTTTCCAAAGATATCTTCTGAATATGATTTCTAAAATCAACTTTTAAGAATCAGGTAACCCAAATCCACAGAAAAACAGTGGAGGGTTGAATCCTATTATTATGAAATTGATATCAGGGAACTATCTATCCGACAGACAATGTATAGTAGCTGAAGAGAAAGAGGCTCCATAGCTTTGTCTTTCATGGTAGCATCACTCATTGGGTGGGAAAACAAGGCTCTGCCCTTCTACTTCTAAATGAATTCCTTAGCTAGAATACAGGCCATGCAACTTGTAATGGATTTTTGTTAGAATGGTATGAAACACTGGGGCAAAGTTTGCAAAAAGAAAAATCGTGACATAAAAACAGCTAAATATCCTGCAGTAGTATTAAAATTTCTTGTGAGAGATTACATTTCTCAATCTATTTTATGTTTTTAAAATTCACATCATATGATTTTCATTCTAAATATCTTGTTCAAATGCTTTAAAGCAACATTTTGACCTCATTAAGTACTTTCAAGCATGAGACATTAGGAATTTATTCATGCCAATGCTAACAACCAGGTGTCTGTATTAATTGGGGTACATAATAATAAAGAAAAGCCAAACACTTACAATGAAAGTAAAGCTCTTCATCCCCTTCTTGGTCAGCTTTGCTATAACCACAATGCCTAGAAAAAAATCAGACTTTTGATGATCTCAGTGATCTTACTTTATATATTTAAAATTCAATACAACATACCTTAATTCTTTGACAACATGCTAGTTAGAGCAATAAACAAAATGCAAAAAATTCCTGTCCATAGTTACGAACTCATTGATAGTAATGTAGTAACTCATATGATTAAAAAATGTATAGAATATAAAGTCTTTGTGTGAGATAATGTAGAAGGAACATGCTTCATGAACTTAGATTTATCAGTGAGTGAATATTTGCTTATGTTTTTTTTTCTCTGAAAAACAACAATGACAACAATGGATTCTAAATGGTCTCCACTGACCAGTAACTAAATGCGTACATCTTTCCCCAGCTATCTCCTATATTTATGATGAAAACCTAACTAAAAGTAACCAATAAAAATACACCCAATAGAAATTACAACACACATTGCTCTTAAACTAAAGGCAGTGAATGATTAAGCTCACACTGTATTCTGACCTTGGGAGAAGGGAAATTTATTGACCTTTAATATTTCATATCAGACAAAGGGTGTTTGCATTTATTTTCTAACATTCTAATACACTAAATAGTAAGTAATAGGCTGACATAATTCTGTAAAATCAACACATTCTGTGTTAAAGATTAGAACAAATTTGTGTTCTACCTTCTTCCAATGATGAAGCCAAAGACCATGAACACCAAAATGATGGTCCCTGCCACAGCCACCACGGCAATTATAATAACAGGATTCTGTTCACTGGAGACGGCTGTCGCTGGAAAGAGAGAAAATAGGCTCAGAAACACTCAACACCATGTAAGAACTTGAGAGGGTAAACAAAATCTTATGAATAAGAGATATCTATGCTTTTTAATTCACCTCTAATTTTAAATAAATGTATTATATTTTAATAATATAGACTTAAATAAATGCTTATTTTTTTTGCATTTTAAGGGCATGGTAAGGACAATACTTTCATCTATTTTATATTCCTCAGCTATAAAAGACACCTGTAAAATGCCTTATCGAATGGCTATCCCCTGCTTAGTTTATACGTGCCGCCGAAGCGAGCACTATCCCCTGCTTAGTTGTTGAAAATTTAGTTATGAATCAACAGAGCGAAATCTTTGATCTACAATCGTTATTAGACCTTCATTTTTTTTCCCCAGCAAGGTATTCGATCTCTGTTTCTCTTTTTCTGATATGTGAAAAAGGAAACAAAACATATACTCTGCATTTTTCAAAGCCTCTTAAGTGCTTTATCTGGCATATTATCAATATAAAGTAAAAATCATCATGGAATCATAGTAAATCATCCTGATTTTGTAACGCACCACAATTCAGGAAAAAGATGAGCAGAAGTATTTGTACTAATTTGACAAAATATGCTATACACACATTTGAGAGTTTAAGATTACCTAGGAGGTAGGCTATTTACAAAAGAGCAAACTTCCTGGAAGTAGTTTAAAAAATATTTTAGCATTATCTAATTGCAGATACTTCCTGTAGAAGGCTAAGTGATTCTTCTATGCTTATTAGGACAAGCCCAGTTGGACCTTTCTGAGAGTCTCTTTGGGAGCAGTATGTGTTTATATGTCCTTTAAAGCAGGCCCTGATTCCGATTCTTCATCAGGTCACATGGCCTTCTCACTTCCATTTTTCCAAATTAGTAAAGTTCTACTCATATGATAATTCATAATTGTCATATTTTCCCCAGAGTATTATATTTTCAATACCAGTACAGATTTCATAAAACAATCAAAGGAGTGTAAAAACAGTGGTGTATTCCAACAAATGATCCAGTTGCAAATATCATTTAATATACAATGTCAAACTAATATAGTTTGCTTATTGCTAAAACAATCAACAGGTGTAATCTTTAATATAAGGCAGGATGGAAAATACTACTCCTTGGTGGTGGCAAGGGACTGGGTCTCCAGGGCAGTACATTATACGTAGGCAGAGTATGTCTTTCCACAATAGGCAGCATAGAGTTTTTTTCCTATTGGGCCCTTCTTTATTTATCTATGTTTTCCTCTTTTCTTAATTTTGTATACCTATGCTAAGCTAACTATAGATAGAGCTTACATCCAAAAACAGTGAAGTAGTTCCAGTGTAATAGTTTCTGAACAAAGGTATATACACTCTCCCTAATTCAAGCACCTGCTGATTTGCTCCTTGAGGGAATTACACAATGGGGGGGGGGTGGGAAAAAGAAAACTTTTAGGCTTCAATTTCTGAATTGCAGCCTATTATTATTCGACAACAAAAAAAGATTTCAAGTATTAATTTTTGGTTTGGTTTGATTATTTTAAATTTTTATCTGTCTTTATATATATATATATGCATATATATATAAAATCTCTCTCTCTATGTATTTCTCTCCCTATATATTTCTAGCTATATATCTAGATATTGAGAGACAGAAAAAAGAACAGAGTAGCTCTGTTCATAAGGGAGGAAAAAATTATATACGTATGTGTAGAAATTGTTTCCATTCAATCGATGTGTCCCATGGGTCTAATTCTTTGCTTGTCTTAGGCTCAGTTCTGCCTTAGCATCAGAAACAGAACTCCAATGAGAAAACTGAACTCAGGTGAATGATGATTAGAATTTGTGAATATTTATATGTTTTTATATATAGTCAGGGTCACACTTTAATCTTTCCACAGTTAACCTTTATGGTTAATATTTTCATCTCTTTCATGGGTAATAAATTTTAAAAGTGCCATGTAAGTGCCATAATCATCACATCATGGTTTTAAAATTGTAAAAACAGTAGTATTGACTCTGAAGAGATGGGGATTTTAGGATATATGTGCAATGGAATAATCTGTTTAATTTCCCTTTTCAAACACTGTTCAAAGAACCTCTCTTTGGTGGCATGTTCACTTTTTCCCTCCTTCGAGGCACAGTGAATCACTGTTTCCTGACACTCTGATAGGATTGGGTCATGCACTCCAATGCTTAATTGTATGGCAGAATTTGTATACAAGTCTCTCTCCTTCACTGTACTTTAAACAGAGCATAATTGTGTCGTGTGTTGCTTCGCAACCCTAATTCTTAGCGCAGTCAGCAGTTCTCAAAGGGTGGTCTGGAAACCTGAGGGTCCCTCAAGAGCTTTCCAGGGGATCTGCAGGGAGGGTCAAAACTATTTTCTATGATATGATGTTATTTGCCTTTTCTCACTCTCATATGCTCACAGGTGCACAGTTGAGTTTTTCCAGAAGTTACATGACATGTGAAAACATCATTACTCTGATGGCTAATGAAATGTGTGTTTGTGTATTTTAAAGTTTTCTCAGTTTTAATTTCTAATGGTGAATATTGATAGATATAATCCAAATAATCAAAATCTCTTTGGAGATCCTCAGTATTTTTTTAATAGAACAAAAGCTTGAGAATGGCTGTGCTAAATAATAAAAGCTGACTTGAGACTTTCTGTGTGTACTCTGTGTACATTAACATAGGTAATATTAAGAATATCATTGAGTTAGATACTACTATGCTAGCAATTAGGGTACATGAGCTCATGCAAAGTCTCACAACTTGTTGTGGAAGAACTGAGATGTGAACCAAGAATATGTCTTGTAGCACTGACTGATAGTGGCAATCTGTTCCATGTTGATGACTGCGAGGTCTTCATTCCCTGCTTATTTACTGAGTGCCTTCTATGTGTCAAGCACTGATAGTAGGAACTGGCGAGACAACAGCAAGGAAGACATATGGATCGTTCCTTCATCAACTTTACAATCCAGTGGAAAAGAATAGTATGATGATAAAAATCGCTAATTCTTTCTAATGCAAAAATCTAGTTTTCACATTCACCTCATGTGATCATTCGGGTTTACTACTGCATCTTACTCTCTTTGAATCGTAGTTGCTTAATTCTTTAAATAATGAAAATTACATCTATGAATCTCAGGAATCAATAAAAAATAGTTTGGCCCAATATTCTCAATTTATGAAGTCAGCACAATGCACAAAATCATTTTGAAAGTTTTCAAACTTAGAGGTTTAACTGATAAAGAATGATTAGTTAAATGTGAGATAACTAATTAATGTGTAAAACAAGTTTAAACTATTCATTAGATTATGATAAAACATCATTTAAGGTGTTTTATTATATGAGAAATCACAAAGTTATATCATGAGATCAGTCTAAGTTGAAAACTACCAGGACACATCTGATTCAAGACCACTCAAATGTTCAAATGTTGAAATCTTAATGTAAAACACTTTAATTTTTTGTGGCCATTGATCTTAGATGTTCTCATTTTTAATCTTAAATACTCCATTAAAAAGATAAAGAATAATGGTGTTAAGTTTATCACACAAAATTATGTGAAATCTTTTCAATTGATGTCTCTGTGTCTATAATTCTATATAAATGATTTATATGTCAAATTTATTTCAATGTATGTTTTATTATTTGAGGTCCTGAGAGTTACTGCTTAATTTAAAAACAGCAAAATATTTTGAAAGAAGAATACGGTTAGCAAACTTAATGAGCATTTGTGGATCAAAGAATATTTGCTCATTTTAAAAGAGCTATAAAAATATTTTTCTGAAGTCAAAATAACCAATAAAAATTGTACTAATTTAGTTTACTTAAAAACTTTTTATTAAAAATTGAGGAAAGAAAAATCACATAATATTTTTTAGTTCATCTTTGTTTAGAATTATGTGGGAAGACTACACTGGCAAGAGGACAGGGTAACAGCTGGGTGAACCCTGTGCCTGGGCAGTAACATCAGGAGAAATCAAGAACTCCAAAATGCAGAAACACACCCTGATTCCTCAGCTAATGGAAGAACAACCAGCATAGCACTCAAGCTCTTCTGAGCTTGCACTCTGACAGTAAACTGGGACACGAATTCCCACATACATCTGCTTATTTGTGGTACATATAGAGACATGCATTGTTGTTATGTTCTGTAGAATTACAAAACAAAATGATAAAGGGGATTCAAGATACTGGTGATGTTCAATTTTTAGGCTGAATGGTTGATGCAGAGATAATCCTTTAATTATTATTCTTAATATTTCACATATACTTTGAATATATTCTCTAGGATGCTTGAAATATTTTATAAAAGATGAAAAGGGATGATAAAAATAAATACAACTTTTAAGATCTCTCTGAACTGCAATTTTTTAAATCATTGCTAAAAAATCAGGTAGCTTAAATTAACACAGATTTTTATAGATCATCTTTCCCTGGCCCATCCTGTGTATATATCCTGGCTTCATTTTGGGGTTTCTGTGAAGGAGCACCTTTGAGGGACACAACCAGAGTAATATTGTTTTGGGTTCTACAAAAACAGCTTGTGTCGATACACAATTGAACAAATCCTGTTTCTATTTCTGGCTTCATCTTTTCCAAAAAACACCCACCAAAAACCAAAAGACAAAAACCCAGTGTGTATTAAAGAGACTGATATAAATTACGAGATTCTAATACTGAGAAACAAAACAGCAAATTTTAAATTGTTATTCTGTATAACCTTTACAAAGTACATAATTATGCATATATATTCACCTTTAAATATAAAAATAATCTTGAACCAAATTATCTCCCTCAATATTGGAAAAAATATGACAGTTATAGAGAATAAGAATCCAAACCAGAGGTGGTAATTACCTTCAAACATTTTACCTGTAGCTTCCTCTAGTGTAGCAACATCAAGTCTGGGACTGTAATTTCCATAACCAGCAGCAGTAAAAGCCCGAATCTGGAAAACATACACTGTTCCTGGCTTCAGGTTATTAATGGAAGCTGAAGTGGACTTGGTTTTTACTGTCGAATAGGTCCGTTCCCTTTGATCCTAGAAACAATATATTCAGGGAATATTTAATTGTAATTGCAACCAGGCAATCTGACAGCCAATTCTTGCAATTTATTTCAAATTGCTGCATTGTTTTTATAAAGGCCTACATTGTACCCCGTGGAATATTGTAACATTGAGTTGTTTCTAAGATAATATAAAATGGAAATGTGAACACATGCCTTTGTTCTATAAATTTCAAAGAGAAATAATTTTGTTAAACCATTTATATGTTTTTTTTAAACCATTTATATGTTTTGAGCTTTTGCTTTGTTGGTAGGGGGCACAGTGGCAAGAACTATTTAACCATAAATATAATCAAATGTCCTATTGACCAAAACCCGGGTACACTTGTAAAATCTATGGTTTAGTAGAAGTCTTCCCTTCATAATGTAGTCTTTTAATACTTTTCCTGAATGTTATTCAGCAAGCAAAAGGCCATATGAGAAAAATGAGAAAGGTATTAAATCAAGAAATTTAGCTAATACCACTACCATACTGACATATCAACTGCTTTCATTAAAAACTACATTTCTCACAGGATAAAACCACTTTTACCAAACAATATTTAATAGAACATTTTAAATTAAAACTATCAATATAAAAGTTAAAGTACTGTATAATTTATGGTTTGGCAATATTTTAAACATCTCTTAGCTCAATTTTCCTCATTTTTCATGAAAACTGAGGCCTGCACAGTTTAAAAATGTGTTTATCATATTACATATGTATGAAATATATATCATAGATATATATTTAGATAGATATATATAGATAGATAAATACATATCATAGATATCATATAAATATATATGATATACTTATATATATCATATTATATAAGTATGAAATAATTATAAAAATTCAAGAATATGAAAACCTCCATCAAAACAATATCCAAATGAATAAAAATTTAAAGCTTAGTTGATATGACTCTAATGGGCTTTTTATTAAAAAACCTATAAAAACTACCCATCAAAATATACAATTTTAGACAGTTTCTTCTTTGTTCTATAATAAATAGCAGTGCTCAACTATGACAATAAAACTATTAATTAAAATCTGAAAATGTCAGTCTGGTTGTTTGATTTACCTTCACACTGGTATTTGCAAAAGTTTAAATAAATCTATACTTAAACTGTATTTAGTGAAGCTGATTTGTGATTGTCTTAATTATAATCATTTATAAAATTGTTAATATTATAAATATATACTTATCTCAAATAAAAGAACAAGGCATAACTGATATTAGATGGCATAATATCTAGAGATCACATGCTTACATATGTTACAATGCAATATATTATTCTGTTCTAATAATTGCCTAATTTGTAAGTTCAGCAAATGTAGACACATTCTGTTTTTGTCATGCAAAATAGAAAAGAAACTATTTGAACAAATTTAATCCAGACTATGGATGTGCAAAATATTTCCTTGCACTGTGAGAAACTTCACTCTCATTTACCCCCTAACATATTTTTAAAATGTATTTCATCGCTTTTGAAATCTGATGAAATTTCAGAAGGGACTGACTATAAACTCTTAGAGCTCACTGGAAAACAGACATAACAAAACCAAGAGTAAAAATAAGGATTCCCTCAGAAACACATTTGATGGGGCAAGAAATGTATTTCCTGGTACAAAAATAAGGTATTTAAAATGTAACTTTGGCCATGGAAGTCATGAATTCATAATGAAAATAATAAACAAAAATATTGTAAATTTAATCTGAACATTGAAACTAATCTTAAACTGTTTTTTCTTCAAAGGGAAGAAATGTATCTATTGCCAATGCACTGTATGCATTTAAATTAATCAATCAATTCAGCCTCCAAGATTTTCCAAAGCTTGGCTCCTATTTTGAAATTCTGTCTAAATGGTTAAAATGGCTAAGTATATATATTACAGCACTTTAGCTAACTTACTGAAGTCAATAAGTAACCCTTGTATTAATAATAACATTATTATTAATTACTAATATTAATATTAGTAATAGTAATGGTTTCTTTGTTTCAAACCTTGAACCAGGTCTTTCTGTGAAGTGGAGCCTATATAATAATTTGTAAACAGGGTCCCCACCCCCTCCAGATGGGTCAGAAATAAAGGCACTCATACATTCAATTATATCACTATTTACTCAAATTCAGCCATTATGAAGAAACTAAAGGGCAGCACTTGGGTTTTAGCCATCCTATTTTTCATGGAGAAAGGAATGTGACGAAGTGGTAGATATGATTAGTATGACATAGGTAGAATAAATTTCGGGAGGAATTTAAAGGAGCGGGATATCATCATCTGATTCTGAAATTTGGAGAAACTACATTATTTATTACGAAAAATATTTTTATTTGTTCAAATTACTAAATTATTTGAGGCCACCATCATTATCAATGAAACCACATAAATAAAAGACACCATTAAGGGCCCAAGCAGAGATCCTAAAAGAACCATTTTTCAAAAAATGCGTTGGGCTATGTGGCCCTATGGTACTAAAACATTCTACATCTAATTATTATATCAAAAATTGAACAAATATACTACTAATGGGATATTCTCCTTTGTGTAACCCAGAAACTTAATACACAGAAATCATAATTATAACGATGAGCCTGAGATGCAAGAGGATGGTTATTAAAAATGGCTAAAATTAACTCTGAATTTCAAAACAGCTCCAAATAGTTGGCATAATGACCAAGTTTAGTCTACAGTGCAGTAAGATGACATGAGATACATCGGCTGCGCATTTCAGCTGTTCTTAACACTTACTTTCTCGTAATACTTGATTTCATATTCGGTGATGACTCCATTGGGATGCTCTGGTTCCTGCCAGGAAAGCTCGACACTCCGCTGAAGCACCCTCTCCTTCATCACTCCGCTCACTTGCGAGGGAGCTGTTTGGACAAGACATGTCAATAAACAATGAGAAAATTCACTGGATGCCTCAAATCAAATGTCACAACCGATCAGTCCCATGCTGTGCCAGTTTCATTAAGGTAAAAGAAAGCACCTTTTCATAGCTCACAATTCAGAAGCTAATGAATATTCAAACAGGACCTTATTACTGTTCATAAACCTTAATAGAAATTTAAATTAAAGTGCAAACAGCAGAAGATAGCATTGTTCAAGTTAGTGAAAAATGGAAATGATGGGGCTGAAAATGACAATTAAGCAAATGAATGCTAATTAAGGCTACAAAATATGATTTCAGATTAATCTCCAGTGATAAACTAAGTCCAAATATTTACTTCACATGCAGTGGCAATACACTTCTTAAAAGAAAAAACAGTTTAATACTGTGGAAGAAAAAATTATATGAAATGGCTACTTTAGTCAATTAAAGGGATCACACTTTTTAAAAATGTTTTTATGTTTTAACTGTATGTGTGTGTATGTATGTGTATTCCCAAAGAATTCCAATTAATCTTGGGAAAAATTTTTTACACTTCATTAGGTCAAGATGCAAGAGAATGCTAAAGCTACCGTTACTTAAATGTGTGTGAACACACACACACACACACACACACACACACACACACACACACACACAGAAAGACTCTTGCACATGTAATTTGGGTCTACGTAACCTGGGTTTCAAGCTTTGATAGAAGCAATTCAAGCTACAACTTTGCTTTCTCTTTCTATATAGATAATAATATGCTTAGAGTCCTTTCATTCTCATTAGTGGCATATACTCTTTTTGGTAGCTAAGACTGCGGAATGTAGTAAACTAATTTGCTCTGTCTAATTTGCTCGGTGATGATTAACTAGTTGTCTTCTCTGTCTAAATGAGTAGCTGCACTGGCTTGGCTGAATTTCAGTGGGGTCATTATGTTTCATGTATCATGCTCTATCTCATTCTGTAAAATATTTTCAGCCTGTTAATTTAATTTTCAGATGTCCAAGATTGTTAATAATCCTGCTGACAGAAAAGCAATTATATGGGGCCAAAGCTGTTTAAGCAAGCTTCTGATGTTTATCCCTTTGACTTTATTTTGTTACTTCTACTTCTTAATATTTGCTTGTATCAACGTCTAGGAAAAACATTTTTCACTTCTTTCTGGCATGGCAATTTTGAGGGAAGGACATGGAAGATGCATGATTCCCATTTCCTCTCAGATTACGAACAGAAGCGTAACTAGGGCAGATTAAGTGGAACAACTTTCCCTTTAGGGGGATGCAGCTGAAGTACTCAGCAGACTGTGTTTACAGACTAAATGCGTTTCTGATATGTTTCCAATGAAACAAATTTCTAATAAGAAATCTTATTTTTGCCATGACTTTTAAAACCTGAATCTATGCAGCGAAGAAGAGTTTGTTTCTAAAGTGATTTGTCTCTCCATCCAGAACATGCTTAGCATATTTCAGTCGCCCGAGATGTTAGAGGCTGCGTCCTCAAGCCATAGCCTGGGGAAACAGAAACCCCAACGAATTTTGAGGTGAGCTTCTACTTAGCAAATAATTTCCAATAGTCTAATTTACTTAAAATCATTCAGAAAAATCTGTATTTAAACTCCAGTAAAAAAAATAGAATGCAGCACAGATAAGAATACTGCATTAGCTAATACACTGAATTACTCAGTAAAGCTGCTGGTCTCTGATTGGGGTTTATGATGTGTGCCATTTGGAAATATATTTGCTGGAAACAGGTAGAGAGCTAAGAGGTGCCAGCTAGGTCTCTTTCAAACAACACACCTAGCTTAATGTGATTTTCAGTGTAAAGCAAACTATACGACACTTTGCTTAGTCTTTATCCTAAAAAGTAAGGTGAAGAGACACTGAATTCTTCAGGGTATGGAGGAGACGTGGGGTATAGATGTACCTCATTTAGTTTCTGATATGTTGCAGCAAAATCTAAGTATAGAACGAGATTTGATTTCTGCAAGTTACACACTACAATTATAATCATTATTTCATCCTGGAAAAGAACTTTTACCAATAAAATTATGGTAATTTGAGGGTTGGGGGAAAAAGATGTCAAAAATACATTTGTAACATATGGTATTTTAAAACCCATATCACACCACTAATAGTGACTTTTCCCTCTTTTGTACAAGGAGCCACATCTATAAATGACTATACTCCTGATTTTCTGGATATTTCCTTTTTAAAAATGTGTCCCCTGCTGATACAATATAGAGTCACACATTTAAGAGGGTCAGAGCTAGAAGTACTAGCACATGGCCCTTGAGAATAGGCAAAATGCAAGATAGGAAATATCTTTGTCTTATGTCCTTCAAATGCAACATTTTAGTACAGGAGAATTGATAATATTTTCCCTTGAGTTTCAATATCTTAGGCATAAGGATATATACCTTATAAACAACATCTCTAAGCAAGTAGATTCTAACAGAGTCATTATTTTCAGATAAACTTCTATGTAAAAGTAAAATTGAAGTGGCATAAGGTTCTTCAATCTTAAGACATAATGATTTCTATGCTTAATATAGTTGATTTAATTAATCATATCGTAACAATTCACCAATACACTCACTGTTACACCAAATACCCAATTAACTACAATCTGAAGTTAATTTTGAAAAGAAGTGTCTACAAGTAAATTATATACATACTTAAGATCCAATTAGGTGTTGTGATATTTAAATTATAATTTTTGTAATTAGCAAAGTGAAACAAAATCTACTGTAATGGGAATTGATGTGAAGCTAAAAAATAGTAACCAACAATAATAAATTTCCTAAATTGGAAAATGTAGGAAAACAAATACCACATAGAGAGGAGCTTTTAAATATAAAATTTTAAAGGTTTTTTTTTTTAAGATTTTATATGACAGAGAGAGAGACACAGTGAGAGAGGGAACACAAGCAAGGGCAGTGGGAGAGGGAGAAGCAGGCTTCCCACTGAGCAGGGAGCCTGACTCGGGGCTTGATCCCAAGACCCTGGAATCATGACCTGAGCCGAAGGCAGATGCTTAACAACTGAGCCACACAGGTGCCCCTTTAATAGGGTTTCTAACAAACGATTAACAGATTCATTTCTCACCTAAGTTTCTAGCGATATTCAAATATAAAAATTAATTTCAATGGAAGAAACACATGGAAGATTCTCATGACTTATCGGGTACCTGTACAGAGTCTCTGCAATTGACAGTGAAAGACAATCTTAGAAAATTCAGAAAATGGTTTCTGTGGTTCAAGTGGAAAATCTCAACAGCATAAGAACAAAGTTGATGAAGTTGATGCAAAAGGAAATCAGAAATCTAATAACAGGCCAAAAGGTAAAATCTGTGGGCTGCAATTATTAGTAGAAGGCTTTGAATTTAAATATAATCAGTAAGAATGGTGGGTTTATGTACAGACTTGAACCAATCAACATTTTACAGATTTTGAGCTTCAAGCACTGGTATAAGATTTTTTGATCTTAATCAATTTCTTTTTTTTTTTAAGATTTTATTTATTTGACAGAGAGAGACGAAGCAAGAGAGGGAACACAAGCAGGGCGGGTGGGAGAGGAAGAAGCACGTTTCCCGCCGAGCAGGGAGCCCGATGTGGGGCTCGATCCCAGGACCCTGGGATCACGACCTGAGCCGAAGGCAGATGCTTAATGACTCAGCCACCCAGGCGCCCCTTAATCAATTTCTAATTAAAATCCAAGTATAGCAGATATATTTAAATTACAAGATGGAAAATATTCATAAGTCTCCATTTTTTTTCCCACTAAAATATTAAATTTACCTACAGGTATGGAAAAATTTCCCAGCATGAAGTGGAGGAAAAAGACAATTTAAAAACATTGCATGAATAGGTGAATGGCCCTCTAAAGATGTCCATACTCTAATTTCTGGAACATGTGAATATACAACATTACATGGCAAGAGGGACACTGCAGATGTAGTTAAGGTTATAGACTTTACAATAAAGATATTATCCTGGATCTTTGCCAGTGGGCCCAATCTAATCATGTCAGCCCTTAGGAGCAGAGAAATTTCTCCAGCCAGGGTCAGAGAAATGCTATAGAAGGAGGAGCCAGGGAGATCTGAAACATGAGAGGAAATCAACCTGCCATTGCTGGAGGGGCCACATGGGATACATGAGAAGATACACGGCTTTTAGGATCATAGATTTTAGGATCAAAGACTGGCCCTGGTTGACAGAGGAAGGGAAATGGAGGCCACAATTCTGCAAGTACAAAAGCCCTAAATTCTGACAACATGAATGGACTTGGACATGCTTCCCCAGAGCCTCGAGATGAGAGGCCAGCCCCACTGCACTCAGACTTCTGACCCATAGAACTCGAAGATAATAAATGGGTGTTGTTTTAAGGTTTTTGTGGTAGTTTTTTTTTATGGTAGCCAGAAAAAGCTAATACACATAGTAAAAAAAAAACAAAAAACAAAAATAGACTTACCGTAATTTTAATGAAGTCTATAAGATAATAGATAAAATAGGATAGTTTAATAACATGATCTGTCAGACTTTACGTTGAAATAGCATAGAGTCAAGGAATTTTGATCTTAATTAGGAGTCAGAATGCAATGTCTTATAGGAAAAAAATCTCCAATATACATTTGGAAGAAAGGTGTGTTTGTGTGTGTTTGTAAGAGAACTTCAATGAAGCTCATGAATTTGATATTGGATTTAAAAAGTAATTTATTTATACTAGTCATTATTTTTACTACAGTTAAGTGTTCTCAACTGAATTTCAATAAAGAATTGTGAGTGAAAAAATAGTATTTGTATTTCTAAACAATACAATGAGGTAAGATGAGTCAACAAGCATGAAATGACCTTTCACCATGCATTTCAAATTGTTAATACTATTGACAGTTGTTAGATTTCCATTAGGTAAATACAAAAAGTAAAAATGAAATTTTTAGAACACAGTTAAATGCAAATCTGACAATAATAGAATAATAGTCTTTACTTAATGCTTTATTTGCTATCCAGTACGGAATTCATTTTTTAAAAAAGATTTTATTTATTTATTTGAGAGGGAGAGAGAGAGAGAATGAGAGAGAGAGAACAAGCAGGCAGAGGGAGAGGGAGGAGCAGGTTTCCCGCTGAGCAGGGAGCCCGATGTGGGGCTCAATCCCAGGACCCTGGGATCATGACCTGAGCCGAAGGCAGACGCTTAACCAACTGAGCCACCCAGGCGTCCCCGGAATGCATTTTTAACAATCCGTGAAATAACAAATATGTGTAATCTTAGGAGCTTAGCATTTTATAATGCAACTTTTAGCTTTCTTACTCTTCCCCACAGATGTTTCATTTTTACACTACAGAACAAATGTATAAAAATATATAGAAATTTACTTCAAGAACAAACACTAGGCCATAAGTAGACATGATCCAGTTGAGTATCATGTAATGTATCAATTTCATTTTTAGGGTATGTTAGAATACATAAAAATTCTAACATGTGGGGCACCTGGGTGGCTCAGTCGGTTAAGCATCTGACTCTTGGTTTTGGCTCAGATCATGATCTCAGGGTCCTGAAATTTAGTGCCCCTGTGGGGCTTCACGCTCAGCGGGGTGTCCACTTGAGGATGTTCTCCCTCTGCCCCTCCCCCCACTCATGCATGTGCTCTATCTCTCTCAAATAAATAAATAAATCTTTTAAAAAAGTTCTAACACGTGATTTCACTAACTTTAACTTCCCGGGTATGAAAAAAACAGGGTCACTAATAATATTATGAGCAATAAATACAAAATTTTATATGAAAGAGAAAGTGCAGGGACAAAGGGCAATTGAGTCTGCAGCAATTATGAACAATTAATTTGCAACAGCTGTCTGTCAAATTATTTTTGGTTGGATAGAAGCATAATCTTTGCCTAAAACAGACAAGTCTCATTCTGTAAGTAGTTGAAAAAAATCAGTGGAAAAAGAATTGATCTTTTTCAAAATTAAATTATATACTTTGCATTGCTACCTATTTAACACACCCACTAGGATGATGATGTTTTACTCAAAATGTAAGATATACAATATAATAAGATATATCACAGAAGAGATTTCTAAATAAATTTAATTAGCAATAATCATGCCTCGGATAAACCTCATTGGCTACGATACTGCCACTGCTCAAAGCTTCTAAATAAATTTAAAAACAATTATTAAAAAGACAACTTCAGTAAGAGCTAAAAATAAGATCTGAAAGTTCTCTGAAAAAGTGAATATGAGGGGCGCCTGGGTGGCTCGGATGGTTAAGCGTCTGCCTTCGGCTCAGGTCATGATCCCAGGGTCCTCGGATCGAATCCTGCATCGGGCTCCCTGTTCAGCGGGGAGCCTGCTTCTCCCTCCACTTCTCTCTCTCTCTGTCTCTCATGAATAAATAAATAAAATCTTAAAAAAAAAAAGTGAATATGATGTTGAACCTAATAGCGCAGGAAAAGAAAGCATCCCGGATTGTAATCCAAGCCAAGTATATATGTAAGTCATGTCAATACATTTCCAGTAGAGTGGTAAAATACATAACCGGGACAACGAAAGTCACTTCTCCACTCTTTGAATAACTAAGAATGGCCTTTTTCTTTAAAGCAATAGTCACAACATCTTTGTAAAAATGATCTGACAAAACATTTGGCTGAGAATAAAATTTTCTTCTCTGTTATCATCTGATGATTAAGAACTAATTGTTTGCATGTTTAATTAATTACCATAGGAGTTAGCACTTCCTGGCAGAATCTCTACGTAAAATGCCATAAGGGCAAGGAGGTAAGGGTTGTGGAGAAAGCTACTGTGGCTATTGGTCCTAAACATATATTGGAACTCCTGCTAACTTCCAAAATGTTAATTGATGAGTGGTTAATTTGTAATTTTCATATAATTACAATGTAATTGTAATTCTCAATGTAAATAAAATGAAATATTATATAGCCCGGAGGTATAAAATAGGAAGCTTCTCAGAACTAGCTATACTATTCAAGCCAGTCATACCTACAAAGGAGTAAATGATCACCTAATATAACAAATTCAGAGAGGTTAAGGGACCCTTGATATTAAGTCATATATTTCATCTATCTTTTTAATCAATAGGTTATGCTACTTTTTACTACAGATCTTCCCTCAACTTACGATGGGGTTATGGCCAGATAAACCCATCTAAGTTGAAAATATTCTAAGTTGAAAATGCATTAAATACATCTAACCTACCAAACATCATAGCTTAGCCTAGGCTACCTTAAACATTCTCAGAACACTTAGATTAGCCTACACTTGAGCAAAATCATCTAACACAAAGTCTATTCTATAATAAGGTATTGAGTATCTCATCTAATTTATTTAATACTGTACCGAAAGTGAAAAACAGAATGGTTGTAAGCGTATCAGCTGTTCACCCTTGGATTGTGTGGCTGAATGGGAGCTGCAGCTCAGGGCTGCTGAGCAGTATCACAAGAGAGGATCATACAATATATCACTAGCCCAGGAACAGATCAAAATTCAGAATTCGAAGTACCATTTCTAGTAAATATGTATCACTGTTGCACCCTTGTAAAGTTAAAAAATCGTAAGTCAAAAAATTGTAAGTCGAACCCATTGCAAATTGGGGACCATGTTCTATTTAATATATATGTATTTGGCATTTATTAGATGCAGGGCACTGTGGCATTTCTATAAATCCTTACAGTTGGCAACATTCATATATATAATCTTCTTTATATAATAATGTATATGTATATGATCTTTTTCCTTCCGTACTACAGCCCTGTGAAGTAGGTATTGTTCTGTTTTATTGGTGAAGAAGCTGAGGGTTACAGAAATTAGGTGGCATCTGCTCAGGGGGCAGATTTTAGATTGAATCCCATGTTTTTAAGGTCTACTTCCCATCTGTTTTCAACTACAGCATGATAATTCCAGGCGAGAGCAGACACTAGAAGGAGGAAAGCTGAGCAGTCATTCATTCATTTAACATTTGTTAAGAATCCACAATGTGCCATAATGATGAAGAGACCCTAAGGGATCTGCTCAATACAATAGTCCTAGAACCTGCAGATACCAGAAGAGGTCAAACTGAGTAGATAATTTTTTAATTACTTTTTTTTCAAAAGGGCAAATTCATGTATATGCTACAAAATTCAAAAGGTATAAGACTCCCTCCTCGTCTGGTCCCATGTCACAAAGTTACCCTTCCCTAAAGCAACAGTTTCTTTGAAATCTTTCCAGAAATAGTCTACGTGCATACAAGCATATGCATTTTTTACAAGAATGGCATTATTCTCATAGCACAGTTCAAAACCCTGATGTTTTCCCTTATAATTCATTTAAAAAATTGCATTATTAGGGCGCCTGGGTGGCTCAGTTGGCTAAGCGACTGCCTTTGGCTCAGGTCATGATCCTGGAGTCCCTGGATCGAGTGCCGCATTGGGCTCCCTGCTAGGCAGGGAGTCTGCTTCTCCCTCTGACCCTCCCTCCTCTCATGTGCTCTCTCTCTCTCTTTCAAATAAATAAATAAAATCTTACAAAAAATAAAAAAATAAAAAATTGCATTATTAAACACATGCGGATCTGCATAGCTCTTTCATCAACTATGTTTATTATACTATGATGTACTTGACCAGGCTTTATCAATAAACATAGGCCTTTCCCATTTTCTCTTGTATATTATGACACAATGAAACTGCTGGTAAACCAGTATTTAATAT
This sequence comes from Zalophus californianus, assembly GCF_009762305.2. Taxonomy (NCBI): domain Eukaryota; kingdom Metazoa; phylum Chordata; class Mammalia; order Carnivora; family Otariidae; genus Zalophus; species Zalophus californianus. The sequence continues at coordinate 66,376,210 of NC_045601.1, read as the reverse complement.
GAATCTTCTAAGGAGAATAAAATATTTCAGAGCAATCTAGTGCTTGCCAGAAAAAAGGTGGGTGAAGTTATTTGGACTGACTAGGCAAAATGTGGCCATTGTTAAAACTCATTTAGAGTCATTGCTTCATAAAAGGAAATGAGTAATAAATAAATTTATTATCACTTAAATGTTTAAGATGGTACCACTCTAAGTGCAGACTGGCTACTCCAAGTGCAGCTGTAAGTCAGTGGGCTATGCAGAGTGAGGAATTTGTGTCAAATGTACATCTATGGCAGCAAGTACTTTTTTGTTATTTCTCAGCTGACATCTTCTACTTAGCAAAACTTTCCTGATGAAAGAAGCATTTCTTTTTCTTTGCAGGCTCCTTGGTGATTTTCTTTCTGGGGCAAGCCACTTACCATATATTAGCATTCTGAGTAGCAGTGTCTTTTAAAAGTATTCTAGCATTAGTCTTAAGTATCCTTCACTGTTACACTAAAATGCCCAGAAGGTAAGATCACTCTAACAACATTGTTACTGATTTCTGATGAGAGTTTCATTCATTTATAAATTCAACATAAAATTTTTCATGACTGCATATAGTGTAAACAAAGAACAGAATGGACCATAAAGATGATGAGGCCAAAGTTCTCACTTTCAAGGAGATTTAAATGTAGAAAACGAGTTAAAATGTGAATATGTACATTTTGAATGCACAAGTAAATAGATGAGATGTGAACCAAGGGCCAGTAAATTCTTGGGAGGCAGTTAAGAGCAAGCCACACAAAACTTTCTCTGTTTCAAAACAAAACAAAAAATCATTTCTAATTCACTATTTGGTATAACTACATATTAAACTAATTATCAGGAATGTTGCTGTCAGGTCTATAATCCGCAAGAGATAACTTTATATTAACTAAATAACAACAGAGCCTGATTCAAGACTCAGCCTATGATTTCTCTCTAGTGGCCTCCACCAATAAGTCACAACTTAATGAATCATTTTTCCTCTGCTTCAGCTAATACAGAATTATTACTTTTTCCCTAAAATACTATTTCCCTTGTTGACAGTACTACATGATGTAACATTTAGTTATTTTGTAGTTTTTGAAAATCCCCCCTGCTACTCTCATGTTCCTTGAAGGCAGGAAACTTAAAGAAGCAGTAGAGTGTAGGAGTGAAGGGCATAGCCCCCGTGAACTAGTCTACTGGATTTGTTCATGGGTTCCATTGTTTATTTGCAGATTGTGCAACCTTGAACCTCCCTGTGCCTTAGCTTTCTCAGCTTTCAAAGAGCTATAATTAGATTGCATACTTCATAAATATAATTGTTCTAGAAATTTCATATATAGATACATATTAAATACTTAAGACCATTCCTGGCACATGCTAAGAACTCAAAACAAAATATTATGTATTATTATCCTATACTTTTATGTCTGTATTGGATTTATGGATGCCTGGGACTCATTTCAGAATACTCTAAGGTCAGAGTCAGGCATCAGTATTTTTCAAAGGCTTCTCAGATGAAGCTAATGTACAGCTGAGTTTGAGAACAATTCCTTTGCAGCTTTGGGAGGAACATAAATTGTCATTTCAAGGTGGGGTTCCAGTGCTCTCCATAATAAATGCTGACAACAGTTACATTTTTAAATATTATATTGAGAATTTTTATTCAATCTCTAAAATTTAGAAATTTATACTATTTTATATGTACCAGCTAGACAGAAAGACATTAATGTTAAGTCATTTGGAAGGGATATATATCCTTAAAAAAAATGAAATAACTATCAAACCAGGAAGGAAACCAACAATACGCATCTTTTTAAAAATATTGTAATATATGTTGAATTGAGAGCAAAATACAGATGAAGCAAACCTCTTCTCTATTTTGGGTGGTAAGAAAGCAAATATTTTGAAGGATAGTTTTTAAAAGCCACCATCACATGTTCTATCAGGTAATCTGGCTCCATCTCTAATTTTCCAGGAATCTATAGATAGCTAAAGACTACGTTATTTATTTATTTATTTATTTATCAGACATTCAAATAATCACTTTATTTGCATACTTACTGTCATGCTTATATGTCATATTTACTTTACAATAGCTATGCAAAGTGCATATTATTTTTCCCATTTTGTAGTTGAGGAAGTTGAGGCTTGGACAGTTTAAACAAATTCCCTAGGATGCCACAGTAAGTAGCAGAATTAAGATTCAGAATCAGTCTATTCTCGTTTAGGAAAATAAGTTGCTCTCACATTACAGTGCAGAGCTTTTACTCATCTTTTTCCTTAGACACTGAAATTCTTTCCCTGTCTAAATTCTATTTACATCTGCCTCAAACATGTAAATATTTACTTCTCCAAATCCAAATTAACTTATTTTTCTGTCAACATCTTAATGACTACGTTATTTATAAGGCCAACAATGTGACTATGGCCCACAACCAGACCTTTTTTAATAATTAAAATGAACCCTTAAATAGAATAAGAGATATGTGTGGGTGTATAAATATATAATATAAATAACACACATTTGTTAATGACCAAAACCTCCCTTACATGTCATCAAAATAACATTTTCAGTTGTGTACATTTTCATTGGTCTTAGAACATGTTTTATTATAAATGAAGAAAAAATTGTGTTGTATTTCAATCACAACAATATTGTAATAACAGTTGACAATTTTTGAAATGTTAATTTAGTCCAAATGCTAATGTTGTGAATATCTTTAATTATAATATTCATAACTATCTACATTCTTTATAACACGAATATCCTATTAATTGATTTTAAATAGACTGTCTAAATTATTTTATTTGATATTTGTATTCGATTACTCTATATTGCCTTACAATATGTACATGATTATAATCCCTTATTTAGATAAGTTTAATTTATACACTATTACATATATCATGAAATCACATGAATATTCTTAAGTTATGTAATAATATATACTAATATTTTATACACGTTTACATAGGTGTAAATTTGTGGCTAAGCAAGCTCATTAATTCCTCCCCTAAATATCTACACAATGTTTAAAATACTGTTCAGTATATCATAACAATATTCTGGAAATACACAAATTATTTTTCTGGAGAAGTAAAGCATGTATTTAAATATGAAGGTTGTTTACTAAGAGGAACATTGTCAATAAGAAGAATATTAAAGAAAGAGGAGACATGAGTTTTGCCTTAAAGCAGTGTGTTTGTTACATATTTTCAGAAAACATCATATTTTCCATTAGAATAAAACTTGCATTACTGACTGCCACTGTGTGCTTGCTATATGACTCCACTGCATTCAGAGCTCATTAGTTCCTCCCCCAAATCCTTTTCCAGGATACCACTATTTTTCATTATTGTAAAATCAATAAAATCTATTGCTACCAAAAGTTTAAAAAAATTAATAAAAGAGAATAACAATTGAGTGTTCATTGCACATAATAGTTTCATAAAAATGTTTCACATGCAAGTGTTCGTATGTACGTATGAATGTACCAAAGTAAAGATATAAAGTATGCCTCTGTAAATTACTATTAATCAATATTTTAAACTTATTTTGAAAGCCACTTCATTATATGATATATAATTGAGGGTGAATCCACTTATAGAATGATATAAATATGTTTAAAGTCATACAATCCAAAACCTAAGACAGCGAATATAAGATTGACAGTTCCATATTATGCCATTCTTTTACTCTATCTCAAAGTTCTTGATAATGATTGAAGAGAATGACCAATTCCATTATACTCTGGCTGCTATCGATTTCATACTTTCATACTTTTTTCTTTTTATTCTCTCTCCTCTGTATCTTCTACTCTGGTATGAATTGTTTTTGACTCTATTTTTCTCTAGGCCTAAAATTCGTATGTACCCAAACCATCCTACTTTCTAGAATATTATCTAACAATTTTATTTTTTGCAGAAGTTGTTCCCCATTTGTGGTTTTGTTCATTTTATTTTATTTATTTTTATATTTTTTCCCCCAAATCATCACTCTGGTGGTGTTAAAATTAATTTTGATTTTAATTTTAATCCCATTCTATTATAAGTTGAATTATTCAAGAAGGAAAGAAATAAGGGAAGGGAAAGGAAGGAAGAAGCTCAGGGTAAGGAAGAGGAGAAGAAAAAGAATAAACCTGAAGTATCTCAAAACTCACTGAAACTACCTCATTTAAATTGTGTTAAGTGTAAAATGTTATCACCTCAATTTCTCTAGGTATTGTGAATATATTTTCTCTCCAATGTGCATAAACTTAACAAATTCATAGTGCTTGATAATAAGTTCTCAATACCAGTTGTGATTTATTAGTGGACTTCAGGAATTTATTATAACTGGAGCACTTCGTTTAATAGAATCTGCTAACTATGTTTCAACTACCATTGTAGCTTGTATTTTAAAGTCACTGTTTCACAGTGTATAAGACACTGCTTAGGGAGTTAGGCATAAATGAAAACTTCATTAAATTCCCTAAACCTGTATGATGCCAATGGTGCAATGTGGCATTAATTTACTAAGCAATATTTTAGTTTCAAGAGAAAATTAATGCAGTTTACCCAGTGGCCAATTTATACCCAAGGAGTCACTTCTATGCACTGGGAAAATCTAGCTTATAATGAATAGTTCTATGCAGGGAGAGTTACAGATTCATGAATGTTTGGTTCCAAAAGTTAATTTGAGGTTTAGTTGTTTGTAATTTGGACTTCATTTTTCATAGATACAATATTATACATAGCATTTTGGCTGCCAAGTTAGCACACAAACACATATTTGACCCTAAATATTGTACACTAGTTCAGAAAAGGAGTTAAACAATCCAGTTTGAATACTAGGAACTATTATTAAACAGAAAAACCAATACAATGAATACAATGTGTTTGTAATTACTACTGAACAAGGTGCTCCATATGAGAATTAAGATCTCGTCCTAAAATTCTGAGGTCTCTTAGCCAGAGATAGAGACTGATCAACTTCTGCTTGCCTTCTGCTTCTCTCCTCTTGCCACCTACGGAGTTTTTACTTTATTCCTATGTAGTATCCAGCCACCAAGAAATAACCATGTCAGTAACTAACTAGAACATAAATACAATTATGTAAACATCTTCACTTTTACCTTTTATCAGTTAGAGCAGGGGGTCAGTGGCCATGAGCCAAATCTGGCTAGTCAACTGTTTTTACAAATAAATAATTGGAACATAGATGCATCTGTTTATACATATTCTCTGGCTGTTCCTGTGCTAAAATATCAAAGATGAGGAATTGCAACAGAGAAAATATGGCCTGTAAAATGTAAAATACTTATTATCTATCCAGGACTTTTCAGAAAAAGTTTGTGTACCCCTGACTTGGAGTCTGTTTGGCTGCAAGTAGAAAAAAACAACAACAACCAAATACACAGTGCTTTAATGTTTTTGTTTTTGTTTTCCTGCTGCCAAAAAAAAAAAAAAATGTATTCTGCAGATGGGCAGTTTGCTGTATTTTGTTCAGTGGCTCCAGGATTTAAAGATGATACTTGTGTCCTTTGCCTCATGGCTGCAATAGGACGCTGTTGCTATTCCTACAGCTCTCACATCCACGGTGCTGGCACACAATAAAAAGGCAACGTGGAATGCTCATGATCTAAATAAGGAAAGCCAAACTTCCCCAGCAAGCTCTAGCAATCTTCTGTTTACGTCTCATTCATTCCATTCCCTAGACTGGAAAGGGATTTTTTTTTTTTTTAGAATTTAAGCTGGATGTCCTGCTGCCCTAAAAAATAACAACAATGAAAAGAAAGAAGTTGATATTAAAGAGGAAAGTGCAGTGTCTGCCACCCTCATCTTCCCCATAGCAGAGAGGGAGATTATTCTCTTGATTCCCACCCCTCTCCCCAAACTCCTCAATGAATGTCTCTTCTGAACATAGAACAGTAAGGACCAAAGGAAGTCATTCAGATTCCTAAACAAAGGCACTGGCTCATGTAAGGTTGTGTAACGAGTAAAGTTACATAAACGAGGACTTGGCGAGATATTTATGACACTACTAGGTCTTTATCTGTCACAGAGAAGAGTAAGGTGGGAAATTGTTTGGCTGCATCAGGGAGTGATTTTCAGGTAAGGTTTTTCCCTGTAGACAAGAGAGTTGTAGGAAACATGAGCAGGGCAACAGCAGGTCTGAAAAGGTTGTATCAGGTGATTTAAACATTTACTAGACAGCATGAATATTTAGGTTAGCTAACATAAATACAGAACTTTTTATAAGAATACCTTTCAATGACATTATTTCACTTAACCATTTTATACTTGAGAAATTCCTATGTGAAAAAGAGGGGCTCACAGTGACTCATAGTACTATCAAGGAACCACCATCCATATATAGGCTTTTAGTATATGCTAAGTAAATGAATAAATTTATTATGCTACAAATGACCCATTCTTTTTTATTTTATTTTTTATTTTTTTTATTTTAAAAGATTTTATTTATTTATTTCAGAGAGAGAGAGAATGAGAGATAGAAAGCACGAGAGGGAAGAGGGTCAGAGGGAGAAGCAGACTCCCTGCTGAGCAGAGAGCCCGATGTGGGACTCGATCCCGGGACTCCAGGATCATGACCTGAGCCGAAGGCAGTCGCTTAACCAACTGAGCCACCCAGGCGCCCGACCCATTCTTTTTTATATTACCAACCTCTTCCTGACATGAGATTGTTCCTGGCAGATTTTACATCAACTCAACTTTCTCCCATGGAAATAAAATTATTTCTCAAGCTTACATTCCCTTTCCTCAGCAGATGGAAGAGAGACTTCTCCCCATTACACACAAATATGTCAAAAAAAGTTGTCTAGGTTCTTTTTCTCCATTTCTTCAACTTCCATTCATGCACCAACCTTCTCCAGTCTCGTTTAGGTCCACCTCATCCTATCCAGTGAGCTGCCTGCCGATAAGGCCACCAATGCCCTCATCTATCCACACTATAGTACTGTTCTCAGTCCTCATTTTTATTGGATTCTTGGTAACAATAATATTAATCTTTCTCTCCTTTTCTCCTCGGCTTCCATGACATACTCTTCTAGCTTTTCTGTGTGGATAATTCTTTTATTTGTCCTTTGCAAGCCTCTTCTCCTCAAAAAAAGTCAAATTCCCTCAAGGTTGCATAAAATGAAGCTCATTTTCATTAGTCATTAAGGTAATGCAAATTAGGACCACATTAAGATATCACTTGATACCCATGAAAATGGCTACAATCAAAAGGCAGATGGTAACAAGTGTTGACAAGGATGTGGAAAAACGAACTCTTATACTTTGTTGGTGGAAATGTAAAATGGAGCAGCTACTTTGGAAAAGCAGTTTGGTAATTTTTAAAGAGTTAAATATCAAGTTACCATATGGCCCAGTAATTCCACTCTTACCTGTCTACCCAGGAGAAAACATAAGTCTACATGAATTCTTAAACCTGACTGTCCACAACAGCATTATTCATGTAGCAAAAAAAAAAATGGAAACAACCTAAAGGTCCATCAACTGATGAACAGATAGAATATATACAAGGGAATGGTATTAATCTGTAAAAATGAATGGTCCTGCCAAATGGGACAACATGGATGAACCTCAAAAAACATTATGCTAATGAAAAATTCCAGATGCATAAGACCCACATTGTATGATTCTATTACATGAAATATTTAGAAAGATGATCCTATATAGACACAAAATAGATTAGTATTTGGCTAGGTCTACAGGGTAGGAATGAAGAGTGACTATAAATGGGCATGGTGGCTCTTACTGGGGGTTACAGAAATGTTTTAATACTGGATTATGGTGATGGTTACACACCTCTGTAAATTTACTAAAAATCACTGAATTATACAGTTGAAGCATGTGAATTTTATTGTATGCAAATTGTATCTAATGAAAGCTGTTAAAAATTGGCTTTTCATGACTTCTAGAATAAGAACCAAAATTCTTAACATGACTTACTCTCCATCATTTCTGCAGCCTCACCATGTTTAATCTCCCCTCATTCTCTGTGTCTGGTACTCTATTTTATTCCTCAGCTGTGTCAGGCTCCTTTCTGCACTGAGTTAAAACATCATTCTGACAGTTCCTCTTAGAGTATCTTTCCCAACTTTTCTTCTCCTCTCTGATACAATCCAATCTATTATGTGTTCTCCTGGAATTAGGAAATCCCCTATTACAGCACTTTAGAGCTGGAAACTACATGTGTTTGTAGGATTATTTGATGAACATCTGTTTCCCCCATTAGACTGTAAGATCCATAAGGTTGGGAGGTCATGTTTGGGTTGGCTAGCCAATATGTCCCCACTATTTATCCCAGTCTTTAGGTACCCATTAAATTCTGGCTTAATGAATAAACGATAACTCTAAATTATCTAAAATTTTCCTCTAGGAAGCAAATGTGTGTTTTTATTGTTTGTTTGTTTGTTTGTTTTTAACTTCCAGTTTAGTTCTTCTTTCAAATTACTGTGCTAAAATATCTCATAGGACTTTGTGGTGTAGTATGTATACCTTAAGATCAGACTTCATTTTTTGACTACTGCTTGCAATGTGTATTGCAATTCTTTAAGGGAGAAATCACAAAATTTCAAATGATTTAAAAAAAGGAATAAATTGTCCACAATAGCCAAACTGTGGAAAGAGCCAAGATGTCCATCGACAGATGAATGGATCAAGAAGATGTGGTATATATACACAATGGACTATTATGCAGCCATCAAAAGGAATGAGATCTTGCCATTTGCAACGACGTGGATGGAACTGGAGGGTGTTATGCTTAGTGAAATAAGTCAATCAGAGAAAGACATGTATCATATGACCTCACTGATATGAGGAATTCTTAATCTCAGGAAACAAACTGAGTGTTACTGGAGTGGTTGGGGGTGGGAGGGATGGGGTGGCTGGGTGATAGACATTGGGGAGGGTATGTGCTACAGTGAGCGCTGTGAATTGTGCAAGACTGTTGAATCACAGATCTGTACTTCTGAAACAAATAATGCAACATATTTTAAGAAAAAAGAAAAAGAAGAAGATAGCAGGAGAAGAAGAATGAAGGGGAGTAAGTCAGAGGGGGAGACGAACCATGAGAGATGATGGACTCTGAAAAACAAACTGAGGGTTCTAGAGGGGAGGAGGGTAGGGGGATGGGTTAGCCTGGTGATGGGTATTAAAGAGGGCACATTCTGCATGGAGCACTGGGTGTTATGAACAAACAATGAATCATGGAACACTACATCAAAAACTAATGATGTAATATATGGTGATTAACATAACAATAAAAAATAAAAAAAAGGAATAAATTAATGATTCCAATCTATGTTAATTAGGATAACCTGAAAGTCAGCAATTAATTTTTGGTAATTTTCAGTATATCACTAAGACAAATTTTGATACCAACAAATTCAAACTATTAATTAAAATAGTTTTTAAACTAATAGCTTTTAAAAGTACCTAGCACAATTTTGCTTATGGTATTCTGGGGCTTTATTTTATTTTATTAAAAAAATTTCCCACATGCAACCAAGTTCTCTCATTTTATCTTGTTCTACCTGCTGCACAGGACTTTGGAGATCAAGTAGGACATATAAAATCATCGGTTATATATGATACACTTGTTAATAAAATAAAGCCCATCAAAATGAAACTAACATAACATCGTGTGTCAATTATATGCCAATTAAAAAATTAGTAATAAGGGGCACCTGGGTGGCTCAGTCAGTTAAGCAACTGACTCTTGATTTTGGCCCAGGTCATGATTTCAGGGACCTGAGGTCAAGTGGCAAGTGTTCAGGGGGAGCCTGCTTGAGATTCTCTCTTCCTTTCCCTCTGCCCTTCCCCCCACTCTCTCTTCTCTCTCAAATAAATAGATAGATAAATAAATAAATAAATAAATAAATAAATAATAAAATCTTAAAAAATAGTAATAAGGAAAAAACGCTAGTTTCAATTTCCTGAATTTTTATTTAAATGGTTATTATAATGAGGGATTTTAGTTTAAACCTATTCTTATTTTTTATCAAAAATGATATATGTATACATTTATTTATAAAACCTATCTTAATTTTTATTCTAAATAACTTTTCATGTAATAGAATACTTATAGTCCCTCATAGTTTCTAACCATAAAGTCATAAAAATGACTTTTAAATATAAGTTATATATATGAACATGTATAATATATATACATATACATAATGATATTTATTAAACATTTCTTCATATTTGTAGTTAGCAATTTATTACCAACAAAATACTATGGCTAATTTCATTCATGTGGTGACTACAGAAAGGTATTGTGAAATAAAAGATTTATACATTCTTTTAAAGATATTTCTCATTTGTGTAAGACATTCTCAGAAATCTTATTGACTGAGATCTTCTAAAAATAAACTCCATATTTAATAAAGGTATGGAATTGTTAACACTTCAATTCCCTGTTCAAACAAGAGTTAACATATGAGACATAGCATTAGATGTTCCTCAATTCTGTGGGTCAATTTGCCAGGTTTAATTTTAAGGGACCATTGTTAACCATGGTTCATTTTTGTTACAAAATTCTGATCTAAAATTTTCCTCTGGAATAGAAAGAATTTCTTCCTCCTCCTCTTCTTCTTTCTTCTTCTTCCTCTTCTACTTCTTCTTCCTCTTCTTCTTCGTCCTCCTCCTCTTCTTCTTCCTCTTCTTCTTCTTCCTCTTCTTCTTCTTCTTCTTCTTCGTCCTCCTCTTCTTCTTCCTCTTCCTCTTCTTCTTCATCCTCCTCCTCTTCTTCTTTTTCCTCTTCTTTTTCTTCTTCTTCCTCCTTCTCTTCTTCTTCTTCTTCTTCTTCCTCTTCTTCTTCCTCTTCTTCTTCCTCTTCTTCTTCTTCTTCTTCCTTTTCCTCTTCCTTCTCCTCTTCCTCCTCTTCTACTCTCTCTCTCCCCTCTTAGTTTTATTTTTATGTTAATTATTCATTTTTCTATCTCTTTCTTTTTTTTAAAAGATTTTTATTTATTTATTTATTCATGAAAGACAAAGAGAGAGAGAGAGAGAAGCAGAGGGAGAAGCAGGCTCCCAAGGAGCAGGGAGCCCGATGCGGGACTCGATCCCAGGACCCTGGGATCATGACCTGAGCTGAAGGCAGATGCTTAACCATCTGAGCCACCCAAGAGCCCTCTATCTCTTTTGTCTTAAATCAGTAGACTATTCACAAACTACTTTTGTTCTTGAGAAGTGAAGCAGTGAAGGGGTTTGAGCACTTTCCACTACACGTTCACATGACAGTCTTATCTCACTCAGTGCCACAGCAAGTTTCCTCAGGATCCCCACTGTCCAGGCATTTTAAGATTAGAGTCCTGGCAGAAAGTTACATGAATGATTCATTAAAGATAATTCTACTTCCTGGTTAATAGAAATTTGATTCATCATCATCATTAAATGATATGAAACAAAAAATACAACTGCAGGCAAGGACTACAACATTGAAATATATCACAACTCTCTGTGTTGTAAATAGTACCCTGCTGATGTTTACTTAATATTTGCAATTCACTGGACAACTGTTTAATTCCTTTTTAAAATGTGTACATTTTCTATTTTGTCCACTAATAAAATTTGTCCAGTGGTACACTTCTCTGGAAAACTCCATCAAATTTCTGAACACATTACTTTTTTTTGTTCTAAATTGCCTTGGATGGTAAACAGAAACAATTGTGTAACACATTTTGTCCTACCTATCAATGAAAAATGAAAAGCAGATTCTGTATGGTTTGTACCTACTAAGAATTTACTGTAAATAGAAGTTTCCTTCCATAGTATTTTAAAATAAGAACTTTTGATCTGCCTCTCTCTACAGAGAACAAACTTACTGGTTACCAGAGGGGAGGTGGGTAGGGGGTGGGTGCATGAAATAGGTGATGGGGATTAAGGAGGGCACTCTCTGTGATGAGCAGAGAGTGTGGTACGGAAGTGTTGAATACTGTACTTGTACGGTTGTTGTACACTGTACACCTGAAACTAATTTTACACTGTATGTTAACTAACTGGAATTTAAGCAAAAACTTAAAAAAATAAAAATAAAATAAAACCTTTTGAATTGAACAGAAGTCTAAGATTTTTATGGTTTGGGAGTTTTATTTTTGCTTTTTTGTTTTTTGTTTTTTAGTCAAACAAAAAAGAGAATTATCATTAAGCATCTAGCCACACAAGCCAAATAAAATATTTGCTAAAAGTTGTGAAAGAGATTGATATTCTACCATTCCATTATGTAACAGACAAATAATATTTTTCTGGTGCCAGATTACCAGGTTATGTGTTGAAGAAATGAGAACTATTACGTTAGTTAGCTTCTGCCCACTATCCTTTTGGAAAACTACATTATTCCTTTGATAAGGTGCAAAAGGACACCTGACTGTGAGACAGTTGGTGGTGAGGACACACACACATGCCCGCACATACACACACACACACACACCTGTGTGCGCACATGCATGCAAAAATATATAACTCCATTATGTCCCAAAGTTAGAAGAAAAACTATTTTCAGATCAGTCTAGGTTAAACTTGATTTCCCATGCTTGAAATTCACCACCACCACCACCACTATGATTGGTTTTTTTATATGTATATTTGGGTAATTATAGTAAACAGAAAGAAAATGCATTGCTAATAATGCCACCTCCAACTTCACAAGTTTTGATTTCACACAGAAAAGATTCCATCCCAACTCTGCCACTTACTAGTTATACCATTTTGCTCAAGTTGCTAAACTGCTCTGAGTCACACAGTTTTCATTTGCAAAATGGGAATAAAAAGTGTTGCAAGGATTTAGAAAGACAATGAATATAAGTCACTCGGTGCAGCACTTAGGAATTAGCAATCTTTCAGTAAATGTTAGTATTATTAGGAAAGAAATTAAAGGAGAAATAAACATGTCAAATGACATCTTATTCGTTCATTTACATTGTTTGCATTTGTTTTAATGTAAACTGGCATTTTAAAATTTAACAAATATTTTAAATGCAATATATTTGGAGCCCTGAACATTTTAAGTCCACAAGGATATACCATATTTAGGCATCTGCTAAAGTGCACAGCTGGACTGTCTTATTCAATTATTATGTCCTACATAATTTATTTTTATTTTGAACATGACTTGGTAAATGCTCTACAAAATTTGAAATCATCCATGCAAATATATTCTAATGTAAGGATGACATTTACTATATGAAGTATTATATGTTAAACTCTGGATATTAACTATAAACTGTAATATTTTCTGATTATAGGGAATTTTCTTTGCTAAAATATTGTTTTGTTAATTTAACTGATTTGGAAGTATGACCTTAACACTTCTTAATAACATTATTATAACCTTTTAAAACATATCTTGATATGTTATTTTGATACTTTGAAGTGCTTTTAATAAATCCCAATTAAGAGTCACAATGTTGGGTACCGTAAGCTGTGTGACTCTGGACACATTTCATTTCCATTATGACTCAGTTTTCTCACCTCTCAAATGGAGATAATATTGAGCTTTAAGATAATATCGAGTTGCTGAAAGCATAAAATGAGAAAAGATGGGAAGTGCTTCACATATCTAAGTATAGAGTAGATGGTAGCTACCATAATATTAGTACAGTATCCAAGGTCTGTCATGGTTGGCCTCTGTTTACTCCTCCAGTACCATTACCCATCATTTCCTTCTCATACCTATATGTCAGGATTGCAAAATGCCTCCAAGTTTCTTTAAAAGGAAAATCTCTCTCTCTTTTGAACAGTTCATGCTATTTCATTCCTCCATAGTTATGGCTGCCTGATTTCCTCTACATGGAAATCCTTATACCCTAGCCTGCCAGCAACCCCCTGCTCACGACTTCAAGACAACCAAAGGCTCAGCTTCTCAGTACTTGGTGTATTCTTCATCTAGGGTAATTACCTGTTCATATGCCTTCCTCCCTTACAGAATATGAGCTCCCCTGGGGTAGGGACATCCCTGACACTGTAGAGTACCAGACAAAAAGGACACACTTCATACATGTTTGTGGAAAAAACTGAAAGGTTTTTTTCACATTTGGACAAGTAATGTATCCACTTAAAGAAGCTCTAAATCAATTTGTCATGTGAATACAACAATATTCACATCTCTATTTTCAATGCTGCCTGCTATTGTTGGTATCACCTGAGCATTTTAAATATCTATGTCTAGACTGAACATACTCATTAGATAACAATAGCAGATATACTTGTTATTGAAAACTGCTGCTTTAAGAAAAGGCAGGGAAAAAAATGCAGGACTCTTGTTTGTACTGACAGGTTTTTCTTTGTTCTTCAGTCAAGTTGCCAAATGACAAAGCTGACCCTGATAAAGGGTTATGGAGTACCACTGTATTATGCTATAAATGCTTATTGCTTTAGATCAATATCCCAGAAATTCCCCACTGTGTTTATAAGCCCAGCATACTAAAGTAGGCATAAATAAATCATTTATTTTACACTAACAATAATCTACAGAGAAGTAAGTTAACTTCCTCAGACAAACTTTCATTCTGTAGTATAAAAATAACAGAATGCTTACAACTTCTGTAAATGCTAGGTAGGTAGGCAAACAGCCCATGGAACCCCAGGTACAGAAGCAGTAAATGGTGTAGAGGTATTTAAGTCAAATCTATGCTCTTGCCAGTGCTCCATTTCTAATCGTCTGCTCCCATTTTAGGACAAATATCAACTCTTTATAATTTGCTGATCTATGGGAGGACAGAGACTGATGAAGATGTTACCCTTTTGGTTAGAATTATTTGTAAGTCATACAGGTGAAAGGAATAATTCTGGCTCCTGCAAAACTGCAATGGAATGATAAATTGTTTTTTCCTAATAAGTCAGAGATTATTAAAAATATTGATAAAAAAAGACACACTTAAGAATTAAATTACAGAAAAACAATATGTAGAAAACACTATGCAAAGCCATACATGATGCATACACAATGACTTTTGTTATTCATAATTTAGTTTGTAAAATATTTGATGTTTTTAAATTTATTTGCACATGCGGTTATTTTTTTTATTTAAAACAATCAAAATTTTGGCGTAACTTAAGAAGGATTTTTCAGAATACTTTGCTATTTCAGTATCAAGAGATTATTAATACATTCTGAAATATTTTTCTTGTTTTAAAATATACATGTTTCACAATGTAAGATACACTTCAGAAAGAAATATAAAATTAAATAAGTCATTTAGGAGAATTAGATATGAAGGTTTATCTGTCATGTGTTTATGGTTAGTGCTTGCTCCAAGATCATCTTTATGAAATCCCTTGTTCCTTTCTTTGACATTTGAAAGAAAACATCGTCATTCTTATGTCTTTTTTAAACCAATCTGTCAACACTGGTATTAAACAACTTTGAACTGATGTTGAGTTGTGTAACAAGTGACAATATCAACTTCCAAAACAGGCAAAATGCTTGCTTCATGAATGCATTTGACAGGTCAGACACCAACCTGATACTTACAAATGTGCAATGGCAATAAGAAGGCCTCAAAAATAGCAAAGAAAAGCTTCTGTTTCTTTGGAAGACATGTTTTTGTTCCCTGGAAAATATTATATATTAATTATCACTCGATTGTCTAGTGTTTGTTGTGATTCTGCTCCGGCACTGTATTTTTCAATAGCAAAATGTTTGCCACCTGCTCATGGATAAAAACTCTGGCCCGTAGGTACCGCTGTTTGTAAATGACTCCCAAAGGCAACAAGACATCGTTTTCCCAGGTGGGCTACTCATTTACTTTCTGTTTTCTTTCTCCCACTATTCATCTGTGGTGACAAGTGTCAATTATGGACAGGAGATTTATGGGATGGGAAAGATAAAGCCCAATTTACAAATCATTTCCTGCACAAGCAGACAGGTGCAATGACAGAGCCGGCTTGCTGTAATTGAATTTCTTGCTGCTATCTACTCAGTCACAAGAAGATGTCAACCTCAAGGATGTTAGCTGTGGAAAAAGTCTTAATACACTATGATTTTGAATGTGGAGATGACAATACAGCCTAGGTTTTAACCCAGGACTCTGAATAGAATATACCAAACTAATTTTTTTTTCCATATAATAAGGATTTTCCTTACCCCTGCAATAGGCGTGCATCAGGGAAAATGTGTCAAGGTAGTCTAACTTTAAGTTCAGTGACAAGTATTGTTAAGAAAATAAACTCCATTCTGATGTATCAAAAACTTGGTTTATATATAACTACTGATATACTAAAATTGAAGAAGAATACGTGTTGGAGAAATGCACATTTTTTGATGGGTAACTAGTGTGATCCTTTTTAAGGTGAACGTATTCCAACATAAACAGGTTTTTAAAAGTTAAGATTAAGATGTTACAACTTCATTAAACATTAAACACTTTTCACATTTGTTAAATATTACTTTGTACCAAAGAACATATGAATATAATATATATCATCATAGGAAACTACAGTTACATTAATTGCAGTTTACCAGCTCTCCAAAACATCTATACCTCGCTTAATTATTATTTCTTCATGCTTAGTTTAAACCCAACTTTTTCAATGCATCTGTTCATAGGCAAAGGTTCACATGGGGCACCAACAATAAGTCAAAGTTTGAGAAGTCTACAGAAAGTATATACAACTAATACCTTTGTTTTGCTTATTCATATTTTACTGAATTCACTTGAAATATGTGACACTTGTAGTTTAAAAGAGATTGGCTTGTTTGATAGTCTTCTCAAAGTTCCAGATTTAACAGTTTTGAATTAATTTTTCTCTGAAAAAATCTTCCAAATCTTATGAAGTGTGATTACTTTTGAAATTGAGAGAGAGGGAAAAAGAAGAGAGAAAGAAGGAGGGAGGGAATTTTGGACAAAATTAGGTTAAGAAATTAAAAAAGAATCCCTACATATTCTAAACATAGAAAGAAAATTGTTATCCAGCAGCCACTCTCTTAATAGACATTTAAGTTAATCTTCATTTTTATTTGTAAAGAATTAATTACAGAAAATACAGTGAATCATTGTGACTATGTGTGTACTAGTTTAATTAGTAATATTCTTTTCAGTTTAACAGATATTGCCACATTGAGCAGTTTTATAAATTCTTACTTTGATCAGGAATTTATAAAATTTTCCATTTTTATGCATTCGAGACAACACTGGATATTCTGTTATATTTTTAATTAATGTTTTACTCTCTTATGTGTTAAGTGGTTTTTCATTGCTGTTGATTTTTGCATTTCCCTATTTATTGATTTACTACCCATTCCTGTTTCTTCAGTTTCATATAACAGGTTTTCTTTTTCTTAGTATTTTTTTAATATAAACTACCAGACCCTACTTTGTCAAATATATATAACATCTACTGCCCATCATGTAACTTATGTTTTCATTTTCACAGTAAATTTTATCAATCTTTTCTTTACGGACTGCGTTTCCTGGAAATTTCTTTTCTTATCAAAGGCCATAAAGACAACCTTCCAGATTTTCTTCAAAATTGTTTAAGTTATAATTTTTCTCTTCACAACTGTCTTCATTCTATGAAATTAGTAGTTATTTGTTATGTGCAGTACAATAAATAGTATTGTAGTACTATTTAATTATGTCACCTCTGTCATAGATTATATTTCCATATATGTTTAAGATATTTGTCTTTTTTGTAAGAGGGTACTTACCTGTCTTTTGCTAACAGCATATTTTCTTAATTACATAGCTTGATACTACATCTTCTTACCATTTTTTTCCCCAAAATTGTTTTAGATATTCCTAGCCATTTTCCCTTTTCATTCAGTTTAGGAATGGAGTTTTTTACACACATGCGCACACTGTATTAGAAATCTGATTTCAATCACATTGAATATATAAATTCATTTAAGACGGTTTGATGTATTTATGGTATGAAGAATTCCAAGCAGTAAGTGTTGTCTACCTTTCTATATTTTGAGGTTTTCATTATGTCATTTGAGAATGTTTCCTAGTTTTCTATATAAAATCATGCATATAACATTGCCCCTTAAAGATTTTTGTCTGTTTATTTTTACAACTGCCAATTGCATTTTTAAAACTATGTTTTCTCTTTGGACACCATTCATTTTCCAACACCATATGCTGCACACTGCAGAAGATGCCCTATATAAGCACCTAATTTAATCATCAAAACAATCCTTGGAGAAGACGTTTTCATAATTTTATTGATAGGAAACAGATTAAAAAATTTATATGACTTTCCCAAGGTCACTAAACCTATAACACTAAGAGCTGACAAGTACAATATAGAGTCTGCATGGAGTAGGCCTAACTTATTTTTCTTTTTGAGGAAAGTGAGCTTAATTATTTGCATGTTATTACATATGAATCTTAAGAAAAACATTTTTTTAACCAAAGTTCTTTTTGTTGAATGTGGCCATTAGACCCTTAACCACATTTTGTAAGAATGTTTGGCGCTCTGTCTCTACTCCAAAATCTCCTTTTCTTTATCTCCCATTTAGTCCTGTGTTAATAATTGGTTTAGGATCACTATTCCAGAGGTGGCTGCAATTCTGTGTAGCCATTCTGAACCAAAGAAGGATTTTGAGAAATGCAAGGTTCTTTATAAGTGCAAGTTGCCACTGGTTATTAAAATAAAAGCTTTCTCATATACAACCTTGTCAGCAATAGCACTTAGTGACCTACAGGGCAGCTATCTACTAAAAACAGGAACTCAGTAATTGAAGCTCCTATATACTGTCTGTGCGAGCCTGCACCAAAACATACTACAAAGGCTTGAACTAAATGCTTTTTAAGCCGCTAAAATTTCTACTTCAGCATATGTCTCTGCCCAAAATACCCCAGGTCACCACTATTTCCATTAGGATATTTCATATGTAATTCCCCATTGATTAGAGTTGGAGTTATCCTTAGTTGGGATGGGAACAAAATTAGCCTTCATCTAAACGAGCTCTACCTTTAGATATGTGGCATTTCAGAGATGGCCTTTCCAGGAGGTCTTTGGTAGATCAGTATGCTGTTAGACGGAGAGGCTGCTGCTGTGTCTTAGGTTTCCTTGCTTTCCAACCTATTGTGATCTCTATGTTGATTGACCTCAATCTAATATAACTCACAGGTGAAGAAAAGTTCCAATTTTAGAACTATATCATAGGGGATGTTGAACAGGGCTAAAAATTAACATTTATTGAGCACTTTTTTTAAGGCTCTATATTAGCATCTTCACATATATCATCTCATTCACTCCACAAAATAAGCCAGTAAGGTAGCTATTATTAGAGTCTTTGTACACATGAGCATTTTGAAGTTCAAAAAGGCAAAGCATGTCCACAGACACATGAAGAAATAAGTACTCAGGTTACAAAGCCTAAAATATTACATGATACTGAGCTTTTGGTTTGGGTATTAGTCACCAAATTACTGTATTTGAATGGACCTTAAAAACTTCCTTGATTATAACGTAAGGGTTAGTTCTCCCCCACACTTCATCACAATTTGCAATAGGCACAGAGAATGTTAGAACCAGAAGAGTTCTTGGTGCACTAGGATCTGATTTCCATGAGGAAAGGGACTTTGCCTTATTCACTGTCATATATTCAGCAAAGGAGAACAGTATTAGGAACACAGTGAGAACGGAGTGAATAAACTATCTTTCCGATTCAATATAAAATTCAATATCTTGAATTTTATAGCTAGGACACTGAGACTTCAAAAAACGAAGTGCCTTGTCAAAGGTAAATGTTTACTTAGTAGGAGACTGGATCAGAATTCAGTTTTACTTGTATTATGGTCAGTGGGTTTTCCAGTATTTCAAATTGCCCCTAACTGGACAGCCACAAGACAACTCTTTTCTGATCCAGGTATTAGAAGTACAAAGAACAGAAACAAAAAATATTCCCATTTATGGGTGTCTTTTTGTTAGAGAGTTTAAAGAGTTGGACCGCTGAGCATGGTGTGAAGGACTTTGAAGAAATTCTCAGTTGAGTAAATTGGCTGAGAAAGAGTACATGATTGATTATTCATAGTGAACTATTTTATGACCTTCAAAATACAACACATATTTGTAAATTTTATGAATTGAAAAGTTGGTTTTCTTACTATATAGACTTAGTCTTACAGCTCTTAAAGTCAACAGCTACTTTATTTTCCTTCAGATATAAAAACTCTTTAAGAATAATCAGCTAGGAATAAACCTAAGAAATCAACAATCAGCTACAGAGAGACATATGTAATTTATTTATTTATTTTTTTAAAAGATTTTATTTATTTATTTGAGAGAGAGAGAGAATGAGAGATAGAAAGCACAAGAGGGAAGAGGGTCAGAGGGAGAAGCAGACTCCCTGCTGAGCAGGGAGCCCGATGCGGGACTCGATCCCGGGACTCCAGGATCATGACCTGAGCCAAAGGCAGCTGCTTAACCAACTGAGCCACCCAGGCACCCAAGACATATGTAACTTAAAATGGTATACAATGTTTTCTGACATAGGAAGACAATGTTGGACAGATATCTACTTTATTCAAATTATTACATAGTTAACAAAAAAATGACAACTCTTTGAGAACTTCAAGAGGATTTTTTTAAAAAACTCAACAAAAAGATACTATAATTTAGCTGGGCAAGTAAATCCTTGAGAAGAATCAATAAAATTAAGAATGATAATTATAATTAAGTGGTATAAATTACAAAATATGAAAATCTAAAACTGTATTAAGTTAAAATCTCATATTAGGCCAAAAAATCAACAATGAAGAATTAAGATTAGAAAGTCCAGAAAGAGGTTCCAGTCTCTACATGGTGTTGGTAGACAATTTTAAAATACTGTGAGGATATATTTCATAGTAAATAATGTCAAAACAACTGAGAAGATTAGTGGAAATAGAAACACCTTCATGCTGTATATAAAATATATTCTTGATAAATACAATTTTAACATAAGACCTAAGCCATTGAATAAAAGAACATGTGAAAAAGTATTTTTATAACATTGTTATGGATAAGGTTTTTCAAAGCGTACTATGCTTACAAACTATTAAGCAAATGATAGACAAAAAAATTTAAACTTCTCTGTGTCATGGGGTAGCATATATAAAATTAAAACACAACAAACTGGAAACATCTGTACATATATAATTTGAGATGTATCTTATTTGTTTTATTCACTCAATTAATAAATATTTATTTAGTGCCTAACATGTCCTAAGCACTCTTTCAAGTTCTGAGTTGAATAATGTGTAAAATAGATTAAAAAATACGTATCTGATTCTAAGGAGCTTACATCCTAATAGGAGTAGGAAGGTGATATCTAGGAAGTAACATGAATTAGTAGAATAAATACTATGCTAATAGTGAGAAGTACTAATGAGGAAAAATAAGGCAGGGGAGAGAGATGGGAAATATTGTTGATGGGTGCAATTTTAGATCAAGCATACAGATCACCTTAAGTAGTACAACCTTACTATATATTCCTTTTTGAGATATAAACTGGAAATAAATGGAGACAAAAGCATGCACACGATCAGCATATTATCTACTTTGCATTTTTAAATTAAATTAAGTAGGCTTTTACTGGAGATTTTTAATTTTATAATTTCATCAGTAGATAGGTGATTTAGGATTCTGTAAAAATGGGAGGTGACGTTGTATTTTTGAAGTAGAAGAAGCAAGGCAAAGGACCATTCTTTTTATCCTATGAATGTCCACAGGAACCTCACCAATCTTTTCGCAGTCACCTTTTTCCATGGATCGTTCCTCCTGATTTTCTTTGATTGAATTGTCAAGCATTATCTGTGGAAACCTTTCTACTATTACCTAACTGCCACTTAATATGCTTCTCACATGCTGCAAGACATAAATGTCTGAGAAATGAATAGGAGAAAGATGATTTTGCATCTGTTGTTAAAGACAGCCGTCACTGCTCTCAAATGAAGAGAACATTGGAAATTTTTCTGGTTAAATCACAGGATCCGCTAAAAAAAGTATAAAGGACTAATAGGCATTCTAGGACAGAGGGACATTTAATGCCTAAGTTCTTAATTTTGGATACTTGCTCAAACTACGTGTCTTGAAAGGGAATAAAAAGGCACCTGGATGGTTTGGAATTTATTCTTGGTTCTAGATTGAAGACAGAAAAGCAGTGTCTATTGGACTGCTTGTGTTTACAAGGCAAACTAATGGATCTGTGTAGGAAAGATGTCTGGGGTTGCTAATGCTGGTAGCAATGCTTGCTTTATCTGTTCTGCTCCAGCCTCCCAAACCAAATCAATTGATTATTTACTGAATGCCACTATACCACCTATTTTATTCTCGATGCTCTAGGGAATGTAAGATGATTGATTATACCTTATGTCCTTGACTTAAAGGAGGATATAATCAGGTTAAGAAAGTAAGGTGTAAGTGCAGAAAATAAGACATATGCTTTAAAGAATGCCATGGATTTACAGGAGTCTTTACAACCCTGAGTCAGATTATGTCACTCTTCTGCTGACACTCTCTAATGGCTTCCCAAGTACCTCAGTTAAAAAGCCCAAGTCCTTAGAGTGGCTACCTGACTTCATCACCGCCTACTACCATCTTCCCTTGCATTTTAGTGATAGTCTTGCCATATTACCACAGCTCACCAGGCAGTTCAGCCCAGTGGCTTCATATATGGTGTTCCATCTGTCTGGAACATTCTTCCCTTAGACATGCACATGGTTACTCCCTTTCTTCCTCCCTGTTATTAATGTCACCCTCTTACTGTTAAAATTGTCAGTCAGCCCCTGCCTTACCTCTCCATTCCTACTCCCTATTCTTCTTTATTGCTTTCTAAAAACCACATAGTTTATTAATTTATTTTGTTGGTATCTCCCTCATCTCTCTAATATTTGAAATGAAAATCGCAGTCTTTAATTTATTGTATTACCTATGGGTATAGATACTAGGAACTGAGTATTTTTTTTTCTTTCTGTTGTCAATACTTCCATTAGTGCCATCTTTGCAAACTTGCAGAAAAGTTAAAAAAAAAATTTGCTGCCATATACTCTGAATGCTCACACAGATTGAGTATTAAATACCATATTTAATACAGTTACTCATTTACAGAAATCCAGTTAATACCCAGAACTTTTTTGCTTTAAAATAAATCAATCTGTATAATGAGTGCCACAATAAAATATCATAATAAGATCTATTTTAGTCTAGGAAGTGGAAATACTTGCTAATATTTTTACATTAAAGCAAAACTAGTGTGAAAATCTCTATTTATACTAGAATCATACTTATTTGAACCAAGTAAGTCCAAACATGTCTCTAACTTAAAAAGAACTTTTTAAAAAATATGATTTGATTGGAGAACTGGGGAAGCAGCCTACAATTTCTTCTCTCATAAAGCCTCCCAGGAATCCCAGATGGATGACTCTTTATTTGGCTGATGTGCCAGAGATTATATTGAGAACTTTCCACCTTATCTCATTTAATGGGATAAGGGAACCATAATGTTAGCTTCTGTGGGAATGAAAATATAAAGAATGCCCTCAGGGAGTTTGTCAAGTATCAGGTTCCTAAGAAGTACCAAAAAGTTGTAGGAATATATTTCTCAACTACTCAAATGGATTTAATTAAACAGTAATTTCTGTTGATAGAGCCAACCCCTTAAATGTGTCCATGACACAGTACTATGGACTTAAAGATTCTAAAATCTGAAGAATTAGAGGAAAATAAAGACCTAAAACTAGGTAGTATTTTACATAGCCTGTTATAATGAACTAAACACAGGCTTTTTTAAAATGTGAAATTAGTTCCAATGTTTAACTCACTGTAAATAGGTTGTTTTCCTTTCCCTAATTTCTAAGCTAAATTCCATGTACAACTCAAATTAATTTATGTATTTATGAAATATATTAATAATACAGACTCTTTATAGATAACCTAACTAAATTTTCTAAGGCACAAGACCACCAGTCCTCAGTTTATTTCCAACTAGGTTAAAATTTGAACTGAATTCTATAAGCTACATTGGAAGCAATAGCTTTTGGCTTGTCAGATGAGAGAAATCACCTCTTTTTTGAGAGAGAGAGAGAAATCTCTCCATGAAGATAAACCCAAGTAATTTAGTTGTTTTAGTAGAAATTATTTATTTTAACAGAAAATACTATAGTGGATAGGCACGCTTAGAATTATTCCTATCCCAATTTAATCTTAATAGGATACTACTGTATAAAAGAAGTATAATTATGAATAATATTATATTTGAAAACATAACTGCAAATAAAATGAAATCAGACAGTAAATTATCAAGCCTATCTAAATAAATTGCATCTGTTTACAAAGGAAATGCTTAATGTTGCCATCATTGTATCAACCAAGTATTAGGTTCCCTGTATTTTCTGTGTTAGAAAATCAATCAGTGTGACAATGTGGTATAAAAAAAAAAAATTCACCATGATGACAGATATAAAATTCTAGTTGAGAAGATACTGTGTATACCATATAGCAGAAATAAATCAAAGATAACAAACCTTTAAATCTATTCAGCTAATGAACTGAGTTGCTTTGACTCTGATAACACAGTTTGAATAACCTTTTTTGCTATAATCTTCAGCTTTCTTTGGATTAAGTTACACCCACAAGACCTCAGCAATATGAATTATGGAAAAGAAGATTATTTATCCTCACTGCCTTTTTCCTTCTAACATAGAAGACTTCCAGGGCGCTGAATCTATTCAAACAAAGCTATATATTCAATTCAGTATCTATTCAATAAAATATATATATATTATTTTTATTTTAAATTTTATACGGAGAGTATACAATTTTCAAGTCAAGTTTATTTATCGTCCCCTTAGGCTGATTAATACAAACTGAATTTCATGATCATGCCGTTGGCAGACAGTGAAAAAATAAAACAATTATGTTAAAATACGTATGCACTGATGATACATATTAATATAGACCAATCGTTACCCCTGACAATCGTGTGACCATATTCTGTCCTTTTCATTCTGGGGAAAGCACTCAGCCTGGATGAAGCCAGGAAGATTTCCTAAAAACAAAAGTACCTTGTATAGTTCCGTGAAACTAGCGGAAGTAGTAAACAATTCCTACTTAGTTCTCAAATTTCAATATTTCTTTACAATGAATATGGATGTGGACATTTTTGTTCAGATGTCATCACTATCAGAATAAAGGAAGAACAGTATCCTGAATTCTTCCATTCGCAGTGCTCCTGGTGAAGGGTGCAGGGTGGGAGAAACGTGGGTGAACAGAATAAGCCAACGGTAGCAGAGGAACAATATCAGTCACAGAAACCCGACACTGTCCAAACAGAAAGCATATTCTTTGTTATCTCATGAAATGCCGACTGTTTTTAATCTTTTGAGGTTTAATCACTATTGAGTGATATGCTATATGAGAACTCAAACTCTTCTCAGGCTCTAGCCATCACCTTTCCCTCTTGCTCAGGATACTAGAACCTTTTCTCTGGGGCTCACTGACCTGAGCACACAGGCCCTTCCAAACCTGCTCCAGCTGCTATGCAACAGATTAATACACAAAAGGAAAGAATATTCTATTATCTCTGTTGTGATAATTAGTAGAATCAATGCACTATTAATTCTGATAATAGTTAAAACTTCATAGTTGAATCTTTGTATGCAAATTTTGTGTGATAATTTTTATGAGCAATTCAAATATTTTTTAATAAACAAATTTCAGAGATCTCTCTCCCTCAAAAGGGTATATATAGTAATCTTAATTTTCAAAATTCTTCATGATATGATAGCTACTTTAAAAATGTTCTGTGTTAAATACTTTACCATAGGAAATGCTGATAGTAAGAAATCACTGTAGTTACCAAAGTTCTAAATTTTTTCAAGACACATTTTTCCAGCATTCACCAAAATAATATTTTAATTGAAAAGCTGATCTTGATTAAAAAAATAATGGCTCATAAAGCAATTATCACTTTAATTGAAAGAATGCAAAAAATCCCTGGTGCCCAAATGGCTAATCAAAGATATCCTTCTTATATACGCCATTCAAATGAAATCTATTTTTCAAATTTCATAAATTATAGTCATATATAATTTACATAATTAAACATAAGTATATGAAAAATGAATACATACCTACATAAATATTTTAATACTATTAAAATATTTTATCATAAGACATTTTATTCTTCAGTTCAATTTAAGTAAAGAACAAAATAAATGTTCATGTGGAGATTAGCAATTAAAAGCATTAACACAGCTTCTCATATTAGTTGATGTGAGTAGTCACACAATTAAATGAACAATGTAGATAAATGTTCTGTTAATCTCACTAATGTCAGAAAATAACATTTTCCAGTTTTTGCTTTATAAAAGGCAAACCAGAAAAGTGAGATCAGGGTTAAGAGGTGGATTTTAACCACTTCAGTCACTTTATATTTCCTTCACAGTCCTTAATTCCTTGACAGCTTTACAGCTTTATCAGGCATCTAACAAGTGCATTTAAAAAGACTAAAAGGGGGGTATGTTTTTGAACAGTCTTCAGTAAAGATGAATTATAATTCATTTACATTTTCATGGTGCTGAGTTTTGGAATAAATTACTTGGACTATGACATGAGTCAGGTTCATATAAATTTTGGTTATGGCCTCAGTGGAGAAAGTTCTAACCCCCAGCCCCCACATAAATGGTCAGTTTCATTGTGGGAAGACATTGAAAATTGAGTGAAAATTAGCAATGGAAAATCCCCCAAATAGAGGACATCAATTTTTTTGTACATTGTGTTTCACTTTATAGTCTCATAAAAGCTCAAAACAAAACAAAACTCACAGCAAGTTCTCTCTATGCTGTTAGATACAGTGTAAACTGAGATAACCCATTTAAAAGGAATTTAACAATAAGCACCAAGTCTTTGGGTAATTCTATTTCTGTAAATGTATCCCAAATTATAAATAAGGGTAGAGAATGCAAAACAACGTAAATACCCTACGTGTTAATATTATAAACCACTGAAAGTGATGTAAGTAACATTTTCAAGAAATACTTCATCCATGAGAAAGATGATACTATATGATATTGAGAAAAAAAGTAACATGTAGAATTAATATAATAATATAATATAATAATATAATAAATATATGTTATTAACAAAAATTTGGGAAGATTTTAACAGTTGTTGATTATCTTCTTCCTTGTTTGTACATTGTACATATCTGGGTTTCCTATTTTATAACAAGCACATTTATTTTATAGCTGAAAACAATAAATAAATGTTGTAAGAGACCCTCATACAGTAAAGCATTCTTACTTTATATTCTCACTCCTAACATCTCATTTCTCTCTTTTCAATCCTTCTACTTTTGGGTTATAGTTTATAGTTTTTTCTCCCATATTTGTCTGTTCCATCAAATGCCTTATCCCTCTCTTTATCCATTTATTCCATTGTCTGGTTTCTATAAGATCTTAGTTCTATTTAGCAACAGTGGTCTCAACATGCATGGTACAAGCTATTTGGAGTGTTTTGAAAAATAGTCATATTGAAACAATCTTAATTGTGTTCACATCTTTCCCCTTGTGGCTACACAAGCAAATTCCATAGGAAATATTGCTTTTTATTCAGGAAAATATCTAAAGTAATTTGTTTTTAAAAATACAACATGTCAAAATAAATTACATCAGAAAATAAATTTTGAGAAGCTTCATTTTGGTTAAACTGCTCATTTTTAAAGAAGTGTTATATGAAAAAATAATCCTACATAATTACCCATTACCACTACTCGCATCATCTGATATTATCTATTATTTAACTGGCATAGTAATCAACCCAATAACTATTATTGTGATTCCAATTTCAGAGATAAAGAACTTCACCCTTGCCTGAGCATTTAACAAAATACCATAAGAACATCCAACTGCAAAGGGGCACTTTCCCAGACCCGCTCCTGCCCCCACATAGCTCCTAACCTGCTTCACCAACATTAATGAGAACATCCATCTACTAAACATTGACGGAGACCTTAGTTTAACCAACAGAGTAGCAAGTACACCTTATGTACATGACCCACATTTGTGACTAACTACTAGAACCACAGCCTGAAAACCACGTTAATGGACATTATTCTGAGGAACACATATGCCAATCTTTGAGCTCTAAACACCTCCACTACCTGCCAACCTTTCCTTGTTCAACTTTTTACCTCTGGTGTTCCATGTTTTTGTCTTACCAGTTTCATGACCTGGGAAGGTGTTTAAGCTTTTCACAATGTGTTCTTTTGCTCATGATTAAAGTGCTAATAATTCACTCTCAGTTCTGATCCTCTCCTTAGAGAAATGATTTGTTTTATGAGAGCCCTATTGCAGGAGTAGGCCTCCTGGAATGGGTACCCTAAAATATACCTTTAATGGTTTATGAAAAAGTAAATTTCATTGGTCCTTTTATAGAACTTAAAGTTCATCAAGGTCAAAGAAGATATGGCTGAGCTAAGCCCCTACCTTTTTTGGAAATGGCTAGAGGGTACGATGAGAACACACAATTTAAAAGAAAGCATGTGATTTATTTATGCTATCATAGGAAGGTTCTGCACTGCCATAGTTATGATAATAATAGAGTGAAGCCAACAGATAATTAGATAAGCCTACTTTACTCTCTCAAACCACAACTGGTAACACAGGCAGGAATTGATTTCTAATTTTTTTTCCTATTTAACAATGAATATGTAGCAGATTATCTATGTTTAAGAATGAGAGCATGACATCCCCTTTCCAACTTCCTAAATAATTTAATGTTGAAAATTAAATCCTTAGAAGTTTTTCATTTGCTGAAATGAACATGTCAAGCAGCTTATAACATTGGGATTTACTCTTACGGAATCAACCTGAAAATATTTAAGGTTTCTTCCTCTGGAGCTACAGATATTTTTAGAGATCTTGAAAGCTTTTGTTTTGATATAGTTTGTATTTGATTATATACTACATTTATAGAACTTCTAGGTTGTTTATAATACAACTTCATTGCAAACATCTACACTTTTTAGGCAATATCTGTTCTTCTAAATTACTACCGATCAGGTCTCAAGTTGCTTATTTGATATATAATTAATCATTTACACATAAAATATCAACTGAATAAAGTAATTACTTTCTATACCAGTTGCTAAAAATGACTAAGTAAACCTAAGGCACAAATTTTTATTATGTCTGATTAGATTAAAGAAGAATGATATATTTTCAAGAACTTCCTGTTGATTATTGAGTTTCTATATTACATAAATTAAACGAGTTCATTTCAAGATTCTCTGGATATATATCCTATATGTATGGCTTCTAAATGTATAAGTGATGTAGCTATAAAAACAAATATTGAAAACACTTAGAAGTTGGACGGAAAATAACAATTAGCCTTGACAAGAGAAAACTGAACCACAGCCTTAAGATGGAATGTAGTAATTTCAAATTGCACATTTAGCAAAGCTACCTGCTGTGTTTACTAGGGTCATTCCTCCCTAGCTGCTCTTTGCCAAACAAATAATAACACACTGGACACTTTGGATTTCCTCTCTTCTCTCTGCTAGGATGAAAGGAAGCTTAATGGCAGATGCTCTTGAGGGCTTTACTCTCTACTGTGTATGTTGTATGTCTGCCTGGGTAGATACAAAGCAATGTTGCAGAAACCCCATAACCTTCTGGCTTTGGAATTTATTGGAGGAATTTTAAAGATTTACTATTTTAATTATGTTTCAAATAAGCCAATGTGAAAAATAAATTCACATGCTCCTGCATGATAGGTGGAAGTGTGTCCTAAGAATGCACAGTATGAACCACAATAGAGGTTAGCTTGGAAACAAAGTTCAGAACAGAAAGGTACTAAAATTTGGGAGACACATTTATGTAAGACCCAGTTTTGTGCTGCTTTTGGTCCTTTATATGTGAATTATGGGCCATAATTGATTTTCTGACACATTTTTCAGGGTATTCCATTTTAAGATTAGCAAAGTGATTAATCCAACTGTGAACTTTCTTGTAATAAGGCCTTGCCAAATGAAGATTTAGTCTTAAGCAGCATTTATACTTGATCACAGAGTTATACAAAATTACAAGTTTAAATATTAACTGCTTGGGCAGAACCAATTTTACCAGAATAAAAACAGCTCAGTTGTGTACTCCCCCACATAAATCCTACCCATCCCCAATCCCTTTGGCTGTTATAAAAGCAGAAATCATTGACCTTGTCTAGCACCTACAATATGTGAAACTGGCTCCTGCGGCCATCACAGCTGGTTTAAGAATCCCTTGGAGAGTCATTAGCTACAGAACGAGATGAAATAGCTTATCTAATGAGGTTACAATATGAGCTGGAACTCTTCATCTTCCTTCAAGTCAGCCATCCAATAATCATAGCTCTCATTCTTACCTCCGTATCTTCTTCAGTATCATTTTCTGTATCTGGAATGCTCTATCATTTCTTTTTGATCAAAATACTACACGGCATGAAGCTTGAAGAGCTAATCCAATTATGGCAGTATCCTCAGAAAAAAAATGTTGTACTTATAAGACATACTGTATTCCTATGTGTTAACATCTCTCGCTTGCTAATTCATGGATTTCTTAAATGAAATAATATAGATGAAAACACTAACACAGTGCTTGATATATAATATGGCTCTCAAAACTGTGAGTTTCTTTCTCTTGCCTTTATTTTGCCTACAAATTCTCGCACAGTTTTCAGTGCATGGCAGAATAAATTGGCCTGCATGTCTCCATAGCTTGCCACGATGCTGCCATCTGCTTGGTGAGAAAGTGAAAGAAATGCGTGGAAAGAAACTACTTGGAATCCGGCATTTTGAAGCCAATGAGTTCACTAATTTATGGTATCTCAGTGCAGGTTTGTGGACTAGTATGATTCCTTAATGTGGTTTTCACTAGAAAGGAGAAAAATAGATAAGGCTATAAATTAGTGCCTATTTAATAAAGGTGAATGTATTTAACTTGTAAGATGTCCTTACTCACGCAATTTTTTCTGCCCACACAGTTTTTAAACAACAACTGCTTTTATGAAATACTGGAGATAAAAGTGTACTGTCATTTGGGGGTATTTTGGGTTTTTTTTGCTTTGCTGTCTCTGTTATTACCCTCATGGCGTTATCATAATGGGATTAGTTGTAAAAGCTTCATGCAGTTTTCCTCATTTGTCAGGCTTTCTTTATTTTAAATTTTATTTTAAAATAGCCTAAAATTCTAGAATCAGAAAATTATTGCTGTGGCTGACAAAAAAAAAAAATGGAGGTCTTTCTGATAAGTATAACTATTTTTTCCTGGTGTTTCAACTTTTCAATCTTTGCTGTTATTTAAATTTAATTTAAATTCTGAATTATAAATAGTATGTATATAATAGTTCATTTTCCTAATGTCACAATTCAATTCAATTTTACAAATATTTATTAGGAGTTTACTATGTTCACACTATTCTTGCAAAGTGTTTAGGAAATAAGATCAAGGAAAAGAAAGATCTCTATTCTAATGAAGCCTACATTCTCCAGAAGGAAGACAGACAATAAACCTAACAACTAAGAAAACTGTATGGCATGGAAAGTGAAAAGTGATCTGGAAAAAAAGGACAGTAGAGCAGGCAGGGTCAGAGTGTCAAGATGTTGAGAAGTTACAAGCTGTCTTATTAAGTTGATTGTCAAGATAGATCTAACTGAAAACAGAGGGGTTGAAGGATGATTTGAAGGAGATGAGTTAGCCAAAGAGATACCCAGATGAAGATAATTCTAAGGTAGCAAGATTAGCCAGAACAAAGGTACAAAGGTAGGCACATTTCTGATGTGTTTTTGGGACCATCTAGGAGACTGATCTGGCTGGAATAAATGAGCGCAGGGGGCAATGGTAGGCGATGAGGCCAGAGGGGTTAAGGAAGTGGGGCAGAAGGCAGAGCACTTAAGGCCTGGTGGACTTTTATTCTTGCTCTGAGTGAGAAGAGGGACCATAGCAGCCTTCTGAGCAAAGGAATAAAGTGGTCTATACTTTAAAAAGGTTCTAGTTGCTGTGTTGAGAACAGATTGTAAGGGGACAAGTATAGGAAAACAGAAACCTACACTAAAGTTTTGCAGTCATCCAGGTAAAAAATGATGGTGGCCTGGAAGAGCCAGACAGCCATGGACATGGAAAAGTAGTCAGATCCTCTCTCTATATATTTTATAAATGTATAAATGTTGAGAGTAGAGTCAACAGAATTTCCTGAAAGACTGCATATATTAACAATCAAGTATTACAGTCATCTTTACTTAGTAACCAATAACTGATAGTTATAAACTCAATGGAAAATAATACCTATAAGTCAATGACATAGTTCATTATAGGTTTTTTATCATTTCTGTAGGAAGCCAAAAGATGAATTTTCTATGCTGAAGATCCCTCTTATTACTATATATATTTACTAGATATTTAGATGATGGACTATGTATTAAATCGGGTGCAATGCTGCCATGAGAAAGTATGGTAGATAATGAAAGCTATGACTCAGTGCTAAAATCTGTAGCAAGCATTGTGTGCTATTATTAGTGGGTTACTCATTTAAAGAAGACAAATCACTGATCCATTTCATTGATTAATTGACCTCTTTTAGAAACTAGAAATTTTAACCAATATTATATTTTCATGCCTGTTTTTTTTAAATTCAGAAGTGCTTTAATAAATATCATATTTTAATACTAAGAAGCTGCAGTATGTCGGAGTCTTCTACAGGTTTAACAAAAGCTTAGCAAAGCATTTTGATATATAAGTAAAATTCAAATAAAGATTCAGCATATTAGTTCTTTCATTCCAAAAGAGAATTCTTTAAAATTAACATTATTTTACAGTGATAGGCAGAGTGATTAGACACTGAATATGCTTGGCTATTTTAAAAGAATACAGTCATTAGCACAAAATGATTTGTAGTGCAATTTTATTTCAATTAGGAGGAAAACAATTCCCCTTCATATTTAGTAAATATATTTAAGAATGTAGCTAGAAAAAAAATGGGGCTAGAAAAACGATGTTCTGTAGATGTATAATGCTTACTTTTCTCTCACTTGATTTTAAAAAGATGCCATTAGACAGGTCAGATGTACAATTAAAACTGAGGAAAATAGATCTATTTTATAATAAAGAAATATATTGCATTTTGAAATTTCATAAGCATTAGTCAGAAAATATAATTTAGAAAATTATATTTAAAGCTTACACAGCTTTACTAGTATTTAATGCTTTAGAGACAAGATGGCCCAACACAATTAGCCAAATCCTGAGGCAGCATTAAAATGCTGAAATACGAGATTGTAGGAGCTTCTCAAGTCAGAAGTTTTCCAAAATAGTTTTGATTAGTTAAAATATAATTTCACTTATAAAATGTCGCATGGTTTACTCAAGATTCTGTATATTTTTATATATTTTGTTTTCATGTACAACTGCTAAATAAAAATAGCAGTGTTTTACTTACCATAAGTGCTATGAGGAAGGTTTAAAAAAAAAAAAAAAAAAGGTCTGCAGTACACAACTCCATGCCCTGAAGAAGATACATGAATTTGTACTTTTATGTATCTCTTTTAAATCAGTATATAGCAAAGGGCTATGTAAACATTTGGCATCAGTATTAAAATCACAAGAATCACCTGCATACATATAAACAATGCACAGAACTGGCTCCACCTCAGTTATGTACAGAATCAGGACTTCTTGGCTGTGGGTCCCAGTATGTGCATTTGTTAACATGTATATGACATGAATTTTGGAGACATACAATTTTGAGAATCAAAGAATGGGCAACGGTAGTACATTATTAATTGATGGTATATATATATATGTATATATATATATCACAGTGGCTGAGAATATGGTCTATAAAGATCAGTATAAAAGGGAGACTGCAGCAGATCTTTAAGGATGGATGGAATTTGAATGCACAGAAGTAGGAAGGCATTCCTGGTGAGGGGACTGGATTATTAGGGAATTGTCAGAAAACAGTTAGTAGGCAGTATGACTTAGGTGGTAAAAGTGATTTGGGTTAGACTGTTGATATCAAGCTGTTGTACCAACCAGATCTCCTAGTACCTCCTCTTTGGAATTAAGTGTTTTGGGGACTGACAGCTTATGGTTGAGTATCCCTTTGACAACAGTTCTAGGCTAAGAGCAACCTGGCCCAGGTTCACACCCTTGGGCAGGGTATATCCAATGACTACTTAATGGCAGAAGTAGGGGCAGCATAAAGGCCTGGCTCCTTACCCCAATCAGTACAACTGTCGAGTGCCCTTCAAGATCCAAAGCACTCCATGAGATTTCTAAGGTCATTGTGGATGCATCTTAGCTCAAGGATTTCCTCTGCCCAATCTTGCTCCCATTGTACCCATAGGTTTTAATCTCAAGAGCAGTCCCCAATAAATTTCCTGCATACATCTCTGTCTCAGTCTGTTTAACCTTGGAATTCAACCGACAATGCCTGGATATAGCTGAGCTTACAAATTAATGCTCTTCTAGTTCTTTCCTATAAATCTGTTTTTTTTTTTTGACACAATGAAGGCATTGTTTGCTTTAAAATTGAATTGTTAGACAAAAATTGCACAATCTGAAGATTTCACTGAAAAATCTAGATTTCTTGAATTGACATATGCGGCCCCACTGCATGCATCTTCAGCGAGAACTGGGAGGCCACTGTTTCCCTTGAGAAAAGTCATTCCCTCACCTTGTCCCTTTAGTCCACACAACTCCACATTGGCTTCAACATCAATAGGTCAATTGTTTAGGAATTTGTTTAAATGAATTGGTCAGTTACTCAAGTAAATATCTAAATTCCACCCTTTAAGATTTAATCTTGGCTTTTCTTTTTTTTTTAATCTTGGCTTTTAAAAGCTCTAGAAAATTAGGAAAAGCCGTAAGGCATAATGAATAAGAGCATGATTTGGGGTTTGATTTCTGCCTCTGTGCAGCCTTGGCTTACTCAAACCTTCTACACCTTTATTTCCTTATCTGTAAAATGAGGAAATTAACATCGCTTACATTAGTGTTGTGAGGGTTCACTGAAATGATGAATGCAAAGAATCTAATACAGAACTCAGCATAAAGTAAATTAAGCAATCAGTTTTTCACACCACACAGATACATACACTCACACATTTTATAATATAGTACATATATATACACACATATATAATTTATACTCTATGTAATTTATATATCTATAATACCTTATAATTTTATACTGTAGGAAAGTGAAATAAACAAGTAAATTTAAGACGGATATTTGAAGAAAGGAAATAAAGTACTTGTTAACATTCTTTTCAAAATTCAGGAAAAAATATTCCAATAAAAAATTATATGGCTATCAAAAGCAAGTATCTTTTATAGTCTTTGCATAAAAATTATTTTTTTGTCTTGTCTTATAAAACCATGAAGCTCCCTGGAGAAGGAAAAAGATTTTTCTTTCATAGAGGGATGCTTTTCTGATAGACTTTTGTAGATAGATACTCTTCCTTAAACAGTTTCTGAATTTGAACTCACTAGTTCATGCTAAGAATCATGCTTTTTCCAGCCCAAGTTTTTGGTAAGAGGATAAAGCAGTGTAGTTAGCTATGGTTCTATGACTGACTGAATCAGGGCGGCATATTAGTAACTATCGTATCCTGACTTTATACCTGTAAACCTTACATCCCAAATTCATGAGGTCATTAGATCAAATCAGTATAAAAATTATCTTTGGTTTCAGTGGTTCACATAAATCTCTAAGGTAAGACTTCTAAAAGGCACCTGCAGATACTTTTATTCACTATAATAAGCAGTTCCAAGTACTCAGAGGGACAATCTATCCCCTACTCTGTGTGTGCACGTATGTGTGTGTGCACATATGTGTGTGTGTGTGTGTGAGAACAGTTATATGAATAAATATATGAATTAATGCTCTTTGTGGCTCACATACAATAGCAGTCAATCAAATTGGTCATTTCAATGAAATTAATTTATGTTTGAAATCAGAATTTATTAATACAGTATCCAAAGGGGAAGCTAAACAGAAAATATGATGTAAAAATTTTTATTAACTGCAATTATAGCTTTTATTCATTGCTCTCGATTCAAATGAACAATTTCAAATGTGTAATACAGAACTTTTTGAGTACATGTATTTAAGTATTTTAACAGTTTATTTCTAAATATTCATCTCTCTAGTAGATAAATGAGTAGGTAGACTATATTAATCAGCCAAATATATATGCTTTAAAACTTAGGGCTAAATGTATTATTCTTCCTTCCTAAACTGCCCTTTTGTCCCCCTCAGTGTGGGCTCCAATAGGATAAAATGTCTTCATACATATTTAGGACTCCTGTCATTCTTGCCCAAATGCTCTCCTTCTTTCTCTCACAATCCCACTCATTATCCCCTGCCATTTCTTACAGTTTGGCTCCTGAAACCAAAATAATGATTTAAAGTATATAGGATATAAAGTTCTGGGAAATGTGTATGATTTTGTATGCTTACAGATATATACTACCCATTAGGTACTAAATTTCAATACACGAAGTAGCATGTGTTTCTTGGCCTGCTGTAATCAAGATTTGGGAAAGGCAGCTGTTTGACAATTTTATTTACATTTTCTCAGATTTTATTTTTGAAATTGAAAATTCCATCTGGATTAAAATATATCCCTACAAGGTTAGGAAATCAGAAATGAAAGAACGCCACCCCTAACTGATCCTACTGGCTTTCACACAGTGCTGCTCCTTAGCATCTTTCAGCTTGATATCATTTTTGGATATAGCTAAATGCCAGATACCCTGACAAACATACACTCTACCAGCTGGATCTCCATCTGCTCAACTAAACATTTTCACACCAAATCTGTATAAAAAGCTATGTTTTCAAAGACAGTTATCTACAACTGAAATATTAAAATCTTAACTCCAGGAGTCCTTCCACTTACATATTTCACATGCATTTAAGCATAAATACAAAACTACCTCCAAGCATTATTGGTGGTATGCTTGCTCTCTATTGTCAAAAGTTATCTTAAACCATCCATGAAGGGGCAGACAGACTTCTGAGCACAAGAAATATTTTTGAGATTTTTCACAGAAGTTTTGCTCTCATCTTTTGATGTGTTTGCTTAGAAAAAAATAAACTGCAAAATTAATATTTATGGACAGGATGATTTTTTAGAAATATGCATTGTTTGTCTTGAGATAACTTTCTTTGCCTACATATGAATTTATTAATTACCAATAAATATGTTTATAATTGAATCCTTATAATAGTTATCAAAGTCTTTTTAATTAGGCCTCCATTATACAAAGTGGCCAATAAAATCTCAAGTAATTTTTAAGCATTTCCACCTGAAAACCTAATAAATTAAATTAAGATGGTTTCTAAAGAATACTCCATAAGCCTCAGTGGCTATTAGATTTTCTAGCTTGGGGAAGAATCATCTATGAAAGATTATTAGATTTTCGGAAACCCAAGAGCAGATGAAAGGCATGAAGTACAAAAATATAGTGGTATTGCCATTGGGGCAAAAATGGGGTCATAGAACTCATACAACATATTACTGAATAGGAAAAGTTTGGAAACAGGAAACTACATAGTCTCAGAACTGTGTACTTTACCTTTAGAGAATATTGATAGTCATGCTTTAAAAAATATGTGTGCAAGTATGTTGGGGCAAGTAGGAGGAGTCCATTCTTTCAGATTTGAAAACCATAGTCAAGAAAGCAAAGAATTAATGATGACTTCAAGATATATACAGAGAAACACAAATCTGCATTTCTTAGTACCTTGGCAAAGAAACATGAAGCATTTAGAACTTTGCAATTTCTTACACATCAAGTCCTTGGCCAGGAAGCAGAGGGAAATGTCTGTGTGTTCGTAGGAAGAATAGAAGCAAGAGAGGTTCATTTTCTAAGAGGGAAAAGGGGTGTGCATAAGCCTTTTATCCATGGGTTTTCCATCCACTATTCGATTCTCTACTTGTTAATATCCAGAAAATAAGCATTATTTCAGGTAAATATACCTTTTCTAGGATGGAGGTTATATATTATAAAAAATGGGTGTGGGTGGGAGGAGGGTGATTTGAGAGGAAGGGAATACATATAGAGAGGTTTTGTTCAGGTAAGTATCTTATAAAAAAAGCACCTTTCAGCCTTCAACTCTGCACTTCCCCTAGAGAGACAAAGGAAAGATCCAAATCACAATGCATTAAAACACCTATGGTGGAGGCCAAAATTTCTTTTAAGAATCTACCAGCAGAAAAAAAACTATAAATGCAAAGAATAATACATATACAGAGGGAAATACTTGTAAAAATACAGCTCAATGCTAATGCTAAATTCAAAGCAAGAGACCAATGAATTTAGAAAGAATTAGTTCTAAATGATTTTTATTTCATAGAAATTTCAACATTACCTCACTTCTTCCATATTCTCTTAATAATCAAAACTCTTTAGGTAAAAAAACCTCTTCACTTTAACCTTCTAGAAGAGATAATATTCCCCTTTATCAAAACAAATGTCAAGCCTTTCAGTTGCATGATAATACCGCCAAACCAGAGATGGGTAACTGACTCAAAATAAACATCTGCTAAGATCTATTGTCTAAAATTCCCCATAATTGCAAGCTTTGTTTAAAATGGTAAAAGTTAGGATATAACATCCTACTGTACTACCCTGCTTCCACCCTCCACACCTACTCCTGATCTTGCCAAAATATATCCACCTAGGGCACCCAGGTGAAAAATAAAAGATAAAATAAGAAAGGGAACTTAGAAAGTATTCCAACAAAATGAACTGCTACTTTTCTTAATATTGAAAACAGGTGTAAACACTTAACCAACATTGATTGCAGTAAAAAAAATTGTTTTGAACACACTGGTATGCTTAATATTTTATATTTACTCAGACACACTTTGCAGAATCTGAATATATTTAATTGGCTGAAAAAAGGACTTTGAATCATAGAAATATCAATGAAGAAAACTTGCTTAATTCAAGCATTTGCCAAGAAAAAATGGTTATCATCAAACACGAGATTAAATAATTATCTGTTTTCTTTGCTGGCTCAAGATACTTGTAGGGCTGATGCGTATGCTTACTGAAAACAATGACATAACATCTTTGCCATCAGTGAGATCCATCAAAGATTCAAGAACAATAATTGTAGATTTATATACTGTCTGATGTCATCACCAAACATTAGCCATAGAGCAGGTAATTTTACCCATAGGCTAATGTTCATTCATGAAAATCTCATAAGAACACTCAAGAATAACACTATAGTGAAAGTGGAAGCAAAAAGAAAAGAGGGCACCTGCGTGGCTCAGTTGGTTAAGCGACTGCCTTCGGCTCAGGTCATGATCCTGGAGTCCTGGGATCGAGTCCCATATCGGGCTCCCTGCTCGGCAGGGAGTCTGCTTCTCCCTCTGACCCTCTTCCCTCTCGTGCTCTCTATCTCTCATTCTCTCTCTCAAATAAATAAATAAAATCATTAAAAAATAAATAAATAAAATCTTAAAAAGAAAAGAGATATATCTCCCCCATTAATCTAGATTCCATGAGACACTATGACATTTTCACCACTGAGTCCCCAGGCCTCAGCAAAATTATGAGTGTTAAATCTCTAATGAAAAGTATAACTAGAACTTACTTAGAAGAAGGCTGAGTAGCCTGTGATCTAAAATCCTCCATATGTGATGATTTCCAGTAATTCACTGAAAATTATAAGCAGAAACAAGCACAGAAAGCAATTTTTAAAACAGAAATTATTTGTCACTGGAATTTTTAAGGTAAAATTATATTCTCCCTTTCTTCTTCACCCATTTTAGCAGGTGAGTTTCCTGCTAATGTGGGACTATCCACAGACCTGGGATCTCATCATGGCATAGCACAGTTTGGGACTGAAATTCATACAGTGTACTCCATGAACACAGGAATCTTGTCTTCTTTGCATACGACTTGATCTATAGTGAATAGCAGAGTGTTTGACCCATCAACAGAATTTAATATCTATTAAATAAATGAGTGAAAGGGCAGAAAATTGTAAATGTAAGACAAACTGTAAATGTAAGAAAGAACTAAGACATAAAGTTTCATAGTTCTTTGAAGATCTAAGGTCATATCTTCCTCAGTTTTCTGCAAGTTAGCCAAACCCATTCTTTCAAGTGGGACTTACATTTCATAATTGGACACAACAGTCCCAGTTGGAGGTGAGAAGTATAGAGCAGAGCTGAATGTCAGCCACTCTTAGTCTATAGATAGTGCAATCTAAGACATATAAGATGTTCTGATGGCCGTTAGGCTCATACTGAGTTGATTTTATCCAAAGTTCAGTTTTTACTTCTCACCTTGCAGGGCTATTAACATTTGACACAGATC
This sequence comes from Zalophus californianus, assembly GCF_009762305.2. Classification (NCBI taxonomy): domain Eukaryota; kingdom Metazoa; phylum Chordata; class Mammalia; order Carnivora; family Otariidae; genus Zalophus; species Zalophus californianus. The sequence continues at coordinate 66,335,897 of NC_045601.1, read as the reverse complement.
ACTGCCTCCTGCTTAAAACATTTTTTTGCACTTCAGGGCACTAAACTCTGAATTTTCCTCCTATCTCACTGGCCATTCATTCTCTGCCACTTTTATAATTGTTGTTCAATGTCCAGTGCCTTGGCACTCAGATCTGAACTTTTAAAAAATTTTATTAATATGCACTCTCTATAATATCATATATAGTATCATTACTTTAAATTCCATATCTATGCTTATAACTCCAGATTTATATCACAGACTCAAATCTCACACATAAAACTCCAGATTTGTATATCCAACTAGAAGTCAACTACCGGCATCTTAAACTTACCATGAAAAAAACTGAGTTCCTAAACTTCAAACTTTTCCCTTTCATAATCTCCTGCATCTGAAATAGTAGCAATATCATCTTTTCAGTTGCTCTGGCTAAAATACGCAGAGTCTCCCTTGGTCTCTCTCACTCTCTCATAGCCCACATTCTAATCTTGCTGACTCCATGTTCAAAGTGTATCCAGATTGACCATCATTCCTTACCATTCCACTGCTAAGAGTCTAGGCCAAGCCAACATCAGTTGTCTTCTAGATGACTGCAATAGCTTCCCAAATTAATCTCCTGCCTCTACCCTTGAACCCCTTTTGTCTATTCTTAACACAGCATCGAAATGGTATTGTTAAAATGGAAGTAGATTGATGTCTCTCTTCTGTTCAAATCCCCAATGGCTTCCCATCTCCATTCACCTCTAAAGCCAGTGGTTACACAGTAGCCCCTCCTTATATGTCGGGAGTAATGTTCTAAGACTCCCAGTGGATGCCTGAAACCACAAACTGTACCAAATTATATATACTGTGTTTCTTTCTATACATAACACACTTAAAATGAAGTTTAATTTATAAATTAGGTATAGTGAGATGTTAACAAAAATAATAAAATAGAAAACATTATAATATACTATAATAAAAGTTATGTGAATGTGGTCTCTCTCACAAAATATCCTATTGTACTATACTCACCATTCTTCTTATGATGATGTGGGATGATACGGTGCCTGTGTGATGAAATGAAGTGAGGTGAATGAGGTAGGCACTGTGACACAGTGTTAGGCTACTATTGACCTTCCGGCGATATCGTTAATACAAAATACACTACGAAAGTGACTTTACTAATTCTGATTACACGATAGCTAAGAGATTCAGGAGAATCATCTACTTCCAGACAGTGGCTGACTGTGGGTAACTGAAGCCACGGATAAGAGAGGGAATACTTTCATGACCTGCAATGACCAACACAGCATCCTGGAACCCCATTAATGTTCTGACATCCACTTCTACTCTCCTCTCTCTCTCTGCCCCAGCTATGCCCACCTGCATGGTGAACATGCCAAGCATGCTTTTTGCTCAGGACCTTGCACAGACTATATTCTCTCTGACTGGAACATTCTTCCTTTTTTTGGTTTTGCTTTCCTACCTTACTCAGGCTTTCATTCAAAGTCATCTTCACTATGAAGTCTTTCCTGACAACATTTTGAAAACTGCAGCCCTTCTGCTACTCTGTTCATGCCTTCCCTACACTATATGGATATCATCTAATATTTAAAAATTTCCCACATTATATGTGGGAAATATATATTATATATATATATATATATATATATATATATATAATAAAAATATATTTCCCACAATATATTTTTTGTCTGTTGCACCCTGCACCTCACTCCTACTAGAAGCTTTTTTTTTAAAGGTTTTATTTATTTGACAGAGAGATAGAGAGAGCACAAGTAGGCAGAGTGGCAGGCAGAGGGGGAGGGAGAAGCAGGCTCTCCACTGAGCAGGGAGCCAGACGTGGGGCTTGATCCCAGGACCTCAGGATCATGACCTGAACTGAAGGCAGCCACTTCACCGACTGAGCCACCCAGGTGCCCCAGAAGCTTCTTTTTAAAAAATATTTTATTTATTTATTTGAGAGAAAGAGACAGAGAGAAAACACGAGCAAGGACAGGGAGAGAGGGACAAGCATACTCCTCTGGGGAGCCTGACATGGGGCTCGATCCCAGGACCCTGAGATCATGACCTGAACTGAAGGCAGATGCTCAGCCGACTGAGCCACCCAGGCACTCCCTACTAGAAGCTTCTTAAGGACAGATTTGTTTGTGTGTGTGTGTGTCTACTGTTTTTTTCTCAGGATCTAGAACAAAGTGTGAAAGTTATCATCTGCTGAATAAAGATTTTTGAAAGATAAAAAAATGAATGAAAGTTTTAAGGAAAAACATTTCACTAGTGAATTTTCAAGTATAAGCCAGCCAGGGAGAGTTTTGGTGGATAGAATCCATACCTTCCTAGAAGTGCACCATATGTCACACTCTATTGATTTTTTTTTTTCCCCACTCAAAATAGAGGTAAGCTGGTCTTCCCCAATTTTATTATCTTTGGATACCAAGATTTCTCCTAGGACACTGGTTCCTGAGTTACAGCAATTTTAAAGCATAATATGATTACTATTCACTCCGGGAAATTACACATTCTCATTAGAGAATTCCCACGGAAGCCCTACATAATCAATGTGACCCCTCAAAGAACACAACTTAAATAACAGGAGAAAGATTTGCCGGGGGGGATGATAGGGGAAAGAAGGGATAGCATCCTTAAGCAAACTACATACAACCATGGTCAAAATAATACTTTGACTAAATAATAAAATAAGTAAAATAAAACAAATAATAAAATAAGCAAAAGGTCTAAGTTCCTATTTTAAGAAAGAAAGAGAAGAAAGGGCACATTTTTATAGAATAAATTAATCAAAACTGTATTCTAAAAATCCATGGTCGTCTTTCATGATCAAAACCAACTTGCAATGTGACACCATTATTGTGAAAGTGCCATCATCTTAACACACACAATTAACTAACTCCTCATGGAATTGCCATTAATGAAGTAATGCGGTTTTTTATTACCATTCACTTTTAACTACTGTCTCCTTTAGATATTTTATATTTTAGCATAAGTTAGACTGAATGAATTATCTTTTTTCTTCAGATCTGTATTGTAATGATATAAGTAATACATGCCTGAGATAAATGACTTCAGAACATGTCCCTCAGGTTCTGAATGCGACAATGGCCACCAAACATTTCCCTATCCTTTAAGCAGAAAAAACTAAAATTTTTGACTGCTAACCATCAGCAGTTTTTATTTCAGACATAAAAGTTTGAAAGCTTTTATCAATTAACATCTAAGCCAGCCCATAAGCAATAGTAACACAAAAATGGAAATAAAATTGCCATTTTTAGGCATACAACACAATAACAGCATGTGGTCGAAGAGCTCTTCCAAGAATTTTCCTCCACACTTAATGAAGAGTAAGTGTTCATTACCACAAACTATGAATCCTGATATATTTGATTTTGCAAGCACTTTTCCAGCATAGGTGTCCTTTGTATATTTTTGAAAATAAGGGGATAGCCAATGGAAAGTATATAAGTACTTGATCAGCAGATCTTCTAATGTAAAGCCACTTGAGAAATGTTCAGAGTTCAAGATTGTAGTTAAATGTGTGTGTTCTCCATAAAGCAAAGTCCTAAGATCAGTTCCAGAGTAAGGACTCTGATAAATGCTTATCACCTTTTGAGATGCCTTCTTGGCTGATGCCCAAGCTAACAATGAAGAGAGAGAATAAAACATTTTTTGTCCTTGGAGAAAATGCTATTGATTACCTTGGACAGAGAGTCACTTCATTCTATGATTACCACTTTATGCACTGTTTGAAAAATAATTTAGTTACTATGTTTAATAATTGTATAATAAAGATTATTCCAATTTCCCATAGTCATGTCCTCCCCTCATCCCACTGACTGTGACTTTTCTTCATCCTTCCCAAAATGTAGTTTATCTTAACCAGAGTAAAATAATAGGTCTGGTTATACTTTAGGTGAGAGTTTACATTGCTAGTAATTTCCTTGTTCAGTGTCTTCTCTTCCAAGCCTGGTCTTTGTTCCTGGTTTCACTTCAGTTGTTTAGTATAGTGGAAAGAGGATGGGCCCTTGAGCAAGAGAGACACGGTTTTGCTTACTACTTCTCCCTAGTGGGAGCTGAAGAGTGGAAATGAATCAAGCAAAAAATTAAAATAAAAAAAGAATCTTCTTGTAAAATTAATAAATTAATAATATTCATAACATAAAATACAATAATGGAAATTGTAACTCCTCTTACCCTCACTCTGGCAAGTTACATTTCTGCTAACTCTGGCAATGACTCTAAAGAGAACACACTATAAACGATGAGTAGTTACTTACAGAATGTGGGCTTTGTATATTTGTCATCTTTAATCTGACATAAAGTTTTATAAAATCTGCAAATTCCATTTCTCTCTGCTAAGTGTCTTATATTTTTATTACATGCAGTTTCTACATAGGAACTCAATCATAACTTTAATTAAGTTTAATTTTTGTGCTACACTTTAATATATTTGCTCATGGCAAAAGTGAGCAAGTTTGTAGTAACATCAGTATTGTTTTGTGCACATCTTATTAATACACTTTAAATTCTGAAGGCAAAAGTAAGAGATGTTTTAGAAGAATGCCTTAAATACTCAAAACAATTAAGTAAAAAATATTTAGAATATTTTTGAAATTCAATTTTTCAAATAAAGTGATATGATCAACAACATGATCTGGCAAACATTTAAAGCAATTAAATTACACAAAGTGTTAATTTAAATGTGAAAAATGCTAGTTCAAATCATCAAAATAATAGAAATTAATTTTATATTTCTAGCAATAGCCCTCTAACCTGAATATCAATACCTATAATTTGAAATACTTTCCAATTACTAGAGAGCAAATTTAACCTGTAATGTTAGAAAAAATGTCCAAAGAAGCATGTTAGATGTTATCATGCCTGCTACTCTGGAAATCTATATCCTTGTGCATTTTTCCATGCATTATAACTAGGATATATTCTGAATCAAATCCACAAATATCAAGGTTAAAAGTGTGATGCAAATCCATTTAATTCTCTGATAACCATAAATATATTTGCATGTTTCACTTTTACCTTAATCCAAAAGTAGTATAGATTGTGATATGTTGACCATATTTAGAAATTTTTCAGTATGAGTATGCATCACATGTTTATTAGAATTGACATTTTCTCCAGAAATAGGACAACATAACCATAAAAATCAAGAGCAGAAAGGGACAATATAACTTAGGAAATAAGAGGATTGGCCACAGGGACTGATGTCATTGGTCATCTCACCCAGCCACTTTACAGGCTTATCACCTTGGGCCATTTGTTAACCTCTTCCTGCATTCTGGATAATAACATATTCTTCATAAAATTGTTGAGAATTTGATACCTAGAGAGTCACTAAGGTGTTAACAGGCAAGAATCCCTAAATATCTTTTATGTAACTCCAGTCTTGCTTTTTCTGTTTCCAAATAGTATGGGGCAGGGGGGACTCAAGAAATACTATAAGAATTCTCCCAACTTCTGTTTTTAGAATTAGAATGAAATGGGACTTTTCATCCAGTGTAAAGCATAATCATCTACATATGTGTTATATTATCTGTCTAGGGTTGTAATATAAGCTTTTTACCCTGACCAAACCTGGGACATGAATTCTATTTAAAATTTTACAACTTCATTGGTATTTACATTATAATTCCAAAGGATTAGTTAAAGTTCTGGGTGTCATTAGAGACAAAAGGAATTACTTTTTTATTTTTAAAGCAGTGGAATAATTATATTTTAAAAAAGCACCTGTGTTTTGTAAGACCACCAGAAAAGATTTAGAGCAGTAAGGAAAAAGAGGCAAGAGGGAAAAACCTATTGGACCCTAAGTTAACCTGTAATTTGGTAACACTGCAATAATCATCTACAGTTTTTGTTTTTAATTTTTAAATCCCATGCTATCTATACCAATTAAAATGGAGACCTGGAAACAAGGTATAGTTTCTGAATTCTCATAACAATAATTTCTTACTAGCATATGAACACCTGAAAATTGCATCATTTTCCTTTGCATTTGGTGAAAACCTAGAGAGAAATGACTCAGCAATATGATAATGAAAGAAGGATTATTAAGATTCAAATCATTCATGGGGAAACTCCCTTATTTATCTCTTGATATTCTATAGAAACAGTGGGCTAGAGATCTGAAGACCTATTCAGGATATGACAGATGGACAATGCATCTTTCTCTCTGTAACCTGGAAAAGAGGCACAGATATTAGTATCCTTGTTACCCAATACAAATTGGATAATGTTTAATTATAATTTATAAATTTTAAAAAGCACACGTAAAGTGGTATCCTAAAAGGGAAAAAAAGTAAATAGTTCATGTAGTGTGTTGAGTAACAAAGACTTTCGAGCCTTTCAATTACTATGTTTTTTTAATATAGAAGAGAAAAATAATATAAAAGCATTGCATAACTTTATCTATAACATGGTTCTTGATTTTTAAGATTGCCCAGAGGGATATTCTTTACACTCTCTTCAATGAGTTTAGCATCAGTAAACCAAGCTAGTGCATGGTATACATGAAAGTTTCAGATTCTATTCATATACCATACATTACAAACTGCTTTGATATAGTGTGCTCATCACTTTGGAAGTCTAGTGGGCAGTCACATGTACCACTGTATACAAAGCCTTTTAAACAGCTTATAAGAGCAGAAGCAGAGTTCTTCCCCAACACCAACTCCAATAGCAGCTACTGCTCAGGCAGCCAAGGTAACCTCTTGCTTCCAATGGCATCTTTCTTCCAATTTAACAATTTTAACATAAACTGGAAGAATGTTTAAAGTGATAGAAGTTGGATACCCTTCATAAAACACAGTAGAAGAGAAAGAAAACACAAAGAAGCTTGTATCCGCCAACCTGTTCCTTTGTTTGGCATCCTTTGGGGGTTGGGAATGGTCAGGAAAAAGGCATGAGTGAAATATAAACGAGTAATTAAAAGTGATTGATGGTGTTGTTTTAGGGTATTTGGCAAACGCACATTCACTATGGTGAGAATCTTTACAGAAAGTACCTTAAACAACGGAAGAGTGTATTGCTGCTTTGTTTTCAAATCCACAATTCAAAACCTCACTTTTCTCCCATGGGAGACTGACCCAGAACACTAGAGAAAGATCCTCAAGGATAAGGTTGCTCAATAATGTCAAAGATTACCAGTGATCAAAAGCAAGGTTCCAGTGACCGCACACCATTTCCAAAAGGTCAGAATCACAAGATCTTGTAGTAAGTGACTGTATTTACAGACTGGTTGAGTAAGACTTTAACAAAAGACTCTATTTTTATTCTTTGGAATACAAATTAGAAATGAGACCTACTTTTCTGTGGGAAGTTCTTTGACAAATTCTACCCTTAGAGAAAGCTACTCTTACAAATATAAAATCAGTTTGGTCATAATGCTGCTTTTTATTGAGGAGAATTCTTAAGTATGTGAAGGAAAGAAAATCTGTTTTATAAAGGGCCTCAAACAACTACTTTTTAAAAACTCTCATCCTGGTTTGTATAAGTGTATTCGGTAGAAATTGAAAGATTTATCTTTATAGAAAGCTAGCAGAAAAAGAAAATGCTCCAATATTTTTCCATATCAAACAGTACAGCATCTCAGACAAGTCTGTTGTTATTCTCGCTACTGATCTCAAACCTGCAGCTCTCAAGTTAGATGTACCTCAGAAAGAGAAGTAAATATCACAGGATGTAAAAATCTGCAGCATCCTGGAGGCAAAGAAATGAATTCTTAGGGAACAACCTATTCTTTGTTCACCACTTACATGACTCTTGTGACATTGGAATAGTGGTTTCGTGCTTTTTCCTGTACCTAGCTGCTCACCACCAAAACAAATGGGAGGGCAAGAAAGGCTGGAAGGAGAGAAAAATAGAGAGATGCAGGGGTGAGGGGGAGGAGTGAGGAAGTTAAAAGAAAGGAAGGAAGGGAGCAGGGAGGAGAGTAAAGAAGAAAGAAAGAAGAGACAAAGAGAGAGGACAAGTAAAAGAGCATAAAGGTCTAGGGCAGGAAGTCCAAGAGTATTGTCATGTTTCCAAAAATCCCCATCAACAGTCCCTGGGGGTAGAGATGTAAAAGGCAAACAAAACAACTTTCTGAGGTAGAGGTCAGTCTGGCTGCCATGTATTATTTCACCCAAAATTAGAATACATGTGCAAAATTATGTTCTTCTTCCTCCTTGCTTTTTTTAAATTCTATTTTACATCTTTTGGCTTCCTAATTCTTGTTTTTTCCCCCCCAATAGTTTGAAGTAATCTAAGCAGGGTGTGTGTGGAAGAATGCGTATTCAAGGACTCATTTTCTATCCAAGAGAAAGAACCAATGGAAAAGCAGAAACCAATCAGATATATTAAATGAGAGAACAATTTTCAGGTTCTTAGTAAGCTCTTACTGAGATACAAAAGGGTGATCCTATACCACATCTGAAACATGGAAATTCAACTCTTTCAAAATTAGTATTTCAATAAATCATATTTCTCCTGCTCCCAGTTTGCCAAAAGTGGGCTTATGTTTCAAATGTAGATGTTTCCAACATTTAAAATTTCTTCAAAGTTATATATCTGAGTAGTAATTTAAAAAGTCATTTAATTTTTTTCTTCTTATGTAATAAAGATGGATAGCAGAATATCTTTTAGAAATTTAATTAAAAATTGATCTTTAGAATTTTTTCGATTTGTTTGTATAAAATCATTCTCTTCCAACTTTATACTATCTTACCCTCAAATATAATATAAATTGGGTCCAATAGTGGAAGTGGCTCTGTATTTTGATAGAGCAGTAAAGAAAATTATACATAGTTATAAGATCTATATATCTAAAGAATTAAATTTTATGTTAAATTAAATAAACAATAAACTTTATATAATACAGGCACTAACACATATAGTACGATAAGGTGCCAAATATTTTGACACTACTTCATTTTCTTAGTTTAAAAAAAATACAGATAAAATATAACATTAATACTTAGCATAATTTTCTAAAAGTATAACAGCATGAAAACTGGCAATAGAAATAGTTATTAAATTTCTTGTGTCTTAAGAATTCAAAGTTCACTTTAAGAAATTGATTATATCTAACACACCTCTTACTAATTCCTGTAATTCTCTGAATTACGATGGTTTTGCCCAGAAATAAGTTTTTAGAAATGCCTTCACTTTTGTAGTCCTGTCTATTGAGAGGGCTACATATTGTGAGAATGAAGTCAACATTGCTTTGTATTATAATCAGCATTATTCTGCTAACTTTTCCAAGACTGCTTTCCCACAGCTAAATTTATAGCACAGCTGTTCAAAATGTGTTCTTGTATATCAATACCATCAACAGTCAACAACGAAGTGTTTTTATTTTATAAAACACTTTTTCATGTATTGCTTAATATAATACTAAGATTAACTAGTAAGATATAAAGAGTGTATTAATTGCCCAAGGTCAAAAAGCAACCTGTTCAACTTGGATTCAAATATTCTGATTTTAAATCCAGGGTTCTAAATAGCGATTCGAAAGAGCACATGCACCCCAATGTTTACAGAAGCAATGTCCACAATAGCCAAAACATGGCAAGAGCCCAGATGTCCATCGGCAGATGAATGGATAAAAAAGATGTGAGATATATATACACGATAGAGTATTACTCAATCATCAAAAGGAACAAAATCGTGCCATTTGCAACAACGTGGATGGAAGTAGAGTGTATTAGCCTAAGCGAAATAAGTCAGTCAGAGAAAGACATACCGTATGATTTCACTCATATGTGGAATTTAAGAAACAAAACAGATGAACGTAAGGGAAGGGAAGGAAAAATAAAGTAAGATAAAAAAAAACACAGAGAGAGAGAGGCAAACCATAAGAGACTCTTTACAGGGAAAAAACTGAGGGTTGCTGGAGGGGAGATGGTGGGTGGAGGGGGTAATTGGGTGATGGGCATTAAGAAGGGCACTTGAAATAATGAGCACTGGGTGTTATATGCTACTGATGAAACAGTAAATTCTACCCCTAAAGCTAATAATTCGCTATATGTTAACTAACTTGAATTTAAATTTAAAAAGTAAAATAAATAAATTAATTAAAAAAAAACAAATCCAGTTTTCTGAGCCCAACTTGTCTGATATATTTCTGAAGCCTATTCTTTCTACACATGCATTATTTTATAAAAACGGATTTTATTTTGATAGAGGTAAATAATCTGCTCAGCTCAGTCTACGTATTGACTATGTAAAGAGCTTAAGCAATACATATTTTTGGCAAGTCAATACACTGAAAAAGATCCATGTCTAAGAATATATAGGAGAAAAGCAAAATAACTCAAATGGAATGTTTCCGGTTAACAAACCATTTGACCCTATTGGCTTACTATATGATGCTACACAAATAGTCTTTTTTGTTTAAGCCTCAATTCCTTGATCTGCAAACCTTAAATTAATTATAGTTGTTAAAAAATAAATACATAAATTATATTTGTTATATTCACAATTCAAATGGCATTATAACAAACAAAAATTACTAAAAAATATAAGTTCTCATGATTCCAAAATGCCAAAAAGAAACTATAAATGTAAAGATAGATATTAAAAAGCCATAAACTGGCTATTTGTTTTGGCTTTGTTTGGCTATTAATATTTAAGAGGAAATATATCTAACTACTTAAGAGATATAATATACCTAATTATTAGAGGCAGTATATGTTAATAGCATAGTCACAAATGAAAGAATTCCTTAAAATATGAATTTATATTCATACAACATAAATATACATGCCTGAGAATGCATGCCTGTATGTATATACATACGTGTGGGCGTACACACTTTCCTGAGGAATTCATAATAGTGAACTATTCAGTAATGAATATTTCTGGCCAATTTAAATTCTGAGTTAAGCTATACTATAGCTTAAAAGCAGTTATTATGAACACATCTAATCAAATAGTATTAGATTAAATTATTGCATCTTCATTTGAGAAATATTATGGATCGTAAAATATTTCTGTATATTCTTGCAATTAAACCACTATGAATAAAATGAATAGAAGATTCATTTCTGTATGACAAGAGAAACCAATACTTGGATAAAGAAATATGCAATTTTTACAAACTAATGTCAAATTTTTCAGGAATCCATTTTTAATACATATTACATTAAAATGTGTTCAATCATTTGCATAAAAACAAAGAGTCAAATTAAAGTTACATTAAGAGATTTTTTAAAAAAGTAGAGTTGGGGCGCCTGGGTAGCTCAGTCGTTAAGCATCTGCCTTCAGCTCAGGTCATGATCCCAGGGTCCTGGGATCGAGCCCCACATCGGGCTCCCTGCTCAGTAGGAAGCCTGCTTTTCCCTCTCCCACTCCCCCTGCTTGTGTTCCTCCCTCACTATCTCTCTCTGTCAAATAAATAACTAATTTTTTTTTAAAGTAGAGTTAGATTTTATTTGTGTAGAGTTTGGTTTGATGGTGAAATACTTATAAATTCAATCATAACCTATAGTCTTGTAAAAATACAAGGCAGGAATTTGTGAGTGAGGTGAGGGTTAGGGGCACATATTTATAGAGTTAACAGTATACAGGTGATAGCAGAAGCTGGAGAAGTACTCATCCTTCGCCCCAGTAATATCAGTCCAAATTTTCCAAAATTATCTTACTGTTTTCTGTGTAAACATTATGACATATTCAGTCTACTAAAGATGGGACACCTTCTCTTCTGCTAATCAGGCAATCTATGGCTTAAAATATTGTCAGATATTTAGATCACTTTCAAACAGACAGCTAATCTATTTACATTATATTTCAACTTGATTTTCAAGGAGCTCCCAGAGTTTTTTAAAATGTCTTCAGAGAAGAAAAGTAAAACACCTTATACATAATAAACATCTCCAAATTAGAAAATTATAAAATACTTAATGCATTTTTGCACTGGGATCTTATATTAAGACTATAACAAAAAGGGAAATTATATACTTCAGAATTATTGTATCTTATATGTGTAAACTAAATTGGTAAGATCATTGAACTTTGGCATTAATCGGTATAAGTAATTAAGGAATGAGAATCATCAAAAGCAAAAGATAGGTAAAACATAAAAAAAGTCTATTAATGCAGAATAAGGAAATTGTAGAAAACAGAGTATATGACTGAATACAAAGCAGGATAATTATCATTTTAATTCTGATCTAACCATCTTTTAACCCAGTTATTCACCTAAACTCATACAAACAAATCCTGAAGTAAAGGAACATGCTTAGGTTTAGGTGGTAACTGTGGCAAATTTGTATCAGCAGATTGATACAGATGTAAGCTACAGTTAACAACTTAACACATACATCCCACAAACAAAATGACATGTAGATTGGCTACACCTAGAAATGAAATCTTTCATGATTACAATAATCTATAGGCTTCATCGAATATGGGAGTGTAGTTGTGATGTCAAATATAATTTAATCACAATATCTAAGAAAAAAAACTTCTGAAACACAGTTCCAGGATTTGGAAGGCCCCAGATCTTTTTCAGGGTCTGCCTGGTTAAAAAGACCCAAGACCCATTCAAGCACACATAATTCAGGAGGCCTGCCTGCCGCAATAAAGGCCGAAATTGGATACTTGGTGAGATTAATTACCTAGATAGGGCTTGATAATGCAAGTCAAATGGGAATGTAATTAAAGTGCACCTTCCATGAAAATTATTCATTGCTGATGGATCAGGTGACAGATAAATCAAAAGGCATTTTAAAAAAGACTACAGGTTAACTTGAAGCAGGTCTTTCCTCTTTATGAAACTCTGTAATTGCCGGTGTGGAATTCACTCTTGCTGTCCTATCCTCATCATGACACCATGAAGCAAAAAATGTAGATTGTAATGTAACCTATTAGAAACAGAAGCCAATAGAAAAACCATTAGGATCACAGTTACAAACAAAAGGTCAGCTAGACTGGAACCAGTTGGCTGGCAGCTTTTAGAAGAGACTATGTTCATACTATAATGGGGATTGCAACCATAAAAGAACAAAGATGAATTAATAAGTTGACTAGTCCCCAGGGCGCAATTCTTACAGATGAAAGGCATGCTGGGGTAATCAACCAGAGTTATAAATTAGATAAACTGAATGGCATAAGAAGTATTTTACATCATCATTATTAAATAAAGTCTTTCTGGATGTGCTGTTAATTCTTTACTGTCAATACATTTATTTACAGTCTAAGAACAATAAAAAACAGTGTTTTATAACAACAGCAGGGTAATTTCAGTTACCCAGAGGGACACTAAATCTAATTTCTACCTTGAGTTCTTTTAGATGTGTTTATTATACACCTAAGAGAAGACAGATGAAACAAAATGTCCAATTAAATGATAGTTACTGGAAAATATGGCTTTATATGTTACTCATTTTCTTGCTCTAACTAATGAATATATCTTGCTTTTATGGACCTGTATAAAGAAAACGTGTAACAGTTTTCTTGTCTGCAAGAATAAACGTAATGCTGAACAGATTACTATGTCATCTAGTAGATGGCATATGAAATTCACAAAAGAGGACAATCACTGTTAGAAAAAACATAATAGCATAAAACTTGAAAACTCTTTGTTCTATGGAAGTCTTTAATAACAATGTAGATACTGATTTATTACTACACACCTTCAAAAAATTCCCACTTTGTATTTTATTTAAACTTGAAAAAAGACAAAATTTGAGTTGAAATTACCCTCAAGAATCCATTCATTCCAATATCACATAAAAAATCCTTCAAATTAAAAGATAATCAAAATAATAAAAACTGATTTTGCACTATTACCTCTAGGCAATTAAGAGGCTCATCGCAAATACTCTAACCTAATTATAATAAAGTAATATTTCTAAAATTGGTTTCAATAAAAATAAACTTTACATAGCACCTCTCCCACATGGTCAAAACTCAGAAGAAAATTCATAAGCAAATACACAATAAGATTTTAGATATGTAATTTTGATACACAGAGTCTGCTTGTGTTCGAAGTGCTCTAGGTAAATGTATAAAAAGTACATCTGTCAAAGAAATATCTGTTTATAGTTCTCCATTCCTAAAGGTTACTGATTAAAATTGAAAACAGGCATGGCAAACACCCAAGATATTTTATCAGAAGACAGTGCTTTTTATGTTCCCTGTAGGTTCCAGTAAGTAACTTAATCCCAGCCAAACTATAAAGTAAACTGTTCATGATTTGTCAGATTAGCTGATCCTTGTCCAGAAAAATGGTCTGAAAAAAGAGTCACCAGGACACTATAATTAAGTTCCATTCATCCATTTCATCCCTGGATTGAAGAAAATAATGAAACATCAAAGTAGTCAGACAGCAATCTAAAGAAGGTCAGTTAGTATTTTTTCAAACATAACACTAGTATTTAATGCAGCAGGTGCACCAGAAGTAACTTACAAATCATATTAATATCTAAGGTTGGTTGAAGTAGCATTATGGCTTTCTCTTCTTTGTTTATGTCATTTTTAAAGATAAAGGAAATGGGGCACCTGGGTGGCTCAGTTGGTTAAGCAACTGCCTTTGGCTCGTGTCATGATCCTGGAGTCCGGGGATCAAGTCCCACATCGGGCTCCCTACTCAGCAGGGAGTCCGCTTCTCCCTCTGACCCTCTTCCTTCTCGTGCTCTCCATCTCTCATTCTCTCTCTCAAATAAATAAATAAAATCTTTAAAAAAAAGATAAAGGAAATGTTAAAAATAAAAGATAAAGTCTCAGTATTAACATACTGACTGAAGATAGCATGAATAATGTTTCCAAACTTTTAGGAGGGTCTCCAACTTTTCTATAGGTGAGTACATGATAGGGGGCATATTTTAAAATGTCTGGGAGAAAGAAAAGAAACTAGGAAGAGAAAGATATGTGAAAACAGAAGCATAACATAAAATGCAACTATAAATATAACCATATATATATTATATATTAACAGACATAGTCTTTATGAGATCGCTTGATTTTACAACAATATTTCAAATTAAGAATGATAATAAAGATATTAGAGGAGATGATGTATAAATCCATAGTTTATCTTTATGGAATTAACATCTTTCCTTTTATGACCTCTACTGAGATTACCAGGTTCTCAACAATGAAATTTATGTGAGGCTAAATCTGGGTTCGTAGTGATGTCAGAGATGTGCAAAAATAGGATGAGATGTCAAAACAAGGAGAAAACAAGGTTATGATAATGTATTAGAAAAGAACAAAGGCAGTATTTTTTTTCCAAACAAAATTCAGACTCATAATCTATCTTAGAGTTTTTAACAGTCTGATAAATGTTGTATGAAATCAGCATAAAAAGTAATCTATTACATTTCAATTCAGCCAACATTGTGCACTTACACCACATATGCCATGGCGTTATGCTTTGTTCTCAACCATGACAAATATGATTATGACATTTTCTACTCCAAGTTGTCTATCAGAATTTTTTCTCATGGCTTGAAATTGTCAAATCCAATAGACTTTCTTCCATCTTCATGCTATTGACCTCCTGTGGCATTTGATTCTATGATTAACTGACTTGGAAAATATCCCTTCCTTTGGTTACTATGACAGCCCACCTATCCAACTGGCCTGGATACTCCTTTTTGGTCTTCATCATATTGTTTTAATATTCTGTCAGCTCCTGTTGGTATTCTCAAAACTCCTCTCTCAAACTTTTGAATTATAGCTCTACCTCTTCCTCCCCCCAAAAGGCTATTCATTAACTTGTCATCTATAGATTCATGATTCCCAAATCTGTAACATTTAGGCTCCTCTACCATTTCAACGCCTATTCTCCTAGGAAAATATATGTGTTTATAAAACATATAAGGTTAAAAAGTACATAGAGTTAAAACTGTCTATATACATGCCTATACACATAAATACATCACATCACATGTGATGTCACAGGACCTAAAGTTGTTATGTTTAAGGGTATTAGTAACATTTGAATAAACTGCACAATAACGATATGGCTTAGCCAGTGTCTCTGCATTTTATTACCATATATGACTGTCATTATGAATGCTATGCTCAGACAATGCCCTGCATCTTTCTATATGCTTAAGTTAATGATCAAATATTATTAAAAATTGGGACACTAATTATCTGATGTCAACATGCTATGGATAATTAAGAACTGTGTGTGTTTAAGCTATGATAATTATTTTTCACAGATCTTTTCTAGTGCTTGTGTCTTAAACAAGCCAAGCAGCTACTGGACTGCAAGTACATCTCTGCCCTGTACTTGGTCAGACAACATACCTCATCTACTCTGCCTTCTCCCTGATTAATTTTGTTTGGTTAAAGCAATTATCTCTCCCTATGTGACAAACCTCTTTGTAAATGAAATGCAAGAAATTTGGGTAATTTTTCCTAGATTTTCCCTCTTAACTGATCCTTGTTTCTTGCTTACTATAGTATAAAGGAGCTGAAGTCATAAAGCAGCCGGGATCGACACAAGTACCAACAGGCTTCGGCAGTGGTAATCGACACATCTGAAAAGGAAGACCTTGATAGTGTTCTTTCCTTTACCCTATTACTTAGATCATTTGGTTAAAACTGTTAATGATCCTCTTGGATCAATGTCTTTTGCTTGTAGCTCTAATTTACTGCATTGGATGATTAGTACAGATGTTTTTGTGGATGGCTCTGCATCATTCCACCAAATTGCTTGTCTGAATCAAATTTGGTTCGATTCATCACCAATGAAGCAAGGAATAAAATAATCAACATTTACTTTCTCTTAACACTGGTACCAAAAATAGAACAACAACTAAACGCTTGTCAATTTAAGAACTATCTTTTACCTTTGTCAAAGCTAAGTCCCTCTGCTTATCCAAGGGCTTAAAATGGTATGTATGGTTGGGTGTGGCAGAATGGAGGAAATGGAATTGAGAGGAACCAAAATATGTACTTCAAATTTATGAGTTTTTTTTAATATTTTATTTATTTGAGAGAGAGAGAGAGTGAGAGAGAGAGCATGAGAGGAGAGAGGGTCAGAGGGAGAAGCAGACTCCCTGCTCAGCAGGGAGCCCGATGTGGGACTCGATCCCGGGACTCCAGGATCATGACCTGAGCCAAAGGCAGTTGCTTAACCAACTGAGCCACCCAGGCGCCCATCAAATTTATGAGTTTTTTTAATTGAGGTATAATTGACATACAACATTATATTAGTTTCATCATCAAATTTTTATCATCATCATAATCCTCCTCCTCCTCCTCATCACCAATTCACATTATGTGTATTCATCTACATATGAATAATGTATGAAATTACCATCCAATGGTTTTTCATTCTCTAAAATGCAGCTTATTGATTTCTTGCTCTTAAATGATTTTTTCTTTTTTTTTTAAAGATTTTATTTATTTATTTGAGAGAGAGAATGAGATAGAGAGAGAGCATGAGAGGGGAAAGGGTCAGAGGGAGAAGCAGACTTCCTGCTGAGCAGGGAGCCCGATGTGGGACTCGATCCCGGGACTCCAGGATCATGACCTGAGCCGAAGGCAGTCGCTTAACCAACTGTGCCACCCAGGCGCCCTTAAATGATTTTTTTCTGAAACTGTGTCTGTCTTCACAATGCTATTCCTTTAATAATACTTCGGGGAAATGATTGTGATAGTTTGCTCTGTATGAACTAAGCAAACAACCCACAAATGAAAACCTTTTTGTACCATGGAACAACAGCACCAAGTAAATCAGGTAACCAGTTTTGATCAACAAAGAATCAAGCAGAAATCACTTCCTGATTCAATTTATATTGACAATCTTTTACAAATGTGTTAATTTATATTCTTAGCATAGTTATCCTCCTACATACATGTATTTTGTTCTTTTATTATTTATAATTGTGTAAAACTTCCAGAAAAAAGAGACTGAATTCAACATATATCGACCTGGGTTTGTACTCTGAAAAATTCTTGCATATTTTATTTAAGTCTCTGGTGTTAACTTGCTTTTTGTATTATTTCCTGCTAAAATTGAAGAGTAGGTGGTCTTGTTAGTCACATTTCAATTAAAACAAATTTTCTATATCTCACTCGAACAAACTTCTTGACTTTAAAACTAAAGTAGCTATTTCTTTATAAATACTACTCTAGTGAATGCATTTTCAATTCACTACAATCTCCACTCAATAAACTTAACAGTAGCAAAATGAAGGACCTCCTATTAAGGGCAAAACATATAATGAGAATTACTTTACATAATTTCATCATTATCTACTATTCCAGGACAATGATCCTAATGGGCAGTCATATATTTTTTTGAAGAGCCTTTTTAGAGGAAGCTTAAATTTAACAAGTTACAAATTTAATTCTCCAAAATACAGTCACAAGAACTTTTTCACTAGAAAATCCTAAAACAGCATTCATTTCTTAATCATGTGGAAATTGCTAGTTTAACATTGTCAAGAATTTGACAAACTTGCTCAAGCTTGAAAATTCAGAGACAAACCACATAACTTACTTTATATAGAATGTTCTGCTACCATCAAAGTAGCACCTTCTATAATTTATGAGATAATAAATTGGCTCTGTTTAAAAAAAAAAAAACTGCCTTGGATGTCAAAAGCAAAATATTACTATTGGTCTTTCTGGCACTTACCAACGCATTGCACTAAATAAGTTTAGTACATTTTTGAGGGGGAGAAATCATAGAAATGCATGAAATTCCTTCAACTTCCACCACTTGCCCCACCCACAAAAGTGTCTATGCCTGTCCTATGCATATGGAAAATAAATTCTTTCAACATAATAGGATGTAACTAAATTATCTCAGGGATGGATATTTGTATTAGCCCATTCAGAATGCTTTAACACCACAGACTGGGTGCCTTGAAAAACCAGAAATTTATTATAATTCTGGAAGCTGGAAGTCCCAGATCAAGGTCCAGCAGGATTCACATTCTGATAAAACCACTCTTCCTGGCTTGCAGATGGCCACCTTCTCATTGTGTCCTCACAGGGTCTTTCCTCAGTAAATGTGCATGGGGAAAAAGCAAGCTCTCTAGTGTCTCTTCTTGTAAGGACACTAAGCCTATCAGGATCAGGGCCCCAACCTCATGATCTCATTTAAACTTAATTACCTCCCTATAGTCCCTGTCTTCAAATACAGTCACCCTGGGGGTCAGGGTTTCAACATATGAATTTAGAGGAGGACACAATTCAATCCATAGCAATGTTATAACTGAGTTATTACACAAATTAACTCTTTCTTCTCAGATCTTTAAATATAATTATCCACAAAATAGCAAAGCTGAGATCAAAGAACTTAAGAAAAGATTAAGATATATTAAATTGAAAATATGAAAAGCTACTTAAAACACCTTGTCCTAGGGTTCTTTCAAATGTTTACAGAGTCCTAGCATTCAAGAGCCTGCAGATCAACTTGTTAATAACCTCAACCTAACCTCAACATAAGCAAAATAGTTCATTACAAATATTTATAAAATCAGAAAAGGGTGGATGTGGCAACTCACATAGACTCTGGAACTAGAAAACATGGAGGTCACATGAAGGTGAAGATGTGGGGTTGAGAACACAGGTTGTTTAGGGATATTTCCTTACATATATTTTAATTGAGAAAATTCATAGAATAGCTATGTGATATAGTTTTAACAAGTCACAAAACTACAAAAAGGAAAAAATATTAAAATACATTATGAGGGCGCCTGGGTGGCTCAGTTGGTTAAGCGACTGCCTTCGGCTCAGGTCATGATCTTGGAGTCCCGGGATCGAGTCCCACATCGGGCTCCCTGCTCAGCAGGGGATCTGCTTCTCCCTCTGACCCTCTTCCCTCTTGTGCTATCGCTCATTCTCTCTCTCTCTCTAATAAATAAATAAAATCTTTTAAAAAATACAATAAAATACATTATGAAAAATATATATAGATATATTTTAAGCTGGGTGCGGAGCCCAACATTGGGTTTGAACTCACAACCCTGAGATCAAGACCTGAGCTGAGATCAAGAGCCGGATGCCCAACCAA
Source organism: Zalophus californianus (assembly GCF_009762305.2). Lineage (NCBI taxonomy): Eukaryota > Metazoa > Chordata > Mammalia > Carnivora > Otariidae > Zalophus > Zalophus californianus. The sequence continues at coordinate 66,315,925 of NC_045601.1, read as the reverse complement.
CTGAGCCACCCAGGTGCCCTGCCATTCAATGTTATATTAAAAGAAAAAAATAATTTTATTTTCAACAGATTTTCAAAATATGAAGAATTGTAAAAGTTTTCAAATATAAAGGTAATTTGTAGCTTAATATTCTGAAATAAAACTCCTTTAAACTTTTGTTCTAAATCTCTGCTTAAATACCAAGTTATAGTAAAAACTCATTTTAAGATTCTAAATATATCTATAGTTTCAAGACCACATCACAAAATTTTTATACTTGAAATTATATTTACTGCGTAATGTAAATAAAACTAACCCTTTATATTAATCTTGATAATCTTAGAAAGTCTCTTTTCATATTATGATATACAAAGAATTTATGTATTTAATTCAACAAATTTACTAAGCATGTACCCTGGGCCCATCTGGTTACAGAGGCTAGAGAATAAGACGAACGATGTCACTGTTTGCTTACCCTGTGAAGTCTAATGGGAAAGAAGACATTTCACAAATAATATGTCACAAATGTTTTAAGAAAAGCCATGAGATATTTACTGTAAGATGTAATTTTCTACCAAATTTTCATTGTAAGTTTGGGATGTGAAGATACTGTGTAGGCATCTGGGTCTTTACATGTAAAGTGGTCAGCATATACTAAGTACTCATTAAGTCTTAGTTGTCAGTATCAATGCCAACATCATTGCCAATTTTATTAAAATAGTATCCAAAAAGATCTTCCTTTACATATGTTTTAATTGCTGATAGCCACTAAAGAAAAACTGTAAATGTATCTACATGTTTATTTTTAAATTAATGGTGTCAAAAATACTTAAACTTTAAATAATTAAATTTCACTAACATAGTCTAAGACTCTTGTTAAACAAACTATATGTATAAATTTCTAAAATATCATGCCCTATGGCATAAACTAGCATGACTGAATCCTGTTCTGCCTTTCAGATACATCAGGTTTATAAAATAACTAGAAACATAACAGCAATGCGTATTTTGAATTGCTTACTGTTAAAGGAATCTTAGTTGTAGCGTACATGTGTGTTTATGCACATATGTTTTAATAAAACTAACACTATTTCTACAAAATGTTTTTTTTGCTGGTAGTGGAGGTGGATTTCTTTCTTTTTTTTTTTTTTTTTGCATTTATCTCATTTCGCTTTATGGAGATTGCTGTGTTTCTTATTACTCAATATAATCAGTAAATGCTCTCAAACAAGAAAATATATTTTCTTAACATCTTGTTCCCTTAAAATATAAATCGTTTATAAATTCCAAAGAAATATCAAAATGTATAAATTTAAATAGGAATAATTTATCTTACTTACAGGACACATAACTTGATGGCCTACCCTTTTAAATCATTGAAAAGAGATGATCTGAGTTAATTTATGAGAAAAATAGTCACAGTTGAATCACACTAATAAATGTGAGTGAAGATATTTCTGACTAATACAGGAAATGACTTTTGTTACTATCTCCTTTTTGTGTAACTTTATTTATGTATGATGTTATATCATGTAACACTATGGTTATATTTCATTTGGGACACTATAAACATTACAAATCTAAATAAAAATAACAGTGAAGCAAATGTTAATTTTGACAGAGAAATAAGATCAAGAGAAATTAGTCAAATTAAGATATGCAGAGGTACTTTTGAAGTTTCTTATAAACGGGCATTAAAATCATAGCCAGAAGGCACATGCTACAGTAACCAACATTCTCTCCAAGAGATTTTTATTTGTTATTAATATCCTCCAGAAATAACACTTCTTAGTAGGTCCCTTTTTCATTGAAGAGTAATTTATCACCAGACCATTGAATCAATCAGCAAATTCCCATGTAAAGGATTATACAGGGAAATTCTTAAAATACAGTAGTTCATGATAAGATTACATAACACTGAATAATTCTAGGTAAGCAGTGTACTTGACTGCAATAATCTGGGATGTTGTGAGGGGCTGCCTGCATTCTCGTCAGTGAAGGACTGAAGAATTTATTTGCTCAGCTGCCAAGATGGCTGCTAAAAAAGCAGACCTCAGCTCCCTGCCCCCCTTTAGAATTTCCTTGTCTGAAAATTGACACCTTGCTCCCTTCTAGGCTCCTTCCTGAACCCATGTCTGGACAGCGCAGAGGTATGAAAGCCTGACACTCTTTCTTCAGCTCTGGGCAATATGGAGGTCGCTTACAGGTGCAGAACTCCCCATGGAGTTGGCTGAGGATTCCAACGAGATTGCACCACAGGTCAGCTTCCCCTCTGCTCCATCTTGCTCCCTTCCTTTCTCTTCCTATGGCACTGATCCCAAGTACATGTCCTAATACCCATCTAAGTGTCTGCTTCCTGGAGAGCCCAACTTGGTAAATTATACCCTCTTTCAAGAAGTTATAGTTATCATCTTTAATTCCTACCCAATGTTTTCTACAGCATTCTAACAATTATCAATCCCATTAAAATTATAGTATCTGTACACGTATTACTCAGCTATAAATTACTCCACAATTCCAACCAATAACGCACTGCACAATGTATAGTTTGTATTGTACTATAACTGTCCATTTAACTATGGGCATAAGATGGGCTCTTAGAGGTCTTCTGTCCCAAACCTCTCCTTTACTTAGGAGGGCTAATGAGTTCAAAGAAGTTAAACTATTCAATTTTGACACACTTTTTTTTTTTAAAGATTTTGTTTATTTATTTGACAGAGAGAGAGAAAGAGCACAAGCAGGGGGAGTGGCAGGCAGAGGGAGAAGCAGGCTCCCAGCTGAACAGAGCCCAATGTGGGGCTCGATCCCAGGACTCTGGGATTATGACCTGAGCCGAAGTCAGATGCCCAACCGACTGAGCCACCCAGGCACACCTTGACACTCTTCTCATGTACATTTTACATTGAAAAAATACCAAGAACATAGTAAGAGTTCAGTCACTAGTGACTCTATTATTTCTACTATTATAATTGTTATAGTACTATAACATACTTTTCTAATAAATGTAACTGGTATTAAGCTAAAAGCGCAATTTTTATAATATAAGGAGTCAAGTAGCATGATACCATTTCAGGAGAAAATTCAAGTTCAAAGAGCTGAAATAACTTATCTAAAATTAAGTAATTATATCATTGAATATCAAATCCTGTGCTTTTCCATTCATGTCTCAATGTTTCCACTCTTGTAAAATCATTTAACTTTTCTTGTGTATGACTAGTTTCATCATTGGAATTAATTGCACAACATTCATTGTACAGCTTGCATACAGAAAGAACTGTTACACGGTAAAGGTACAGATGAACATAACATAATCACTGACCTGAAGAATATTTGCTGAATCCCTTAAGTCTCTTCGGGGGTAAGACCACATACTGTAATTTTATATGCTTTAAAAATTGTCTAATTGTTTAAGTGATCCCACAGTGAATTGAGGTACTATAAAAAGAGATAATAATTTTAGGGTGACCTGTTTTTAGGAACTTTCATACTTCTGCAGACCATTTTTGTGTTAATGCACTTAATCTGGAGTAGGAATGTAGTGGCACTTACAATGTTTTAATGGGGGAGGTCCTCTTGAGGGCCTACAATATGATTCACTCGTCCTCCTGGCAAAATCAAATCCATTCCAATGTTCTGCATTGACTGGTATCTTTTCTGTGAGAACCTCCTTTTTCCCACAGATAGAATGGATCTCTCCTTCTTGGAGTTTCTGTATTTTGTTCCTAATGGTCTACAACATGCATCACATTATATTCAAGTGCTCCCTCGTATTAGATGTGTAAGTAAATTTATCTCCTACGATATGGGCTCCTCATTAGGGTAGGCCCAAACTTTACCTTCCTATCCTCAGCATCCTCAACAGTGTTTGATTCACACTACTCAATATAGTTGGTTGAGTTAATATTATAATTGTTATAAAAAATAGCATTTAAATAGGTCTTAAGAACACGTATGTAATTATTAAGATCACTTTTGTTCAAGAGAACCTTCCAATGTAAGGAAGAGTTAGGATCATAATGTCATAAATAAAATGCATGTGCTTTCCCCCTCACTTATATATTTTTAAAATACCTCCGACATACATATGTTTGATATGTGTAACTTCACTCTTAAATAGGCGATATCATTCCTAACAAAATAAAACAACAATGAAAAGTATATATATATATATATATATATTATATATATATATATATAAAATAAGCCAGTTTCTGTAGGTCATATGTTCCGGATAAATAAATACAAAAATTATTGAAATATGAATATCACATATTATTCTCTATACACTTTTCACCTTAAAGTTAATTATTGGTTTAAAGTAGAATCTCAGTCTTAAGATAACTTGTGACTAGATAATAGTCACATTTTGCACAAGCAAAACAAAATTAATCTCCTCCCCCCTCCAATGTTATAAAAGATAATTGCCAATTCCAAGCCCCCATTAATTTCCCCCCACACTGTGAAAGATAAAGATTTTACAGTTTTTTGCCTTCACAAAGAGTTATACAAAGAGAGGATTAACTCAGCATTCATTTTGCTACTCACTACAATAATATTTTATGACACTAAAGAGTTTTAAAGTTTTTTCTAATATCTCTCATCCAACATTTTATCTCCACTTTAGTCATGTAGAACTTTAGTGATCCAGCAAAGAGCACGTAACTCCTAAGTGGCAGGGGAGGGGCTGGATCATGGGTCGTTCAACACAAAAACCTTACTCCTACCCTGAACAAAGCATAAAGGGTCTTCAATGTACTTACATTTGTACAAACACTGGTGGGGAAAGGGGTCTTGTGCTCCAGACTCCAAACTTAATAGAAAAGAAACTACAAAGTCTACACACTACCTTTCAAACACAGGCTGATAATTTTCCATCTTCACTCTATTCTTATCCAGACACATGCAGATTCTCCTAATAAATCTTTTTATAGTAGGCACTGGTGGATTGCTGATGAGGGGGATAACTGTCCAGAGATCCAGATTTAAACTCATCATTGAAATGATTGTAGCATAAACTAGGTGGGAGGTGATGCTGTTTAGTTAATAGAGAATGAGAATTTCAAGGATCATTGCAGGTTTCCATGGATAGTAATGAACATGGGCAAAATTTCAAATCATTCCTCCTTTAGAAAGAGCAAAAATACATGTGATGGGGAGCAACGGGGACTGGGTATACACATTCAATAGAACAGTCACTAATATATTCTAAATTTCCTCTGTTAAAAAATAAAGGAAAACTGCCCTGCATTGGGGCTCCCTGCTCAGCAGGGAGTCTTCTCCCTCTGCCTTTGCCTCTCCACACCGCCCCACACCTGCTTGTGCTCCCTTGAGCTTGCGCCTGCATTCTCTCTCTCAAACAAATAAATAAAACCCTTAAAAAAATAAAGGAAAAGTTCTACAAACTTCTACAATTACCACAGATCGCTGTCTTATTTAGATGCATTTCTTTTTGAAAGTAAAAGAAAAAAAAAAATCTAACTTTAAATTCACGGGGTTTTAGCATTTGAGATGCAATAGAGACTAGGCAGGTGTGAATTAATATTTTAATATAAAAATATAAACATTGCTTTTTAACTTTCTTATATTTATTCTTTTTAAAATTTTTAATAGCTTTATTGAGGTATAATTTACATACCATAAAATTTACTCATTTTCAGTGTACAATTCAATATTTTCTTTATTATATGTACAGAGCTCTGCAATCATTACAATCTAATTTTGTACATTTAAATCACCTTTCCCCTCCAAACAAACAAACAAACAAACCTAGTTTGCTCTTAACCAGAAGAGAATCAGCCACTCAAAGCCACTTTACCTAACTACTGTGGGATATTTGATTCAAGAATTCATGGGGAAAATCTATGACCTACTTAGCCCATGCAGTATTAACCTAAAAAATTAAACAACAGACATTTAAGGAGCAAAAAAACAGATCCCCAAAGCAGCCTTTTGGTGAACTCTATTTGTGGCATTAGTTCAGTATCTTTGGGTCATATTCAAAAGTAAATAAAAATGTCCCTTCTATGCTTGATATCAGCAGAGATAAAAGAACTACGCTAGCTCAGTAGACCTAAGAGTTTCTATTAATGGTTCCAAAGACAGCTATAGTATCACAATCATGATCCTAAAATGTTTTGAACCCACTCAACAGGAAAGTTATGGTGACAAATTTCAATATAAAGCAACACAAGCAAAAATATCTGGTAAAATGATTTTAAGAGAATAGTAAAGAGGATCAGGGTAAATACAATTAATCAAACCAAATCAGTTAAATTGGTTGTTTCTTTTGTCCAATTTTTGAAAATTTAAAATTTTCTAGGTTATTTTCCCTCCAGATTTCTGCCTTTACACAGGAGATCTGATTTGCAATAGCTTTTCAAATAAACATCAAAATGCAACCTTTAGAATAAGAAACCACTAATCTGTTCAAAATGGTAAGTGTGAGACCATATGAATAGTTTTCATTCTACAGATACAATTTAAATAGGTAATATTTTGTTAAAATTGGCATAGAAGTGAAGAATAGATTCATCTATGTCCAGAAATTTGGGATAATACTGGTTTCTGACAGCCAGCCAAAGATCAAGAAGACTTTGTTATAAGCTTCTTATTATGATGCTCACCCAACTCAGTACTCCAGTGCAGGTCCCATTTTATTAATGATGATGACATGGCACTTGGCTACATCTACTACATAACATCTTCTTTCAGCAGCAAGAGTTTGAGAAAGCCCTCAATTTCTGAACCTTCTTTCAGTAATAAGATTTTTCTGAAGATCTAGACAGTCTCCAATTTCTGAAACTTCCATTCCAATTGATATTTTCCAAAACATACCATAATAAAGAATGACTGAGTAGGGCACCTTAAATGCCAAGAAGAAAGTAAATGAAAACTGCTTTTAGGCTAAGTTACAAGTTCACAATCATCATGGTTATTATTTCCTAATTCATTTCTTTTGAAATCCTCAGGAGATCTGCCAAGTACGTGCTCTAATATTATGAACAGTAATACAATCACAAATCTACTACTGATGAACTTAAAATTCCCTCATGCAAATTTTAACACAGACTTGCCATATATTACAAATATCACATTCTATGTGGTAAAATATTGGCTAAAGTGATGTGAAACAGTGTACTCAACTCCTTCATCATTCCTAATGATCATGTAGATTTTGATCATAAGTGCATACCACACAAAAAAGTAAAACTGCAAGAATTAGCCTATGTCTCATTTTGTCCAATATTTTCACTCCCTTCCTTGAGATCGTTCAGCAGAGTTGCTTGTCTTAGAACAGTCTTAACTGCTTTGCAATTTATCCCTTTTTATTTCTCCTGCCAGATCTCTGGAGGACATGTTAATGAGTCTAGCAATGGTTTAATAGGCAACAGGAGAAATAACAAAGAAAAGTTAAAGGTGTGAATAATCAACAGGCTGGAATAATTGAGTTCTGTGTAGCCAAGTTAACTAAATATCGAAGCGAGACACCTCACTTATGTAGTTGCATTATTCACTTAGTGAAGACAAACACAAACACATACCTGCTTGACCAGTGGTGATACTGACAGCGGCAAAGAGCCTCTGGGATCGGCTTAAGTCAGAAACTCCATTTACAGCTTCTACTTCAAAAGTATAATTAGCGTGGGCTAGCAGGTCCATGACAGTGACATAGTTATCCTCTAATCCAGTCTGCTGTGGCATGTATCCAATGTTACTCCCACAGGGAACACATTCGCCCTGCTCCCAACTGCACCGCTTACACAATATTCTGTAGGTCACGTCATTTCTTCCCCCGTTGTCTGCAGGAGGACTCCATTCCAAACTCACTGTGGTTTGGTTGATGTTGAAAATGAGGTTCTGTGGTGCAGATGGGGGCCCTGTGGAAACCAAAAACAAACAAACAAATAAACAAAAATAGAAAAAAACAAACCCAAAAAATGAATAAAAGGATCTGCGGGGGCCACTAAGCTAGTGGCTCAGTTACCATAGAGAAAACTAGTTGAAATGCTTTCTTTTACATAAACATTTCATTACCTTTCCTAGAGAAGCTGCATAAAAGCCTCCTTGAATTCACTTGGCAAGAGGCTTTATTTATTTTCCATTTAATACGTCAAAATGAAAACAGGATAACAACTGTCTTTGTACTTTTGCCACAGTCTTTAGCTATTTTTCTTCCAAGCAATTAAAAAGAACAGTTAATGCACCTAAAAAAAACAGTTGTGCAGTTGTTTAAAAATAGTCTCCCTTTTAACCATATAACAGAGAATACATCCATTCATTCTTACTGTGCTCAAGAATGATTTACAGCAAGTCTGGGATTGGCTTTGGATTTGGGTCTCTCCGATATTCATTAATTGAAGCACCAAGATGTGAGATTTGCTTTGTTTAGTGATGGAATTTTAATTTGGAAACCAGACTTTTTAATCACACTTCATATTCAAGTAAGACTCAAATAACTCTTACATTTATTTATGATTCCTATTAGATACATGTGAAAAATCTTAAGATGCATCTTGATTTTGCAGATGTGAAAGTTTCACTAAAGATGACATAAGATGTATCTATTTTCTGTTATTATTTAGCCTTAACAGTCCATGAGAAAAATGTAAGCATTTAATAATAATTAAGAATGCAGGGCGCCTGGGTGGCTCAGATGGTTAAGCATCTGCCTTCGGCTCAGGTCATGATCCCAGGGTCCTGGGATCGAGTCCCGCATCGGACTCCCTGCTCCTTGGGAGCCTGCTTCTCCCTCTGCTTCTCTCTCTCTCTCTCTCTCTCCCTCTCTCTCCTCCTCTGTCTCTCATGAATAAATAAATAAAATCTTAAAAAAAATAATAATTAAGAATGCATTCACAAACCCAATGCCTATCTCAATGATATCACAATAATACAAACGAGTGGAAGAATTCTGAAAGTCCTTCCCTACTTTACTATTATGAACTTACTTGTGCAGGCAACATATGGTGGATCAGATGGAGCCCTGTAATACCCATCCTCACATTCACATCTTGAGGAGCCTTCTTTATCAGAAAAACTGTGAGTTGGACAACGAGAGCACTGAAGATCTTGAGAGGAAGATTTGTAGAACCCACGGCCACAGGCTGCGTATGCAAAAAAAAGTGAAAATAGAAACATGAGAGCAAATAGACGTTTTTAATTTTAGTAATATTTAGCAAAGAATAAAATATGAAATTTAATTTGTGAAAAACAAGCTCTCTACAGTAAAATTTTGTTTTAGTGTATATCAATAACCCAGTTTTATAATACTACATTTTAAAGTGAAATAATAAAAACCAAATGATACAGCAGCCCTGCACCTGTAGTTGGCATCAGTTCAAATCAAGAGCCCAAAACTGAAAGAAAGCAAAATTTAATTGGACAAAAACTTAGGATATTTAATTCAGGGTAAGTTCAATTTCAAAATAATTATCCTATCTGTTGATACATATTGACGTACTTCAAAGTTATGTTTTCTTAATATAATGTAGCTGTAAATTAACTCTTTATGTATTAATTTGGTTCATATTGAAAAATATGAAAATAATTTTAATTACCTGACTAGAAATAACAACGATACAAAAAATTTCATCTGAAAATGATAGAAATGTATACCCTCCCAAATTTTCAGAAAACTTCAAGATATAATTTCAACCAATTTTAAGTTATAAGGCAGGCTGCTTTCCACTAAGTCAACTTCCTTGTTACTAAAAATAATGAAATCCCATGAAAAGGCGAAACCTATTCCACCAGAAGTAAGGAGAAAGCCTTCAACTGTAAACAGATGAGGACTGTTTCTCCTCTGCTGGGAGAGGTTAACAGTAGTCACACTAAAACAGCAACAGCAACTGCTCTCAGCAATGAATAGACATGTACAAAGAATGTCTCTATCACCTTCTCGTGAAGTTGCTCTTACTCATTTGGATCCTATTTTCTATTAAATCAAGTAGCCTTGAACCATTTTCTAGCATTGAACAGTGGCAGGATCATAGCCAATGAGGTTTATCCAAGGCATGATTACTGCTAATTGAACCATTTTCTATCACTGATCATTTTATATATTTATCTTTAATTAAAATTCAGCAAATTAAATTTTCATTATTTCAACAATTTTTATTAATGGCATTATACAGTGAATATATTAAATATGTTTAATTTACCCTTCATATTTATCAAATGAATATATGTTTAAGTTTTAGTGACTTCAAATTTAATAGAAATTCATCATATCTATAAAGAAAGATTAGTGAATATTTAACATAAATTCAATTATAACTTTTAACTTCTTATATTCACATTTATTTAATGTCCTCAACCTGGGCATCACTCAGGAACCTAATCATATTTTCACTCTTAGGTGGGATAAACAATCCTATCCAATCAAGATGGTATACTGAGTCATTCTCTAATTCTGTTCACATGTTCAATATTTAATGCATAATTCTGATCCAATTGAGAGCTCAAAATCATCTTTTGAGCTTCAAGAAAATAAGGCTATTTCACACAAATGAGACAAGTGTTTTAGATAACTTAGAAATTTAAAGGCAAGTTATATTGCAATAGATAAATGATAGATGTGTAAACAGAACTACAACTATCTCCTTGTAAATATATGATCCACTACTGTCCTCAGAAGCCATTCTACCTTTAGTTGGCTTCGGCAATTATGTAAGATAAGAGAAAAGCATTCACAAACATCTTAAGAAAAGAAGCTTAATATAACTTCACATGTTCTCAGTAGCAATTGCTACAAATCTAAGGCACAGAGAGAACAATGAGATTGATTGCAAGATAGTATAACAAAAATATAACACTTTAAAATGTTTCTGAAGATATGATCTTGCCACATAAAAATGGTTAACTGGTAAGATAAAAGATCTGGCATGGGTTTCTCAGGATAGAAATTCCTCTCTTGAAGTATTCACTGTACCTTGCTTTATGTATTGTCTATAATTCAAAGGTCACATATGACATCCATAAGATAGAGAAGACCATGTTTTACTCACAACCTGCACTTTGATAACATTAAGGACCAGGGAATTTAAAATGGAAAAGACAGAGCCAGAGAGAAGAGATATGTGCTGACAGTCTTTAATGACTTGTATGTATTAGTTTTTACCAGGAGAGGAGGTTAGGGAGCAGGGAAATGGGAAGCACACTGGTAAAATAATTTACTATCTACTAGGGAAGGCTTCCAGAATTAGTAGGCAGCACACTACCTAGTGGAATCCGGCAGAATCCTCATTCTCTCATTGCAAATAAAAGCTTCTAATAAAGGCGTATTCCTGTTTTTCTTACAAATAAGAAGGGACATTTCTTGCTCAACTTGCATGGTTTCTAGAATATATATGGTACCTAATGCAGAGAAATTTAAAACCCTTATCACTCAACTTTCAAAGTTACATTAAATTCTGTTACCACTTTAACAGATGGGAGAGCAGATTTGAAGCAAAAGTAACCTGAGTTCTTCAAATAATTCTGTTTGTCTAGGTTAAAACTGGATTTAGAACACAGGACTACTGATACTCAACCATATGCTATTCCACCAGCCTTGACTGCTCAATGAGCCAAAGTCTGGCACTTATTCAATGGGTCTCCAGGGCTCTAGCAACCCTAAAAATTAATTTTCTATGGGTCCCTGTTGTCTTTTATTATATACTAATTTAAAGCTATTATTTTAATTTAGAAAACTATGAAATAATAGTCTAGCACACCTCACAGAAGAGATACTAAATAGGTATTCTCAATTGCACTGTGAATTTTGGCACCAAAGATGCCTGCAAAATTGTGGAGTACATGCATGGCTATCATTAAATAGATAATGATAGAGGCAGTACCGGAAAAATGTGGTCATCAAAGTCTTAACATTTTTTCTTTGAAGTAATATTCTGTTTCAGTTCAGTTAATATTGAAAATAATAAGTTGTGACAAGACAGTTTTCACTTAATCTCTAGGAAGACTATTAATTTAGAGTTATTAAAAATAAGTACAAAATCTTTGGAGCTACGGTGTTAAGAGCAAAGCCAAGAACATGCAAAGGCATAAGCTGTGTCTCTTAGGATAATAGTTAGCAACTACAACTAGCAAACTAGTAAAAAGTTTGGGAAGGAAGTAACAGATGCTCTTAAAATTACAATTTTAGATGAGATATCTATACAAAATAGCTTGAGTAAAATACTCAGTGCAAGAAACTGGGGTGAAGTGGCATCTCTAAGAGTCAGCCACATAGGGAAGAACTAGGTGAGCTCTCCAATGGTTCCCGAAAAGGCTATGTGGAAATCAAGGCAATTTCTCCTCTCTACAAATGCAGCTGGTTTTCTAAAAAGTACTAGTACAAAAGTTTTTAGAGGTAAATGCCTTCTGAAACCTTAAAGATACATTCCCTTTATACACAAGTATGAAGTATAACTTTCTAGGAATTGTGAAAATGCAGTTTTAAAAGTTTTTTTCTTTGTTTTATTTCTCAATTTGTTCAAAAGCATTTGAACTCAAAGCAAACTTTAATTAATATAGTACGAGCGCTATGGTAAAGTTAGTTACAAGAAACAGACAATTTTAATTTCCTTCCTTTTGATGTTTTTGCTTTTTTAATTGAACATTATTTTAAGGTAATGTTCACTAGGTTGACGAAGACTGGGAATATGTATAAAATATGTTTTCCATGTTTAATTATTTTTGTAAAAATAATCTTTCACCCATTATTTGAGTAACAGTATTTTTTCAGTGTTACCACAACGGCCTGTTATTGATTCTTTTGACTGTTTTTTTCAGTCCTTTAGGGTCCTAATGAATAAAATAACATAAGTTCATTACCCCAGAGCTGAGAACCATAATCTTGTCAGATTTCATACACCATTCAAGTTTTCACTTAGTCCATTATTTATTTTTTATTTTTTTTTATTTTTTTTAAAGATTTTATTTATTTGACAGAGAGAGCACAAGCAGGGGAGTGGAAGGCAGAGGGAGAGGGAGAAGCAGGCTCTCCGCTGAGCAAGGAGCCTGACGCAGGGCTCAATCTCAGGGTCCTGGGGTCATGACCTGAGCCAAAAGAAGACACTTTTTATTTTTTTTTAAGATTTTATTTATTTGACAGAGAGAGAGAGAGCGAGAGCAAGAACACAAGCAGGGGGAGTTGGAGAGGGAGAAGCAGGCTCCCCGCTGAGCAGGGAGCCTGATGCGGGGCTCGATCCCAGGACCCTGGGATCATGACCTGAGCCGAAGGCAGACGCTTAAGGACTGAGCCACCCAGGCGTCCCAAGTCCATTCTTTAAATGAAAAGTCATCAAAGAAAAAGGGAATCTAGGAAGCATGTGAAAGTTCTGTTTACCACACACTAAAAATACAGTGCAATACATCCACTAAATTATGTTACAGTATACTATATTACAAGGCCTGTTATATTATCTATTGTGATGAAATAAATATAATTTATGTTTAATTTCAGCTATTTTTCAATAAGAACAGTGTCCTTAAGTAACTACATTGGTCCAAATAATGTTTGAAATTTCAAGTCTTTTAAAAAAGAACACAAGGCAATAGGGCTTCCCATTTATAAATGAATTACTTAAAAGTAATAATACTGCAACAAATTTCTCAACAAAAATTTGAGTATTTTACTCAAGCTTCTCATTTAAATACATGAGAGTTGATACTAAAGCCTTGTATTCTGATTTCTCAGTTAAACTTTCCTCACAATCAGATTCCATACTTGTCTTCAGTGGATGTCAAGTGTTTAAGCAACAGGGTGCCAGGCCTTTGAGCATGTACTTGCATGATGCATGCCCTCTGTGGAACAATCAGGGTACTGGTAGAACAAATCTGTGTTCAACACAGATTAACAATTCTAAAGGTCATCCTAAAAGCCATAGACAAATTTCTGGGTAGGTAAAGCAATTAGGTGAAATGGAATATCTCTTCCTTCTGAATGAGAGTGCAGACACTCAGACTCCCCCTGGTTCTTTAGGTTTATGACCTATAAGGGTAAGCTTGGGGTAGGGGGATATCCTATCGATATATTTCTAAGGACCCTTTCCCACAAACAGGTTATCCCAGAAAATCCACATACTTCTAGAGTTCTTCTACAGGTAAGAAAGATTTTTCTGGTCCTTAATGGACTCACTTTTTGGAAATCTTAAGCTCCACTTCTAATCTCAGACAAACTTGACACCATCCTGGACTTTAAGGCACTGATAATCTATATCTTGGTCAGCTGTCCTCCATGACTGCACATTAGGGACACTTTGAAAAAACACTAATGACTTGGCCTTATCAAAATAATTGAATCATTATTAGGGCCTGGACATTTTTATATTTTAAAAGCTTTCCAGGTGTTTAGAACCAACTTCCTGTAAGTCCCAGGTCTTTTCTCCAACTATCAAAGTTTCTACAGAATGCATGACAAGATATAGCCACCATAAAATTGATGAGGGAGGTAAAATGAGATATTATTAAGAAATCCAATAAATTAGAATTTTAGGAAAAATAAAAATGAAAAAAACAAAAATTCATTAATAAGCCAATCAAAAATGGGCAGGGAATGTGAATAGATATTTCTATATGGGAGACATACAACAGCCAATGAACACACACAAAAATGATCAACATGATTAGCCATCAGAGAAATGCAAATCATTTTCACAATGAGATACTACTTATATCCAGTAGGATGACTATAAGAAAAAAAGGCAAAACAAGTGTTGTTAAGAATATGGGGGAGTTAGAAGCCTCATACCTTGCTGTTAGGAATGTAAAATTATGTAGCCATTGGCAATTTCTCAAAAAGTTAAACACAGTTACCAGATTAACCAACAACTCCACTCCTAGATATATACCCAAGAGAAATAAAAATGTATATCGACACAAAAACTTATACATAAATGTTTTCAGTGAAATTCATAATAGTCAAAAAAGCAGAAACAACCCAAATGTGCATCAACTAATAAATGAATAAACACAATGGAATATTATTCAGCAAACATGGATGAACCTTGAAAACATTAGGCTATGTGAAAGAATCCAGTCACAAAAACATATTTCCCTTATATGAAATGTGCAGAATAGACAAACCTATAGAGACAAAGGGTAGATTAGTGGTTGCTAGCAGCTGAGGCAGTGAGGAGAAATGGAGAGTGACTATTAATGGATGCACGATTTCTTTTTGGGGTGATGGAAATGCTCTAAATGTGATTTGTAGTGATGGTCATACAACTCATGACTATATTGAAAAAACACTGAATTGTTCACTTTAATGGATGAACTGTATGGCAAGTGAATTATATTTCAGTAAAGCTGGTATATATATAATGATATCCATTAATAATACAACTTCAAATTGAACATAGGAGTAAGCAAACATTAAGAAAAAATGCCAAATTACATCTGTCAATAATATGCTAGTTTGCCTTTCTAACACATATACTCTATATTCATCTATTTTTATAAAGCCATAGTTAGGGGGGCACCTGGGTGGCTCTGTCGGTTAAGTGCCTGACTCTTGATTTCAGCTAAGGTCATGATCTCAGACTCCTGAGATCAAGCCCCATGAGATCAAGCCCCCCAAGGGCTCCACGCTCAATGGGGAGTGTGCTTCTCTTTCTCTCTCTCCTCGTTCTGCCCCTCCCCTACCTGCAGGCTCTCGCTTTCTCTCTCTCTAAAATAAATAAGTAAATCTTAAAAAAATTAAAGCTGTAGTTAGGTGTAATAAATTAAGTATGAATTATAAAAAATATTGGAAATTTTTAAATCTGTAATCTAAACTATAATCGATGATCAATATATTTGTTTTACCCATTTGTTAATTTTAGAGATTCATAAATAATAATTTATCTTTTATCTGAGGAGTAGCAATTTTATTTGAATAATTTTGCAACAAAAGAAATAGATTCTTATCAAAATCACACTTATAATTAGGAGAGATTTTGAATTATACAAAGTTAGTTTTGTGTGAATATCTGAATAGACCTTAAACATTATCTTAGTTAATGCTCATCTCTTTTCCAGATAAGGGAAGACCCAGTCCCCCCTTTCTCCTACCATAAGCTAACCGAATACTAGATTCAGCTTCTTCAGGTCTTACTCTGTTTCCAGACCTGCGATTTTAAGCACAATTGAACTTTTTTGAAGGAATTATGTGTATGTGTCTGTGTGTAAAATATGAGGCTTTGCAGATGTTTCCGGCTGCAGTTATGCAGCTGCAAAGAGTTTATTAATTATGAACTATAAGTGGATTGTTCTGTAACTGAAACTTTCTGGGACTTAAAATTATTGTAGAATCTACACACATACATAGTTAGGGATTCTAATGACTATTGTTATTTTATTTATTGCAGATGGACACTGTACTTAATCCAGAGCCTAATTCAGAGCAAAGCTAGTCCGTTTCTATAGGATCTTTCAAATATTTGTGTCATATTAACGTCTATGCTGTATAATGCAAAGGGGAAAGCACAGCTTGTAGAAATAGTACTCCCACTGCTCAAAGTGCTGACCTCATCTGGGATGGACAGATCCAGAATCTGTTTTTTAATCCTATTGATAGTGCCTCAGTGGGAATAATTACAAAAGTCTGCCTGAAAGCCAGACCTCCTGTCACTGATACGCTATGATTTTTCACATTGAGAATGAAGAGTGGGCAGAGAGGATAAAAACAACATGATGTAACCAGTAAGTTGCAGCTTGTGAGGCACCATCCATAGTAATACCCTACAGCTAACTTGTAAGAGTTTAGAGAAGAAATGATGTGGAATATAAAGTTTGTGGTAACGGGTGCTCAAGTGCTGAAAATATTGGGGGATTTTTAAAACTAAGAAAGGAAAAATTAATTTCAGGGCATTGCAAATATATATGTGCTATTTATTTGTTATTTAATGGAGTACTTAATGTTTTATTAATACCGTATAGTGGAAAAGAAACACGTAAAATAAGAACGTTTTAAAAGTTTTATTTCAAAACTTTTTTAAAAGACTGTAAAAGAAAAGAAAACAACATATTATGTAAAGACAGTTTTTTTGTCCTTTATTAAATTATCAGTTTGGAATATGCTAGGAATTTTGCTGAGGTCTGGAATTGAAATACTCTTTATTTTACCAGAAAATTGCCATAATGATGTCATTATCAAAATGATAAAAAAGAAGAAACAAATATCAAATTAGAACATTCAGATCTCTTTTGACTTCTTATTCTACTTTATAAATATCAGGTATGTTAAACAGGTAATATGATAGAGCAAAAGAGAGCTGGATTTTAACTAAAATATCTGTGTTCAAATCTACTCTACCAATAATGGCACATAATTTGGACAAGGTCACGTCACATTCCTGGGCTTCAATGCCTTTGTTTCCTTGTAATTAATTATTAAATGCTAAGATACACTAGTTATATATTTATTTATATTTATATTTACAAAAACTTGTCTTCACAATAACACCGTAATCAGTTATCTAGCTGTCAAACTCCCATACAATTGTTTTCGTTGAAATGCTATCTTTAAAAACATGCATGTTTCAGCCACCATCACCAAACCCCCAAAACCCCACATACGAATTTACACCCGCTTAGTCTTTTAGTGGTGCCTCAGCAAGAGTGTGAGACCCTGGTTCTGAAGGGCTGGCCTGCCTCTGCATTCTGTCCCTGATGGGCAGTGGCACACACTGTGTCAAGATGCATCTGCCTAGCAGTTCACCTCCAGCTCTCATGGTGACATTGTTGTCAAACACCGTCTGTGTTCCCAGAGACGTGCACATTCATTTTGGTCATGCAGATAAGAATCCAGAAGTGGAGTTTTTAAATTACATAAATAACTTAAAAACCAACTCCCATAAAAGGAAAGATGCATAATGAAATCAGACCCATCTGGATCTCACTCAATATTGTCCTCATAGGTCCATTCTGAGAGATCAAGCTACAGGTAAAAAAACCGAATTACCTACACAAACTTAGGATTTAGTAACCTACTGGAAAAGGACTAAAACAGAGTAATTTTAACCCTAATTCGAGTCTATTTGCAAAACAGTGTAATTATTGGACGGAAAACACTTAAGTTAGGGGAAGCTAGCTAACCAAACTCAAACATTACTTATTCCTAGTGACTAAAAAAAGTGGCTTATTTATGACACAGTATTTTATTTTACTAAAAGATATTCTTGAGGGCACTGTCATTATGAACAAGAGGCTGCAAAGAGGAGTGCTCTTAAACAGCAACTGGTGTTGGGAAGGTTTCAGGCAGAGGTACAATTTACTATAGACTTCAGGCCACCATCAAGTTTATTTTCAAATATCTCTCTTATATTTATTGTAACACAGTTTAAGTTTTATAATTTCAGTTTTATTATTCGTTCTCATTATACTAAGCCACTCCTCACAGTTTTGAAAACATACCAAGAAAGGTCAGACAATGTTGACTCTATAGACAAAAATTTATGCAAAACAGACGAGTGATCTTTTGAAAGATCAATACTCTGGCTTGAACATAATCATTTGTAAAACAATGCTGTTTTGATTTCACCCTAGTTTCTACTTCTGATAAACAATGAGCCACTTCTCCACTATCAGATGTGTATGCAAACAAAAAACACAAATTAATTTTTAGACAAACACAAATTACTCATTCCTTCCCTGACTCAATAATTATTGTTTGCCTACTCTTTGCATTGTGTTAGGCAGTGGACCAAAGTTATGTCCGCCAAAAAGCAAATATGGTGATCTCTAAATACATATTACCTTTGATCTGACATCAAAGGGTATGGATAATCAGTTGCTTATGTGCTTAAGCTAATTAAATTTCTGATATTTCATAAGAAATTATATAAATTATAAATATTGTGCCTTAATTTGTATCTTTTGCCATGTGTTTACCTCCTATTTCAGTGGTGAATACAGACTCTAAAGTCACCTTTCCTGCCACAGCTGTAGCATTTCGTCAGTGTGAAGAGAGAAAACTACTCGGCACAGGTAGATATGTAGGAAATGTGGGCAGGGGCATTATTGATCAATTATATTTAAACTGGAGAGTTATTTGTGGCAGTTAATATTTCATAAAAGCAGATTACTTCAAGTTCAAAAAATATAGCGGGGCAAGAACTATGCATATAAATACAAATGTTTGAAATTTAATCATATTTAATAAAGCGAATACTTTTAGTTCAATTCAAAGAATGAAAATTAAACTATCTCATTAGTGATTCATCAATAATTGGTTTTTCTCCCAAAATACACTTAAATCTAACTATCTGTAGAAAAAATTTGCAAGATCCATAGCTAAAATCAAAAGAAATAATTCCATTTTAATTTCTTAAAACAAAGATCAGTCTTACCAGTTCAAGCAGTCTTTTAAAACATGAGCTTTTTTTACCATGTTTTCAGCAAAAATTTCATAAATGATTAAAACAAAATCACCAGTTAAAACAATCTTTCTAGCTATTTTGTGAAGACTAGTTCTTTTCCTTATTTAGTCAGTTATATAATATGGATCAATACTAAGTCTTGTGAAGCAAATAACCCTAAAGCAGTTTAAGGCAATTTGAACATGTGGGGAGATAAATAATCATTTCTGTTATGTCAGTGGAAAATTTTCTGAAGATCATAAAGAAATCAGTTTGCCCTGAAGCATGACATTTTAAAAAGATGCATCAGGACAATGAGGATATTCACTCAATCCTTAATTCTTAGAAATAAAAGAAAGTAACAGGCAGAATAAATCCTCACAACAAATGATGTTGTCAAGCTCAATCCTTTTTTCCAAAAAAGGAGCTCACTACATGTACACACACACACACACACACACACACACACACACACACAGGCAAACAGACTTATACATACATACACACATATGTATGTATGTATGTATAGAGTTCTGAGAAACAGAATGGTTAGAAATAAAACAGTAAGAACTCTGTAACTGCATTCCCATACTTTCTACTCCTTAATAACAGAAAACCAATTAATTGTTCATTTTTAATCTTCACACAAAGCAAATAATCTTACACAGCTCTATCTGTATCTGATCCACTTGCATTCATAGCATTTTGCAAAAAGTGAATGTAGGTATGACTAGGTTATTGTTTAATACGTTTTTAATAAAAACTATTTTTAGAAAAGATAGCTATGTTAGACACGTAAAAAGACATCTAGTTCAGTTCCTGTTTTTAATGAATAACTAGCTCATCTTTCATGAATCAGTTAAGAGCTTTACCTCCTCCTAAAGCTACTGAGAAGAACAGTACAAGCCAGTCCGTACAACCTACCACAATTGGCATTAACAGTGTCATACTGGCCAAACATAAGTGTCATAATGTCCATGTGTGTCTCTTCCAGCTTCCTGTGAGACCCTCAAGGGCAGAGATTATATGTATCTGCAGATCCCAGGGCCTAGCACGATATCTAGCACATAGCAGAAAGTTAACTTGCATTTACTGAATGAAAGAATCACTATTCAACCTGCAATATTATGTATCTAGTAATAACTACCCCACTTACCAAAGGCTAATCACCAACGCAACTTAGTAAACTTTTTATAGTAATCAGATCAACGGAAACAGCTGGCACATTCTTAAGTAGAATGTAGTAGAGTCCTGACTATATCAGTTAAGGAAAGGTATTATGTGGCCTCACTCTTAAGGAGTGCCCTGTCATGCTGTGCAAGAAGACAATTGCACAAGCCATGTTTAGATTAATGCTTTAGATAATTTCTAACATGAATTCTATGAGCACTCTTAACATGGTGATATGAATAAGTATATGAATGAGATGTGAAATATTTTATAAGCATATAATTAGAGTATTTTTCTTTGAACATGGGAAAGAAAAGTTCCAAGAGAGAGAAAACTACTAGTTGTGAATTATAAATCATAATAAAACTGTCAGTGTAAGGCTCTTTTCTAAGACAAAAATATCAAGTGATAGCTCCATATTCTTAAAAACATCATATTTTCCTTAAATATATGACCTATCCAAACTCAAAAACAAGAATATTCTAGTTGTAGATAGTCTATAATTGCAATATTCTAGAAAATACAAATACTTTCATTTCTGTTAGTAATCTGGAACTAGACAGGCCACTATTAAAATAAATTCTTGTAATTAACATTTCTATTGGAAAACAAAGAAATATCACTGATGCCTTATATTATGAAAAATGATTTCAATTTATTTTTTACTGGCTCTCTTTTAAATTTTAAAAAACAATTATTGTAATAAAAACTAATTTAAATACAATGGGCTGTTACATCTTTTATTATAAGCATAAACACACACATATCCACACATCCTTCTGTACCTCTGTGTTTTTGCATTCAATTTCAGATGTATCTAAGATAAAAATGAATTCATTTTGTATACGACCTATGCGGAGGGGCATGACAAAACTAAGGGTTAAAGTCTATTTATACGTACCTATAATATTTTACTTTTTTTCAAGTTAAAACTGAAACCTAAAAGACAGGAAAACTGGAGAACAAAGTACCTTACCATAAAGAATGAACTCAGAAAAAGTAATGTAAGTACTACAAAGTATATTTAAATCTGAAAAAAATGAAAACTTTATAAGGGAAATACTGTCTTTTCATGGTAAAGGATAATAATGTAAGTGCGTACATTTCCAAATGAAAAATATGTTGGAAGTTCTTACAAAGAAAAGGACAAACTAGCATATAATGATACATTCTATTTCTACACCAATGGTGCTATATGATATATAGTATTATGCACAGAGAGCTGGCAGTGCATTAAATATTCCTAATTAATCAGACTCAAGTCATCTCAAAACCTACCTAAAGGTTTTGAAAATATCAATTTATACCAGAATACAGATAATAATGAAGGAAAAAAGCAGTTCAAAGATTGCACGCAAAATTAATGGTAAAGAACATAGAGGAGAAAAGCAGAAAACGCATTGTGAAGACACAGTCACAGATGCAAACCAGCTGGAATGGGTCAGACAATACTTTTAGAGTAATTTTTTTCATCATTTAAGTTGAATTACTCTTTTGTAAATGTTCAACAGAAGAGTGATTAGAATACCAGTTGTGTATGTCCAAATAAACAGATTGTCTACAAGCCACGGTATAATCGACTTCTAGGGATAATCATGCAGTGTATAAGAATTTGTGAAATCCCTTTGTAAGTGGATGTATACCAATGAAAAAATGAAAAAAATGAGACATCTGATGCTTGATAATTTTCATATGCTTTTATTTTAATTTCACCATAATGAAAACAGTAAACAATACCTATGGCAAGACAGGACTAATGGTGATCCTTGTCAAAGGCCAATAATGGTAAGAGGAGAGAATCCTAACTTTGCAAGAATATGACTTTTGCCACTCTTTTCCATTTGCCATTTTTCAATATGATTATTCTGTAGTTTAAATTAGTAGTCCCTTAAGTAGGAGGCTAAAAAGTAAATCTTTTCAAGCTACAGATGTTAAAAGAGTATGTCTAGCAACAGTGTCAGTAAAGGTTTGAAGTTCTTGGATTTTCCCAAAATGAGATCCTTCTTTTATCAAAGAAATAGACAAGTGTTGTGTGCTATAAAATATTTTGCAAAATTAGAATTTGAAGGAAACAACTTTTTATCAAGATAAGGTGCACCACTCTTTCCCTGTTATCTTCATTATATCTTTCATCACATCTTTGCTTTATTAAATTTTCCATCTACGTTACATCTCCAAAAGGCATGCAGTTTGTCCAAACCTTAAATACTTAAATTCATGAAATGTGCTGAATACCTAACTGCAAAGTATAATGCTTACAACAACCTAACAACCTAAGTGCTATTTAATATGGTTAGTTAAATATTCCACTTTTCACATGGAAAATATGATAGTTGAGTAGGTTCATATATTGCTATTGCCTTAATGTCTATATCACAAACTCATTAATTTATTAAATTAACTCTTCTATTATTCTTTGAAAACAGTTACATTGCAAAGGGAATAGAGAATTCTCAAAACATACTACTGTCTTCTAAGTTATTGTATATGGACTTATATATTTCTTAAAAGAATTGTCACAATAGCTAAGAGTTTGTATATGTTCTATTCAAATATTTAATTGTGCTACATAATAATACAATGAAGATCTATGTATTCTGACATAATCAAAACTTACAATAATTTATATTAGGAATGACCAATAGATATCACATTTTCTCTATAGTTTATATTGCACTTAATTTTATTAACATAACCTAAAGTTCTAGTTTGTTGCTTTAACATCAAAAATCAAAAATAAGTTTAGCAGGAAACTCTATGAGCAAAAATTTTTATCTTCTCTTAAAATCCAAATGCTCCATATAACTAGTTCTTCAAGAATTTGGTCAAGTGATAAACAGATTTGTATCAAGTTTGAAACAGAAGCCCTGTTTTTTTAGAAATAGAGAGCCCTATAGTTAAATTGTTTCAATCAATACTTTGGTTGAGCAGGAAGCCCAAGCAAAATATTTTAAAATCATATTTCCTTTATTCAATATAATTTCTGGAAATACAATGGAACAGTTTTTCAATCTGACCATCAATATATATTCTTGATTCTCTGGAATTTGATATGTGACAGTTTTGTTGGCTGCTTACCACACAGGATTTTCACATTGTGTTATGGAGATAATTTAATTAGTGAGTTTGACTATAGTATCGAAATTAGAAGTATTTTTAGTATTCAGGGAAGATTCACCAACATCTCCAAAGTTATATCTCTAGAATGACAAAGATTTACGTTATCTTTGTTACTCTTTCTTTTCCTTGAATGCATTCTCTTCTGAAGGATCATGAGCTTAACATAAGCATGCCATTTACTAATGGATAACTATATCGCATGCTTTCTTGCAAAAGGAAAAAATAAATTGTACTTCAAATCCCATTTTACGTATTTGATTAATATATGAAAGAATAAATCCTTTCACAGTACACCTCAGTGTTTCATAAATACTCCTATTAACTTTCAGGGAGAAACAGCATAACAATAAATAAAGAAGAATTTATCAGATGTCAGAAGAAATAATAAGAAAACAGTAGAATATTGAATTTCCAACTAACAGAAAGCACTAAAATAACATAGAGTCTCACAAAAGGTATTTAACTAGAGTATTTTTTTTAGAGTCAGGCTCGAATTCAGAGCTATTTATATCAAGAAGTAAGCTATGTGGTGCTAAACCTTCTGAAGAAGATTCATTACAAATGCATTTGCTACAATTCCAAATCACATCTTCTTGTGAAGCCATATCTGACCTCTGGTTTAAACAACTAAGTCCCTCCTGTCTCTTGCCATTCCTATAATTAAACACTATAGCTAAGATTTACATTTCTATCTCTATCTATGTATCTTTCTAGCTAGCTAGCTCATGCAGGGTACATTACACTCTCACTACAATCTTGCAAGATAGTTATCATATTCTTCCAATCAAATGTAAAGGTTTTAATTATATTTCCTTTATATTGCACAAGAGTTTGTTCCTTTGAAGTCTTCCTTCTGAGTGTTATGCCTCAGTAAGCAAGTCTCTAATAGTGCCCAGGGTGTTAGTGTTTTATGTATATTTATGTAGATTATAATTTTACTTGTCAAAATAGAAGAAACCTGGACATGTAAATACATATTGATGGTTAAGAAAAAGTTAATAGATCAGTAGAGGACAGTCTATAAGAATGCAGGCTATGGAGCCAAACACCTTGAGTTCAAATCCTAAGTTCGAGTGCTAGACTTATCACTAAACCACTAGATAGGAAACTGCCTAGGAAAAGTAAGTTTTTTCCAAATAGGATTGTGATGTGGACTAAAAAAGTTACAACAGTGCCTAGCACATACTAAGCACCTAATATATGTTAATTAATACTATAATTCTTTATTATGTTAACACAGTAAAGAACACTATTTTTTATTAAGATAATTTTGCTTCCCCTAAAATTAAAAAAAAAAAAACCTTCTGGAATATTCTCCAACATTTTTACAAGCAATCTGTTTAACTGCATCATTATATAAATTATATAGCTAAATGTCTGGAAGTTTCAATTTAGGAATTCATTTAATAGTTTTGACAGCTAAAGAAATCATGTATAAAGAATTCTTTGAAATAATATCATTGAAAAAAATCTTCACTTGAAATGTAACCTATTTTCCCTTCTGTTGTTTTGGTCTGGATAAATCTACTTTGTTTAGTATATTATTTAGGTAGAGGTACAAATTTACCCTCTACTCCACCATGAAAGGAAATCTGCCAAACACACATTTCAATCTGTGTGAGTTGCCATGTAACACCAAAAACAACGTAAGACACACTGATAAAAACTCAGAGAATTGAAAGGGTCAAGAAAAGCTCCAGTTCACTGCAAGCAGCTATTACAGCTAAAACATTCACTGAAAAGAGAGGGAGAGAGAGAGAGGAAAAAAAAGAGAGAGGGAAGGAAAAGTAATGAAGAAAGAATAGAGTTCTATGATAATACAACTTATTTTCAAGTCAGTTCATGAGTTTTTTTGCTACCCTTAACAGTGATGTAAGCATCCATACACAATTTGATATCAATCTGATTTCCATCCATATCTGTAAAGTCTGATAATTTTTTTTCTAAAGACAACAAAAAAATGAAAGTGACCATTCTCTTTCTTCATGACAACTAAAGAAGAAAAATCACAGTATTTTAGGACTTCTGTCATTATTTCTCTTATCAGGTATGCCCACAAAACCTTCATTATAAGAGATTAATGATATGTGGATATAGGAGAAGTTAGGCAGCAGGAGGTGGGGCCTTCTCCTAATTAATAACAAGTCTGAAGACAAGAGGGAGAGAGAATGCAGTCAAGAAAGCATGCTATACTGTCACCAGCAGGGGCCAAGTGGCATTTTGCAGTTTCATTTTCACAAACTAATAAAACAGTGGTAGTTCACAGCCAAACAACTGACATGAAAACAACTGATTGTAATGTATGAGAACAAAAGCCCAATGATGTTTCTCCCACATTCAGGAATACATGCAGTTGATTTTCTGGAAAATCCATCCATTATAAGAAACAGTCACTGTCTTCCATTCAAGTGCATTTGAACAAAAATAAAGACTATATACATAAGTACACACCCTGTAACTGAAGCCCAGCCCTTGGGTGGGGGTTAATGTAAGGCTTCTTCAATTTAATCCTGGGTCGCAAGTCAAAGATCCAGGCAGACTAATGCAATTATCTTTATACCTTTGAGGCAGATCTTCAAAACACAAATTCACTGTCCTTTCTTATCTTACATTTCTATCATCCATTCTATTCCTTAGATGTCTTTGCTTTCTGAGACAAGTTGTCCAGAGTCCTCACCACTTTCACATTGCTCACAAAATCTGGAAGTAGTCACATCGATCCTTTACATTTTTGCTGATAATCACCAAACACAGATCCAGGAGCAATTTATGTGTGAATTATAAGGCTCCAATATATTATAAAGTTTTCCTATCCATGTGGCATAGGGATATAATTTTTAATTTTCCAGTGTAATACTTCTCAAGTGGGGTTGATTTTGC
The DNA here is from genome assembly GCF_009762305.2 of Zalophus californianus. Lineage (NCBI taxonomy): Eukaryota > Metazoa > Chordata > Mammalia > Carnivora > Otariidae > Zalophus > Zalophus californianus. The sequence continues at coordinate 66,289,460 of NC_045601.1, read as the reverse complement.
CCCCAGGAAACATTTTGCAATGCCTGCAGACATTTGTGATTATTTTCACGGGGGTGATATTACTGGCATCTGGTAGGTAAACATCAGAGGTGCTGCTAAACATCCTACAGGACTTGCCATGACAAAAATTATCTGGCACAAATGTCAATAGTGCTATTGCTGAGAAATCTTACTTTACTATAAACCGGTATCTGTCAGTTTTAATTGTGAGTCCTAGGTATGTCCTTGTTAATAAAGCCCTGTCCTAACTAGGGAAGAAAAACAAAGTACATTAGAGTTTTTTCTTTTTTTCTTTTTTAATTTTATTTATTTATCTGACAGAGAGAGAGACAGCATGAGAGGGAACACGAGCAGGGGGAGTGGGAGAGGGACAAGCAGGTTTCCCTCATAGCAGGGAGCCCGATGCCGGGCTTGATCCCAGGACCCTGGGATTATGACCTGAGCCGAAGGCAGGCACTTAATGACTGAGTCACCCAGGTGCCCTAGATTTTTTTCATATTCAACAGAATAGAACATAATTTTGTAACAGAAGTTATTTTTAGCTTTTATAAACTTGTTTTTTCTCCAAATTTCTCCAGCTAAAGCTCTAGATGATTTGCTTTGAAATTAACCTCACTTGAAATTTCTTCATAAAAAAAGGTCTGAGGGACACCTGGGTGGCTCAGTCAGTTGAGTGTCTGCCTTCGGCTCCGGTCATGATCCGAAGGTCCTGGGAACAAGTCCCGCATCAGGCTCCTCGCTCGGCAGGGAGACTGCTTCTCCCTCTGCCTGCAGCTTCCTCTGCTTATGTTTGCTCTCTCTCTCTCTCTGACAAATAAATAAATAAAATCTTTAATAAAAAGGTTTGAAAAAGTTTTTTAAAAATGCTATATAGATTTAAGATGACAGAAACATGCTTCTTCCACTCCCTTCTCTCCTATCAGTGTCACTATTTCAAATTTCCACCTCCATGTAAGATATGTCCCCAGAGTTATAAAATCCATCCTTACCTAGAATTAAAAAACAACAACAACAAAAAAAAACACAAAAAAACTGAACTTGTTATTCCTTCAGTAGCAGGAAACACGGAAGTTCTACTTCCCCCTACCTCTCTTATGAAGTTAATTCTCGTCCATTATTCTTTTGACACTCTCAGTACAGTAACCCTGTGACAAATGTTCATCTGACTGACTGTACTATCTTCCTGTACAGTTATTCATTTCTTTATCATCCAAGAAATATTATGAATGCTTCTTATGTACTCACTATGCAAAGAACTAGAGACACTGTGGGAAGAGAGACAGACACAGCCCTTGTCCTCCCAGAGTTCTGTCTAGTAGAAGGCCAAGAATGAAACAAGCAATTCTAAAAAGCATGATGTGTCATGAACAGGGGATCAGCTCAGGAACACAGATAAGTGGAGTGAAACCTGCAGAATAAGTAAGAAGTATGTGAAAGAGAGCAGAAAGAGATTCACAGGCAAAGAAAGAGCAGAAAGGAAAAAGATCATGGCAGTTGGAAGCCATGGCAGAACATCAACGTGCTGGAATGTAGGCTACGGATGGAAGAGAAGCAAGTGGGGGCAGGGGTAAGTGTTCACAGGTTTTTATTTCATTCTATGGGGAATAGAAAGCCATAGACAGACTTTCAGAAGACAATGTTAGGATAAGACACTGAGAAACATCACTGTAGCTGTAAGGAATTAGCAGGAGGCAGAAAAGGAGAACCGGGGAAAGGCGGGGCTGTGTGGTAACAGGTGGGAGATGGTGCTGGACTGGGACACGTCACATGGGTCCGTCTGCAGAGAGCCGGACGTTCAGTAGGTCTTTGGGAGCTAGAATCAAGAGATTTTTATTAGATATTCCTCAGGCTCTGCTCTTAACATTTTCCAATTACCCAGCTCATGCCAGCAGTTTTGGTTTTAAAATACTGGAAATTAAAATGCAGTTTGATTTACAAGAGCTGAGAGGGTCCTCACAGCATCATATGAGAGGCAAGGCAAGCCAATTTCCCTCGTTCAACAGATAAAGTGGAGGCTTAGAGACATTAAGTAACTGACACAAATTTATAATTTTACTAGGTGGTAAAAATGGGCTTAGAATCCAGTTCGGTTTCTAGTAGTGTGTTTCTTCTGGATCTACACCTCTGCCAAAGTTCTGGGCTGTTTGGTGTATACTATGCACTCTTGCACCTGATTACTGTCAAGTATAATTTTCTAATCACTTTATTAATGTGTATGTATATTCTGTAACCATTCCACAAAGAAATGGGGGAAAAAAAGCATAAACTCTGATTATATTGATTGTAATTCAATGAATAAAATCATAAATAGACACTTATATTAATATAAGTAATACAGGAAAAAGGGACCTATTAGCATTGTCCAGGCTAAAACTGTATTTCACATGGATTAGTTGGCAGTATGATCAGAACATAAATATTTAATGAATTATGAAAATCAAATTTGCCTTCATGCAAGTTCACTCTAAATGCACATTAATTCCAGAGAAGCAGAGAAGTTGAACTGCCTCTTCCTCCAAAACATAATTTTCTTTCCAACGAGTTGCATTTGACAAGTAAGCCTATAAGGTGCTTTACCTTTTCAGCTCTAAATTTGACTCCAAAAGAAACCTATAATTAATTTGCTATCATGAAATATGAATACCTGAGTCACAGTTTAATAACTTTAGGGTAAAATAATTACTTTTGTTAGTGGATACAACTACCAGTTACACATACATAAATTTTATTTTGGATACGGGAGGTAACAACTTTATATTTTAAAAAGCTAAAACATACTAGAATACAATTTAAAAAGTGATTATTTTGGAAATGTATAAAATGGGTGGTAAGAGAACACCAAATGCTTTATATGGAAGGTAACTATATAATTCATCATCCCAGCCAGGACCCTTTCAAGACTGAAAGGATAGCCATTAATAACAACAGAATGAGTGTCACCTTAATCACTAGAATGAGATAACAACAGGGGGAAATGGCTTTTCTAAGAGTTCCTGAAATTCCGATGATGAGGCCCTGAATAAAATGCACTTTAGTATACAACTATAGTAACTAAATAATCTGGACATACACCAAAATTCTGAAATTTGAAGATTTGAGAAATTTTAGCAGCCAGCTCCTCTACCAATGTTTTTTAGAAGCTAAATTCAATATACTTCACAATAACAACTTGTTTAAAACTGAGTTTAAAACTGTGAGGAGGTTTTGTGACTGTTTGCTTTTAACCTTTCTCCACACTAACTAAAGTACCCTGTTTAGTGCTAGAACTTGGGTTCCTTGCCACAGTTACAAACCAGATATCAATCTCCACTAGCATTTTAAAAATCTATTATCATTTCCATTTAACTCTATTAACTCTATAAGAACAATACCCCATTAACTTTGAAAAGTAAAGCATGAACACCAAATAAACCAAACCCTATTATTGCTTTCACAATCCTTGCCTGTCAGTTCTAAACTGTCACAGGACAAAAAGTAAATATTTTGGTAGTGGCAAAGATAAATGCTTTAACTCAGAACCATTACGTCTGAGCTGTGACAAGAACCACTTACAATACATAATACAAAAACAATATGCTGCCACAGAAGCATTCCTCCATGGATAGGAGACATTTTAATCCGTTTTTGTACAGAACGGGAGGCACCAAGGAGTTGAAACAGAAACAGAACTTTTTAAGATGCCTGGAGAAAGAAATATCCATTAGTAAGCAGCATTCTCACTGGGATTGCATTTCTTGAATATTCTCCATCAAGGAGATGAGAATATCAGTTTTTACACGTTAGTCCAGGAAAGTGATAGTCTGAAATTAGAGCTGCTAAAAACAGGCAGGTACTGTGAAATTCAAGGAAATGCTGCATCAAGAAGCTAGAAGAATGAAAAAAGGATAAAATTCTCTTTATCCTTACAAAATTGGCACATTATTCCAAGTGAGGTAACAGGCAGAACCTCACATCAGATTAAAAAGAATTTGAGGACAAATGCTTCATTCAGGAGGTCTTTCTTTATAGCAGATAACTTTCCACCCAGTAAAGAAAAGCCTTGTCTTTTATTAACTCCATTTGAAGGTTTGTGTTACTATATAAAACCCCTCTTTTTCATAGTCATGAATGTCTTGATTGGCAAGTACCTCTATATCATTCATACTTATAAAATTCAACATGGCAGGTGGTCCTTAATTTTTCACTGTTAACTATTAAAGGCTCTCCAGAAGGTGAATGCCTTGTTTCCATTTGCCTTTCATTTGCTTCACTTACCATTAAAAAAAAAAAAAAAAGTGCCTCCTGAACATGTTCAAAGAGCATCTTCTTTAAAAACAACAAAGTGTTCTTTAGAAAAAGTACAGAATAGATTTTTCTGAAAATTTTTACTGTTCTAGAATCAGGTATATTCACTTCAAAGGATCACATTTGCTAACAAATTCATCTACCTTCAGGGCTCCCTGTACATATATGTCCCTGACAACACAATTATAGACAAAGAAAATTCTAAGGTGATAAATTTTAAGTTAAAAGGAAAATAAGCAGTAAAAGCAAGTCATTATTTTAAGTTATTGGATTGGTAAATGATACATACTTTCATAAATTGAGAACTGAAGAGAAATGGTGGGGAACACAAGATCTAATGCAATATGCCTTTAAAAGATCATACTGTGTTTTACTACCTTCCCTGAAACAAAGTAAAGATTTCTGTTAAAAAAAAAAAAAACACCTTTCATTTCAACCTATGTTCTTTTTTTTTTTTTTTTTTTTTTTAAAGATTTTATTTATTTATTGAGAGAGAGAGAGAATGGTAGAGAGCATGAGAGAGAGGAAGGTCAGAGGGAGGAGCAGACCCCCCGCTGAGCAGGGAGCCCGATGCGGGACCCGATCCCGGGACTCCAGGATCATGACCTGAGCCGAAGGCAGTCGCTTAACCAACTGAGCCACCCAGGCGCCCCAACCTATGTTCTTAAAAACCAAAACCTTTCTGTTTGATTTATTCTGTAGGACAAATGAGATGCTTCTTTTGATATTGTGATTATTAATGCATGTAGTTAGTAATTCTAACAACTGGATAATTAATAAACATTAGCAGATTAATCACAAATTAAATCAAATTAATCACAAATTATTTCACAAAATAAAAAGCTTAAAATTGGTATCAAAGATTGTTGGAACCAATGAGCTAATACGTTAAGATAAAAAAATCATCACAGTCTGGACTTCTATGAGAGTCCTCTCTCTTCCCCCCCGCCCCCTTTTTCTCATACCCTGTGATCCTCTCATCCCAATTCTTTGGCTTCATCTTTTGGAGAGATGAATTGATAGCATCCCCATCTGTCAACAAGCCCAGCCATACTTAAGCCATCATCATCAATCAGAGTTTTTGTTTTTTTTTTTTTTCATTTCCCACTAACAAACTGAAATGCCTCACTTTGATCTCAGTCTTGAATCTTGTTCCTTTCCCACTGTAATCCTGCTTTCTATGCCTTTCTCCTTCAAGGACCCTAGATGATCATTTCCCCAACTGTGTTTGCAAACACTGCTCCAAATATTACTAAGAACTACATTAAAAAAAGGATTTAACTTAAAGTCAACTATCCACATTCTATCAATCAAATAAGTTTAGCAAACTCTGGACACAAAAGTCTTTTTTAATACAACCTCTCAGAGCTTTCTTCTTCTCATATTATGAACTCTCCAAATGGGAACAGATCTCATTTTATGCGTATCATCCAAATAATTAAACTCTTAACCACTCTGCTACAAGTTTACTTTGTTACTGCCCTCTTTTCTTCATGGCAACTGTTTATTCTCATCCGGGCCATTTTCTCAAGTTGCCATTCATTCTCGGTTCACGTGAATTTGGTTTCTGCCCTCACCACTGTCTAGGTGATGGAACGAACTCCCCCCCCCGAAAAACCTCCTACCAGGATTTAATCTAACTTGTCTCCCCAGCTTTCTCCACTACTTTCTACTACTATTTATTTTCACAGATACCCCTGACAAGCCACCATCTGCAGCCACATTCATTTTTTTTAAAGATTTTTTATTCATTTGAGACACAGAGATAGAGCATGAGCAGGGGGAGAGGCAGAGGGAGAGGGAGAAGCAGGCTCCCCGCTGAGCCAGGAGCCGCATGCGGGGCTGGATCCCAGGACCCTGAGATCATGACCTGAGCTGAAGGCAGACGCTTAATGACTGAACCACCCAGGAGCCCCCAGCCACATTCATTTTAAAGGGAGAAGCCCACCCTGTCAGGTTTTCTTATCTGCCCAAAGAGGAGACTAGCAAATGCAGGAATTTGAAACTACTCTCCCCTTCTTTATCCAATGCACCCAGTCAAAGTCTTTATCTTATTTAAAGAGCCCACCTTTAAGAGTTCAATTCGACTGGCCCATCCTTTGATAGGAGTCTCATTCCCCATTGCTTTAAATCTTCAAGGTAATTTACATCATCTCACACATCACCTAAAGAGTTAAACTAACATTTACCAAGCACATATTTTGTTCCCAAGATGTCACTCAGTAATACATACACATTATATAATTTAATGTTAATAATAATATCAGATATCACTCAGAATCCACAGATTCTATCATGATACTCAATTTAAAATGAAGAATCTGAGATTATATGAGATTAAGTAATTTGCCTAAGGTCACAATTAGTAGATAAAATAAAAATTTGACTCCAACTAAAATATGTATCTTAGGAAATAACTTACTTTTCATAAGAAATAGAAAAATCAAATATTCTGACACTTTTAGAACAAGGAAGATTAATTTTCACCTTGAAAATCAGAGAGGGTTACCTGAAGGAACTAACACTTGAGCTTTTGAAGGACACACAATATATAAATATTTTGTGAGGATATGGAAGAAAAGCCATGTCAAGAAAGTGAAACAAGCACAATAGAAATCACTGAAACCAAAAAGTAAGGACTACATTTAGAAACTACTGACAAGGAGCACCTGGGTGGCTCAGTGGTTAAGTGTCTGCCTTCGGCTCAGGTCATGATCCCGGGGTCCTGGGATCGAGCCCCGCATCAGGCTCCCTGCTCTGTGGGAAGCGTGCTTCTCCCTCTCCCACTCTCTCTGCCTGTGTTCCCTCTCTAGCTGTGTCTCTCTGTCAAATAAATAAATAAAATCTAAAAGAAAGAAAAGAAACTACTGACAAACCAACTCAGTCTGGCTAAAGTAAAATGGGCTTTAAAAGGATCGTAGTAATGGCACCTGGGTGGTGTAGTCGGTTAAGCCTCAGACTTTTGGTTTTGGCTTATGTCAGATCAGCTCAGGGTCCTGAGATTGAGCCTGGCAGGGGGCTCCACACTGGGCAGGGGGACTCCATGCTGGGCATGGAGTCTGCTTAAGATTCTCTCTCTCTCTCTCCCTCTGCCGCTCCCCTCCCCCACCACCATTCTCTCGCTATTTCTCTCTCTAAAAAATAAAAATAAATTTTAAAAAAAAGATTCTCCCTCTGCCAGTGCCCTTGCTCTCTCTTTCTCTCAAATAAATAAATAAATCTTTTTTTTTAAAAAAAAGGATAGTAAAAGATAAGCTCAAAATTCTAATGTCATGTGTCACCCTTTAGATGCTGTTTTTCTAAGTATTAGTTCTACTTCTGTAATAGGTCCCTACTACAACCTTTCTTTCCCATTCTCCATAATAGGGTCTTAGTTCATGGTCTTTGCCAAGAGTCACTCCAAAAGTTGTTATTGCTTTCAGCTTCTCCCACCTCCCACCTCTAATCCAGTCTCTGACTTCCCTTTCAGTTATTACCATAGCACAACTTTATTTGCCCTCCTTAAAAGTTCTTGATGATTTCCTCATAACTACAAAAGGTACTACAAATTCCTTCATACAACATAGAAAGCCACCTTTCCCCAGGATTTCATTCAATTTATCTTCTATTTTTCCAGCTTTACTACAGTAATCCTTTTCACACAAACCCCAACTATCTGATCACCAAATATGACCTACAATTTCACACATTCCCCATCTTTGCTCATAACGTTCACTGGGCCTGAAGTACCTTTGTATGATCTCACATCTATTGATTAAAACTCAGTGTGCATACCATTTCCTGCAAGCCTTTATTTTCTCTCCAGTTGAAATTTATTTCCTTACTTAATCAGAATTTGTATGCAATTAGCATTTCCTGGCTTATATTGTAACTAGTTAGTTAAACATTTATTCCTTGATGAAAATATTAAGTCTACTTAAGGTGCACAGAATAGATGCTCAATACAATTTTGTTTTATTTTTCTGGTTTGCTTTATTTTTCAACTAATGGATGGGGAGATAAATTTGGGAAGAAATTGTCAGCAGGGTTTTCCTGATGCAAGTCTTACACTGGGCAACAGCTATTACAATGGGAAAACACAAGCATGGACAGCCTATCCATCCACTTTATTAACCACAAGGTTCCTCGTGCTGAAGAAGCTTCTGAGATTGAGATCCTGAAGTAGTATCTATCTCCTGAACATGTGAGTAGAGAAGGCAGTGATCTACCAAAAATTCTATAGGACTACGCAGGGCTAGAGGCCATAAGTTTATATATCTTAAAAAAAACAACTTCTTAATAAATTATACTCTATCATATGATTCACAGATGTTGTATCTCCCTAAAATATTTTCTGTAATCTAATAAAAAAGTGAGTGTTAACTCCTTAAAATAAAGTTAAAAACTGTATTTTTGAGGGGCGCCTGGGTGGCTCAGTTGGTTGATCAGCCAACTCTTGATTTTGGCTCAGGTCATGATCTCAGGGTCCTGTGATCAAGTCCCACGTCAGGCTCCAAACCCAATGGGGAATCTGCTTCAGGATTTCTCTCCCTCTGACCCTACACAGCTCATGCTCTCTCTCAAATAAATGAATCTTTTTTTAAAAAAAAAATCTGTATTTTTGATAGGAGTAAGAAGCCCAGAGAATTTGGATATGCTATATCAGACAATAAAAAATTCCTTGCACTACAAATACAAATGTGTATGTAATACATAGAATATAGCAAGATTCAATATGTATTGAAGAAAATTGTTACAATATATTCCTTCCTTTTGGTAGTTTTTATTTTGGTTTCTTTTCTAGAGTTAATATGAAATTATATACCAATTTCTTCCTCACAAAAAAGATACATTTACCTTTGGGGAATTAATACATAAAACCTATTAGAACACATGCTACCCATTTGCAGCTTCTTCTATAAGTGATATTTATTGCCACAAAACAATGCAATTGACTGTAAGTGCATAATGGTTTATTAGTAACAGCAATAGCTCAAGGACTACCAACCTATAAGTTTTAAAAAGTGTGTATGTGTATGTATACATAGAATATAATTCATTTTGATGTATTTTATATATTACAGTGTGTTTAAATAGTCTAGTCTGTGTCATCCAGCAATTAGAAAGAAATCATAAAAATTAAAACACTTCATAATTTTTTAAACTCCATGAAGTTCCTGTTTTCCTGCTATGTTTATGGTGGTTCAGTCACTAAATTGGTCGAGATTGTATTTTAAATTAATACTAAAATATTCCTGAAAATAAGGAACCCTGTATTTGTTAACTAGAATGGTAGCCCATATTTTTAAACAAGAACCAAAAATAGTACTTCTACCCTACATGTTCATGAGAGTGAAGAACAAAGCAAGGATGGGTTAATTTTGTCATGTTCTACTTTGCTCCTTTTTATCTTTGTAAAACTAGAGATAGATTAGATAGATAGATGCATGTGTGTATATGTATACATATACACATGTAGAGTCATACATGATCAAAGCAGAAAATTTAAAGATTACAGAATAATCCAAAGAAAACTAAATATAACCTATATTCCACTGACCATGGATGATTCATATCAATAGTTTTATGTATGTTTTTGTACTGTTTTCCTAAAAATTAAATGACACTACTTGTGCACTGCTTTTTTCTTTGGCCTAATATTGTGAACATTTTCCCATGTAAACATACATAATTTAATGACATGATTTTAGAGTCTATATGACATTTCATCTTATGGATTTTCATTATAGTATTAATCTCCTACTCTTGGACACTTAGGGTGATACCTCCTTTTCAAGAGTCAAAGGTCTTTTGCTTGCCTTGGAAGAGAATCCCAATTATCATAATTATCATCATCAAATTTACTTGTTGGCAATTAACTGAACATTGGACCTTTATAATCTTTGTATCTTGCCTTATAGGAGTTAACCAAATAACTTCATTTATATGGTTAATCATGCCTCATCTATTTACTGGGTAGGGAGGGTGAGCTATGTAGTGTGCTAGTTTTATATAAAGAAATGCCACTGTCCTGTAGTAGTCTATAATCTAATGGAGCCCAATACAGTAAAGCTGATGCACATTGGAAATTTGCCTGACCTGCATGGCCGTGGCCAATTCCAATAGGAGTGGAAGATGATGAGATTAGAAGTCTTCCTCAAAAAAGATGGAAATTTATGGGTGCCTGGGTGGCTCAGTCAGTTAAGTGGCTGCCTTCAGCTCAGGTTGTGATCCCGGAGTCCCAGGATCGAGTCCCACATTGGGCTCCCTGCTCAGCAGGGAGCCTGCTTCTCCCTCTGCTCCTCACCTCTCTCATTCTCTCACACTCTCTCAAATAAATAAAAATCTAAAAAAAAAAAAAAGATGGAAATTTAGGCAGAAAATTATAATACATGAAAATCACAGGGGGGAATTAAGTAGTTAAGATACTTCAAATTATTCAGTATGTTTGAATAATGCGCAAAAGGATAAATAGAGGCAAGTTAGAAGGATTTTGAATAAGATGTTGAAATATATCTTGGAGGGTGTCTGGGTGGCTTAGTTGTTAAACGTGTGTCTCCAGCTCAGGTCATAATCTCAGGGTCCTGGGATCTAGCCTCACATAAGGCTCCCTGCTCAGTAGGGAGCCTGCCTTTCCCTTTCCCTCTTCCCACTCTCCCTCTCAAATAAATAAATAAAATTTAAAAAAAGATCTTGGAAGCTACATGAAGAAATGATACATTTTAAAGAAAGCCACAGTATGACAGAATTTGCATTTTAAAAATGACTCCAGAGGATGAGTAAAAAAAGTATTGAAAAGGAGTAAGAACAAACTCAAACAGATAAATTGGCAGGCTACCGACTTTCTCCTCTAAGGTAGGTATGACACAGACTTAAACCAAGATAGTGTCAGTAAGATGGAGAAAATCGTTTGGATATATTGGAGAGATTTTATAGAAGTAGAATCAATAAGATTTCTGGATCTTTTCCAGCCACATTTACCAAAATAGAAACACAGAGAGCAATTCTTAGAATAGTAACAATTGCAGCTAACATTTATTGATTACTTACAATGTGTTAGACAGTATGCTAAATGCTCTACGAGCACCATCCTATTTTTATGCATATTTATTATCCACCTTCCATGTGCAAATGTTTTCTGTATATTAGATCATCTGGTCCACACACAACCTCTGGAGTTAAATACTGTTAATATTTCCCACTTTGAATGTAAGAGACCAAGGCCTAGAGAGATTAAGTAGCTTGCCTGTGCACACAGCTAATTGATCATATGTAGATGTAGTCAGAAGAGATATTTTTAACCATTATTTAACTATTTTATTAAGGTAAAGCTGCCAATCTGAAAGATGTCTCAAAAAGTCTCCTGAAAATAAAATACTTATTCACTCATTACAAAAGATACATAACAATAAAGATGCATTAAACCTCTCTTCAGAGGCTTAAAAACAAAAAAGTGAAAAAATAGTACAACAAACGCTAGAAGATGTGGACTAGAATTTAAATCCTAAAAATTATAACCTGACTTCAAAGTAAATATAATTAATATTCAATTTCATTCTTCTTTAAGCAGAAATTATTCCTCTTTAAGTAAAAACTCAGTAGAGACGAGTTTTTTTTAAATACTATTTTATTAGAATCTGAGTCTATAGTACTATTCAAACCAAATTGGGAGTAGAAAAAGGAAACTTTTCTTACAGAATAAAACAAACTACTAAATGTAACAGGAAAAAGAAAATTTAAAAATCAACATTTTTCAATGACCAAAGTTAATAAATGATTTCATTTGACATCATCAATGTTTACTGGGTGAATGACTGTCAGGGAACTGGAAAATTACAGTGTCTCCAAGTATCATTGCATATTTACTAATTAACTACAAATAGAAAACAGTAAATTTACAATAGAAGAATCCAGCATACATAAGCTTAACCAAGTGGTCAAACTTAGCATTACAAATAAGGGGAGGAAGTGACATGATGTGATGCAATGGAAAGTAAATCACATCAATGATATTGTATCCTCACCAAAAATTTAACTTGAATCAAATAATGAGGAGATAGCCAGGCAAATATAGAATGTAGCATTATTCTAAGAGGTAACTGGTTTGGATTCTTAAGAAAAAACAAAAAAAAAGTCAGTAAAACAAAGCAAAAGTTAAGGGAAAGTTCTAGATTAAAAGAGAAGAAATATGGGAACCAAAGAAATATAGGATCCTTAATTGGATCATGGATTTAAAAAAAACAACTATAAAGAACTGTTTGAGGCAACTGGAAAATTGGCATTTGTATTATTTATCAGATAAACTTTTTAATGAATGTTAAATTTCTTGGGTTTGAAATATAGTATTGTGTTTATGTAGCAGAATGTCTTTGTTTTGGGGAAATATGCTAGAGTAATTTAGTAGGAGTTAAGTGTAATGATGTCTGCAACTTATTTTCAAATGATCCAGCCAGGAAAAAAAATCTCTCACTCACACACACACACACACACACACACACACACACACACACACACACACGGGTGGGGAGAGGTAAACACACAAATGTGGCAATATTTTAAAAACTGGAGAATCTGAAGACAACTAGGGTGTTTATTGTGCTATTCTTTCTACTTTTCTATTAGTTAAACATTTGAAAAGGGAAGAAATTAATAAGGTAAAAAATTTCTCAGATGGAATTAAACTCATCACTGGATTATTAACATTATTAATTTTAAGTGTTTTTGGCAATCTATAAACCCATGTAATTTTCTCTCTCTCCAACAAATTTATCAGAGTTATCTATAAACAAAAAGCACTCAAGAAATGTTTGTTGAACTAAATTGAGTTGGTTTTATATCCCAAACATCTTTCCCCAAAAGTCTATTTAGTACTGAATTCTTGTTAACTCCAATATTTTCATTTTGTTTGATCCTTTACTCGCCACGCAGCCCTGAAGAATCCTAATCCCCCTGTATATTATATGCCTGTCAGTTTCATAATTTTCTCTCAGTAAAATGCATTAAATTTTGCCAATAATTAAAACTGTCAACAAATATTTAAATCTAGCTTAATATGTAGCCTTGCTCTGAGTATACTCTAATGAGAGCAATCTCTCTGGATTTTATACCAGACACTAACCCTCCAGAGGTTCACACAGATTCCAAAACACACATCTCTGCCTTGAAGGCAAGAAAGGTCATTACAGGTCTAAAAGTATAAATGGAAACTTCAGTGTCACCTCACTGGAAAAACTACTAATATGATGCCACTGTGCAAGAAATAAACAGAAACAGAACTGGCAGTAGAGGAAAAGAAAACCAGAAAACACTTTATAATACACAAATGATGAAGCATAATTATATGGTTTTATCAAGAACAAAATCGAGCGACTTGACCTCCTCACGTCCATATTTATGCCCTGGTGGAACAGGACAGAGAAGGGCCTCAGGAAAGTAACAGGAACAGGAATAATTTCCTGTCACAAAGGAAAAGATGCAGATAAGTAAGGATATACTGCAGAGCCTGTGGACCTCAGAAAACTTGAGAATATGTCTATATAGGTATGAGCCATCTATACTATATTTATGAATATAAATAACAGAAAGGAAGGAGGAAGGATGAGAGGGAAGAATGGAGGGAGAGAAGCTGGTTATTTCGTTAACCAGCTAAAAGGTAAAGGGGGCAGAATAAAATAATTGACTTTTCTAACCTATTACTTCTTCATGTAACTTCCAGCTACTTAAAAATAGAATAAAAGTTAAACTCTTCATGGTTTAGGAAAAGAAAAATCTAAAACTGAAAACCTGAATTATAGTTGGATGTCATCTCATTATAATGTTTATACTTTGGAGTAATCTATCAGTGAGCATTCTGCATGATTTCCTTAAATATGAAATGGCACAAACTGAAATTAAAAAAAATTATGGTACAATCTAAAATTTGAAAAATTATATAGTAGTATCCTGCTTTACAGAAGAGAGCAATTTTTAGACTCAATTCCTTCCATCTCAAGATTCTTTTACAACTGTTAAAAAAAAAAAAAAAGGCCACAGCTATGCTGACAAAGCAGTGTGGAGTAAACTCCAATCTACACATAACTTTAGAGACATACAGGTATAGAAAGTGAAAATCACCCACTTTTCCTGACAGCAAACATAGGTCATGTTTCTCCAGAAATCCTTGACCCCTATAGCGCAGTAAGAATCAGAAGTAAAATCAACCATGCCCTCAAAGGGATGGTTACCTTTTCAGCTGTAGTGTATGCTTTTGCCTGGTTGCCTCAATAGGAAAAGATGGGAAATGTCAGACCAGGTATTAGAACTGCCAGTTTATTTTTTCTTCCAGATTGACACAAAGGAATTAACTTCCATGGCTCTCGGTTAGAGATGTCACTATTCACCTGATGATTCTCCTCCATTGATTAGACTGCAAATAACCAGTCTCATTTTTCTTTACATTTTTAAACAGGAAAAACAAAAAAGCATTTAAAACTAAATACTACTATCCATTTACCTCATTTTTCCATAAATTGTTCCTTGAAGATATGAAAGCAACATTTAGTGCACTATAACACAGTATGTAAAGTTACTACAAAGGAAAAGACTGACTGACTTTTGGGGGAGGGCACTTAAATGCATAGTAATTTCTTCCATATTAAAAAAAAATAAGCATGTGAAGCCTGTCCTTTACATAACGAAGTACCAGTTATTATTTAAAAACAAGCATAATGCCTATTTCGATATCATGTATTTCCCAGGCAAGATCTTAAAAATGAAGCATAAAATATAAAATTAAGAATTTTACTTGAGGGGAGCCTAGGTGGCTCAGTCAGTAAAGCATTTGCCTTTGGCTCAGGTCATGATGCCAGGACCCTGGGATTTAGCCCCTGCTCAGTGGGGAGTCCTTCTCCCTATCTCCACTACTTGTGCTTGCTCAGGCAAGCTCAGGCTCTCTCTCTCTAATGAATAAATAAAACTTAAAAAAAACAATTTTACTTGAACTATTTCAATTTTTTTAAATAAGCAGAAACAAATTTTTTGTTGGGAATGATTGTTTAATACACATGTGAACTTATTAAGTAAATTATAGCAATCTCTTAAAGAACATCATTAATTAGAACAAAATATCTCATTTCATTTAATAATATATGGTAATAATTACAAAAATAAACTCTGAAAAAGGATGCTTTGATCCTGCAGATTGATTGAATATAAAACTCTCTGAAACTCATTTACAACCTGCTCTAATAAATCACAATTCATATAGATGTGCCATGATTTATTTAGGCGTCACTAATAACCTTCTATTGGTATCTTTTCTCAAGCCATAGCCCTCAGCTGTTATGGCTTTCAGACCAGAATCTAGGAAGCCCAATTACTTCAGGCATTGTTTGGTGCCTAGAAATATGAAATATAAATCAATATTGTATGTGAATATAGTATCTAGTATAATGTTGAATGAGATATCTCCATGAGGGATTGTTATACACGTCCATGAGAAATGTTCAGTAACTTCCTAGCCTCAAAATTTCCAATCCAAAACAACGCCTCTAAGAATAAGCCAAGAAGTCCTGTGAGATGACTCTACAGGTTCAAATGATTCAACAAGGAATGATTTTGGAAAGTTACCAGAAAGAAACCTTTAGGACACCATTATACACTGATTCGCATATAAAACACCCTCTCCTGGGCTTGCAGAACTGAACTGGACTGAACTCTGTAAGCTCTGAGGGCAAAGGGGCTGATACTTAGCAGAGTAAAATGACACTGGCTTCTAAACTTCAGCGTTACTAATTCAAACTGACTTCTGCAGATCATAAAGTACAATTGGCCTTTTCAATTTAGATTCAAACACCTGGCTAACTCCATTAGCCAGGGATTCCACGAAGCAAAAACCTACTGCCATTTAACCAATTCTTCCTTATTTTCTTCTATTTTGGAAGCTCTTTGTTTTTGAAAAAATCAAGAAAATCTACAACAAATGGAAAAAAAAAAAAAAAACAACTTAAGCAAAATTGTATCTGTACTCCAGACAGCTTTCCACAGATCTTCATGAAAGAGAACAGACTTACAGATCACTAAGAGCAAACTTATATCTAGGATAGGAGGCTCCTGTCATTTCTGGAGTATGTTTGTGTGTATTTATGTCACTGGATTCATCTCAAAGATCCTTCGTACAAACTAATGTAATTCAACAGATGTGAAAATCAGTCCAGTTTAGTCCACCACCCTCACCACCACCACCATCACCACTACCACTAAGCACAAGAACATAACTGAGGAAGTTAGTCTTTGTCAGAGTATTCCTGCTTGGAAAATCATTGATTCACTGACTGATTTTAACACCTGTATGTGCAGATATGACATATAATTCATAAAGCAACAAAGCTACAACTTTGATACTTGCATTTTATATGTGCATCATTGTTAAACCTGCAGAAGATAACCAACTAATGAGAGAGAGCTATCTCTCTCTCATTAGTTGCTAATGAGATAGCATAAGATGCTATCAACACAATAACTTCTCTTTGGTGTTGGGACATCACTTTACATAGAAGGATGCTTAGATTCAGACAAATGTGGGGAAAAATAAGAATTGACAAAACACATGTTTAGTGTCTTGGCATGATTAGGTTCAGGAACACTGCCAGGAGAAAACTCTGTGTATGATCTCATCTGATCTTAGTTACTTGTCAAAAAATAAGTAAGAAGAAAATATCTTACTCATCAGATGCTGTCTTTTTAAGTTTCGTGGAACAAAAAACATGTTCGTTCCTTTAATAACTACAAATAAACAAAATGATGAGGTGAACAAAAATCAATACACAGATTCCAAAAATTTTACAACTGTTTATTTTCAGTTCAAACATGATTGATGTCAATTAGATGCAGATCTGTCCTGGTGAGTCTCATGAATCCACCATGTCAGATAATCACCTTCCATGGAACTCTGAGAATTCAATGCTGTGCTTTAAGTTATCATTTCCCTAAATTCTTAAATGCCACAAGTTTTTAAAAATTGTTGTTTTATATTTATCGCAGCTATTTTTTCTTTTTGTCAGTGGGAATATTTTACTTACAGAGTACAGAGGCTACTTAGTATTGTTGATGTAATGGACATTTATGATCACTGATATCATGTTAACCATTTTTGTGAGAATTTTTTAAAGTATTACAAAAAATCCTTCAGATTGAAAAATGCACACTATACAATTTAAAATGTAATCCTCAGTAAGCAAAATATGTGAAATCTTGATTTACAGATGAAGGAGGCTATTAGGTTGTAACATACATTGCTAACTAGAAAGAAAAAGTGCTTTTAGACAATGCTGTAAAAATGATAAATAAAATATACCCTTCCTGACTTTGTCTTTAATGAGACCATTCCACTTTTTATAATCACAAAGAAATATAGTGTTTCATGATGTTTTGAATGCAAACTAGGAACTCAGAATTTTCTTGAAATTTACATCTTTTATTAGTGAAAACTCAATCTTCTCTTCCTGTGATGAGGCACGGTTCTAAAGACTAACAGAAGCCAAATGAGAGCTGTTCTACAGCACAGGCAAGCCCTGCATGTAAAATGTCATGACATGTACAGGAAAATAATACAAAGCGACATGGTGTCTAACATGGTAAAATCTGTGGCTATTGTGAAAAATCAACTAAAAATATGGAGTGGATGAAGGATCTATATTTGCTTACTTGACCAACACACACATACACGCACACGCACACGCACACACACACACACACACATTCCGTCCATCATTCACTTTTTGAAGTGTCAGAAAACATTATTTCTCAAATGACACACAGGGCTTCATTTGCTATGCATAAGGTCAGTGAATATTAGCTTCATTTACACTTGGCTGAGAATCAGTTGGTGTCAACAGTAGAGGCTTAGTTCCTCTACTGAGCGGGGTTAGAATCTGACAGAAAGCTGCCACTGAAGAAGATGGATGATCTTCTCTGCTGACCCTGCTCCCCTAAAGTGTCATAGTTTGGGTCTCTTTCTATCTCCACAACAAAAGACCCTCTCTGAGCTTCCCAGTGGCCTTCAGCTTTATTGGTGCTAACAGGTCCAGACATTTTCATCGATTGGATTCTCTACCTTTTAAACACAAGAGCTTGCCCCTTTTGGCTAGCTAAACCTTGGCACAGATGTCTTTTTTTGTAATTGCATCTCTGCTGTCTATTGGAAAGGATGCAGTCAGACAGGCAAACATCATGTCAGCACAGAAAATGTTGAACTATTTATCTCAGTTACCCAATGTCATTTTAATGAAAGTGGTATGTCATCTGTCTGCAGAAATTAACCCTTAGATAATCTCATAGTTATCCTTCTAAATGGAAAGTCAAAATCTCATGTCTATTTGATGACTAATACACGTAAAATACATTATGCAGAAGTATTCAGTAGGTAGGAAAAAAAGTACTTCTCATTTTATCTAAGCAGTTACCAACAACCATATTTTAAAACAAATGTACCTGAAAGTATTCTATATAATTTTCATTCTATATAATTCTAGTCTATATAATTTTTCCATTTTGCTTTCTACTACTGTAGGCTGACACTGTGAAATATGGCCTTCCCTGACTAAAAAAAAAACATGAAAATATTTAATATATAACAAAGATGCTTATAATGATATAATAAATTACATGTTGTTTTGAGATCCTGGCTGTGAGCTATTTTAATATGTTGGAGATTTGTTATTGATATTTGAATAATCCAAAAGAAATTACCTACCCTCAAACTCAAATGTTCAAAAACACATATGCTCAAATGATGAAAAGTTCTTACAAACAAATTTACATGTAACACATTTTACGAGAAATGACTATTATGAGTATGTATAGATTTCTAACTCAGAAATCCTATAATATTATAATACGTAAGTGTCAACATTATTTATTCCATGCAAAATACAATTTAACATATTGGCATATCTGGAATTGCAGTGTTGGCTAATAAATATATATGTATGGAAAATATACTGATCTCAATACAAAAAGAGAAAACTAAAAATAAAAATAAATCACATAAAAATGAAGATAAGGATATACAAATTCTAACTCGGGTTAACCCTTTTGTTAAACTACAGACAAAATATAATGTGATATTCTTGTACTCTGAAATAAAACTATTAAGCCTCTATTAAAATATTCTGAAATTCTGTGTCTTATTTTTCAGTGTTAATGCTTTCATCCAAGTTGAGAAAATTAGCAAATTTTAGTTGAAAATAACTATTAATTAAAATCTCTATAGCCAAACATTTTGTTCTAGATATAGTATTAACAACTCTCATTAAAATAAGTATATTTATTAAGGCTAAGGAATCCATTTAAAAATATATAGTGCTGAGACCATTCAAGGGAAAAACTCAAGAACACAGTTAGTTCCTTTTTATTTTTAATATCATATAGACTGTACATCAATGACTTTTAACTTTTATTCTCTAAATTAAATAGTATTTCCTTCAACACAATGCCAATAATTTCAGGTATGTATGTACAAGGCAACTATCAACCTTTTTTTTTTAATTTCTCTTTCCTATATGAGTGAACAAAATCAAGATTCTGCCTCAAGGCATCAGCAACCTGATTTTTCTAAAAGAATAAAATCAGTTACTACTTTAATTTGATAATTATGGCACTAAAGATCTAAAACTAATCAAGATCAAATGAGTTCTTAGGACTATACAATGTTTTTTAAAAATAAAAATACCAATAAGATTGCTCATGTCCAATCTGTTCAACTGACCTAAGCATCCTGCCTATGCAGATTCTCAGGAGCATGTCCGTCAATCACTGTCAGCATTCTGTCAGACCCCACTCTGACTGCAAGTGACAGTCAGTTATCTATTGACATTAATGAATAATAAATAAGCATGCCCTTTAGGTTTATATGAATCCAATGTATATTATTTTCAGTATAGATTAGCCTATATGCAAAAGCAGATTTGTTTTGGGGGGGGCTGTTTGTTTTTCATCTCATACATTAGGAAATGATAAAAAAAAATACAAAAGCAAAAACAAAAGCAAATGCCTGCAATAAAAGATGTACTTCATGTGAACTCTGGTATACATTAGTATTTTGTTTTTCAACAAGTCAAACCTTGTCTCAGCTTGTATCAGATAAGCTTAAATGAGCTGTATTCATTAGGCCCCTGAATATTTATGCTATCTTT
Organism: Zalophus californianus; assembly: GCF_009762305.2. Taxonomy (NCBI): domain Eukaryota; kingdom Metazoa; phylum Chordata; class Mammalia; order Carnivora; family Otariidae; genus Zalophus; species Zalophus californianus. Next base: position 66,269,025 of record NC_045601.1, on the reverse strand, counting down.
TACAGACCTAGCACGTAGTTTGTTGTCTCTGCAATAGAGCATACAATGACAGAAAATCCTTAAAAAACTAAAGATCAGAAGTTGTGGCAGTACCCTAACCTTGAATCTCTTCTGTATTCACCCTTACTCTGCCTTCCTGATGGATAAAAACTATTTACATTATTACTACACTCTCCTTTGTTGTTAAGTATCCATCTGCCCTTTAATACCATAACAAAACTGTTACAGCATTTTGAAAAGTAAGAATTAAGAACTTTAACTAATTAAGCATTCATATATACGTCTTGACTACGTTCGTTAATGATAATGACTGACAGTGGTAATTCTAGAATTATATGATCATAGTCCAAACGTTACAAAAGGGACTATAACCTCCAGCACTGATCAAAATATGTTTCTTTTCTTACCTCAATAAAAACAAGTTAGAATTCAAATTATAAAAGTTTTGCCCCATATTATGAGGTGCGATTTTTATTTTTAAATTTAAATTACCTTTCCATTATGAAAATCTCTTCTCAATTTACTATTAAAAGTTAAATTTTACAAATTTTTGTAAATAATGAACATTTAGAACATTATCAATGATGTGAAGAGGTAAAAACTAGATTTCCTATTAGACCTAATTAAGACTTCTACCAAAAACCTAACAGGATGGAGAGTAGTTCCAAACACAAAGATATGCCATTATTAGGTCAAAATTTTACAAAAAATAATGAGTAATAGTTATTAATAAGGTTCAATCTTTTTTAATTGATATGCATAGCACCAAATTATAATACACGAAATCACTGTCATGTAAGGAAGGCAAAAACACATAGTGTTGCCAACTATATGCTGAGATTTCAGTAAGTGAAAACACAAAGTGGGTAAGGAAGATATACTCTATTTTAATCCACTTAGTAGATGGGAAGGTATGTTCTGAAAAGTTCCAAACCAGGGAGTAGCGTAGAATTTTCTGAAAAGTAAATGAAAAGCTATTGCCAAAGTCTCCGACACTATAGGAAAAGATGCGGGGGAAGAAAAAAAGGAAGAAACTAGAGGGAGCAGGGATGGGAGAGAACACCCACTTTACTACATTGGAGGGTGAAGGATATTAGAAAGAAGGAAGGCTACACACACAGTGATGGCCTGGTGAATAATCTTGAAAATCGATGGGAGAGCTGTTTGAAATTTGAAGTGAATAGCAATGTTGTTATACTGGAAAAGTTAAAAAGTAGCAAAATGATCAAACCATTATGTTCAGCCTTGAAAAACACAGTATTCTTGTACATAATATTTGCACAGAATAGACATCAGAAACAGCAAGAAGCATGGCTGAAATGGCAAACTTAAAAGTTCCTATCAGGTTTCCTTTGCAAACTAAGATACTGTCTCAACATATTAAACTTGGAGCCACATCGTTTTCCCAGCTCCAGCTCACAACCTGAATGTCTAAGCTTAGAATGTGTTAATTCTTTTTTTTTTTTTTTAGAATGTGTTAATTCTAAAGGTCAGTTTGAGAAATAGATTTTGCAGAAGCCTGACTGTCCCTCTGCCCTTGCAAGGTCTGAGGTGCTAAGGTCTGAAGGGTTTCTCAGAGGAGATCCAGCCAGAAATAACAAGGTTAAACAGCAGAGTTGCTGCTCCCTTCCAAATTCTAGGTTTCTGATAACATAAGAGGTGTCCACTATCCTCATTTTAAAGCACATTTATTTACAATTGTCACAATACCTAAAACATGCTAATTGCTAAAATTTACCTTCCTAGGAGCTGGTAATTAAAAAAAAAAAAAAAGAAACTAAGAAAAAGAAGGGGGAAAAAAAGGACTTTGCTTTCTTATATGGCAGAGAAACCTAAAAAATCTACCTGAAAATAAAGTAGTAAAAGTTAGTTTATAATGTTTTTCTCTGTGAAGGAAAATTTAATGACTTTGCTGAGGTAGCTTTTTTTTCTTTTTTAAATATGCAATAATCCAAGAATATCCTATAACAATTTTCAAGCTCCTTGTAAAAGTCAATTGAGATTTCCACAGAGAAAGAAGTCTTAACTATTCAGCACTTACAAATTAAAATATTAGTGCAGAGCAATTTAGAAATCTAAAAATGGGTCAAGGAAAAAATAAACTTAATTTTTTGTTCCATTATGTTGACATATGCTTTTTTACCACTGGGGCAGGTAGAGGTGGGTAGTGAATGTGTGTGTGCATATATATGTATGTACATATGCGTGTGAGTATGTGTGTGTGTGTGTGTGTGTGTGTATATATACATATAGTGTACGTAACGTCAAAGTGGAAAAAAAACTGGAAAGAGTAAATTCTGATTTTACTTTGGGATCTGTCATGAATGAACTGTGAGAACTATAAATGAGGTCTTTGGTTGTCCCACTTATTAAAAAAAAGAAAGAGACAAAAAAAAAACGCTCTAATTTATTTTTGATAATCTTTAAGGTACACTCGAACTCCAAGAATTTATGATTCTAATTGTCTTGGAAGGGAATTATACCCTCAAGGAGTGCAAGAATGTCCACAGAACAGTTTTATTATAATGAATTTATATATTTGAGTAGGTAAGGTGCCTGTCCTATCTCACATCTCTTTTAAAGGATAAAACTACTTTACAGGAAAAGGTCAACTGAAATAGGAACACTGTGTAGTACAAGTTATTTTGCCTGCTAAAAATAGTAGATATGAAGAAATGTTTTTAAAATCAATCAAGTTTAAGCCATCTACTAGTTTAAATTAAGGTCATTAATTAAAGTCATTAGGTAAGTTAATACCATTAGATGTTATTGTCTATATAGGAACTAGTTTAGCTAATAATAGTAAACTCTTAAATAAACATAGAACATATAAATCACTGAAAAATACAGAGTAGTGTAGTGAAGTCACTAATATTCAGTTTATTTTTCTTAGAATAAGCTTTTATTATATCTAGTGATTCTTTAGATATATTCTACCCCTCCACACCTACCACTCCCATCCTTAATCCCTCTATTTTACTCTTTTTTAGAAAGAATGTTCTTCTTAAAAAGTAAAGTAGGTAATACTAACATAAAAGTTAACCAACTTTAATAAATGATAAATGCAAGATACATGGGTAATAATTATATCTGACTGATAGTCTATTTTATTAATAAAAGCATCATGGTACTCCTAGGTTTTCTATAAAAGGTTCTAATTTAGCGTTAATGGCTTCAGTGTAGGTCGGAGGCTAACATCACCATATATGAGAAGCTAAACTAGGTATTAGTTGGGTAACACATGAAACAAAATATAAAACACAGTATGTGTCCTTTCAAAGCCTCCTGGTTTTCTCTTAGAGGTAAGAGATAATATCATCATTAACAGTAAGCAATTTTTTCATTTCAAATGAAAAAATGTAAAACCCATAGCACAAAAATTATAACCTTGAAACAAATTTCAAATTCCTATACTCCAGAATGTATTTTCCCTGGTTTTCTGTATCATTCATTGAACCCAAGCTAAACAAAATAAACTGAAAAATAAACTTTCCATACTTCTTCATAACACCACAGAATTTGAGAGAAATATTACACATTTACTTCAACTAAGATATATATTTTTCTGTGTTCCTGTGAAATGCTGTTATATGGGAAAAATGCTATGATATATATACACAGATTTTATAATCTTTAACAAAGTTGGTATCATAGGTAGAAAGCAAAAAATAATGTCTATAACTCATTAATTTGACCTAAATTCAAAGATGCCTGCTTTTGGTACCAGATTTTTTAAAACCTCAAATTATATATGCATGTAACCTTCTACTTTTCACATAATAACATGACATGAATATCCTAATAAAGATGTGCGTCCATAAACTTAATTAGTAAGATATTTTGCAGAGGATGGGATAACTTAAATTCTCTTAAATGTGAGGAAAATTAGAATAAATAGACTTTCTGAAATTTTCCTCCTGAATCATGCATCAGATTTTTATACACATAGAGGAAAACATCAAATCTATAGCTGGGTCAAATTTTTCCCATGAAAATATTGTTATTTGTATAAAATGACTATATTATGCACAATATCATCATAAATAAAATCTTTTGTGGATTATAATGTTCCATCTTAGAGGAAATGCCTAGAAGTTCGATACAGAAATCAAACCAAATGCAAAATTTGCAGGTTTCATTGATTTGTATTATGACACTAATGACAATTTAAACTGCCACTGGAAATATAAAAGTTTGACCACATACTTGCCGAAGTTAGGATAATTAGAAATGTTCTGAAGTCATATAAATCGGAGCAAGGTAGGTCTTATACATTAATTTCATATTTCCTTGCTTATTTTTTCCTCACTTCAGATCTTCCCTCCTCCTCTTTAGGTAGTGAATAGTTATGTTCAGTGCACTGTGGGCACATAACAAAGATGACTGAAGATGAGTAAAAAGCAGTATAATTTTAAGTGAAGTATACGGTGTCCTAGTAGGAAATTTTAATATGATTCTAATTTAACTACGACCATGACATTTATCCATATTTCTAAATAGTTATGAGCAAATATCTCTGTAAAGGACAGAAGAAACTGGTAACAGTAGTTATACCATAAAAAAGCCCTGTGGGACAGGAGCATAGGGATGGCATGGACTCCAGATCTACGCACATTACCTATGCAAAGAGGCCTTAAACAAGTATTATGAGCTCATGAAAGTGAATAATTGAAGAGTATAAAAAATTGTAATATAGCTATAACTCAAACAGAAATATATTTGGACATGATACTGAATTTAAATAATTTCTGATTTATAGAATAGAATAGAATATTAGCTTAGGGACTGATTTCTCAGGTTTGTTTCTATTATTTCATTTTGTATTACAATTCAAGATAATATTTACAACATACAATTTGGAAGCAAAATAATCTTATAAAAATCACTTTCCCATATAAGATCAACATAAATATACTTCAAGACTTTTTTTTTTTTTAAGTTTATTTTCTTTTAGTAATCTCTACACCCAACATGGGGCTCAAACTCACAACTTCGAGATCAAGAGTCGCATGCTCTTCCGACTGAGCTAGCCAGGCACCCCAAGACCTTCTTATTTTAGAAAATGTTACCAGGCTCTTGGAACTCTCTCTTTCTCAAGACATAGATATTAGTAACAAAGGTGAAATGGCTTTCATTTCATTAGAGGAAGGAGATGTAGATATTGAAAGAAAGACACACACACAAAGGCAAAGACAGAGAACGGGAATATGACAATGAATAAATAGTTATATTATTTTCAAACAAATAAATTCCATATCTGGAGCAGATTCCTGTCCAGGTTTTCTAATGATTAGCCTATCATCTTACTATATGCTATGAGGAGAAAAACACATAATAAAGGCTTCTCATACTCATCAGGTTTAAGGCTAATCATAGAGGCTAGCCATATACAAGAAGAAATTAAATCATGATATGAATATGAAATTACAAAAATACTTGCCTTGGCAGTGGGCAGTGTATGATTTAAGTCTTTAAGAAAGCTGGAAAACATTTATTGGAAGATTAAGATGATACAAGAACTGTGCTAGGTGGGTACCATGGTCGGTAGCAGAAAACTGTACGTTGTGGTTGTTAAGGAGCTTAGAAGCTGTAAAAGGAATTACAAATAAAGATTAAAGTCAGATTGCAGGGTGCCTGGGTGGCTCAGTTGGTTAAGCATCTGCCTTCGGCTCAGGTCATGATCCCAGGGTCCTGGGATAGAGTCCTGCATCAGGCTCCCTGCTCAGTGGGGAGTCTGATTCTCCCTCTCCCTCTGCCTGCCACTCCCCCTGCTTGTGCTCTCTCTCTGACAAATAAACAAAAAATAAAAATAAAAATAATCAGATTGTGTATGATGATTCCCACAGGGAAAGGGCAAAGTAGAAGTATCCACAAGAAAAGATGCTCTAACAGAGAATAAGAGGCACTTAACTTGAAATTGTAAGGGAAGGCACAATTTTAACCAGCTGACACAGGCTAGCCGGCGCTGCAGGTTGAAAAAAGCGAGGCATGGTTAAGCACCAAGAGAATGTTACTACCAGTAGCTGCTATCAGAATTTGGAAGAGAGAGCTCACTGAAGAACTCGGGAATGTGCAGGATGAGAGACTATGGACTCTGAGCAACAAAAGGAGGGTTTTAGAGGAGAGGGGGGTGGGGGATGGGTTAGCGCAATGATGGGTATTAAGGAGGGCATGTATTGCATGGAGCACTGGGTGTTCTACTCAAACAATGAATCATGGAACACCACATCAAAAACTAAAGATGGAATGTATGGTGACTAAAATAACATAATAAAATAAAATTAATAAAAAATTTTTTTAAAAGATACAATAGGTAATTGTGAGAGGCCATGATGTTTGTTCATTTTTCTGTTTATTTGGGGCCAAATGTTAAGTAACAGGGCATCGTAAAAATATCTATGGGTATACTTACTGTAGAATGTCCGATCAGTACCAGCCTGGGGAACAGAGGCTTTGAGTATGATAAATAATGTGACAGAATGTTAGAAAAGAAGATTAGGGTCAAGTTGGAGGGACTTAAATGCCAGCCTAGAAAACAGAGAATTTTTTATTGGTAATGAGGAGCCTGAAACATTCTGATTAACGAAGTAATACTATCTATGTTGTGTTTGACAAAACTGCATTCTGACTGCCATGTGAAGAAAAGAATTGGGATACGAAAGATAATGGCAAAGCAGATGAAATATCTAAGGTGTGGGGAAAGACAGAGATAGAAGTATTTTGAAATTATTATAAATTTAAAAAATGTTCAGATTTGTAGCACCTTTCAAGATCCTGAAAGAACATTTGTTTTATAAAAGACTTTGTGATAGATAAAATGCCCATCTGTAAAGATGTGGGCATTGTATTGGTTAGGGGCAAAGATCCCTGGCCAGATCACCTTGACTAAACAGCAGTCTACCACTCTGTGCGGTAGTAGGTACATAACCCACCTCTCGCTGTGCTTTGGTTTCCTTACGTAATAATGTGTGTGTGTGTGTTTATGTGTATTTGCATCTATATATCATATGTACATGTAAATGTATATATACATTTCTTGTGTATATGCATGCATCTCATATATATAATTTAGTATATAGGTAAATAATGTAATTATTGAATTACATTGTAATTCATTGTAATTACACTGAATGTAATACCTCAGAAGTAATTTTTGTCCTTTAAACAGAATGGTAATAGTGCCTACCTACTAGATAAAATAAGTTAGTAACACCCCTCTTTGAGACTAAATGAATTAATACATGTAAAACACTTAAAACAAGCTCTTGCCATCTATGAATAACTAGAAAGCAAACAAATCTATGACCTGTTTTTGTTGAAGGCCTTGAATCTCCCCCTTTTAAATTATCTCAACTATGTCTTCAACTTACTACTGCTCTATCACCTGAGCCCTGTATTTTACACAGATACTAACTTAATTTAAAAACCCCATATGTTCAAGAAACAATTCAAGATGTTATATGAAATATCAGGTTACACAGAACTTATAATTGTTAAAAAAGAAGTCAATGCTCAAGGTAATTTAAAAACTCAGAGAACAAAAGATCACCCATGATCCCACCAGACTGACACATCGATTGTGTTATTTATGTTTGCATCTCTTCTTTTCCCGATGTATATCTTGCATATTCTAAATATCGGTGTGTGCAAAATTTTAATTATTTATTTTTCACTCAAAATTATTAATAGGGAGTAATTTAAAATTCCTATATCACATGGCTGATATTTTAAGGACTAATTTCAATCAAAGTTGTGCACTTTATTTTAGACATTTAGGTTATTTCTAGTATTTCAAATTGTATACATTGCTGGAGAAAGAAAGAAAAGGTTATGTAAAAAATTATCTTCTTTCATTGAAATATCTTCTGCCATAAGTTACTAGGGATGAACTTACTGGCTTAAAGGATATTTAACTATTTGTGGCCTGTGAGATCTATCCTCATTCACTCATTGCCATGAGATTTCTTTACTTAACAAACTCCTTGTTGCATTATTAATAACAAGATAATAGCAAGCATTCACTGACTATTTGCTATGTCCCAGATATTATTCTTAGGGTTTTTACATGTATGATTTCATTCGATTCTAACAAGAACCTATGCAGGAGGTACTATTTTAATTAGCCCCATTTTATACTTAAGGAAATTAAGGCTTAGAAAGATTGTCCTAGTTTACACACCTGGTATGTTGTAGAGCCAGAATTTGAAAACTCTTGTGACTCTACATCTGAGGTATTAAGCCTGTGTATCTTACTTTTCTGCTTATATTTGATTATAAACAAGATAGATTATGAAGACTCATTTGTTTTCATAAAAAGTAATGGTACAAATTACATGCTTTCTGAGAAGAAAAACACATGGTTTTCAAAAATCTAATCAACACAGGTTTTAATATTATCAATGCTTTCAAATTGAATAAATGTTTTTATTTAATTATATATATGTCCATTAATTATATGTTAATAAAATAATGACAAGCCTGTAAACATGTTAATATAAAATATTAAGAAGCAACTATTAGGGAAATTCCTTATAACAAAAATTAGAAATCTAAAATTATTGGAGTTCCCCTTTACATTAAAAACATCAAAAAAGAAATTCCTAAATTTTTATTTTAATTCAGAAAATCAAAATTAAGCAATATAAATAATACAAGTAAATCCCATCTCTACGATCTGATATATATGCATGTAAACTGCATAACATCCTTGAATTTTTTACAATTAGGGGAGACCATATATCTATCTTACCACCCAAATCGGATCACTTTGGAAAGCAAAGAGAGATGTTAACAGAACAATTATCCCAGACAAATGAGGCATACAGTCACCTTACTTAGAATAAAGTTTCACCATTTCTTCAGTAACTAAAATCCATTGGTTGAAGTCCAGGACAAATTTTAGGATGCAGTGTAGTGCAGTGAGGAAAAAGGATTTGATTTGGTAAACAGGATACTGGATTCCTACCCAATTTTCTTATGTATAAATATCCCTGAGCTTCAGTTTCTTCATATGTTAAAAGAGAAAAAATATTTTCTTCTCTTAGTGATATGGTAAGGACTAATCGATAAAATGAACACGATGTTTAGTATAAACTGCAAATTGCCCATACAAAGCCGTTATAATACTAAGCTCCACACCTTGACAAATACTGTTCTGCTTTTTAAATGAAATTTAATTATATAGAAGTTCCAAAAATTTAAAAATATATTTCAGAATACAATTTCATTAGTCTTCTGAATATATTTATATATGTAAAATATAATATAATCTGCTAGTTTGCATAGAAGCTGTGTCAACTCATGGTTAATTTTTTTAAAATGACTTTCTGACAATAAAAGCTTGCTAACCAACTGGAATTACATATTTTTAAATGACTGAAGAGATCTTTGTTAAAGCATTATAATAGGGAATTAGAAGTTGATATATTAGTAAGCTTGAAAAATATTTCGTTCTCAAAATTGAGGGTTTTTTTCAAAATCACGAAGAAATAAAAAAAGCTCTTACATCAATTAATCAAAACTGTGGTAAGTTTTCACAGTTGTTCATATTTCAAATTATACCCTAACAAATATCACCGTGGACTTCCACTCTACAACGTGCCTTGTTAAACTTGCCTTTAAGTGGCTAACCACCCTCATTTGGCTAGGGACTCACTAACATCCTCTCCCAAACACTTCAGTTTTCCTCAATATGGGACTGGAATTTGTTTTCAAACTCTTAACAGGATCACTGAAAGGAAACAGGAGAAATACTATAAAGGCAGGCCTGGATTGATTCCAGAGGCAAGTACTCTCACAGCAATGCACTGGAATTATGCCAAGAAGGGAAGTGTTTTTGCAAATGAACATAGTGCCAAAGTTAAGTATAAGGTCTTTAATTCCTTTGTCAACATCACCAAGGTCAAAAATTAAGAAAGTTATGTGATAAACAATTTACTTGACTTAAAACAGTGCACACATACTCCTTCAATTGAACATAAGGAGGCATCTTGACTAATCACAGTTTTCTTTAATGAACTCTTTCTAATACCTAATTCCACCTACTTCAATGCAGGATTCATGTAGAAGACAGTGAAGTCATTTTACTTTATTTTTAACTACCTGAGTGTGGTTTGCAGGTGACAATAATTTTGGTACTCAAATGTGGTTCCAATTCTTGAAACTGGAATAAATAAATGTCGATAATTTTAATAGTACCACATTTAATGAGATTATTTTGCTGATTTGGAAGAAATCGGGAGTGTTTTCTTCATGGTAAATGTCCTTACTGCAGTTAAAGACTGTTTTTCTTACTAATTTCTATACTTGTAAGTATAAAAAGCAAACAGTTCCTGTTTGCTTTTAACAAATAAATGCAGAAATCATTTCGTTTAAATTACACAAAATGATACAAAAAATACAATAATTTTCCTTAAAAATCTTTAAGCCTTGAAAGAGAAGGAACCTTAATGTTATTTCCTAGACTTTCCTTAGCCAGGTTTAATTGGGCATTTTTGTAAATACTCCTGCTTTATTTATAATGCTTCCCATTTTTAATTGTGCAAAAGTTTAAATTCCATTTTTACATCAACCAAAATCTGCATTCTCCTCAAATCAGCTGCTTTTACAGCTCAAGTGTAATAGTATGTTCATAAATTTTCTTATTATAGTTATTATCAAGTAATAGTTGTTAACTTCCAGTCAATAAGAACACTGCTTTTCACTGAATTGATTAGTTCACTAAGAGTATGTCTACACATCCCCAGTGGTATAGCATTCCACCTACTAGTACTGATAAATTTTCACCAGTTTTTGATTTCCACATATATGGAACTTGCAGGATGATCTCTTCAGTAAGAAATCCTACCAGTGTAAGTGATGGGGAATAAGGATATGGGTAAGACAGATTTGACTCCTTCAGGGGGGTGTCAAAGGAAGCTGCTAAACTGGTCTATAGAACCCAAACCTATAGCTTCTATTTTGCCCAGAGTTCACTTTACAACATTAGCTATAGCACAGATTACAATTGAATGCTGGGTCCTCAGTATTTTATATACTAGCGGCCATCCACATGAAGTATTCAACTCTTCAGTCAGGATAGAAAAATATATTTGCTCAGTTACTCCATCTAAATAGTTCGTCCAATAGAAGTATAGTATGAGCTATGATGTAATTTTTAAATTTCCAGTAGCCACATTAAAAAAGAATAAAAAGAAACAATTAAAATTAATTTTAACATTCTATTTTATTTAACCCAATATATCTAAAGTATGATCCTTTCAATATGTAAGCAGCATAAAAAATATTAATATGTTACATTCCTTTTTTTTTGTACTAAGCCGTTGAAATCCAGTGTGCAAATTATACTTACAGCACATCTCATTTTAGAATAGCCAATTTTTAGACCTTAAGAGCCATGTGTGGCTCCTGGTTACTGTGTTGGACAACAAGATCTAAATATTTTTTAAACTATTATTTCTTTAAATATTCTACTAGAATGAGAATTTTATTGGGGAAGTAATATGATTTATACACCAAATTACTAAGAGCAAGACATTTGAATTTGCAATGAAAGAGAATAATATTTGCTAGGATTCTCCTTGCTTTGTGCAGAAACCAGGTCAATATTGTTGCTAAAAGCCCAGGCTCGGGAATCAGTGTGTCCTGAATCTGATTCTAAGCTAAGGCAGATATCACTTCCTAAAGTAATTACGAGCAAGCAGTTTACCCTTGATAGTACCAATTTTTTTTTCTGTAAAATAGACATGATAATGAAATCTACCTCATTAAATGAACTAGTACATATAAAGCATATGGAAGAGTATCTGCATATAGTAAGTTACTACCGTTAGCACTAGTCCCTTCTAAATTAACCAGGATTTGCAGTCATTAAAATTATGTTGCCAGCTTTGAAGTACAAAGAGTATATAAAAGTTATTTTTCAGAATGGATTATGTCTTATAACTTATAAATTAAAAGATATATAAATAATATAACCTTACCATAGAATTTTTTGGGATATGCAAAAATAAAAATATCAATTTTGAAGGTCCATGTGACATAGCTTTAAATAGAAAAATACTGGCCAATTACAATGACTACAAAATACTATATAAGAGAAAATCCAGTTTTAGAAAACAAAGGAAAAGGTTCACTAATTCGTATGCTATTATTGTTTCAAAACACAGAGAACGTCCAACTGATGTATTAAAATAACTAAAGCTTTGCTTTGGCCCACTTCCACAAAAATTGTGGTCCACTATAACATGACTTATCAGAAAAGCATTTGTTTTATTATTTAGTCGAGAAAAGAAATATGGCTTTGGCAGAAGTAGCTTTAAAGATCTATCAAGTGAAATTTGATGATTCTTATATCAAAGTTTTATTATTTGTTAAAAATAATCCTAAAAGTTTAGAAATATATTTGTATGTACCCTGTCAGTAGAGCTCATTAGCAGCTCTGCTTTTTTCTGCTACTTACAAGTCCAGACAATACACATTTCACAACAGGAGGAATCCCCTATCATTGAATCCTGATTAATGTCACACCTCATTCTGCTCACTCTCCTCTCTTAAATCTCATAGACCAATGTGCAACCGTTGACTTCTAGGTCAAACATAGGGCAAATTAAATCTTAGTAACAAATGTCATTATTGCCAATATTTACTGCATACCATTAGTGCAGATATCACTGTGGGGAATCATTGATAGCTAAACAGTGACTTCACTCAAGATCGGCTGAATCGGAAATGCTGGTGTAGCACAGACACACTTGTTCAAATAACTATTATTACTCAAAATCTCTGATACTGAAATAGAAAAAAATGCAAAGTGGAATTTTAATAGCACATATTACTTACGTTCACAAGTGTCCCCTTTTTGCTGGTAGCCTGCTTTGCAGATACATTTTCCAATGGGCACTAACCATTCTCCTTCTGCACTGCAGTGCATCCTGGGGGAGTTTTCCGCCTCTTCCTCTGCACTGCTGACACATGTCCCTCGAACCTCGACTAAAGAGGAAAATTCTGAACCAGTCACTGTATCTGGAAAGATAGCTAAATTCTCAATAATGGACCAGCACTTCTTGTAGTATACTTTGACAGAAACCAAAGCTATGCAAGCCCCTACATCCTGAAAGGCAAGATAGAATCCCTTTTTGGACAAAGGTCCAATCTCTCTCACCTCAGTGTTAAGCTTCATCTTTCTTTCACCAAGGTCACCTTGGGTAAAACTTTCATCTGCAGCAATGGTGTCTATTTTTACATAGAGGTTTTCTCTTATATTCCTGCCAGTGTCGTAGTCTGTTTCATAATAGTACAAATTAAAGGTTTCCTTGCAAGTTCCCAGTACTCCAGGAAGACTGTTACAATCCCTCAGGGTAAATTTCAATTCTACAAAAATCCTTTGTGCATTGCCTTTCGAAATCCAGTTAGTCCGCAGCCAGTTGTTTTGGTTGGGCTCCATGACCTGGCACACCTGGTAGGTTCGGATCGGGGTGTAGTTCTCATCCAACCCACTGATCTCTTCCCACTGTAAAATGTTTTAAAAAGGCTATCAGTCATTCAGAAAAAAAAAAAAAAAAAAAAAAAAAAAAAAAAAAAAACATTTTTATTTTGAAAGCACATGAGGCATCTTTAGCATAGCACACATGATGATCTGTGAAAGAGTTAGGTAGATTCCTACCCTGGCAAACACTGTACCCTAAGAAGACAGGACTCTTAGCTCAGCTTCATCCTGGTAGCACAACATCATTCAGGTTGCCTGCATCGTTTGTACATACAATAAATACTTCATTTTGTTTAATATCTGTTTGCTAGTGTATTAGTGTTTCTTTTTACATGTTTGCTTATGTCTATAGTCTCCACTGAGATTATAATTTTTATAGACTAAGTGCATAACACAATAATTTAAATTACCATTTAATGCATATGCATATGGCTACATGGCAGAATTTTTGATAACTCAGTTGACATTTTAAATGCTGATGTTAAACTTAGAGCACCTAAAAAACACAGGGAAGAAAATGCCAAGAGTGCTCTGAAATGTAAAAGCAGTCCACAACATGTTGATATTCACAATGCGAAATCTTCTACAATCTTTCCAAAATAAGATATGAGGGAGTAACATTTTACAGAGCTATTTATTTATTGCGGTGTTATAATACTGTGCATAAGCCACATAACTATATATAAGTAGTTATAAAAGCATGATTTATCTTCATAAATAAATTGCTTTCAATAGACAATCAAATGTACATGGCAAATCAGCATGCTGGATCATATTTCAGTAATAAGCTTTTTGACAGGAAAAATATCACAAATTTAAAAAAGTCCATTCATATACTGATGCAATATATACTACAGCAAACATATATTTTCATGAAAAGGGAAAATAATAAGTTTAGCAGAATTGGCAAAACTCTAAAGACTATAAAGCCATGTATAATGATATCTATACCGCTCATTAGCAAATTCATTTCACCTAAAATATTCCTAGAAGTCTAATGTAACAGTTGATTATGTCCTTTATTACCATTATCACAAAATTTCCCACTTTATATGCAGGCTACCTTAATAGTGAAATCATCATCTACTTGTGTTCATTTCCCCAATATAAAATGCCAAATATGAAAATGTTAGTATTCAAATCCAAAATCACACAGCATGCAATATTTAAACCATCTTTTCAAGAAAAACAGAAAGGAAAATAAACTAATAAGTATGTGGTAATGAGTTTTATTTGTAAAACTTGATTAGAGAATTGATTTATTAAAATACTTTAAAATATTAATATCGACTTTTAAAACTGTTTTTTAGAAAACTGACAAATCAGCAAAATACTATAATTTATAAATTTCTTGTATGACATTATATATTTGCTGCAATTTTATTATACATATCAAACCTCCTCAAATGCAGCAAAGAACCCACTATCATGTGCAGGTTTTATTCAACACAACTTGAGTTTGTGACTAGTTAATGGTGTGCATATTTCCCTTTGTTTCAGTTAGCTGCTTATAATCTGTCTGAATGGCACTTAGCCAAATATACCCAAATTTATCCATTTGGATGCGGAGATTTTAGTCCCTTAATTAGATTGAAATTATTTAAAAAAGTAAAACTAATAATGATATCTACTAAGAAATCAAAAGCTCTAAAGATAAACGTGCTCTTAACAATTCCCCAGCCTAAAGAAACCAAGGCTAATTATTATAAAGGCATATCTCAAGGTTTCCTTTTTCTAACTTTAAGAACAATCATATTACTTTGTTTTATGTATGAAAAATCAATTTCACTACTTTTGAAACCCAATTAATTTTAATTTTTATTTAAAAATTTATTCCTGAGGGGAAAATTTCAAGACAACGATTGTATAGATCACAAATAGTAACACTACACAAATACATTTAACACAACTCTTGTTTTACTATTTCACTTTTCTAAGAGATTGCAATCACTTCTATAAATGACACCATTAGGAAAGAAGTCTTAAATCAAATACTGTGCTTTTATAGTATACTTATGAAAATATTTTCTAAAAATGTATATTAATAACACTTTATTTCCTGCAAGATATTTAATAGCATGCAAGCCAATCCATTTTGTATATTAAAAAAATATTGCCAATTATCATTTCCTAATATTATCTGTTGATTCCTACAGATATGTAGGGTTAACTGTTAAGATATTTGGACTGATAAAATGCCCATTTGAGTCAAAGATAACATAGACAGTCATAATTTATCATTTCGTGGATTACATTGATGAAATACTACAATCACTACAATCCTGTATCAGTTTACTTCTCCTTAGAGATAAAAACTATCCTCCATCTCTATTTGTTTTAATTGATGGATGGTAGAAAATGGGCTACATCTGTCATTGGTAAGAAAGATGTTTCTTTTTTATTGTAAATGTCTTCCTAAAATGTGTATTTTCACTCATGGAAACTATTCCACTTACGGGAAAAGTATGACATTCCTACCTTAAACTCAGTGCCCTTTTTATAGTTAGTCTGTAAAATAGCTGTCATTTTTTCATAATTTAATCTGACCTATACAGATAACTACAATATCATCTTAAGCAATCTTTCAAATATTAATTCAATAAAAAAATCTGAAATATTTTAAGATTTGCATTGTTCACATTTTGCATTATTAAACTGACTTCCAGTTCATGACATATTGATTTTATGCTGTTCTTATACTCAAAAATCCCTTTCAGATTTTCATTCTTCTCTTTGCAAAATTTGTTACACTTTTTATATCCTCACTTATGCTTCTTACTGTAAGGAAGATCAACTTAAATAACAATGAGATATATACTCTCCTTTCCCACAGCCCCTTTCTTCCTAAGGGATGAAGTATGTGCCCTCTCTTACAATTAAAATAAGACCTAAAGACAAGTTGAACTAAAGTTAAGTAAATAATATACCTATCCTGACATGGGAAATGTAATGGTCAGAATTACTTATGTTTCACGGATTTTTATTGGGTCGCTCTTACTCCTATTTATTGTAGCAGATTTTTACTATAATATATACATGCTCTGACATCATTTCTGACTAATAGCAGATAGCACATGATAAAAATTTGGAGAATCCAAATAATATTTTACAGCAAATTCCATGCTAAAATATGGAGCATATTACACTGTCAGCTACCTTTTAAAGTGTACTTTGAATGATGCTAGAACTGTTTTTAAAAGAAGAAACACATCACATACTGTTTTAAAAAACTACATACAACCTACCTAGTGATTATACTAAGAAGTATAAAGCAACTAAAGAGGTTTAAGTGAGTTTGTGAAGGAAATGTTCCCTGTAATTAGTTAGCATTTATAGCCTGGAACCTGAGGTATGATTCCTCTCACAATAAGAACTCAAATGATTATGGTTATAAAGATTTTTTTTTAATCCATTTCCCCAAGTACTAAGTATACCTTCTCTTACTCAAAAGCTCAATGTCTCATTGTAACACAACAAAATTTTGAATGAGACATTTGGAATTAAAACAGTTTAAATATGAAGAATGTGAGTAATTCCACAGGGAGGAGGAGGCTGTGTTTCTTACTTTAAAAACTAAAAAGTGATATTTTATGAGGAGAAGCACTTACCCCATTGGGTGGAGAGGAAATCCATTCCAACTCCGTCTGTTGTGCTTTAGAATCCAGCAGTAGTACTGAAAAACAAAGTTTTATTTTCAAATGTTACATGAAAAATGTAAACACATTTGTAAAAGTTATTAATGTGAATCTAATTTCTATATAATTATCACTTTATGATCTAAGATATATTAACAGTTATTTATGTAATTGAATGATGAAATGAATACCCACCTGATACAAGTATATTCCCCTTTCTTAAGGAGAAAAAATATTAAAATACCATAGTATAATTGGTTATTTTTTAATTAAAATATTAAAATAAGTTTAAAAACTTAAAAATATGACAGTAAAAATTGCATGTGATATATTGATTCCATAGTAATTATATTATTTTAAAAATTTTATAAGCCATTGAGCACTCCAAATTTTGTCAAATATAACATGAACATAATAAAATGTAATTCCATATTCATCTTCAGCTAGTCATTAATTTGTAATATTGTGCCAAAAGTATTTCCTAGTGCCTTTTGAGAATTGGAGTTTATTTTTTAAAAACTTTTCCACAGGGCGTCTTCACTTAAGCCAAAATGAATACAATAGAAAACTATATCAAGCAATATCATCATGAGAAAAATAAATTGCCCATTATTTCCAAGACATATTTCTGGGTTAGTCAAACATCTGTTTTCAATATTTCTATGTTTTTTAAATTTCCAAATATTTCAAAGCATTAGCTAATTTTCAAAATGATATATTTAAACTGACTTGACTTTGTTCCTCACTTGACTTTTAAAAACAGTTGTATTCCACTTTTATATTATCAAAAAGCATAAACAATTCATTTATGTGTATATAAATGTAACAAATGCTCTTGACAGTATTAATATAAGATAATGTATTCAAATATTACACATTGATACATATCATACCTCCAATTCAATATATTGCTTTTTAAGACAATTACTCTCCTAAAGCATTCACTCTGCTTGAACTGATTCAGTTACGAGTTTTTATTCTTTAAAAATATTTCTGACTCTACAGCATTTTTAACAAATGTATCAACTTGTCCAGAAATAATACTGAATATATTTCCAAGCTTGTAAATATGCATAACATCAACCTCAGAAAAATGTTAAAATTTGGACTTAAATAAAATATATGCTTATATGAATTTTTAAATAATCACTAGAGAAAAAAGTATATTTAAAAGGTAATGAAAATTTGTTACGTTAAGAAAACAAAGGAACACATTGATTATGTGTTCAACTCCTTCGCTCTAGTCAAGGTTATTCCCTGCAACTGAAAACACACAGATAAAGAAACACTTTTTTGCAAAAATGTTTTACACTTAAGACTCTTGAGAAGACCATGAAAGCACAAACCTCGGTCACAAATACTTAACTCTCTTTCGGGGGGGGGGGTGTGTGGAATGCACACTTTCAAAATACCAAGTTGTATTTCGCACTGGAAACATCAATAAATCGTTGGACTAGTGAATTTATATAATGTTTAAAGTTTATTTTGTTTTTGTCCTCAACAATAGAGAATTAGCACAACGAAACAACATGGGTTCCAGGTTCCTTTTGAGATGATTTATTATTACTATTATTTTTGTCTTCTGCACTGACAGGAGACAAGTGGATTTTAAACCCAGGTGACCTTCGAGTCATTTTGGAGAGTGAAACAAGAAATGTGATGATTGTTTACTGCCGTCCCGTTACCCCTCAGCACTGCCTGGGGTGGGAACCAAGGGACCGCGGAGGGGTGGTGATGGCAAACAAGTTAAGAGAGAAACAAACTAACAAATAAAAACAAAACAGAAACCAGCCCCTTAGCGTTTAATCAGAAGCAGCTCTAAAGTGACCAGCGTGTCTCCTCGTCGTCCGCTCTCCGGATAAACCCGCAAGTGCGCGCTTTTGCCTTCCCGCTCAGAGCGCGGAGCGCCATCCTCCCTTCGCGCCCACGGAGGCGTACCCCGGGGCCGACCAGGACCTGGGGCGCACGGGCCCGGGCTCCGGGACTCCGTTCCCTGCCGCGCGGGGGTAAAGGCAAGGGCAAGATGCAGGGCGCGCCCGGGCTAAGCCAGCCAAGGGCCGCGCGGCTAGCGGCGGCGGCGGGGGCCGGGGCGGGGCCCTCAGTGGGGCGGGGCAGGGGCTGCCAGACGGGCGCGCCCGCCGCGCAGAGCATCCATTACGCCTCCGCCAGACCTGGACCCTCCAGGGAGCCAGTGGCGCCCTTGCTCCAGAAGGAGCCGGGAGGAGGAGAGAGGCTTTCGGGAAGCGTCTCCTTTGAGGGAGAGGCGGCGGCGGCATTTACGAAGAGGAAAAACAGCAGCTGCACTTCGCCTCCAAGCGTCAGATTCTGACTTATACATGCCCTCCCAGTAGCGGGAACGGACCTCCCGAGAGAACACGTATGAAGAAAGTGGAGGAAGGAGGTCCCTCATCTTCCTCCATCCACCCTCGGCCAACCTGGGCGGCCTGGCACCTGCTCGAGGCGGTTCCCAGCGCTCGCCCCTGGGTGCCGCGGCGCCCCTCGGGGCTTGCTCGCTCCCAGAACCGCAGCTCTTGGTCGACGCTGCGCGCTGGGAGCGTCGCCACTAAGAAGCGGGGCGCATTCGCCCTCCCGCCCACCTTTTAAACATCTCACTTCGGCATTTAAAGAATTCAGCCTCCTAGAATCTGAATCCTCTTCACGTATCTTGCACCCAGAAGAGAAAAGCAAGCGAGCGAGACATTCTGGCTGCAGGAACCTCTCCCCCTAGTGATGCAGTTATTTATAGCTCAAACTCCTGCCGGGTCTGCGTGAGCTTGCGCGCCCGGCTTCGCCGCAGCGGTGCAAACTTTTCCTCAGGTCCCGCTATTCTGGAGCAATCAGTACAAGGTTCCAGAATTGAGTGTTCCTAATCGCTAGTGTCAGGCGAGTAGAAACGTGCATTCTGGTGTACATGGATATATGTTACTGGCAGACGTCGGTTGGGGTCTAACGCGTAACCGACAGCTCGGAGTCATGGTTTTCTCTGAAAATTTCTCTGAATGGGTTCAGCGTCAACACTGGTTGCAGATATGGAAACTGGGGTCAGAAGGTCAGGCTGGCTCAAGAAGTAGGACCTGGCGTTGGGTTGGGGGTGTGGTTTGAGTGAAAGACGAGGGGTGCACGAAGAGAATGGAAAAAAGCAGCACTAAATCACTAAGTTTTCAGGGCTACGTGAAGCGAGAACCAGTATCGAACACAACCCCTCCCCCCCGCCCCACATCACCATCATGACCTAAATCTGATAACAGATTCCTCCATTCTCCACACTTAAGGAACAATTAATTATTAGTATCTTGCTTTTAAATAACGGGAAATCAACGTTAGATTGACAGTTTGGAAGACGGGGGGATGGGGTGGGGGTGGAGATTGTTACATTGCTCAAAAAGCAAGACATTTCCATTGAGAAGATTTATTTTTCCCCAGCTCCAACTACAGGCACCGAAAGGTATTTTACCTTGTCAGTGGTTCAAAGGAGAAGAAATAATAATAATAATAACCATATACAGGCGTATCTGGCCGCCCAAATGAAACCTCCTCTCCTCACCCAGAACTAGCCTTCAGGATCCAGATCCTTCGCAAGGTCTGATCACTCGGACTCAACTGCCGGGCAGATGTTTGGGGACTTGTAGTCACCCAAGCGGCATCTCATCAGTCCCACAGCCCCAGCCCGCCCCCTGCCTCCCCGGCCCGCCGAGCCGGATGGACTCGGGCTGTCCGCGCGGCCGCCGGGACCCACGCGCGGCGCGCGCTGAACGCAGACGTTCCCGCCGCGGAGCGTGCACCGCTCCCTCGCTTCACCTCCGCGGCGTTATTGTTCCGCGCCGGCGGCTGAGCGCCAACTGCAGGCCCGCACCTCCTCCACCGACGCAGTGAGCGCTTCATTAGTAACCCGAGCGTTCGGAGCTCACACAAGTCACGGGCCCTGTGGGAAGGCTCGGGACACCAGCCGCTCGCCGACGGGCTGGCCAAGACACTAGAAGCTGCGCTCCCCCGTCTCCCGACTAACTCCGGCCGCAGCTTACCCCACCAGAGGCGAACACCGAGAGGAGGAAGAGAAGGGTAGAGGAAGAGATCTGGCCCGCCTACGATCCTAGAGAACGAGCTCGCTGGTCATCGCCTCCCCCCCCCCAACACACACCACCCCACTCCGCCCCGCCGCTCTCCGTTGCTGCTCACGCCCTCCGGACTGCCCGCGCCAGAAATCCCGCTCCCGTCGGGCGGACGGCCCCGGGCACGGGGCTGAAGGCGGTTCGGAGTAGCCCAGCTTGCCGCCCGCCTGCCGGGAGCAGCGGGACCAGTGAGGGGGCGGGGAGCCGGCGGGGGAGGGTCGCCCCGCGCCGGAGGCGCGGCCGGCAGCCCCGCGGACTAGCCGGCTCGTGCAGGTAGACCGCTAAATAAATAAGTCAGAACAAACTTTGCGTTCCCATCACCTTACCTTCCTTTGCAGCCTGCGCCTCCCCGGTATGTGCAAACTGGAGCAGCCAGATGTAGCATAAAATAATCCATGAAGGGTGCCGAGTTTGAAAAACCATGGTGCATGAGCAGGTTTTATTTTAGGTTTCAGTTGAGTCGTAGCTTTTTAAATGATGTTTGCTCCGAAGTGGGTTCTTTTTTATTACGCTTTTCGCATCGATTCCCCTGCTCGACCTCCGGCCGGCTGCTCCACGTTTAGCTTTTTTATTTTTTTCCCCCTCCTGTTCGTTCGCACCGTGTTTGCTGCCTGCAAGTCTCCGACTGCAGACCGGCCGCTTGCTCCACACTCCAATAATATCAATTAGGGGGGAGGAGGCGGGGCTCCGAGCAGAGAGCCTCCGCCACTCGGGCTGACTGGCAGCCGCAGCCGGCCTGCCGGGCGGCGATTCCCAGGGCCGAGGGGCGGGTCCCGGTGAAAAGGCCGCCCAGGCCTCGGGGGCGGGCTTCGGGGCGCGGGCCAATCGGCTGCGAGCGGAGTCAGGTTGCGGGTCCAGGATTCCCTCCAGGGTCTGAGCTCCCAGCTTTCGCTGGATGCTGGGGAAGGGAGGACGCGGAAGGCCGCCGAAGTGCGTGCTGCTGTGGGCACTCGGCTTTTAGCAACCGCACGTTTCGTGGAGCAGAATCAATTCGAGACTAACGCTCCCAACATAGAGTATTATATATATATAGCGGTACTCCTCATGGTCTTTTAGAAACCAGAGGCAATGCAAGCCATCTCTCAGCTACCAAGCACGGAGCCAGGGAAGTGAAATAAGCTGTCTTTAAGTAAAGTGCCTTTTACTTTTTTGTTACTCAAAACCTCCGCGGGTCGGGTAACTTTGTTCTTTTCATTTCTTGAAAGATTTCTACTTTTCTTTTTTTTCTGTTACTCAACAGCAGTCAGCTCTAGGCACCACCCAGCACAGTCCCTGGAAGAATAAAAGTATCCAAATATATTATGTTCAAACAGTGTTTCCAAGAGTTTGCAACAAGCTCTGGCTAAAGAAACAGAGGAAAAGGGAGTGGAAAAAGGAAGTCTTTTGTTTTAGGTGCCCTCCTTACCCCCGCCCTATCATCTCAAAATAGTTGGTTGGGTGAAGTAGGACGCGAAGAGAGAACGTTTAGAAGGTTCCGTATCACTTTTCTTATATGTTTTAATATTTTTTGAGGTTTTCCTTGGATTGCCCCAATTTGAACGTTTCCCATTTCACTGCATAAATTACACTTAATTTTAAAAAATGTTACCACGCATTAAATTAATAAAGCAAGACCTCTTTCACAAATTGATACATTCCAATACTTAATTATGTAATTATTATTATTCAATCTTTAAAGGGAAACTGAGAATAAAAAGTGTAACCAACATCTCCAGTTGAATTCATCCAACTAAAATAGCAAGGACGCCTGCGTAGAGCAATCCGTTTACCATTAGGCAGTTTCGGACACTTTGCAATTCAAGAGGTGGGTGTAATAAGAGGAAGAACTTTAAAACCTTAATTGCCAAATCACCAATTTCAAAGGTCACCGCAGAGTAACTTGATCACATGTTTAAGATGAGCTCTGTGTTCTTCTTGTCCTATAACTCTCTCTTAAAAAAAAAATCTGTCATTCATGATTTGCCTTTATTTATAATAGACACAAAGTTTGATCTCGCCTAAAACTCCAAACTTTTCCTATCCTTTCTATATAGAAATATAAAGTAAATTGAGTTGTTTCTGGTATTTATAGCAAAGACTTCTCACAGATGACAGATCCCCAGATTTTTACGTTTTATTTTATGGTAAATTGTCTCTTGTAGTTTTGCTTAATGCAATTACAAAGAAGAAAGAAATGAAATTTCCTTCTCTAACCTCTCTTTGCTTCTGTAGTTTATTTCTTAAATGTTATTTGTTCCTAGCCATTATGCCTATTAAATATTTTAGAAATTATATCTAAAAGCATCTTAAGTGCCCTTTAAAGGATGCATAGAAAATGTAAACTGCTTAATAGATTAACCTTGAAAAGAGACAAAAAAATGTAGAGTGCACGTGTTACAGAGAAAATCAAGTGGTATTTACACAAACAGATGCTTTAGAGTAAAAATTGTAAGGTAAAACATAATTAAAAATATAAATCTCCACACATATGCTATAAAACTATTAATCTCAGAACCACAAACTCACAAATATTAAATGACTTCTAAATAGTTAATAGTCTACAGGATTTCAGCACTTTCTCCAGGGTCTCATCCCCACTACTTAACAATGACACCAAGGTAGCCTTTAAAGTTTAAAATATTCCTTTCATCTATTGAATGACTAATACTCAGTGATGTGACTACAAATAACTTTCCATTAAACCAGGAAACCAAAGAAGTAACATCCTTCACTCTGATGAGTGTAGGTGGTATAGGGAATCCCCTTATTGTGTCCCTTCTGTCTGTCAGACATAGGGGCATGTGCAGCCTTGCTTTTATATTTAGAGACAAGAGGCTTCACATTAAATGCACATGTGCCAGGCTGCTGACAGTTTTCCCTGCAGAATTGCATAATGATACTCATTTTTAGGTTTACCAACCTTCTTTCTTTTGTATCTAGGTATATTGGTAAAGAAGTCATAACATTTAAATCAAAGTGAATGACTTAGTCAACAAAAGAACGTTTATCGTGCAGTATTATACAGCATGTATTTTAGTATATATAGTTAATAGAAGGCATTTGGCTAACAGCAAAGCACATAAACCTATTTTCATGAAGCCCTTGAAATAAAAAATAATCAGTTCACAGAACTTTTCATATTTTAAAATAACATTCAACAGTGAATTTCATTCTATCACTTTAAAAATAGTTTATTTTAGCTTCATATCTATGATTTTTGCTATTATCTGTATAGCATATTCTAGAAAAGTAAATGTGGTGTGTGTATATATAAAGTGAGTTTAAAAAAAATTATTTTCCTGAGCTATACAAAATCGTGTATACATCAACACATGTGAGTGAAAGAAGAAATTCTGAAAACTATTTTTTAATTTTTATGGATTCATTATACAATGCAGTTGATAGAGTAGCCTACATATATTTAGCTAATTTTAAATAAATGGAAAAAATAGAGATAAACCTTAACATTTCCATTTTTATCTCCTCTTTTGAACATTTATAATACATATATAGTAGAAAGATGAAAAATACCTATTTTCAGATGCAAAGAAGATACACCTAATTTTTCTGCACCATGTTATTTTTATCTCATTACTAATAATCACACATAACTATACATATGTGAAAACAAATGTACAAATTCAAGACACACATTCCAAATACGGTTACAGCTGTTATCTCCTTTTAACATGCTTCAATACTAATATTCACCTCACTGTTTATCTCTGGAAGATATTCTATGACTTTAAGGAAGAAATAGTAACTTAGGAGTAAATTATAATGACTTCAGGGAATAAGTTCCATGAATTTTCAAATAAAAAGCCGTTTTCGTGTGTGTGTGTGCGTGTGTGTGCACGTGCGTACAGTAAACAGGCCTTTAGAGGATAAAGTAAATCTGAGACTTCAGTATGTTACAAATCCAAGGCTGCCAAACTAAATAGTTAACAGCAACAATGAAATCAAAGGGCTGTTTCTGAACCTACTACTTTTGCACTTACTGTCTAAATGCATTCACAGCTGGTAAATGTGAAAATGCAAGTTCATCACAGAAAAAGGGGTAATTTAAACTGAATTAGAAAAGGTACTGTGCAGAAGAAACTGATTATAAACAGAAAAGAAACATTATGTCTCAGTTAATAGATATTACATAAAATTGGGTTCTCCATTTGTGATTTCAGTCAAAATGTAAACAATCTTTCCACTGTGCAGGAAAATCATTTACATATTTACATTAGCATGATTTATGTAGTGTATATAAAATATTTATTTGCAGTCCAATGTAAAAAATGTACATAAACTAGGCTCATAAAACACACAGTCATAATTTCACCTGTTTTTCTAAGCTTCAGATTTAGCCAAATCTGTATAGGAAATCAGAGGTCAAGAATCAAATTATAAGTCAAGACTATATTTTGTGCCTTTATAAAAGTTTATTCATTTTTGTAAGGTCAGATAAATTGATACTGTTATGAAAACAACAAATATAATTCTCCAACTGCAATTACTGAGTTAATTTAAGACCTCTTAACAGATAAAAAAAAATTATATCAAAATTGTAAGAGTCCAGTTGAATGTTGCTAATGTGTTACTTGGAAATATTCTATTCATTTATAATATTCAAAAGTGTTAAGTCAAATAACTTTTATTTTTTTACTAATATTAAAAGAACTGCTAAATATAGCAGAGAAAGTGGCACATTGTACTCACAATCACTTAATACATGTACAATACTCTTAAGAAGAATTTATTTTTTTTAAATTTGATTTTGCCTGCAAAGGTTCTTCCTTTGCATTAACTATATTTCATTCTGCCATAAGCCACCAGCACTGATAGGAAGAACTAGCTTAAATTATGTAAAGTACTTCTACATGCTCTCATAGTTTCTCATGTTGCAGTGTTTTAGCTCTTAAACCCTTGGATTTTAGGTGTCAAGGAGATCTGTGATGATTCAGTGACCACC
Organism: Zalophus californianus; assembly: GCF_009762305.2. Lineage (NCBI taxonomy): Eukaryota > Metazoa > Chordata > Mammalia > Carnivora > Otariidae > Zalophus > Zalophus californianus. The sequence goes on along the minus strand of NC_045601.1, from coordinate 66,242,856 downwards.
AGGGGGCACCAGGATCTCTGGGTGTTCTGGCCAATCAAGTCTACACTGAATAAAGACAAGGTAATTATGAAATTAAATATATAATTTTATGTGTTTATATCTATATAACTTTTTATATATATAATTAACATATATTTGCCCCATTGGCACTTTTAAGTTTCTTATTCTCTTTGCACCTGTGCCAGCCAACTGAAGGCCTTCATAAAAATTTGTGAGATGTTCTATGACCTCTTTCAGTCTATAGAGACCAAGTTAACTGAAGGGGCTCCAAAAGTACCTTAGAAGGTGAATTATATTGCAGAAAGCTCTCTCCAGTTTTTTAAAACTTAACGTCTGTGGAACTCTGAGTCTCTAGATAGACCTCAGATATTCTCTTTCTTATTCTCCACCCACTTAACTCCCAAAAGTCTGTTACCTAGGAAATAGGACCAAGTTGGGATTGAGTATTCTCTCAAACTTGATGGTCCTGAGTTTTAAGGATCCTGTGAAGTTCTTAGAACTCTCTAGCTTGAGGAGAATTTCAGAGACTACTTCTTACCAGAGCCTTCTGCCATGGTTAATACTAAAAATGAAATTCTGTCAAAATTTGCTTGGCTACTCTCAAGGAAGTCTAAGAAAAGGTCCAAACAGTAGGAATTTCTATATATCAAAGTAATTTAGAAATAGAGTTTTTATGTTAAGAGAGAAAAAAATACATAAACAGTATCCCCAGCCTATAACATTATAAAACTGGGTACTCTCTGCACTGACCAAGGATGAAATTCTGTATACTGCCAGAGGTGCCTTATACTAACCCCTTGACTTGATATGTAATGTTGTTCTGTGGAGAAAGTGGGCAAATTTATATGAGACAACGATCCTCCTGGGAGGAGAGGTATCATAAGTCTCCAACGCAATCCCATTTGAGTTTCAACAATGTTAGATGCACTGAAATATTAGGATGATTCTAACTAAAAAGTAAATGATCTGGAGTTATCTCCAAGGAGTACTCATTGTGAGGGAAAGAGAATTCTAGGATTAATATTTGCTAGGTGAAGACACATGCCTAACGTTCAGAAGTCCTCTGAACCCAGCAACCCAGATATGGTGTTTGTTCTAATTATGTTATCATGAACTAAAAGAGCTATACCACTGGAGCTCAAATGTGGAATAACATAGCTGAGAAGGGGTCTATAGAGTAAGGCATCACTAGCAATTCTCTGTAAAGCCAGATTTCAAAAGTTACACAGTATAGCAGTAATGAAAATAAAATGTACTGGGCGCCTGGGTGGCTCAGTTTGTTAAGCGACTGCCTTCGGCTCTGGTCATGATCCTGGAGTCCCGGGATCGAGTCCCGCATCGGTCCCTGCTCAGCGGGGAGTCTGCTTCTCCCTCTGACCCTCCTCCCTCTCATGCTCTCTGTCTCTCATTCTCTCTCTCTCAAATAAATAAATAAAATCTTTAAAAAAAAAAAGAAAAGAAAATGTACTGAACATACTACTCGTTTGGAAAAAATCCGATCCCTTTGGACTGAGTGCACTTCTAGGAGTTCTTAGACAGTTACAGACAGGAGAAAGCCTCAAGAAGGAGATGCTGGATTTCCTCTTAAGCTGGACAAGCCAACTTAAAAGGGATAAGTGACTATATTTCTTCTTAATGATGTGGATCAAACTAATTACAGATTAATAATCTAAGTAGCATAATATCTCAGAAGAGGATACGAACAGAAACCTCAGTTAAAAAATAGGATTTGGGGGGCACCTAGCTGGTTCAGTTGGTGGAGCATGGGAGTCCTGATCTCAGGGTTGTGAGTTCAGCCCACATTGGGCCTCCAGTTTACTTAAAACAAAATAGGATTTTCACATATTTATTAAAAATTTAGAAAGGCACAAAGGAACATATGAAAGTGAATAAAGCTTAGCCCAATACTCAAGAGACCAAATATCATCAGCAGGATTCCTTTGTGACTCATATTTCCTTTTAGAATCAAGGAGATTGTATGTTTAGAGAAATAGGTAACTAGCCAGTTTTTCTCAGTGTTGGTTTCAGCCATGTCAACAGTAATGATGTCTTCATAATCACATTATTGACCATAAACTACAAGATGATTCAATGTACAATATGATTTTATCATCTGGCTTATCCAAGGTTGTTTCATTTTCCCCTCTCTGCACTCAGATCAGATAGAAAATTTTCATGAAAATTTATACTCCATCTCAGATTCTATGGGGTTATTATTATCATTGTTTGGTTTTATAGATGCATTGCTTTAGCTAAAGCTATAGAGTTAACCTAGCACATTCTCCAGTTGATTTTTAGACTGATGAAATGACTGAGGTCAATCTCAGTTTAATTAAGTATTTAATATCTGATAGTCACTCTCTTGTCAGTCTTTTAACAGGCAGGCTCCGGTGGCAAAGTCTGTAAAACTAAAGATGTGAAAAACATGGGAGAAGTTTGCCTCATTTAAGGATAGATGAGAACCATAAAAGACAAACCCTCTTTATCTACCTCACAAGTACAGGAACAGAATAAATTAGCCTGCATTCCAATAAAGAAGACAGGACCCCTTATGAGAGTACTTTCAGATCTCAATTTGGATTTAATGTTTCTATACTATCACATCTCTGTCTTTATTTTAACAATTTATATTTACATATATTTTGAATTAAACTTTTGAGGAAATAATTACCTTCTAAATTTGAATAAAGATATACTATAATAACATGCATGTCCCCAGGTACTTTTAGGAAACTGTCCAGTAGATTATCACATTTTAGATAAAAAGTAGTTGTATCCATTTTACAGAATAACATCTATGACTCAGTTGGCTATACTTGTTCCCAAGGCTGTACAACAGGATAATAAAGATACTGAATGAAAAAGGAAAAAAAAATGCAGTTATAAGCTTAGGATTGATGTTAGAGTTCTATGTATTCAAATACCTCAAAATATAATGAATATTTCAAAAAATCTACTCTATATTCACCCATTTAAATGTATTTTATTTTATTTTATTTTATTTTATTTTATTTATTTTATTTTATTATTGGGAGGGGTAGAGGGAGAGGAAAAGAGAGAATCTTAAGCAGGCTCCACGCCCAGTGCAGAGCCCAATGCAGGGCTGGATCTCACAACCCTGAGATCATGACCTGAGCAGAAATCAAGAGTTGGATGCTTAACTGACTGAACCACCCAGGTGCCCCACCCATTTAAATGTCTTTAATAAAGTTTAAGGCTTAAAAAAATAGATCCATTTTTGACCAGATGATGAAAGTATAAATTTTATATAAATTTTGCTGTTAGAGATATGTATATAAAGATCTTTAAAGTTATATATGAAATTTGAATATGATGGTATATATTTTTGTACAGTTGTGACAATATATAATTTTTATTTTCTCATATTTTATAGTTTAGCATGAAATATATTCTCTAGTAATATCTGTTATTCAAAATTAAAATGTTTCCAAAGCTTATTTTTATAAGGAATGTATCCTATTGTTAAAAGTAAATGCTTATCTTATCACATTTACTTATTTAAAGATAACTGATTGGAATACTGAACACAGATCCAGAAATATTCACCTATTCAGATACACATATAATGTATCATTTCTAAGCTCTACTTGGCTCACAGACCTCGTATATTTCTCTATACCTAGTAGAAGCCACTAGGCTTTCATCTTGGTCTCTATCCAAACTAAGCCTAGCCTTAGGAAGGCAGAATTCAAGGAGAATGAGTTATATACTCAGAGAACCAGTGTTTCATTCTTGAGTCAAGGCTTATATCTGGTTTTCTAAATCTGGTATTCAGATCCCTGTCTTGGCCCATTAAGTGTGAGTCCCTTGAGTAAACTTCCGCTGTCCATCCTTCCAACATGATTCCTATTCTAGAACCTAGCCCTATGCTTTAGGCCTCTTAGGCTTTTCTTCTTAATGATCATAATGTGAACTATCTGCTACCTGCAGATATTTTCTTCTATATTTAGCCTGCAATGTCTTTGCCACATCATGAGATACCACAGAATGTGCTATCCCTCAGATTATGAAACATTATACCGTAATGACTATACTTAGCAGACTAAGGCCTGGTTTTAGGGTTACCTCTTCGTTTGCCATCTCCCCCTTTTGTCCTTTCTTATTCCCTCCTTTGTTCCTTCTCTCTTTTATTTGTTCCTTCCCTTCATTAATCACACTTTACAAAGCACATTCTATTATTTAGCCTTTGGCTAGGTACTGGTATGCAAAAATACATAGGAAATGGTCTCCCTAATGGTACGTGACAGAAATATACACAATGAACAGACAGTGCCTTTTAAATGACAGAGGTGGTCTGTTAGATGTATGCAGAGTGGTAACTCAGACTGGCAGAGCATTCTAGAAGGGACTGGCATTTTAGATTGATTTGGGGTTACACAGAAGACCTGGTCAGATAAACAAAGATGACAGGAGAAAGGAAATTTCACACAGCAGAGATAGTATGTAAAGAGCAGGGAGTGTATAAATTATAGTTTTCTGAGGAAACAAACTACCATAGACATTTTAAGCTGAAGAAATTTGATTTAAATGATCTTGAAAGTACATCTTATGATGCCTAAAAACAGCCTTGTGTGTGAGTTAGGAAGCACATCCTCCCTGAATTGACACTTTGACTGCAGCCAGTGAGAGACCCCGAGCCAGCGGATCCAAATACATGGCACTGGATTCCTGACCCCTAGGACCTGGAGTAATAAATATTGGTTGCGGTAAGTGGATGACCTTCGGGCTAACTTATTATGTAATTATCTAAAACTAATACAAGAACTTTCACAAATTGTTGTGGGTGCCTAATTTCCAAATTAAATCTCTTCAACTTAAAATGCCTAGGGTAATTTCTCTTTCCTCAGTTACATCTATCAGATCACCTAAGTATGAGGGTTCAGTTGCTCCATATACTAACCAACACTTAATATTTTCCACATTTTTATTTTAGCCATTCTATGTGGTGATATCATACTGTGGTTTTAATATTCATTTATCTGATGACTAATGAAGTTGATTACACCTTTATATGTTTACTGGTCATCAGAATATCATAATTTGTGAAGGGTCTGTTAAAAACTGTCCTTTTATTCTGAGTTGTAGGAATTTTTCATATATATAGATAGGCATCCTTTGTCAGTTATATATGTCTTACCACACTTCGTGGTTTGCCTTCCATTCTGTTCATGATATCTTTTGATAAAAAATTCTTCGTTTTACTTTTTATTTTTATTATTTTCAGTTAGCCAACATATAGCACATCATTAGGTTTTAATGTAGTGTGCAGTGATTCATTAGTTGTGTATGACACCCAGTGCTCGTCACAATACGTGCCCTCCTCAGTACCCATCACCCGGTTACCCCATCCTCCCATCCCTCTCCCTTCTGTAACCCTCAGTTTGTTTCCCAGAGTCCAGAGTCTCTCATGGTTTGTCTCCCTCTCTGATTTCTTCCCATTCAATTTTCCCTCCCTTTCCCTGTGGTCCTCCATGCTGTTCGTTATGTTCCACATATGAGTGAAACCATATGATAATTGTCTTTCTCTGCTTGACTTATTTTACTTAGCAAAATCCCCTCCAGTTCCATCCATGTCAATGTAAATGGTAGGTATTCATCCTTTCTGATGGGTGAGTAATATTCCATTGTGTATATGAACAATTGCACTACTAGGTATTTATCCCAAAGGTAAAAATGTAGTGAAAAGAAAGGGCACCTGCACCCCAGTGTTCATAGCAGCAATGACCACAACAGTCAAACTGTGGAAGGAGCCGAGATGTCCCTCAACAGATGAATGGATAAAGAAGATGCGGTTCATATATACAATGGAATATTACTCAACCATCAGAAAGGATGAATACTTTTTTTTTAAGTTAGCTCTACGCCCAATGTGGGGCTTGAACTCACAACCCCGAAATCAAGAGTCACATACCCTACCAACTGAGCCAAGAAGGCAACCCCCAAAATTCTTCATTTTAATATGGTCCAATTAATCATTATTTTCTTCTGTGATTAGTAATTTTAGCATTCTGTTCAAGAATCTTTGCCTAATCCAAGGTCACAAAGATATTTCTTTCTGTTTTCCTCTAAAATAAGTATTGTTTTACCTTTTACATTTGGATCTTCAATCCACCTAGAATTGATTTTGTTTATCATGGTGGGAGGTAGGGATCAAGATGCATTTTTTTTTTCCTGTAGACTATCCGATGAACCCAGCAACATTTTGTGAAGATCCATTCTTCTGCATTGCACTACAATAAAGCTTTGGTCATAAATCCAGTGTATGACTATATGTGTAGAAGATCCTGCTAAGTTTTTAAGGAAATTACTTCAGATAAGCCCACAAATGTTTCATCTGCCCAAACTCTTCTTCCCACTTCACTGGATAGGAAGTAGTAAGCAGTGTCATGAATGATAATATTAATCATGGCAAGGATAGAAAAGCTTTTAAAGTCATGTCCATCAACTTTTTCCAAGAGAAAGAGAAAAGGATCCAGAAGATATGCATTCCTGCTGCTTCCTGTCCGTCCCCTTCCTGCATTATCCAACCTGGGACAGAGCACAGGCTGAAAGTGATTGTAAAGGAAGTGATTAAAGTAACTTGAATATTGAGGTATAAAATGCAGCATTTAAGTTTAAAATGCATTACCTGTCCTCTATAATTTTGTATTATTCTGTTAACTGGGCTCTGTGCTTCTGGCATTTCTCATACCTTCAGTCCATTCGCTGAGGCAACACCTGCCAGGGGGATTCTTTTATTTTATTTATTTGTTTGTTGTTTGTTTCTTATTGCTGGTTCACCTCTCTTTAATGAGATCAAAGGCTCCTGTGTATGTTTTGGGGGGTAAAGTTAGAGCATAGTCCCCCAAACCCTGCCATTCTCTTCAGGACTTCACTCCTTTCACGCAGATTCTAGGAGGACAGGGAGAGGCCAAGGAGTTGGGATCAGGGCTGTTTTTGGTGGGCAAGTAATCGACCCACCATCCCAAAACTGCTTGTGGATTGATTGATTGCTTGCTTGCTTGCTTGATTGATTTTAAAGATTTCATTTTATTTATTTATTTAGAGAGAGAGAGAGCATGAGTGGGGGAGGGAAAGAGGGAGAGAGAGAATCTGAAGCAGTCTCCACATGGAATATGCCCATCGGGCTCAATCCCATGACCCTGAGATTATGACCTCAGCTGAAATCCAAGAGTGGGAGCCTTAACCACTGAAACACCCAGGTGCCCTGAGGGATCCTTTTAAAAACATGTATCAGAACACACCACTCTTCCACTGGAAACTCTCCAATGGCTCCCATATCACTTAGTGGTAAAAATCAAGTTCATTAATGGCCTAAACAGTCCCACCAACCTAGGACCCATCTGATTCCCCTGTCTTGCCCTTTCCCGCCTTCTCACTTTTCCCATGACACTGACTTCTTGCTTTTCTATAGGGCAGGCAAGCATCAACATCTGGGCATTCAAATTCCCTATGTCTTCTGCCTGGAATGTATGTAATTCCTCCAGACATTTACATAAATCATTCCTTCACCTCCTACAGTTTTACTCAATTATCTCTTCTCACAAAGGTTTCCCTTGGGCTTCTCTATCCCCTTTGTTCCTTTCCCCAGATTTTATCATGTCTCAATATATCATAGCTTTACTTACCTTGTACATTGTCCTTCTCTCCAAATTAGAATAAGGATTCATAAGGACAGGGGATTTTTAAATTCTGTTTCCCTGGTGCCTAGAACAGTGCCTACACACATATGTCAGGTACTTAAATGTTAAATAAATGAATGGTTTCAGTTAGTTTGATCATGTGTTTTATAATTAGTTTTATAAAGCTATTTATAGAGTATTGTTTTATGAGGACATTTCTTGCAGTTTAGATTACTTGGAGGCAAGATTTTTTGGCAATGCCACTGGTAATAATTCAAATCTTTGAAAAGCATTAGAGTAGCTAATATATAAAATTCAAGAGAGAGAACAACATATCAGAGGATATATATTCATTTTTAAAGAGAGCTACAACTATTAAAATATAGCAAATAATTATTAGGGAAATAAGGCAGAATTAAGCAAAAATAAGCTCTCTTTATACATGCTTAGTATATAAAAAAAACATCTCTGAGAGTTCATCAGGATCTAGTGGAGAGCCCACCCTAACTCCAGTTTACCTACTTAGAAATGAAATGTGATAACAAAGGACGTGAAAAAGTATTATTCTCTAAAACACAAGTTTCTTAAAAGTAAGTTATATAAAAGCTGTAGAGCAGTACTTTATATGGTGACTAGAAATACCTTGAAGATATATGCAAATTGTGTGTAAACGTTTATTTTCTTGGGGGGGGTGGAGTTAGTTTCCCAAATCTAATTGTCGAAGGAATCCAAGCTGAAAAAAAAAAAAATCAGAAGCCAAATTTAGATCAATGATTTGCATACCTGGCAACACATTAAAATCACCTAGGAAGTTTTTTTTTAAAATTATCAACACCAGGGCTCCAGCAATTTGATCTAATCTACTGTAGTAGGGTATAGGCACTAGTATTTTTTTTTTAAGCTCCTTGGGTGATTCTATTATATATTCAGAGCTAAAAAATAATGGTTTTAGAGCAGTGCTGTTGAATAGACATATAATGTAAGCCATATGTAATTTAAAATTTTGTAGTAGCCACATTAAAAGTATCAAAAAGAAATAGGTTAGCAAAGATGTTGCTCAGAGGGTAATAAACTTCCAGTTATAAGATGAATATGTTCTGGGGATCTAAGGTATAGTGTAATGACTATAGTTAACAATACCGTATTGTGTACCTGGAAGTTGTTAAGAGAGTAGATCTTAAGTGATCTCAACACAAAGCAAAAAAAAAAAAAAGTAATTTTGTGAAGTGATGGATATGTTAACCAAACTTATTATGGTAATCATTTTGCAATATGTGTATCAAATCATCTTGTTGTATACCTTAAACTTATACAATGTTATATTTCAGTTATGCCTCAATAGAGCTGGGAAGAATTTTAAATAAACAGTGAAATTCATTTTATTAATACTTTTTGTTTCACCTAATATATCAAAAATACTATCATTTCAACATATGTCACTAGCCACATTTCAAGTGCTCGGTAGCTACATGTGGCTAGTGGCTATCCTATTGGATACAGTGTAAGTGAGAATGACGTAGAAGTTTTGTTAAAATAGCTCGCTCAGTTTCTGAACCAGTAGGTGTAGGCTGGGACCTGAGAATTTGCATGACTAACAAGTTTTCAAGTAATGTTTTGCTTCTGATTTTGAGTTCACACCATGAAAGCCACTGCTTTGAAATGGTGGTTTTTAATGTTGACTGTTTATTGGAATCCCTTAGGACATTTTTTAACATACTACTACCTGTATTCCACACCTAGAGATTCTGACTTAATTGATCTGAGATGAGGCCTGGGCTTGGGTTTTAAAAAGATTCTTAGGTGATTTTTTTGAACTTTTTATTTTCAAATAACTATAGCTTCACAGACGTTACAGAAAGTATACAGAGAGGGACTGTATACCATTCATCCAGTTTCCTTCAATATTAACACTTTGCACAACTATTGTACAATATTAAAACCATGAAGTTGACACTGGTACAATACCTGGAGCATATTCAGGCATCACCCATTGTCCACACACTCATTTATGTGTGTGTGTGTGTGCATGTGTGTGTGTGTGTGTGTGTGTGGTTTTATGCAATTTTATCCCATGTGTAGGTTCCTGTAGCCACCGCTATAATCTACATATGGTTCTGTATGCTTCCCGTTTATAGTCACAGTCACCCCCTCTCCCCAGCAACCACTAATATCTTCTCCAACTCTATCATATTGTATTTCTTTTTTTAAGATTTCATTTATTTATTTGACAGACAGAGAGAGAGAGCAAGCACAAGCAGGGGGAGTGACAGAGTTAGAGGAAGAAGTAGCCTTCCCACCAGCAGGGAGCCTGACATGGGGCTCGATTCAAGGACCCTGGGATCATGACCTGAGCTGAAGGCAGACGCTTAACTGACTGAAACACCCAGGTGCCCCATCATTTTGTTAATTCAATAATGTTGTACAAATGGAATCATACCGTCTGGGACCTTCTGAGATTGGCTCTTTTCACTCAGCATGGTATGTGTGAGGTTTATCCAAGTTGTTGAATGTGTCAATGGTTCATTCTCTTTTTAATGAGTAGCATTCAATTATATGAATGTAACCACAATTTATTTACCCATTCATCTACTGGAGGTCATTTGGATTGTTTCCAGATTTTGACCGCTACAATTAAAGCTATGAATGTTAATGTACAGGTTTGTGTATGATCATAAGTTCCCATTGCACTAGAATAAATACCCAAAAGTATAACTACTGAATCATATGGTAAGCACAAGTTTCATAAGGAACTGAAACTGCTATAATCTTTTTCAGAGTAGCTCTACCATTTTACATTCTGATTAGCATATATGAGTGATCAGTTTTTCTATATCACTGCCAGCATTTGGTGTTATCACCTTTAAAAAAAATTAGTTACTCATTGAGATATGTAGTGATAGCTTGCTGTGGTTTTAATTTGCATTTTACTAATGACTAATGATACTGAACATTCTCCCATGTGCTCTTTTGCTGTCTATATATCCTCTTTGTTGAAATGACTCTTTATATATTTTGCCTATTTTACAGTTATATTGTTTGGGCTTTTTTTATACTGTTGAGTTTTGAGAGTTTTTTATATATTCTAGATGCTGAACTTTTTATGGATATGTGCTTTACATATATTATCTCTCAGTCTGTAGCTTGTTTTTTCATCCTCTTTATGTAAGGTCTTTAACAGGGAAAAAGGTTTTAAATTTGGTGATGTCCAATCTATTGATTTTTTTTTCTTTTATGGATTGTATATTTGTTGTCAAGTCTAAAATCTCTTTGCTTGCCCTAGAGACTTAAGACTTTCTCCTATGTTTTTTTTAAACTAAAAGTTTGATAATTTTTCATATTATATTTAAAACTGGGATACTTTGGACTTAATACTCTCTTATTAGGTATAAGGTTTAGGTAAAGGTTCATTTTGGGGGCCTATGCTCCAATTGCTCCAACACCATTCTGAAAACCATTGTAAACTGGCAGATTAATACTCTTACATCTACCACCCCTGTTCTGGTGCATTCTATAAGTTATTTAGAAGTATGTTTCAAGTGTTTTGGGTTCCAAATTTACTAATACATCTGGAGTTTGGCTAATTCAAGTATTCTAAGTTGAGGTTCAGTTTTATATAAATACATTTCTTCACTTTCTTCTCTACTTCCCCTCTTTCCCTCTTATACACTTCTCTTCCTTTTTATTCCTCTGCCATTTTTCCTCTTCCTTCTCATAGAAAAATTAGGTTGCAGATACTGAGGATGTAGCAATGAACAAACCATACTAGTCTTCGTGGAACTTATACTCTGCATGAAGGAGACATAATGTGAACAACTAAAAAGTAATGCAAGTTCAGAGTAATAAGTATTTAGAGACTAGTAAATGTCAGTAATAAAGTTTATTAGAAGAACAGACTGCTGTAAATCAAGATGTAAGCAAAATCCTTTTTCAAGAATTGATATTTAAGCTCAATCTTGAATTAATGAGATGGAAGGAGGCAGTTGGGCTAAAATCTGGGGAAAGGGTTTTTCAGGTTGAAGGAACAGTTGGAACAAAGACCTTAAATTTTCACTGAAAGCAATCCTTTTTGAAGAAGACACAGAAGGTCAGTGTGGCTCAATTTGAAGAGGATAGTTTGATTTTACTTTGGAGTTGTTTGGCAGAGGCCAGCTCATATGTGTTCTTCTAGGCAGAGATAAGAAGCTTTTATTTTATTGTCATTCCATGGGTCAATGTTGGTGGGTTCTAAAGAGGGAAGTAATGTGATCCACATTTTAAAATGATCACCTTGACTAATATGTGGGAAAAGTCGTATGTGGGAAGACCAAAACAAAACAGGCAAACTAGCTAGAGGACTCTTGGAGAATTCTCAGTGAGAGATGATGGTGTTGTGGACCAGGGTAGGTAAGAGTGGAGATGGAGAGAAGTGCTTGGATTCCAACTACATTTTGGATTTGTACATGTAGTAGATGTATGGAGTGAGCATAAGGGAGGAATCAAAGATAAATTCAATGGGGCGCCTGGGTGGCTCAGATGGTTAAGCGTCTGCCTTCGGCTCAGGTCATGATCCCGGGGTCCTGGGATCGAGTCCCGCATCGGGCTCCCTGCTCCTTGGGAGCCTGCTTCTCCCTCTGCTTCTCTCTCTCTCTCTCCCTGTCTCTCATGAATAAATAAATAAAATCTTTAAAAAAAAAAGATAAATTCAATGATATGAGAGATTGTCTGAATAATGTTATAATATACCAAGATGGGTAAAACTAGCAGAAAATGGATTTGTGAGGTGTTAAGTATCCCATGTCTATTTGATCACTTGGTTAATTCTGAGATGTTTACAATATATCCACGTTGAGGTGCTAAGTAGCCAAATGGGCGTACAAATCTGGAGATCAAAGGAAAGGTCAGATACAAACACATGGATTTGTCATATAGTAATTAAAGCCTTAGATCTTGAGGTAATCACACAGAGTGAGAATGTAGGTAGAGAAGAGGACATACACGGATCCCAACATATAGGGATTGTCAAGGAGTAGAAAAGAAAGTGAGGACTGTTGCAGGATCATTGAGTACAATGGTCAAGAAAGAATTCTTGAGATGTTTTACAGTGCAACTTAGTAAGTGTATTTAAGTAACACATGGACATGACCCCTGGGCAGAAAGCTGCACCTTTGCTTTACAAAGCTGGTGGTTATATGTGCCTACTGCTCAAGGGGGAGGGGACATGCAGGAAGTATTAAATCATATATGTTTTCTTTGAATTTCTATTCATAAAACTACGAGATTTCTCTGATGCTTATCATTCAGTTCGATATTAACTATTGGTGAGATTTATAGGCAGTCATGAGACCCTTTAAGAATGTAGCAATCAACACTCATTTGATCCTTATTGAAAGTATGCAGGCTATAGGTCAGCTTCCTGGGCGAAAGGTGAACCTTTTTCTGCTTCTATCCCTCATCAAGGAAGGCAAAGGAAAACGATTAAACTAGAACACAGTATGGAAATGTTTTCCAAGGAGTGGTTGGTTCTGCCAAATACTGACAAGAAGTCAAGCATAATGAGGATTTGAATAAGATAGAGAAGTGGTCATGGACTTCAAGCACATGTACTTTATGGTGATGGAAATATGATGGCAGAATTTTCTGTTTCTCTGGTCCTACAGTCTGAAGAAAGGATAGAAGCAAAGTCTGAGAAGTTGACTTCATAACAAGTATTGCAATATTGTGGCACATACAGTGTTGATAAGTGATAGCCAAATAACTTAAACTAGCTGAAAACTTATTGATTTATATAAGGAATTGAAGAGTTCAGGCTGGTTTTAGGACTAAATGAAGCCAGGGAATCCATAATTTCCCAGGCTCTCTTTCTGTCTGTGTCTTTAATTCCCCACTACCCTCCGACCCCACCCCCCCACCTGAGGCTTTTTCATTTTTTTGTTTTTCTAAATTGAAATACAGTGTTTCTGAAAAGCAGGTAGTCGTGTTGTTCTAGTAAGTTCTGGAACTGCCTCTGAAAAGGACTGGGCAATGATTTTTTTTTTTTTTAATATGAAGCAATTATGGGAACATATTCAAGGCCATAATCTGGGACATGTTTAAGGAAAGTGATATAAATCTAGCTTTAATCTTTAATGCTCAAACTATCCTCCTAATAGACTATATTATGTACAGCATGTACTTGATCACTATTTTTAATATATAGAACAAACTAAAAAACAAAAGAGGTCAAAAGATAACCCACTAAAAGAAAAAGTAGATTAAAAAGGGAAAACCTATTGTTGCTTTAACTTGCATTAAGCCCAACTCCTAGGTCCTACTTCAGCCATTCCTGAGATGTAAAATGATTAAATGCCACTGACACACTCCCTTTGCATCTGCTGTAACAAGGCAAAAGTTCCTTGCAAGGAAAACATCTTAAAAGGAAGAATATGAGACAAGTTCCCAACAGAGTTCCCTGTCAGAGCTTGATGGAATAAGATCTTTTTAGCTTACTACAGAGAGTTATGCCCTGACAGAAGTCTCATGCATGTGTGTGTGTATACGTATATCTATACACATGTATATGCACACACACACACGTGTGTGTGTGTGTGTATATATATATATATATATATATATATATATATATATATATATATATGCAGTTAATCAGAGAAACACACTCCACATGCCTGCAATAGGTTAACTTGTTCTTTAAACCCAAAGAGCTACCCATAAACAAATTCTGTCTGCACGTTGCAGATCCCACAATTTATTAGTCATTTTTAATAACCTTGTCTGAACTCAGTGGGACAGGTGAATATAGTTGCAAAATGCTATCCATATATCATTGTTTTTCAAAGACAAAAATACTTTTACTTGGGAGAAAAGGAATTATTAAAGCAACTCATGATCTACCAGGTGTGCTATATATGGACAGACTGGGGAAACAAGTATGTTTTCAGTATAAATTTCTTGGTACTATGTGTGATGGTTTTCTCAATTCAAAAGTTTCCATATAACAGCTATCTTTTTGTTTCTTCTTCAGGTAGAAGTTCTAGTATCACATAACCTCAAATAGTGCTCATTAAATTTTCTGAGCACCTGCCCTATTCCCTGTGTTTCCATCATACAAAAGTTGCTAATGAATTCTCTATTCCATCTCACCATTTGCTTTCATCCATTTTTCTCAAACGTTTTCAATAACTATAGCTTCAATAACTCAGGCCTGACTAAGTTCTAAGACCGCACTGTTAGAAAAATTGTATGAAAGGAAAAGAATTGATGATACCTATTCACTAATTGAATGTGACTTTTGTAATAAGTCCAGCTCTTAGTTCCAGACATATATCTTGGAAATAAATACTATCCAGGGAGCACTATCAAAAAGGTTGTTATAGTCTTACTCTGGGGTACATTGTTAAATGATACATAATGATACACACATGCACATATAGGGTCAAATCCCAGTCTCTATTCTTATTTGCTTTGTGGTTTGGGGCAGATCTCTTCTAGCTGTTGAGTATCAGTTTTCTCATCTGTCTGACAGAGATGAAAATATGCATCTCCCAGAGTAATTTTAAGAACTCAAAATTATGAATATAACTCACTTAATACAGTACCTTGCAGTCAAATTTTACAAAAGTTATCTTTTAAGCAAAAACACTGTTACTAGTCTTTAACAAAATAAATAAATAAATAAATAAATATATATATATATATATATAACTTATTATGGTCTACTTAGCAGCCTAATTGATAAGGAGAAAATTGCTAAATGGGTCCCGGTTCCTTTGCCCAGTCTCTGACTCCATCCCAACATTCCTACTGAGTGCCTCATCCTCTCCAGTCTCCCTGTCTCTTACTTGGAACAAGTTACAGATCTCTGCCATGCTGGAGCCCTCATGTATCTGGGGTAGGTTTGAGGAGCCCCAATTCCTGAATGCTTCTGCAGAATGGACACAGATCTGTGCCACTCTGCCCCAATCTCCTGGCAACCTGTTACTACAAATTGAAAGCATTTAGGTACCTCCCACTTCTGCATGAGTAATTCTCCCTCTTCTAATTGCCTCTTTTGCATGAAGGAAAAAGCATTCTGCTCCATGAGGCCAGACTTGACTAGAAGAGAGGATATCTCCAACTGTATGTGGATACAGACAGTTACCCCTCAGGGTTCTTGAAAAATTCTATGATTTACCCTTTCTCATCAGAAGAGTAATTTTCTTTCTAGACTTATTTTCATTCAGGTCAGGAAGTTAGTGCAAAAATTTAATTTGCTCCAAATCCTTGTTCTTTGACTCTTCCCACTTCTAGCTTACTTTCCTGTTTCTTAAAGGGATTTTTATCTTCCTTTCAGAATTCACATCTTAAAATACAGTTCAATTGAATATATATATATATGTGTGTGTGTATATATATGTATATATATAGTTTTTAAATTGAGATATAGTTAACACAATGTTTCATTAGTTTCAGGTGTACAACACAGTGATTTGACAAGTCTATTGTTATGCTATGCTCACCACAAATGTAACTACCATCTGAGAATATAGAGAGATTTTAAGCACAATAATTTCTTAATTTTCTTAAATAATATTTTATTTAAATCTTAAATAAGTATCTCATACTTCTAATCCTTTTTCTTCAAAGCAACATTGCATTTCTAAGTCAGATTTAGATTGCTCTCTCACCCTCCCAATTGGTGGTAATTGAAGGAACATTTACTGTAATATGTGCCACAAGGTAAAGTTCATATTTGAACAACTGTATGCCACAGAAATTCCAAAGAAGGCTAGATTTAAAACAAAAAAAAATATTTATTAGATGAGTCTTAAACATTGTACAATGCTAGTTTGGGATGTGCTTGTGACATGCATTTGTATCTTTCTCCTTTGAGTTAACTGGAAGCTTCAAATATAATTCTGTGTAGTTAAAGTCAGTTTTGGAAAAGGAGGGCTAGTCCAATAGTGCTTTGTTGAGCTGGAACAAGCTGCTCTTCTAAACATAATAATCCAATTACTTGAAATCAAAGTTATACTACTTTCAGTGTTGGGTAAAACTAATATATATTAAGAGTTAAATCAATGAATGTAAACATGCAAACAGTATGAGATGAGCTTTAGATGAACTATTTAATGCAGTCCAGAAAGGCAAATCCCAAACCATTATCAGACATGAAGAGAAATAAATGAAGGAAAACTGAATGATTAAATGCTTTCATCTGGAAATTTGATTTCAATATTCAGAAACTCTACAATTCTCCTAATTCGTCATGGTCTTTGTTTATTACTAATAAATTAGTGTGCTGATGGAAAGAATTCATTACCCTTTCTGCACACTTCACTAGTTGCAGGTCATTTATTAATCTGTGTTATCTGGTGGGACTAAAACAGCTGTAATTACATTGTTAAACATTGATTAATAAGCAACTCTCATCACTAATAAAAGAAACGTAAAATGTGTATTCTTTCAAGTATTCAGTTTAAAGTTTTACTCTCCTCTTGGGAATAAGGAATTTCAGAGTGCCATTAATATTGTTTCTGAGCAAACTGGATTTGCTTTTGCAACTGCTTCTGGTCACACCTATGAAACCCAATTACCAAAAAGAATGCAAATACATGGAAGAAACTCATTGTGGCCACAAAATAATATTAACTCCCTAAAATTAACATTCAAAATTGAAGTCTATTTTTTTATGATTTTCAGTTTTTTTATATTTAATGTTAAAAGGCTAGTCAATCAAAGCTGTGGTTTTATTTACTCTATTTTGATTACGCTATCAAATACACATCCATTTGCAGTTTGGAATTCAAATATTTTACAGATTGGCTGTACTTCAACAGCCAGAAGCATATTAAAAACTCTGTAGTTACTGTTTGCTAGGTTTCCAGGATGATCAAGTTGATTTAAGTGTTACCAGAACATTATTACATGTCAGACACTTTCATTAACAGTAAACAAGCAGACTATGTTTTACAAGTGAGCAAATTATATAATATCCTTTCCATCAATATCATAGAAAATAAAATGTCAATTTAAGAAATGGTTTTCCAGTAGATGTTTTACATATAACCCAAATTCATGACTTCTTAATAAAATGCCTCCTGTGCTGTCAAAAATTCATCTCGAAATTTAAGGTTCTATATAGGCTCTCGCACCTTTGTCATTAAACTTACCGCTGCTACTGATTTTCTCATACTCATATTTGAGTGCCAGGATCTTCAAAGAGGTAGCTGTCATTTTTCAGCAGAGTGGTAGTGTGGCAAGAGCTGACGGTGGGCATTTTAGTTTCCAAGCCCAGCTGCGCCACTCGATAGCAGTGACTTGGGAAGTTACTTAAATTTCTTATGGTAAGAATGAAAGGAGATAATGTTTTTTAAAAGTACAGTGTGGTTGGCTGACAGAGGACAAGTACAAAATGTTATTTTCCCTCGTTTCCTTGCATCCACATTTTTAAGCAGAGTGGTCAGCATTCTGACTGCTGAAATTTCTTAAGACTAACAGGATGATCTTCCTGTCCTCCAAATATCCGAACTGTGTGCCTCTGACACCTGGAAATTTACTGGTTATTTTATCAAGCTTCTATCAGTGATACACACCTAAGTGAATTCAAATATTGGAATTACAATGTGTCCAAAGATGATATTGAGATGAAAAAATACCACAAATTTAATAAGATGGGTAGAGATGGTAAGAAAAAGGGCCCAGATGAGGACAGAGTCAACACAAAGAGAGGACTTGGTAAGACACTAAGAAGTGGACTCAGCGGCTGAATAAGGAGGACAGGGCAAATAGGGATAGGTCCAGGTTCCAGATGCAAAGGATACACCCCACTGGTTCCGTGGGGAACCTGGTGTCATCCAGCTGGCAGCTCGACACTGCAAACAGGGATCATACACCTTAAGATGCTCTTGGGCTCTCATAGTAGAAGACAACAAAAGCATTTATTGAGGGGCACCTGGGTGGCTCAGCTGGTTAAGCATCTGCCTTTGGCTCAGGTCATGATCCCAGGGTCCTGGGATGGAGTCTCATGTCAGGCTCTCTGCTCGGCGGGGAGTCTGCTTCTCCCTCTCTGTCTCCCTTCCTTCCTCTCTCTCTCTCAAATAAATAAAATCTTAAAAAAAAGATTTTAAAAAAAGTATTTATTGGAAGAATGTTTGGAGATTCTGTAATTGCAGAGAAGTTGGAAGGCTAGGTTAGTGGAATGGATTGAACTAAGTGCTTCCGCTAGTAAAAGTACAGAAGGTACTACAAGTGTTGTTAGGAAGAATAACCTGGCCAGGCTGCTATTCCTGCTGCTGAGGAAATAAGCAGATCTTCCTCTGCCTGGAATACATCCTAATTCCTTAGGCAATATATTTTACTTCCTCCAAATTTAGAATCTTGGGAGGATGCATCTTATTCAATGCTCTTAGCTGCAGAGACTCGCCTTAGTGGTCAGAGAATAGCAAGAGGAAAAGTCTGTCTGGCTAGCTTTCATAGTCCAAGGCAGGGGCACTTTTCCCCAACTTGCCCACGGAAACAATAAACAGTGACAAATTTCCTCAAAATAAGAAAGGGGGTTGGAGTCTGTTGAAAGCAAACAAAGAAAGAAACAGTACAGTATAGTATCAGCCTTATGTGTGAGTCTTCCAAACAATGAGAGAGAAAATGATACTTCGCTACTCTTGGAATAAGGATTCTACTTCATTTTTGCTTGAAGAAAATTATATTACAAGGTCTGGGCAACTTCCTGAAGGAAAACTCATTTATTTTTCTTTCTGGAGGATGTGAGATATATATATATAGATAGATGTAGATATAGATATATACATATATATGATATTTTTTTAGTGGGGGGGGCGCTTTTCTATTCTGCTTTGTGCTAGGAAAGGCTGTCTTTTATGGCCACATCAGCTGGTCTCCCTTATCTTCTGGTTTAGAATGGGAGACAAAGCCAGAAACTGGAGATCAGGAGGACAACGAGTTTGAAATATTCAGCCCCCCAGCTCCCTTCCCTTCAGACTGAATTCAGGTTGGTTGTAGCTATTGCTCTGTTGAAGGCCACAGCTACTGTTCTCCTTTTCCTACAGTTACATGTTTACCTGGGTTCTAGTAAATATTCTCTCGTTACTCAGGCCTGGGGCTGAGCCTTCTTCCCACTTTCCTGAACATCCAAGGGTGTTCTATCATTCTTTATGGTTTTCCTTTCACTGTGTTGAAGACTTTGTAAAATACTCCTTTTTGTGAATTATTTTCAGTCGCATACTCCTTTTGAGTATGTCTGGTTTCCTGCCAAACTTGGCTGAGACAGGTGGGCTATGGGACACATCATTGGCTGTGAATGGACTTACTCTGTTCCAGAAATGTATTTGTTAGTATTTGGATGAGAGGATAATCTGTATAAATCTTGGGCATAATACATGCTTTCACTAATATCTTTCATTCATTTATAATTTCTAATCTGTCTCACAAACTTTTAAATATAAAATTATTCAAAAAATCATTTTAGAATGCATTCATGCTCTGTTGTTTTAAACTTTTCACAGAACACACAAAAAAATCACTTACTAAAAGACTGTTTTAGACTTCTTGTATCTCTTCTCTCACTTTCCATTCCCCTAACATGTACTGCAATCTGACCCCTGTTGAAACAATAATCTTCAAAATTCCAAATTCATTTGGACTGAACCTCTTGACTGCACGGGATTTCTTACCTCTTTATTGGAAATTGTTCTTCCCTTGACTTTCATGACAGCCGATCTCAGTTTTCTTACTGGCTTGACCGTTCTTACAATTGTTTTCTTGGTACTTCTTTCTCCAAATTTTCAACTGTTTCTCAAGGAAAACATTCTTTTTCTTTCCTCCCCACCACTCCCCTCTCCTTTCATTTGTTGTCTCTCTCATCCCTTTTACTTTCCTCCTTTTTCCTATAAGTGATTTCATTAAAGGTAACAGCTTTAGCTTTGACCTAGACCAGAGACCAGAAACATCATCAGGGTCTCACAGGTAATATAAATGAGTGCAGATGGAGGTAAGTGTATGTGCTTCCTTCAGGAGTAGTGGAATAGAGGAGGTTGGGTACCTCTTCTGAAGGGTCAGCCTTTACTTAGTAAGTGGAAGAATTGTCATGTGGTAATTTAGTTCAGGTCTCCCCAAACTTGTAGTATGTCAAGAAGAGTTGAAATTAGTCTCCAAATATTTTCATGTTAGTTCAGAAACATATTTCAACATTTTGTATGTCAAGCAAAACACTTGTATAGACTAGATTTGATTTCAGGGTGACTAATTTTTGATGTTTAATCGAAATTTTTATTTCTAGAACCCTAGACCTGATTTTATATCATTCCTCTGGAAAGCTCTACTTACCTGTATGGCTTCCTCTTGAAAATCACTCAATATGTTCCCAAGCTGTGGTCAAATATGTTTATTCACAAATGTTCCTCTCTTTATTTGTGATTTTCAAAAATATCATCACCATTGAGACCAACTACCCAAGATAGGAACCTTGCCTCATTCTTTATCTCTCAATGTTCCTAGGCTCTAGATCCTGCATTTCTCGAATCAGTTCTCTTTTCTCCATTATCACTGTATTATGGCTCTGTACTTTTTCAAAATCATTTACAAATCCACCTTAACATAAAAGTATTTTCTCTTCTGGTATATATATTCCATTCACACCCAATGTATATATATATATATACACACCTCCATTGCCTTTCCATTGCCTTGTGGGGGTTTTCAAATCTGCTTTTTAAATTCCTGGAGAGGGTGCTTTCTCGGATTAAGCATGGGAATTTTAGAAGCCCCAAACTGACCATGGTTGTGCTTACTATAGTACCCATTTTACTTATTTGTAAGTGGGTCAAAATATCCCTTTCATGTTACTACAAACAAAAGAGTAGAATGCAAAATTCTCATTAATTTTCACAATAAGGTATAAAACTTAATTTTTTTTTTACTTGTAGTGGAATACTCATGCAGATGTTGCCAACAGACCTGTGAGTACATAAGTTCAGTGTTTTCTCTCTGTATTATTATTATTATTATGGCAAAAAGTTTGAAAAACATATCTTAAGGATACAATTTAAGCTACTTTTCATGGCATATGAGCCCTTAATAATTTAGTTCTAATTCATCTCATCTGTATCTTTCACCCTCACTTTGTCCACATCACTCTGAATTTTTGTGGTTCCGAAAATATACCAGACCCTCTCACTTCATGCTTTTATGCAAACTCTATTCTCTGTCTAGAGTCAGTTTTTCTTCAAGTCTCAGGTCAAAAGTTAGCTTTTTATGAAGACTTCCCTGTTCTGAGGTCTTTAACCACTTTCACTTTCATTGTCTTCTAATTGCTAGCTAAATTTGTCTCTTTCACTAGTGTGAATTTCTGGAAAGCAGAGATCTCCTTTTTAATCCCTAGTGCCTAGCAGAGTGCATGATAATGATTGAAAGAATGGATGATGAACTTAGCTGTTGAATATATTGTGTGTGTGTGTGTGTGTGTGTGTGTGTGTGTGTGTGTGTGTGAACAAAATCCCAGAAAGTATTTCCTCTAACTCCTTTAGTAATGAGATTTGTGTTAGGCCAGATTTTGAACTCTATCAATAATAGTAATAGAAATCAAAAGTAATTCAAGTACTTCTTGGTTGTAATTACTAATATTATTCAATAATTATTATAATTTAAACACATATTAATTTAGGAGAACAACTTTTGCTATGGCTATGTATTTTTGGTTTCGATGTTGCTGGTTTACTCCACTAGATCCTCTGTTCTCCTTTCTCTACCCTGTTGTCTGAGGAAACGGAACAACTTGGCCTACAGGCATAAACCTCTTTTGCCCAGAAGCTTCTAGTTGGGTCTGGCCTTTGGGGAGCCCTGTGGGAGATCTGAAAGAGGGAAGAGAATGAACTCAGATATTTATTCTCTTGGCTCTCTTTCTGCAGTGGTCCAGTACCTGCTCCCTCTCTTGTCCCTTGGGTCAAGGTGCAGCAGCTACATAGTTACGGCTAAGCCCACATTGCTGTGCTGTACTTTGTGTTGCCCTGCACCCCCATCTCTGCAAATAGCCCATACTTGGGTGGTTTGTTGAGTTATCCTGATTTGAGTGTGACATCTGTTTCTTGTTGGGAACCTGACTGATATAATTCTCTTCTATTTCCATGATTGCTTATTCCTTAGACAAAATTCAAAATGAATAAGGGTGGTTTTTTTCTGTGTGTGTGTGTGTGTGTGTGTGTGTGTGTGTGTGTGTTTTATTTTACTACTTTATACAGCCATAAATTTTTTCACCCTTAGGCAGCTACATGTGTGTGCAAGACTAACTTAAAAATGAACAATGGCATGTTTTAGCAAAATCTTTATTACAGAACAGTAGTTCAAAATTATATAGATTGAAGTTGAATAGCATGTGCATTTTAAGAAAATTTTTTACTAAGCAGAATTATTTATTAAAGAGCATAAATCAAGTTAAAATACTTTAGATTATTTCTCAGGGTAAGTAAGAAAGTTTTGTGCTTAGAACAAATAGAACCTAATTTTATTTATTTATTTTTTAAAAATTTTATTTGACAGAGAGAGACACACAGCAAGAGAGGAACACAAGCAGGGGGAGTGGGAGAGGGAGAAGTAGGCTTCCCGCGGAGCAGAGAGCCTGATGCGGGGCTTGATCCCAGGACCCTGGGATCATGACCTGAGCCAAAAGCAGATGCTTAATGACTGAGCCACCCAGGCCCCCCAATAAAACCTAATTTTAAGCTTTCCATAGATAATAATTAAGATCAACAGTGAGGAAAAAAGTGATAATTTAAATAATTTTCAAACATTTTAATATATTTTTAAAAGGTGAAAATTAAAGATATCACCAATAGTGTCATAATTATAAAGTATTAATAAATTAATTTTAAGACAATGAAATATAAATTTTTTTAACATTCTTGTCATAGATTCTTAGTATGCTATGTTTTAATTTCTAAGCAAATTGTAGTTTTTATTACAAAGTGTTAAAATACAAAAATATACAGAACTTTGCTAAAACACTGTACTCAGGGTTCCTGTTGTGAGGCTGCCTTTATTGAAATCATTTTAAGATTTTCCTGGTATTTTAATGAATACCCTTCCTCCAGATGATGCCCAAATAGACTTTCTTCTTTTATAACATGTTGTATAGTGAAGAATGTTGCTTCTACAACATAGTTTCTACACACAGCTGTTTAAGAGTCAATCCTTCATACTCAAGAAGATAACTTTAAAATACATTTTAATAAGGAAATTTCTTAAGTGAAAATATACTTTCAACCTCTCTATTTTATATGAATATTTGTTCCTATGTCTCTGTAGCCTTATTCCTTTTATTTTTCACATGTCATATCATTTTTCACAACTTGTACTCCTCCCCCACCCCGTTTTTTGAAACTTCCCAAATGAGAGACCATGTTCCATAATCAAGGTTGGTGACTCTGACTTGTCATTTTTCAAAGTATGGCCTATAGGTGAAATTGATTGAACTGTTCATGAAGTCAGGTGTGTGTTTTTTGTTTTGTTTTTGTTTTTGCTGGTTTTGTTGGCACTTTCATATACTATAGAAGTTTTTACAGCACTGGTGCTCATATGTTTTGGGCAATACTTCAAATTTTCTAGGAATAACACAGGTCTGAAAAAACACTAACCCATGATCTGACATTCTAATGAATGTGATCTTGAAGTCCATCTATAAGACCCCATCAAGGCAAATTGGTGGAGGAGTAGGAGACCTGGATTTCGTCTGGTCTCAGGAATTCAGCTGAAGAGGGATCAAACCATTCTGAACACCTACGAACTCAACAGGAGATCGAACAAAAGAATAGCAACAACTCTCTGAACAGAAAAGCGACCACTTTCTGGAAGGTAGGATGTGCGGAGAAGTGAATCTGAGGCGATATTTGGGAGGATAGACGGCGGGGGAGGGGGCCTCCGTCTGCCGATTCTGGCAAGTGATAGAGCCGCGGAGCACAAAATCAGAACTTTTAGAAGTCGGCTCCACTGAGGGACATCGCTCCAGGGGCTAAGCTGGGGGTGGAACGCTTGCAGGACAGTGTGGTCTCAGGACCCTCAGGGTCACAGAAAGACCAGGGGTGCCTGAGTGCGGCAGAGCTCCAGGGTATCAGAGCGGGGAAGCCGGCTGCAGAGACGGAGCTGAGGCGCGGGCTCTCAGCTCAGGGTTGCCATAAACTGTGATCGGTGACATTTGGGCCACTGCTCCTCCAGCAGGGATCCAACAAGTGGCAGAGCTGGGGAGACTCCACTTCCTCCCCCGGGAGGAGCGGCACAGGAGCACACCTCAGGGATCTGCTGGGTTTGGAGACTCCACATGGGGTCGGGTGCCAGAGATAGAAACACTCAGTCACAGGCCAGGTGAGCAGGAGTGCGGCCGGAGATCGGGGAGATGGGAGTGGCTGACTGCTTTTCTCTGGGGGTGCACTGAAGAGCAGGGCCCCGAGTTCTCGGCTCCTCCCAGGTGGAGATTGGGAGGCCGCTATTTTCACTGTCATCCTTCAAAGCTGTAGGGAAAGCTTGCAGGGAACAAAAGCTCCCAAGAGCAAACCCGAGAAGATTGCTTAGCCGGGACCGACAAGGGCGGGGCAATTCCGCTCCCAGCAAAGACATTTGGGAACCATGGCAACAGGCCCCTCTTCCAGAAGATCAGCAAAAACAGCCAGCCAAGACCGAGTTTACTGAGCAATGAGAACGGCAGAACTCCAGTGCTAGAGGAATACTGCACATAGAATTCATGGCTTTTTTACCATGATTCATTAGTCTTTCAAAGTTAATTTTTTTAACTGTTTTTTTTTTGAATTTTTCTTTTTCCCTTTTTCAACCAACATCTTATCAATCCCTTTTTTAAAAAATCATTTTTATTTTTCATTTTTAGAGTCATATTCTATCCCTTCATAGTAGTTACCCTTATTTTTGGCATATATATATATATATATATACGTTATTCTCTCTTTAAAATTTTGAGATATAGTTTCTTCTAACATATCAAAATATACCCTAAATCTCTAGTGTATGGCTTTGTTCGGGTCTCCTGCCTGATCACATTCTCTCCCCCTTTTTTTTCTTTCTTTTCTTTATCCCCTCCTTTCTATTTTCAAGCACCTTATCAATTTCTTTTTAAAAATTTTTTATAATTTTCATCTTTACAGTCATATTCCATCCCATTATTGTATCAACCCTTATTTTGTACATATATAAGTCTTTCTTTCTTTAAAATTTTAGAAGGCACTTTCTTCTAACAGACCAAAAT
Source organism: Zalophus californianus (assembly GCF_009762305.2). NCBI lineage: Eukaryota > Metazoa > Chordata > Mammalia > Carnivora > Otariidae > Zalophus > Zalophus californianus. The sequence continues at coordinate 66,216,996 of NC_045601.1, read as the reverse complement.
ACACCCAAAATCTAGTGTGTGGCACTGATCTATGCACTAGACTTAACATATTTGATCATATTCTGTTTTTTTTATTTTGTTCTGTTTTTGTTTGTTTTTATCTTTTTCTTTTTCTATTTTTTTCTCTTTCTTTTTTCTTTCTTTGCCTTTCTTTTCCCCTGTTTTCAGGTCTTTTCTGATTTGTTTAGAATATATTTCCTGGGGACGTGGTTAACCTGTTAGCATTGTGTTCTCTCATTCATCTATTCTCCTCTGGACAAAATGACAAGACGAAAAAATCACCTCAACAAAAAGAACAAGAGGTAGTACCGTCTGCCAGCAACCTACTGAATATGGATATTAGTATGATGTCAGACCTAGAGTTCAGAATCATGATTTTAAAAATACTAGCTGGGCTTGAAAAAAGCATGGAAGTTATTAGAGAAACCCTTTCTGGAGAAATAAAAGAACTAAAATCTAACCAAGTCGAAATCAAAAAGGCTATTAATGAGGTGCAATCAAAAATGGGGGCACTAACTGATAGGATAAATGAGGCAGAAGAGAGAATTAGTGATATAGAAGACCAAATGATGGAAAATAAAGAAGCTGAGAAAAAGAGATAAACAACTACTGGATCACGAGGGCAGATTTTGAGAGAGAAGCGATACCATAAGACAAAACAACATTAGAATAATTGGGATCCCAGAAGAAGAAGAAAGAGAGAGAGGAGCAGAACGGATATTGGAGCAAATTATAGCAGAGAACTTCCCTAATGTGGGGAAGGAAACAGGCATCAAAATCCAGGAGGCACAGAGAACGCCTCTCAAAATCAATAAAAATATGTCAACACCCTGACATCTAATAATAAAACTTACGAGTGTCAGAGACAAAGAGAAAATCCTGAAAGCAGCTCAGGAGAAGAGATATGTAACCTATAATAGTAGAAACATTAGATTGGAAACAAACCTATCCACAGAGACCTGGCAGGCCAGAAAGGAATGGCATGATATCTTCAGAGCACTAAACGAGAAAAATATGCAGCCAAGAATACTATATCCAGCTAAGCTCTCATTGAAAATTGAAGGAGAGTTAAAAAGCTTCCAGGACAAACAAAAACTAAAGGAATTTGCAAACACAAAATGCAGCCCTACAAGAAATATTGAAAGGGGGCCTCTAAGCAAAGAGAGAGTCTAAAAGCAGCATAGACCAGAAAGGAACATAGCCAATATACAGTAACAGTCAACTTCCAGGCAATACAATGGCACAAAATTCATATCTTTCAATAGTTACCCTGAATATAAATGGGCTCAATGCCCCAATCAAAAGACACAGGCTATCAGATTGGATTAAAAAACAAGACCCATCGATATGCTGTCTGCAAGAGGCTCATTTTAGACCCAAAGACACCCCCACATTGAAAGTGAGGGGGTGGAAAACCATTTACCATGCTCATGGACACCAAAAGAAAGCTGGGCTGGCAATCCTTATATCAGACAAATTAGATTTTAAACCAAAGACTGTATTAAGAGATGAAGAAGGACACTCTATCCTACTTAAAGGGTCTATCCAACAAGAAGATCTAACAATTGTAAATATCTATGCCCCTAACATGGGAGCAGCCAATTATATAAGGCAATTAATAACAAAAGCAAAGAAACACATTGACAACAAGTACAATAATAGTGGGGGACTTTAACACCCCCCTGACTGAAATGGACAGATCATCTATGCAAGAGAATACCAAGGAAATGAAGACTTTACATGACACCCTGGACCAAATGGACTTCACAGACATATTCAGAACATTCCATCCAAAGCAATGGAATACACATTCTTCTCTAGTGCCATGGAACATTCTTCAGAATTGATCACATCCTAGGTCACAAATCAGGTCTCAACCGGTACCAGAAGATTGGGATTTTTCCCTGCATATTTTCAGACCACAATGCTTTGAAACTAGAACTCAATCACAAGACGAAAGTCGGAAAGAACTCAAATACATGGAGGCTAAAGAGCATCCTACTAAAGAATGAATGGGTCAATGAGGAAAGAAGAATTAAAAAAATTAAAGAAGAATTAAAAAATTCATAGAAACCAATGAAAATGAAAACACAACTGTTCAAAATCTTTGGGATGCAGCAAAGGCAGTCCTAAGAGGAAAATATATACCAATACAAGCCTTTCTCAAGAAACAAGAAAGGTCTCAAATACACAACTTAACCCTACACCTAAAGGAGTTAGAGAAAGAACAGCAAATAAAGCCTAAACCCAGCAGGAGAAGAGAAATAATAAAGATCAGAGCAGAAATCAATGAAATAGAAACCAAAAGAACAGTAGAACAGATCAACGAACCTAGGAGCTGGTTCTCTGAAAGAATTAACAAGATTGATAAATCCCTGGCCAGACTTATCAAAAAGAAAAGAGAAATGACCCAAATCAACAAAATCATGAATGAAAGAGGAGAGATCACAACCAACACCAAAGAAATACAAACAATTATAAGAACATATTATGAGAAAATCTATGCCAGCAAATTAGATAACCTGGAAGAAATGGGTGCATTCCTAGAGATGTATCAAAAACCAAAATTGAACCAGGAAGAAATAGAAAACCTGAACAGACCTATAACCACTAAGGAAATTGAAGCAGTCATCAAAAATCTCCCAACAAACAAAAGCCCAGGGCCAGATGGCTTCCCAGGGGAATTCTATCAGACATTTAAAGAAGAATTAATACCTATTCTCCTGAAACTGTTCCAAAAAATAGAAATGGAAGGAAAACTTCCAAACTCATTTTATGAGGCCACCATTACCTTGATCCCAAAACCAGACAAAGACCCCATCAAAAAGGAGAATTACAGACCAATATCCTTGATGAACATGGATGCAAAAATTCTCACCAAAATACTAGCCAATAGGATCCAAAAGGACATTAAAAGGATTATTCACCATGACTAAGTGGGATTTATCCCTGTGCTGCAAGGTGGGTTCAACGTCTGCAAATCAATCAACACGATACAATATATTAACAAAAGAAAGAACAAGAATCATATGATCCTCTCAATAGATGCAGAAAAAGCATTTGACAAAGTACAGCATCCTTTCTTGATCAAAACTCTTCCGAGTTTAGGGATAGAGGGTACATACCTCAATATCATAAAAGCCATCTATGAAAAACCTACAGCCAATATCATTCTCAATGGGGGAAAGCCGCTTTCCCCCTAAGGTCAGGAACGTGGCAGGGATGTCTACTATCACCACTGCTATTCAACATAGTATTAGAAGTCCTAGCCACAGCAATCAGACAACAACAACAAAAAAAATCAAAGGCAGCCAAATTGGCAAAGAGGAAGTCAAACTCTCACTCTTTGCAGATAATATGATACTTTATGTGGAAAACCCAAAAGACTCCACCCCAAAACTGCTAGAACTCATACAGGAATTCAGTAAAGTGGCAGGGTATAAAATCAATGCACAGAAATCAGTGGCATTCCTATACACCAACAACAAGACAGAACAAAGAGCAATTAAGGAGTCAATCCCATTTATAATTGCACCCCAAATCATAAGATACCTAGGAATAAATCTAACCAAAGAGGCAAAGGATCTGTACTCAGAAAACTATAAAATACTCATGAAAGAAATTGAGGAAGACACAAAGAAATGGAAAAACATTCCATGCTCATGGATTGGAAGAACAAACTTTGTGAAGATGTCAATGCTACCTAGAGCAATCTACACATTCAATGCAATCCCCATCAAAATACCATCCACTTTTTTCAAAGAAATGGAACAAATAATCCTAAAATTTTTATGGAAACAGAAGAGACCCTGAATAGCCAGAGGAATGTTGAAAAAGAAAAGCAAAGCTGGCGGCATCACAATTCTGGACTTCCAGCTCTATTACAAAGCTGTCATCATCAAGACAGTATGGTACTGGCACAAAAACAGACACGTAGATCAATGGAACAGAATAGAGAGCCCAGAAATGGACCCTCAACTCTATGGTTGACTCATCTTTGACAAAGCAGGAAAGAATGTCCAATGGAAAAAAGACAGTCTCTTTAACAAATGGTGTTGGGAAAATTGGACAGCCACATGCAGAAGAATGAAACTGGACCATTTCCTTACACCACACACAAAAATAGACTCAAAATAGTTGAAAGACCTAAATGTGAGACAGGAGTCCATCAAAATCCTAAAGGAGATAAAGGAGAAGAGAGGCAGCAAACTCTTCAACCTCAACTGCAACAACTTCTTCTTAGGAACATCGCCAAAGGCAAGGGAAGCAAGGGCAAAAATGAACTATTGGGACTTCAACAAGATAAAAAGCTTTTGCACAGCAAAAGAAACAGTCCACAAAACCAAAAGACAACCGACAGAATGGGAGAAGATATTTGCAAATGACATATCAGATAAAGGACTAGTATCCAAAATCTATAACGAACTTATTAAACTCAACACCCAAAGAATGATGGATCCAATCAAGAAAGGGGCAGAAGGCATGAATAGACATTTTTTTTCAAAGAAGACATCCAAATTGCCAACAGACATATGAAAAAGTGCTCAAAATCGCTCAGCCATCAGGGAAATCCAAATAAAACCTCAATGAGATATCACCTCACACCAGTCAGAATGGTTAAAATTAACAAGTCAGGAAATGACAGATGTTGGTGGGGATGTGGAGAAAGGGGAACTCTCCTACACTGTTGGTGGGAATGCAAGCTGGTGCAGCCACTCTGGAAAACGGTATGGAGGTTCCTCAAACAGTTGAAAATAGAGCTACCATACGATCCAGCAATTGCACTACCGGGTATTTATCCCAAAGGTACAAATGTCGTGATCCCAAGTGGTACGTGCACCCCGATGTTTATAGCAGCAATATCCACAATAGCCAAACTATGGAAGAGCCAAGATGTCCATCAACAGATGAATGGATAAAGAAAATGTGGTGTATATATATACAATTGAATATTATGCAGCCATCAAAAGGAATGAAATCTTGCCATTTGCAACGACGTGGTTGGAACTGGAGGGTATTATGCTGAGCGAAATAATTCAATCAGAGAAAGACATGTATCATATGACCTCACTGATATGAGGAATTCTTAATCTCAGGAAACAAACTGAGGGTTGCTGGAGTGGGGAAGGGTGGGAGGTATGAGATGGCTGGGTGATAGACATTGGGGAGGGTATGTGCTATGGTGAGTGCTGTGAATTGTGTAAGACAATTGAATCACAGACCTGTACCTCTGAAACAAATAATACATTATATGTTAAAAAAAAAAAAGAAAAAGATAGCAGGAAGGGAAAAATGAAGGGGGGAAATTGGAGGGAGAGACAAACCATGAGAGACTATGGACTCTGAGAAACAAACGGAGGGTTCTAGAGGGGAGGGGGTGGGGGATGGGTTAGCCCCGTGATGGGTATTAAAGAGGGCACGTACTCAGTGGAGCACTGGGTGTTAACATGCAAACAATGAATCATGGAACACTACATCAAAAACTAATGATGTGATGTATGGTGATTAAGAACATAATAATATAAATATATATATTAATTATTTTTAAAAAAGGAGAAACACAGGTGACTATAAGTCATTTGATACAGTCTGGGTAGAGATATGAACAAATAGAAAACTGAAGACAATCAGCATAATGAATTAGTCACAACTAGAGAATCTCATTGGCTGTTGGACCCAAATTTTGCCAGTCTCCTAGGCCTGATGTTAATCTTTTTTTACCTAAACCATTTTTTACCATGCTCTCTTTGACAGTACCCACCTCAGTTCTCTTGACTCTACTGTTCCAGTGGATTCTCTTGACTCCACTAATAGAACTGAGTCCACTTCTCTACATCCAGTACTCCTCTGTATTCCCCAGTTCTTAGACCATATGACTTAGGAAAGAACTACTGAACTGGTGAACAGCCTAAGACACCAATCTGAAAATAATTAGTGATTTAGTGACTCTTCTAGTCAGAATCTCTGGAGTGTAGACCTTAGAGTCACTCTCACTCTTATCCCTAGGGGATCCAGTTCCCAGAAAAGGACTAATAAATAAGCCAGTCTCCTTTTCTGCTCCCTTCTAGATGTACAAAAGTGTTGCTTCTAAACACCCACCTACTAATTGGGCCCTTATTCTCCACCTACAGACCTGTTTCTGAATAGTGACCTTTTTTTTTTTTTCCCCCTCACTAAATTTCCTGGGCCATCAACCAGATTATAACTGTGCTCTGCCTTCCTGCTGGGATCTAACACCTGCTCTTGCAAACACCCTTTTGACTTTTGTCTGAATTCAAATTGAGTTTATTACATTCTTTGTACATTGTTCATGGCTCATACTACCTCCTACACCCCCTCGCATTTCAACGGCACTTTGTAGTTAGTCTCACAATAAATCTAACTATTGGATCCTAAGCATAATTTCCACACCTGTTCTGTCCCAGTGGATTTAGATTAAGGTCCAAATGGCTTCATCCTTTCCACTCTTCTGTTTGCCTGATTGGAGCTCCACATCTCATACCCCAGACCAATGTATAACATGTCCCAATACCCTATGCTTCCTCCCTCCCTCAGTCAATTCCACAGCACATTCTATGGTATTCTAAACTTTCTGAGCTCTCTACTTCTGCAGCTAGCTTGTTTATCATTGCTTAAAAAAATAAAAAGTTCCTAAGATTGCCAATGTCATCAACTGCAGATTCACTGTTATGCCTCAGATAAACTTTAATGGTAATTTCTGTATCCCTTAGAAGCTCTTTTACACTCACGCATTTCCTTCCAGCTCCTAAGAACATTTCTGCCATCCCCATCTCTTCCACTCCCCCATCCATCCCTTACTACCTCTTGCCCTTACTCTCAGAGAAAATAAAGAACAAGGCTCTTTGTGAAGAGAACCATGGGCACCCTAAGGGGGATCTCTAGAATGTCTTTGCTTCTGATATTTCTCAACATCACCTCTTTTCCATTTTTTTTTTTTTTGTCTAACAGAAAGTGCCTGCCACCATTCTTTAACACAGCTTCTTTAACATTCTCCAGTCTCCATAATTCTATCTGTTAATATAGTCCTCTCCTCTTAATTTTCAATCTATTTCATCTTGGTCACCAGAAAACCTAAAATATTTCCTTTTTTTGCCCCTGGTGCTTTTTGAACTTTCCCAGATCTCCTTTCTTCCTTTTACCATGGGAAGGACTGTAATTTTCACTCATTCTCATTCTCTTTACTTTCATTCTCTCAGTTGCTTACAATATTTTATTTTTTATTCACAAACAGGTGTATATAATTATTTAAAAAATGGTACGGTGAGCACACATGTGCCCATCCAGTTAAGAAATAGATCATTACTAATACAGTTGAATAAGCTTCTGGTAATTACCTCCTTGCATTCCATCCTAGAGGTAATTGTTATTCTAAATTTTTTGATAATCAAGTCTTTGTTTTTCTTTATGGTTTTGCATGTATGTGTCTGAGTAAGTGTCCCTAATTAATATATTGTGTGTGTTAATGCATTATTTGTCACCACTCTTTTCCATCCAGCAGACACCCCTCTGTTGTGGTTTCAGAGACCTGGTCTTTCATCTCTCGTAGCATTTATCACATTTACTTTCTGTCGATTCCTTAGCATATGAGCTCTTTGTCCTCTTTTGTTTTTTTTTCTCAGAACTTAAATCAGTGCCCAGTAAACATTCAATAAATATTTTTAAATAAATTAATAAAAGAAGAAATTGTGGGCACAACCTCTTTATGGGTTCAGAGTTCCTACATTTTTGTATTAAAACATTTAAATAAATGAACACATTCTGGAGTAGAAAATTTTTCAATCACAAAGATTAAAACATAAAAGCATGTTCTAGTTAAATTTCTCTTATAATCCCAGTTCTGTCACTAATTGTGTGCCACCTTGGGCCATTTACTTAACCTCCTAGTCCTCTGTTGCCTAATCTATAAAATGAGGTTGGACTAAATGATCCCCAAGGTCCTTTCCAGCTGTGAAATTCTATGATTGTCATCGATGATTGTATAAATAAAAAATTCAATTAACAAGAACATCTTAATCCCTAAGCATTATCACTAAATTGAGATTTTACTTTTTCAAAGAGCAATTATTTTATATACACAGAAGGAAAGGAAAGTGTTCACATACTTTCCTTTCCAGCCACAATTCAACTTCATCAACAGAGTTTTTTTATACAATGTGCATAATGCTCTTCCTACTCAAATATTATTATTTTTCTCTTCCTTTGAAGGGGCATCACTGAGAGATCTCCTCTTTATTTAATCAGCAAAGACATTACTTATCTTAGAATAGATGTGTCACTTGTCTTACTCTAGTCCAATGAAATATGCTATGCTCTCCAAATCTAATTAGACATTCTAGACTTGACCTGTTAGGTGACCAGCCTGAGCAAATTTCTTATGTCTTTAACTACTGACCCTGGCCTATGTATGCTCTTGGACCTTTCAAAACCCATTTCTTCTCACTAACCCCTGTTCACCTTTCTTATTCCTCTGGTCTTTCCTTCCTATTGCTTCTCTGTCTTCCCTCCTATGTGTAGATTCTAAGAGAGACTTCTGTGTAACATCCCCTGCCTAAGAGTCCTATGTGACTTCCCTCCATAAACCCTTCCCTTGAGGGAAATTCTTCACCCACTAGGTTACTGGTGCAAGGTACTAATCTGGCCACGAAATTATGTAATCACAGAATAATGAAAGTAAATTAAATATTAAAGGTCATACATGGTCATTGTGAATTTTTAACAGCTTTATTGTGGTATAAATGAAATACATTAAATTGTACGTATATAAAATGTACATTTTGATGTTTTAATTTATGTCTACACCTGTGAATCCATCAATAGGACAAGATAACTTCCCTTTCATTCCCTAAACTAATCTCATAACCCTTTATAATTCCTGTTTTCCACCCTCCCCACACTCCTCCCACTCTTTTCCTGTCCCTAGGTGCCACTCATCTGCTTTCTTTATAGATTATCTTGCATTTTCTATAATTCTGTATAAATGGAATAATAGAATTTGCATGCATTTTGTGTAGCTTTTTTCACTCAGCACATTATTTTGAATTTATCCATATTGTTGTATGTATCAGTAAGTTCACTCCTGCTATTGACAGAATAGTATCCTCTTACATGAAAGTACCACTATTTGTTTATCTGTTGATCTACTGAAGACATTTTTTTTTCCAGTTTTGGGCTATTACAAATAAAGTTGCTGTGAACATTTGTATTCAAGTCTTTGCTCAGACATATTCTTTTATTTATTTTGGGTAAGTACTAGCAGTGTTATGGCTGGATCATATAACAAATAGTTTAAAAAATTGTCAAACTGTTTTCCAAAGTGGTTGTACCATTTTAGAAGCAGCAGTATATGAGAGTTCCAGTTCCTTCACAACCTTCCAACACTTGGTATAGTCAGTTATCCTAATAGATGTAGAGTAATACCTCACTGTGTAGTTATTCTCTCTCTCTCTCTCTCTCTCTCTATATATATATATATATATATAACATTCAAACTTCACTACTAAAAAGACAACCCAATAAAAATCTGGAAAACATTTTTAAAAATATGGAAAAGGTTTGAATACATATTTCACTAAAGAAAATATACTGGTGTCAAATAAGGACGAAATGATGCTCAGCACCATTAGTCATTAGGGAAATGCAAATTACAGGTATTTTGATTCATATAAGAATCAATTAACATGAACTACAATTGACAAAACTTCCTACTATTTTCCTATCTGGTAGAACATAGTTAATATCATATTATATATGCAATTTAATCCTGTTTTTACTCTAATGCAGTGTGTAGAAGAATTTAGTGCATAAATATTGTGTTTCAGGTTATGTCTTTGCTATGGTTTGGATTACAAGAATGAAATTACTGGGTATATCAGTACATATTTTCATATTACTTCCCACAAACATTGTACTATGGACATCCATCAATGACTGGGACTTTTTCTCTTTATGTAGTGCAAAATTATTAACTTTTTAAAAAAAAAATCTTTGTATAGCTATTTATTGAAGAATTGATTTTTATCTTAATTAAAATGTCTTTCATTACTCTTGATAGTCAACATTTTTATATAGTTATACATTTTATACATTTACATGAAATTCCTTTTCAATAGATTGTCTCAATATAGTCTCAAACTTTATCTTTTAATAATGTTTATGATACCCTCAACTTTCAGTTTTATATTTTCATGTTGCCAATATATTAATTTTATCCTCCCTGTTTTTTTCCAATGACTTTAAACATATAAAGTTTAGTCATATTTTTTTGTTTTATATGTCTTGATCTTTTATATTTAAATTTTTAATTAATCTATAATATATTTTGGCATGTCATATAAAGAAAGGATTTTAGTTGATATTTTTCTACTACCTGACCATTTATTCAAGACAACTGGTTGATTAATCTATTCTTCTCTAGTTGTTTTCCACATTTTCTTTATCATGTATTCCTTTATCTAAACCATTTTATGTAAATTTCCAAAATAATTGTTTGATTTCTGCTTGCCTGTTCATGAATGTTTATATTTTTTAAATTAAGGTAAGATCTCTTTGGAGTTTTAATTAAAATAGTATTACAAGTTTAGTTTGGAAACAATTAGACATTTATATATTTTGTATTCATATCCACAGATAACTCATGACTTCTAATTTATTCAACTATTATTTTATGGCTTTCAGGAAGTTTGTAGTTGATTTCATATAAATCTCATATATTTCTTGGCCATTTTTTACTGAGTGCCTTATATTTAATACTAGTACATATGTTTTTTAAAATTATTCTTTCAATTATTTAATACTGATATACAGAAACTATGTTATTTTGTTTATTTTGTTTCCAGCTACCTTATTGAATTTTCTTGTTAGTTTTATAGTGTTCCTCTTCATCTTTTTCAATTTCCTAGCTAAATAAACATATTATCCATAAAAATGATAATTTTGTTTCTTTCCCCATATTTTTGCTTTATTCTTTAAGTACTATTTTTAAAGCTTTTATTTTAATTCCAAGTAGTTAACATATAGTGTTATATTAATTTCAGATGTATGATATGGTGATTCAGCAATTCTATACATCAGCCAGTACTCATCACAAGTGCACTCCTTGATCCCCATCACCTGTTTTACCCATCCTCCCTACCTACCCTCTAGTAACCATCAGTTTGTCCTCTATAGTTGAGTCTGCTTCTTGATCTCTCTCTCTCTCTTTTTCCCTTTGTTCATTTGCTTTGTTTCTTAAATTCCACATGTGAATGAAATCATATGGAATTTGTCTTTTTCTGATTAACTTCTATTTTTGATTAGTTGTATTGGATAGAACTTTCAAAGGCATTAAAAATTATAGCAGTTTTATTGCAGATTCTTGTCCCCCCAATTTTATTAGTGTTTTATATTTAGTGTGAAGTTAGCTATGCTTTGGTTGACTTTTATATTTTAAAGCCAGTAGTAAGGTTTACTCAAAATTCCCTCAAATATCAGAATTATTCCTCATTTGATCAGGTAGTGATTTTCTAATTATGTGAGGATAAGAATAGAACTATAGCATTTCAAAATATCGAGTATGTCCCCCCAGATTACTGTTACCATCAGAAATTGATTTATTTCTAATCAAGACTATAATATCGTCAGAAAAGTCAGTGGATGGATATATTCAGTTAACAAAAATTTATCAATTTCCTCTCTATTAGGCAGAATTTTGAGACCTACTCTGCCCTACAATTCTCATAACACATATTTGAGAATGATAAGAAACATCTCAACCTTTGAGTATTTCACATTTGGTAAGTCACTTTACCTTTCTGCATCAGTGAGATTCTTAGTTGGCAATTAATACCTTTGTGAATTTGAGCAAATTAGTTCATTTGCTCCAATTTTGTTACCTTAAGATAAGGGTAAGATAGGTTATCTCTACTATCTTTTTCTTTGACACATTCTGGAACTTATAACAATCTCTGTTAGAAATAAGGCATATATACAACAGAATATTACTCAGCCATCAGAAAGGATGAATACCCAACTTCTACACCAACATGGATGGGACTGGAGGAGATTATGCTAAGTGAAATAAGTCAAGCAGAGAAAGTCAATTATCATTTGGTTTCACTTATTTGTGGAACATCAGGAATAGCTGGAGGACATTAGGAGAAGGAAGGGAAAAATGAAGGGGGGGAATCAGAAGGGGAGACGAACTATGAGAGACTATGGACCATGAGAAACAAACTGAGGGTTCTAGAGGGGAGGGGGGTGGGGGTTAGCCTGGTGATGGGTATTAAAGAGGGCACGTACTGCATGGAGCACTGGGTGTTATACACAAACAGTGAATCGTGGATCACCACATCAGAAACTAATAATGTATTGTATGGTGACTAACATAACATAATAAAATAAAATTAAAATAAAAAAAGAAAAGAAAGAAGGCATATATATGTGGAAATCTATATTAAAAAAAACTCAAGAGTCAATGCAGTATAGTAAAAATATCAGGGGTTTTGGCTAAGATTATTACATATCAAAATTTTGGTGCTTCTTACTATCTGTGTGATATTAGGTAACTTATTTAAACTCTACAAGCCCAAGTTTCATGGTGTCAATAGGAAATACTAAAATTCATACCTGTCATCTCTGGGACGAGAACTAGGTAACAGTCTTGTACCATGGGGTCTATATCTGTTAGAGCACCAGCAGGAAACAGATGGCCCACTTGCACTAGGTTGATTCTAGAATACTGTATTTACAGAGATACTAATTTTGAAGGTGTAGGTGTACGGTAACGACAAAGGATATTGCGATAATCTAGAGCATACCAGGAGACAAATTATTACCACACTTAGGTCCAGGGGCAATTGTGGAGGAAGAAGTTTTGGGAGCCTGAAGGAACCCGGCCATGTATAATCATGGCTTTGAGAGAAGCAATGACCATGGTGGAGGGACAGTCAGCCTAAGACAGAAATAAACTTCATTCAGAAAGGTATAAACTTGGTTAATTGGCTCATTAATTAAAATCTGGGCTCCAGAATTTCAACTCTAAGATCTGTGTTGTTTAGGTATCTTCATATAAACAGATATTCAGAGAAGTCCTTCATATTGGAATTTAAATAAAGGTAGTAACTTTATTTGTCCAGAGTAAATAAGTCAATAAACCAAAGGAAGATTTTATAAAATGTACAATGTAATCAGGTAAGATTTATAATGGGCATAATGTAAGCTCTGATATTTCAAAATTACCCTCACATAAGACTTGTAATACTCATTTAACAATATGATATGTCCAGTCTGGGTTCTGACCTCTCTGTCTCAAGTTTCTCTTGCCCAAATCTGTCTGACCTAGCTCCAGGATCCTTAATTACAAGATTCTTAGTCTTTTCCCATTTTCCTTCCTCATTGTATAATCTTTAAGAACTAGATCTTTATCAATTGATTTCTACAGAAAGCTGTGCTCCACTTCAAAATGTTCTGGAAACTGCTGTCTGGAGTAGTTTCCAGCTGCTTTCTGCCCTTCTATTCTGAGAGCTCCGTGTTTACTGGTGCAGTTCTCTCTTTGTAGAATTAGTATTCTCTTCTACTTTGGTGATAAAAGAGGGGTTTTTAGTTCCTTACTTCTAAAGCTCACTTCCTGCTTGGAATCAGAGCTGGATCTGCTGTTGCAGGGAAGCATGGATGTCATGACACTTCCTTGGATAGCAATAGCTAAAGGCACCATTCTTTAATTACTTCATGTCCTACCTGTCAGGAAATTAACAGAGGTGGATGGCATGATGCAAAGCGTGCTGGGACAGAAATTTCAACCTTGGGCTATATTGGGTTTAGTTATCCATTTTCTACCCATGCAATTTGGAAAACTTACTTAAATTTCTAATCCTTATTTTTCTTTTTTCTTATTTGTAAAAATGAAATAATACACTGTTACACTTACTTCACATGATTGCTGTAAGACTCAAATGAATTAATGTATGTGGTGGGATTTACAAATTATAAAGGTGGAAGGTATTTTTACTGTCTGGAAAAATGCATATTCTTGAGCCTTTGGAAACAGTAACGGTATGTTATGTAAATTAGTATTGACTTTGTGTTCATATTTTCCCACCTGACTAGCCAAATGAAAAAGACATGTATTTCTCATGGAAATCTCGAGGGATATTAACCAATCTTCCTTCAGTATATTTAATATAATTCTAAGAATTAATAGGCAACACTTAGAGTAATCACAGATACAAGACTGCACAAATCAAATCATAATCATGTTCATTTTACACTAATAAAATTTCCAAGAGTAGAGTGTACCTTTGCTATTCATGACTTACATGAATAGTTTTCAAACCTCCATATAGTTTTTCCTTGAGTTATAAAACTTCAGAATTATTATATTAACTTGAAGAAGGAAATTGATTTACCTTCATTAAAGGCAATGACTATTATTAATTTATTAATGCTGGAATTATACACTGTTCACATGAATCAGCCTACTGGATGGTTGTTTGGATCTTTAAATGTTTATGTGAGTTAAAATTTTATTAGGGAATGTTATTTTCCTTATATTTCTTCCTTTATAAACCAAATCATAATAACTGCATTATTATTGCTTAATATTGTATCTTTACTGTTAGTAATTAGGTTCTGTACTATTTTTCAATGTGCAGCAAGGAGGATTTTAAGGAGGAAGATAAGGATATTAAATCAATACTTCAAAACACTAACATTTCTTCCACTGTTTTAGAATTTTAAAGTAATTATCTCACTTTCTTTATTTCAGTCAGAACACTTAAATATATTTGTGATCATTTGAGCATTTTCCCACAATCTTCACAAATTTTTGCTGTTTTGTTTTGGTCATCTGCTTTTTTGAAGTATTTATGGCCTTTATTGGGTGCTTATCTGATACTTGACACCGGGTACTGTGGGAAGACAAAAGAGGTGATTTCTCTTATGCAGATTACCTTCCAATAGAGAGAACAGATATAAACACATCCCCAGATAGTTAAACAAAACATTTTTATATAGTAATAAGTACTGTAATAATAAAACTGGAATTTGGGAGCAGGAGTGGTTGAGGTAGATAAGGAAGACACAGCTGCTTCAAATAGGATGACCAAGGAACCTCTCTTTCAGGAGGTAACATTTGAGCTGAGACCTGAATTATTAGAACGGACCAATGTTTTGAAGTACAAGGGCAAGGACATTTTATTCTAATTACAATGAGAAGCCATTGGAAGATTTCCTCAGAGGAGTGATTTGATTTACATTTTTGAAAGTTTGCCCTGATTAGCATATGGAAAATGAGCCGTGTGAAAGCCAGTGGTGGAAGCTGGGAAACAGTTTAGGAGGCTGTTAGAACATTCCAGGTGAGAGAAGATGGTGACAAACAAGGTGGTCAATGTTCAATGGAAATGGTCAAATTTGGGACATACGTAAGAGGGATAGTGACTAGATCTCTCTGGATTGTATGTGGGAGATGATGAAAGAGATTTAATCAATTTTACCTTTTATATTTGAAGTGTGATCATCTAGGTATCACTGACCATGAGTTAGGGAATCTAAAAGGAGAAGCAGTTTTGGGGTAGGGTATTTGGGGCTAAGGTGGAATCAAGATTTTTGTTTTATACTTGTTAATTTTGAGATTCCAATTGGGTCCCCAAATAGAGAGGCTGAGTAGTCATTTAGGTATATTACTCTAGAATATGGATTATTCATCTTAATGGAAGAGACCATTAAGTGTAGCCAGTTAATCACTAGAAAGAGATTTAACGTTTTTGAGCAACTGTTATTTACTAAGATCTTAGGTCTGATAATTCAGAAAATCTTCACAACAATACTGTCAAGTGCTCATTATTTCTCAAAATTTTAAAGTGAGAGAAGACTATCTCTTAGATAACTTACGTGATGATAAAGCATAAGATTTAAATTCAGGTATATCAGATCTCAAACTTCATGCTCTTTCCAGTAAAATCCACTGACTTTCAGGTATTAGTATTATTGTAACTTACATTTCTACCACCTTTTAACAGAAATTGAAAATATTAAAACCAGTTGGGTTTTTGCATAATGGATCTACTACGCGATGATAAAGCTACTCTTGCTACAATTTCCACAAATCAACTGAAATAATATTCTTGCATGTGCTTCAGTGCTGTTTCTTTTTCTTTCTTTCTTTCTTTTTTTTAAGATTCATTTATTTATTTATTTGTCAGAGAGAGAGAGAAAAAGAGAGTGCACAAGAAGGGGGAGTGGCAGGCAGAGGGAGAGGGAGAAGCAGGCTCCCCGCTGAGCAGGGAGCCTGATGTGGGACTTAATCCCAGGACCCTGGGATCATGACCTGAGCCGAAGGCAAATGTTTAACGACTGAGCCACCCAGGCGTCCCTCCAGTGTTATTTCAACACACATTGTATGACATGGTAACTAGTATGGCTTCTATCATGAAAAGTAGAGCTAACTTATAAACACTTAAGTCTAAGTTTGAAGTATAGAATATAAGGTTGAAAGGGAGCTTAGAAGGCATTTTTTTTCCCTCCATCTTTTAAGAATTTGTTCCATGGTATTATTCAGTCATGAGATAGAAGGTCATCTTGTCATTTGCAACAACATGGGTGGACCTTGAACATATGCTAAATGAGATAAGTCAGACAGAGAAGTAGTGTATGATATCACTTATATGTGGAATCTAAAAAAGCCAACTAGTAATAACAGAAAGTAAAATGGTGTTCCAGGGGATGGGGTTGAGGGGTTAGGATGGTTGTTGTTTAAGAGTACAAACTTGCAATGAGTAGTAAATAAGCCCTAGAGATCTAGTGCACCATAAAATGAATATAGGCAACAATGTTGTGTTATAATCATTCAACTTGCTAAGAGACCAGAACTGATGATTCCAACCACTGAAAAGAAGGATCATTGTGTGACGTGATAGAGATGTAATTATCACGTGAAGACAGGCAGAGGTAAGATCTAGTCACAAGCTAAAGAATATGTGGAACCACCAGGAGTTGGAAGAGGCAAGGAAGAATTGATTCTCCCTTAGAGCCTTCTAAGGGAGTATGACACCTTGATTTTGGACTTTTGGCCTTCAGAGCTGTGAATGAATAAATTTCTGTTGTTTAAGGCCTCAGTTGGTTGTATTTGTTATGGCAGTCTCAGAAAATTATACAACACAATGACCAAGCTACAGTTCCAGTTTGGAAGGATTTAAGTTCTAAACCTGGCTTCATTTTTTACTGGTTCTGTGACCTTGATCAAGTGATACAGACCAGGAAATATAAGTTTCCTCATTTCTAAGAGAGGGGTAACAACACTTAACCTATGATATTCCCAAGTGTCAATGAAATAAAACATAGACACAGTAAAATAATATACAAATAGGAGTGTTTTTATGTCTCCATATAGTCTCCTCTCAAAGATAAATCTCTTTGAGACTTTTACCTGTTCTTCATATGGCATAGGCTCCAAATCCTTCATCAAAATGATTATCTTTTTATGGGAGGATAAATTTGACTATTCTGAATATAGAAGATTTTATCCATTATCAGAATATAAATAAATTAAAGTTAAAAGAGAGAAGGAAGGGAGAGGAAGAAGGAGGAGGAGGAGAAAGGGAGAAAGTTATAGGAGGAGAAAGAAACCTGAAATTTGAGCCAATGTCATACATTTTATCAGAAAACAAGCACAAAATTTATTATTATTCATAGGGTAGAAATTAGAAGAAAGTGGAAATGACCAAAACACTAATCAATGGGAGAAATGAGGAAATAAATGATATTATATGTATAATAAAATGTTATTTAGAGCTAAAACAAATGAGTTCAGTAGATATGTACCAAAGTGACTAAATTTCAAAAATATAATATTTGGTAAAAATGTTCAAGTTGCAGAATGATACAAAAAGTGTGATGTTATTTATATAAAGTACATAAACACATGGAACAATATAGAACAATGCTGAATACATACATGTGTTATAAAAGAATTAAAACATGGATAGGACTAATACAAACCGAGTTTCTGGTTAGGGGCTACCAGTGGGAGGGAGATAAAGGAGTCAGATTAGCAAATGTGGTAAATAGCTTTAAGATTAAACTATAATGTTTTTTTAACACCGTTTTTTTAAAGATTTTGTTCATTTATTTATTTGTTAGAGAGAGAGCACAAGCAGGGGGAGCGGCAGGCAGAGGGAGAAGCAGACTCCCCACAGAGCAGAGAGCCCAGTGCAGGGCTTGATCCCAGGACCCTGGGATCATGACCTGAGCCAAAGGCAGATGCTTAACCGACTCAGCCACCTAGGCGCCCCTAAACTATAATGTTTAATTAACAAAAGAATAAAATAGAGGGAGGAAGGAATGAAGAACATCTGAGGCAAATGTGGTAAACTGATAACTGTTAAATCTAGGTGGTACGTTCTTGGGCTTCTTAAATAATTTTTCATATCATTGAAATATTTTATCAATGCCAAATCAGTATTAGAAAGTATCCTTAAAATAGCTCTAATCCCACAAATAAGTTTATCTTTAGTCTTATTTTTTAGAGATATACCTTACTTTCAATTCTTCTTTGTGAATGTGATTACTTTTGTGGTCTGCCTGCTGCCTTACAGGGAACATCTTGGAAATCTAGCATTTTATTTATTACTGTGTTTTAAAGGATTGGTTCAGAAAGGGAGAGGACAGATCTGCTGGTTTATACTTCTCATTAATCCGGTAAATAATGCTATTCATTCACCTAAAGGAAGAGTCTTAGGGTTCAGTTAAACAAGAGGCAAATGGATGTAATATGACAGTGCAAGCAATAGTATTTCTGAAATATAATATTTTGAGAAGATCATATTCAAATATGTGTTTAATTTTGTTCTAAGTCGTACACAGTTGACATTTGTAATTGTCTTCTACTTATGATGCTGCAGTACATCCCTTTTACTATGATACTCTTTACTATGGGTATGTGGCTGGGGTTACTTTATTAGTTTTGATGATACTCAGACTCCATTAAACTAGTTTGCTTTTTTTTTTAAGATTTTACTTATTTATTTATTTTTTTGATAGAGAGAACACAAGCAGCGGGGAGCGGCAGGTAGAGGGAGAGGGAGAAGAAGGCTCCCTGCTGAGCAGGGAGCCCAATGCAGGGCTTGATCCCAGGACCCTGGGATCATGACCTTAGCTGAAGACACTTAACTGACTGAGCCACCCAGGTGCCCCTGGTTTCTTTCCTTAAATGAGTTGTATCCTGGGTCAATATCCATCTGTTTAGCATCCTATTTTGTTTAGGAATGTTATAAAGTGACCCAAAATGGTATGGAGGCCACATAATACCTATGTTAAATTTTATAAAATCTGGTATCCAAAAACAGTTTTCAACAGAGAGTTTAACTTTGTTGCAATTGTCCCTGTCAATGGAATAGAGCTCCCTTTCCTAGCAGAGTTATCATATGTGCTCTTTAGGTTGACTTGCATATTTTCTGCTAGAGCTGTACATGCTTACCACTGTTGGGAGACAGTAAGAAAGGGAAGGTGGGAGGTGCAAAAGAAGGGGGCTGTTTTTATTGGAGATGCATTTATTTTAAAACTAATACAGAATTGCATAGATTATTCTGACATTTTACTTGGAATCTGAAGTTTAAACTTATTCTGCTGCTCTAAATCATTAATAGATTAAAACCTGTTCACTCTATTTAAAAAAAAAACGTGAGTTTTATATGGGCAGTATATAAATTTGATTTCAAACTTGTTGCAATTAAAAATACTTATTTTTTCTTGTTAATTTTATGTCATGAATTCATAAATCTCTATTTTATTGTTGAAATACCAAATACTATTTGTTAAGCAGTTTTAAAATGATTTATCATGTACATTAATACATTGTTAGTATGATATATTTTACATTCCTCCTACATTACCTTTTCTACGTTTGTAAGAAAACCCAAAGAAGCTTGTTGGCATTGAAGAGCAAAATGTCTAATTGGCATGCACAATGAAAGTTTTCCTAGCTTTTCCCCTTCTTTATTTTTTTTCCCTTGAGTTTTTCATTGTTAATAAAATGTTGTTAACCCTTTTGTTTAGGGTCTCTTATCTTAAAGCAATCTCACAGGAAATCCTTTCATATATATATATATATATGTACATTTTTTTGCAGTAGATTCACTTGCTCAGTAAATATAGTTGATGAAAGAGTTCCTGGCAATCCATAAAAGAACAGGCTGTGGGGATCCTCATTAATCTTCTAATAGTTTCTGCTGTCTCCCTCTCTAAAGTTCCTGGCCTTGTAAAGTATTTGTGGTAGAGCAGCAGTGCTTTTGCTTTCCACGAAGCAATGTCATCCAGCCAGATCCCAACAAAAGCCACATCACCCTTTCAAATAGTTTCAGCCCTCAGCTGTATTATTGGCTGGGGTTCTGAGCCCTGAAAGGGAGACACTATTTGTTTAACTGTGCTTCACAATACAAACAAGTCGAGAAAATACAACTCCCCTGGCCTTCTTTTGTCTCTCCTGATAGTAATATAGTTTTACTCTTAGTGATTGCAAAATTACTTTGCAAACAGATGTTAGGCTTTTTTTTTTTTTTTTTAATTTAGAAGCATGTCTTTAAATACTGTACCTTAATAACATAGTTGTGTGTAGAGTTATCAGATAAAGAGACTATCTCACTGGTTCCATTAAAAATAACATGACAACAATCTATAAAATGAATTCCATGTTAAACCACAAATGTGAGTGACTGTAAATTGGAATTTAATAACTTAAGAAAAATAATTTCTGGCCAACTTTTAACATGTTTTCTTTTTATAATATTAGTCAATCTTTAATTTTAAGATTATGTTTATAGGGTAAATTTATTGAAAAGAGAAGGCATATGTAAGTAATACCAGAAATTTATTCTCAAAACCTGACTATGGACTCTGAGAAACAAACAGGGTTCTAGAGGGGAGGGGGGGTGGGGGGATGGGTTAGCCTGGTGATGGGTATTAAAGAGGGCACATATTGAATGGAGCACTGGGTGTTATTTGCAAACAATGAATCATGGAACACTACATCAAAAACTAATGGTGTAATGTGTGGTGACTAACATAACATAATAAAATAAAATTAAAAAAAATTAAAATAATAAATCACATTAAATATGAAAAAAACTGATAGGAATTGTGCTAGGCAAAACTTTATTCATACTATTCTTTTTTATTGTTATGTTAATCACCATATATTACATCATTAGTTTTTGATGTAGTGTTCCATGCTTCATTGTTTGTGCATAACACCCAGTGCTCCATGCAGAATGTGCCCTCTTTAATACTATTCTAATCCTACTAAAAGAAGAGATTTTCTCTGTAAAAGAGAAAACAATGGGATTCATCTAACACAAAGCCTCAGTTACATTATATGGTCTGTATGTGCTCTGGAAAGCTGCAGACAATAATTTTTTGTAATATTGTCTATTTAGAAAGATCAACTTGAAGCATATTACCATTTTTTTTGATTTAAAAATCCTTTCATTTAAGCAAAATTGCCACCTAAAATTGGTGGTAATGTAGGAAGGGAAATTTACATACATGAATATGTCCCTTCACAAAATTTTACATTTCTATTTTTTTTTTTTTATTTAGGATCCATGTGCCCAGAAGAGAAGCATGTATAGGGCAACCATCCTTGAAAAAAGGGAGGTATGAAATTTAAATATATATATATATATATATATATACACATTAACTATAAAATTGTAAATAATATCAATTAACTCTAAGAGAATAATCACAGTCATTAAAAATCATATGCAAATCAAAATGGTTAATGCTTTGTTTTAAGACTCACATAGCACGCACTACATTGTGATTCTCAAAGTGTGATCTCTCAACTAGCATTATCACCATCACTTGGGAACTTGTTAGAGTTACAAATTCTTTAGCCCCATTCTAGGTCTAATGAATCCCAAACTCTGGGGGTGTTATCCCAAATAAACTGAATTTTAACAAGCCTCCAGGTGATTCTGATATACACTAGTGTTTGAGAACCACTGCTTTATACAGAATACAGGGTTAGCAAGAACTAATTCTGAGCTTAAATCAGTACAGTGTTCCTAAATTGTAAATCCAGGGGAAATGCAAGCCAATACTTGGTTGCTTGATAAAATGGATCTTTTGTTTCATTAGCCATCTATACTATTCAAAGACAGGATGTCATTTTGAAAATCTTCCTAAAAGAAGGTGTGACTCAAGAACACCAGAGTATATTTTATTCAGTCACTTTGGTAGTATTTGTGGTTTTAATGACATCAGACCTGGATCATTATTTTCCATATATATATATATGGAAAGAGAGAGAGAGCGCACTTCCCTCACCCCCAAGCAGAGTGCTCATAGCAAGATATTACCACTATAAAGTTGCATCCACCTCTCCTAACCTCTGCATTCTGTTTATTATTCTAATAAAATAGCTATGACATATGAAGCAGAATATCAAATTTTAAACACAATTCTAGGGTTTAGGAATGTAGTTGGAGTACATTGAGCCAATGGTATACTTGGAGAAAACTTACTCATTTCTATCTATGTTTCTGATAGACACAAATTATACTGTAATCTAGTAGTAAGTACACTAAAAAATCAACACAGTTTTTTACTCTGTAGGTATTCCTATTCTACTGTTGATCAAATGTAACTATTGCCATCTAACAGAGTATGTTATTTATAAATCTTGGGAAGGCAAAATACTCAATTTTTTTGTATCTCAGTTTTCTCACCTATGATTTGGGGATAAATTTATATCTAAAAATGTATTTGCAAAAATTGGAGTAATCTTGAGCAAAAAGTGAGATTTTAAAAATGAACAGCACTTAATATAATGCCTGGAAAGTAATAACTCATCACTTGATATTAGCTATTGCTACTATTTTTTTTATCTTATCATTGCATAATTTCTGAAATCATGAGTATAAAAAATATCTCATTGTGGTGATCATTTTGCATTATATACATATATTGAATCATTACATTGTACATTTGAAATTAATACAATGTTATATACTAACAACACAACAAAAATTAATTAAAAATTAAATTAAAAATATCTTATTGTGATATGATACTGAATGTTGTAAAAATTCTTTTTAAATATTGGAGAATAGACTTTTTATTTTAAAAAGAGACTCAAGGGGCACCTGGGTGGCTCAGTCAGTTAAGTGTCTGCCTTCAGCTCAGGTCATGATCCCAGGGTCTTGGGATCGAGTCCCGCATCCGGCTCCTTGCTCAGTGGGGAGCCTGCTTCTCCCTCTGCCTGATGCTCCCCCTCCTTGTTCTCTCTCTCTCTGACAAATAGATAAATAAAATACTTAAAAAAATAAAAAATAAAAAGAGACTCAAATATTAAAATTCATTTATGGGTTATAAAATAATTGTGTTGAGCATTTCACCACTAGATACATATTTGCTTTGTTTTTTGTAGCTAAAGTTTTCCAATTACTTTCTGAAACAGAGCTAGGAATAGCAATAGTTAAAGGAATACTGCACAAAATAGTCATTTCTCAAGAGACACAATCCATACACCTACTGTACATTTTTGGAATGTGCTTTAAGTCACTCTTTGAAAGTAGTATAATAAAGTACACATCAGGAATGGGAATGAGTCCATTCTCACCATCTGTTCCTAATTTTATTTTGAGTTGAAGACTCTGTATTATTAAACCACTGTGTAAAATGTTAAAATGGTATTAGAAATCTGAGTTAAATCCAGAAGACTTCAGAGAACTTGAGGTTATTTGAAAAAATATTGATAGCTGCATTACAGGGATAGGTAAAATAAAGCTAGCCCCTTATTCTCAGGTAACCCCGAACTTCATTTTCTAAACTTTCCACAAATTTAAAGTTCTTATATATTTAGTTTCTACATAAACATAAACAGTTTTGTACCCTGCTTCCTTTACCCTCATTTTAACTAATAAGAATTTTAATATATCCTCTAGCTCCCAAATCACAAAATTTTAACAGCCCACATGGTCCTATGACAGAACTTTTGTGATTTTCTGAAGACCTCACAACTTGAGACTGTTTTCAGCCCAAATGGTAAGTGATTTGAATTACTTTCCCCAAGGAGTATGGACAACAATATTTATATTACTTCTTTGTGGCATCCTTGACAACTCCCAGGACCATCTATAAAAACTGCCTGGGTTAAGATTGGTTCTAGATTTTGGGTTTCCAAGGGGATTTGAAAAGATGCAGGGATGCATGGGTGGTTCAGTTGGTTGAGTGGCGGCTCTGGATTTTGGCTCAGATTATGATCTCAGCATCCTGGGATCGAGCCCTGCATCAGGCTCCACATCAGGCTCTGTGCTCTGTGGGGAGCCTGCTTAAAGATTCTCTCCCTCTGCTCCTCTCCCGCTTGTGATCTTTCTCTCTAAAATAAATAAATAAATATTAAAAAAAAAAAAGAAAGAAAGAAAAGATGCAAAAGTCTTCTTGGCTCCAAAATACCTCCGTCTGTAGTCCTGCCAATGTCCTACAAAGTCCCCCATCAATACCTATACTGGGATTAAAGATATGGTTGAACACTACATCAAAAACTAATGATGCAGTAGATGTTGGCTAACTGAACATAAAAAAAAATGATATGGTTAAAATGCAAATGTACTCTGTGTTAGATATAGTTAACATTTATTCAGCATTTATACTGAGACAAGCATTGTACTAAATTGGTTTACATCAATGTGAATCTTCAGCTTGGGGGAAGACCTGCACTATCTTTGCCCCAATCAAGTATGTCAAATGGGCCTTGGAGTATGTGGAGGATGCCCTGCTCATTTTCTTAGGAGATGAAAGCCTAGTTAATTAATTTACTCTTAAGATGTTCTTGGAAATATCCCATTACCTGATTGGGTGGCAACAGTCTGTGTCAAAAACTCTCCCTGGGAGATTAGGCTAATTACTTGATCCTATTCTTTTATGAGTTCATATCATATTGGGTCCTAGAGAATATTGATGTCTTAGCCCCCTTTAGACTGAGGTTATTCTTCTCTCTAATTTATCTTGATTCATTTCCAATGGAC
Organism: Zalophus californianus; assembly: GCF_009762305.2. Classification (NCBI taxonomy): domain Eukaryota; kingdom Metazoa; phylum Chordata; class Mammalia; order Carnivora; family Otariidae; genus Zalophus; species Zalophus californianus. Next base: position 66,191,977 of record NC_045601.1, on the reverse strand, counting down.
AAAACTCTGAATACTTTCCTGTTCATAATCTCTTTCAATTTTCTGATGTGTCTCATGGGATGACCTGAATTTCTTCTGATAAATTCACTGTCTTTGCTTTGCACTCATGTTGCTGCTCTGCCACAACATTCCAGCCAGAGAAGAACCATTTGTTCTTACCCTGTTCTCCTATCCTATCTTAGGAGCTTGGTTTGGAACTGTCTTAATTAGTTGTGCCCATTTCCAGGGTCATCCTCCATGACCATCCATCCACCATCTGACTTTCCTACTTACTAATTCCAATTCCACCCTGGCACAATCCCCCTTTTTGCCTGCTCACCACTTTACAGTCTATGCATTTTTTACTCCCAGGCTGGAATCAGACACTGAACATATATATTCCTGTGTTTATGGATATGGGACCTCCCCTTTCCTCTTAGTAAAGTGCTTTTGCATTTTTTGTGTGTATGTCCTGCATTCATCCGCATACCCCTATCGCAGTACAGGAAATATTGTTCTCTCTCCTTCCTATCTCACACGTATCACACAATCCATCTGGTATTTTATTCTGCTTTAGTATCACTCTAGGGTAGGGCCAACAATAAAAGCTAAAGTAATGAAAATAATAATGACTAACACCATTGAGTTCTTTCATGTGCAATGTATCACTTCTAGTGTTTTGCATTTATTGTTATGCTTAATTCTCACACAAGTTGATGAAGTTGATAATATTATCAGTATCATAAGAAAACAAAAGAACAACTTGTGAGGCAAGATTAGTATTGATCTGGGTGAGAACAATGGGATAGAAGGAGGAGAAATAACTCTCTGAAGGTGATATTCCACTAACCTTCCGCTAGTGCTCCAAGTAAGTATAGCTGATGTCTTCCCATCTTTACCTCCTGTCTCTCTTCTGCACTTTGAGACCTTCCCATGTCCCGAATCCCAGTGGTAGCAGAGAAAAAATGCTCAGATAGTCTCAAAATGATATTCCTCTCAAAAATGGATGGAACTTATTTCAGCTATTTGTGTACCCAAATCTATCATTAGCCCTTATAGAAGAATATTATTCTTGATTTTTATTTTTCATTGAGTGTGATAAGGAGGAGGGCAGTAGAATAAGGTTCTTTATTCTTTTTTCACTCATTAATAACAATGACATAATAAAATCTTTAATGTGTTGTATACTTGGTTTAGAAATAAATAGAGTGAGGGGAGAAGACAGGAAATTAAAATCTGCCCTGTCGTAGTCAGGTATGGCAACTTTGTTGGGAAAGTAGATGCAAACAGAGTCTTGCCAGGTAAACACTTGAATTTCTTTAAAAAGGAAAGAGAAAAGGAAGAAAAGACAGAGATAGAAAGCAAGAGAGAGATGCAGAGAGAGCAAGAATTAGAGAGAGAGAGAGAGAGAAATGAGGTAAAAGTATTCAGGTTTGAAAACTATCCAAGGAAGTATACTAATAGGAGGTCCTGCCCACTCTGTCAGTCCCTCAGTGACCAATCCACTTGAACCAGTTTATGAAAACTGGGATAGGTGGCTCAGAGTCAGCTTGGCTGCAAAGCTGCTTAAAGGAGACAAATTCTAAATATCTTACTTTTCTTCTGCATACTTTTCCCCACAGACATGAAGTTGCACCAGTAGACTGGACTGGTTCCTATGGTATTATTACACAATTTACTTGAGTGCATTAATGTTTTCTAGGCAGAGGTGGATAACATATACTGAGTACTTATTCCACATGCCCTTTACAAGAATGACTTTATGTAATCAACATAACAACCCTTATAGGATAGGTGTTTTTGCCTCTCTTTTTTTTAAGCTTTCATCTGTCAGAGAGAGAGCACAAGCAGGGGGAGCTACAGGCAGAAGGAGAAGCAGGCTCCCCACTGAGTAAGGAGATGCATGCGGGACTCCATCCTGGGACCCTGGGATCATGACCTGAGTGGAAGGTGGACACTTAACTGACTGAGCTACCCAAGCGTCCCTTTTTGTCCCTCTTTTAATGATGAAGAAACTTAGAGAGTTTAAGTAATTTGTCTAAGGTCATACTTAGGGTACAACAAAATATTTCCCCAGATCTTCTTTTATTTGAAAACCTTTGCTCTCTCTCTCTCTTTTGGTCATTACGGCACAGTTGTGAATACTAGAATTTTTGACAATACACTTGAATCAAGTGATTAAAAGACTCAAAAGAACACTAAACAGGTCAGCAATAATTACAATGCAATCACTATCACAGCATAACAATGTCTCACAGTATCTATAAAAAGATCCATGGTTCTTTAGCACAGGCCACTGTTGGAGCTGGACTGTTTACTGCCCATTTAAACAGGCGCTGTTATATACTCACCAGGGAGCGTTCTCACATGTCACGCTTAATCTGAGCTTGTTAGCTGTCACCCGCTTAACACTAAACTGTGCTTAACTCTCACAGAGAGCATCTTGTACCCGGCTCTGAACCATAATAAAGGACTCTCATCTCAATGTTCACTCTTTAGACACTGTTTAACATTATGTATATTCTGCTTTAACAAAAATTAAATAGTATTCATGGATCAAAATATGTGCATTAGAACCTCAAAGTACAATTCATTTCAGTGGCAGACACAGACGAAGTGTGAATTCGCATGAGTGGAGTGAGGTCATGGAAGACATGACAGAAGAGTACTTTGGATCTGGGCCATGAAGAAAAAGTAGGCTTTTACCAAATGGGGAAGGGAGGAAAGGCATTCCATATAAAAGGAGCAGCTTTGACGAAGGGCCAGATGGGGCAAGCTCAGGCATTGTTTGGAATTGCTGAGTGGATTTTACTGGGTAGAGCAAAAAGTGCCGGTGAGAGAGTAGCAGGATAAGAGACTGAAAGGTTGGGTGTCAGGTCGATCATAAATATAGTGACAATAAAACTTTTTGGAATTAGAACACTTTGAGAATAAAAGGAGGTGCTATAAATAATGACACCAAAACAACAGATATAAACTGGAACTTTCTGGAACAAAACAGGATAAATGGTCACCCTGGTCATAAAGAGCCTTGAATGTTATGCTAAGAAAGTAATTGAGATATTCAGTAACAAGCACATTTTTAAGAAAGATTATTCTGGCAGTAGAGTCAAAAGAGGTATCAGCAAAGAATTGGGAATGACAGACCCATTCAAAGGCAAGGTCAATGAAACAAGTTGAGTACCAGAGACTTCATTTCTCTCAGTCTTCACCTGAAGTTCCACATCCTTCAAAGATTCTTCTTTGAGCTCCTTGCTGGATTCTTTGAAGAGGCCAGCCAGTGCTAGAGCTATCTTCTTCACTCAATTTATAAACCAAATGAAAAAAATAGATAATAAGCAGGTAGAGTCAAAATATTACCTTTCTTACTGATAAAGTCTGTGTTGAAGAACGTGGCTTCTATCTGTAGGCATGCAAGCTTCCTAAATACCAAATCCCGAACCGTAGGCAGCTCTGGGCTGGGCAAGATCCCTCTCCTCCCTGGGGCAGCACCTAATCTTGGGAGTGCAGGCCTACTCCAGACAAGCAGGTCATTCCCAAAAGAGAAAAAGGGAAATGTTAAGTTCAAGTTTTTCAATGAGAAAAGGCATTGTAACTCCCTGGATTAAAGAGAAGAAGCAAGAGGAGATAGGAATGTTCCACTAATTTTATCTACTGTCACATGAAAGGAAATATTTAGCTTGGTGTTGGGGGGGGATCAATTATCTCCTAATGTTCTTTATCTTGAAAAACTCTTTCTGGATTCATTAGTTGCCATACACTGTCCTTTCAGTTATTAGACATTGTTATTGTATGTCTTTCACTACATTGTTCTATAGTGATTTCTGCTGTATTTTTATACACTTGTTTATATGCTTATGTGTTATCCCCAAATCCAGTAAAGTTCTCTTACCCAGTCTCCATTGAACACAACTGCTGGATTAACAGGCACTCAGCTGTCCCTCTATAAATGACACTAACTGCTGCCCGAGGCACCGTGAATATTTGTTACTTGTACAGCATGCTCTCCAATATACCTGTGCACTTCTGTTTTCGCCAGATATGCTGCTTAACAAGAGTCAGATGAATTTGTTTTCAAATCTGCTTATAACAGTTTAAATAAAATTGTAATTATGTAAGGTAATTAGATAATATAAAAATAACAAAATATAAGTGTGACAAGAGTTGGATCTATGAATACTAAGTCAAATCCTTTGAAAAGGCTCAGTATGTAGTCATTAAAGAAAAACATCCTTAAGTTTAAATAAGTAAGTCCATAATAACAGATTAGAAAAAGAAAAAAATCTAGAAGGATTTTGCACACATAGATCTCCAGAAAAGTCTTTAAGCTCTCATTCCAAGGAAACAAAGACGAGAAATTATAAATAATATATTATGGTCCAATCACTAGACCTGTATTTTTTTAAAGTTCTGACATCAAAAGTTTGATGAATGGATCATCATTTATAGATTTTAAGTTAACATAGACTATTTAACCTGTCTATTATCATTATTTATAATTTTGATGTAACTGCATTTCACTACTGTAGATGGACTCTCATTGACAGCAGGGATCATGTTTAATAATCTTTTGTATTCTCACTAGGGTACTCTTGTGGTTTTATTTATTGTTGCTAGAGATGACAGTGACGGTGATGGTGGTGGTGGCAGGCATTGAATAACAGACTAGATTTGAAGAATAGGAAGGCATCTTGGAAACTGATTCATTTAATGCACTAATAACAGATGAATAAACTAAGACTCCCCAAGGATTTGATCTTTGTCACACACAGAGTTAACAGCTGATGTTTAATAAAGGATGAAGGGTTGGATATTTCTTTCTCCAGTTGTTTTTAGAATTCAAATATGCTCAGAAATATTATTCAAAATAAAAATATTATTCTGTCTTCTCCCTTTCTCTAATATGAATCTAAATGCTCACGCTTTCTGCTATTCTGAACTCTCTTAGCCCTTCATATAATTCATGTGCTCATTTTCACCCTAATGACAATTCTTCAACATTTCTTGCTCAATTATCACAAGGAATTAACTTTAAAAAGATAATATTCTAGCAAAATGCATGCTTACCTCTGAAAGAAAAAAAATACCTTTCTCCAAATAGAAAAACACAAGAATCTTACATGGGCCTTAAGTGCACATGCATGTTTACATGGGATGTTTTGTATTAATTTGCTGTATTTATTTGAGGGAAAAAAGTCATGCACCATATGTATTGCCCTAGTGAGGAGAAGCATTACCAATGATGAGAACTTGTGATACATCGCCAAGATACAGGTTGGAGTATAATCACAAATCTGTTCTGCCTTAAGTTACTTACAGATGAGAATGAATGTGGAGGAAAGACACAGCCTCATGTCCCAGTGATTAGAGAATCTTTTCAAGTTAAATCTGAAGACCTAGATACATCAGAACACTGCTGTAATATGAGAAAAAATACTATTGCGTTCAACTACTTCCCCAAGATAAGAATAGAGTGCTCTGGCAAACTTTATAGCTTTAGCCTGTCAGAATAACTTTTGACATTAAGAACTAAGATTAACCAGTATTCCTGCTTGTGACCTATTATGTTCCCCTGTTCATTGTAGGTATTATACTCTCTTCCAGGTTTGTGGAGCACTTCATAAATGGAATTTCTGGTCGTTCTGTCACTAACCAGACTTGTGGCCACATAACTCATGGAGTTATGTTGTTCATTTATAGAGTGATGTAAGTAGACTAGATTACATAAGATCCAGCCCAATGCCAATATTAGATAATTATATTCTTGGACAATGGCTACTATGGATTTGCAAATAGTACAAGCATATTTCTCCAGAATATGCCTTATAGATGATGATTGATTTTCAATGTGAACATCACCAGCGAGGGGAAACTGAATTTTCTCATAACATGTATTGAGTGCTCAAATTCTAATAGTGTTAATGAAAAACTTTGTAATTTAAAAATGTTCCTCCTTACTTTGAGCTTCAGAGATATGATCACCCATATTTTACATTGTGATTTTCATTTCTGTTCCCTGGAGCTATGAAATTAGTTGACTATTTTGAACTATGATAAGTTTAAAATATTTGAAAACTGTTGTTTATTTTTTTTTTCCCTGTGACTCTTCTTTTATCTGAGACATATTTTTTTAGAGTATCCTCATCCAGCCACTCTTCCCTGGGTACTTACTAGCTAGGTATTTATTGTCTGCTTTAAACTTTATCATACATGAGATATAATGGGAATGGGAAATGGGGGGAAAAAATCCAGAAATTTTTTCTTCAGTGTGGGAATGTAGGAGACACTTACAGTGGAAATCTTCAGTAGATACCAGCTGGGGTCTTTTCCAGCCTCTGACCATGACTCTATTCCTAGTTTTGGACAGGCCAAAGATGACTGACTCAAGGCAGAAGATGCCGCAGTCAGATCCTCTTTTTTGGGAATGTGAAACCTCCCAGAATGTTAGGTATCACCTGACTGAAACACTTTAATCGTAAAACCCTGGGGAAAGTTTTCCAGATTTCTGTAGTTCAGTTCTGAGAACTTCTCAGTTTTCTACTCTTCTCCAGCACTCTTTTTGGTTCTGTATTGTACCTCTGCAACCTGCCTTTAAATTTTCCTACCCCCTCTTTTTCTTTTGATTGAGGATTGAGCCTTAAGGCTTGTGCCATATTTAGATCCACAAAAGGCAGACTGAGGGAAAGAAGAAGCACCAGAGAAGAGGGGTACAAGGATGTGCTATATTGTGAAAGACAGTTGAGGAGAAAATTTCAAGTAGGAAAACGTGGTTATTAATGGAGATATTGTTAAGGAAATGTGAAAAACTAAGGAAAGTGTACTGATTTAGGCAATTAGTAGATCACTGTGGAACTTTGAAAATGAAGTTTCAAGGAAAAAGAGCTTTGTTGTGAAAATTCAAGGTGCGTAGAGAGAAAATAAAAGCAATTTTTGAGATTTGTGACATAAATTTAATTTTAGCTTGATGAGTTAATATGTCATAATGGGGTTCCTCATTTGAGTTGCAGATATATGACCATGTTTGAGGAAGTTGAAGAGTGAACAAGTCAAATGAGTATTTCTTAAGAAATTGGAGATCACAGAATTAATAATTCAATAATAAACTCTTCCTTGGAAAAGGAGAAGTGAATAAGAAGGAAGAGATGATGGAGGCTCTCAGTTATTCTGAAGTGCTGAAGCAGGTGGACATGGAAGCAACTGTAAGAGTATATTGATACCTCCCTCCCTCCTTCCTTCCTTTCATCCCTCTTTTTTCTTTTTCTCTTCCTCCCTTTCTTCCTCCCTTCCTTTGTTCCTTTCTTTTTTCTTTGCCGTTCTTTTTACTGTTCTGTGCTGTCCAAATTTTCTACAATTTCTATATATTGTTTGTAATCAAAAGAAATTGTACAATAATTTTACATGTTGCATAAGAAAATGAAATCTTTTATTTTTATTTTAGTACCTGAGAATAGAGATTCTCAAACTAATTTTCTTTTTTTGTGATTATTTTCTATTTGTCTTTATCTTAATAAAGTCACAAGTGGCTACTATGAATCCTTGGACCAAAGCTAGGTAAAATGGCCCCTGTGATGAATGTTTCCTCTAACTTCTCTTTATAGACTACCCTAAAGATCTCTGCTTCTCTTCTTATGCTAATACTAAAGTAGTTAAATTCAAGTGTCACAACATACACCCATAATGACAACATATTAAGGAATTCCTTTTCAGCTTTGAAAAAAGTCCAAGTGTTAGTTCTTCATGCATAGATATTTATGAAATAATTAAAACATTAATATGTACTTATGTGAAAAAATACATGGATAAGTTTCAATTAATATTAATTATCCAAGGACTCCATGGTTCTTATAATGTGGTTGCTTTAGATTTTGAGTATAGTTCTTAAAGTGTAGTGATTCTTAAAAGCCCGGAACGGAGCCAACTTGCCTAATTTTAAATCCCAACTCCAAAACTCATTATCCATGTCACCTTGAACAAGTTATTTATAAACTATCTCTGCCTTAGTTTCTCATATATAAGATGAAATAATGATATGAGCTCTCTCTTAGGGTCATTTTAGAAGGCGATGAATGATTAAATGTTTCCCTGGCACATGGTAGGTACCCAGTAAATGTGAGCTAATATTATTTCTACTATATAGAGATCCTGTTCAGAGGTGACCTCCAAATGATAAAGTCCATCCTTATATAAATCAAAGACATGTTTACTGTAATTTTAACCTATCTTTCTACATTAGAATGAGAATTAACCACACTTAACAGAGTATCTTCATCCGAAAGCTGTCTTGACATATTTAACAGATCTTACTTTTAAAAATTAAATGCCTGATATTTATTTAGAACTTACAGTTGAAATAGAGTTTTTCCATAAATTACCTAATTTCAGTTTAAACTTCACACTTTGTTACGTCCTAAATAATAGAGTCCCTAGCCTATAGGAGTGCTAATTACCTGAAAGAGTTCTGTACATTCAAACTCCAAGTTGCAGTTAATTAAGTTAATTAATTTTCATCATAATTTGATCCCTAAAGTCCCATTTTGGTTGTAATTTCTTGTCATATTCCTAGCTAACCAATGAAGCACACAAAATATAGCATAATATTCCAGCTGTGACTTATATCCTTGTATAGCAAGAGGCAACCAAACAAAATTTATAGCTAATAGATTATAAGTTACATGCAAAGTAGGAAAAAATGTTGGAGAAAGGGGCTGGCTGATATTGTGGATAAGTAAAGAGGAAAAGGCACCTCCGGAAAAGGGGAGAAGGTAGAAAAAATCAAGAAATAAGGAAGAGATAAGGAACTAGAAAATATATGGGATTAAAGGAAAACAAAACAAAACAAAAAAAAATCAGGCAAGGGTAGAGAGAAACAATTCTCAGTCCATAGAGCTAAAAAATGAGGGAAGATAGAGCATAGTTTCCAAGACAGCTTATGTGGAGGGGGAGCAATGAGGAAATGTTCCTTTAAAAACATATGGAAATACTAGTTTAAAAAAGTCAAATATCTGACCTAAAAACAATTAAAAGTGAATCCACATTTGCTTGAAATCAATTACAAAATCAGTGCAAAAGCAGTAGGCTGAAGTCAATACCCAAATGACTGAGGGATTGGAGTTCTAGAAGGTCCTGGGGGGATGGATAAGTGGGCTCTAAAGTTTATGAAGACATGTAAGAATGTGCAGGATGACCTCAGGGCGGCACAAGAAAAGGGCCTGTAGAACACTCAGCACTCCTCTCTCCACCCTCTCCTCTGAAAAGCATTAAGGGAATTTCTTGCCTCTATCTCTTGAGGGAAAATGTCACTGAAGAGAAGTCGAAATCCCAAGCCTACCTTACATGTAGAAAGAGAGTGATAATGTACACACCTTGCATGACTGAGAACTACATGGCAAATATTCAACATAAAAATTGGCCTAAGATCATTGAAGTCCTTGAAACACCCAGAATAAAAAAGCCAAAACATCTTTGAAGTGACATTTCCTCAACAACTTTAGGGCCTCCAATAGAAAATAATAAATAAAATAGATAAATAAAATTTGAACTAAACAAAAGTCATGAATGCATAGCAAATTACTAATGCAAATTGGCAGATACAATGGAGAAGAATGACCAAACTAGACATGATAACATTTAAAATAAGAATATTAAAAATGATTAAAAAGATTTTTAAAAAAGCAATAAAACCATAAGAAAATAACAGCAAAATAAAGGGGCCTGAATTTAGAGCTCTGAAGTCCTGGGATTGACTGAGTTTATCAATAAGTAGTTGAACAACGGGTGTTTAATTCTGTAAGCTTTAATTTTCTCATGGAAATATTGGCATATCTATCCTATGGTGTTTGTATAAAGATTGAGTGACAAAATGCATGCAGAATTCCTAGAAAATTAGAAGTGCTCAATAAATATCAGTGTTTACCTTATTTCCCATTTATGAAAGAATAAGTTAGAAATTAAAGCTTGGTTAACTCTTCATTTGCAAATCTAAGTACCAAAATCTATTTGATAGACACACAATTTTGAAACATGGATTTCCTTCTTGAAATTACTATGGAATAAGGCACCTATCAAGATACGAAGTTAACTTACAGCAGTCACATACTAAATTTTCTGTCCAACTTTATATGCAATATTTTCTTCAGGGAGGTGTAAAATATAGTCCAATGCCTCCCTCAAGCATGGCCTTCTCTAAGGGGAGAGGTTATAAGGACAGCACCATCTTTTTTCCAGATATAGTTTAGAATTATTTACGGGATATTGGTTAGAATTTCATTATATTTATAGATAATTTTTGGAAAATGGATACCTTTATAACATCTTAAATTTTCATCCAGAAGTCTGGTATGTTTCTCTCCTTTTATTTATCTTTTAAATATTTTTTGTTCCTTAGTGAAGTTTTGTGATATTTTTCATAAACATTTCTTGTACAGTTAACTCCCTGGTGTCATGGCAACCTCCCAGGACCTTGGGAACTGCCCTGGGCTGTAGGAGCTGGCAGGATGCGGGTGAGCTGGGGCTCTAGGTTTGTGGGAACCCGGCAGGAGCCTCGTGCTGTATATGCTGGGGGCATAGGAGCCACTTGAGGGCATGGGAGCTGGCAGGTGCCAGTATACGTTAGTGCCCTGGGTTTGTGGGAGCCTCAAGGGGGCTCTCTAGGGCCACAGGAGTCTATCTGGTGCTGGGCAGGCCTGCTCTGGGGTCCATGGTGAAGTCAAGTGCTCATTTCACTCTCTTCCCCGCCCAGGGAGAGTGTCGTTGTTAGCTCTGGGCTGCCCAGGCTTGGGGGAGGGATGATGAAGGTAGTGTGGATTTTTGTTTCCTGCCCTCCTCAAATCCATCTTTTTGTATTTCTGTGCTTCACCCAGGTGCTGGAATCCCTCCACCGGAATTCCTTGCCTGGAATCTTCTCTCTCATCCTCTGGACGGTTTTCTTCTAGGACTATTATTAATTCAATAAAAAATTGAATCACAGATCTGTACTTCTGAAACAAATAACGCAATATATTTTAAGAAAAAAGAAAAAGAAGAAGATAACAGGAGAGGAAGAAAAGGGGAGTATGTCAGAGGGGGAGACGAACCATGAGAGATGATGGACTCTGAAAAACAAACTGAGGGTTCTAGAGGGGAGGGGGTAGGGGGATGGGTTAGCCTGGTGATGGGTATTGAGGAGGGCACGTTCTGCATGGAGCACTGGGTGTTATGAACAAACAATGAATCATGGAACACTGCACCAAAAACTAATGATGTAATATATGGTGATTAACATAACAATGAAAAAATTAAAAAAAATTGTCAATATTTAGTGAAAGCTTCAAGTACTTTTCTAGGAATCATGGAACTATCAGCCTTGGATTCATGTTGAACATTATTATTATATGCTCCTTATCCCCTAACTTATCTCTCATATGAGCTCTGAGAAATTATCTATCTAACTTTGTGCTATTCTGGATTATTTTGCCACGTTCATTTTTTCCCTACCCATTAATTCTCTCTCTTCATCTCTTTCTGCTTTTTATCTGGAGAGATTTTTAATTTCAAACTAAAATTTTCATTTGTGGAAGCACAATTTGATCTCTTCTGAATCTACATTTTTTTTCCCACACCACCTTGTAGTTTCCTCATGAAATATTATAGATATTTAGTTTATAATACCTATCAGATTTAACTCTTACACTACCTGTTAAGGCTAAAATGTTGGCGTCATCTTTGATTTGTCTTTTTTGTTCACCAACATCTAATTCTTGACTTCTGTCTTCCATGTGATATCTGGAATCTATCCATTTTCTGTCACCTCCACTGGGATCAGTGAAGTACAAGTCTCTATCAGGTATTATTGAAGTGGTCTCCTAACTAGTCTCTTTACTTGAAAGCTTGTTCCCTGTCCCCACTGTATTCTGAATCTCAGCTAGAGTGAATGCTTTAAAGGGTAGGTCATATTATGTTGCTTCTGAGTTTAAAATTTCTATCTGCTCTCCCACCTTTCTCAGTATAAAAACCAAAATCCCCTCTTTTTTAAAAGTTTTTTTTAAAATTTATTTTTATTTTTACTTTCATTTGTTTTATTTTATTTTTGTTAGATTTTCTTATCTTTTGTTTTTATTTTTTATTTAAAATCAATTAACATATAGTATATTATGAGTTTCAGAGGTAGAGTTTAGTGAGTCATCAGTTGCATATAACTTCCAGTGCTCATTACATCAAGTGCCCTCTTTAATGCCTGTCACCCAGTTACTCCATTCCCCCCACCCACTTCCCCTCCAGCAACCCTCAGTTTGTTTCCTATAGTTAAGAGTCTCTTATGGTTTGTCTACCTCTCTGCTTTCGTCTTATTTTATTTTTTCCTCCCTTCCCCTATGTTCATCTGTTTTGTTTCTTATTTCCACATATGAGTCAAATCATATGATAATTGTCTTTTTCTGACTTATTTTGCTTAGCATAATACCCTCCAGTTCCATCAACGTCGATGTAAATGGTAAGTATTCATCCTTTATGATGGCTGAGTAATATTCCATTGTGTGTGTGTGTGTGTGTGTGTGTGTGTGTGTGTGTGTGTGTGTGTGTGTGTTTATACCACTTCTTCTTTATTCATTCATCCCCTGATGGACATCTGGGCTCTTTCCATAGTTTGGCTATTGTGGACGTTGCTATTATAAACATTGGGGTGCAAGTGCCCCTTCGAATCACTATGTTTGTATCCTTTGGATAAATACCTTGTAATGAAGTTGCTGGGGTTGATTCAGTCCTATCTTGTCTGGCTTCTGTTTCCTTACTTAACTCTAATTCTTACATTCTTTTCCTTACTCCCTCAGCTGCAACCGCATTGGCCTCCTCACTCTTCCTGAAACATATCAAACATCTTACCTCAGAGCCTTGTCCTTGCTGTTCTTTCCACTGGGAATGCACTTCCTCTGGATATCTGCATGTGTATTGATTATCTCCTGCATAACTGATTACCCCAAACATAGTAGCTTAAAACTTTAAATATTTATTTTCTTTCACAAACGCTTTGTGTCCAAAATTCTGGGGCATCTTATCTGAGAACTTTTGTCTCTCATGGGATTCAATCAGATGTTGGCTAGGACTGTAGTTATCCCTTGTCTTTGTTGGGCCTGGGAGATAGATTCACTTCCAAAGTGGCTACTCACATGTATGGAAAGTTGGTATTGGCTATTGATAGGAAACCTCATTTCATCTCCATGATAACCTCTCCATAGGCTGGTTGAATGTCCTCTTGACATGACAGATGGCTATCCATAGAGAGTGGCCTAAAAATCATCAGGGAAATATAAATCAAAACCACAATGAGATACCACCTCACACACATCAGAATGGCTAAAATTAACAACTCAGGAAACAACAGATGTTGGCAAGGATGCATAGAAAAGGGAACCCTCTTACACTGTTGGTGGGAATGCAAACTGGTGCAGCCACTCTGGAAAATAGAATGGTTTCTTCAAAAAGTTAAAAATAGAACTACCCTCCACCCAGCAATTGCACTACTAGGTATTTATCCAAAGGACACAAGAATAGTATTTGAAGGGGTATATGCACCTCAATGTTTATAGTAGCAATGTCCACAATAGCCAAAATATGGAAAGAGCCCAGATGTCCATTGATGGATGAATGGATAAAGAAGATGTGGTATATATGTACAACTGAATATTACTCAACCATCAAAAAGAATTAAATCTTGCCAATCTTGCCATTTGCAACTACATGGATGGAGCTAGAGGGTATTATGCTAAGCAAAATAAGTCAGTTAGAGAAAGACAAATACCATATGATTTCATTTATATGTGGAATTTAAGAAACAAAACAGATGAACATAGGGGAAGGGAAGGAAAAATAAAATAAGATAAAAACATAGAGAGAGGCAAACCATAAGAGATTCTTAACTGTAGGGAACAAACCGAGGGTTGCTGGAGGGGAGGTGGGTGGAGGGATGGGGTATTGGGTGAAGGGCATTAAGGAGGGCACTTGATATAATAAGCACTGGGTGTTGTATGCAAATGATCAATCACTAAACTCTACCCTCAAACTAATAAAAAAAATAATCAAGACAAGCTACAGTGTCTGTTACAACCTGGCCTTAGAAGTTACATTCTATCTTCTTTTACAATATCAAGTCCATCCCTCTAGTGTCACATTCTCAGTAAGGCCTCCTTTGACCTCTCAATTATAAACTGCAACTTCACTGCCAACCTTCATCACTATTCCCTTTCCCATTTTTATAGATTTTAATCACACTTATCATCTTTCAATATAGCAGATGTTTAATTGTTCACTTTGTGTCTGGCTGTCTCTCTCCAGTGGATTGTTAGCTCTATGAAAACAGAGACTTTGTTCTCTTCATTGCTGTGTCCACAGTGACTAAAAGATTGTGTGGCTCATAGTAAAAATTTGTACCGATTACTTTCTAATCTTTCAACCTGCTAGTGTCTGCCTTACTGAAGTTTCTAATTTGGTGGTTATACCGATCTTTATGTAGTTTCTTCTGGTTTATATTTTCCCCTTGGTTGTCTGCCTCATAACTGCCTTGACTATTGCCTTAATTCCTATTAAAAAAATCGATTATGTATTTTTAAAAATATTTAGGGTTTCATAAGAAAACTTCACTCTTCTGACTATACTTCTGGGTTACTCTCTTTTGAACTTCTGTATAATTTTACATACCCATGATTTTTCTACCCTAGTTTATCCTTACAGAGACCTCCCCAGGATCATTCTGCTTTGGTGTGAAATGGGACCTGTCAAAGGTTGTGAGACTGAGTTTTTTAAGCTCAAATGAAGGGAGAAAGACAAAGTTCCTATATACTGTAATTTTATTTTGCCAGTTTAGAGCTCCATTATCAGATGTTGGTAGAGAGCCAGTGCTATAGGCTTTGCAGCAGGGAGCTTCCGACCACCTTTTTGCATTTATCACAGCAGCCCTTATTTATCAGGGGCAGTTCCAAGGATACACTGTGAGCCATTGCTGTGGGATCCAGACACACAAGGCAAACAGTACTTGGGCACCTGCTGAGACTCTGATGGGGTCACAGATTGCTGTCTCGCTGTCCTAATGTCTAATTTGGCCTTCCACCTGTTGCTGCCAGTGAGTTCTTTGGAGAACTCTTCACTTATTTTCCAAACAAGCCATCGTCTATACAGAGTCTCCTTATACAGAAAATTTTCTTGAAGTTTCTGGTATGCAACTATTATTCTTCCATGTTTTGTAATACTAGTAGAGAATTATCTCTGTATATACTGAATATTTAGATAGTAATTTAAATATGACTTGAGAAAGAAGTTAGATGTATGTGTTCTATTCATTATTTCATCAGGAATTCTGCATGATATACTTAGCATGAGATACTTAGGGAGGGTATCTCTGGCCATCTTATCCAAAGAAGGTCCTTTCTTTTAATTTTTGGGCATAACCATCTATATTTTTCCCTCAGGACACTTAAATAATTTTAAGTTATTTAGTTACTTGTTTACTTATTCTTTTGTCTCTGCTTTTATTTTGAAAGTTCTTCAAGGTTAGAAATGCTCTCTTTTCCTTGTTTTATCTCTACTGTGTAACATAGTGCCTGGAAGTCAATAGGAACTTAAAATATATACATTTGTAGAATAAAGGAATAATTATAATTTTAGACAAAACCCCAGGCATAAGATATGAGTGAGGTAAAGAGCCTATTTAGTGTATGTCAGATCAGGCCACAGACCTTCACACCTTTTACCTTTAAATGTGCCTATTTTGTGTTATTCATTTCTAAAGGGATAGAGAGAAGTATGAAAATTCAAGGAAATGCATCTAACTTAAACTTTTTAGGAACAGCTAAAGGAGCCAGTGTTTCTAAATCTGGCAAAATAGTAAGATTATGAAATATGAATATATGAAAATATGAAATAAATTAATATGAAATGAAATATGAAATAAATATATGCACCATTATACAATATAACAATAAAACTGATTCTATTTTCTTCAACATTATTAAAGACACAGCAAGAAGAATTGGCATTTACTTGTGTAGAAAAAAATAAAAACGGAACCACAACAAATAACTTCACAGTCAGATCATTTATGAAAGGAAAAATTGCCAAAGGGCATTACATTTTTTTTTCAATATCCTCTGGGCAAAAAGTACATTAGGTGTTACAGATTCAGCCTTTGTAAAGGCGAGTCATCTCTTAAAATTTCTCTCAGATGTAGAAATAAACCAGAGTAAAATATTTTAGACACATTTTTGACACAAGCTAAATGTAAGCCTAGAAAAATTTGCTAAATGTCACAAGAGAGGGAAAAAAATTAGTCAGAATAAATAGCTGCCTTTATGCTTAACTAGTATTTTCTTGTATCTGTGTTTTAAAAATCACCCCTGTTAGCTAACAGAACACATTAAATCAAAAGGATTGAGCATTGTGGCTAATGTCTTGTTCTTTATGATCTGCATGGGCCTAGATATTGCAGTACATATTTTACATATGTAATTCTGCTCTGGGACTACTTTAAAACCCATGTACAATATGCTGAATTAATAATGCTTATAAGTGTAATATATATGGGGAGAGTTTGAAAAACTCTTAATGAAAGGTGATATATATTTATGAGGTGCCAGATGTTTGCCTTTAAAAGTAATTTTTACTAACCCACACTATTGAGATTTGTATTGAAGTGGTCTCTTTGTGGTAGTATATTATTTAAAATATGTTCTGTGAGATCTAGGCACAATGGGGTGAATAAAAGAATAAGTACCTGTCTAAATTTTATGTGTTTGTTAAAATTAGGCCATCGGGGTACATTTTTAATGCAGGTGCAGTGGATTAGACAGAAAACAATAAAAAGAGTTATGTATTTCATATACAACTGCAGGTGGTAAAAATGTACATATTGTTGTTATTTTAATATTTTCTTTCCTTTATTATTATGGAGGTAATCATGATATCATATGCTTATATATCATATTTCTTCCAAGGTGTTCAAACACATTAAGGTCATTAATTATTTTATATTTCATAACTTCCCTGGAGGGAAGCAGGGACAAATATTATTGCCCCATTTTACAGGTGAGGTAACTCGTTACCAAATAGCTACTCTCTAAATGTCCCCAGAATAATTTCAAGCCATTTCCCGGGGACTTTTGTCTCTGGTCTTCTACACCATGTGTCCACTGGGCCATTTCTGTTGCTGTTGACCTCAGGCCACCACTCTGGTACTGCCCCTGTTACTATGACTGGAACACTGAGGAAAGTGTTAATTTCTTCCCAAACACAAGGCAGAGTCCACAGAGCAATTTGTAATGAAATTTTACCAATCATTTGGGAAAGTAAAATGTTATGTTGTGTTATATTATGTTATGTTATGTTATATTATGTTATGTTAAATGTATGTTCACACACACACACACACACACACAACTGAGTACTTTCAACAACTGCCCAGGTCCAAACCCATCATAAATTTCCTTTATTGACCTGCTTCCTCTCCTACTTTTTAACCCTTTTCTTTGTGGCCAGGGCAATTCATCTCTTACCACATCTCACATCTGACCTACACTTGGCTCCACTGAAAGCAGAATGAATTTTCTTCCCTTAATCTAAAATCCATTTCCCTAGGTCCCAGAACTTTCTCCCAGGATGGAGGTCTCCATTTTCTTTAAAGGAAACGCCATACTCCTCTACAGGAGTATGTTTCTTCTTATGGCCATAATAACACAAAATTTACAAAGTAGTCAAATTTATTATGTCTGGTTTATTTCCCTTGAATAAAATCATGTATGTGACAGAAACAGCCTGGCCAGATGGCCTGAACCTAACTCTACTTTTCATGAGGGAGTTAGTATATACTTGTGTTCAGTCTCACTCAAGTCGTCTTTCTGTGATATGCAATCCTTGTGTAGGTTGTGCTAGCACACACGATTCAGCAGAATCTAAAGTTCTAAGGCCCATCAATACACTGGCACCTTGTTTGAGTCTCATATCAGCCATTGTGTTCTTCACTCAATTATTGATTTATTTAGATGTTTGTCTGTGTAAGTGTGATGGAACAGAACCATGGCATTAAAACAAATTAGACAGGGTCTCTGCCTTCAGTTATCTTATAGTTTAGATAAATCAAAATAAAGCAATTACCAAAATTTCTCCTTTTTATTTTTATTTTACTTTTTTAAAGATTTTATTTATTTATTTGATAGAAAGAGACACAGTGAAAGAGGGAACACAAGCAGGGAGAGTGGGAGAAGCAGGCTTCCCACTGAGCAGGGAGCCTGATGTGGGGCTCAATCCCAGGATCCTGGGATCATGACCTGAGACGAAGGCAGATGCTTAATGACTGAGCCAACCAGGTGTCACAAAATTTCTCCTTTTTAAAAAAGTATTCCAGGGGTGCCCAGTTGGCTCAGTCTTTAAGTGTCTGCCTTCGGCTCAAGTCATGATCCCAGGGTCCTGGAATCAAGCCCCACATCGGGTTCTCTGCTCCGTGGGAAGCCTGCTTCTCCTTCTCCCACTCCCCCTGCTTGTGTTCCCTCTCTTGCTGTGTCTCTCTCTGTCAAATAATAAATAAAATCTTTAAAAAAACTAAAAAGTATTCCAATTTCCATCTACAGATCAGCCCTTTTCTAGGGGACACCACCAGGAGGGACTGCCAATCAGGTGCTCTAATATGGAATGGACATCACTGGTTCCCTTAATCTCTGCCTCCCTCTGTCTCTCTGGAAATACTGAAAGTCATGTTTCCGGAAGTCTCTTTACTTATGTGATAATACATAGCATCATTCATAGCCCACTTGCTCCAACTTATGCAGAGAAATAACAACAAGAGTTTGGACAGTTAATGTACCTGCAAATTTTCCTAAAGCAAGATAAATATTTTTCTGAAGGTCAGCCTCATCCATAAACCTAAAATGAATAATGACCAAAGATTATGTATAAATATAGACTAGGTTCCTTTTGTGGAAATTCTTAGGAAATACTTGATGGGAAAGTGTTTTCAAATAGCACTATCTTTTTTCTCTTTACAAATATAATCTTTCATTTGTGCACATAGATTGCAAACATATTTATTTTAAAATTTGAAATGTTAGGTAATTCCATAATTTATTATGACAATTATGAATTAGAAATAGGGAAACCATTGAAAAATGGAATTTCCTGAGTTTGTTCAATACCCAGAGCTTAAAATTAAATAGCAAATATGATTTATTTGGAAATTTTATCACGGAAATCATTTTTTCTCTCATCTTTGTTTGTTTTTTAAAGATTATATTTATTTGAGAGTGAGCAAGAGCGAGAGAGACCACGGAGAGGGAGAAGCAGACTCCCTGCTGAGCAGAGAGCCCAAGGGGAGGCTTGATCCCAGGACCCTGAGATCATTACCTGAGCTGAAGGCAGATGCTTAACCAACTGAGCCACACAGGTGCCCCTTTCCCTCTTCTTTGTTATGTCAAAGAGAATAGTTTGCTTTCTTATGTTTTTAGATAAATTCATGGATTCATGGAATCTTAAGAGTTGGAAGGTGCCTTAGATGTCTTTTCATTTTAACTTCCACTGAACACTAAAATCCCTTTATCCCCATAATGGACAGGTTTTACTTTTTATTTGAACCCATAAAAATTGGAAAACTCACTGTTTTTGAGTCAGTTGATTTCACTGTTGGGCAGGCTTGTTGGCTGTCAGGAATTCTCTATTATTCCTGAAATCCTTCCCTCTTAGTCTTCTACATATTGGCTTGTTTAGTGCTATGTCTTTACATATTTGAAGTGAAAAATAATGTGCCTTCCACTGCCCCTTCTCTTTTCCAGGCTGAAACCCTTACTTTATGACAAAAGAAGGACATGTTATTTCAGGTAGGGGAACAACATGAACAAACATGCGGAGCAAGCACCTTATGAATTAAGCTAACAGCATTGGCTAGAACAAGGATTCATGAGGAGTGGTAAAAAAAATAAAATAGAAAAGTTGGAAATGAAGACTGTGGTCTTATTGTAAATAACTGTAGGCAAGAAAATCTTTGATGTTTTCATGAGGCAGTATAGTGATACCACCAGAGATCTGCTTCCGAAAGATTGATCAGGGCACCACTAATCATGTACAGCATGAGTTCCAGTTGTATATGTATATGAACTTTTGGTCAGTTCTTCCCTCCATAGCTTGGCTTTTCTGCATTCCAGCTCTTGTGTAATCCCCTTTCCTTGAGTGTGGGCTGGATCTAGCACCTAGATTCTAGCCAGTAGGAAATGGTAAAAGTGCTGGGATGTCACTTTATGATTAGATTCCAGAAGACTGATTTCCATTGTGATAGTTGGCTCTCTGTACTGCCTTCTCAGGTTTCACGGTTTCATAAAGCAAGCTGGCACTTTGCAAAGGTCCATCTGAAAGAACTAAGGGTTCCCTTTGGCACCACCAGTGAGAAACTGAGGCTTTCAATCCAACAGCTCGCAAAGAACTGAATCCTGCCAAAAACCACGTGAACTTCTGAGTGGATCTTGCCCTAGTTAAGCTTCGAGATGACTCCATCCCAGCTGACTCATGGATTACAGCCTCTAAGGGACCCTGAAACAGAGGACTCAGGTTAGCCATGCCTGGATTCCTGACCTAAGAAACTTAGGTAATAAAGGTGTGTTGTTTGAAACTCCTAAATTTTTGTAGTAAGTTATTACACAGCAATGGATAACAATACGGGGTACATGTGTGGTATTTTGAAAGCATAATGCTAATGCCCCAAGCAATAGTAAGCTGAGTAAGCTGCCAAAGCTTCACCTGATGCACACATTGTGAGGATGCAAATGTCGTGAACAAGAGTATAGTGATACCCAAATAATGAGGGATTACAAATATTCAGATTATGGTTTTTTGTTCTGGTATGTGTACATTCATGTAGTTCGTTCATGTTCACCAATAAAACAGAACTATTATTTGGACTAATGTATTGCTGACAGTAAAAACAAATATTCTTGTGTCACTAAAGAGCACACTTTATAAATTTTTATAAGCAGTTTTGTAGATGCAAAGCATGTACAAGGCAAAAATGTTCAAGTATTTAAAAAAAAAAAAAAAAAACTGGCAGAAGACCAGGCAAATGAAGCCTCTAAATGGAACCTCAAGAATTAAAACACGGGTTAGCCCTATGTTTTAATGTGTTCTTGCTACCATTTTTGTCAAGTGAAAAATTCATTCCAAATACTTGAACTTACAGAGCAGATCTTTGGCACTGTAACCAAAAGCATAAAAACTAAAACAAGTACAACACAAACAAAATGAAGTGTTGCCAAATCAAATCAGACTACTTTATTTTATCCTGCCTACTCCAAAAATTGAAACCTTCCTTATTGTGAAAAAACTCTTAATGAGTTTTTCTATGATACTGCATTTTGTTAAAAAAATATTGACTAGCTAATGTCATCAGGTTTCCTCATTGGGAGAACTAAAATATTGAGGAAAAAAAAATAGGAGAACAATTCCTTTGAGACACAGAGATGTAACAAGGCAAGAAGAATTACGGGGCCAACATCCAGAAAGAGAGAGAAACCATAAGAGAGAGAAACCCAATATTTGGGGCTGCTTTTCTCCTAAGTTCAGAGGCACCTATAAATTGATTAGAGACAAACTGAGCAGAACTTTTGATAAATTAGCAATACCAAGGAGCAGAAATTCAAATCTATGTTAGCCAAATGAAAAAAGCCCTATCATTTGAATCAGAATCTCCAAAGGGCTACACTGCAGAAGAAAAGGTAATCCAGAAGTAAGAAATAAATATCCTTACCTTAATAGGGACTGAAGCCCAAATTTGAACCATCTTAATCTCAGTAACTGCGTTAAGGTAATAAATAATCCCAGTGCCTCTGGCTTCTTATCTAAATCAAACATAAATCCTCAGAGAGGTTCACTTCTGAGTAAGATGAAGCATTTCAACACAGATCCAAAATAATTAGAAAGTAGAAAATCTGGAAAAATTACAAAATCATTGACTTAAGGGCACCACAGTACTCCAGAAGCAACAAAGACTAAAAAGAGAATTCCAGCCAGTATGTAAATTTATGGAAGAGAGCTAAGGATCCGCAGCTTTTCTTGCAAGCATTTGTTGGTTGTAGGTTTGAGACAAAAGCAGAGACCCCTAAGTTTCCCTGCATGTAGGGCTGCTACTACAGAGACAGAGTGACCAGCAGAGATTGAGGGGGGGGGGTCACATGAGCCTGGATTGACATAACTGGATGTTTCAGGGAGCTCAAACATGGCTGGTCTCCCACGCAATGCATATCCTGAACTTTAATGCTGCACAGAGCTAGAGGCCAAAGAACTAAGACCAAAGGTTACATGCCTAAAAGACAAAGAAGTATACTATATTTTTGAATTGGAAGATTAATTATTGTGACAATGTCAATTTACCCTAAGCTTCTTTAAGGATTCAGTGCAATCCTAACCAGAATCCTTAAGAGTATTTAATTTTAGGGAAAATTAAACTGATATCAAAACTCAAGATCTATTAGAAAGCTATGGTAATTAAGACAGTATGTATTGTTATAGGGACAGAAATACAGGGCAATGAAATTAAGTCAAGAGTCCAGAAACATAGTACCTGATTTATGATACAGATAACATCACAACTCTAAGGAGCAAAGATGGTCTCTTCAAAAAATAAATTATCTTGGGTCAACCATACATCCATATGGGAAAAAATTAAATCTGACACCTCACAATTACATGAAAATCAATTCCTGGTGGATTGTAGATACAAATATAAAAAATAAAGCAATAACGTTTCTAAAAGATAATATGGGGGAAATCATCTTGACCTTGGGAAAGGGAAAGTCTTCTTTTTTTTTTTAAGATTTTATTTATTCATTTCAGACACAGAGATGCAGAGAGAGGCAGAGGGAGAGGGAGAAGTGGGCTCCATGCTGAGCCAGGAGCCTGATGTGGGGCTCGATCCCAGGACCCTGGGATCATGACCTGAGCCGAAGGCAGACGCTTAACCGTCTGAGCCACCCAGGCGCCCCAAGGGAAAGACTTTTTATACTAGTTATAGAAGTGCTAACCATAAAGATAGACTGAGAAATCAGATTAAAATAAAAACCATTCTGTTTATCAGAAAACATCATTTGAAGAATAAAAATGCAAGCCCTCCAAAATGGATGAAATGATTTTTAATACATATAACTAAGAGAAGATTTGTATCTGGAATTTATAAAGGACTACTAAAATCAGTAAGAGAAGGGCAAATCCACAGAGTAATTTGAAGGACTCTGCAAGGAAGTCAGAGAACGCTCAACCACATTAGTCATCAGAAAGATATAAGTTCAACTCACACTGAGATATCACTACTCCCATGACAGAAGAGCTAATATTTAAAAACTAAAATAGCAAATCTGGGTGAATGATTTTGGGATAGTGGGGACTCTAATGCCATTGTTGTTGATATAAATTGGTACAACCACTTCAGAAAATAATTTGTCATTTTATACCAACATTGAAGACATGTATGCTTTTTGATATAGAAATTTTAGTTGAAAGTTTATACTAATCAGAAATACATAAACCTAAGCTCCAGGAGACATGCAGAAGAATTTTCACAACAATAATCATAACAGCCCCAAACTATACATTAATAAAAATGAATCTCATGGATATAATGTGGAGCAAAACAAGCCGGACACAAAAGATTACGAACTGTATTGTTGGACTCATAAAGAGTTCAAAAGCAGAGAAAACAAATATATTGTGTTAGGAGTAGAAATAGTGGTTACTTTGGGAGATGGGGAGTGGAAAGGGGAAATAAGAGGGAACACAGAAGAGCTTTTTGGGTGATAGTATTAGTTGCCTATTGCTCTATAACAAATTACTCCAAAACTTAGTGGCTTGCAACAACAAATATTTATCATACCAGTTTCTATGGGTCAGGAATCAGAACACATGTGCTTTTAGCGCAATGTCTTTCATAAGGTTGAAATTAAAGTGTCAGCCAGGACAGCCATCTCAAGCCTCCACTGGGGCTGAAGGACCTTATTCTAAGATGGTTTTGGCAGTCCTCTGAAATCTGCTTCTAAGTTCACCCATGTGGCCCTCTCCAAAAGGCTGTGTCGAGACTTTGAGGCTGGCTTTAGTCAGTGTGAGTGATTTAAGGGAGGACGAGAGAGCTAATGCCAAGAGAGAAGCCACTTCTTTTTATTACCTAATTTCAGAAGTAACATCCTATCACGTCTGCCTCATTTTATTTGCTAGAAGCAAGCCACTAACTCAGTCCATACAAGGGCATGAATAAACAGGAAGGAGGTATCATTCAGCCGGTCCATCTTCAAGGTTGCCCACCGTAGATGCTAATGTTCAATTTCTTCACATTGGTGGAGGTTGCATGAGTGGTTGTTTTATGATTATTCATTGGACTGTATATCTTCTTTGCATATATATATATAATCTTTTATCATAGAAATTTTTTAATTAAAAAATGTACAGTTGTAGAAATGTCTTCAAGCTTCATATCCTCATGGAATGCAGCTGAGATGCTATACAACTCCCAAAGACTTCTCCTTGCCTACTTACTTAGATATGTGAACGGCTTTAAGAATATTTAAGAATTCTGGCTAAGGGTCCCACTTACAAACAGATAAATTCACTAATGTTCAAAATAGAAATTGATAAATTAAGTTGACTGCTCTTTTCCTTGGGAAGCAATTGTCCTCAAGACCCTTATTTATTTTATTTTTTTAAGATTTTATGTATTTATTTGACAGAGAGAGAGACAACAAGAGAGGGAACACAAGCAGGGGGGATGTGAGAGGGAGAAGCAGGCTTCCCACTGAGCAGGGAGCCTGATGTGGGGCTCAATCCCAGGACCCCGGGATCATGACCTGAGATGAAGGCAGATGCTTAACCACTGAGCCACCCAGGCACCCCTCAAGACCCTTACTGAAGCATTTCTTACTTAGCATTTGTTTTTCAGCTGGTTGTGGACAATTATATCTAAAGGAAAGTCTCAAATTTCAAATTTGTACCAAATGTCACTCTCAGTATGAACTTAGTAACTCTCCTAATCACAATTTATTTATAATTTTCTAAATTTCAAAGTAAAACTATTTTCTTTTTATATTTCCTGGAAATTGCCAGTACTGACTGAATGGAAAAAGAAAAGGCTCAACTGATGATATGTTTTTGCCACATATAAATAGTGAGACAGAAAACATTTTCATTAGTATTTTAAAATTAGTATCATGCTTTTAATGGAAACATAAACAATGCACATGACATTAATAAAAAAATCATTGAATTTGTATTAGTCATCCAATAATAATACACATATATAAATAAATTATTTCATGGATAAGAGAGGAGTAGCTTACATCAAAATGTACTGCTCACCCATTCCTTTACAAACTTGACAAATGGCACAGCCCGACCAGTCAACCTGCCCTTCTTGATGGGGAAGAGCACAGATGTGAACATGGACATGAAACACTTCTGTCGTTTTCTCTCAAGTAAAGAAATCTGGAGGGAACTTGAGAATGGTGATGTTTCCTTTTTCTGTAATCCCCTACTATAACTAAAAAGCATTAAATACTAGGATTTATAAAAAAGACACAAATAATGTACATCAATCTTGATTTTTAAAAGCATATATTATATTATGAAATCTAAATCTTCAGATTTTAAGGAGAATTTCACAATGACAATAATAACGATAAGTGTCGTTTATTGAATTATTCTTTCTCTTAACTCCAAACCTATCTTTCTACACCATGATACTGAGGTAGAAACCTTGCAAACAACATTGCCAATTGCTTCCTTATAGGTTCCACTGATAGCATCACAAGAAAAGTGGGGCTATCACCCCCCAGGGGTGGGGGCACTGCTCTGTCCTCTTTGCTTGCTGGGCCTGATAATCCTTCACTCTGGCGGGGCAGTTGATTCCAGTGCCTGGTTTTTGTATCTGCTCCCACACCTGTCAGAAGGATAAGGAGTCATGCCCTTGCCTCAGATGTTGGAGTCCCAGCTCTTCGGCCTCTCTACCCAGCTCCTTTTATTGTTCCCTAGCCCCAGAGGTGGTGGCTACTTCCAGCAGAAACTGTCTTTGTTACATCAACATTTCCTTTATATATTTCCAGTTCTCTAACGTATCCTTTAGCAATTCTTTATACTGGGTTCTCCATGTTGAAATAACAGATATAGTTTCTGCTTTCCTGACTGGATCTCCATTGATACCTAATAATTAATAACCCATTATTAATAATTCTATAATTATTACAAATATATTATGGCCATATCTGAGCCTATACCATAGTGTGTTGAAAAGGAAGCTGTTTTTCTTCTGCCAGTTTAAATGAAAATAATTTCATTGGTTTAAGAAGAAAAATTCTGTTTACCATTTAAATTTATGGAATTCTACATTTAGATAATTTCTAGTCTAGATTTAGATATCTACAGTTAGATAATTTCTAGTCTAGATTTAGTATTTACAGAGAAAATAAACATATTAATTTCTCTTCGGCATTGATGAAGACAGCTATTATTTTATTTATTTATTTATTTATTTATTTATTTATTTTTGATAAAGATTTTATTTATTTATTTGAGAGAGAGAGAATGAGAGACAGAGAGAGCACAAGAGGGGGGAGGGTCAGAGGGAGAAGCAGATTCCCTGCTGAGCAGGGAGCCCGATGCAGGACTTGATCCCAGGACTCCAGGATCATGACCTGAGCCTAAGGCAGTCGCTTAACCAACTGAGCCACCCAGGTGTCCCTAGATAGCTATTATTTTAAAGCTACACAAATACTTGACATCGGCCAACCTAAATACCACCTTTGGTTGGATATTATTTTTGAAAAACACTAATAATAAAATTTGTTTCCATTGCATGTGTATGCATGTTTTAAAATAAATAGTTTTAAATAGTTGTAATGACCACAATATCATGTTATAGACATATTTCTGATGAGAAGGTAAAAGCCTGTGAAAAATGTTTGTCATAGAGTTCGAGATGACAGTTGTACACACTTAATTTTTTTAATAGAAATCACTTTCTTCCTATAATTCACAACTTCATATTTATATTTTTTTGGTGATTTTTTTTGAGAAAGGACACAATAGTAATTTTGAAAATAAAGAATTAATTGAAATGCATATGTGAAGAAATTGGGGCATAGAATTCTGCATTTTACAGATTATTGGTTAATTTACTATTAAATTAGTAAATTAAATTAGGCTATTTGGAGGCATCTGAATTTTGTTCAGTAATATAAAACTACTTAATTGCAAACATATCAAAATACAAAATTGACCACTTTAATGTAAGCATCTGCCTTTGGCTCAGGTCAGGATCCCAGGGTCCTGGGATGGGAGCCCCACAACGGGCTCCCTGCCCAGCAGCGAGTCGGCTTTTCCTCCTCCCTCTGTGATCTCTCTCATTTCTGCTTTGTCTCAAATAAATAAGTAAAATCTTTAAAACAACAACAAAACAATCAAATGATTTTGATCCACAGCGGTCAAGAGATGTGATAGAAAAAAAGAATCTATGGAAGGCACACTGTGATGTGTTGTGTCTTAGAATACAAAGGCAATGTTTATATAAACAATGGCAGAGATTTGCCCCAGGGTAAATGACTATTGCTATCACTTCATCCCTAGGAATAATGATAGAAGAATATACAGTAGTGGTCCACTGGAAGGAAGGGAAGGGGTTAATCCTATATTTGTGTTTAAATGCTGTGCTTCTGTGTATACCTAACTCATGGGTATACACCTGTCAGGAAGAATCCTTAAATTAATGCTTCCCTGCCATGAAACACACACAAGAATCAATGGTTTCATGACAAACATTAATGCTCGTTCAATGGCCTGTGGGCTTCCAAGGCACCTAGGACTGTGTAAAGACTTGAAGCCACAGGTTCAAGTCCACACTGAATTCATCAGGCTTAATATTTGTAAGGAAAGAGATTTATTCTTATTGTCAGTGTTATTTCTACCTTGTAGTAAGAAACTGTCTTTTCAATCTCAAAAATGTGAACTACATAGCACATTATTGTTTAGTTTAGTTTTTTTTGTGTGTGCTTTGTTTTTGCAAATGAGCTGATTCCTATGTGGTTAAATCAGCCTGGAGCCTGCATTTGCATTGGTAGTAATGATAGGTCTACAAAGATTATTAAAATTGATAGGAAACTGAACATTCCCTCACAATGACAGTCTATGAATGGTGTAGATCCTGATTTAGACCTGAAAAGATAATCTGCAATGAATGTGCTGCTCTGTCTTTCTTCCCTTATGAAATTTTGAAGGCAAAAGTTGAAAATTACTGACTTATTGCCTCATGAATTCATTTGAAGTGGCATATATTGAAATTGAAAGCACTATTACATGGGTAACCCATTGTACATGGTGATAAGGAAGCTATTACTTAACTTGGCTGAACACCTGTCAAGGATTGCTCTTGAAATGAGTCCTCTGCACACTTAGGCTCTGCCACCAGGAAAACAAACTCATTCTTTATAATAAGAGATAGCAAATCACGATCCAGAAACATGGGCAAGTCCTCCTGTCTATGTCCCTGTGAGAGGGACTCCAGGACCATGTGAAAATTAAGCACTGAGAATTATAGGTTATAAAATAGGAATAGTTCATTCTTTTTGATAAGTTATTCCTATAATTACTGAGTTGATAGTTATATTAGGATAGGTTAAGTGGTATTGTGGTGGCAAATGACCTCAGAAACCTCGATGGCTTTAAAAATCAATGGTTTATTTCTCACCCATGTGGTATATCTATTATCGGTTGGCTGTATCCCCTTCTCTCTGTATCCAACTCTCTTTTCCACCTTGGAATTGAGTGTGGTAAAGCAGCTCCTTTCAAGGATATTGCCATGCTAATTACAGAAAGAAAAAAGCAAGGTACCAGAGAATATAGTGACTTTCAAAACTTCTGCTCAGAAGTGGCACATATCGTTTCCACTTTTATTCTGTTGGCCAAAGCACCAATAGTGACTCTGTTCATGGGTCCTTTATATAAGCATTGAGTGGTCAAGGACAAAGGTGACTGATCACTGAATGTGTCATCTTATCCTCCTTATTATTTAGTGTCTCTTCTGTGCCAGAAGCTCATTAGTCGGCACTGAGATTTAAGACATAAAGATTTGTGCCTTTATGTCCACTCCTACAGGAGTTGGATGAAAGATTGGGAATTTCAACCACATTAGCTGACACCAACTTTCAGCTCACTCGCACTTGATCTTTGTAATTATATAGGTCAATGATACCCTTGTTGGATATCCATGTATCTTACTCCTAGGAGCACCATAGTCTATTAGCCATCAGTACAGATCCCGGCAAGTCAGGACTTCTGGCTGCCATTTTGGATTTATTACCTGTTATGGTAATTACGAACACCTTGCTTCTGACAGTTAGTTGCTTTCATCTGACTTGTACTATTCAGAATCTCATTCTTTCTTTTTGCCTCTAAAGAACCCAGCAGCTTTTCCTACTATCAACTCTGACCTGCAAAAGAAAGCTACAACTGAGCCAGTTGTGCCCTCACCACTTGATCATCACTTATAGCTTTAATAAATGAAGTGTCCTTTAGGTTCTCCTGGGGAGCATAGGCAGCTCATGGGGTTCACTGATCAGTAACTTATGGGATTGCTGATAATATGCAATAAATGCATTCTAGCATGCCAACCTTTCTGAACTTCTTAACCCCTTCCTCAGTACTACACCAAGGCAAATTTTACATCTACCTTTCATTTTTACTAGGCGCCATCATGCTTTCCAAACTTCAAGGAGCCATTCCAGCAGCATATCCAGATTAGCTCCTGATGTCTTTGTTTCTTGTTAAATCTGGAATTATAAGAGAAGATTTCCCATAAATAATTTCCAAAGAATCTCATATTTTAGTTTGCTTGTCTTTGCCAGAATTCTTGGACATATTCTGAAATGCTTAATTGTATGTAATCTTAATGATTTAGTAAAAATGAAGGATGTTAATGGGGTGCCTGGGTGGCTCAGATGGTTAAGCGTCTGCCTTCGGCTCAGGCCATGATCCCAGAGTCCTGGGATCGAGTCCCACATTGGGCTCCCTGCTCTTTGGGAGCCTGCTTCTCCCTCTGCCTCTCTCTCTCTTTCTCTCTCTGTCTCTCATGAATAAATAAATAAAATCTTTTTTAAAAAAAGTTATTTTGGAAAAATACAGTGTGAAGTCTGATTAATACAAACCAGACCCTTACTAGAAGGTTAAAAATGTTCCTTCCCAGAGTGTATGTTTTCTGGCCTCTAGTCTGGTAATATCTACTGGGTGTCAATTTAGCTTACTGACAACTTGGTACATGGTATTACTTGATTCTTTGTGGGAACAGGTAAAAAATGTGTTCTTAACTATGTCCATTTTTAAAGGAGATTAGAAACAATAGAGCAGGTCCTCCAAGACAGGGTCAAGAGGGTTGGTCCAGGTGGCAGTCCTTGAGTGCTTTGCAATTAACACTTTGTTCACTCTCTTTAGATATCACCATGATCAAGAAGACCCCTGTGAATAGGATGAAGAAGAGACTGTAGTGAGCTTCCTAACATGCCAAAAATTTTTCTTGGAAGAGAAAATATGGTTTAGTAATCTACAATTCCCAGTATATTTTATGGTTATTCAATTCTATTATTTGTTGAGTCTCAACAAATTTCTGCTAGAGCCGCAATGCTAATTTTGCCAGAGCACAGAAGAGCCTAGATCTGCCCCTGATATGTTAAGCACCATGTCAAGACTTAGGAACCATGTCTGTAAAAAAGCTACCCTTGAATTTAGGCATTGGTAGATCCACATGGGAATTTACAACTATTCTTTTTCATCTAGGGGAAAAAAGAGCTCCCTCCCACCAGCCATTCTACTAAACACATGCATACCATGAACGGTCCAAAAGTTATTTTGGTTATGTGTTGGTTTGTTTTTGATAATGCACAATTTACATACCTTATCCTAGCCATGTTGTTATAGTAGATGAGAACATACTCTGTTATTGACAGCTCTTATGAGAGTTAGATTCACAAGGCCAACATATACTTATTGTTGTCACTCAGGACTTTCATACCTTGATGGGACTTCACTTTCTCATTTTCCCAAATTCTAAGATAATATAGCATAATGATTATGGTTTTTGAATCAAAGCTGATTTTTATTCCAAACTCTCCCACTACTCAGGTACATGATCTTCATTAAGTCTCATCTTCTTTCTCAGTAAATGGTACATCTTATAGTAGTTATCCTGTACAACAAGTACCAAATTATCGTCATCAGCATCATCATCACCATCAATATAATCTTACATATAAGTAAGACTGACTGATCTTTTCTGAACATGTTTATCTCCTATATATCTATTTTTCTTCACTTGTGAGAGTTAGGCTGATGTCAACAGTGAGATAAAAAGAATTTGTCTTTTTGGGTACCCTATTTTATTGTTAAAATAGATGAATTCAGAGATAGGATAAAATTAGGAAGACTCATATGGTTGGATAATGAAGAAGTGTATTGTGATTGATTTGGGTGGAATGATGTTAATAATTAATAGTAAGTGTTATAAAGTGGCTTAGATGGCAAAGTAAATCATAGAGAGAGAGAGGACAAATATATGTCATGAGGTCCACCCTCAGTACGTAATTTAATAAATAGTGATAAAAAAGGGAAAACCCCCAGTCATTAGACCATGACTGGGTGTTACCTTAAGGGAAATCAAGGGCCAAAATATTTGTTTTCATATGATCTGGAATATATGCATTTGACTGAGTTATTATAAGGACATAACAATCACTCCACTTATTATACAATTCCTATTATGAGAAAATAAGGTCATATGGAGTAAAGAAATCTGAATTGAACATGTATTCATATGAAGGGTAGTTAACTCTTAGAGCTATTTTTAATTCCAAGCTCTACGTTTTAGTAGAAACACTTATCAGTATACCTTGGTCTGTTGTATATGAGTGGAACTTTTATGTTCCTGATATTTTGGTGAGCCTACCAGCTCTGCACTAGTCATTTTCCTGAAATTTGATGCCATAGAGTTTCTGAGGTAAGGAATTCTCTCAGGCACACTGAAGGCTGCTCCTTCAGGGAAATTTCTGAAGGGGTTCATCTCCAATAAGTGGTCTTTTACAATTTCACTTTGATTATATTGTATAAGAGATATGGGAAAGAAACTTTAAAAACATATTTGAGTAGAACTTCATGTGAAGCATTCCTAGATAAATTGCTAGCAAAAAGCAAGGGCAGAGAGCAGAACTAGGCATGCAGTAATCAGAGATAAGATACATTTTTCAACAAGAATAATCGCTTAGAATATGATTCAGAACAGTTTGATGAAAATAGTCCAGTAGCTGCAGCTTCAAACTAAAAACAACCCTCACAGGTGTGTCGTGCAGCAAAACTATGGAAGTGCTTTGACAACCTCCTGTGCATAGTGCGTTATTACTGATTTATAATGGATTGCACATGATAATGACAATTACCATATATATGAGCTGGCCAAACCTCAACTCTTGTCTAGAAGACAATTAATAGAAGATTTTTGACAACATTTAACTTTATATGCCCAAACTAGAGAACAGGCAATGCTACTTTCTAATGTTTGCTAATAATTATCTGTCAAAATAGTACAAGTATTTTTTTGATCTCTTCTCCACAGTAAGTTCTGTGATCTGTAATAATGAACTTCCTTAAGAGTAGATAATAAATCAATGACCAAATTTTTGTATTCTTTAGAGTCAAGTAATTTTGAATATTCTGAAATATACAAAGATATATTTGATAAATTTGTATCTAGTTAGTTACTTAAATCTCCACTAACTTTAGTTTTCTCAGCTGTGAAGGCAAAATAATAGTGCTTATCCAGTAGGATACCAAACTATCAGGAGTCTCATAAAATTTCTGGAAACTGTGCCAAATTCCTGGGGCAAATGTTAATATGGGGGGCGGGGGAGTGGCTGAGAAGCCAAGGACATAAGCCCAAGTCTAAGTATCATAAGTAGGGATTTTTTAAAATTTATGGCTTTATATATCATGGGTGCATTTTTGCCACTTAGATTGCTCTGAAAGCTCTGTAAAAACAAAGGTGAGGAGCTATAACCTGTCATAAATTTAGATTTATATTAAATCAAAATTATTAAGATAGTGTAATATTGGTACTAGAGTAGAGAAAATTACCAATGGGAAAGTAAAGAGATTCCAGATGCAAACTCATACATATGTTGGAAGTTGATATATGGCCAAAATGGCCATGTACCTCAATGATGAAAAGAAAGGCAAATCATCAGTATTTGGAAAAAAATACCTAAAAGAATATCTTTTGAAACATTAAGGTAGGGAAGGAATTTTAAACAAGACATAAAAATCACAAAATAGAGCTAAAAATACTTTAAAGATAATTTTTAAAAGCCAAAAAACTGTAAGAAGATATTTGCAAAACATGATTTACAAATGATTAATGCCTAGAATATATAAAAAGTCCCTATAAATTGTTTTTTAAAATCTAATAAAAATGGACAAATGATATGAAGAGGCATTTCACAGAATAGGAAACACAAATGGTTGATAAAAAAGATGAAAAGATATACATTATAATTAGGAAAGTGAAAATTATATTTTAGTTTCTTTAACCAAAGGAAAAGCCTAATAAGCACTATTGTGATTGAAGATGTGGAACAAGAACTCATATGAACTTATACAATCACTTTAAAAAAACAATTAGGTATTATGTAATACTAAAGTATTAAGGCATAAGCCTTAGAAAATTTGTATATATGCAGTAGAAGATGTGTACCTGAATATCTAAGGTATACCATTTAAAACAGACATAAAATACAAAGAATCTTAATGTTAACAATAGAATGGGTTACTATATTTGAGTGAAGTTTAGGAACTTTCAAAACAAAGAGAGATTCTAATGTTTTCCAGAGAGAAAAAGCAGGTTACCAAGAGAAGAACAAAGATTGGTTTGTCTTCATATATCACCACACAAGAAATATATAATCAAGAAAAACAATGAAACTGTATTTTCAAATTGCAAACAATGTGAAATTAGAGCCTAGCATTTTAACTAAATAAACTGTTATTTATATGTGAGAGAAAATGAAGATATTTTAGGTACATGATTTGTAAAATACAGAAAGACCTTTTTTTTAAAAAAACAATTTTGGAAGAAATTCCCAGCAAGAAAAGAAACAAAAATGTAGGACAAAATTATAACATGAGCCAAAGGGGGAGAATCACAGAGTAAGAGAGAATTGGAAGTTTGTTCAGTTATATTACATTATTTAGAGGGAAGCTACAGATACTGACATGAAATTGATAGGAAAAAATAAGCAGGAGTACTGGTCTCAGTAAGCTAAGGATCACAACCAGAAAAGTCATCATAGAAGCTATGCATTTCACAACAATAAAAAAAATTAAATTTACTTAATGATGGTAGGGAAAAGGATAAAAATAAAACATTAAATAAAATAAGCTAAAATAAAGCTAAAATAAACATAAATATAAGGAAATTAAGTAAATAAGTTAAACTCGGGAAAAAAAATTCTTAGAAGCTAAGAAAGAAACTATTCAACAAAATGTCACCCACAAGAAATACACATAAAAAAATACTAGCCAGAAAAATGAATGGAAATTAATAAGTAAAATAAATATAACCCAAAAGAAAACTAGGGAAGAAA
The DNA here is from genome assembly GCF_009762305.2 of Zalophus californianus. Classification (NCBI taxonomy): domain Eukaryota; kingdom Metazoa; phylum Chordata; class Mammalia; order Carnivora; family Otariidae; genus Zalophus; species Zalophus californianus. The sequence continues at coordinate 66,157,358 of NC_045601.1, read as the reverse complement.
TTTGAGGATTAGACAAAAATATGAGATAAAGTGGGGCCATAGATATTTAGTTGGAACAATCAATCAAAACTATATAACATTCATGAATGTATATACGCCTAAGTTATAGTTACAAACTATTATAAAGGACAATGGAGGTAATTAGTTAAATCAACAAGTGTAGTTGGAGATTTTAACACATTCTTCTCTGACATGATAGATAAAGCGGAACAAAACCAAGCCAAGAAGATTTAGAAAACATAATTAATATACTTGATTTAAATATAGACTGAAATTTGGCTTTAGCTTGATATTATCCACAATTTTCTTAGTAAGATCAAATATCCAGTGCAGAATTATCAGCATGATTTCTGACATTATCTGTGTGTAATCAGTGTATAATAATCTCAGTAGTATGAATAAGGCAAGTGCCTCAAATTTATTGTTAATTTCTGACTATTAACATTCAAATATAGTTAAGCATTTCACATGCAGCTTGAAGTGGAAATTTCTTTATGTGCCATGTGTTGAAATTCTATCATTGTTTTTAATTCATGTGTTGGTTTACTATTACAAAGGCAAAGTGCTCTATTAGTTAATTACACACTGGGAAGTTTCTTATTATATACACAAAAGTAATTATTAAAAACTTTCAAATATTTACAAGAACAAGAAAATAGATTGATGATTAAAAATGAATGTTAAGAGAGTCTTAGCTAAATAACTAGAGAGAGAGATATATCTTCTTTTAGCAAAAAAAAAAATGCTAATACAAATATAAATGACACAAAGGAGAATAATGGAGCTTACATTAAATCATAATTCTAATCTTTGTGGATTGTTTTACTAGTATTATAATATTCAATAAAATATCATTTAATAACTATTTAATTTGTAGTAATTCATCAATGGCATGAGTTTTTTAAGAAAAAGTTCTATTTGAAAATTTCTAATCATGTGAGGCTGAATTAAAAGCCTCAAATTTTAAATTAAAACTTTCCAATTCAAATTTTATAAGGAAGACTAAGTTTTTAAAATCATGGACAATAATATTTATGACAAATTATCTTTGATGCATACACAGGTTTACAAAGAATATAAAGAGAATACGAAGGGAGTAAAATCAGCCACCTTAAACATATTTTGTTCTCACTAATCAAACTTGAAAATGATAAAATTTACAAGAAAGCTTGAAGGTAACAATTTGTTAAAGCTCCTACCCTTTACTACTCTCTCTTTCACTGGGACTTTGGGCCTATCAACTTTTTGCTGTCTCTCATCCCATTTGTAAACTTACTTCTTATTCAAGTGAAGTTCCAAATCCATGGTTAATCAATATAATCACTCCCATATTTATTTATTTGTCTCCCTTGCCCCTTTCTTGCTTTCTCCTGTTTGCTTGAATCCAGACATCTACTATATTCCTGAGCCCACCGAATAGGAATAGATAAAAACATATACATTCATAGATGTGTCCCATTTTAAATTCGTGATCATTAACTCAAGAAGTCCCTTGAGTCCTCTTAGGCAATCACATTATATGTCCCTTGAGTCCACTCACTCAACCATGTCCCTAGGTGACTATTTCACACCTTCTCCTCTCTTCAAACTTGAACACTTCCTCTTACATTCTCTTTCTCAGCTGATGACCTTTCTTCCTACTTGATTGAGGACATTAAAACAATCAAAAGAAAACTTTTGCAGACTCACTGACTGTATACTCACCTTCCAGCATGTACACCTACATACTTAGGCTTCATATCTGTGATCAGAGATGAACTTTTCTAATAGTCAATTTCCCCATCCCTTCTTACTCACCAAGTAGTTCTAATTTTTCTCCTCTATCTCATCACTATTTGCTCTCTATTAAATCACTCCCTTAAGTCTAAAAACTATTGCCATTTCTTCTTTCTTAAAAAAAAAAGAAAGCTACTTGCCATCCAGCTTACTTTAAAGCAAACGAAAATAAAAACAAAAAACTCTACAAACCACCCAGCTAGTACTATATGTCTTTTCCCTTGTGTTAGCAAAATTCTTCTTTTTGTTCTAATTCTTCAGTACTCTCTTGATCCACTTAAATTAGAATTTTGCCCCCCAACTTTCCACTAAAACCAGTTTTATGAAAGCCACCCCTGAACTTCAGGTAGCTAAAGCAAAAGGACATTTCTTAGTGTAACACTTGACCAGTTGATCATTCCTCCCTTTCTGATAATCTTTCTTCATTGGACTTTTGGGACAACTTATTATACTGGGTTTAATAGTGCCCCCACATAATTCACATCCACCTGGAACCTATGGATGTGACATTATTTGGAAATAAGAATCTTCTACAGATATAAGCATGTTAAAATGAAGTCATACAGGATTAGGGTATGCACTAAATCCAATATGACTGGCGTCCTTTTAAGAAGAGGGAAACTTAGACAGAGACGAGAACAGAGGGAAGATAATGTGAAGACACAGACAAATGGGAGAGAAGGCTATGTGAAGATGGAGGTATAGATTGGAGTGATGTATCTACAAACCAAGTAATGCCAAGAATTGCTGGCAACCATGAGAGGCTAGAAGAGACAAGGAAGGATTCTTCTCTAAAGCCGTGGGAGAGAGCATGAGCCTTACTGACACTTTGATTTTTGACTTCTAACTTCCAGAAACGTGAGAGAAGAAATTTCTGTTGTTTTGAGGAACCCATTTTCTGGTCCTTTGTTACAGCAGGCTTAGGAAACTAATACACCTACTCTTTTGGTTTTACTTCCTCACTGATCACTCTTGCTCAGTCACCTTTATTAGTTCTCTGCTTTCCCTTGACCTCTTAATGTTGGAGTTCCCTTAGGCTCAGTCTTTGATTATTTTCCTCCATGTGCATTTTGTAGAGGATTGTGTTAGTGCTCTGGTGAGATACTCTTAGCTCCTTTTTTATTATATTAATGTGTTTGGAGGCACATGGGGGTGGGAAGCTTCAATGTCATTTCCCTTTCAACAGTCAGCATTGCAGCTCTATTTTTTTTTTTTTTTTCTAAAGAAATACCCTTGAGAGGTGCCTGGGTGGCTCAGTCGGTTTTCTGACTCTTGGTTTCAGCTCAGGTCATGATCTCATGTGTCATTGGATCAAGCCCCATGTCCAGCTCTGCACTCAGCAAAGAGTCTGCTTGGAGATTCTCTCCCTTTGCCCCTGCCCCACTCTCCCCTGCTCTCTCTCTCTCTCTCTCTCTCTCAAATAAATAAATCTTAAAAAAAAAAAAAAAAGAAAAAAGAGAAATACCTTTGAGTTTTGGAGCCTGTTTTCGTCTCTATTAACCATTGAAGGGTTTTGAAAAGTATATTAACATAAACATATTTATATTTTAAAATGGATGGTAGGGAGGATCTATTGATAATAAGTGGTGGAGGGACAGGGATAGATTCACAGAGATCTATTAGTAGTTTACTGCCCTATTCTCCTACCCCCAGCACACACACACACTTCTGAGCTCACTTACCACAGGGAAAAAATGACTAAGAATATTCTTTTACCTAATTTGTTTTTCTGAGTAGTATTTGGAATCCCTGATGATTCCTGGATGTCCCACAAATCCATTTTGGATGTGGTTCCATCTCCACTTTCTGTCTTTGCTTTGAACTGAGCATGTCATAAAATTCAGAAAGAAACTCTTATCTGTAACTGCATTTCCAATGTTTTATTCTTTTCTCCTCATTGTTTCTGCTTCAAGCTTGTTTATTAGCACCAACCTACCTCACCCTTTTAATTTTTCCAAATATGCATAAGAGCAGGTTATAATAAAATGTTGACTTCAAGAGAAAAAAAGTCCAACAAAGAGGAGATGATTAGAAATACCATCATATGTAAATTGATAGGGACCATGTTAAATAAATTATGACACATCATGCAGCCAAATAAAATAAATGCAGAAAGCTCTCTATGTGTTGATATTAAAAGATCTCTAAAATACAGAGTTGAGCAAAACAAGCAAGGTACAGAAGAGTATAGGAAGTAACCTACCATTTATGTTAATAAGACAAGAAGGATACATTCATAATTGCTAGTAGATGCACACATGGAAACAGCAGCCCAGCCCAATTCTTATTTCAGCCTTTCTTTCATCACTCAGTGGAATCTTATTATCACCTATGCAGCATTTGAAAAAAAAAAACACACTTGCTTCTCCCAAACAAATATCTGGAGTAATGTATACATACTTAGGAAAAAAATTAAAGTAATTCATTTCTTTAATCTGCAAGTACAGTGTTCTATTAAAAATACACTAATTTGTGGAAAAATTTAAACGGAAGTCCTATCAATGCAGTCTGTATCATTGGAATTCAGGTTCATGGTGGGTTTAAAATTATCATTTTCTAATGGAAATATGGTGGAGACTAACAATTTGATAAGAACTTATTTTATCATTTATCTTTTAAAACCAAAATCTATTTCTATACTGAATTGGTGGACTCCTCTCTAGGGAGAAATCTATGAGGAATTTTTATTGAACTTTGCATTATAAAAATTTTATAACTCAAAGAAAATTAGAGCGAATAATATAAGGAACACTCATATAGTCATGATTGAGATTTAACAATTGTGTGATTTTGTCATATTTGTATTACATTGTTTTTGATGAATTCTTTTATTTTTTATGAATTCCTTTAAATAAAATTACAGAAATTATTACATTTTTATCTTAAATACTTCAGAATGTAGCTCTAAATAGTAAAGACATTGAAACTATAAATGCTTAACAATAGATCTGTAATATGATAGAAAAATGACCTTTGACTTCTAATTTGTTCAAATCAGTGCCTAATTAAAGACCATGATAGGGTTTGGAGGTTCTGAAGTTTCTCGTAATATAGAACTCTCCTCCCCATTCTTCACTTTTTTTTAAATGACATTGACTTGCCAAACAAATTAGGCAATATGCTCTATACATCTTGTAGAGAATGTGAGCACACTTTAACTGGTAGGTATTCAGTGTCAATAACAACAAACTCAAAAAAAACATATTATATATATATATATATCTTTTAATCTGGCTTTTCTTTCTTAATTTAAAGCAATCATTTTTACATTTGTAACCTTGGAAAACATAATTTTATTAATGTTTTTTATGAACAAACCATCTCCCTTTACTTGGCTAATTTCTCTTATTATAACTTAATGCCTGTGTACATAAATATTCTCCCCCAGATCTATTTATTTCTTTATAACAGATTCCCCTAAACAGAATCATTATCAACAGTAGGATGATATATGTTGCAGATAGTTTTCTATAAATAGAAACTTTTTAAATCAGTGCTGGATGTGAGTGCCTCTGTCACAAACTCTCCCCAGCACTGAGTGTTATGCTTCTCACGTGTTTGTATTTGTGCAAAAAATAAAACCTTTTGATTCAAATTAACTTCACTCTTAAGAGGTGTGAATTTTTTCATATCTTTATTATCCATTTTATTTATTCTTTGGGAACTCTGTGTTTATCTTTTTGCCTATTTTTCTATTGAAAATATAAAGTTATTTCTTTCTGTTTTTCCTTTCATTGTTGAAAACTCCTTTTTGAAGGACATTAACTCCTTGTCATGTTTGTTGCAATATTTTTTTTCAGTTTGCATTTGCCTTTTAATTTTGCATTTGTTTTTGGCTTGACTATTTACTTCATTTTTTGTTCTTGTTCTGTTAATTTCCTTTAATGCCCATAACCACAATCCCATTTGCCTCCCTACCCAATCAACCATTTTAATGTTTCATGTCTATTTTTTTTAATTATTGCATTGCAATGTATGCAATATTTTGCATGTGCATAAATAGCATCATGTTATGTAGATAAATAGGATTATGTTATATATCACATTCTGTTTTCTATTTTTAAAAATGAAGCACTGTTATATATAAAGAACTTATACAACATAATGCCAAAAAAAGCAAATAATCCAATTAAAAAATGGGCAGATGACCTGAATAGACATTCCAAGGAAGACATACAAATGGTCAACAGACATGTGAATATATGTTCAACATCATCAATCATCAGAGAAATGCAAATCGAAACTACACCTTAAACCCATAAGAATGAAAAAAGGAAGAAATAACAAGTGTTGGTGAAGATGTGCAGAAAAGGAACTTTTGTGTCCTGTTGGTGGGAATACAAATTGATGCAGCCACTGTGAGAACAGTACAGAGTTTCCTCAAAAAATTAAAAATACCTTATGATTCACGAATTCCACTACTGGGTATTTACCCAAAGAAAGGGGAAACACTAATGTGAAAAGATGCATGAATCCCCGTGTTTATTGCAGCATTATTTATAATAGTCAAGATTTGGAAGCAACCCAAGCTTCCATTGATAAATGAATGGATAAAGAAGGTATACACACATGCACGCGCACACACACGTGCACACACACAATGGAATATTACTCAGCTATAAAAAATGATGAAATCCTGCCATTTGCAACAACATGGATAGGCCTATGGGCCTATATGCTAAGTGAAATAAGTCAGACAGAGAAAGATAAATACCATATGACTTCATTCATATATGGAATTTACAAGACAAAACACAGAAAAAAGAGATAAGCAAACATAAAAAACATACTCTTAAATGGAGAGAACAAACTGGTTTCCAGAGGGAAGGTGGGTGGGGGGATGGGTGAAATAGATAAAGAGATGAAAAATAATACACTTGTCACGATGAGCACTGAGTAATGAATGAAGACTGAGTGTTGAATCATTATATTGTACACCTGAAACTAATATAACACTCTATGTTAATTATACTTCAATTTTTAAAAATGAAGCACTGTTAATAAGATCCATCTTTGTTGATAGGTATTCATTTTGCATTTAGTCAGTGCTGCTAAATGTTGCATATTACTCCATGGTGAACATTCACCATATTTTATCAGATCATTTTTTTAGTGAACACAAAAGTTGTTTTAACCTTCAGAATTTCCATCACACACTTGGAGAACCATCAAAAAGGAGAGATATATATATATATATATATATATCCCTTTACGAACTGAAGTAAAATTATCCTAGGTATACATATTCACAAACGGACTTGCTGTTTCGTAGGATATGTACATATACAATTTGACTAAGTGTTACTTAGTCAAAGGCCTTCAAAATTGTATCACTAGACAGACTCACCAGCAGAGTATGAAGGTTCCTATGTCTTGACATCTCTGCCAACACTCAGCTATATAAAATTTTATTTTTTTCTCACTGCAGTTTAAATTTACATTTTTCTGATTACTAATGATTTTTGTGTCTTATTAATTACTAGTTAAATTGAAACATGAAATTGCTGATATCCAAACATTTTTGATTTACAAAATATGGCAGTTAAGTATGGTTCAACTTTCTAGCTCTTTGCATTTCCTCTTCTATAGATAACCTGTTTTAAGCTCTTGCTCATTTTTCTATCAAGTTGCTTTCTTTTTCTTTTTGTTTTTCTTTTGCAGAAATTTCTTATATTCTAAAGGTTAATGTCTTATGATTTTCAGACAAATATCGTCTTTCCTCTCTCTCCTGTCTGTTACCTTGTTCATGGGATTACTCCTTGATCAGAAATTCTTGATTTGGGCACAGTAGTAGGCGTAGTAACAGTAGGCAATTATTTAGCATTTACAGTGTACTGGGCATTGTTTTAAATGTTTCGTATATATAGATCATTTCATGCCCATTTTAAAGATGCGGAATTTGAGGTATAGAGAAGTTAAGGATTGTCCAAGTTTATTTGGCCAACACCTGTTGGAGCACTTATCCATTAATCTATAAATTCCTTGTCTTGTGGTTTGAGCTTTAGAAGTTCTTTTTTTTTTTTTTTTTTAATGATACTCTGTGTCTAGCACTCTATAGTTTCATCCACACTTTGCTTTTACATGAAGATTAGGCAAAGATTCCATCTTATTTTCCATCTAAGAGGCAATCTGTCCTTTCCCTTTTGATTGTAGTGCTATTTTAATTTTATGTCAAATTCTCTTATATATGGATCAATCTCTGTTTCACTGGCTTATTTGTCCATTCCTGTATTTTTACTACCAGGGTTGTGAGGTATACCTTCATACATGATAGTACAAGTCCTCCACTTTCCTCATCTATTATGACTTTGCTATTTATGTTTCTTTAATATTCCTACACATTTTAAAGTAGTTTTAGAAATATGCCTTAAAAAACAGCAGATAAGGCATACCTATGAAATTATTATAATAGTAAAATACAAAGTTTAAAGTGAGAGCACAGTTTTGGCAGGCAAGTCCTTGGAAATCTGATCAACCTAGAGAAATATCTAGGTCGAGGTCAAAGTTGTCCTGAACCAAACTTATCCTATACAGGCAGATAAATGGCAGCACAAAGTGGCTGTATGAATGCTTCACTTTATCCAAATGGAGGGAGCACTTGAACTCTAAGGTTTGGAAAGCCACGATGACCTATCTCTGTCACCACACTTGACACCACTTTTGGAAAACACTAAAAAGAATTCGATCAAATCTCACACAAATAAATATTGTAATAAAATGATGAAAATTAATCAAATGGTATCCTGACAGTAGAGGAAAATGCTATTAAATTATTGCTACACATGGGGTGCCTGGGTCGGTTAAGCATCCTACTTTTGGTTTCAGCTCAGGTGGGGATCTCGGGGTCCCAGGATCCAGCCCCGTGTTGGGCTCCACACTCATTGCAGGGTATGCTTGACATTCTCATTTCTCTCTCTCCTTCTGCCCCTTTCCCTGCTCGTGTTCTCTCTCTCTCTCATTCTCTCTCAAATGAATAAATAAATAAATAATCTTTAAATTATTGCCACAAAGAAGATGAACACAGAATCCTAATATTCCAAAATACCTTAGAAGACATTAGGCAAATTCTCAAAGTCTGATTAATATAAATCTGAATAGCTCAGGAATAAGGTGGTTTAACAATAGAGATAAAAGGAGAACTGGTAGAATTCAGGAATAAGAGTAAGAAACAGGAAGAAAAATATTTCTAAAAGTAGACAAATTGAGAAGAAAGTTAACACACAAATATCGGGTAAAGCAGAGTAAAGGGATTGAAATGAAATGGGTGGAAATAGAGATTAAAAGGAAAACGTGGTACCCAAAAAAGTGTTAAATATAGAAGACAGGCAACAGAGATACATGTTATGTGTGTAGTTGTAGTATGCTAATAAAAGAAGGAATGCCATGGGATGGAATAAAGCATTTTAAATTATAATTGAAATAAAACTTTCCTGAAATAATTATGATTAGAAACTGAAAAGGCAAGGATGCCTGGGTGGCTCAGTCCTTAAGCGTCTGCCTTTGGCTCAGGTCATGATCCCAGGGTCCTGGGGTCAAGTCCCGCCCACATCAGGCTCCCTGCTCCGCAGAGAGCTTGCTTCTCCCTCTCCCACTCCTCCTGCTTGTGTTCCCTCTCTTGCTGTGTCTCTCTCTGTCAAAAAAATAAATAAAATCTTTAAAAAATAAAAAAAGAAACTGAAAAGGCAAAATGTATACCTGGGTGCTTGAACCTCAATGTCAAACTCTGAGATATATCCTAACAAAATGACTTAACTTTAAAGATTTATAAAACATGTTTCCAGAAAAATGACTAACTTCAACCAGCCGTTAGTTAAAATTTTAACATTCAGTATATAAGGGGAAGAAAATCAAATTAGTATCAGACTTCTTGGCTGTAATATTTTATGCCAGAAAACCTTGGAGCTGCATTATTTATACATTTAGAAAGTATGAGTCAGGTGTTTAAAATTTGGCCATGGACATGGATGAACTTTGAGGTTATTGTTCCACGTGGCTGGCCTGAAGAACCAACTAGAAAATAAGATTCAGCTATCAAACATATGATTGATGAAGCTTTTCCATGGGTACTATTGATGAGCATATATGATATTTAACTTTATGCCTAGACTAACTAGTGGGCATAAGAATGACAGAAATATATGTTAACGTAGAATTAATGCCACCAGCAAATATAAAAGAATGGGGAGAGTCCATAGAAAATGGAAAAGCTCACTTATTACCTCACAGGTATAAACTGGCACTAAAAGGCAATCTGATTAGATTTGATACTGGAGGAAAAGTACAGAAACTTATTGTGACTCGGTAGTGTCTAAAAACAGAGGGAACTGCAGATTATATATTAAGAAATTAGTATAAATGTATCCCAATAAAACAACATTATACACTTTCCTGAAAGTTGGAATACATGTGGTGAAGTCTTGGGAGGTACATGTACATGTGTGTATGTGTGTGTGTGCACATGCATATACAAGAATGGAAGAACCAACAACGTTTTACCTTTCCCTTTTAAAGGAATTAGGACTCATGGAAAAAATGGTTCATTCCAATTTTAAGGCAAGATGTGTAAAGATGGGTCTAGAAGATCTTTTTGTGCCAGAAAACAAATATGCTCAGGAACTAATATGGCCAGTCAAAATGACATAGAAGACAATTAGAAAGAACTGCCAGTTGCCAAAGTTGAGATGATTTAAGCACCAAAATAAATAATGACTATAATTGCATACAACATATTCAGCATATAAGAACCATGAATCGGCCAGAATGTACAGAATTATTTTGAATAATAGGAACAGTGACTGCCATGCTTCTTTTGCTCCTAATTATGATGAGACTGAAAGCAGAGTAAGGATTTGATTTAAAAAACTAGGAACAGTTTTTGGTATTTCTTAAACATTTACAAGTTAATTAATATGCATTTAGTTTTTATTTTGGCAAAGATAGAAAATATATTTTACTAATAAATTTATTAAATTAAATCACCTATTTGCTCTTAGAATAAATGCTGTTCATTACTGACACTGGAAGCAGGATACAACTCACCTATAAACTATATAGTCTAGAAGTCTTTTCAATATTGTTTTCTTGATTTTGTCGGTTTCTATGATTTCTTCTTGTATATTTTACTCTTTAAATAACTGTGTGGTTTTTAAATTAATAGTGACACTACTTTTGGTGAAAGTAGAAACTATCTTCACCTCTAAATTTATTTTCATTTATTTAATGGCTCTCTCAAAATAGATTATAGACATTTCTTTTATTAGAGGCTTTATGATTTATTTATTCAATGTTGTTTCACTATAGTCATACGATACCAAAACAGTGCTAATTATTATTAGCATGGTCTGCTTGGTACTCAATTACAGACAGTACAATTGATACAGACAGTACAATTACAGACACTACAACAGAAGAAGTTGAGTTTTAGAAGTACTATAAATACACAATTATTAATTATTGGTTCAAGGTGCTATAATTAAATGAGTATTTTAAAGAAGAAAATATATACATGAATCCTCTATAAGGTTTGATGATTGGGTCACATTTTTTGAAGTTCCTTTTAAGATTTCTAATTCTTTCAACAGTTTAAAGGAAAGCAGGTAAATGAAATGAATAGGCATCTTTTCATTATTCTTTTAATAAAGCAAAGTACCTTATTATCGAAGGATGTCAGAATGTATATATATGTGTGTGAATATATATATGTATATATACTGCTCCATTGATAAAATAGTTTTTTTCAAATCATTTTTTTAGAAAACTAATGCTTTTTTATCTAATGCATTCAGTATGTGGATTTTTTTATTTACTTAGTTTCAAGTTTTTCTTTAAATTCCAGTTAGTAATATTAGTTTCAGGAGTAGAATTTAGTGATTCATCACTTACATATAACAGGATATTGAACTTTGGAACAAACTCTCTTCAAAAGGAAAGTTTTATAATGGTATTAGAATGCAAAATAGAATTGTTCTACCAAGTGAATGTTGATGTGATTAGAGTTCATATTTGTGAGAAAGTTTGAAATCATAGATCATTGGACATATGAGCATTAGAATATCTTCCTTATCGCTTTTCACCATAACTGTTCTTTGATTACGACATAGAATTATCTAATAATTATTACACATTATTAGCTACTCACCAAAAGCTGGAGCGAATCCTCTTGAATGGAGATAAGTCACATATGTATTAAAGATTCACTGGAGTCCACAGCCTATCCTTGGAATATAATAGACATTCAACTAACATTCGCTAATTGACTGATTTTATGATTATCAACTTTAAAAGGTTTTTACTGGAATAATGTTTGTCTTTTGACCACTCAAATAGAAATGAATATTTTCTATTTATTTGATCCTGCTATACACCCACAGTGACCTCAGCATCAGATGTATCTCCTTCTTTGGTACATTTCAGGATACCATTAACATGAATACATTCACAATGATGTTTACTCACCTCAATCTATTACTTTCTGACATTGCCTTTTGATCTCTTCAACCTTGGTAACTATTATCACATTAAGCAACCTTTTACAATTATTAGTATTTAGAAAAGAATAACCCAAGGAGCAATTAAATGTGTTGCCCTTCTTGTAGTCTGTAATTTTCCCTTTTCCTATTAAGTAGTGGACTTACACTCTTCAGTGACATTCCTTTGATTCTCAGGCACTTACAGTAAGTGTTTCCTTATTTCTTTTTATAACCTCTGCTAATCGGGTTTCATTCTGTGACTCTGTCTCATGACTTTGCCCTAACACAGACCAAGTAATTACTACTCTTACATTTTTACCTTGTAACTACATTTTCCCTGCCTTTTTAATGTAATTTCAGTGGTGCCCTATAGTCAAGTTAGGGCATTCTAGGTTTCTGAAGGTGATTTTCTGAGATGAGACATATAATCAGAGTCCTAACTACTTCTATTCACAGCACTTACTGAAATACATTGTACACTAATATTTCTGCACTTAAAAACATCAGAAAGTTGAAACATTTATTTTGAACAACAAGCAAGTATTGTTATGAATGTTTGGCTCATTTTTTCCAGGAATAAATTTCTATTAAACACTACATTTGAATCTCTAAATATAAGACTAAAAAGGCACAAAAAACTAAATCACGCAATGATAACTGACAATGTGTATTTGTTGTTGTTGATTTTGCATATATCTGATTAATTCTGTAAAAACAAATAAACAAAACTCCAATGTAAAATGAAATATTTCTCATTGTCCTTTAAAGTAAATGTTTCACACAATTCAAGGTATAGTAAATTGTCCAAGTTTCCTGAGAATTGTGCACATGAAGAACTCCAGTAATGAAACTGAAGGTCAGGCAGTTCATATTCTTCAAGACGACAACCTGGACCCAAACTTTATTATTCAGCTTGGCCAGGCACATATCTGGCCACCTGGCCTTGGCAGTGGGATGGGAACTTCAGGAAACAACCTACTTTTATACTTTAAGTAGTTGTTTCTAAAACGCCAAGATTACCACCTTGTTGTGTAGCCTAGGTTTCTAGGACCTTCAAAGGTGATCTCTTGGGTGATAATCATTTGCTAGGTCATTTCGGTTCATGAAGGAAACACACACACACACACACACACACACACACACTCACCCTGCTTTTAGAATTCAATTTTAAATTCACTTAAAGTCTATTCATTGTAATGCTAATCTCGTGCTTGTTTAGCTTTTCTTCAGCTTTCAGATTCTCTGAAAATTCCATCTGAAATACTAAAAAAAAAAAAAAAAAAAAAAAAAAAACACACCTATTTTCTTTTGGAAAGTGGTAAGTGGGATTGATCACTCAACCTAAAATAGAATGTGCAAAGCAGAGAGATAGATTTGCTTTGATTTATGGCAACGTGTGTATTTCAGCTTAATGAAGATTTTACTCTTGGGAACAGTTGGAGGATGGATTGTAGTGTTTTCATGTAGCAGGGCAAAGGAGATTTTGTTTTGTTCTGATTGGTTTCCCCATTTAATCTCGGGCAGTCTTAGGAAGTCACGCAGCAATAGTTGAATATTCCATAAAAATGAGCCAAGTTTTCGACATATATTATATGGAAACTAAAACAAGGAAACTTGCTTTGATTGAATTGTGGAACATTTGGTGTACTAGACATTTGCAGAGTAACTCACATGGGAAAGGAATGCAATTGTCCAGCAAAAACTTTGTCCCACCAGGCATCTTTTTATATTACGAATTTTTATCATTTTGCAGGAATATAAAAGAATCATGATTGACAACTTAAAACCTAAATATGCTGCCGAGGCAGCACCAGGGCAGCAATGGCGCAGAAGAGAAGGAAAGAGATTGAGTGACTGTCAATGATCATAATTGTGTGCATAGCACCGGTAGCTCTGTGCACAGCACAGTCTAAATGAAATGTCTCTCTCCATGGGTCTTAGAGTCTGACGTGATCATACTGACAACCAAAAAGGGGCTGCTTTTTTTTTCTTTGAAAAAGGAGTTTCTTTTTATTTTCCGTTGTCAGTCACTTGATAGTGGCATCTCCCTGACTGAAGAAAACGCGTGAGCCATATCTGAGTGATCAGCATCCAAAATAGAACTCAGTAAACTTTGACTTTTGATGTAAGCTTTATTGTCTTTTTGTTATACCAAATTAATAGATAGCCATTTTAGAAAACTCAAACTAGCACAAAATGAAATTTAAAATTCTGCATAACCATATTATCCAAAAGTATCCTCTGTTAATATTTTGTTTCTATGTTTCCAAAAAATTATCAATTTGTCAATCATATATCTAAGTTCAGCAATTTTGGACACAGTTGGAGCCATATTCTGTATTTTCAGCACACTGACATTTTTACCTCAATGTATCACTAACAATTCTCCATTGTTTAAAAGATTCTTCTCTATGTTCATTTTCATGGTTTTGGCAACTCGTTACAGGTGTCCCAGAGTTTATTGGTAAGTCAGATTCATAAAAATCACTTGTTGCTTAGGGTCCAAAATAAAAATGTCTGAAACTATAAACATTTTGGTGGTAAGTGGAGACTTACTCATTTTCTTTTCTTTTCTGTGCTCAAATCACTCAGATCTCTGCCTTTTGTATTCCATAACATTACACTTTATTGTGTGGTTTGGTAGCTCTCATTTCAAAAAGGATCACATGTATATTCTCTTCTTTCAGTCAAAGGTGACTCTGTACCATAACTTTTTATAATTTCTTGCTGCTAATTTTATTAGGGTATCATTTAAAAAGAAAGAACATTTATTTTTAATAGAAATACAAATAACATGCTTTAATATTTGATGGCTGGTGATAGTTTAAGTTCTCAGTGTTCCTGATACTTATTAAGGGGATACATTATTTACTTTTATGGAAAGATTACCTGTTTATTGTGCAAAAACATTCATTTTATAACAACATAGAGGAAGCTTCAAATCATTGCACTGCCAAAAGATAGTGTGATCTGAGGCAAATTATTTAACATTATTGGGGGTGTTTCCTTATCTAAAATAATGAAACCTATTTTATACCGTTTTTAGGAAGGGAGATAATAAAATCTATGTTGCAGGATTTTTAGGAAGTTTAGTGGCATGTTATTTATTAAATATCTATATATAAGTTTGCCGCAGTAAGTGACAGGTACTCAAAGAGTAATAGATACTAATATAATCAGAAATTCATTTCTGTTTATGCTGTTCAGGATAAGCATGGTCCTATCTTTCCTATTTTTTTCATTCCTGCCTGCCTTCCTCTCCTCTCCTGTCCTCTCCTTCCCTCCCTCCCTTCTTCCTTCCTTTCTTTTTTTTCTTTCTTTCTTTTCTCTCTCACTCTTTCATTTTAGCCCCCAGTAACCATAGGGATAAGTTATATTTTGTAACAAAAAGCTACTCAGAATCTCTACAGTAGGGGTCCAAACATTATCCAGAGATTCTAATTCCATACCGCACATTTTTTTTCTTCCCTTAAGCTGATGCCTGGTTACTTACCTAATAATATTTACAACCTTATTTCCGAGTTTGCTACTGCTAAGTGTTAATTGTGCAAATAGTTATGTTCCTACTGCAAGAGTTGACTTAATGTATTTTCTTTGTAGTTAATGGTCATCTAACACCCTAAAGGGGTATGTTTTTAAAAAATATAATATTCTGCCATTTATCCAAAAGGTTATTTCATATAATTAATAAACACGTTTTTTCTTTTGGTTTGACTCAAATACAACGGCCTGAATAATTTTTCCTCAGGTTTAAAAGTGTGTTTTAACCTACTACTGATGAAAGATGCCTATTTATAGAGATAGGCAGAGTTTTCTTCAGGTTCCTAGAGGAGAGCAGAAAGAAGTTAAGGCAAAATATTGAGTTTAATATGGAAATTATAGAATTATATTAAAGAGGCGGGACAGGGGGAGACTGTCTGAAGGCAAGCTCTGCCGGATGGAAGAGGAGAAAGGTCACTCAGCTTGAGATTGGAAAACCTGGGTTCGATTCCCGGAATTGCTACTTACTCATGTTTTGATTTTAGAGAAACCACTTAACCTTGCTCCGCCTTTGTAGTATTGTGAAAGTCACTTAGCCTTTTTAACCTTAGTTTCCTCATTTATAAATTAAAGATAAATAAAATCTATTTTGGATAATTCTTATGAAAATTAACTGAGGTATTGCAGGTTTAAGTGGTTTATATACCGGCATTATTTTTATTTTTATTTTTTTTTTAGATAAGCATGTGTTTTTGAAATGGTGAAAGACAATGGAGTACTTTAAAAATAAACACAGCACAGAGAAGGGTACAGGGACCAGAGGGGAGATAAACTTGAACATTGGGTCTGAGTTTATAACCTATCTGTAAGGCAAAAGAGCACTGGAATTAACTTTATAATGAGGGTGGGGAAAGCAAAAGAGAAAAAGGGATTTACTATTTAATGAGTATATTAGACACTTTTACTCATGTCATGTTATTAAATCTGTAGGACAACTTGAAGGTAAGTTTTATTATCCTCATTTCACACATGATTAAATAGATGCAAAATAAATGTTCTAAGTAACTTGTTCAATATCATATAGCAAATGAAGAAGAGAAGCTGAGAATCAATCAAACCCAGACCATCATGCCAAAAACATGCACTTGCTGTCACACCATTACTCCAATACAACCAGGAAAGGGCATGCAACATATATTAGCAATTTGCTTGTTCTGCTATTAGGTCTTCTGTTAGCTAATAAGATAAATAAAGGGGCAAGAACAATGGCCTCTGACTGATTTGGAGTACAATTCTTAAAGAAAATAGGTTCTCAACACAGAAGGCCAAATATTAACACCTTTGATGTGTGGTTTCCGTGACAATATGTGGGAACCAATAACCAAAGTACTCTACAAGGTTAGGAAAAAAATACTCGTATTTTCTAATAAAGGAGGGACACTGTCTCAAGAAAATTACCAAAAAAAGGCTATATCTGAAGATGATGATGAGAAAATCATTCCCTGAGATGTGAACAAATCACCTAAAATATCTCCTCCCCAAATGGTAGCCCATATCCCTCTGCTTATGATGGGACAAATGAGGGACAATGAGGAGTAATGGGACAAAAGGGAAAGACAAAGTCACATATTAGGAATATGAAAATTTGCATTAATACCTCCATAGGAAGGTGAATTTACTTTCCTTTTCCCAATTTAGAGTGTACAGAGTTTCTTTGACTTCAAGTGGTTGAAACTTTTAAAGAACTCATGTAAGAAAAATTAATTTAGGTCATAGTCTAGATTCAACTTATGCCTAATACTTTCTATTTGTCTCAAGCTATTGAAGCCAAGGACGCTAGAGGAAGGACTGAACTCTATGGGTAGACCATTGCTGCATTATAATTTCTCCAGCTGCCAGAAGCTTAACTATGGGGTACCCTGTCCACGAATGTGAGACAAACATATGATATAAAAGCATTCTGATGTGTGATTACTTTGCATGTGGTGTATGATAAAGGTTAACAGACTCCTTTCTCCATTTGGTTTCAGCTTTGCACACACTTTCAGGAAAGGTTGCCAAAAAGCTTTCCTCTTCTTTCTCTATTTCTAAATTTATTCTTGCTAAAAGGTGAATCTTTATATGCTCTCCTCTAATGCAAAGATCATGGTTATAATACCTTTCCTAGGATTTGCAGGAAACATATGGAGAGCAGATTATTCAGGTTGTAAAAATTACCACTTCAGATTTGGTTCACTTGACTTGTCATCCTTCCTGTCATCCAGTACTCTCTTTTCACCCACCATGTAAACATCACTTTGGCACAAGATTTCACTTCTTAAGTTGATGAGATCTCATGGGCTCTTTGTGTGTGTAGGTGTGCACGAACAGGCTGCAAAATGTGAACATCTCTTTTGATGTGAGAGGAAAGGAAGTATTGATTCTTTATTCTTTATTCTGTAGATACGTGCAAAGTCAACATTCATTTACTTTTAATTGAACCCAAGTATTTTCAAAGCAAAAGAATTTGATGAGAATTGGGGCAGGACAAAATTGACATGATGACTGATACTGACGAGCTTGAGTCTACCAGCCAAGAAAAGATACTTTTCACGGATAAAGAAGTACAGCGTAAGATAGAAGGTAAGTGTCAAAAAGAAAAACATAAAGTCTTCTGAAAAATTTAAAAATGGGGGAAAGTGCTCGCTGGGGAACCTAGAACACTTACTGGAAGAGGAAGACTTTAAAGAGAGTTTTTAAAGATGCATCAAAGACACTATGGCGTTGGAGAAGTTTAAAAGGGTGATCTTTGGCATCAAAATTTCTGATCAGAGGCACAGAGGCAGGAAAGCACAGGCCAAGTTTATTGAATTGCAACTTCAATTGTAAAGTGAGGGTATGTGGAGCTCAGTTGCAGGGAGAATTAGAAAGCTCATTTGGGGTGTTGTAAGGATCCCTCAAATGCCTTGCTTAGCAGATAATGTATTTCTTGGGCAATGCATATCACCAAGATTTTAAAAACAAAAAAATTAGATAAGTGTGATTTGGGAAAACTATTCTTATAATAATATAAAATATAGATCAGAGACAGGGAACTTAGGTGTGGGAAGACCAATTAGTAAGCTATGACAATTCAGAAAAGAAGCAATCAAAACATACATTTGTATGATTGTGGAAGAAGCCAACAGAAAGATAACAAAGCAAAAATATTGTAGAGAAAATCTGCACAGTGATAAAATGTGCTAGATTCAAACATGGTTGGAAGGGAAGAAAAACAAAAAAAAGGACACAAGCTGAATATTTGGTGTGAGGTAGAGAATCTAGGTAGTTAATAGGTAACTGTATCTGAGGTTAATTCAGTTTCCCTCCTCGGTTGTATTCTCTCTACTTTAGAAGGAACAAGAATCAGGAAATGTTGTTTTAAGGTAAGAAAGATCAATAACTTGCCGAGTAGAGAGGAAGGAACCAGGAAAGAGAGTTTGAAACACAGTGAAGAGGGAGGCAATTAATGGTGCAAGGGGGCTAGACGACAATCAAGATCACAGGAGCCTTGGGAAACAGAGGGTGGGGGAGTTTTATTTCTCTAACTCAGTAGAGGAAGGAGGAAAGAACAGATGAAAACATACAGATATTTTCAGGTGGGAGAGGGTAAATTTGAGGGACATAGACTTAAATAGCCTAGATCAGAATAAAGTCCAGGGTGAGGTGACTTTTTCATTGTGAGGGTTCTATAATTGTGGCTGAAACAGAAGAGTGTAGGTAAAATGGAGAAGACTCACTGGGGAGTGTGTAAGAGTCCACCAGCACCACGTACAAGGGCTTCCAGCTGCACACTCTTTATGAAGAAGTTCACACCAGCTATGGGAAACTGGTCTCACTCAATCTGTCTATATCAACCACTTTGCTACAGCTCAGATGGAATTTGAATACAACTACACTAAATAAGTCATAACAGGTTCGGAAAATACTACTATTTCCCTGCTCCTTAGGAGTGGTTGTTCTTCCATTTATACTTTTAATTGTCCCTTTTCAGATTTTATTTAGATGTGTAAACTCCTTCAAATCTTTTTCAGGAGTATGTGACATAAGTATATATAGCTCTCTAGGTTTAATGATAGGTGTTTAATCCTATACTCTTCTATTCAAGTGTTCTCAATACAAAACTCCCATTTTCTTTCTAAAATAGAGGCAATAATCATCATTACTTGTTGTAAGTTTTACTGAAGAGTTTATAGACGTAGAGCTGATTTGCCCTTTATATATTTGGTAAATAATACATGCCTCTATTTGTATAGTGCTTTCGGTTGACAGAAAGCTTTAACAGTCTCACACCAAACCTGCAGTAGGGAAAGTTTTACTTTTGAAAAAACTGAGCGGTAGAGAGATTACATAACTTCCCCAGAGTCCCCAAGTTGGCTTCCCTTGATAATTGGGAAGAACCAACCTAAATACTTCATACTTCCTCTCCTATGTTATGTCCATTTGATTAATTAAGTTGAAGTTTGAGGATCAGTATATTAGTTTTTACTAGACTTTACTTTAACTTTAATTTAGTTGGCAGATCATAAGTTATTCTTAGACAATTACAATTTGAAGATTTGTCAGAAATCAACTAAGTAGAAGGATCATCTCAGTGGTTTTAGGGAATTGGTATTCTACTTAGGAAATTACGACACGTGTGCCAATCTTCTTGGTGAGGGGGCATATGAGGAGGAAGGTATTTATACTATGGATTCCTTGTCCCCTACTATTTTTTGCTCTCTTTACATTGTTCTCTTTCTGTATCCAGAAAAACAAAAACAAAAATAAAACCCAAAAAATGCTTAGTTGGAAGAGATTGTGGTTTCAGAGTCATCAAATTACAAAAAATTTATTTATTCATCAAAAATCATTACACAAAGTTTTGAACCTAGTTAGGAGCAAATACAACAAATATTTGCTAAGGTAAGTCTGTTAAAAACATATTTACAAATCAAAATAATTTTCATTTATGCCTATACATACGCATATTATGTGAGCCTAAAATATGTTTTTCTTTCTTTAAATACCAATGCTAAAACTGCATTGCCAAGGAAGAAATGATATCTAACACAAAATATTATTTATAAAAGTTATATCTTTGGTACACAAAAGATTTGCTTTGAAAATAAAAACTGTCAGTTTCTTATTCACCCATAATAGTTACTCACCCCCCCCTTTTTTTTTTTCATATTCTCATGAAGTTCTGTTGCTGCTCTGTATCCTTTTGGGAACAAAGCAAGAATAACTGAATTACTATCTTCAAACAAATTGATGTTAACCACTTAGTAGCCACTGAAATAAGCTTTTGGCTTCAGCAAAATTTCATTATAGTGTGTTCAATTTTTTTCCTTTACCATTGCTTAACTTTTAGGACTCTTGGTTTATAGTAATGAGGAAAAAAAAGGACATCCAAAATGATATTGATTGGTTAGTGTTCCCAAATTTGAAGGGAAAGACACGTTACCTCTTAAGCCAAAAATTGATTAGCTTTTTGGGTCTTCTTTGAGGGCACTAGAGAAGACAGAAATTTGCATATCCTCTCTATTAGATAAATTCAACCTTCTTATTATATCTAGGATTGGATTCTACATACCTATATCAACAACAGCCAGATTATACACAAAATATAACTTAGAAATAAGGTAACTTTAATTTCTAATATTTATGTAATCTTTATATTATCTGACATTTAGGCTTTGTTTTATATTTCCTTTAGCATTTTCCAAGATGTTCTACATCAATTGATCTTGACCAGGAAATATTTATAGTAAATGGCCATAGGCCAATAATATGCCTTTGCTTAATAAAATTGCTCTCTGAATAGTTTAAAAGGTGCCTGTATTTAATGGCAAATATAACACTGGCTGCTCCTTTTCTGTGCCAAGTTGCTGTCTAGTTCAAGGTGTTAAATAGCATAATGAGTTTGGTCTCTTCTAATACTGAAAATAAAGACCCAAGAGAACTTCCACAGAGAGGGAGTTTTACAATAGGAGATGACAAGTCGTTGTGAATATGACTTTCCAGGAGAAAGTCTAACTTTTCAAGGCCATGCTCATTCTCCTAATTCATGAGGTGGTCAGAAAACTCTTGTCAGACAGAATTGTCAATAGTCCAAGATGTATTTCAAACACCGACATTCAAAGATGTTAATATTTGCTTTTTCTGATTCTGCCTGTGTGAACAATGCTCTGCTCAGAGCAAGTGATTTAGTAAAATACTCTTTTTATTCTCACAAAATCAATTCTGTGTATAAAATATGAATTAAACCCTCCAGAAATCCTAAATTGTAGTTTTAGTTTGGATGGAATAGGTGATTTTAGCAGTTATGGATTTTTTGTGGGGCAGGCAAGTGGAGATTATAGGGTTTGACTTAAGATTTGGAAACAATTCCCGTGGATTTACGTGCATAGTAGTGGTAAAATAAAAAATTCCTTTTGAGTTTTGGGTTTTAAAATGTAGTTATTAATTCCTGTAAGGGAATTCATAGACTATAGCAAATTTCATAAAAAAAACATTTACTATTTTAAAATAACAATTCTGATGCTTTTTAGATGCTTCTTAATTTATTGAAATTTACTTTTTTACATACTCAATAACCAGGTTTAGTAATTTTTTTATGTGAAAAGATGAGATTAAGATTAAGAAGTGAGAAATGTAGGAAATTTCTAAAAATAAATACCCCTGGTAAACCATAAGAATGATGCACAATGTAAAGACTTCTATTGTTTAATCACACTCTGCATTGTAGAGTACATGGATGTCATTATGAAGCAGCTGTTTCCAAAGATGATGTAGAAGATTAGCTATTATCCAAAGCTAATTTCTTTCTTTCTTTTTTTTTTTTTTTTTTGCCAGAACTGAGTTTAACAAATTTAAACAGATTTTACATTTTATCACAGGACTTCTCAGAGCCTTTCCTATGATAAAACTCATTGTGATTATCCAAACAGATGTCTGTACTTAGAATGCATTTCCTAAATTTTAAAATCAAGAAAGCTTCATTTACAGAGAATCTCTGTGGGATATTCTGTCCAAAGCATAGACCCAATCTTGTCATACCCCCATCAAAAAAAAAAAAAAAACATAGTATTTCCCTTTGCCCTATAAAATAGTGTTCAAATTCTAGCACAGTTTATAATTTCCTCTTGTAATTGACCCCCATCTATTTTAAAATTTTCATTTACAGATACCCTTTTCTATTTCCCTCCCCCTTTCTACTAGAAGAAAATGGAATGTCTTCATTTTCAAATAATTCAGCTACTTATGCTTCCAGTTTCCTGACTAATAACTTTTGTCTTTTTCATGAAGAACTTGTGCATGGTAAACTTAAATTATATTTCCCTCAGGGTACATGGACTGAGACAATCACCTAAGGCTGTTTGGTTGAAGTTTATAACAGATATGCCTGTATAAAATTCTTTACCACAACAAATATTACGGCAAAATGTTAGTTTTTATATGTATGTATTTATAACTGATATATTCTACTGATTTAATTAAGATACACTGAAATTGAATTTTTAAAAACCCTATCTCTCCTTTGCTTAATAAATTCCTCAGAATAGGTGCTGAAACAAAATTACCAGGATCATAGGGCTAAATTTTCATGAAAATAAAATAACATAAATGTAATTAATTTTAAAATTTATGAATATGTATATGTTAACTGTCTCTGGAGAAATTGTGTATCTGTAATTAAGCCTAAATAGGTAACTAAAACCTTTCTATGAAGCCAATATTACTTCATTAATTAAACCTCTACTAATTTTTGATCAAGTGTTCAGACACCACTCAATTCTATTTATGAATAAGGGGTTTGTTGCATAAATGATGAATTAGTTATATCTAGTCATTTATCAGTAAGTCTCATAAATTCCTTGAAAATAATTTGCAGTTTAATTTAAGTGATATGATTTGAGCTAACTACAGAGTTACTAGGTAATTATATTTGGCTTTATGAAATAAAAATAACTTTATATTTAGTTAAGTTTAGTTTATCTAATATAAATAATATTTATATTATTATTCTATCTGATCATATTATAAAAGGACACATTTAAAAATTTGAAATAAATAGGATAAATATTAACCATAAACCACTTAGACATATTAGCATTTTATAATTGTTCCTTAGTTCATATACACATTCATACATATAAATTTCATTATATACATAATATATACATTATGTAAATAAATTACTTACATATGTATGGAAATAGAAACACATTAACATTGAAATTGTAAGCAGTGTTTCTCAGTATTATATTGTATGTGCTTTTCTCACTTTTTATATCATCTAAGAAAATGGTCTATCATCTAAGAAAATGTTCATTAGGTCTTCATCCATATTTCATCATTTAGTTGGTCATTATTTTCAAATACTATTATAAATAATATTAAAATGAATATGTTCATTTATGAATTTTCAAATGGATAGTATTAGATCTGTAAAGTGAATTTTTAAAACTAAATTCCTTAGGTCAAGCTTACTAGATAAAATTACTATTTTTTGACCATTTAACATTGCCAACTGCAATATATGCATTATTGTCCCTACCAGAGCATTGGTATTATAATATTTTTAAATATTTTGAAAACTTAATTAGTTTAAGAGTATCATTTTTTCTGCTTAATTGACATATTGACTTATTTGGTGGATGAAATATTTTTATATGTATTGTCTATATTTTTGCTTTTGTTAGCTATCAGTGTAGATTCATTTCTTTTAAAAATTGGCATATTCATTTTTTTATTTAATTAGAAGATGTTTGTATTTTTCACCTTGAAAATATCCTATGTGTGGCAAATATTTTTCCAGCATGTTTTTTGAATTTTTACTTTATTTATAAGGCTATCACAATATGAAAATTTACATGTTTTTTTATTTTTTATTGTTATGTTAATCACCATACATTACACATTACTTCTTGATATAGTGTTCCATGATTCATTGTTTGTGCATAACACCCAGTGCTCCATGCAGAACGTGCCCTCCTTAATACCCATCACCAGGATAACCCATCCCCCCACCCCCCTCCCCTCTAGAACCCTCAGTTTGTTTTTCAGAGTCCATCATCTCTCATGGTTCCTCTCCCCCTCCGACTTACTCCTCTTCATTCTTCCCCTCCTGCTATCTTCTTTTCTTTTTTCTTAACATATCTTGCATTCTTTGTTTCAGAAGTACAGATCTGTGATTCAACAGTCTTGCACAATTCACAGTGCTCACCATAGCACATACCCTACCCAATGTCTATCACCCAGCCACCCAATCCCTCCCACCCCCCACCACTCCAGCAAACCTCAGTTTGTTTCCTGAGATTAAGAATTCCTCATATCAGTGAGGTCATATGATGTCTTTCTCTGCTTGACTTATTTCACTAAGCATAACACCCTCCAGATCCATCCACGTCGTTGCAAATGGCAAGATCTCATTCCTTTTGATGGCTGCATAATATTCCATTGTGTATATATACCACATCTTCTTTGTCCATTCATCTGTTGATGGACATCTTGGCTCTTTCCACAGTTTGGCTATTGTGGACATTGCTGCTATAAACACTGGGGTGCATGTACCCCTTCGGATCCCTACGTTTGTATCTTTGGGGTAAATACCCAGTAGTGCAATTGCTGGATCGTATGGTAGCTCTATTTTCAACTGTTTGAGGAACCTCCATACTGTTTTCCAGAGTGGCTGCACCAGCTTGCATTCCCACCAACAGTGTAGGAGGGTTCCCCTATCTCCACATCCCCACCAACATCTGTCGTTTCCTGACTTGTTAATTTTAGCCATTCTGACTGGTGTGAGGTGATATCTCATTGAGGTTTTGATTTGGATTTCCCTGATGCCGAGCGATGTTGAGCACTTTTTCATGTGTCTGTTGGCCATTTGGATGTCTTCTTTGGAAAAATGTCTATTCATGTCTTCTGCCCCTTTCTTGATTGGATTATTTGTTCTTTGGGTGTTGAGTTTGATAAGTTCTTTATAGATTTTGGATACTAGCCCTTTATCTGATGTGTCATTTGCAAATATTTTCTCCCATTCTGTTGGTTGTCTTTTGGTTTTGTGGACTGTTTATTTTGCTATGCAAAAGCTTTTTATCTTGATGAAATCCCAATAGTTCATTTTTGTCCTGGCTTCCCGTGCCTTTGGCGATTTTCTAGGAAGAAGTTGCTGCAGCTGAGGTCGAAGAGGTTGCTACTTGTGTTCTCCTTTAGGATTTTGATGGACTCCTGTCTCACGTTTAGGTCTTTCAACCATTTGGAGTCTATTTTTGTGTGTGGTGTAAGGAAATGGCCCAGTTTCATTCTTCTGCATGTGGCTGTCCAATTTTCCCAACACCATTTGTTGAAGAGACTGTCTTTTTTCCATTGGACATTCTTTCCTGCTTTGTCAAAGATTAGTTGACCATAGAGTTGAGGGTCCATTTCTGGGCTCTCTATTCTGTTCCAATGATCTACGTGTCTGTTTTTGTGCCAGTACCATACTGTCTTGATGATGACAGCTTTGTAATAGAGCTGGAGGTCTGGAATTGTGATGCCGCCAGGTTTGTTTTTCTTTTTCAATATTCCTCTGGCTATTCGGGGTCTGTTCTGGTTCCATACAAATTTTAGGATTATTTGTGCCATTTCTTTGAAAAAAGTGGATGGTATTTTGATGGGGATTGCATTGAATGTGTAGATTGCTCTACGTAGCATTGACATCTCCACAATGTTTGTTCTTCTAATCCATGAGCATGGAATGTTTTTCCATTTCTTTGTGTCTTCCTCAATTTCTTTCATGAGTATTTTATAGTTTTCTGAGTACAGATCCTTTGCTTCTTTGGTTAGATTTATTCCTAGGTATCTTATGGTTTTGGGTGCAATTGTAAATGGGATCGACTCCTTAAATTGCTCTTTCTTCTGTCTTGTTGGTGTATAGGAATGCCACTGATTTCTGTGCATTGATTTTATATCCTGCTTTACTTTATTTTACTGAATTCCTGTATGAGTTCTAGCAGTTTTGGGGTGGAGTCTTTTGGGTTTTCCACATACAGTATCATATCATCTGCAAAGAGTGAGACTTTGACTTCCTCTTTGCCGATATGGATGCCTTTGATTTCTTTTTGTTGTCTGATTGCTGTGGCTAGGACTTCTAATAGTATGTTGAATAGCAGTGGTGAGAGAGGACATCCCTGCCATGTTCCTGACCTTAGGGGGAAAGCTCTCAGCTTTTCCCCATTGAGAATGATATTGGCTGTAGGTTTTTCATAGATGGCTTTTATGATATTGAGGTATGGACCCTCTATCCCTATACTCTGAAGAGTTTTGATCAAGAAAGGATGCTGTACTTTGTCAAATGCTTTTTCTGCATCTATTAAGAGGATATGATTCTTGTTCTTTCTTTTGTTAATGTATTGTATCACGTTGATTGATTTGCGGATGTTGAACCAGCCTTGCAACCCAGGGAAAAATCCCACTTGGTCATGGAGAATAATCCTTTTAATGTCCTTTTGGATCCTATTGGCTAGTATTTTGGTGAGAATTTTTGCATCCATGTTCATCAAGGATATTGGTCTGTAGTTTTCCTTTTTGATGGGGTCTTTGTCTGGTTTTGGCATCAATGTAATGGTGGCCTCATAAAACGAGTTTGGAAGTTTTCCTTCCATTTCTATTTTTTGGAACAGTTTCAGGAGAATAAGTATTAATTCTTCTTTAACTGTCTGAAGGAATTCCCCTGGGAAGCCATCTGGCCCTGGGCTTTTGTTTGTTGGGAGATTTTTGATGACTGCTTCAATTTCCTTAGTGGTTATAGGTCTGTTCAGGTTTTCTATTTCTTCCTGGTTCAATTTTGGTAGTTGATACATCTCTAGGAATGCACCCATTTCTTCCAGGTTATCTAATTGGCTGGCATAGAGTTGCTCATAATATGTTCTTATAATTGTTTGTATTTCTTTGGTGTGGGTTGTGATCTCTCCTCTTTCATTCATGATTTTGTTGATTTGGGTCATTTCTCTTTTCTTTTTGATCAGTCTGGCCAGGGGTTTTTCAATCTTGTTAATTCTTTCAAAGAACCAGCTCCTAGTTTCGTTGATCTGTTCTACTGTTCTTTTGGTTTCTATTTCATTGATTTCTGCTCTGATCTTTATTATTTCTCTTCTCCTGCTGGGTTTAGGCTTTATTTGCTGTTCTTTCTCCAGCTCCTTTAGGTGTAGGGTTAGGTTTGTGTATTTGAGACCTTTCTTGTTTCTTGAGAAAGGCTTGTATTGCTATATACTTTCCTCTCAGGACTGCCTTTGCTGTATCCCAAAGATTTTGAACAGTTGTGTTTTCATTTTCCTTGGTTTCCATGAATTTTTTAAATTCTTCTTTAATTTCCTGCTTGACCCATTCATTCCTTAGTAGGATGCTCTTTAGCCTCCATGTATTTGAGTTCTTTCCACATTTCCTGTTGTGATTGAGTTCTAGTTTCAAAGCATTGTGGTCTGAAAATATGCAGGGAATAATCCCAATCTTTTGGTACCGGTTGAGACCTGGTTTGTGACCTAGGATGTGATCAATTCTGAAGAATGTTCCATGGCACTAGAGAACAATGTGTATTCCATTGCTTTGGGATGGAATGTTCTGAATATGTCTGTGAAGTCCATTTGGTCCACTGTGTCATTTAAAGTCTTTATTTCCTTGTTGATCTTTTCCTTAGGGATGATCTGTCCATTTCAGTCAAGGGGGGTGTTAAAGTCCCCCACTATTATTGTATTGCTGTCAATGTGTTTCTTCGCTTTTGTTATTAATTGCCTAATATAATTGGCTGCTCCCATGTTAGGGGCATAGATATTTACAATTGTTAGATCTTCTTGTTGGATAGACCCTTTAAGTAGGATATAGTGTCCTTCTTCATCTCTTATTACAGTCTTTGGTGTAAAATCTAATTTGTCTGATATAAGGATTGCCACCCCAGCTTTCTTTTGGTGTCCATGAGCATGGTAAATGGTTTTCCACCCCCTCACTTTCAATGTGGGGGTGTCTTTGGGTCTAAAATGAGTCTCTTGCAGACAGCATATTGATGGGTCTTGTTTTTTAATCCAATCTGATAGCCTGTGTCTTTTGATTGGGGCATTTAGCCCATTTACATTCAGGGTAACTATTGAAAGGTATGAATTTAGTGCCATTGTATTGCTTGTAAGGTGACTGTTACTGTATATTGTCTCTGTTCCTTTCTGATCTGTGCTGCTTTTTGTCTCTCTCTCTGCTTAGAGGACCCCTTTCAATATTTCTTGGAGGGCTGGTTTCGTGTTTGCAAATTCCTTTAGTTTTTGTTTGTCCTGGAAGATTTTTATCTCTCCTTCTATTTTCAATGATAGCCTAGCTGGATATAGTATTCTTGGCTGCATATTTTTCTCATTTATTGCTCTAAAGACATCATGCCATTCCTTTCTGGCCTGCCAGCTCTCTGTGGATAGGTCTGTTGCCAATCTAATGTTTCTACCATTGGAGGTTACATATCTCTTCTCCCGAGCTGCTTTCAGGATTTTCTCTTTGTCTCTGAGACTCATAAGTTTTACTATTAGATGTCGGCGTGTTGACCTATTTTTATTGATTTTGACAGGGGTTCTCTGTGCCTCCTGGATTTTGATGCCTGTTTCCTTCCTCACATTAGGGAAGTTCTCTGCTATTATTTGCTCCAATATCCCTTCTGCCCCTCTCTCTCTTTCTTCTTCTTCTGGGATCCCAATTATTCTAATGTTGTTTCGTCTTATCGTATCGCTTATCTCTCGAATTCTGCCCTCGTGATCCTGTTGTTGTTTCTCTCTCTTTTTCTCAGCCTCTTTATTTTCCATCATTTGGTCTTCTATATCACTGATTCTCTCTTCTGCCTCATTTATCCTAGCAGTTAGTGCCCCCATTTTTTATTGCACCTCATTAATAGCCTTTTTGATTTCGACTTGGTTAGATTTTAGTTCTTTTATTTCTCCAGAAAGGGTTTCTCTAATAACTTCCACGCTTTTTTCAAGCCCAGCTAGTATCTTTAAAGTTATGATTCTGAACTTTATGTCCGACATCGTACTAATGTCTGTATTGAGTTGGTCCCTGGCTGACGGTACTCTCTTGTCCTTTTTGCTGAGGTGATCTTTTTTATCTTGTCATTTTGTCCAGAGGAGAATAGATGAATGAGAGAACAAAATGCTAACAGGTTAAAACGTACCCAGCAAACAGACTCTATACAAATCAGAAAAGACCTGAAACCAAGGGAAAAGACAGGGAAAGAAAGAGAAAAGAAAGGGAAAAGAAAGAAAGAAAAAAAAAAGAAAAAGATTAAAAACAAAAACAGAACAATACCAAAAAAACCGAATATGATCAAATATGATCAGGCTAGTGCATAGATCAGTGCCACACACTAGATTTTGGGCATATTTTGGTCTTTTAGAAAAAAGTGCCTCCTAAAATTTTAAAGGAAGAAAGACTTATATTTGTACAAAATAAGGGTTGATACATTGAAGGGATGGAAGATGAGTGTAAAGATGAAAATTATAAAAGATTTTATGAAAGGAATTGATATGATAAAAAGTTGTTTGAAAAAAGAAAGAAGAAGATTAAAAAAAAAGGGAGAGAATGTGATCAGGCAGGAGACTAGAACAAAGCCATACACTAGTGATTTAGGGTTTATTTTGATCTGTTAGAAGAAACTGTATCTCAAAATTTTAAAGAGAGAACAACTTATATATATATATGCCAAAAATAAGGGTAACTACTATGAAGGGATAAAATATGACTCTAAAAATGAAAACTAAAAAATGTTTTTTTAAAAAAAGGGATTGATAAGATGGTTGAAAAAGGGAAAAGGAGAAATTAAAAAAACAGTTAAAAAATTAACTTTGAAAAACTAATGAATCATGGTAAAAAAAGCCATGAATTCTATGTGCAGTATTCCCGTAGCTCTGGAGTTCTCCTGTTCTACTTGATCGGTAAACTTGGTCTTGGCTTGCTGGCTCTTCGTGCTGATCTTCTGGGGGAGGGGCCTGTTGCCGTGGTTCCCAAATGTCTTTGCCAGAGGCGGAATTGCCCCGCCCTTGTCGGTCCCAGCTAAGCAAGCTGCTCGGGTTTGCTCTCAGGAGCTTTTGTTCCCTGCAAGCTTTCCGTACGGCTTTGGAGGTCGACACTGAAAATGGCGGCCTCCCAATCTCCGCCCCAGAGGAGGCAAGAACTCGGGCTCCGCTCCTTAGTGCGCCCCCAGAGAAAAGCAGCAGTCACTCCCGTGTCCCCGGTCTCCGGCCGCACTCCGTGCTCACCCGGCCTGTGATCAAGCATTTCTATCTCTGGCACCCGACCCAGTGTGGAGTCTCCAAACCCAGCAGATCCCTGCGGTGCTCTCCCGCGTCGATCCTCCTGGGGGAGGAAGGGGAGTCTCCCCAGCTCTGCCGCTTGTTGGGTCCCTGCTGGAGGAGCAGTGGCCCGACTGGGACACAGATCACAGTTTATGGCAATCCCGAGCTGAGAGCCCGCGCCTCGGCTCCGTCTCTGCAGCCAGCTTCCCCGCTCTGATACCTGGGAGCTCTGCCGCACTCTGGCACCCCCGGTCTTTCTGTGACCCCGAGGGTCCTGAGACCACACTGTCCCGCGAGGGTTCCACCTCCCGCTTAGCCACTGGAGCGACGTCCCTCAGCGGAGCCGACTTCTAAAAGTTCCGATTTTGTGCTCCACGGCTCTATCACTTGCCAGAAGCGGCTGACGGAGGACCCCTCCCCCGCCATCTATCCTCCCGAATATCGCCTCGGATTCACTTCTCCGCACGTCCTACCTTCCAGTAAGTGGTCGCTTCTCTGTTCAGAGAGTTGTTGCTACTCTCCTCTTCGATCTCCTGTTGAGTTCGTAGTTGTTCAGAATGGTTTGATCCCTATTCAGCTGAATTCCTGAGACCAGAGGAAATCCAGGTCTCCTACTCCTCCGCCATCTTGCTCCGCCCCGTCCTGGAAATTTACATGTTTAACCTGAGTAGCAACAGTTTTATGTTCATTCCTCCCAGATCTCAAGAGTACTTTTCTGAGTTAACCCCATTTTGCCAGTTCTATTTTTATTTCTTCAGGCATTCACATCTAGATGTGAATGCCTGTGTTCTCCTCTAGAATGTTGATGGACTCCTGCCTCCCATTTAGGTCTTTCATCCATTTTGAGTTTATAATGAGCAAAAATAAGGGTAATTTTGAGTTTTATTATGAGCAAAAATAATTTGCTCATAATAAAAAAATCTCATCAATTTAATCCTTGATAATTGAAGAGCTTGCTAATTTATGCCTTCTTCCACTTCTATCTCTATGTCCAGTTAGTTTTGTAAACCCATCTTTACTTCCTGTATCGCTTATTATCAGATCTTGAAACCATTTTCTTAAACCAATGGGTAATAAATACTTCTTGATTCCCTTGTAACTTGTAAGTGAACTTATCCAGGACTCTGTCATCTCATTTTCTTTCTCCACTCTCTCATTTCTGTATTTTGCACCCTTTATTAAGTTTCTTGCTTTATCTATATGTTGGTTCTAAAAATGAAATAAACATTGATGTGATTATGACTAGATAGATAAAATTCACTACAAAGTCATGTAGTTTTCTATAATTTTACCTCTTTTTCTATATTTTCAGTATTGCAACTCCAGTGTTACTCAGATATTTGTCTTTGTTAAAGCCTAGTAGGTGTCTACAATTATAGTGTTTATTCTCTTTCATATTTGCATCAGGCTTTCCTTGAATTATAGTTTTCTCCTGGAGTTGCTAATTGCTTGTCTGTTGTGTTAGGAAAAAAAAAATTAATACTTGCTTTTTATTTTTTAATACATGCTTTTTATTCTACAGCTCTCATAATATGCATGTTTGTAATACAATTCTATTTTTATTTTTACTATACCACTTCATTCTATTTTTTTAAATTTCAACATACTTTATTTTTTTATTTAAATTCAATTAGCCATCTTATAGTACATCATTAGTTTCAGATGTAGTGTTTGATAATCTATCAATTGCCTATAACACACAGTGTTCATCACATCATGTGCCCTCCTAAACACCCATCATGCAATTACCCCATCCCCCCATCCCCCTCCCCTCCAGCAACCCTCAGTTTGTTTCCTATAGTTAAGAGTCTCTCATGGTTTTTCTTCCTCTCTGATGACTTCCCATTTAGTTTTCCCACCCTTCACCTGTGGTCCTCTGCCCTGTTTCTTATATTCCACATGGGAGTAAAACCATATCATAATTGTCTTTCTCTGAAACCATATGATAATTGACTTATTTCGCTCAGTTCCATCCACATCAGTGTAAATGGTAACTATTCATGCTTTCTGATGGCTGAGTAATATTCCATTTTATATATATATATATATATATATATACACACACCACAACTTCTTTATCCATTCATCTGTCAATGGACATCTCAGCCTCTATGGTCAACTAATCTTCAACACAACAGGAAAGAATATCCAATGGATAAAAGACAGTCTCTTCAATAAATAGTACTGAGAAATTGAACAGCCACATGTAAAAGAATGAAACTGGACCATTTTTTTTACACCATACATAAAAATAAACTCAAAATGGATGAAAGACCTAAATGGGAGGCAGGAGTCCATCAACATTCTAGAGGAGAACACAGGCAGTGACCTCTGTGACCTTGGCCACAGCAACTTCTTGCTAGACAGGTCTCCAAAGGCAAGGGAAGAAAAGGCAAAAATGAACTACTGGGACTTTATCAAGATGAAAAGCTTTTGCACAACAAAGGAAACAGTCAACAAAACTAAAAGGCAACCTATGGAATGGGAGAAGATATTTGCAAATGTCTTATCAGATAAAGGGCTAGTATCCAAAATCTATAAAGACCTTATCAGGGGTGCCTGGGTGGCTCAGTCGTTAAGCATCTGCTTTCGGCTCAGGTCATGATCCCAGAGTCCTGGGATTAAGCCCTGCATTGGGCTCCCCACTCTGTGGGAAGCCTGCTTCTCCCTCTCCCACTCCCCCTGCTTGTGTTCCCTCTCTTGCTGTGTCTCTGTCAAATAAATAAATGAAATCTTAAAAAAAAAAAGACCTTATCAAACTCAACACCCAAAAAGCAAATAATTCAGTCAAAAAATGAGCAGAAGACATGAACATACATTCCATTATATTTTTCTGTCGAACACCAAAGTCTTCTTGCATTGTCTTGGAGTGGCTTCTTTACAATTGATCTGTGGCTTTCAATTACAGTTGTTTGTTTTTCCTGAAGTTTCTGATTGCCAGTTTTTTCTTCCCAGTGTTTCATGCCTTTTTTGTATCTTATTTCTTCTAAAGTCTCCATCATAGCAATTATTCTGGGGAGCATCTTTTTCTCAAGCCTTATCTTTAGGCCTACTGTAGATCTAAAGAGGTCAACTAATCTTGGATCTCTTTACTGCTTCTTGTCTGTTGAACTCATGCATTTTTTAAAATATGTCCTCAGTATGCATCTTCCTATGAAGATACCAAGGTAGTGAGCTTTTTCATGAAGGAAATGCCTTTGTTCTGCCTTCACATTTGACTGTTTAAATAAAGTAATCTATTTCTGAAAGTGTGTTTTCTCAGCACACAATGCTTTAATTTTTGATGTACTTAGATAAACTGTTATTTTCCTCTATGATAACATCCACTGCTTTCATATTAAGCAAATAATTCTTAATCCTCCAAACAGATCAAAAGTCACTCAATTTCCTGTTAATTCATTTTCAGATTTAATATGTTATTCTGAAATATGATATATAGTGTATGAAAAAAAGGGGGATCAAAGTTGACACATTTCTCTATATCATTTGGTGAATAATCCATCTTTTCCCCTAATTTATCTGTGGTATGTCCTTTGGCATATTCTAAATATCAACTCTTTATATTTATATTTATATTTTTTTATTTTTTAAAATTTTATTATGTTATGTTAATCACCATACATTACATCTTTAGTTTTTGATATACTGTTCCATGATTCATTGATTGCATGTAACACCCGGTGCTCCATTCAATACGTGCCCTCTTTAATACTCATTACCAGGCTAACCCATCCTCCCCCCTCCCTTCTAGAACACTCAGTTTGTTTCTCACAGTCCATAGTCTCTCATGGTTCATCTATATTTAAATATCAAAATATCAATTCTGCTTGACCTGTATGTTGATTCCTATACCAGTATTAAATTATATAAATTATTAAAAGTTTGTACTATGATTTAATATCTTGAAGACAAGTCTTCTTTTCTTATCCATTTTATTGCTACTCTTTTTTCTGAATAAATATATTTATATATCTTTCTACACATAAAGATTATCATTATAAATTATAACCAGTTATTATAATCACTGTCTGTTAAAAATTCTCTATATACAAAAAGAGGAAAGTGAAGATCAATGTGTGTATAGAGGCACAGGGGAAACTATACATATTTATCGCTCTGTGTATCATGACTACGCAGAATTCCCTTGCAAACATGTCCAACATCTCTGTACGTGGTTCATAGTGGTGGACATTTCATTTACATCTCATTTTGTCTATTAAAAAACAGCGCTGCTATGAAAAACAGTTTAACACACATCTTTGCACTTATCAGATTATTTAATTGATACAAATTCCCATAAGTAGAATTTCAATATATGTTCATTTCATAATTATGATATATGGGTAATTTTATATATATATATATGTTTTTTTTTGAGAGAGCCGGCATGAACAAGTTTGGGTGGGGAGGAGGCAGAGGGAAAAGCTGACTCTCCACTGAGCAGGGAGCCGAACACGGGGCTCCATCCCAGGACCCTGAGATCATGACCTGAACCAAAGGTAGATACTTAACCAGTTGAGCCACCCAGGTGCCCCATATGGGTAGTTTCAAATGACAGTTTATGAATTTATGTCAAAAACTCTAATAGTCTATTCAAAGCCTGATTTCCTCCATTATCATTATTATTATCATTATGTCATTATTATTATGGTTGGGAAAAGGAAAAGTTGCTTCTATAGACAAAAATAATATCTTTATTATAATTTGTACCTATTTGCTAAAATGATTATGGGTGATACGCATTTATTTTTAAATTACACATTCATATTGTTTTTCTATTTCTATTAGGCAGTAACTTTTTCTTGATGATGTCTAGAAGAGCTTAGTTGACTGTCAAGTGTTACACATTTTCCCAGTTTGTCATTTGTCTATTAAATACGCTGTCATGTTTTTACTACAAGTTGTGTTCATATTTTTAAAATTAATTTTGTGGGGCTTTTTTTCTGGTTTTAGATCAGTATTAGAAAGGGTTCAACATGCATAAGATTTGTTTTATTTCCATTTCCATTTTCTTCTAGAACTAGAAAATTCCATTTTCATATCTAATTTAGAAAGGAATATGGAATTTATTCAGGTATAAGGAATAGAGTAAGAATTTAACATTTTTCACAAATGACTAGTCATTTATCCTAATGCTGTATTTTCCCTTCAGATTTGAAATATTATTTTAAAATTTGGTTCTGTCTCTGGATTTAATTCTGCTTTAGCAAACTATATTTCTACTTTTGTTCTGGTTTTTAAGTTACATCAGGTTCTTAAAATATTTTAATATTATTACCAATTGGCACGTTATGTTCTCATTAATAATTTATTTTTTAATTTAGGGACTTAAAATTTAAGTCCTCTCTCTCAGAAGGCCTGGATAGTTTGCTCTTTTTATTTTATTTTTTTTCTTCCATTTGCATAGGAAACTTATTGGCCTTGCCTGAGTCTCCTGGACCTTGTGCTTTTTCATAGAGTTTGGGGACTTCATACTCTTATAAGCCAAGCCTCACATTCCAGCCCAATTTCCACAAAGCTTACATAGGGGGTTATAGCATATCAGGCAAATTAACAATAACTTTTCCATTGATTCCACTTGTTAACATTTACAGAATGCATAGCTACTTCAGGAGTCTCAGAAGGGAAGGATACCCATGCCAAGTTAGAATTCAAGCTTCCCTCTAAGGTGTCCTGGTCAATCTTTGTAGTTCCTCAGACCACATCAACATCCATAATCTTGTGGTATGTTCCACAAGAGTATGACAAAATACCACACAAAACCTCACTTTTGCTTCCATAGTTATCTGCATCACCATATGCTATTTTACTAAATGTTTCAATTCTGAATATTTGCTGAATTTTATAAAATACCTTAAATATATCTAGGTCAATAATCATATTTTTGTCTTTTAACATGTGTGTGTGTGCAATTCTATGATAGAGTTACTAATGTTGAAGCAACCATCCCTGTTTTTGTAGGATAAATTGTGATCAGTTTATGATCTATTATCCTTTTAGTGCACTGCTATATTTAATTTATGGTCATATAAAAATATGTATAATTATTATGCTTAAAATGAAATTGTGTATTAGTATCTGACTTATATCTATCAGATGTTTACATGTCTATTCATAAATGAGAAATAACAAATTTATGAATATCTATTGAGTGCATACTGTATGGTCAACAGTGTTCAAAACACTGAGGTTTCAGCTGTGTCTTCATGGAGTTTACCCTCCAGTGGCCAGAGATAAACAATAATCATGTTAAAAAAGGGGGTAAAGAAGGTAAAATAAATTCACACTGTGATTCAACAAGTAAAATAAAATTGGTTGAGTTGGATAGCAAGTGCCTGGAGCAGCACAGTCTTTAAGGTAGTGTTCAGGGAAGGACCTCAAAAAGTTGCCGTTGGAGCCTTAGTGATGAGAGGGAATCACACCTTAAGGAAGAATGTTCCAGGGAGAAGGTAAGAAACAAAAGTCCTAGAAAAGTGCTATTTTTTTCTGAACTTTTTAGATTTGGTAATGCTAGTATTATTAAATTATTGGGAGAAATTTTAGAATTTTCTGTTTTCTGGGATATGTTCTAGATAATTTCAGTGAAATAATGATTATTTACTCGCTAAAGTTTATCATACCATTTGCTAGAAAAATCCTAAGAACCTGGTTGCATCTGGTTTGGAGTTTCTTTGATATCTTTTCTATTTTTGTTTCTGATTATTGGATATCTCCTAGGTTTTCTACCATTTTAATTCTTATGTAAAACAAATCCTTGTTTTCAAATTTATTTCCACCAAATATGCAATATTTTCTCATGATTTTTAATGTACCCTCTGTGATTGCTAGTTCTTTTTAATTACTCTGGTCAAGTAATTTTCTTTATTTCCTCCGAAAATGTTTCCAAGGTTTGCTGTTTTTGTTGTTGTTGTTGCTAGTTGTCATCTTTTCACAGAGTATCAATCTAAGAATCATCTAAGAATCATCAGACTAAGAATCATCAAATACTCTTTCTTTTGCTTATTTTCTTAAGTTATGTCTTTGGGTATTATCTTCTTGTCCTGTTCTTTTAGCATCTTAGATCAAATTTTTTAACTAATAAATTGTCTTCCCCATCAAAAACTCTCTTTGATGACATCCCATAAGTTTGGATACATAGTATTGCAGTAATCAAAGTCTTCTCTTTGATCCAATATTACATAAGAGGATCAAATATTTTTAAGTTTTCATGGCTCTTATTTCTGTATAACACATTGGAGCCACCAATTAACTTGTATTCATTTCTAGTTTGATTAGCCTTGTAGTTTGTAGAAATTTCTTCCAGGTGTTAATAATAAGTAGATTTTTTTTTTTAGCTAAAATTTTCAAAGTTTAAATAAATCTGTGTGTTTTATTTATATCTATAATTATACTTGTAGGAATTTAATAGTAGGTTCTTTAGGAGGTAGTAACCTGATATCACTTTAATTAATTAATTCATTCTGTCACTTAACAGATATTTATTGAGCCCCTACCTTGCACAAGCTGTTGTCCCAAGAAAGGAGGACAAACTACAGGCAAGAAAGAGAAGATCCTGGCTTTATGTGCCATTATAAATGGCATTTATAATGTGGAAAAATGGGTACCTGGCTTAGTCAGTTAAGCATCTGACTTTTGATTTCGGCTTAGGTCAGGATCTCGGGGTCATGAGATCCAGCCCCCGCCCCCATCCCCCGCCCCTTGTGTGGGGATCTGGGGCTTGTGCTCCGCACAGAGTCTGCTTGTCCCTCTCCCTCCCCCTCTGTCCTTTCCCTTCATTCCACCTGCTGGCCTGGGCATGTGCACATGTGTGTGTGTTCTCTCTCTCTCTCTCAAATAACTAAAATCTAAAAAGAAAAAAAAAAAAAGGTGAACAAAAGTACACATAACCAGAAGGATATGAAATCATCTACAGTACTGGTTCCACAAAGATGACCACTTACCATGTTGGTATATTTATTTTCGGTTTTTCTTAATAAGGTTTAAAATGAAAGATTTGGTGACGAGATTTCACCCCTCTTTTAAACATAACAAGCCAAATTCTGAAGGCAATCACATTAGATTTTAAGGGTCTTAGGTGGGTCAAGTAAGAAACCTAAACCACTTGAACCAATGTCCTCAACATTTTTGAAAACTGAAAATAAGCCAGATTTTCTTTGTTGCATGCTTTCCACTAGCTGTTGCTTAACAGAGAACATTTCAGAAGCCTCTCTTTGCATTGCTGTCTTGATTTTCTTTTTTTCAATTTCAGCAGAGTGGCTTATAAATAAACATGTTCACGGCTCAGGTTGGGAGTGACAGTTTATTCCTACTATTTTGATGGATTGTACAAGATATCTACAGTTCTCTTCTCTAACTAAACATCCATGCATGGACTGTAAAATTAATCATAACATGGCAGGATGCCTAAGAATTTGGAACTGTTTCTCTCTTGGTGACTCTCAGTGTCAAAGTGAAGCTTTCATTTCAGTAATGATAATTAACAAAACCTACAAAACTCACTTTTGGAAATTTACTCTCTAAGTGATGTATATATTGCCCTTTCTGTCATATACGATGCTGCATGTGCTTAGATGTCTATAGATTCTTTTTGATTAGAAAGTAATTTTTTACCTTTGGTTGTTGAATCATTATTGATGCTTTTAATAGAAACTTGTTGTGATATTTTTCACCCATTTGCTGATGACCTTGATGTCTGTGTACATAGGCAGTGCTGCATCATTAAAGATTGGCACCCAACTGTGGTAATGCTCTTCTGTGAACCCCAGCTGCTGTGCACCTTGAGAACAAGCTTGGCCCTAATTGCAGAGGAAATGGGAGGTAAAGGGAAGGCTGTGTATATATCACTTACCCCCAATACAAGGGGATGTCACACTTGTTCAAATGTTTACTCTCTTTTTTATTCTTCCTCCAGCTGAGCTCTTTCAACTCACTGGGAAGAGGCTGGTGCTTGAGATCTGAAGGTCATGAATTCTATCGCACTGGCAGGTTTCATGGATGTGGTTAGCAGATGACTATGATGCCTGTATTCTTTGTATATAGGGTCACAGATCATTAAACATCACTTCCATTAACATCTGCTTCTGTCTTTCAACGATAATGTATGTGAGCCAATGGAATGTCTTAACAGGGGAAAGGTAACAAATTTATTGGCCCTGCTTTACAGGCATCTTTGCACACATAGACACAGAAAATATTAATGGCTATACATTATATGATCATCACAAGAAATATTTTCTCTTGTATGCTACATAAAAAGCACTATGACTGAATGAATAATTCAAAAAACTAGAACCCATTTTCTTGAGATCCTACTAACCCAGCCTTTATAATGTTCCTCTTCCCTTTCACTGCTCTCCTTTCCTGTTGCTTACCCTTTGTTCACAGTGCTGGAAGACTGAAGAGCCTTCTATCTAGTCTCCACATCTCCAGTGCGGTCTCATGTGTCTGTGTCATATTGGCTTGTTTATAACACTTCTTTGTACATCAGCCTCCTGCTCAAAATCCATCGGTGGCCCCCTCTTGACACAAAGCATCAAATTCCTTAGCCCGACATTCAAAGTTCTTTATGATATGAACTAAGCCTCCCTTTTAATTATTATTTCTTACTGCTCTGTGGCTATCCTCTCCTCTCTGGCCAAGTGAATCACACATTGTGAGAGAGTGTTGCATAGTCAATGCCTAGGGTATAGAGCTGAATGGGTCTGTAGTTTTAACACTAGTCTTACCTCTTATGATGCATTTCTAAAAATTATTCAATTTTGAGTCTCTCCTTCACTGGGAACAACCACCAGTTTTGCTGGATAATGAATGAATGGGGGTGAAGTGCCTGCATGGAGCTTGAGGCATGCGAGCTACTTTCATTTTTTTTTTTTTAAAGATTTTATTTTTTTTTTTTATTTATTTGAGAGAGAGAGAGAGAGAGAGAGAGAATGAGAGATAGAGAGCACAAGAGGGAAGAGGGTCAGAGGGAGAAGCAGACCCCCTGCCGAGCAGGGAGCCCGATGCGGGACTCGATCCCGGGACTCCAGGATCATGACCTGAGCCGAAGGCAGTCGCTTAACCAACTGAGCCACCCAGGCGCCCCGCGAGCTACTTTCTTAAGGAAGCTGGTGGTTATAGTGAAGGTGCTGGCGGATTCTCCCAACTAGTACTTTCCATTTTCGTTACTTGAGTCCAATCCTTCAGTTAAGTGACAACAACTTTCCTTCTTGTCTTAGGAGGATTTTTTATGATTATTATCCAGCTACTAGATTTTTGCCCTCTCTCATTCCAACGATCTAATTATCTGCATTATTAATTTGTGTTTTAAACTCTCTTGTTTTATTTTCCATATCAAGATTGGGAGCTGCTAGAAGGGAAATCCCTCATGTTATATCTGTTGTCAGTTCTTTGCTACAATGGCAATCTCACAATTTTGCAGAGCATTTAATGCAGATTTGTTGGTTAATTTATCTGATATATTACAGAGTCAATGCCGTACATCTAAAGAATATGGCTTTGTGGCTAGTTTAAATGGAATTTTCACTAATAGTCTGAGTTCAACTCTGAGAGAAATAAATGCAATTTACTAGTTGGTGACAGCAATTTCAAAAT
Organism: Zalophus californianus; assembly: GCF_009762305.2. NCBI lineage: Eukaryota > Metazoa > Chordata > Mammalia > Carnivora > Otariidae > Zalophus > Zalophus californianus. Next base: position 66,115,738 of record NC_045601.1, on the reverse strand, counting down.
AGCCAAGATTTTACTTCCTTTGATTTCAGCTAGCTTTGTTACATCACACAGATCCTTGTTGAACTGAATAACACCTCCAGCTTATTTTTATCCTGTCTACTTTGTATCAGGAGCATGCTAATCTTCCACATAGCCTTGAACATGTTATATTATTATTCCCATTTTATAGATGATAACACTAAAACACAGAGACAATAAGGAAAGTGCCCAAATGTGGAGTTACTTTTTTTTTAAAGATTTTATTTATTTATTTGAGAGAGTGAGAATGAGAGAGAGAGAGAGCACATGAGAGGGGACAGGGTCAGAGGGAGAAGCAGACTCCCCGCTGAGCGGGGAGCCCGATGCGGGACTCAATCCCAGGACTCCAGGATCATGACCTGAGCCGAAGGCAGTCGCTTAACCAACTGAGCCACCCAGGCTCCCCTTTGGAGAGTTACTTTGAGAGATTGGAGTGATATTCAGCAAATATTCACTCACATCCTTGATCCCTTCTTGGGATGCAATACATTCTGTGCCTCATTTTGATCAGGCCATATGACTTTGGCAATAGAATATCCATAATTGGATATTATATAAGCAGAGACTTTAAATGTGTTGTGTAGTTTAGCTTGCCTTTTGCCTTTCTATAATATACCCTGGATGGCCACTGATCCGTGGAGGATGTACATCAACCTGACCTGTAGTGAGAAGTCAAGCCCATTCTGACCACTGCTTAAAGCAAAGCTGCCCACCCAAGCACAGCCCATAGGGCCAAATTGCCTTGATCTATAGACTCATGAACTAGAAAATCACATTGAGGTTGGTTTATTAAGTGGCATGGCAATAGATGACGAATCCATTAAAAATTGGATGAGCTAGGATCTGAACTCAGATCTTTCTAAATCCATGTACTTTTCACTATACCACACTGCATCAGCCAAAATGCACACAGAAGGACTGCATTTGGAGTGCTATTCAAAATCTCAGCTTATATGATTTCATATCGATCAAAATAACATTCTGCTTTCCTTACATTGCTACAAGAATACTTCTATGAAAAGCACTCTGATTGTCAAAATGAACGTCATTAAAAATCCTTTCTTAATGTCTGTGAATCCATTTTTGGCATACTATTTGTACAGTGAGGACATCCAAACCACAAAACTGCTTCAAATGTCTGCTCTCACATATGTACACTACTCTAAACAAATCCTGCTTGAGGTGAATTCATTACCACAAGATAGTTCTAAATCAAATATAAAGTTTAGGAACTGATTATATATTCACCAATGGTAAACAGTAATTTTTCAGAGGTAGAGGGTAAGCTACTTTAGAAAGTCACATCAAATTGGAGAGTGGATGATTAACAAAATGTTAATTGCCAAATGTGGTAGGTAATTGAAAATGTGATAATTGACATATAATTTTGGCTATTAGCACATCATTCACTGCTTATAATATTTGTATGTCCTTCTGATGAAAATACTGAGTGCCCAAAATAGATTACTAACACAACTGAACTGGCTTGAATCCATGATACTTGATTAACCAGTGCTAACTAGTAGTTTCTAGTTGGCATCTAACTTTGCCAACATCCCATCATGTTCATTATCATTTTTAAATTTTATCTCCAAGTCCCAAAACCCTTAAATAGCAGCAAACTTGTTGAAAAAAATTTTGGTTTTTCATTTGACATCTGAAATGTCACACACTGAAATTCCTGTTAACTACCACTTCTCTTTCCTTAAGTGCTAGCTTGATAGTGATTATGGAGATGGCTGCAAAGATGGCTGCCAACAATTCATCACATTCACCTACATGCATATCCTACTCTCCACCCATGAGGTGGAATCCATTTTCCCTCTCCTCGAATCTTAGTTAAGACCTCGTGACTTGCTTTGACCAACAGAATGTGGCAGAAGTGACAGATCTAGGCCTCAAGGAAGCTGGTTGCTTTAGTTTTTGCTCTCTTGGCATCCAGCTTCCCTGTAAAGAAGTGTGTGCAAGACTTTGGAGTGATGAAAGACTATGAGTGCAGGAAAAGTCCCAGCCAGCCCTATAGCTCTTCTAACTACTTTATCTGAGGTGCCAGACATGTGAGCAAAGCCATCTCTGGTCCTCAAGCCCTAGTCAAGCTACCCCAGACAATGCCACATAGAGCAGAGAAAAGACACCCCCAAATTGCAGAAAGATGACAAATAAAAAATAGTAAATCTTGTTTTAAGTTACTAAGTTTTGGGGTGGTTTGTCATGCAACACTAATTACTAAAACAGTGATATAAGATAAATACAAGACAGAACCTTTCAGAATATTTTTTAACCTTTCCTATGTATAATCTCAGTTCTAATAAAAACATTTCACCAACATCTCTTTTTCTGTTTTAATTAAAATCATTAAAAAGTCATGCTTTATTGCATTCTTTTCTCATTTTTATTCAATTTGCGTTATGGGATAACTCAACAATCTTTCAATCATCATTTTTTATAAATGTATACATACATTTAACAGAAAAAATTAAAGTCCATATATAAAATATAGATGAGTCAATGATTTTTATTTGGTCTTATAATAATATATAATTGAAAATGAGTCATTTCATAGAATTTTCAACAGTAGAGGGTAATAATTACCCAATTATTTGGAAAATATTTACTTCCACAGAATATTTCGATGTTCTTTGACTATGTTTTTTTATATCCAAATCTGCCATAATATGAAATAATTAGCTACTCTTCCATAATAACTATGCTTAAAAGTGAACTATAATTAAGTACAATTAATTACCAAGTAGCAATAGAAAGGATAATGGTTTAAACTTTGTTTTAAACTTATGATAATTTCTTTCCTTCAAAGTGCGGGCATATACATAATTTGAAAATATTTTGTTAAAACTCTGTACCGACAATTACAATAGTAATCTTAGTATATTGATTTTAAATTCATGTACTCCTGACCACTGTGTCTGACAAGTGAAATGAAACCGCCCAAAATAAACAGACCATGAATATGTTCCTGTACATACCAATTCAACTGAGAATCATTTTACCTACATTTTCAGGATTAGATAAGTCTGTATTAAGTAGAAAAGTCAATGACAAAAAGGCAGTAGATCAATATTAAAGCTAATTTAGTCAGTGTTTGGATATCACTTTGGATCAAAAGTCAGCATCATTCATATGAAGTTAATAGAGGTGAATTGGAAACAAACTATGGATAACTCTCCTGATTTGATATGTCTATTGAATAAAAATTACCGTGTTGGAATTCTTGACTCAGATTGCCCAGATGAACACTGAATATTTGGAACCTCAAGAGGCATAAGAGGACTCAGGGAAATAATCGGCCTCAAGTTCAGAATCTGAAATGTTTAACTTTGACTCTAACAGACAAGTTCAAAAATTAAATGGCCGGGGATGTCTCAGAATTTCTCATGATTCGTCCTTTTTTAACAATCGCAAGGGAAGGAAAGGGCTTGGGGAATGCACCTTCATACTGCACGATGAGAAGAGAGGAGGTAGAACCCTAGGATGTTTATCATTGTTATTTTAGGAATTAAAATATTCAGGACAGTGCAGGAGTGCTGGGCTGCTTTGAAACAATCTGCACACAATTTGTATAGAGTAGTTTGAGAATTTCATCACCTAAACACCTGGCTCAAGAATTCGAACTTTAGGAAGAGACCTGTCTTTGGGAAAAAGGAGACACTTGGAGGTAGTAGGTGAGACTCTGTAGAAGCCATGCTAGTAAAGGCGACTGTCATGCTTCCTTGCACTGGGTGTGAATAGAAATGTTCATTCTGGTGTCTGGAGAGTAGAGGGACCAGGAACAAAGGAAATGGCTGGCCAGTGTGGGAGGATAAAACCTGAACCAAGGAAGTGGCTATGAAGCTTTAGGAGCAGTAGTATTTCCAATGTGGAGTATTTTTTTTTTTTTTTTAATTGACTTTATGTTTTAGAGCAGATTTCGGTTCACAGTAAAAGTACAGAGAGTTTGCCTATGCCCGGTGTTCCCACCCCAGCCTCCACCACTCTCCACATCCCACACCAATCTGGAATGTTTGTTACAACTGATGAAGCAATACTGACACATTTGTATAACCCATTATACCTCACGGTAGGGTTCACTATGGGTTTTGCACATTGTATGAGTTTTGACAAATGTGTAAAAACACGTACCCACCATTATAGTATCAAACAGTAGTTTCTGTGCCCTACGTATCCTGGGTGCTCTGTCCAGTGATCCCTCCCTTCCCCTAACCACCCACTGTGGGATTTTAAGTTGTGAGCCTTGCTGTGCACTTCTATCCCTCTAACCCTTAATGAAGCTTTATACACGAAGTATACTGAGTTCCTCTTTAGTGTTAGCATTTAAAAATGGGATGAGACAATCTAGACAGTCAATCCCTAAATATAAATAAGAGAGCACTTGCAAAGCAAAAATGTCTTCAGAAATCCATAGAAATCTTGAGGAAGATATTTGATTCTCTATAAACTGGGGCATCTTAGAGCTTCAAAACAATTTCCTTAAGATCCAAAGAAACAGGGGTGCCTGGGTGGCTCAGTTGGTTAAGTGCCTGACCCTTGATTTCAGCTCAGGTCATGATTTCAGGGTTGTGAGATCGAGCCCTGCGTCAGGCTCCATTAGGCATGGGGGCTGCTTAAGATTCTCTCTCTCCTTCCTCTCCATCTGCTGTCTCTTCTTTCTCTCTCCCTCTCTAAAAAAAGAAAAAAATCCAAAGAAACAAGTTTTAGCTAACATCTGCATTAAACAAGTTAGATAATATTTTAAATGCATTTGATGATAAACAAAAACAATAGCCTTCAATTTGGGAGTGATAAGAGTAGCCACTGTAAAATTAAGTAAATTGCCCAATCTCTTTGTATGCTTCATCAAAAGGCAGTCAGATCACCATTTCCTTAGAGTCTAGCCGAGTTATACCCACATAAGAAACTGGCCCATCAAATCTTAAATGGGTTAGCCTTCAAGTAATACTTTTGCTAATCATAAAGAACTGACAATTTTTGAGATTTTTGTTTTGTTTTGTTTTTGTTTTTTTTTTAGGTGGGGAGGACTCTTTCAAGTAAATGGAAAGGAATTTCAGAGTATTGTTCTTTCTGGGAACATTGTTAAAAAATAAAACAAAACAACATCAACAACAACAAAAACCTTAAAGGATTTTTTCATTGAAGGAATGGATTTTTCTAAAGGAAACTTACTCATTTAAACCACATATAATCAAAATAAATTAGGGAATGAGCCATTTTGAGTAGAAGAGGAAATCTTTGATCCAACAGCCTTGGGAGCGAAGATTGAACAGAAATGTCAGCAGAGAGACGGGAGGAAGTCATCTTGTGTTAAAGCTGGATGAGTGGTATGGGAAGGGAGAAAAAACAGACAGCACTGACAGCAATCAGAGAGAAGCAATGAGGACCCTAGTGAATTTGAAGAGATCACTGCAGGGAGTCTGTCCCATAAAGAAAATAAAAGGGTTAAAAATATAAGAGAAGGGAGAAAAGCAGAGAAATAGTAAAAAATATTAATATGTGCAGCAGAGGGAGCAAAGTGTTGCAATAAGAGTGCTATCTGAACTAATATGAAATAGAAATAATTAAACCAGGAGGTATGGTAGCAGTTAAGAGCATAAACTCTAGAAGCAGCACACTTGGGTTCAAATTCTGGTGCTGTCCCTACTGGCTGTGTCACTTTGGGCAAGATACTTAACCACTCTGGACCTCAGTTTTTTCAGCCGTATAAATGGGGCTATGGGGCCACAAGGACTGCAGGAGTTAATCTACATAAATCACTTAGAATGGTGCCAGCATATAGTGAGTGCTCAATACATAGTTATTGATATTATTAATATTAACCAATTTGTAATAATGATAATGAAGTATTATAACTGCTTATATAAGTAAACCACTGCAATATAAAATAACTGAAAAAGAAATAGGACAACAGAACAGCTAGTTGGAACAAGTTGATTGATGAAGACAACTTGTGACATATAAGAACTTAGCTCGAGAGAAGGCATACGAAAGAAGGCTCAGCCCTGGAATGGAGTCTTTTTCTCCAGTCCTTAGCGAGGAGTGGCGTGCAAGCAGCCTCCGTTGAACTCATTGGCATATTTCATATAGCGATGTCTGAATTAGTTGCCTATCACTAATAAAATAGCTTAATAAATCAGATTATGGTTTTTTAGCCATATTGTTCTCATTAAACAAGTCTCCGTTCTGTTTCTGTTTGTGTATGGTTTCAATTTTTAAATCCTAACTAGGAAACTTCATAGCAATGATGCTTGGATCAGCCTGAAGTCCACTGACTTTGCCCAGGGATGGCTCTTCCAGGCTTAGGGTGCTATGTTGGCTGGGTCTATATCCACATGGATATCAAAGAGCATCCTGATAGTCCAGTACCACCAAAGCAGAACTGGCACTACCTTCCAGGATTTACCTACCCCTTGCCTGGGAAGGGTTATCCAGTCTCACACACATTAGCTGTTTACTGATGGGCTTTCTCTGTGAATGAAATTTTCAGTAGTATCATCAGTACGTGAACCTAAATGTGAAGTATGATTAATTACATTCCCATAGAATAATAGAAATTTTCAGGTGAGACAAATCATAAACAACATGTACGTGTCTCACTTTATACAACAGGGAAGTACATGGGAACAAAGAGATTAAGTGGATTTTCTATGATCCTACAGCCTAGATAAAACGAGGGCAAGAAACCAGATAGCTTTATTCCTATTCCTGCACATATTTAACAAACCTGCTTTGCTCACTGGATCCTTTCTTTACTCACAGAATGATGATGGTTTTCAAAAGCCAGAATAAAAATGACAGTACAAAGTTATCAAAAGGAGTTGGGACAAAACAATGCCTCCTTGAGTTATAGAAATCCTTCTATCATGCTTATCATGTAAATACACATTTGGCACTCAGAAGCAGCATTCCCCCAGATTGCATAGATTGCTGCCCTGGCTTGAATCCTATGTATTTAGTAATCATTGTGATCTTTGGATCCCTGTTTATTTAGTAACCATTGTATTTTATGTGTCTGGGACATTCCAATTTTTATCTCTAAATTACCATGAACTCTTTCATAAATTATACCTCAAAAAGCTTGATTCAAACAAATGAGTGGCAACTAAAATAAAAAGTACCCTTTTCTGCTCTAGTCTTATTTTGTTACTCATATGTTGAGTGTGTGTGTGTTATGTCTATATATAGAGAGAGACCATGTCTGTGCCAGCATCTCTCTCTGTATCTTATTATCTGTGTGTGTCTACATATGCGTCTTTCTGTGTCGCTCAACTTTGTTTTCTATCCATGTGTATTAATTTTATACATCTGTGCAACTAATTATTTATTTTTCAGAGAAATCCTTTAATGTGTCTGTAGCCCCATGGACTAGGACATGACAAAAGGGTAACATCATATGTAGAGCACATTAATTAACAGAAATCTGGGGGAAAGAATGCTTGGGAAGAGTGGGGAAGAGGTCAAGGGCAAAAGGAAAGGTCTGCAGTCTGGCGGTGATGCCGAATCCTGAAGGTAAGAGACAGTAAGTGTGAAGATTCCATGGCAGAAATGCTAAAGAATATTTAAGGAAAAGAACTTCTTACTATTAATTTAAACAATTCCCTCGGCTCTGATTCTATGAAAACGACCCCCTCCATTGTCCGAAATTCACATATAATGCTTGTCACACACACATCCATGAACTGGCGGTACTTTCGAAAATGAAATGTCCAGGGTTATAACCTGGAGGTACTATACTGTGGAAACGAACATCATGTGTGGAAGGCGGTGGGGGTGGAGGAGCAGCTGGCCATTGCGTGGCTGAGAAGTGGAGACAAGACACTCCTACCTTGCCCTCCAATTTTTTAGAGGATGTTACCCTTGAAGGAAGATGGGAAACTGACTTTTGGATTACATATACTGTGTGACCATGAAGGTCCCCTGCACAACCAAGAGCTGTCACCAAAATTATGTATCTCTCTGCTAATCATTTTATTTTGCAAGTGTAGGCATAGACTGCAAAGAGATACAATCATTCTCTCACTACTTTTCCATTAGGCATAACTTCACAAGAACTCCACTGTGAGAGAGGCTTAGTTTATATTCCAGGATATTCTACGTAATATTAATAATGATAATAATAATAATAATAATAATAATAATAATAATAATAATGTGGTTCCTGGGTAACTGTACCACTAAAAATAGTGCCATATTTTTAAAATTGTGAGCCGCAGTTGAGGGTCTTTGTACACTAGGCAGGAATGTGTCTCATTCCAGAAATCATTTACAACTGCTGCAGTCCACCCAAATCTCATAATCTTAAGCAAATAAAAATGAACATATGTCTATTTCCCCCACACAACTGTGTGCATACACTGACCTGCAGGTCTTCCCCAGTTTGATTTTTTTTTTTTTTGGTTACGACCAGAAAAACAACGCTTTCATTTTGGTAAGTTTTAGTATCCTTCTAGTGTTCTTTTAGAGCTTTATCCCCTAACAAAGTGTAAGAGAACTCTAAAGATGGGTGAGGTGATGGCCTAAAACCTTCTATAACTCTATTACATGACTTGACATCACACTCTTGACAAAACTGGACTTAGAAATATGTAAGATCTACATGAGGATTATATTCCTGGGTAAAAAGAATCACTCTAAGATTTGATGACTGTGATCATTTGAACCCCAACCTGGTCTCAGTAGGGTCCCTGTGAAAGAGACTCCAAGTTCTCAAAGAGAGATTGAAGCAAATCAAAACAGATGTGACACTAGGATACGAGTCGCTCTGCTCTTTCTGTGACTGTAGGGCAGAGAGGCAGAAGATGGGAAAAGAATTGATATCTTCATGATGCCAACAGTGTAGGATTCTAATTTTTACCTTAAGATATTGCCTCAAAATATTTTATCACTATTATAAGCTACTTGTATTAACATAAGTGGTTGTTTAAAACCATATATAGTTATAGAAATTCCTACAATGCCAAATATTCACTTAGACTGATTTCCCCCCCTCTGAAATGACTAAGGGGGCCTCTAATATGGTTTCACCAGCCCTCTTGTGCCTTTCACCCATGAAATGAAGAAAGTTATACAAGTTGGTATCGGAATTGCATCTAACATCAACATCATGCCTGGCACATTGTAAGCACCAAATAAATATCTGTCTCAGACAGATATTTGTAGTAGACATATGTAAGTTTTTGCTGGACCAGCACCCATTCCAACTTCTAGGATCCAATTTTTCTTCAGGGATTCAGTCCTCCTTCACATTCAGGACACGTTGAGTAAGACTGACCCCACGGTCCAACCTAAAGCATAGACATGTGATCCACGTCTGGCGCTTCGCATATTTTACATATCCCTTTTCTTGGCCAAAGTGAGACTGTAACTTCAACCAGGATGATAGACACTCAATTCTAAGATGTCAGTTGGAATTTTGGGGGGGAAAAATGCTTGCTTTCTAAAACAAATTCTGGCTGCAAAAATGACATGAGTCTGGAAATGTCAGGTTTCTCCACATCAACAATGTCTGTTTGGGAAAGAGTTCAAAACAAGAAAAAACAGAAAGAGAGAAAGAGAGAGAGTGAGAGCAAGAGGGGGAGACCTGATAAAACTGGCTGAATTCCTGTATTCTGCCAGACCTAAAGCCAAACACATTTCTGTATTTTTCAAGCGTGCAATAAAATTCATTTTGACTTATATTTATCTGAATTGGGTTACGGTTATTTGCAAGTGAAAGAGTTCTGATTAATACATTTTAAATGGTTTCACATTCCTCCCAAAGTGAAGAATGTGTTTCATTCATGAAACAAAAGTGGGCCAAATAGAGTATGTCATGTTTCTAGGATGGGATGGGGGAGTTGCACATAAATTTCTGTAGGCTGATCAGATAAAAATACCTTAGAGAATGTCAGTTGAAGGCTAAACAGAAGAAATTACATATATTTTTCCAGCTCTTATTTCCTCTTGAATGGGAGGGTGTAATGGGCAGTCCCTAAAATGGCCCTACTGATTCCCCTCCCGGATTCCATGCCTTTGTCTAATCTCCCCCCACCCCGACCCCCAGTGTGGGCTTAGTTTCTTCTAACCAAAGAAACCTAAAGAAGAAATAGGATGTCACTTCTGCAGTGAGGTTATAACGAGATAGTGGCTTTCTCTCAAAGATCTTTTCCTCTCTCCTCGATTTCTCATCAGGTCATGAAGCTGTCTTGTGTGGGGAGAGAGGGCTCTGCATGAATGAGATTTGTATCAGATCATACCTTGGTCAAATCTCAGATTAAACTCCAGCTCATAGGTTGACTGCAACCTCCTGAGAGAGTCTGTGGCAAAGGCACAGGTCACCACCAAAAATGTGCAGATAACATATGGGAATCGGTTCAAGTTGCCAATGTTGGCATCAGGTATTTCACAGAAACAGATAACAATATCCAGGAGTAGAACCAAGATCAGCAACAATACAATGGAATCAAAGTTTCTACCATAAAACTGTAGCCATCACTGTCTTCTGCCAATTAGCAAAACGGAACCAGGGCACCTGGGTGGCTCAGTCGGTTAAGCTCAGGTCATGATCCTGGAGTCCTGGGATTGAGCGCCACATCGGGCTCCCTGCTCAGCGGGAAGCCTGCTTCTCCCTCTCCCACTGCCCCTGCTTGTGTTCCCTCTCTTGCTGTCTCTCTCTCTCTGTCAAATAAATAAATAAAATCTTTAAACAAACAAACAAAAAGGAAACAGCCAAGGAAAATTTGACTTCTTTCTGCTTCCCTGAATTCGACCAGCCACTATGATCACCACCATGAAGGACTTGAATAAAGCTATTTCTTACACGTAAACTCTTCCTACCACTTCAGGCTTTTCCCCTTATATTTTCAGTCTGCCACTATGTGATTTTATTTAGTATTTTGGAATTTGAGTGGAACTCACTATTGTGTAACTTGCAATCATTACCTTTAAAACACAAACAGGTTCTGAAAAGTATTTGCAAAGAAACTTCACTTCTGTGCACAACAACACATGAAATGAGGGCTGAAAAATTTCAGGGCTATCCAGGTAAAAAATTGCTAGAAGTTTTCCCTAGAGGACTTTTATGCACAAATATGCTATTACATACACTCACTTTGGGAGCGGAAATTTTACAAAGGTCTTGTGAACTTTTTTAAAGTTCATGTATGCTGAGCTTCTGAACTTTGATTATGTATCTGAGAATTCAGAGACCTAAAATCTAATCCTGCTAAAACAAACTATTTGGGGAACAAGGAAGCAAGTAGTAGCAGAAAGAGAATATCAGCATGTAAATCATGTTTCCTTTTTGACATTTTTGAGACAACGACTTGTTTAATAGACTATCCCCCCCAAACTGGCAAATTTAGATTCTCTAGCATAGTTTTAATATAGTTAAATTGATTGTTTTCTACCCCATTTCTTATTTATTTATTTACATTTTTCTTTAAAGCCCAAATCATGGAGCTGCCGTCATGGGAGAGTGATCTACATGATTGCACAAATCTAACTATGACCTTTTCAAGGAAGTATATTCCAGGATCTCCTGAAATAGAGACCTGGAATTTCTAGAGAATTTCCAAAATATTCCATCTTCCCACACAACTGCTATGTTGGCTGCTCTGAAATGGTCTTAATGTGGAAAGTTCAGCTAGGAATCAGAGAGAATCAAAGGCAGAGCACTAGAGTAGACATGATACTTTTTGAGTTTTCTGGTAAAATCTGAGTTACATCAATCCATAAGCCTCTTTTGTTTCTTTGACTAGTCACAGTGGCAGAACTGTTTGTCCATTTATTTAATAATGTGAGTCATTGGCACAAAGCACAGGAGAAAGAGAGCTAGATGAGAGTGGGGGAGAGAGAGAGATTGGAATAACCAGACCTGTATTTCCATACCTACCTTTCACAGGGCGACACTTCCAGGCCCTACCAGGCTCTTCCACATATCACCAATGAGAAAAGTAAAAGTAACCCATTCTCTCCAAGAGAAGAGAAATTGGAAGGATTGAAAGGAGGGATAGGAACTGTTAACCCAATACTTCCCTCTTTTGAGAAAAGCAGAAATCTCATTTCTGTCAGAGTGTGAAGGAATAAGTAACACTCTTCACAGATAATTCTTCCCACCTCACGTGGGAAGAATAGCCTTCTGTTCCAGAGAGCTATTCTTTTGCTCATTCAACAGTGATTCTCAAACTTGAATATGCATACAGATTACATGGAGATCTTGTAAAATGTGGATTTGATTCTGTTGGTCTGGTTGGGGTCTGAGATTCTGCATTTCTAACTAGCTCCCAGGTGATGTCAGTCCATGAACTACATTTTAGTAGCAAGAATTAGAAAATCTGATATGTTGCAAGACTCTCTGTTCGTTACTGTGGAAATATATGCAGACACAGTTCTCAAGGAGCCTACAGTATATTCAAAAAGAAAAGTCAATCTGTGTGTAAAAATAGCTCATGCATTAACAAAATTGATAGCAATTAGTGCACTGGGGAGGTACAGACAGGGCTGGCTTCATGGGCGTGTGACCTGTGCAGTCCACCAGGGTCCCGTGCTTCAAAGGGCCCACATGTGGTTGAATGTTCTGCTGTCGCGGTCTCAAATTTCTTAGTAAGTTTTGGGCCCCTGGGTGGCTCAGTTGGTTAAGCGACTGCCTTCGGCTCAGGTCATGATCCTGGAGTCCCGGGATCGAGTCCCGCATCGGGCTCCCTGCTGTTCAGCGGGGAGTCTGCTTCTCCCTCTGACCCTACCCCCCTCATGTGCTCTCTCTCTCTCTCTCTCTCTCTCATTCTCGCTCTCTCAAATAAATATACAAAATCTTTAAAAAAAAATTCTTAGTAAGTTTTGAACAAGGGACATTTCATTTTTGTTTTGTACTGGACCCCACAGATTATGTAACTGGGTACAGATAAGGTCCTATTGGGGCATGAAATCGGGTGAAATCACCTCCGGCTGAAAGGAGTAAGAAAGAGTTTCAAAAAGCCGAAGCAGTGGAGTCCCGCCTAAAAGAGCAGGCAAGATCTAAACTGAGATATATGTGGTGAAGGAATGGGGGAGAGCAATCGGGGCAGATGGGTTGGTACGGATCAAAGAATGAAGACTAGAAAGGGTGGCCTGTGGGAGGAATGGCAAGCAGTTTAGTCTGACTGGCACATAAAATGCTGAGCACATAGGAGGCACTCAATAAATTTCTGTTGAATGAAGTTCTGCTCAATGAGTGTCCCAGAGATCAAGGGGCAGTCTTGCCAAACTACCAGAGAGAAACAGTGATACCACTGTATTAAACTGGAACCAGTACTTTTGGAGGTTCAAAAGGAGAGATGGTTACAAGTGAAGATTCAAATAAGGTTTGTCAGCAGATGTGTTTCCCAGCCCTGCAAAATGGTGGGTTCGTTAACTTGTCACCAAATGTACCCTAAGTAACTGGGGATGGGGGGTGGTGATTTCTTTTTACTAAAACATGAGATTTTAATTTTCACCCATCTGGAGGAATTCTGTTTCATATTTTAGACATTTTAGAGAAAGCATACACTGATGGAAAAAAAAAGAAGTTGCCTTTGAACAGAATTAGAACTGAAGTTAAACCATCACTACAATGTATCATTTAAAAAATAGGTATCAATGATCAGTATACGAACACATATTCATATCACATTTGGAGAAACCCATGCGTAAGGATCGAAATAACCACAAAACAGTGGAAGAGTAGGGCACGCTTTTGCTAATTTTGCTCCTGATTAGATGTGAATACCAAGTATAAGCTTTTATTTGTCTGTTTTTCTAAGAAAGAGGCTATCGTTTTGCAATAAATTCACTCGGGGAAGGCATACGACTTGCTGAGGCTTATCTTTCTCCTTTACAAGTAGTGCGTAGTGTCCAAATTGTCATGCCTGACCACAGTACTGCTTCGCCCCTTTGCTCTTTAGGTGCCTCTTCACTTCGCCGGCAAGTCCTCCTCTACATCCACACCTTCTGCCCCTGTGGGGACAGATGAAGCGGACAGTACCAGAGGATGCCGCAGGCAGCAGCGTTCAGCCAGTCCCCACTCGAGACACTGACTACGGGGCCAGAATGGGCACTATGCTGTCTCACCACGAGGCCATCTCCTGGGCCAACTCTGGGCCAGGGTTCCCTGTGAAACCAAGAACAAAGGCAACATTGCAACAGGCATTACCCATGGTGGACCTCACAGCAATGGAATATGCCCTTGATTCCGAAATCGCCTCGGCTGGCTACTCTATAGCTACTTTTGCACGGTGTGATTGGTAAAGCAGAAATATTTTATCAAAAGCTTACATAAAGCAGGGCGCCTGGGTGGCTCAGTCGTTAAGCGTCTGCCTTTGGCTCGGGTCGTGATCCCAGGGTCCTGGGATGAGTCCCGCATCGGGCTCCCTGCTTGGCGGGAAGCCTGCTTCTCCCTCTCCCACTCCCCCTGCTTGTGTTCCTGCTCTCGCTGTGTCTCTCTGTCAAATAAAGGAATAAAATCTTAAAAAAAAAAGAGAGATTAAAATTTGAAAAAAAAAAAAAAAGCTTACATAAACCAGGCCCCGTGCTTTGTATATGATATACTAATACAGTTTCTTTTCCCCTTCCATTTTGTAATTGCTGTAGTTGTAATTAATTTTCCTATCCCTAAAATAACTTTCAAAATAAAATCTGGGAAAGAAAGAGATGCATCAAAAGCTTTTAAGAAACATGAATGTTTAACCTTATAGTTTCTTTGCTTTCTTTCCGAGGAAAACAGAAAAAGAAAAAATCCAGCTGAAATGCAGCAAGCGTTTCTTTTATTATTATTCTAGAAACAAAAGTCTGGCTAGAAATTATGTTATAAAATGGATATTGATAATTCACAATTAGGAAATGAAGTATGCCTGAATTGCAATAAAGATTTTTAAAGAGCCACATTTAAAATGTTAATTCCCTTATCTTCAGGGTCTTCAATCAAAAGGCAAATACTGTTTTTGTCTTGTCTGTGAGTCAGTGTACTATCTATCCAGTCGGCCAGACTTTGCTCATCAAGTATAAATGCAGATGCAGTGAGTTACAGAGTAAACTACAAACTTGGTCACTTGGGTCAGCTTTTTCATATATGGTCTGTATCGGAGGTCTTCATTGCTCCCATTAATCAGAAACTTTCTAAATACTCTGTTCCTTTCGTGTCACAGAGATTAAGTGAAATTTCCCAGTTGAGGAAACAGGTTGGCTCCTTGGTGCTGAGTCTCTCCGGCTTTTAAACAGAAATAAAACAGACCCGCTTTGTAACACTGTTGTTTGGATTGTCTCACTTATATTCTAAGGTACCTGAGACAGTTACTCCTTAGAAAGGACGTTTTTTTTTTGTTTTTTTTTTTTTTTTTTTGCAATGGGGACACTTGCATGCACAGAGGACAGACGAATGTCACTGAATTGGCAAGTCTCCACAGTCGGACTGAAGTGTGAAGTGCTGTAATTAATTGGGATGTTTCAGACAGAAACCTATTAGCCAAATACTTAAAGAAATTGTGGGACAGGGGTTTCTGGCTTGAGTTATTCAATAATTACTTTCGATTTCACTTTGGCTATGAAAATGTGCCAGTGGATACCAGATTTGTGTCATTTTGGATCTAAGGGAACCCACCGGCACTGTTGCCATAGCAAAAGATTTAGGAAATGTGCACTCAACTGCTTTGTAAAAAAAAAAGGGGGGGATCTTTAAATTTATCCTCAAACCTGAGCATGTGTGGGCACTCTTTTCCTCTCACAATTAAACCTTTTATATGTTAGGGACCATTACCAAAAGAAATATGTCTAAATGAAATAATTGCTGAGTTCTAAAAGTATATATACAAAACATTAGCAAGACAAAGCATAATGACATCATAACATTCGGCATTAATGGTGGCTGATATATTTAATTTATCTAGTTCAACATTAACCTCTTCATTTTTAGGACCATGTCTAAAGACAGACAAAGAAAGATTAGGTCATTTTTTAAGTAATAAGATACTACGTATGCACCTTGAAAGAGGGACCAGATTCATTACGGGTAGTCTGAGGTTCTCACTCATGAAATACTATACTAACGTGGAGGGATTTAAAAAGAAAAAATTAACTATGCTCACTTTCTTTTCACTTACCGACCATACTTCTCTTCCGAAGTAAGAATATCCCTGTAACTCTAAATGCTTCAATAGCCCAATATGCCTGGTGTTTAGCCAATTCTCGACTTCTGGGTAGGACTGGTAAAAGTAGGTGGGAGAAATGCGAGTGTCTCTTTCTCCACAGGACTCTGATTTTAGCCCAAACAGTTACGTAGACATCAAAGAACACCCCAGGACAACCAGCATAGAACAGCTGTGGACTTCCTTTGAACTCTGCTCAATGACCTCTTCATCACATTTAGTGTCCTTCTTAGTCTGGGGAATTTTTTGAACCCTTATTCCTTCTAGGGAAGTGACAGCCTGTAAACTAATGCTGGTTACCAGAATATTTTCCACGGGGGAAAGAACTGTATTAGTAAGAGTCTTCCCTATGGACTGTTTGTTCTCTATGCCCGTTTAGTATTGAGATCTTTGTTTTTTTTTTTTTACCCTTCTCTTTCTGACATAACAACATCCCTATCTATTGTAATTGGGCTGCAATTAGCAGGAGAACCTTGATAATTCAGGGCTTGTCATCTACAGGCTGCCTAAGTCTTTTGTTTCTTCAGTATTTAATCATTCCACTGATGTTGTTCTCTTTGTAACATAAATTATTTGGAGGAAAGAAATCCTTAGATCAGACAATTAGTTACCAATTCTAATGAAAAGATTGTTTGAAAAAAGCAACTGAAATAAATAATGTAGTGATTTCAAGTTTCATGTCCCATGTTCTGTAGAAAAATAATTTTAATCATGGTTAGGATGTTTGTACAATTGTGGACCTTCTGTTCAGTATTCAGACATTTTTTTTGAGATCAGTTACTTCAAAACTATTAATATGACTTATTTTATAGATATTTCCATTGCATTGCATTTAACTTACTCAGATTTGTTAAATACTAACTATATAATAGACACTATGCTAGGACTCCTGTGGGAAATTTGAAGGAGGAATAAGTAAAAACTCAGTATCCCAGGATCCTCCTGGGGAGTGTAGACTGACGCACATCCGAGAAAAAACTCTGATACACAGAGAAAATGTGATTTGCAACAATTGATAAAAATAATTGAAGATCGAATTATTCAAATTGACAGGCAGAGTACTGGTTTAGTGGAAAAGGACTTGAGGAATTCAGTTCTTTGTTGTAAAAATGCATCATGCATATGGCATCTTGGACACCTGAATAAATTTATCTACTCATTCCTAAGTGTATCTGTATTTAAAAAAAAAAATCTGTGGGTTTCTCCAAGTACAATGTCAAATTCTTTACCACCTCGGTACTTTGGGGAGCATGTTATAGAAAGAGCTGAATGCACTTTGTCCATTAACTTTTTGTTTCATTTGTTTTTGTTGCCATAGCACTTAACAGTAGTAGAAGATTATCCTCAAGAGAAATGTTTTGCACATTAATCAATGCATTCAAACGGTAAATATACTTGCTTTTTAATAACATAGTGCCTTGTCCTAAAAGAGAATTAAAATGTAGATCATGTTGACCACTTTCTTTCCAATGACTTATAGGTAAGCTTATAGAAATGGAGTATGGTGCTCATACTCAAGAAATTGGCGTATTATGTGAAGTCACTGTTTGATCCTCACTTCTTCCCAGAAACCTGGCTAGCTAAAGGCTACTTACTGTAATTCTCAATGATCTAGCCCTTCTTCTTCACAGTACACAACACCCTTGTGATTCCTACTCACATCATTGCTAAACTGTAATGTCTGTGAGGGTAAGGCCTTCTTTACTACTTCATACCCAGAACTATAGTAGGTAAATAAGTATTTCCTTAGGAAATGGATAAGGAAGAACTATGTTAAAGGAAATAGAAAACTTTTTTAAAATTATGGCAAAATGGGTCCCTGGGTGGCTCAGTCAGTTAAGCGTCTGCTTTGGGCTCAGGTCATGATCCTGGGGTCCCGGGATCGAGTCCCGCATCGGGCTCCCTGCTCAATGGGGAGCCTGCTTTTCCCTCCCCCTCTGCCTGTTGCTCTCCCTGCTTGTGCACTCTCTCACTCTCTCTCTCTGTCAAATAAATCAAGTCTTTAAAAAAATTATGGCAAATTATCTTAGTTTCTACATTTAAGAAATGGATAGGAGCTTTCTGCCTGGTGAAGACATGGAGGTAGTGAGAAAGTGGCCGGCTCAGAGTACATAGACACTCCACCCCTCTTCTTCCACACCATGCCCTATGACATCTCTTCCATCTGGCTGTTCCTGAGTTATATTGTTTTATAATAAACTGGTAACCTTGTTTAAAAAACTGATGTATTTATTCTTCTCTCTGTGCCATAAATATACTTTATAGACTTCTATGAAATCATATCCCTCATGGTATGATTTCACTGTCTGTTTCTCTTGTTTAACCTCCAGATCTTGCTCAAGGATCTAAGGAAAGAGTGCCTTAGAGCAGTGCAGTATTCAGAAGGGGGAATCTCCAGGCTGAAATCTGGGAAACAAAGAGGGACATTCACTCAGGATGGCTGAAATATGAAACAGTACAGCCAGAAGGAGAATTGAACCATTGGCTGGAAGGATCCATAGTCAGTTAAAAAAAAAAAAAAAAAGGTTGTCTTTCAGGCTCAAGTTTAAGATTAATCAAAAGTATAAATTAGGATAGTAGGGTTCAATCCTAGAGGATATAAAAGAGGGAGGGATCAAGAGTGAAATGCAAAGAGGAAAAATAATGCCCAACCAGGACCTTAATCCGTCAAAGAATACGGAAGCTGCATTTTTATTAATCCCCAGTAAACTAGAGTGGCTAAAAATGCCATATCTGGCTAGACTATTAACTGCTAGATTATGTGTTATCTTTGAATTTCTAGCACTTTGCACAGTTGTTGAGTATATGATAGATACCTGTATTTATTTTTTTTTAAAGATTTTATTTATTTATTTGAGAGAGAGAGAGAGAGAGAGAGAGAGAGAGAGAGACTGAGAGAGCACAAGAGGGGTGGAGGGTCAGAGGGTGAAGCAGACTCCCTGCTAAGCAGGGAGCCCGATGTGGGACTCGATCCCGGGACTTCCAGGATCATGACCTGAGCCGAAGGCAGTCGCTTAACCAACTGAGCCACCCAGGCGCCTGATACCTGTATTTATTGACTTAATGGATAAATCACTGAGTCTTTCAAATCTCAGACAACTTTGTCTTCTGGTTCTACTGGATTCTTTTATCTTACAATGAGAATGTTTCCAAAACAATTTGACATTGTGAGCATCATAAAGTTTATTGCTAAAGTGATTAAAAATTGTGATTTAAATGTCTTGTATGACTAGAAAATAATGACATTGAATTCTTATTATATATACATAAATATGTTCAAGAATGAAGTAGGAATATAAAATTGAATTTATTTCCCAGATTGACATTCTGGGCTTAAATTTTATACTGGCAACATTGTCATATATTAATTGATGTAATCTGATATTAAATATATTTACTTTCTGATAATTTAGCATTTTACTGCAAAAGACAGTTAAAATGTGGATTATGGGGGCACCTGGGTGGCTCAGATGGTTAAACATCTGCCTTTAGCTCAGGTCATGATCTCTGGGTCCTGGGATTGAGCCCCAAATTGAGCTCCCGGCTCAGCAGGGGAGTCTGCTTCTCCCTCTCCCTCTGCATCTCTCCCCTGCTCATACTCCCTCTCTGTCTCTCTCTGTGTAATTTTTAATTTTTTAATTTTTTAATTTTTTAATTTTATTTTTTTTAAAGATTTTTATTTATTTATTGAGAGAGAGAGAGAATGGTAGAGAGAGAGCATGAGAGGGAAGAAGGTCAGAGGGAGAAGCAGACTCCCCACTGAGCAGGGAGCCCGATGCGGGACTCGATCCTGGGACTCCAGGATCATGACCTGAGCCGAAGGCAGTTGCTTAACCAACTGAGCCACCCAGGTGCCCAAATTTTTTATTTTTTAAAAGATTTTATTACTTTATTTGACAGAGAGAGAGAGGTAGGGAGAGAGGGAACACAAGCAGGGGGAGTGGGAGAGAAGCAGGCCCCTGCTGAGCAGGGAGCCTGATGCGGTGTTCGATCCCAGGACCCTGGGATCATGACCTGAGCCGAAGGCAAACGCTTAACTGACTGAGCCACCCAGGCGCCCTGATAATGACCTTTAAGTATCATCAGTAACATCATTTTTAAATAGTAGAAATTACGTAAATCTTTACTATATGAATATATGTTGTATTTATATAATTTTAATTCTGCAAAGTAAAATTCCATGGTAAAATTGAATTGATAATCAATAAAGTTCTTTTAAAATTTTCTTTTCGAATGTAAATACTTAAGCTTTTGCAAAAGGGATATGGAATACTCCAGAATAGGAGAAATAAAGATGTCAGGAAGAAATCTACGCAGACTGGGCTTCACCAGAGCAGAGGAGTATACTGAGAACAACCATTCATAGAATAACCTGACTCCTGCCAGCTTAAGGAAGAGTTTCAGGCTAGACAATGGCTAAAAGACCTTAGCTCCTTCTAGATCAAGGAACTCTCTCCTCCTATCAACCACACTCTCTTAAAATCTTGAATCCTCATATGAACTTTTAAATAATTCATTGGAAACCAAAACCAAGCAAAGACAATGTAATAATGTGACCTTATCATTGCCAGGAGAAGGCAATAGGGAGCCCCCTTAGGTGTGGGATTCCTGACTCAGGGAAGTTTCCTGGACTGGGGAGATAAGAGGTTGGAACAGAAGAACGCAAGCAGATGCAAAAGTCTGAGTGGCAGGCCAGGCTCTCAGTCAGTGTTGAGTCAAGCTTCACATAACTTCAAAAGTTGACTTGTTCACTTTGCTTAGTCTCCATCAAGAGACAGAAGCAATAAAAGAACAAAAATAAGGATAGAATGTCATGATAATAATGAAAATAATAAATGTTAGTAATAAAGAAAGAAAGAATGAAAGAAGTAGAAGAGATAGAATATTTTTTTAAGATTTTACTTATTTGAGAGAGAGAGAGAGAGCACAAGCAGGGAGAGGGACAGAGAGAGTGGGAGAAGCAGACTCCCGGCTGAGCAGGGAACCTGATGCGGGGCTCCATCCCAGGACTCTGGGATCATGACCTGAGCTGAAGGCAGATGCTTAAGAGCCACCCATTCACCCCTGAAATTGATAGAATTTTTAAAAGATGAAAGAATATATAACATTTATAAGGTCAGTTACAATTTTAATCACAAAATTCTCCTCTATGGTTAAAATTTTAAACCCTCTGTATCTAGGCACAATTTATAGGTTTCACGTTGTAAACTCAATACTAAAATTACTAACTGAGAGCATGCTGAAAGCAGTGGTTCACTAGGCGTACTTTAATATTTGGGACATCAAGCTTTCCTAAAGACATACTGAACAGATAATAAATCTCTTCTGGAATGGTGGTAGGAGAGTAATAGCCACTATTTGCTTTAAAAGGTAAGCATAACTATGAAAATATAGTTCTTGGTCTTGGAAAAGTTTTATCTTTTATTATAAACCAAAACCAATACTTATACACAATTTCATTCTGTTTTGACTTTGATCTTTAATTGTTAATAATGACTGATTCTTCTAGTAGTAGTTTACATTCTGTTTTGAATAGATGGCACTTTCAACCATCTTGAATATTTTAAATTAAAGTTAAAATGTTTTCAAAGTGCATGCACTGCTCCAGGGCTTTAGGCCAATATCCATCAATTGCTTTGCTCTTTCGGTTGAGTGCGAATCTCATCCATGACAGCTTTCTGTAAATTAGAGATAAAGCCTTACTCTGCCTTTCTAACATTTTCCGTGCGGCTTGATAACTTCTGCATCTTTTCTTTTCCAGGGTTAAAGGAGAAGAAAATTTGTGTTAGATTTACTCCTCTCTCTCACACATCAATTACTTGCTTTATATTTATATAAAGTTTTTTTCTTATTAGCAATCAGATTTAAGTCACAAATTATGCTCAGAAACCCACTGCTTTCCATTAAAGGAACATATATATCTTTTTATTAGACAAATGATTTTTTTTAAATCACTTTTAAACATAACAAGATTTCAAAACTGAGATGTAAATTGATTTTGCCATATGGCCTTTGTCCTAGGTTTGTTAAGCTATCGAAATATCTTATCATACCCTATCTCATTCATTAGCGTATACTGACTCACTCTTTGTATGAAAAATACTCTGCAGTTATTCAAGGTTACATTTGTCTTTGCATTTTAAATTATTGGCACTGTAACAAAACCTTAAAAATACAATTTTTGTTCACTTAAATTCAGTTTTTGTGTCTTTTCCTTTATTAATTTGAAGATATTCTGGTTACTAAGTATGGAAGGTAATTTTCACATTAACAGTTTAAAAATAAAACAAATAACTTTTATTCTGTAACATGACGATGACTTTTTATTGCATTTTATATATAAATTTACATTTCTGTGGCTTATATTTTCATGCGAACTGTATTTTCTATTTATTTCAGTTTATTTTGTTTTTCATACTAAAGAAGTAGCAGTTTCCATTTGCTATTATCAGCTCTTGCTATTTTTGTCAAGATGGATTAACAAAAGTGAGTCTTTATTCAGGATGGATTTTGACACTTTCGGCTCAATGAATGGCTGCTGAATCCCAGGAGTGAACCAGGCTCTGTTCAGACAGAGGAAGAACACAAATCCTACTTCCAATGACCTTCTGGACTCTGTGATATATATATATATATCCCTTAGTTATATATCCGAGATAGATAGATGATAGGTAGATAGATAGATAGATAGATAGATAGATAGATAGATAGATAGATAGCCCTTAGTTACTTAAGCACTGTTGTAGAATTTATAGGTGTGCATATGATGTCCCTGCTCAGCATCGTCCATGAATTACACACAAACCCCCTCCAGTCCTCCTTCTGGTCCTTGGAGCAGGTGATAATGAAGCAGGCAGGCCCACCACCATTCCCCATCGGACTCTGCAGAGCAGGCTGAGTCCTCCAAGCCACACCAACCGTGCCTGGTTATGATGCCCTTGCCTTTATGTCCAGTTCTCATGTGTTTCTCATCTGTTTGGATAGGTATACGTATTAGAAGTATTTTAAAGTGCAATTTCACCAGTCACGGCATCAAATGCTTTACAAAAGTGCATGTAGTCCATCTACTATATTCTTTTATCTTCTATTCCTGTCTATAATAAAACAATAGCCCCCTCCCTACCACCAGATGCTGCTTCTAGATCCCTCTCATTAACCAAAAAGAAGTCTGCAATTCCCTGCAGCTGTGGCAAGCTCCAGCCCCACCCCACCCCACCCCTATTCCACTTTCAAATCTCTCATTTTTACACTACCTCCCTGTGATGAGAAGCCCACTAATATATTCTCACTCTCAGCTGCACAACTTCCTGGAATAGCTCCCAATAACAAGACTAAAGCTTCCTCCTTCAGCTGCGCAATTTTAAATCCTCCCTACCACAGGCAGACTGGGACACCTACCTTGTATCCTGAAGAAGCATTCTTCCATTCATAGCTAAGGATACGGTGATCCCAGCTAAAAGAAATATCACTAACCTCGTCCTGCCAGAAGCCCCCAATGCCTTATAAAAATATCACCCACTATGTCTTTAACTTAATGTTATAAAAACATAAACTTGTTTTGAGAATGGGGGGCAGGGAAAATACAAATCTGGGAAGTGTTTGTATACGATAATGCATGCTGAGGAAAACATCATCTGGAATGCCAGTCAAGTAAACAAAGGAAAATCGGTTTAAGGGACTAACATGGCTATCAAGTCTAGAAAAGAAGGCTGTATTTGCACAGTTCTAAATATCTTTGTGGGGGCAAAACTTCAGTCAGTCATCCATATGTTAGTTGGGATATTTGCATTAGCGGGGTATTTGATATTAGCTGGATATTTGATATCGGGTGTATATTGTGAACAGTTACATTTATAGCTATCCCCAGACTTTCTACTTATTTACTGAAAATAAACATAATAAAAATGGTTTTAGAAAAGGAAGATAAAAAAATACTGACCAAATTCAATACAACCACATCTCAGTACAGATTCCTTTTATCCCTTGAGGGTCTGTGAAATCTGACACTGCTCTGCAGGCAAGCTAAAGCAGTGTGTCCAGAATACCATCCAACATCAGAGGACACATGGCTTCAGTTTCAACAACCTTGACAGATGTGCACATCTCCATTATAGAACTAGGGCACACATGTGAGGAGATGCCCTTGCCCTCGGTTACTTCTGCTTTATCAATGCAAATACCAGTTTAATTAAATGATGGACTTGAATAGGCTTCCCAGACAGAAATGAGCTTCCGTCGAAAGTATCTGGATTTGAAAACATTGAGAGGAAAACACATCTATTTAATGTAAGAAGTATTTAGAAGGTCGTGTTGTCAGAAAAAAATCAGTGACCTGCTGTGAGTCTTTTTCTAATTTTAAGCTGTGATGGATTATCCATGCACAGGCAGCGTGCACTTATAAACCAAAGCACAGAGAGGTTTGCTATGATACAGTGGTTTTAAACTGTGCTTTAATTTGCAGCTATTTGAACCACTTCCATTTTTTACAGATACTGAAAATTGGAAATGAGTCAAGCAGTAGCATGTTCCAACATATTGCTCCAAGTAACGGCATATCGCTTCACCATGTACAGTGAGAGTCTGAAAATTAATAACCAAGTAAAAGACATTTAGGTAAAAAAAAATCACAAAATAAGAGGCTAAGACAGGCTTTTATTAAAACCTGACTGTTTGGGGGGGGGGGGCGACGGGAGCACTAAATAGATAGAATCCGGAAATCTTGGCAGTGACTGGCTAATTCTGTGACATTGGTCAAATCCACATTTTCTTTAAGCCCCAGTTGTCATATCTATCAGATGGGAAAAATACCAGCCATTGTATAGAAGCATGATCAATGTGAGAATCAAATGAGGTAACAGAATTTGAACAAGGAGAGCTCTACGATGTCTGGTTTCATTGTCATCTTCATAACCATTATGACTGGTCAGTGCAATCTGATTTCATCAAAATGATTATTAACATATTTTCTTCATGTGTAGTTCTCAGATATTTCTTTTGCATTATCCCTTCATTCATGCATTTATCATATACTGAATTTGTCATATATATGTCAACCATGGTTCCTTTCCTCACGGATCTCATATCTGGTAGGAGACATTGAAATAGATAATTATAAAAAAAAGGAAGTAAACAGAAAGAGAGGCATGTAATAGATCTTAATGCCACACTGAGAGAATAATCAACTAACTCCTTTTGGAGGAGTGAAGAATTACTTCATAGAGAGTGTGATGGTTAATTTTATGCATCCATTTTGCTGGGCCACAAGATTCCAGATAGTTAATCAAACATTATTCTGGCTATTTCTGTGAGGGTATTTTTTGAATAAGATTAGTATTTAAATCAGTGGATTTGAGTAAAGCAGATTGCCCTCCCTATTGTGGGTAGTCTTCATCCAAAGATCTGAACAAAGCAAAATGATGACCCTCCCGCACATAAGGGGGAATTCTCCAGCTGACTGCCTTCAGACTTCATCGGCAACACTGGTTCTTCCTGCCTGATGGCCTTTGAACCGGAAATGAGTTCTGTCTGGGTCTCCCGTATGGCTAGCCCACTCTGCAGATTTTAGACTTACCAGCCTCATAATTGCATGAGCCAATTCCTTGTAATGGATCTATTATACATGTAAAGTGCATCTGTATCCATATAGAACTGATTCTGTTTCTCTTGAGGACCTTAATACAGAGTGTGCCACTTCCTCTGAATATTAAAGTAAGTAGGAGTTTGAGAAGTAGAGAAGGGGTAAAGGACTACATAAGAAGAGAAGGGAGAGTATGAGACATTAGAATTGGGTTATGTGGAAACTCCAAAAAGTTCAGTGTGAGCATCAAGGTTGGGGGTTAGTATGAGTGGAAGGAGGGTGCAGAGGCAAGGGATGAGTCTGGGTGTGAGATCATCGAAGGGCCTTGTATGCCATATAGAAGCATTTGGACTTTAACCTATACAAAATGAGAAGCCATTTGAAGGATTTAAACAGGGAAATAAGATGATTAAATTTGCATTTTAAAAGATTACTCTAGCTGCAGTGTCGGGTATGGATTAGAGAGGGTCAAGGCTGCTGACAGGGAGATTCTTGAACCAGCATAAGCCAGGATAATGAGGTCCTGCACTAAGTCAGGAGTGGTGGAAATGGAAACGAGATGGATATAAAAGATACAAAAGAGACAGAACCAACAGAATCCACTAAGTGGTTTGGCATGGGGATGAGGGGCAGGGGGTTAGATAAACTGAGCAGGATGCCCAGCATTCAGGCCTGGGGAACAGGGTGAAACTGATACTGTAATACAGACAGAGGAGGTTTGGGAAAAAGGACAGTTAGTTCTATTTTGAGCACGTAGCACTTACAAGGCATTGGTAGCCCCAGGGGGTGGGGGGGAAAGATGTCTAACCGGCATTCGGATAGAGGGATCAAGAGAGAAATTAGAAGTCAGAGCTGAAGTGAAAAAGCTAGGGACATAGGAAAGCTAGGTATAAATTATTAGTGTTGATGAGAACATTCAAGAAATCTGTGAAAATAGAAAAGGAACATGATGGAAACAGAACCATGGAAAGCTCACGAAAAATGAATCCCCAGTGTGCTGGATAAGGACATTTGTGGAATTAGGAAAAAAGTAGAAGACCCTTTATAAGACGTTCTTTGAGAGATAACAGGCATTTAACCTAAGCACTAGTTATGATTTGTACTATGTGAACATGTAGTCTGATGCTGCTTTGACATACCATCATCTACCTTTCAACCTTGTTATTAATTACATCTACAGAGTCAGTACTTAGTGAGATGCAAACACTTTGGAAATCTTGAAAAAAGAAAACTAGCATTGATTTTAAGTTGATGACTTAAAACCTACCTGGTATCTTAGTAGAGAATTATGGAAGGTAACACACAGTCACTTTCTTCTCTAAGTAAGTTTCCTCATCAGGAAAATAAAACAACTTGGGAAACAAATCAGTGTTAAGGCCATTTCTAGTAATAATGGTCCAAGGTCCTGTGGTTAGTATCCCTCTAATGTTCTTAAAGAAGGGGTTCCTCAGTGCTGCATTACTTTATTGCATGGATGGACCAGTTTGGGCATTTTAGGAGGAACCGGCGGGTGGGGAGGGGAAGAAAAAGGAGACACAGCCGCCAAGACAGAGGCTGTATGTGGCCCATAAAGCAAAATAAAAATGTACATATATCCCTCTAGAAAAAAAGATTGCTGACACTTGCATGGAGAATGTATGTGTAAACAATATCCAGGTCTGAGAACAAACAATCAAATTAATATAATCTCTAGTGAACAAAAACAACCCACCACTACCAAAAAAACTTTATCTAAGTCAACATATAAATGACTAGCAATTTTATATCTGCTTCTTTCTGCCTGCAATGTCTCCTTTGTAAAAGGAGTCCTTCGGGGAGCATTGATTTCTATCTCCAGCAAAAACCCCAAATGTTCCAGAAAGACGCTCTAAGTAACCTCAGGTTGGAATAAGCAGTAAATGTCCCCGTTAATCACGAGGGTCTTACTGGCCTCTGAAACAGCCTCAATTCCTACTTTAGCCCTCTGCCATGAAGCCACAAGCCTGATTTATGAATAACCAAATCACTAGTTCCAAGTTCCAGGATGCCCAACATATTAAACAAATCTTTTTAAAAAAATCCACATACCTTATAGTTCTAATTTTGCCAGGAAAAAGTTAAAGAAAAATTAATTTCTGTGCAGAAAATTAATTTCTGAAGACAAATTTCTTTGAAATGGTAGCCTAAGGTGTTTTTTTTTTTAACAGCTGTTTGTTTTTCTTTTTTAATAGTTTTCCACCAACTTTCACATAGCTCTGTTTTTCTTCATTTATTCCTCTGAAAAATTTCTCACCCACACCTCTCACCTGCTCCCTTTGTTTTCTCCCTCCTGCGAAAGGAGTGAGGGTTCCAAGAGCAACAAAAACAGACACGGGGACGCACCACACTTCCTCACACACATCCATTTCTATTTGCTTCCACCTGATCCAGGAGATCTGTTTTTTTACTGTTTATTTTACCTCCTAGCATAAAGATCATTTACTCTGCTCTTCTGAGAACCAAATATCGCTGTGACTAGGATTTTTAAAACATATTTCCTAGAGTTTTGAATAGAATAAAGGTGTTAATTACTATGAGAAAAAATGTTTAAGAATCTCTAACAGAACAGAAAATATGGAAATGTCACTGAAATTGATGGTTGCATTCATTCAAAGGAAAAACAAGTAACCAAAGAGATGCAATGTCCCACTGAACTGAGCAAAACTGTAATTCAAAAAGTGTTGCTGTCCAGTTATAAGATAAATAAGTCTTGGGGATATAATGTACACTATGGTGACTATAGTTGATAATACTGTATTGTACATTTGCAACTTGCTAGGAAAATAGATCTTAAAAGTTTTCATCACAAAAGAAGAGAATTTGTAACTGTGTGGTGATGGATGTTAACTAAACTTATTGTGGTGATCATTTTACGATATTATACACATATTAAATATTTGCATTGTACACCTAAAGCTAACATGATGTTATATATTGATCATACCTCAATTAAAAGCACAAATGACCTAGAGAACAAAAGACATTGCTGGATTCCTAAACTATCATATAGGAATCCAGAAAATGAAGTAATGCCTATTTCCCCGATTTCTAATTATTTCATACCCAAGGAAAATCGGGTCAGCAGGATTCTGCTTACTTAGGACTTTTCTGTTGAAGTTCATTTTCTCATGTGACGATATCCCAGACCGAGGGAGACAACTTGTGCGACAGTAGATAGTACACAGTGAAGATGGGGAGCGATAATTTTATTTTTCTCAGCCTAATAGGTTACTAACCCAATTTGTTGATACAATTTTGTAAGGTATACACAAGCCACTTGAACAAGGGAAATGAAATTAATCACTGAAACCTCAGTCAGGAGAAATGACCTTCCCAGCTAACGTCCCTTTAGAAACAGAAAAATTCCAAACTTCTGGAGAATTATAAAAAGCTCAGCGGAGCAGGCACTGCTGTGCTTTTTTGAACCCCCAGTGAAGCCTGTGAACGTTACTCAATCCCACTACAGCAAGGTGGATCGTCTTACTGTTTCCACAGCTGCCAGGGTATTAAATCCTGACTGCATCCAATGCTGTGATCATCGTACTGTGTCTAACTACACACTAGTCAAGTGTTGGGCTCAGTGCTGGCAGAGGACTTCTTCCTCCTGGAGGCTGTCAGGCTCTGATAAGTCCAAGTCCTCTTGTGCTCCAATGATCTGCCCGCTAGCCACGCGGGCTCCTCACTGACTGACCACTAACCTCTCCTGACTCCACATGTACTCCATAGGATTTCCTGTTAGAGCCGTTTTGTTTAAGGGTTATTAACCCTGTTATCTTAAAATTCAAAAGTTTGCTTGGTAACAGAAAAAGGAAGCTTTTTTATTTTTTTAATTTTTTAAAAGATTTTATTTATTTATTTGACAGAGAGAGAGACAGACAGAGAGGGAACACAAGCAGGGGGAGTGCGAGAGGGAGAAGCAGGCTCCCCGCAGAGCAGGGAGCCCGATGCGGGGCTCGATCCCAGGACCCCGGGATCATGATCTGAGCCGAAGGCAGAAGGCAGAAGGCAGATGCTTAACTGACTGAGCCACCCAGGCGTCCCAAAGCTTTATTTCTTAAAGTGGGGGATGGCATTTACCGCCACCTTAAAATCTTCAATAGGTATTAACCGATAAAAGACAGAGAAAATGAAGATAAACGGGTTGTGCCTATTGTTTACCATGTGCTGGTCTCTTGACCATAATTTCAGATACTGCCACATTAGAATACCGAATTATGTCATATACTTTGCATTCCCACGGAAAGGTTAATATATACCAATCACCTATAGGAAATAATACCAAAGATAATACCACATTTAAAAAAAAAGAGCATGCCATTTTATATATATATTTTTTAATTTGACTCAATTAGTGGTAAATGGTTACAGAAGTTTTTATGTAGTGTTTCTAAAGAGGTCTTACTGTGTGTATATTAAAGTGGTGCCGTTAGCACTTTAAAGAATCTATGAGACATTTTAAAAATAAATTGAATTTTCTTTCTATTGTTTTTAAATTGTTCTCTTTCAAAATAACAATATTCTAAAAAAGAAAACATATACATCTCTATATAAGTGTATGTGCAAAATTTTTCACATAGCACTTTACCTTTTCACAAAATTACATCCTCCTTAATTTTTATTTCCCAAGAACTACAGGAATTAAAGGCTTCAGATGTGAGTTTGTGCAAATTATAAAAATATTTTAGATTTCTTCCTCCATAGTAACCATTTGTGTAGACTTTGAAAGTACAAATAAAAAATCTATTTTTTATTTGCATTTTGAAGCAGGAAAAACATATGAATGAAGAGAATAATCGCTTGTGAATAACCGCCTATTATCCTTCTTTTATAGTTCCAAAATCTTCCTAAGGTATAAAACCCACCAGATAAAACTTACAACTTTCTAATAATTAGTTTTATCATGGTTGCAAATTACAGGAAGATAAACTTCACAAAACAAAATAACCTAAGGTAATATGAGTGTTAGCCTACAAATATTTTAAATACAAATTATGCTGAATTCTCTAGCAATTATTATAACACTTGGAGATAAAACCAAGATTTAAATTGCCATTAGATGTTATGTTGCACTTAGCGGTGTGTAATTTCGTGCCATATTTTTTTATAGTAATTTCCCTAATTTCTCACAACTGTTCTGTGCTGCAAATTAAAATCAACTGTTTCTTTCTAAAGAAAATAGAAATAAGTGAATGCATGACGATGTTTGCTGAAAAGCACATAGACAATTCCTGATTGGCACAGTGTTAAGTCTCTAGTTTGTAACTTCACTCATATTACTCATATTTATATAGAGTTGAAATGGTCTCATCTTAGGAAAGGTACATTCAAAGAACTAAGAGGGAATTAGGAAGGAATTATGTACAATTGAGATTCGAATGTCTGATAAAAGCATATGGTCATTTCCTTATAGGCAATTTGAAATAATAATAATAAACCAATGAACATTTTTGAGTGCTTATAGCGTGCCAGGCAATGTGTTAAGAATATTATGTGAACTACCTATTTTAATTCTCTTAACAATATGGGAGCGATTTTCCTATCATTTCTATTTTATATGAAAGAAAATTAGGTCTTAGGTTAAGAAATTACCCTAAGGACATAGAGCTATTCTGTGACAGTCTTTCTGATGCCAACATCTGTGCTTCTAATCACTACTTAAAAGAAAGGTGAAAGTAAGCACTCAGGTGAACAAAACAGTATTTGCAACCGAGATTTTAAAAAACAACCCCCAAAGCAAAAGGAATGTTTTCAACATTTTTTCTAGAATTACAATTTTAGCATTATTGCTGATCCTTCCCTTTATTTCAGATGCTTTCCTCAAATCATTGAACTTGACTTTCATAGACAAAGGCTAGGGATTTTAGCTACGCTATAGGATCTTACCAGTTGGAAATTTGGGGGAATATTACTAAATTCTTTGTGTACATAGCTTAAACATATTTATGTTATAAATATCACATGTGTAGAGAATGATTATAGGGTGGGAGAGAGCAGGGTGGAAAACCAGTCCTGATATTTAAGAGGTTGCCTTATTCTTCTCTAGCCTTTGTTCCGGCTCCAAATCCTCAGCTACCTTCGGTTTCACATCATCAGGCTTTGCCCTCTGCCTGGATCCTTCTGTCTCAGCATCTATATGTCCTTCCACTTATGTTTTTACAGATTTGTCTCTCCCTCTACAATCTGAATTCCCACAGTAAATAGAAAGATTTTTATTTCCTTCTGCGTCTTCCACTGAGATCTTGGTGCTTACCGCAAAAAGATTTCTTTAAATGTTTTTTTTTTTAATTTTTTAATGAATGACTGAATAAATGAATGATTACAATATTAGGTAGTGGACCTTAATTTGAGGGGAGTTTGGGATGCGTAACTTTGTAAGTTTCCTCTTCAATTCTGCGCCTAATATGAGGGAAAGTTCATGTGCGTGTTTATGAATTTCAGGCCCAATATTAAGGATATTATCTAATCTTTGAATTATAGAAACCATGAATATGCAAAAAAGAGAAACAATGTAACATATGTTAATGTACTTACCACTCAGCTTAAGAAATAAAGATCTCTCTTCCTCTGGCTCCTACACAGAAGTTACCCCCCTTCCTGAATTACAAACTTATCACTTCCATACATTTCTTTATGCTTTTATCATGCCTTAGTACATCTATGAAAATTTTTTCATATTTATATTTATAACATTGGTTTTGTGTTAAACATTTCTACTAAAAATGATGTCATGGGCTCCCTGCTCGGAGGGAAGCCTGCTTCTCCCTCTCCCACTCCCCCCTGCTGGTGTTCCCTCTCTCGCTGTGTCTCTCTCTGCCAAATAAATAAATAAAATCTTTAAAAAAAATGATGTCAGACTATATTCTTCTATATTTCTTACCCAACATTTGATGACTCACCAATGCTTTGTATCTAGCTCTAATTTGTGAGACCCAACTTTGAAAAGGTGCAAACAAAAACAGCATAGACTGAGCGCGTGGAGAAGGCCAAAGAAAATCTGATCAGAAAGAGTCAGGGTTCCTCCGCTGTGTTTGGAGTTGGTTCTTATCCGCGTGATGGTGACGGACTGGCACACAGAAGGGGGAATCAACTCCACGAAGGGCACAGGGGGGAAGAGGACAGCCATCGGGAATTCAGTGAGTTGAAAACAGGGAAACAGGGGTTGATTATCACTGTGACTTATCACTTATTGACCTCGTGCTGAAGATGGGGCACACTGGATGGTAATGAAAAATTAACTTAGACGGAGATAAGAAATAGATGTGCACCCTGAGGTTAGTGAGAAGAATTTATGTTTGGTGATGGGAAGTAAGTAAGTAGGTAGGAATCTGAGGGCGAATATCATAATGATTGTGAGTGGAATATGCCGGACAGTGTACAGATTCATGCCACGGAGCTCAGTCATTAAGGGTGTCCATTCAGTTAGGGATCAGTCATGGAGAGTGTGTGCGCCAGTGGAAGCCCTATCAAGGCAGAGACAGACAAAACCAAGAGACAACTGTAGGGGGAAATAGGTACAGCATCTTCATTAATCTCCTTTGCAAGTGGAGTGAAGAAAAGATTAGGGTTAATACACGTGTCCATGTTCCAAACCTGAAAATGAGAGGTTTTCCCTTTAAGCTACAAATTATGTAAATTAGGAAAACTACCCCAACTGACAGAAAAACTTACTGGTTGATGACTAGCCAAGGGTACGGATGATTAGAGGTTAAAGGATAATGAAAGACTGAATTGTTTCAGCCTCTTGTTTAAATCTCTTAGGACTCTGTGCAGGTTTTGGAGATCTGTGGGCAGAGAAGTGCAAAAGGAAACAAAGAGAACAGGAAGAGCACCTGGGCAACAGGCTTTGAGGAATGGATTAATTGACTCGAAGGTGAAGTCAAAATTCTGAGGAGGAAGGACTCCCACCCTCACCCTAGCAACACGGGTTCAAATGTTGGCTAATCTGCAACTTTATTTTGCTTTAAGTGTTTAACTAATTTATCCGTGCCCAAGTTAGCCCAATTGCCTCAAGCATGACACTCTTGAGGTCAAAGTCTTGGGTTTGATGCTCCTACAGAATAATTAACTGGCTGCTAATCTATGGTCACAGCTCATATCCCAAGACAACCCCTGACAAGTTGTCTTTCTGCCTAAGAAGGGGACCAGATGAAAGAATAGTACTGTGAGAACAGCAACCCCAAAGCACACTCAATGGACAAGGATCTGTTATGGCACGCTTGTTTATAAAGTATTCCGTTTGGATTCCTGATTTTCATTACGTATTCTTAAAAAAAGAAACCATAAAACTTGCTGTAAGGCATATGTCAAGTCAAAAGCTTCTAAATTAGCAAACTGAAGGAATGCACTTAAAGATAAAAATATTATAGTCGTTCAAAAATCTTATTTTCTACCACATAACATGACTAGAACATCTATAGTTAAATAATATAATTTATCATTGCAATAACTAAGAGAGTTTATATTATAAACCTTTTTCAGAAGATTAGCATAATTTTTATATTGAAATTAGAGTCAGGTTTTTACCTCAATTTTCATTTAATTTCACTTATTTTCTCTTTATTTAGATCCAAAAAGTTATTAGCATTGCTCAAACGGACTGGAAAATCTAATATTCATTCTAAGGTAAATCGGGATTATTTAAAGA